>NC_136072.1:388446580-390846580 GCF_964261635.1 Lissotriton helveticus
TTTCTTACTCAAAAGAACTTGAGGTAACTTTCAAGTCAGAGAAATATAGACTTTGAAAAGCCAGCGGAGGTAAACGATGAAGGGTGCACTAAGGAAATATTAACAGATTTCACTTGATGGAATGGTGAAAATCCTCAGGGCAGTGTTTTGAGTTTCACTCTTACAGCAAGAGCTTTAGTTTTCAAGGGGGGTATATTTGTGATTACAAATATTCTACAAATATAGTGGCTATTTCAAGTCAAGTCAAATCAATCGTTATGGATTGGACAAAGCCAATCCATAAAAGATACAGAACAAGCCAATAGAAATTATACTACAATTCGTCAAAATAAATTACATCAGTAAGCATAAAAGCAAGCAATAAAAAAACACATGTAATGAATCTAAAAATACAGAAACATGGATAAAACCATCGTGTCAATTGTTAAAACTACACTCATTCAGGAACAGCCTATTTCAAGTGCTAGGATAATATGTTTTATTTTATTATTATGCACTTGTCGAACAGACATACACTGAGTCACCTTTACTCTGTCTTTTCTGCAAGGGTTTGATCAGGCTGGTTAGACAGGCAACTCCCATGGATTTTGATGCATTCTCAGATTTACAAGAACTTGTAAACCTGTGAATGCATCAGAATCTTACATCTTCCAGGCGGAGGCGAAACAACGAGAAATATATCTATATCTCTTCCTCTCTCTATGTGTGCTGCATCTACATAGAAAGAAGAATATGAATCCCAGGATTGTGTTTTTTGGAGGAAGGCGCCCCAGCCTGAACAAAAACAATCCAGTATACAACAAAGGCACGCTTCCACCATTGTGCAAGGGTGCCTGCATTGGCGCGGTACAAAAGGGGGTGGTGATGGACGGAGCATCTGAATCAATCAAACACTCACACCCAGTCAAAAGATCTGGGTTTAATCCATCACCGTTCTTTAGCCCACTCTGCCACCCCAGTTCAGACATGGCTATATGCAAATCAGTCTGACACTGTGCCTCATGGGAACAGTCCAGCCCGAACTGCCAAGCCATGTCTTCCCTGGACCGGAAACAAGCTTCCGGGGACCGGTTTCTGGCATTCCAGCCGTCTTCAGCCCGGCTTGCTTGAATCCAGTGGCAAAGTGAGCAAGGGACTCACGTCTGAGCATACCCTGCCACACTTATGGCGGCCAAAAGCGGTACAAAAGGGGGTGGTGATGGACAGAGCATCTGAATCAATCAAACACTAACACCCATTCAAAAGATCTGGGTTTAATCCATCACCGTTCTTTAGCCCACTCTGCCACCCCAGTTCAGACATGGCTATATGCTAATCAGTCTGACCCTGTGCCTCATGGGAACAGTCCAGCCAAACTCCGCCGGTGCCATGATAAAGGACAGGAATGTGCTGTATTGCCTTAGATATGGCAAACTTTTTCCCTTTATCTGTCACACAGAGCAGTGCAGCAAGGAAACTTGCTGCGCTGGTCAAATTTACGGTAAATAAGCCTCTCAGTTCCGAGTAATATAATTGTTGTTGGAATACAAAACAATGTATATCCAAAAGCAAATTAAAGGTCTTTCTCAGCCTTTATTTGAGCTTTCTTTTGGTACTATCTGACTGGCGAACCCGAGGCAGCATGGAGTTTTAGATGTTTTTGTGTTGCCCCTCCTTCTGAAAGTTTTAAAATTCAGTATTGCTTGACATGATGAGAGCTTAAATTATCTGAAAAATAAAAAGAAAAGAAAGAAAGAGAGGATTCCACAATATATCCAAAATATGTCCTGCTCGGGATCTTCCCAAATCCTTAGGATGCGAGGACAGACATGGGTAGGAATTCATCCCGATTATCAAACTGGTAAGCCTCTACTGCCTCTGTGCCCTACCCTGGCTAACTGCTCCAATCGGAAGTCTTGTTCTTGCTTGAGGATGGGACAGGCTGGCTCACAGTTAAGGATATCTGCGACCCTACTGCCTCCACTGTTCCTTGACATTGTAGTCACCTTGCCTAATTTTTATAATTCCATTGAGTTGATGATACAGTAAACCTGAGCTACGGTGCCATTGCATTGGCTGTAACCTTTCTCTGGAGGGAGCTAGAGAACCTTCCTGCGCATAAACAATCATAGGCAATTTGCTGTGTCTATGTGTGCTGCACAGGGCATGGAAACAGCAAAAACGAGGAGAACGAAAGCATTTCTCCTCGTTCCGCCTGTTTAAGACCAGGTTTTCCCTTGTCTTAATTTTAGCGCTGCCTCCTATTTATGCTGCCTTTGTAAATAGGGGGCAGCATCAAAATCCAAAATCAATGGGTGTTGCGGTGGAACGCCCACTGCAACACCCATTGCCCTCCCCTTTCACACTAAACACAGCGTGAAAGGATGCCTTATTTTCAAGGCAGGGTTAAGCCACGTTGGATGGCTTAACGCTGTCTTGTTAATAAGGAGAGGCCCCTATCGCCATCACATTGTCACTGAAAGTGATGTTGTTGTGGCGATAGGGGCTTGTAAATATGCCCCTTGGTGTCAGCTACCTTGCCTCTCACAAATGATAATAGCACTTCCTGTTCAGATAAACACAGACCATTAAAACAGTGAATGGAAATCTAACCTCAATTCAACTTTTTAATATGCCGAGACATTTCAGTGCATCAAGAAGAGAATTAAAACTACTTTTGCAAAAATGTATGCTAGGCATAAATATTGGATAAAGCAGCGTAATAGGTGCATTGATCGATTTCCATTTTAACACAAAGGTATGAACAAGAATATATAGGCCCAGATCTACTAAACTTTTTTACCAATTGCAAACCCACTTATTCGTTAAATCAGAGGGTTTGCGACCAATAAAATGTTTTCTCCAATGTACTAAACACATTTTACATTCCAGAAAATGTTTTCGAATTCTCAAAATGTGTTTAGAAATCAATATGAATTTGGTATTCGGATGGGGCGTGTTTTGAGTGACCTTTCCATGTACTGAATCGATGCGCTAAGTATCAATGGCTTGCAGACGCAATTCCGGTTGTAAACCATTGATAAGTTACTGACTCGCAATTATGAGTGGTAACTCATTGACAAAAGCATTTACTTGGGATCCCTTTCCAATTTTTGAATCGGGGTGGCGGCTTCATGGCGAACAAGGTGTCGTCCAGTGGTTCACATAAGTTTTTCAAAAATCCAACGTTTTTTTTACGTATTCATGTTAAATCATCCCTGGTTTCCTTAAAGAAATCGTGCTGCTTGCAGGCCACCATCCCTGGCTTTGCAAGCAACCAGAGAGAGTCTCAAATTGCAACCTGCGTAATGTATACTCACTGGGGAGGAAAAATGTGCACCCCTCTGGGTAGTAATTTTACAAACGACCTATCAGATCATAGGTCGGTCCACAAAATAATGTAGTGGTCCCAAAAGGTCAGTATACAAATAGCGACCGCTTTTTGCTACCCCTTTTTTAGTTGGAACGGCCCATAGTTAAATAGACATGCCTGAGCTTAGATTTTTCAGCTATCCTGATGAATCTGTGGAAGATGTATGCTGATCTTTCAATCCTCTCTCTCTCTTTTGTTCAAAGGATGCACAATTGTTCTTCACTTTTTCATTGGAATTTGCTCTACTTCGCAGAGCTTCGAATATATCAACTGCAGCGCGTGCATTCTTTGCCGGTGCTCATTGGGAATGCAGAGGGTGGGGTGCAGGGTGGAAGCAAAGGTGCAAGGATGCTGCTGAGGGCAGAGTAGCCGCCGGTCAATGAAAGCGCTGTAATTTACAGCCATTCATTTTCTTGGAAGAAATCCATTTCCTGAGGTATTGACAAGGTTTGCAAAATGTGGCCTTTTGTTGTCGGAGCGATGCCGCGGCACCTCACAACGGGTGATCTGTCAAGATATTGAACACATTACCTCGTAGAAGCAGCACTGACATTTGAAAAGAAATTAGACGAATATATGGAAGTGACTGAAGTATGTGCGCGTGCCTCTGCTGGAGACCGTCACTGCACAGCAGCACGTGCGGCCGCTTGTAGCTGAGAATTGACGTGCCCGGGTAGCAAAATGCGTTTCCCCCCACAAAATGACGTATAATTAGCCCTCTTTTATTTCTTTTAGGGCAACAATGCACCTTGCTGCTGGAGATTGAATGGTTCTGCCTTGCCAAAGAACCAAACGATCCTGTCGTAGCAATTCAAATACAATTGTTTAGTAACTATATATAGGGTATGAATCCTCTCACAAACGAATGCATATGGAATTTTCTTTTGAAAAAACGTGAAAAAACCCACGAGGAACTGTTTAAGTTACAGTTTTTGCATATATTCAGACACCTAAAAATTAAGATATTCACATAGAAACTGGTTGAGGCTACACTATAGGTGCAAAGTGAGGGTCTTCGTCCAGTGCATCAAGTGGAAAAATGTGACTGATGACAAGGACCATTTGTCTCTTTGTACTAAAAGTTACCAGGCCCTGAGAGTAACAGGGCTACCCCATTGAAGTGTAATTGTTTGCCAAAGAACCAATAGTCGACATGCCATGACTTATGTCATCTAATTCTCATACTCTACCATCAATCCCATTTACTAGTCATACCTTGTCTGAATTGTTTGGTCCTACAGAGTTTTTGTAGTGCAGATGGTCGGGTTCAGCTTGCTCTAATAGCGTCGATTCTTTAATTACTATGTATAGTGCTTTAAGCTGGATATCAAAATAGAGGGATGACTTCTAACAGGGCCCTGGCCTATGTAATTAAGGGCATGGTTCCATGGGCATTCAAAGAGGCAGTGTTAGTCCACTTTAAAAGAAAGGTGGAGTAGATCCCAATAACTGAGCAACTATAGACCCATATCCCTCCTCCCATAGACTGCAAAAGTACTTGAAGCACATGTAGCAAAATTCCTATGTGCCTTCATTGAAGAGACTAAGTTCCTGGACCCTCATCAGGCTGGCTTTCGGCCATCACACACAATCAAATCAGTCATTTTACGTGTAGTAGATGACTTGAAGGAGGGAGCAGACAAGGGGTGCACGCAGGCATTGGTTGGCTGCATTTAATACTGTGGATCACACAATATTAGCAGATAGAATGGCAACAGCAGGCGTGAGAGGAACAGCCTTGGACTGGATGATCTCATTTTTGTGGGATTGCACCCAGTCAGTAAGGATGGCATCCTTTAATTCTGCCATGGTCAATACTACCTGTGGGGTACCTCGGGGCTCGTCCCTATCCCCCCACTTGTTTAACCTTTATATCTGGCCCCTGATCCACTCCCTCCAAAGCAAGAGGGTTAAGGTCTATAACTAGGCAGACAATATGCACTTGATTTTCCCAATAGACGAGACAGAGGACTCTAAGTCCTTTTTTCGTGGCACCATGCTATTTATTAAAGACGGGATGAGTCATAATCTCCTCAAATTGAACTCTGATAAAACAGAGATGGTCATTTCTAATAACAGACTCCACCATTGGACGCCAGGCCACTGGCCAGCTACTTTAGGCACTCCACCTATCCCCAAGATCTCTGTAAAGGGCCTGGGCATCCAAACTGGCAGCAACCTATCAAGGCACACACAGATTAGCCTGGTCACATCTTCATGCATCCACCAGCTAAGACATTTTAGGAAAATCAGGAGATTCTTTACTAGGGAGGTAAGCACGGTGATCATGCTGGCCATGATCATGTCCATGCTGAATTATACAAATGCTATCTATCTGGGTCTCCCAGCCAATCAAATCCACAGACTACAGCTGATAGAGAACCAAGCTGCCAGATTAATCTTTGAGCAACCAAGACATTGCCACACTAAGCCATTGATGAAGCAGCTTCACTGGCTTCCTGTGGTTCAGTGGTCTATGTTCAAGACTGGTGGCATGATTTCCAGTGTACTCCATAATAGGTGCCCTAAATTAATCTCCTCACAGATTTCACTGTACCTTCCCATTCACAATTCAAGATCAGCCTCAATTAATCTGTTGACAACTCCTAGATTCAAGCGCAACAGAATGGGTATCTTTCGATTTCTATGCTAGGCCCCAAATTTCGGAACTCTCTTCCGATTGATATTAGACTATGCCAGACTACTTTGGCTTCAGGAAAAACCAGAAAACATGGCTGTTCACCCAAGCTTATTGTTAGATCTGACCAAGGGACGGCATCCAACCTCCAATTAGCGCCAAGAGACCTTTCGGTGTACGTGCGCTCAACAAATTCTCTAAACATAAACACATATCATACACCTCTCTTTTCTCTTCAGCACCCTCTTTTAACTCACTCTTGAATGCAATTCCTTGCATCTTCTTCACTTCACCATGCCCCAACCACACAACACATCTACTCATCTGCAAGGACTACATTTTCTTTTATTTTCATCTCCTCAATATTTTGACTTCTGAGTACCTCCTTCACACTTGCTTTTACACAATTGCAATAGCAGCTGGAATAGATGACCATTGCTCTGTGTGGTCTGCGGAAAGGCCAAGGACTGGCTGACCATGTATTCTGAACACCTTTCTAATCCACTGACAGGCACTGTGAGAAACGTACACCCTTTTCAGCCTCAACCCCAAACCTCTCAATCGTGTCACGTTATAAACACTTAAAGGTGACTTAGTTCTAAGTATGCACTACAGAAGAGTAATATGCTATGCAAAAAACACAACATCCTGACAATAGCAAAACCTCTTAGGGAATGCAACATTAAGCAAAAAAAATAAATATAAACATGAATTAAATATCTGACATGGATTACCACAACGTTTTTTACATTCAGTGTTTGGAAGTTGATCAGTGTTTTTGGATGGAAAAGTGAATTACACGAATGAAGAACCCAATAGGGACCAGTTTCAAAGGAATATTATGTTATATTGATTTGTATAGAGTACTAATCCCCCGAGAGGGTAGTAAAACACTTGCGCAAGTGTGTATGTTAGTGGTCCCGAATGTGCTGATACGAACAGCCAAGTCTCAGTTTCTTGCGAAACTCAAGAAATGAGGAGGAGGCTCTGATGTGTTGAGGGAGGTTGTTCCATGTCTTGGGTGGGATGTAGGAGAATGAGCGACTTTCAGTTTTGCTTTTGCGGATGCGGTGAATGTGTGCGAGTGAGTGTGAGGTAGAGCGTAGGTGTCTGATGGATTGGGTGAAAGTGTGGGCAGCTGTTCAGGTATTCTGGCTCTCTGATGTGTAGGGCTTTGTATGTGTGCGTGAAAAGTTTGAATTGGCTGAACTTGCAAATGGGGAGCCAGTAAAGCTTCCTGAGCTGTGGTGTGATGTGGGTGCAGCATGGGACGTCGAGTATGAGTCTTGCAGCGGTGTTCTGGATGGTTTGGAAATTCCGGCATAGAGAGTGTTGCTCTAGTTCAGCCTGCCTGTGATGAGTGCTTGCATGACTGCCTGTCTGGCATTTTGAGGCAACCATTTGAATGACTATTTTGAATTACTAACAGGTCTGCGGCCAAGGGGAATGAGGCACACTTAAAGCCCTGCCTATGGTTCTGCTTCATATTGTTCCATTTGACAGTTTGTTGAGTAATCTGATGAGTTGTAGACCACCACAGATTCTTTGTTGGTATGCAGTGGGGATCAAGATTTTGCATGTACCCTGTGTATTTCTTCCAGTATGCATTGCTTACCATAAAGAAGACTTTAAACTCATTTTCTTTCTGTCAGCAGTAAGAGAAATCATTTCAATGCTGGCTTAACATGCACACATTTTGCATTTTGTGGTTAGTATTATTGGGTACCTGTAGGAAATTGGGTTACTAGTTGGGGGGAGGTGGAATCCTACACAAGCAGCACCAACAATTATTATCAGGGTGCAACACAAGCGAACCCCAAATTAACTTGTGCTCAACCCTCTTGTAACTTGACACAAAAGCAGTCAGGTTCAACTTAGAGGCAATGTGTAAAATATTAAAACTGTAATAAAGTGAAAAGACAGCACAAGTCCAAATCAAATTTAGAAAATAGAGGAAAGTTTAATACATTATTTGACACCAACATGATAAAAATCCAACCAATAGAACTGGAGATATGCAATTTTAAAGGTTTAGGTAAAAATAGTGCTTAAAATCACAATGCACCAACTATGCATATCTGGTCGCACCAAACCAGGATAAAGTCACAAGTTCAGGATGACTCTGATGGAGCGCAGGCCAGATACAAGGACCAAGTTAGTCCCACTGAGAAATGTATCTTAAATCCTGGTTTGTGTAGCATTGCACTGTGCAGTGGTGGTCCCGGTAAGCGATGCGAGGTTGTGGTCGAAGATGCGTCATGCAGAGGCAGTCCGGATGAGCTCTGAGGACTGCAAAGCAGACTTCTTACGAGTCTGGAATTACACTGCACCGGTTCAGATGAGGAGATGCTAGGCCCGTGTTAAGGATGCGTTGCGCAGCAGTGATTCCGATGAGCTGGGAGGTCTGTGATGCAGGCTTGCAACGTGGTTGCATCCCGCTGTGTTGGTTCCTATTAGGTTCCACAAAGGGATACTTTGAGCTTGCATTGCACGGCAAAAATAACAACTGATGGCCAGAAAGCAGAACAATGTCATATATTCACCCCAGTACAGAGATCTGGGCCTAAATCCATCCTTTTTTTAGTTCAGAATGTCATTCCAGTTGTGGTAGATAAATAAATAATACCTCTATTTTTGACTAGATATAACAATAACAGATAGCTCAATAAATAAGAGTCAAGATTCGAGGTAGTCGGAGTTTGCAGGTTTAATACAGCATAAAGGACAGGAACAGGACAACCTGCACGGGAATAGGATGGCAGCGCTGCACCCTTTAATAACAGGGCACAAGCATATATATACTTAAACAAAATACATGATGTTCAATACAATAGGCGTAGCAGTGGGCAGGGCCTGTAGCAGTCGCGAAAGATAAGGCAGAAAGAAGGTGTAACAAGAGGCGTGAACAGGGCGTATACATAGACATGTGATGCAAACGTAACAGAATATGTCATAAATGGGGCGGAAACATGGAGGGGGCTACCTAAGGAGCCGGGACCTCTAACCTAGTGGTGCGCGCAAGCTGGCAATGACGTGTTACTAGGAGAAACTGGGGGCTATGACTTCTGCGCTAGAAGAAGAGACTGAAGTCTGGAGAGTCAGAGCGACATGTACCTAAACACTATCTAGTATCTGATGTTTAGAGAACATGTTGATAGAATCCAAAAGTTATCAGGGCAAAGGCTAGCAGACACTAAGACTGGTACATGCATGATTCTACATGTAGTGCGTGTTGAGGAATATTAACTGACCATTAATACAGTATTTCTCTTACATGGAGACGTAAAGGCTAGACCATGACGAAAACTATTGATGCGATTCAGTAGCTTAGGAATGCAGAGAAGGAGAGCTGGACTGATAACTAGAATCATAACATACTCTTGGCAGACTTGAGGCAGAGCCAGGCCGAGCCGGGCACTGTGAGGCAGGAAGTAAGTGAAGGGTCAGGGATACAGGTGGGGGCTGTATCGCTCCTCAGCGAGGGTTCAGGAGACAGGAGCTGAATCTGAGTCCGGGCCCTTTTGAGGCCTAGAAACGGGGACTTTACAATGAAATAACGTGCACACTGAGAAACGTGGCAACGTAGCTTTACATAGGCCTAATACTCGTAGCTTTCACGAGAACTGGAAACTGGCATACTAGAGATGGACACAACTGTAATTGCGTCTTTAATCGATCATGGGGAATACATATGCATATTAATCATGCACATATAACATAACATGGGGAACACGTAGGGACACAGAACATGGCAAAATTTACTTTTCCACATTCCCTCCTTGTCACTACGTTTCCATCAGGAAACATCAATATTCATGATACCATCTATCATTTCATACAGTATCATTTGCTCGTCTCGAATTTTCTTGGAACGGGATTTAGGACGGGACTTGGGACTAGGAATGCAAGAGGTAGCACAAATGCCGCAAATCGCAGGGCCACATTGTATACAGAGGCAGCAACTGAATATGATCGCTACTGCAATACCTAGAAATGACAATACTTTCCATCCCCAGGCAGAAATTATACTCCAGAACCAACCGGACCATGTCCAGGTGCCTGGATTCTGGTGTAACTGATGGGCAATTTTATGAAGTCTGGTTATAGCTGAATAAACAGACGGCGCGTTATTAGGAATGAAAATGCAGCAACTAGATCCGATGACTCTACATGCTCCTCCTCTATCGGCCAGTATGACGTCAAGAACGAGACGATTTTGGAGCACGACAAATCTCATAGCAGATTGCTCTTCCGTTAAGTTACCTAGGGCAGAGGCAGTCTCATTCACTACTGCCTCAAGGGTTCTGGTTAATCTACGTATTAACTTACTATTCTGGACAGGTCCTATGAAGAAGAAGAAACCTTTATTGAAATCTGTATATTGTTCTAGAGCAGTTTCAGTTTGGTCGACAATCGGGGACTCGATCTCCCTTCTATGTCTAATGTGTACTAGATGTGTGTTTCTATGATAATCGGATGGGGCTAGAAAAACTGGTGGCAGTAGGAAGGCAATGTAACAGGTTCCCTCCCAATCGAGGGGCAGACGAACATATGCGGTCTGACCACAAACAAAATAAGAATGACGTGAAGCTTTGAAAATAGATTTCCCACTGTCACTATACTCGACAATAGTAGTACAATCACTGTGTCCTACATGGACGGAACCATTATTTCTGACACATAATTCGCCTTTGACTGGTAGTACTGAAATAGCAGGTAAGTCTGGAGTAGGATCAGACTGAACATTCAGGACCATAAAATTCGAAGAATAATTACCCAAATTATAAACTTCATTTTCTAGATCTAACCCTGTTCTGTGGGGAAGACCTTGCTTGTCTGGAAAACATGTACTGTTCAGAAAGGACATATCAGTTGAGGATGACGTTAACGTGGACCATGCTCCACACGAACCATTATGTGAAAACGGATAAGGAAACAGTGGCAGAACTCCCTTCGGTGTCTGGAAAGGGGGGAGTCGACCACACACCCAACAATTAGTGGCATTGCTGGTCTGGTGTGAATAATGTAACATACGGATAAATGTATTGTTGCGCATAGCAAGACGATAAGATAGTTCGTGAGGAGGCAGATCACTAAATGTGTGCTCTACTGTAGCATTAGAAAACATATTGGCATGAGAAATTGGAAAACATAAATGAAATGCATAACTTGTGCAGGTAATCATTAAGCTTAAAAACAATATAAAACTTAGAAAAACGATACATCGGATTGAGTTTTGACTAACTCTCTCACTATGGGGGTCTATTTCATACATGTCAGATACCTGTCTAACCGTTTCACCTAGGGGAGGACTTAGACAATTAAACTGGCTGACTTATTTTACTAGACCGTAGCTTACTTTTATACTCCTGCTGCGGAGTTTTCTCTAACAGGGAGGGCTTTAGATCAATGTCATTTGCGGGACAGTCCTTAAGAATAGTATCTTGGCAGTCTTTAAAATCTTGACAATCCTTGGAAATGTTCTTGGAAACAGTTTTTAGTACGTGAAATTTCTTGACGTGTGACAGGTGCACCCACCCCTTCCTGCCTTCCAACTTGACGGCAGTACGGGTGGTCAGGAGGACTAACTTCGGCTCCTTCCAGCGAGGCTCCAGCGGACTTGAACGATCAAAATTGCGGACGAGGACCAGGGTGCCGGGAAGGATCTTGTGTGGCTTGACTTCAGTATTGTCGGGAAATGCAGCGGCAACCTGTGAACGACAAGAGTGTAGGGCAGACATCAAGGAAGCTAGGTAATCTGTCAGCATATTACTGGAAACATCTGTAATACTTCGGGGTCTAGGTGTACCCCACATATTCGGGGGGCGGCCGAATACGACCTCATAAGGGGACAGACCTGATCTGGAATGTGCGACCATGCGCATATAGAACAGAGCGACTGGCAGAGCTACTAGCCAGTCTACACCTTTCTCTTTACAGACTTTGGCAATGCGGATTTTCAAGGTTTGATTATGTCTCTCTACGAGACCGGCTGCTTCTGGATGGCGTACACAATGGAACTTCCACTGGTACCCTAACAAAAGGGAAACGTGCTTCATGAGTTCAGATGAGAATGGCTGGCCGTTATCAGAATACACGACCCTAGGGAGTCCATAACGGGGGAAGAATTCACGAACCAACTGCTTGGCAGTGGTCGCGGCTGTGTAATCTGGGACTGGATATGCTTCTGTCCACCTGGACAAAGCGCATACAACTACAAGGACATACTTGAATCCTCGACATCGCTCCATCTGAATATAATCCATCTGGAGGACTTCAAAAGGGTGGTCAGGGGGCTGGAATCCACCTTGTTCCACCGGGACACTTTTACCTGGATTGAACTGGCAACATATCATACAGGTACGGACTTTCTGCTTGGCTGCAGCTCGTAAATGCTTGTTGAACCAAATGTTCTGGATACTGTCTAACATGGCTTTTTCTCCTAAGTGTGCTGGACTATGTGCGGTATTGATAATGACTTGAACCATAGAGTCGGGGAGAAACCATGTGGCTTTTCCCTTCGTCAACCATCCCTGATCTGTCTGGACCCCTCCTTGTTCGGACCATTTCTTGATTTCTTCGGGAGTAGCATGTGACTGGATATCTATGACATCTTGAGTAGGGTCCTTAACTGTCATACAAGTAGTCTGATCTGGAGTGGATGTCGGTGTCTTGTTATCTGGTATGTCTGGTGTCTGTGCTGTAAGCTTGGCTGTTCGATCTGCTAGATCATTACCTTGGGAAATAATGTCAGTAACTTTAGTATGTGCTTTGCACTTCATGATAGCGATAGATGTCGGTAAATGTATTGCATCTAACAGAGCTTGAATGAGGAAACCATGCTGAATCTTGGTTCCATGAGAAGTCATGAAACCTCTCTCCTGCCAGAGCACTCCGAAGTCGTGTACAACTCCGAATGCGTAGCGTGAATCTGTGTAAATATTAACTTTCAGGTTCTTGGCGTGTATGCAGGCTTGTGTCAGAGCAACTAGCTCTGCTGCTTGAGCAGACAGGGTGTCAATACGGTGTGTTTCAATAACTTCAGTGTCAGTAGTCACTGCATACGCGGCTACTAGTTCTCCTGTACTTGTTCTCATACATGAACCATCCACATAAAGTGTCAGGTCGGGATCTGGTAATGGAATATCTGTCAGGTCTTGTCTTGGCTTTGTCATAGTGTTAACTACTTCCACACAGTCATGTATGGCAGGATTTGAAATAACTGACGGTAACAGTGTAGCAGGATTTAGAACGTTGCAGCGTCTGATTTCTATGTGTGGCTGGAACAGTGTCAGTTCATAACCTGTTAAACGTGCAATTGTCAAGTGCTGAGTCTGTGTTCGGTTTAAAAGAACTTCCACGGAGTGTGGAACTTGTACTGTCAGGGAGTGTCCTAATACTATGGAATCACTTTGTCTGATAGCTAGTGCTGTGGCTGCAACTGACTTGAGGCACGCAGGCAGAGCCTGGGCTACTGGATCTAGTGTGCTCGAAAAATAAGCACAGGGCTTGTATTGTCCTGCTTGATCTTGTGTGAGAACAGATAATGCTGTACCATCACGTTCTGTGACAAAAAGTGTGAATGGCTTACTGTAGTTCGGTGTTGCTAGAACGGGAGCTTGGCATAAGGCTTTCTTTAACTCATTGAAACTAAGTGTATGTTCAGATGTCCAAGGGAGGACAGTCGATACGGCTGCCTCCTGTGTCGTTAACTGTATCAGTGGCTTGGCTAGAAATGCATACTGAGGAATCCATTGTCTGCAATAAGAAGTAAGGCCGATAAAAGCACGTACCTCCTTCTGGGTCTTGGGCTGAGGAAGACTCGCTATTAACTGGATACGGTCGGGTGTCAACTGCCTACCCCACTTGGACAGTAAGTGGCCTAAGTAGATCACTTGCTGGACACAGAATTGAAGCTTTGAAGGGGACACCTTGTGCCCCATCTCGGCTAGGAAATACAGAACTGTAAGTGATGCTCGCTCGCAGTCACGTTCAGAACGGGCTGTGATCAGTAGATCATCGACATATTGGAGCAGGGCAGTGTCAGTTGGCATGTGAATGTTGTCTAGTTGTCTCTTAAGTGCTTGACTGTAAATGCTAGGACTTTCTGTGAAACCTTGAGGAGCTCGTGTGAATTTATAGCTCCTTCCATTTAAACAAAAACCGAAAAGGTACTGGCTGTCTGGATGAATGGGGACACTGAAAAATGCATTCTTGAGGTCGATTACTGTAAAAAATATTGCCTCAGAATCAATAGCTGTCAATAGGGATGAGATATCTGGAACAACTGGATACTGAGGAATAATACATTTATTGAGTTCTCGAAGGTCAATCACTAATCGATATACTGGGGGTGCATTTGGATCAGTACGTTTCATGACTGGAATGATAGGAGAATTACATACATTGGAGTCAGTTTCTACAACTACTCCTTGAGCCATAAGCTCGTCAATAATTTTGGATAAGGCTGCTACAGCCTCAGGTGGCAATCTGTACTGTCTGATTCGTGGTAACACTACACCTTGCTTGAGAGTCACACGATGGGGTGTGATTTGCATGAAACCAACATCAGTTGGACCTTGCGCCCATAGATGCTGCGGAACATTAGACAATCTCGGATCAAAATCTCGTAAAACATAGTGACCCTTGAAGTCACGTAAAAACAAACGTATTCCCTCTGGGGAACAACAAATAACTGCGCCTAATTCTTTCAGTGTCTTAATGCCTAACAAATTTTCTGGACATGATTTCGTAAGTAATAGATCAGTAGTTCGGGACAATGGACCTACTTCTAGAGTAACTGGCTTTGATATCTTGTTTACAATAGGCTTTCCTGAAAATCCAAGGGAAACATTTCTAGAGCCTGAGAGCGGAGCCCCTGGAACCTCGTCGTGACTAATAGTCGTCCTACTTGCCCCTGTATCAATCAGAAACTTTCTGTCTTTCCCTAATACTTGACTATGAACATAGGGACCTTCTTGATCTACAGGAATCTCGATGAGAGGCAAGCCTACCTCCCTCTCTAGGCTGTTTCATGAATACGCTTGATACTCTGGATACTCTGTCTGTGCATACTGGTACATCTGCTGTGTAACATGCTGTGTTGCAGCGATAGGCTGCGGTGCTGGAACTGTCTGTTGTCCATTCTGTGGCTGAGAAGTATGTGAAACTTGTTCTTGTCTAGGCGGGCGTGGTCTTTCTTTAGTTTTACCAGTGGCTATATTGTGTTTCAGAACTGCACACTCGTTTATAAAATGACCTGGCTGTTTACAATAATTGCATGTCCCTTTAACAGGAGCTGCAGGATGACTGGCTTGATTCGGACCCCTCTTCTGACTGTCTTGGGGAACAGATTGTGCAACTAGTACTTTCATTTTCGTGTCTTTCATACGTCTTCTCTCGTGTTCTTGCTCTTCTCTGATTCTATTCTGGTGATACTGGAGCATCTGTAACATCTGGGACGGGGTACTAGCTTGCCATGTACTTTCGACTTTCAAAACTCTATTCTTAACTTGTGGGCTTGAATTCTCGACTAGTTTAGTAACAAAAAGATGAGGGTATGACTCGCTACTCGTCTTCAAACCACTGTTTATTATAAAGCATTTCTCAAATCTGGAATAAAAATCACTAGTGTCTTCGTCTTGTTTCTGTTTACAGGCTGAGATTGCATCCCAGTCTTCCTTTTTAGTGGCTAATAATCTAGGTAAAACTTGTATTAACAGTTCAGGTAATTCTTTACATTTCTCTCCAAGACCGGTACCTGGTACTCGTATCTTATCTTCAGCTTCTAGAGCTGTCCAATCGATCTTTTTCTCTCCCACCTCCCAATCTTTTTCCTTGAGTTTTTCGTATTTGCCCGCGGGCAACAGGACTTTTAGCATTTTAATAATATCTGGATACGTGTATTCTCCCATACGGAGCATGTCTTTTAATTCTCGGTGGAACCCTGCTGGATCTTTGTCGTGACAGGGAATTAATTTCTTCATTTCTAAGAGTTCCATTTTTGTAACTGGGGTGTAAACAAATACTCGTTGCATTTCACCATCTGGTGTCCTAACTGGGTGTACTTCTCGTAATGGATGCTGTCTATCTATATAAAACGGTTTACTTTCTGGAGGTGAGACATGAACAAAATGCGGGTTCAGAAACGTTCTATATTTGTGGCGCTGTTGTAGAATGACACTAATTAAATCGGTACCTAAACCTTTCCATCTATACTGGAGTAACTCGTTCAGGATATCATGTAACGGACCTGGATCAGAATGTTGACCCTCATACAGTGTAATGAGGTGTTGGATCATATACATACCCACCAGTCGCTGCTCGGTTGGGGGCAGTTTCAGAAACATTTGTGCCACTATTTCGTCTGGAAAAGTGGTAGAATCAGTAATCCATCGGACTGCTGATCGGGCTAGTTCTTGTTCATGCATGGTACTTAACTCACTATAACCGATCCAGAATGTGATCGGTAGCTTGAAATACTTGTTCTAGAGAACCTTGTTCTGGTGCTGGGAGATGAAACGCTTTCTTGTGTTCTAGGCGTAAATGTCGGTCTGGAAATCTAGGTTTACCTACATACGCTATTCTGGCGGTATTCTCGTCCTCTACCTCTTCAGTAGAAGAGTCATTTTCTTTCTCGCTTCCTAGAGCTTCTTTGCGTTGTTCGTGTAACCTTATTATTTCTTTACGAATTTTCTTGTACATATTCTCTATACTATTGAGTGTCTTGTGCTTACCCTCGGCTATATTATCACTCCACCTTGTCAGAACTTTCATTTCGGTCGGATCTTTAGTCGGGGAATCTTGTTCCCGTATTAAACAATTGATCAGAAACTTTAATAGCATAAACTGGATCTCAGCTTTTCTGAGAGACATGACTTCAGCAATACTTTCTGGATCTTGTCCTGTACGAATGAATCGATACATTCTGTCTAGATCTTCTTTCATATTTGGTAAGGTGACCAAATACTCGGACACCTGTCTTATACGTACGGAGTATAGAACCATACTATCCTCGCCTGGGACTGGATCATAACAGCATTCAGTAAGAACTCGTCTGATTTCTGCAATGGACTGATATTTGGGCGTACGCTGTAATGCACGTTCATGTAACTCGACTGCTCCTAAACGTTTATTTGGCGGCGGGGTTCCAGGAGGACCTCCTCCCACGGCCCCTAAGCTGGAATCGTCGATTGATACTCTTCGTGCTGGCAGAGTGGCTGATGTGGCGTGAATTTGTACTACGGGCTGGACCGGGGGTACCGTAACAGGTACTGCAACAGGTGCCCCGGTGACTGGAGGACCATGAATTACATTATTTACAGGAGCTGGTGGAACAGGATTTGCATATTCTGGGACTGTGTCGTCCAAATAGGACGAGAGAAAAATATCAGCTGCGGTCGGTTTGTGACGTAGCTTGGTCGGAACTAAAGGCGGCGGAAAATTACTGGATGCCTCCGGGGTTGCTTTTGGCAAGCCCTCGGCAAGAAGAGGATACATACCCTTAATAAAGGCATTTCTCTGTCTGTCTGACTGTTCTATTTTAACTCGTTCACCTATTTCGATTAATTCCCTTTCTTGGGCTCTTTCTAAGGATTCTCTACTTAATTCTGACTTTCTGATTTCTTTTTCGGTTCTTTTATGAGATTCTTTGCGCCATAACTCAATGGCATCTTTCTGGGACTGTCTGGCTTTCTTTTTCCATAATACTTCTTCTACTCGCATGATGCACTCGGCATCCCATGTACCTGATACGGGCCATCTGTACTTTTCTTCTAACTGTTTGGTGTACTCCACCCATAAATCTAGATATAATATGGCACTTATGCCATGCTTTTGATACATAAAATGACCTGGACTGTCCCTAGGCGGGACAGGAACTGCTTCTTCTAACAGACCTTTTCTAGTTCTTAACTGACGTAACTTTGAAAACAACGGCATGACTGAACTGGAGTCTAGACACAATACAATACACAATGAACACAATAATTACACCACTTTCATACCACAACATTGAAATACATGAATGACATTAAAATAACAGTTCTGACAAAATACTACCTGGAATACTGAAAACAGAATACATGAATTTCTCGAGAACAGAACAGACTAGAACAGAAACTAGATGCACTACTAAAACAGTACGAAACTTACCGGTCTCATAAAGAGACACGTCAGGACCCGCATCCACCTAAGTGGATACTTCGTGTTGGATCTGTGTACCCCAAACCCACGGACCAGAGACAATGCAATTGACCCTGTCTAGATACTACCCCAGCAACGGTACTCACCGGGCAGCAAGAACGGAAGGCCTCGGACTGGACTGGACTGCTACGACGACGGACGGACGAACTTCGGACTTCTGTTACGGGTGGGCCTCCGGATACCTCGGACCTTGGACTCTCGGCTTGGGCTCTGGTCGGGACTCGCCGCGTTCCTCCACCGCCTCGTCTGGATGCTGGACCGCAACCTCCGTCTCCTCCGTGGGCCTGAGGGATACTTGAAGCAGAAATATCTGCACGTGCACGGTATGGTTCCGTCACGGCTGCAGAGGATCAGGGGGCTTGCGTGGCTTCACCGGCGCGTGGGGAAAGGGCAAGTCCCTATTCGGGCGCCATTATGTGGTAGATAAATAAATAATACCTCTATTTTTGACTAGATATAACAATAACAGATAGCTCAATAAATAAGAGTCAAGATTCGAGGTAGTCGGAGTTTGCAGGTTTAATACAGCATAAAGGACAGGAACAGGACAACCTGCACGGGAATAGGATGGCAGCGCTGCACCCTTTAATAACAGGGCACAAGCATATATATATACTTAAACAAAATACATGATGTTCAATACAATAGGCGTAGCAGTGGGCAGGGCCTGTAGCAGTCGCAAAAGATAAGGCAGAAAGAAGGTGTAACAAGAGGTGTGAACAGGGCGTATACATAGACATGTGATGCAAACGTAACAGAATATGTCATAAATGGGGCGGAAACATGGAGGGGGCTACCTAAGGAGCCGGGACCTCTAACCTAGTGGTGCGCGCAAGCTGGCAATGACGTGTTACTAGGAGAAACTGGGGGCTATGACTTCTGCGCTAGAAGAAGAGACTGAAGTCTGGAGAGTCAGAGCGACATGTACCTAAACACTATCTAGTATCTGATGTTTAGAGAACATGTTGATAGAATCCAAAAGTTATCAGGGCAAAGGCTAGCAGACACTAAGACTGGTACATGCATTATTCTACATGTAGTGCGTGTTGAGGAATATTAACTGACCATTAATACAGTATTTCTCTTACATGGAGACGTAAAGGCTAGACCATGACGAAAACTATTGATGCGATTCAGTAGCTTAGGAATGCAGAGAAGGAGAGCTGGACTGATAACTAGAATCATAACATACTCTTGGCAGACTTGAGGCAGAGCCAGGCCGAGCCGGGCACTGTGAGGCAGGAAGTAAGTGAAGGGTCAGGGATACAGGTGGGGGCTGTATCGCTCCTCAGCGAGGGTTCAGGAGACAGGAGCTGAATCTGAGTCCGGGCCCTTTTGAGGCCTAGAAACGGGGACTTTACAATGAAATAACGTGCACACTGAGAAACGTGGCAACGTAGCTTTACATAGGCCTAATACTCGTAGCTTTCACGAGAACTGGAAACTGGCATACTAGAGATGGACACAACTGTAATTGCGTCTTTAATCGATCATGGGGAATACATATGCATATTAATCATGCACATATAACATAACATGGGGAACACGTAGGGACACAGAACATGGCAAAATTTACTTTTCCACACAGTTTGGACCCAACCATATGCAAATCAGTCTTGACCCTGGACCCAATGAGAACAGCATAGCCCGAACTGCCAGGCCAGGTCCTTCTGGACTGGAAACAAGCATCCTAGGACTGGTTTCTGTCTTTCAGCCCTCATCAGCCATTATAGTTTGACTCCAGTGGCATGGAGAGCACGGGACCCACATCTGGGCATACACGTCCCACTCAGAGTGACAAATGCAAAAAGAACAATTGATGGACAGAATGCAGAACAATGTCATACATTCACCCCAGTACAGAAAACTGGGCCTAAATCCATCGTTTTTTTGCTCACCATGTCATTCCAGTTTGGACCCACCCATATGCAAATCAGTGGTCACCCTGTGTCCAGGGTGAGTGTATGATTAATTCAGCATTCCGTCCATCATTGGTTTGCGTAGCACTTTTCACCCTAAGTGGGATGGGTATGCCCAGACATGGGTCCCCTGCTCACTGTGCCACTGGATTCAAGCTAGCCTGGCTGATGAAAGGTAATACCCAGAAACCCATCCGAAGTAGCTTGTTTCTGGTCCAGGGAGGACCTTGCATGGCAGTTCGGTCAGGACTGTTCCCATGAGGCACAGGGTCAAGACTGATTTACATATAGCTGGGTCTAAACTGGGGTGGCATGGTGAGCAAAAGAATGATGGATTTAACCCAGATCTTTCGACTGGGGGAGTGTATGATTTATTCAGCATTCCGTCCATCATTTGTTTGCGTAGCACTTTTCACCCTAAGTGGGATAGGTATGCCCTGACGTGGGTCTCTTGCTCACTGTGCCACTGGATTCATGCTAGCCTGGCTGATGAAGGATAATACCCAGTTTCCGGTCGCAGGATGCTTGTTTCCGGTCCAGGGATGACCTGTCATGGCAGTTTGGTCTGGACTGTTCCCATGAGGCACAAGGTCAAGACTGATTTGCATATGGCTGGGTCTAAACTGGGGTGGCATGGTGAGCAAAATGACAATCATTTTAACCCAGATCTCTTGCCTGGGGGAAGTGTATGATTTATTCAGCATTCTGTCCATCATTTGTTTGCGTAGCACTTTTCACCCTAAGTGGGATGGGTATGCTCAGACATGGGTCTGTTGCTCACTGTGCCACTGGATTCAAGTTAGCCTGGCTGATGAAGGGTAATACTCAGAAACCGGTCCCAGGATGTTTGTTTCCGGTCTAGGGAGGACCTGGCTTGGCAGTTTGGTCTGGACTGTTCCCATGAGTCAGAGGGTCAAGGCTGATTGGCATATGGCTGGGTTTAAACTGGGGTGGCTTGGTGAGTAAAAGAACAACTGATTTAACCCAGATCCCTTGACTGGGTGTTGGAGAATGATGTATTCAGCATTTCGTCCATCATTTGTTTGCGTAGGGCTTTTCACCCTAAGTGGGATGGGTGTGCCCAGACGTGGGTCCCTTGCTCACTGAGCCACTGGATTCAAGCTAGCCTGGCTGATGAAGGGTAATGCCCAGAAACCGGTCCCAGGATGCTTGTTTCCGGTCCAGGGAGGACCTGGCTTGGCAGTTCGATCTGGGCTGGTCCCATGAGGCACAGGGTCAAGACTGATTTGCATATGGCTGGATCTAAACTTGGGTGGCATGGTGAGCAAAAGAACGACAGATTTAACCCATATCCACAAATAGCAGCACTCACAGAAGGTGAGGTTTACACACTTTACAGAGGTCTTGTTACATTATGCAGACGTACGACACAGTTTGTGAACAACAACAACAAACTCAGCGAGGGCAGCTCAAGCTGATAAACTGCATTTTGCAATGCCAACACTTAGTCCAGTCACTATTAACATAATTATGGGTAAGGCTGCCACAAGACGGGAGGAGATACCATTCTGGATTTCCTAAAAACCAAGGGGCCCTTGCGTCACTTTTGCACCACTGGTGCGTCACTTTTTGTGACGCACCAGCAGTGTAAACAATGCACCTTGGTGCACCATATTTACAAAGTGACGCATCTATGTAGATACGTCACTTTGTAAACCCCAGCGCTACATTATACCTGTGCCAGGTATAATGTATGAAGGGGGGGTGTTCCCATGCAAGAAAGTGTCGTAGAAGTGACTCAGTGAAATCTACCAGATTTTACTGCGCCACTTCTAGGACTCAAATGCGTAAAAATCTTATGCCTGCCTCACAGCAGGCATAAGACTGACGCAAGCCATTTCACATGGGGCTTGCCCCATGTGAAAGGACATATTGCTGGAGTTGCGTCAATTTTGTGACACACTCCAGCAATGCGTCACTTTTGCGCCATACAGATACGTCAGAAATACTGACGTATCTGTAACTCCTTGCGACGTGATGTGTCATACAGTAAATATGATGCATCAATCATGTCGCAAGGAGGGCGCACTGAGAAGTGACGCATCGCTGCTTTCACGCAGCGATGCATCACTTCTCATAAATGAGGCTCCAAATTAACTTGAAGCAGTGTTTCCTCACACAGGACCCCAAGATAATGACAGAATTCTCAGAATGTGCCTACCTTTAGGAATGGTTCCCCTGATAAAATAATGTGCTCCCTTGATCCCTTGACTGGGTGTTAAAGAATGATGTGTTCAGCATTACGTCCATCATTTGTTTGCGTAGTGCTTTTCACCCTAAGTGGGATGAGTGTGCCCAGACGTGAGTCCCTTGCTCACTGTGCCACTGGATTCAAGCTAGCCTGGCTGATGAAGAGTAATGCCCCGAAACCGGTCCCAGGATGCTTGTTTCCGGTCCAGGGAGGACCTGGCTTTGCAGTTTGATATGGGCTGGTCCCATGAGGCACAGGGTCAAGACTGATTTGCATATGGCTGGATCTAAACTTGGGTGGCATGGTGGGCAAAAGAACAACAGATTTAACCCAGATCTCGTGACTGGGGTGAGTGTTTGATGTATTCCACATTCCGCCCATCATTTGTTTGCGCAGTGCAATGCACTGCAACAGTTCTAGTAAGTACTACAAATGGGATGACAGAACACCTTCATGCCCCTCTTCTAAACTTCCAGGACTGCTGGGGCACCACTTGTGAGCCTAGTACTCACAGCAGGCAGAGTCTTGGTGCAGGGGTACAGATAGTTGGAGCCTTTCATGTCACTGAGGCTTTGATCAGGTGGCCAGCCAACTAGCCAATAGAGTCACTCTGGTGGTTCTGGCTTCAAGGTGCAGGCCGGTCCTTCTCACTCAGACAGCAGGGCAGCAGAGTAGCAGGACAGCAGGGCAGTCCTTCTCTCAGTAAAGCAGCACAGCAGTCCTTCTTCTGAGTCTTTCACAGGCCCAGAAGTGTACTGAAGAGTTTGGTGTGAGAGCCCTTTATTAATAGCTGATGCCCACTTTGAAGCGAGAGAAGTTTCTAGAGTTCTCATCCTACAGAGGTGTCTGGACGCCCTGCCTCCCTGCCCTGTGCATTGCTTTCCTGGGACACAAAAGGCTAGTGTGAAATCCTTTGTGAGTGTGCTGAGGCATAGTCTTTGTGATGTGCTATTTGTAGGTGACAGCTCCACTCGCCCTATCAAGTAAGAAATTACCCATCCTGCCAACACCTATTGCTCCTTTGTCTTACTGCCTGGAGTAAAACAAAATGGCCACCTGTCAGCTACACCTAGCCATGTGACCCAGGATACAGGCTGTCCAAATGGTCAGAACAAGAAAATACCAACTTTTCAAAAGTGACATTTTCAGAATTGACTCTTAAAATCCAACTTTACTTTTAAACATGGTTTTAAATTACAATGATTTAGAGACCAAACTCGACATTCCCACCTGCTCCCAATTGAAAGTCATCACTTATTAAATGTAATAAGTTAACTCTAAGTTATCTTATGAGAGAGGCAGGCGTTACTGTAGTGAAACACAAAAATGATAGTTTTTCATACCACAACATGTAAAAGTTAAAGTGCATGTCCAACATGAGGTTGATAGGGCCCGTGCACAAACGCTCCCATTTTTACATGTTGACATTTAAATTTGACATCTTTTTAGACAATGACTTTTAGCTGATTTTTCCTGCAGCTTGCATGCAATAGTATACTCAGAAAGTGTTTTGCTTATAAATACATGTCTTCTTAGGTACATTATCATACCATCGTACATTTTGTTCAAGGACCAAGGACACTGCCTTCGCACATTATTGTCTGTTTAGAGACGGCTCTGAATTGGAAGAATCAACAATGACAGCTACATCAGAACTCAGACACATTGCGAATGGGGCCAGCTTTTATTATGTAAACTGTCCCAAGCCTTTGTTTGGCAGAGAAGCATTTCAATGGATAGTCGTGGTCATCCGTGCCTGAATTTCAGCCCAGCTGAATGTCATCACTATCCTGCGAGGGGCCTGTTATATATCAGACTGGCTTCGAGATGAAACACAATCACAAGTAAATGGGCAGTATGACCACTCCAAAGTATCTGGCAGAACCACAGTCACCCTATGCTCTTTAGGATAGGTAGTGCTAGGTAGGAGTAAAATTATATTTATTCATGAATTCAATGTAATAATTATAATGGTTGAATTATTTATCTTTTCCGCCACTCTTGTAATGCTGGTTACAATGCTCTGTTTCCTTCTACTAATCATTGCAGCATACATATTTTACATAAGAATCCAATTGTTTCAATAGATCTTTGAAATGCCAATTTGCGTATTTCTTGTGTCTCCCTTTTTGCATGCCTGAGATAACAACAAAAGGGTAGATTTTTTTTCACGATTTCCTATGGGGAATTAGGGTTGTCATGTTCTGAGTTTGCAGACACCATAAGGTACCCTTATAGGTTTACAGGTTCAGATTGCAACTGTGAGCTGGCCAGGAACCAAGTCAACCTATTCTGATGGTATGAGGTTTGACTTTTATTTTGCCCAAACGCACAGTCTTACTAAATCAGTAGCCTTGGGGCCACCAACGTTATAGGTCAGGTGCTTATTTAACGGGCCTCCTGAGTAGTTTTCGTACATGAGCCCAAAACCCCTAGTCACATTTTAATGGACACGTCAGTGTTGTTAGGGAAAAATCTTCCTCAGCTAGAATAGGGAACCTCTAAACATGTAAACCCCAGCGATACATTATACCTGTGCCAGGTATAATGTAAGCAGGGGGGTGTTCCCATGCAAGAAAGGGTCGTCGAAGTGACGCAGTGAAATCTACCAGATTTCACTGCGCCACTTCTAGGACTCAAATGCGTCAAAATCTTATGCCTGCCTCACAGCAGGCGTAAGACTGATGCAAGCCATTTCACATGGGGATTGCCCCATGTGAAAGGACACATTGCTGGAGTTGCGTCAATTTTGTGACACACTCCAGCAAAGCGTCACTTTTGCGCCATACAGATACGTCAGAAATACTGACGTAACTGTAACTCCTTGCGACATGATGCGTCATACAGTAAATATGACGCATCAATCATGTCACAAGGAGGGCGCACTGAGAAGTGACGCATCGCTGCTTTCACGCAGCGATGCATCACTTCTCATAAATGAGGCCCCAAATTAACTTGAAGGAGTGTTTCCTCACACAGGACCCCAAGATAAAGACAGAATTCTCGGAATGTGCCTACCTTTAGGAATGGTTCCCCTGATATAAGAATGTGCTACATGGGCCACAGTGTTTTCTGCAATCTATACCATCACACATGTACACCATACACAGCTGTTTTGCCTCATGTGCTCAAATAGATACAAAATAAAAACATGGCATCCCCTGTCCTGGATTTGGGAATGAAATAAATTGGCAATTTTGCTACAGTATCCTTAATTATAAAAGGTAATATTAAAGGCGAAGCACCAGCATTGGCAGTATGCCAATGCCTTTAAGAGAATGCCTTGGCAGACCAAGAGCACGTACTACATAAAATTATTGCTGAAATCTACACATCTATAGGTTGAGATAATGTGGGGGCCAGACCAAATAAACCTCAATTAAAGGGCATATCTGAAAAGGATACCCTAAGGCAGGCACCAGACTCTTCTACGAAAAGAAATCACCTGAAAAGTGCTACAACTTGCGTAACTGTGAAACTATAAAATAGCCTGATAGGTATCAGTATACTGATGCACATCCTTCTTGTTCCTTTCAGAAATCACCCAAAATACTTCCATAATAAAAGTCTCAATTCAAGAATAAGAAAGTGGCAGTTTTTGTACCTAAATACGCCATACATATTGAGGACTCTGCTTCTGAAGAAGGAATGGGTTCTGACTGTGCTAGACAGAACGGCAGAAGTCACAATAGTTCACCAGAATCTTCAGGAGCTTCTGGTGGCAAGAGCAACTAATAACTATGTGCAGGTAGAAACATCTGATCAGAGAGTTAGTTCTCCAGCCACATTGTATAATTTGCAACTCCAAATTCTGGGATATATACCCAGTACCATTAAAGTTCTCTTTTGTGATAGCCTGACATTTGGCTATGACATTGGTTAAAAGATTGGCCATTCGAGTTTGAATGAAAAGTCCCACCAGGAGAAAATGTGGTATTACCATCCTTCTCGGTCCTTGTTCCTGAATGAGGTAAACAAGTGTATGGAAAAAAATGGGCCCTTGCACAAGTCCCAGCATTATAGCGCCACTAAGTGGGCTGGATATGAAGATTCACATTATCATATAATACCCATAAGGTCTAGCCCGCAAGTGCAACCACAATACCCCATTAAACATGAAGTTAAATGCCCAGTTAGAGAAATTCTAACACAACTTAAATATCACGCCATAATTGAGAATTCTATCTCAACAATTAACAATCCTTTGTTTCTGGTAGCGAAACCAGTACCTTCGTATGGCTTAGTCTTAGACTACAGACAAATAAGCATTCGCATTCACATATGTGCAGTGTAAAATTCGCACAGCACAGCATCAATAAAATGCAATTTTGTGAGCAAACAATAAAAAACAACGTTAGACCTTTCAAACGCCTTTTTTTCGGCTAAACCATAGTGCCTCAAAGCAGGTGTTTAATATCATTTACTGTGCTCGGGTCACAAAAACAATCTTGTTGATTGCCTCAAGGGTATAAAGAACAGCCCAGGTTTGTTCTCTGTCCGTGTAACAGGACTGACACAAAATTTTGACCACAAAGCATTGTCCTATGTCGATGACATATACCTTACAGAGATTGACTTAGTAGTACACCTAGTCAGAGTAGATTGCGTTGTTGTGGGTTTTGCTCAAATAGGCTACAAATTCAGTTTCCAGAAATTAAAAATTGTTTTTCTCAGTATCCAGTTTTTGGAATACGAGCTATCAAATGGAAGCAAAAGCTTAGTGCTGCTTTCCCAGAGAAATGTGCACTCTTAAAACCACCCAACACAATCAAACAGCTAAAATCACTTTTGGGATTTCTACATTTTGGTAGAACATACATACCAGTTTATGCACAGCGGGTAAAACCATTTTATGAATTAAAATGTCTAAACATTTCAAATGCACATTGGACACCAGCACTGATACAGGTCTTGCGTTCAGTACAAACTCACATTTCCTATTTTTAAAAGACTTAAACACATGCTAACACACCAAAAACTTGGTGATACATGTAAGCTCAGGGACCACCAGCTACACATATGTCACTTTCAATGAGGGTGACACTAAACCGATTAGATATAGATCACATTTATTTTTCAACGCCAAGATGCGTTTGCACCTACAGTTAAAATACTGACTTCAGCTCAGATGACTGTTGTGAAGAAAAGATCATTGACAAAGGGGAAATGCATAATTGTCATGACTCCCACCCCAGCCTTAGAGGATGTCACAAACCCAGAGTTCCAAATGCAAAAGCCTTATATCCTAATACAGTGATGCAGACTATGTCTTCGACTCTACATTACAAACACAAGCATACCCTGTGCACAATTAAGTTATGCCTCAAGATCAGTAGGACTTCATAGTCTGTGCTGAAGGTTCTGTCCAGCCCGCAGTTGGAATAAACATCAATACTCCGCCGCTTGCACAGAAGTAAGGGGTGAAATCAAGAATGGAAATTTCCAGCCTCTCAAAAACATTTACATAGTCACTAGGTGATTGCACTGCACAGTTGACTAAACTTTAAGCTCTACTTCTGACACTAGAGAATATGGATCCAAAATTCCCCATACTTATAGTGTGTGATTCGTATTACTGTGTCCAGTTTTAGAGTGAGTACTTATTCTATTGGAGTCAGAATGGATTCAGAGACTATAAAGGGTATACTATCAAGCACATGCTGCTTTGGGGAAAAGGGGCAAGTCTTAAAGCAAGTTTGCCATGGGATTATGTTATCCACACACTGAAACACCAACATGTGGGAATACACATTGCAGGTATTTCACTGGCTGATAAAGCCACAAAGGCAGGAGTGCAAACTGCTGTCATAGCTGCAACAACTTGTTCTCACACAAGGGTAGATAGAGACATCATGATGGTTGTCACAGCTTCATGCTGTGGCACTCACTTACCAAAATCATAATCAGCAAAATACGTTTACCTGTTGCATGTGCAAAACATTCTGGTTGCTTGTCTTCCCACTGTAGGGGATAGAGTAGCTAAAACTTCAGATCGTAGACCAGAATTAATCATAGCAGCATATAAAGGGTTAGTTTGTGCCCATGCTGGTGTGGTGGCTACAGTTTCACTACTACAGCAACGCTATTGGTGGCCAGGACTATACAAGCAGACAAAACAGTATGTCCCTAAATATGACATTTGCCAACAAATAGAAGTTTCCACCACAGCACGTCCACTTTAGACACCTCTCTTGATTTCGAACAAGCCTCTGGCCTGTGTGTATCTGGACTACTGTGAGCCACTATAGAGTGATGGCTCCTTTAAATAGATTCTGCTAATGGTGTATTCATGTTGTAGATTCCAATGGGTGTTTCCACATTGATTGGCTGACAATTGAACTTTTATAAAAGATTTACAAGTCTTTATCAGGACATATGCAGTAAAGGCATTCCATTTGGACCAAGGCCCTGCGTTTGCATGTAAGGCTTACTGGGATACAATGGGTACCTTGGGTGTGTTTGTGCACTATTCCTTGCCCTTCCATCTGAGGGATTTGATAGAGGATAGGAAAATCCATGACTTAAAGCAGTCTTTAACTGCTAGAGTATTAGGTTCATTTGGTAGTTGGATCCATCACAGCTTAGGGGTCCAAAGAGCTTTAAACACTCTGCCTAGAAGATTCTTTAGTGTACAACCCCCTATGAAGTCCTGTTTGGCATCCAGATGTGTATTCCAGACCTAGACTATCCTAGCACAATGGTGACAGAAACGCCTTTTGATATCAATGAATGTTTGGCTGTACTACAGGAACTCAAAGACATCTGAGATGAGCACTCCAATGAGCTTGAGAAACGTTCTGCCACTGGAGAAGTAAAGGTGCAACCAGCAACTCCTGGCTGTATTTCAAAGATAGGGCATCTGGTCTTAGAAAAAGTAATTGACAAATAAAATGTGGTCCATCTTACAGAGAAACTGTGCTGGTTTTGGAAGTTTAAGGCACCTGACTGTACATATACTGCATCTTGCTGGCTGTAAAAGTAAAATATTTGTGTTGATTGATCTAATTAAACCACATCATATGGCCAGTCCTACAGAGTAGTCCACAAGGGTTCCTTGGTAGTTACCTGCCTCCTCTCACTACCTTACAGGAGATCCCTTTGTAGGTATGAACAAATACAGAAGTTTCTGTTCCCCGGTGGGGGATATCTGACACTGACATTTTGCTTCTTCCAGTTCCATCTACCAACACCATACACACACTGAATGTGAATTCACAGTCTTTGACAACACATGCTAACAACAAAGTTGTTTATTATGTTATGTTATGTTATTTGAATTTTTTAAGCGCACAGCTGCCCCAGCTAAGGGGCGTCCCGGCGCTATATCTGAAAAGGTAACATAACTAACAACACAGAAAAAGTGAGAAGTGATTAATAAGAACAAGGAAAGAAATGAGTTTTAACAGCTTTCCTGAAAGCAAAAAGGTCATCCAAAGAGTGAATGTGGGCAGGAAGTGCGTTCCATAGTTTAGAGGCCAAGACCGTAAACGATCGGCCCCCCAATCTACATTTTTGAAATCGGGGGACAAGTGCCAAATTTTGGCCAGCAGAACGAAGGCTGCGCGAGGGGATGTACGAAAGCAGAAGGTGCTGAAGAATGATAGGGGTGTCAGATTTAAGAATTTTGAACGCATAGCAGAGGGCCTTGAACTCTATGCGCCTAATTACTGGCAGCCAGTGCAGATTGAAGATTGTGCTACGGGCTGAGCAGAAGCGCGGTAGGCCCACCAGGGCCCTAGCTGCCGCATTCTGCACCCGTTGAAGTCGCAGGACTTCCGCCTGGTTGGCGCCCAAGAACAGTGAGCTCGCGTAATCGAGCCTCGATAGTACGCTAGCTTGGATCACCATCTGGCGGGTAGGGGCATCAAAAAATTTGAGGATAGGCCTCAAGCCACGCAAAATGCCAAAGCACATGGATGCCACCTTCTTAGTGTGGAGCGAGAAGGTTAGTTTGGAATCCAACCAGACACCAAGGTTTTTGAGTTCGGAGACAGGTTTTGGGGAAGGTCCCAGCTCCTTATGCCACCATCTAGCACCCCACAGATCGGGATGTTTCCCCAGCACCATCACCTCAGTTTTGAGGGCGTTGAGTCGTAAACAGTTGGCCGTAAGCCAGCTAGCAACGGCCCTCAAACCATCCGCAAAGTTCGATGCCAGTTGGTCAGAGTCCCCGTTAAGGGCCACCGCCAACTGGGTGTCATCGGTGTATGATACCATAGTGAGACCCCAACTCTTCGCCACCTCCGCCAAAGGTTGAACGTAGAGGTTGAAGAGAGTGGGGCTCAACGCCGAGCCCTGCGGGACTCCTTGAGTGATGGCATGGGGCTTAGATCTAAACGGTGGCACTACAACCTGAAAGGATCGTTCCGAAAGGAACGATTGAAACCAATCCAACGGCCTGCCTGAAATACCTGCCTCACCAAGCCTTCGAATGAGAATGGTGTGAGATACAGTGTCAAAGGCGGCACTAAGGTCCAAAAGGACCAGTGCCGCCGTTTGACCTGCATCTAGTACAGAGCGGAGATGTTCGACCATGAATAAAAGTGCTGTCTCTGTACTATGTCCAGGTCTAAAACCATTCTGTGTAGGATCTAGTAGATGTGCAGATGCCAGATGGTTTGTTAAGATGTTATTCACATGAGCCTCTGTAATCTTTGCCACCCAGGGAAGGAGGGAGATGGGTCGATAATTCTCCGGCTTCAACGGATCCAATCCAGGCTTCTTTATGATGGGCATGACACAGGCAGCCTTCCAACTAGGTGGAACTGAACCGATGGTGAGGGATTGCTCCACCAGATGGCGAATAGGAGGAAGGCAAAAGGACGCCGAGTCCATAAACTGGGCAGGTCTCAAAGGGTCATCCGGTGAGCCAGACTTGACCTTGGCCGCTAGGAGATTAAACTCCTGCTCCGATGGTATAGAGAGAGAGGCCAAGCACTGAGAGGTACGCAATGTCAAAGTCGTACTGTCAGGGTCAGCTTTGGGAAAAGAGCAGTAGATGGCATTTACTTTTTCCACAAAGAAGCTGGCTAACGACTCACAGTGGGCAAGGGAACAGATCTCCATACTAGGAAGTCTGTTCACTGTGAGCTCCTTCAAGACTTTGAAAACCAGTTTGGACGGGTTAGAACTCGCCTGGAACTCCCGTGCATAGTAGTCAGCTCGGGCCCGGCAGACAGCTCTGTGGTATGTCTTTACCTTGGCCAGGTAGCATACTTTCAGGTCTTTATCATAATTCTTTCTCCATGCTCTTTCGGCTTGTCGGCAGGTAGCTTTAATACACCTGAGTGCCTCCGTGTAGCAGGGATTAGGCTGAGAATGTCGATTCCTACTCCAGCCAGCTGGGATTAATACGTCAAGGACTTTAACAATCCAAGCGCAAAAGATGGTATACCCGGTTGCAACGTCATCCGTGTGAGCCAGAGGTGTAGTGATCAGGAGACAATGAAAATCCTCCAATTTGAGCTTTTTCCAGGGCCGCCTGAAAGATGTTTTATCAGGCTTCCCAATAGATTGTGTCACCATTGAGACAGAAAGCTCAATGAGGTAATGATCACTCCATCCCATGGGTCTAGGGGGTGAGACCTCGACCAGTTGAAGGTTTGTAAAGACCGGATCGAGGATATGACCTCCCTCATGGGTCGGATGACGGACCAGTTGGAGTAGCTGTACTGCTTCAAGGTCGTCCAGCAGACCTCTAACCACTGGTATCTCTATGGCATCAAAGTGTATATTAAGATCGCCGATGATGGTAATGTTGGAGGAGAACAGAGAGAGAGAACTTACCAGCTCAGGAAGGGCTTTCCTGAAAGCACTGTCACTCCCTGGAGGACGGTAGATCAAAAGACCTGACAATGTTTGATGCTGACCAATGCTGATGGAAAAATGGGCACACTCTGCGCCAGCCAAGTCCATAGGCTTCCAGGTGCAAGTGAAGCAAGTTTTAAAAGCCACGGCTATGCCTCCGCCTCTCCCCTTGCGATTTAGTGTATGGATTGCGTAGCCCGAAGGGAGGGCTAGATTAATAATGGCTGTATCCTCATCACCTAGCCAGGTCTCCGTCATGAAGAAGACATCAGGGCCTTCTAAAGAGATAAGTTCATAGATATCTCGATGATGTTTCGACAGGGATCTGACATTGTGGTGCCAAAGTTTAACGGCACTAGGGGTTGAAAGTTCCTTCTTACAATGCGGCAGTAACTGGCTGGGGGCCATCGTCGGTGCCGATAGTTCCCACCATCCACATGGGCAAGTATGAGGGCCGCACAGGGGATGCTGAGCCGAGTGCGAACAAAAGGGCAGACATCGTCTGATCGAATGAAGAGCCTGACTGGAATACTGATAGATCATACTTGCGGCACGATAGTGTCCTGCCGCGTCCTGCGTCTCCCTTGCGCGGACGAGCGCAGACGAGCAGACTCTGGCTTGACTCAGGCGCGAGTCAGGCGCTACCGCTGCGCGTCACCGCTGCGCAAGTGGAGTGAGCTTTAAGTACAGCCTCACCTGGTCTCCAAACGGAGCACTAGAGCGCTGAGTCAGGTGGCGCACTGAGAGAACAGCACCCCCAATATGGCGGCCAGGCGCCACAGTAGGCAATAGCAACACGAAGAACTCCGCTCTACAAGCGGTGGGGGGCACAATTAAAGTGCAAGTCTGTGGGCGCGGTAACAATGTTAAAAACAGGGGCTAAGAAATGAATTTAAACAGAAATAGAAAAAAGCGGTAAATATTAAAATGTCAAAAGCGCTGCCCGCCTACTGAAGCACAGGTAATGAAGCGCGTTGTAAATGCAGGTTACACCTTTCCAAAGGTCGAGCTGTTCACAATGCTCGCCTTAAGTACAGCCTCACCTGGTCTCCAAACGGAGCACTAGAGCGCTGAGTCAGGTGGCGCACTGAGAGAACAGCACCCCCATATGGCGGCCAGGCGCCACAAGTAGGCAATAGCAACACGAAGAACTCCGCTCTACAAGCGGTGGGGGGCACAATTAAAGTGCAAGTCTGTGGGCGCGGTAACAATGTTAAAAACAGGGGCTAAGAAATGAATTTAAACAGAAATAGAAAAAAGCGGTAAATATTAAAATGTCAAAAGCGCTGCGCGCCTACTGAAGCACAGGTAATGAAGCGCGTTGTAAATGCAGGTTACACCTTTCCAAAAGCACCACCATTAGAGTTATCTACCTGTTCTACAATACCACGTGAGGTCCCTGTTTCTCTGGCTTATTTGCAGACATTGATAACCTTTCCTCAGATTCATCGACCAACAATTGAATTGAACTAGTCCATTCAATTGGCTCAAAATTATATACTTTTTTCACCTCGGATTTACATTTGCTGTCCATCTTGTTGCCTTTCCATTTAATCTGGATTGGTTTTGTGACAGTATTCTTTTAGCTTTGTAATCAACAGGTAGGGAGGAGGATTTAGGGTCCATTCAGTTACCCAATTTCATGTACCTTGTAATCAAAAGAGAGAATGGAAACTTGTAACTACTCAACCATAGGTAGTCTTGAATCACCCTCATAAACGCTATGTAAATAGTGCAGTATATATCATTTATCCACCCCACATACGCGTTATGGCATTATCATTGGGTGTCCAAATTTGTGCTGTATGCCAGCCTCATCCTGAGGCAACCTCTGGAGTTGGTAGTAGTGTCCAGAGATAGGGAGGCACCCCCAAGGTAGATTAGAGAGTGATGTTTAAAAAGCAAAACTCCACCGTAAGTAAGCTTTAATGTAAAAGGTGAGGTTTTGTGGTTAAAAAATAGGTGGGTATAACTGGAGATCGTGTTACTGGATCTCTTTATAACACTTAATTGATAAAGTTGACATGTTTCTGCTCCATTCCGCCCTGCCGGGTCTACGGAGCATTCGTCAGGACAAACAGAACGAACAACAGTTAAGTTACTTACACAACTTGTGAAGTACCCAATAGTGTTATACTAAACACTCAGTTTCTAAAATGCTCAAGTTTCCTGTAATGAGAGAAACAGAAGAGACAAGTATACATTTTTGTGTAGGGGTGTAAATTCAGCACTATATATACATCTCTACTTGAGATATTTCAGAACTAATGTGCCAAAAATAATGCACTACATTCAGAAGAGCAGTCCCATAAAAGACTACAAAGACCCGTGCTACTCTCAACAGGCAAAAACCGATTAATTGCAGGAGTCATGATCTTAATAGATGCTCTAGTGTAAACAGTTATATTCTCCATCTTTAATGCCAAAAGGTGAGGTTATATAATGTACGGCAGAGGGTCAGGCTGTATACTGTAAGGCAAATGTTATAAATCAGCCTGTGTGTAGTCCGTCCAGCGTCTCTCAAAGCTCTATATTAGCGGTAGTATGTGACGCGCTGGAATGGGTAATTTTGTCTCTAAAGGTAAGTCTATGTGTAGTGAAGAAAGAGAGTGTGTTGTTATGGCAACCGTTATATCGTGCGTCCAACATCACTCTAATGTTTGCAATTTCGGTGGATTAAAGGCACGCTCGTTACTGCGGATATTCGGTCATAGTTCATACTCTCCTGCTTGTAATTTTGGTGAAAAACCAGTCTCAGTATTAAGAAAGCCGATGCTGTGCAGGTGTTGCGCAGTGGTTATCTAAAATATACCCCCCTTATGGTGCATAAAAAACACAGTACAAAATAGGGCGCTTAGTTTTTACCTATTTTCAGCAAACTCCGCACTTCAACAGGGTGCTGTAGGACTCTCTGTCCATCTTAAATCTTCAGCGTTGTGGCCAACTTCAATAAAATGGGAACACAATTTTGTGGTGTTCTTCTTCAATCTGATGTTACTTTTATGTTCTCCAATCCTCGTTTTTATTTTTCTACAGGTCATGCCTATATACTTTTTTTGGATCACTGACATAATATAGAATGACAAAATATAGACTTACCAAAATATAGTCACCAAAATATAGAAAGCCAAAATATCGAATTCCTATCTACAAACAGGTAAGTACAAAAATATCGAATCCAAAATATAGTCTGTAAAAAATATAGTCAGTCAAAATATCGAATTTTTTTAAATGTCTTAAAAGTAATTTAAAATGAATGAAATAATAAATATAATTAACTAAAACATACTTAAAAATACTCAAATAACCTTCAAATTAAGATATAATTAATTTAAGTTATTAATAAAAAAATGTACAATATTTTACAGTAGGATAGCAGGAGGGTAACATTTAATATTACCACTCCAGTGAGTGCAACAGTAGGGAAAGCGTTGGATAGCGTAGGGGTAAAAAATACTATTCCCACTCCAGAGAGTGCAACAGTAGGGAAAGCGTTGGATAGCGTAGGGGTAAAAAATACTATTCCCACTCCAGAGAGTGCAACAGTAGGGAAAGCGTTGGATAGCGGGAGGGTGAAAATTACTATTCCCACTCCAGTGAGTTTAACAGTAGGGAAAGTAATGATTTAATATATTATTAAAAATAAATTAAATATCAATACCAATAAAACATTAATTGAAATTAATAACCAATTTAATATTATGTAATAATTAATTAGAAATACAACTACATATTAGTTATTAAAATTAATAACCTATTCATGATTATTTAACATCAAATTAATTTACAATAACAAAAACTAATTAATAATAAAAATTAATACCAATTAAAAATAAACAGTAAATTAATTATCAATACACAAAAAGTATTTTTAATATGTAATTAATTACAATTACATTACTTCCCACCCTATTCCCCTATAAACCCACATCCCACTACAGAAAATACATTAATACAATTATCATAATTATCAAATATTTATTTAATACAAAATAATTACCAATTAATAAAAATTAATTGCCAATTAATAGAAATTAATTACCAATTAAAAATTAATTAACAATACATTTAAAATCAATACCAATAAATGAAAAAAATTATTTACTTAATTACAATTAAATTACTTCCCACTCTATTCCCCTATAAACCCACAACCCGCTACAGAAAATAAATTTAGAAAATTAACATAATTAACAATTTATCAATTAATACAAATTAATTGGCAATTAATAAATTAATTACCAATTAAAAAATAACAATAAATTAAAAATGAATACCACTAAATAAATAAATAACAATATTTAATTAATTACAATTAAATTACTTCCCACCCTATTCCCCTATAAACCCACAACCCGCTACAGAACTAGAAAGCAAAATTTTATTAAAAATTAATAATAATTGCTAAAAATTAATATTTAATTTAATGTAATTAAATTACTTCCCACCCTATTCCCCTATAAACCCGCAACCCGCTACAGAATTAAATTACGCAAAAATTAAATAACATAAAATTCATTACTTAAAATACATTAAACATACATTACAAAAATTAATATACACTTTTCACACATATACTAACATACAAAACACTTTAAAAAATTGATATTATTAAAAAATCGATATATTTAATGCCTATATTGTATACTTCGATATTTTGACTTGTATATTTTAAAAATCGATATTACTTACCTTAAATTCGATATCTTTAACCACTATATTGTGTCCATTCGATATTTTGTCCATTCTATATTTTTACTTCGATATTAGGTCCATTCTATATTTTGGAATCGATATTATGACTGTTTACCACTTTTTTTTACCCGAAATGTGAAGAAGTTCCCTTGATATGATTTACAAACAGGATTTTGTCAGCGTACTATTCTGAGTGGGTGATTTATACATATATAACACAAACGTATAACATTTAAAAAATCATTTATTATAAATGCAAACACATATCATTAAAACCAATAGTTCTGACTAGCTAATCTAATGAATTAAAAAAGCATAAATACAAAACAATCAATTATGACCTGCATAAATGGATTGCGGGACAGAAAAGTAAAACATAAAATTGTTAAATACACTTTGTACATTCGGACTCCTTTAAGGATGACGCCATCCTCGGTACAATTCAAGACTCCAGCATCGATGGTTGATTCACTGATTCTATAGTAACATAAGATCGATGATACCATGAAGGAGTCCGAATGTACAAAGTGTATTCAATAATTTTATGTTTTACTTTTCTGTCCCCCATTCCAATTATGCAGGTCATAATTGATTGTTTTGTATTTATGCTTTTTTAATTCATTAGATGTGCTAGTCAGAACTATTGGTTTTAATGATATGTGTTTGCATTTATAATAAATGATTTTTTAAATGTTATACGTTTGTGTTATATATGTATAAAGCACCCACTCAGAATAGTACGCTGACAAAATCCTGTTTGTAAATCATATCAAGGGAACTTCTTCACATTTCGGGTTGGATAACCCCATTTCCCTTGACCAGATTAAGGGGTACCTCTCTCTTGTTATACATATATACTTTTTTCACAAGGGCACCATATCATATAGACTACATGTGTAGAATTGCAGTTTGTATGCGGCTGTTGTGTCCAGTTCAAGGACTCTGTGAGCTGTAAAGATTTTGACATCGATGTTAGTTACACACTTTGCATGTACCACACGGATGATGGCCAGTGACAAGGATCATTTCTGGATTTCTTGTCTGTGAAGGTTTATTACTCTTTACTGGACGTGTATGTACTAGCAGGTCTTTGAGGTTTTTTGTACGCTTGTTTGCAAATCTGGGTTTCTGCCAGTTGAATTTGCCAGTCGATAGGATTCGCCAATTTTTGTTGACCAATTTTTGGATATCATATGTCGCTGGACAGAATGTGGTGACGCATGTCACTAGGTCAGGAATAGGCTCTTTTGTGTTCATTTGAAGGAGACACTCCCGCGGTTGGTGTTTAGTTCTCTTCAATGAAGATTGTTAGATCTAGGAAGTCCAGAGTTTTATTATTTGAGGTGAATGCAAACTTTAACCATTTGTCTCTGCCATGGCTCAATGGCAGAGACAAATGGTTAAAGTTTACATTCACCCTATTGAAGGAGGAATGATGGAAACTAAAACATATACAAAACCTACTGCGAAAAACAGCCTCCTGTCCTATAAAAGCTATCACTCTAAACCTTTAAGGTACAACTTACCATACAGCCAGTTTCTGAGACTTAAAAGAAATTGCAGCAAAGAAAGTGACTATAAGTTGCAAGCACAGGAACTGAGTCAGAAATTAAAAGAGTGGGATTATACACCAACGACAATATCCAAATGTCGCAAAAGAGCTAAACACTAACCGCGGGAGTGTCTCCTTCAAACGAACACAAAAATTACTATTCCTGACCTAGTGACATGCGTCACCAAATTCTGTCCAGCGACATATGATATCCAAAAATTGGTCAACAAAAATTGGCGAATCCTATCGACTGGCAAATTCAACTGACCGAAACCCAGATTTGCAAACAAGCGTACAAAAAACCTCAAAGACCTGCTAGTACATACACGTCCAGTAAAGAGTAATAAACCTTCACAGACAAGAAATCCAGAAATGATCCCTGTCACTGGCCATCATCCGTGTGGTACATGCAAAGTGTGTAAACTAACATCGATGTCAAAATCTTTACAGCTCACAGAGTCCTTGAACTGGACACAACGGCAGCATACAAACTGCAATTCTACACAAGTAGTCTATATGATATGGTGCCCTTGTGAAAAAAAGTATATAGGCATGACCTGTAGAAAAATAAAAACAAGGATTGGAGAACATAAAAGTAACATCAGATTGAAGAAGAACACCACAAAATTGTGTTCCCATTTTATTGAAGTTGGCCACAACGCTGAAGATTTAAGATGGACAGTACTGGAAATGCTCACAGACAAAACCATGAATGCGGAGAAGATCCTTTTTGAAAGGGAACAAAAATGGGTGAACCGCCTACAGACCCACTTAACAGGACTGAATGATAATATACCGTTGCACCAATTCGCGTAAACAACATTATAGACAGTGAATTTGATTTGTACACTCATTTGTCTTTGTATTTCATCATAGTAATAGGTAATAACCATCGAAGTCTCCAGATATGGGACCTATTACTACATCTATTCTACCCACACTGGACATCTAGGGATTGTGACCACTGAGGCTTTCTACCTCTACGCTGACAGGATAACACCATCTGTACAGCTATATGGCATTACCGTCAGCTACATCATGCTAAATGCCCGACCACCTTTACTGTGCTTATATGAGCATCAGGCGAGTCTGACACTTTGCAGCATCACCTGTAATCATAACACTCACCATGCTCGTTCACCTTCACTACGTCAACAAGATTATATGTAAAGTATAATAATCGCTGCGCACATAAGGCTTTATCAAACATAAACATGGCTGTATTTGTGACGTTTTCTACCTTGGACAACATTAGGCCTAAACATCGCTGCCATGCATTTTTAATTTTATACTAACAACAGCGAGAGATAATAGGTTAACTAATTCTGACTAATACTCTGTCTGTTTTCGCGATTTAAAAAAGTTTTTTTCGCTGGTTAATGCAACTTTAAAAGTAAATAGCCAATAAAGCTCTTAGGTTTTGAAGACATACTAGAACCTAAGAAGTCCCCTTTCTATTTCTATCTTTAAGATTTCAAAAAGGAACAGGAAACAGTCTCCGGCGTCCATGGGCAGAGCCAGCACAAGACGCGGAGACTGTTCCTCGTGCGGGTGAGTGTGCCGAGAGAGAAGACACACAGCGGTTTACTATAGAGTGGTAATATTGTCACCATTTTACTTTCTTGCCCTCTCCAGCTCAGGACCAGAGAGTCCTACAGCGCCCTGCTGAAGTGCGGAGTTTGCTGAAAATAGGTAAAAACTAAGCGCCCTATTTTGTACTGTGTTTTTTATGCACCGTAAGGGGGGCATATTTTAGATAACCAATCCAATCCAAAAATTCTTTATTTCGGCCATATAGACCATAAAAGATACAATACAAGACATAACATACATTAAAATACATTTTTAAAATACATTATATAAAAATGCTCTCTCATCCAGCGAGGAAAAAATATAATGACATTAAAGAGGTCAGGGGGCTTTTTTCTTTCTGATCAGCCACATTGCCATTAGAAATTTGGTTTCAGCGAACACAATGTGGCCCAAGGTGCTGGTTTTCATGATTCTGTATGCCTGCGCATACTCTCTGAACCCTAGGTTCTTACAAAGCGGCGCTATCCAATAATTTCTGGGCCTTTGATAAGCAGGGCACACAAACAATATGTGGAGGTCATCTTCCTCATAGATGTTACAGCAGGGACATATTTTACCACCCCCATTGGTCCACTTGCAGGTGAATGAGTTGATGGGAAGTGTGCCAAGCCTCCATTGGACAAACAATTTCCTCGCCAGGATGGGGAAAATAAAATCCATAAAAGGTTCAAAGACATAAGAATTTTTGGATTCCAAGAATCGTTTAGTTAAGGTGCCGCTGTTTTGAGCATCCATCATGTGTGCGAGGGACCTGTCTTTGAGGATTTGGGACAGGGCTCTGCGCGAGATCGTTTGGCAACCACGTGCAGGGTCCTCCCATAGCTCACGTAGATTCATGGCAAGCAGTTGATTTTTCACAAAGGTGAGCCAGGGGATTTTGCCCCTGCAGTTCAAGCTCATGACATGGGTAAGATCCTCCCTATAGTGGTGAAGTTCGTTTGTGGACCAGAGCCTGTGCCAGAACTTCACTGGCTTTGACACAAGCTCCTCTGCAATAGGAGGGAGACCCATGTCCATTCTCAGTGGCTGAAGTGGCGTAGCTAGTGGGAGAGCTAGTAAGCGCCTTAGAAAGCTATTTTCAACTATTGGAAGGTCCTTTCCAGCTTTGTGCCCCCATAACTCACTGCCGTACATGGCCGCTGCCTTGGCCTGGGTCCTGTAAGTTTCAAGGGCCGGACTTATGGGCTTAAAAGAGGAAGTATTAGCAACCTTCAGGATTGCGCCCGACAATTGGGACAATTTGACCCTTGATCGTGCTATCTGGCGGTCCCAAGATAGGTTTTCCTCCAATGTTACCCCCAGATATATAAAGGTAGAGACCCTCTCAAGGCTAACAGTACCCAGGGTGGGATTGGGCCTAGTTTTAGTTGGTTGATTAAAGATCATGTACTTGGTCTTTTCTGTGTTCACCTCCAGACCGTGCTGGCGACAGAAAAGACCAAACCCATCCAGGATCCTCTGAATCCCCATGGGGGATTTGGAAAGCAGGAGGGTGTCATCGGCAAACATAATTGCCGGAACCCTCCTGCCTGCCAGATGTGGGGCGTCGTTGTCCTTGACGTTTTCCAGATGTGAAATGACATTGTTGATGAATAAACAGAACAGGGTCGGTGCCAGGACACAACCCTGCCTCACCCCCCGATGGACAGGGAACCTGGACGAAAGATTGCCGTCTCTCCCACACCTGACCTGCGCATAGTTGTTCTGATGCAGCCTGGCTATGATGTTCAGTAACTGGGGGGGTACTCCTAACTTTTCCAACACCTCCCATAGTTTCCTGCGCGGGACTAGGTCAAAGGCTGACCTCAGGTCCACGAAGACCATGTACAGTCTACCCCCCTCGATCCTCACCGTCTTCCAGTAGAGGAGGACGAGACGGAAGATCTGGTCCATGGTCGACGTGTTTTTCCTGAAGCCAGCCTGCAAGGGGCTCATGATGTCATTGTCCTCTACCCAGTCTAATAGATGGTTCAGGATAAGGCGCGCAAATAGCTTTTGGGGGACATCTATAAGGCTAATTGGCCTATAGTTGGCCGGGCTCAGGGGAGACCCTTTCTTATATATCGGCACTATTTCAGCCCCTAACCAAGAGGATGGGACCGCCATACCTCCTAGTATAGCGTTAAAGAGGATAAGAAGGTACGGACCCCAGATATCAGAGTGGTGTCTAAAAAGATCCCCGGGTAGCTTGTCCAGCCCTGGTGCCTTCCCCAGCGCTAAGCGCTCCAGTGCTATCGCCACCTCGCCTAAGGTAAATTCCAGGGCCATGTCCTGGGGGCAGGGGGACTCCACCGCTGGCCCTTCGGGCCATAAAGTGGTTTCTTGATAAAGTGCCCCGAAGTGGGCCTCCCAAACAGAGGGGGCGATGTTGGGTTCCACTGCAGATATGAGATCCCCCGTTCCGTTATTTACCAAGGCCCAGAATTTTCTAGAGTCTTTGGTTTTACGGGCTTCAGTCAGATCGTGCCAGTGATTCCAATCCCACTCTGCCCTAGCATTGGCCAGTGCTGACTTATACTCCCTCCTGAGAACTACTACCCTCGCCTTGCCGCTACCCTCTTTAATAGCGGAAATTAGGTCAGTTTTAATTTTCCTACAGGCAGAAGTGTACCAAGATGGGGTACGAGTCTTCTTCCTTCTTGACTGTACCACCGGATTGAAGACCTCTGCAAGGTCCCTCACTAGGACCTGGTGAATGCCAGATAATCTCTCATTAAAATCAAGGGGTCTTGGTTGGTTTATAAGAGCGTCCACCTCCGGGAACCTTGGGAGTGCTAAGCCATATAACTTGGATCTTCTTGGGCCTGGGTGCTTATTCCAACAGTAGGAAGTCTGTTTCCCACTGATTCCCGGGGAACCGTCTGTACTTTTGGACCCAACCCCGGACTAGGGCTACTTCTATTGTGTGAGGTTTCTAGAGCCATGAGTCTGGCTTCTATGGAGTCCAATTTAACAGACAAGGGATTCAATAGGTTCTTAAGGATGTTCGTGAATGAGCTGATTAGGGTGTCTGCAATGTTAGGAGGGGTCCCACCAAATATAAACGGCCCAGAGCACACTGGTAGAGCTGTGGGTACTGTCAAGCCAGATTGATCGGACCCCAATCCCGGAGAAATTACCTCAGGGGAGGCCGAGATGTCCGTACTGTCATCCAGTGATAGCTTGGTTGTATCCACTTTGGCCCTTTTTGCCCCTCTTAGCTCCCTTGACCTTTTCCTTTTCGGAGGATGGTCCCCTCTGTTGCTTGCGGGTTCTGTTACTGCTACAGCTTGGACCCCATCCAACGACTCAGATGTTTCCGCACAGATCACATTGGGAGAAGGTTCCACCACCCCAAATAGGCACAGAGACTCACTGTCCCTCTGGAGGTTTGACGGGGTCCTGAGTTGTTGTAGGACTGACTCAATAGTCTGGTCAATACTGTCCAAGAGTGACAAGTGGGTAGCGTCGAGGGGTAGTGGGGTACTAGCATCAGTGAAAGGGGAATCCAAGGATCCTACTACCACATTCTCTGTGCTCACCTCAAGGAGGGTGTCTGGGACTGTTTGGACTTTGTTGGGCACAGCACAGGCCTTAGGAAAGAATTTTTCCAGAGTGCTAGAACACTGTTGGTGAGCCTTGCTCCTGGATGTTCTGGTAGACATGGCAAAAGGAACACACAGGACCGCTGAGTAGTGCTGAGGGGGGGTACTTGGAAGAGGCATGACGTCAGAGGGGAGGCCCGGTCCGGTCTCTGCCGGCCTCGAACTGCCTAAAACGGCCCGCTCTTTGCCCGCTCTTCGCCCCGCGCGCGTCCCACGATGCGCGTAGCCAGGGGCACTTAAATATGACAGGGGGGCGTGGCACTGGGAGGGGGCGCGCCCCGGGCGGGAAGAGGAACCAGCTGGTGATGTTTGGAGGAATGCTGGTCCTCGCAGTCCCGCTCGCCGCGCCTCTCACCTCCTCTGCGGCCAGAAAACGCCAAAGACACCAGACAATCCGGCCAAGGGTCCAGAGCAAGGTAGGGATCTTCGTGTGCTAGTCAAGTAGCGTGCAGGCAGGATTCCCAGGCAGCAAGTCGCTCTCGAGCGGCTCCCCCGAAGCGGGGGCCGCGAGAGGTAAAGTACACCCAGGCAGGGGGCGTGGCACTGGGAGGGGGCGCGGCACGGGCGGGAAGAGGAACCAGCTGGTGATGTTTGGAGGAATGCTGGTCCTCGCAGTCCCGCTCGCCGCGCCTCTCACCCCCTCTGCGGCCAGAAAACGCCAAAGACACCAGACAATCCGCCCAAGGGTCCAGAGCAAGGTAGGGATCTTCGTGTGCTAGTCAAGTAGCGTGCAGGCAGGATTCCCAGGCAGCAAGTCGCTCTCGAGCGGCTCCCGCGAAGCGGGGGCCGTGAGAGGTAAAGTACACCCAGGCAGGGGGCGTGGCACTGGGAGGGGGCGCGGCACGGGCGGGAAGAGGAACCAGCTGGTGATGTTTGGAGGAATGCTGGTCCTCGCAGTCCCGCTCGCTGCGCCTCTCACCTCCTCTGCGGCCAGAAAACGCCAAAGACACCAGACAATCCGCCCAAGGGTCCAGAGCAAGGTAAGGATCTTCGTGTGCTAGTCAAGTAGCGTGGAGGCAGGATTCCCAGGCAGCAAGTCGCTCTCGAGCGATAACCACTTGCGCAATACCTGTACAGCATCGGCTTTCCTAATACTGAGACTGTTTTTTCACCAAAATTACAAGCAGGAGAGTATGAACTATGGCCGAATATCCGCAGTAACTAGCGCGCCTTTAATCCACCGAAATTGCAAACATTAGAGTGACATTGGACGCACGATATAACGGTTGCCATAACAACACACTCTCTTTCTTCACTGCACATAGACTTACCTTTAGAGACAAAATTACCCGTTCCAGCGCGTCACATACTACCGCTAATATAGAGCTTTGAGAGACGCTGGACGTACTACACACAGGCTGATTTATAACATTTGCCTTACAGTATACAACCTGACCTTCTGCCGTACAGTATATAAGCTCACCTTTTGGCATTAAAGATGGAGAATATAACTGTTTACACTAGAGCATCTATTAAGATCATGACTCCTGCTGCAATTAATCGCTTTTGCCTTTTGAGAGTAGCACGGGCCTTTGTAGTATTTTATGGCACTGCTCTTCTGATTGTAGTGCATTATTTTTGGCACATTAGTTCTGAAATATCTCAAGTAGAGATGTATATATATAGTGCTGAATTTACACCCCCACACAAAAATGTATGAATGTATATTTGTCTCTTCTGTTTCTCTCATTACAGGAAACTTGAGCATTTTAGAAACTGAGTGTTTAGTATAACACTATTGGGTACTTCACAAGTTGTGTAAGTAACTTACCTTTTGTTTGTTCTGTTTGTCCTGACGAATGCTCCGTAGACCCGGCTGGGCGGAATGGAGCAGAAGCATGTCGACTTTGTCAATTAAGTGTTATAAAGAGATCCAGTAACACGATCTCCAGTTATACCCACCCATTTTTTAACCACAAAAACCTAACCTTTTACATTAAAGCTTACTCACGGTGGAGTTTTGCTTTTTAAACATCACTCTGTAATCTACCTTGGTGGTGCCTCCCTATCTCTGGACACTACTACCAATTCCAGAGGTTGCCTCAGGATGAGGCTGGCATACAGCACAAATTTGGACACCCAATGATAATGCCATAACGCGTATGTGGGGCGGATAAACGATATATACCGCACTATTTACATAGCGTTTATGAGGGTGATTCAAGACTACCTATGGTTGAGTAGTTACAAGTGTCCATTCTCTCTTTTGATTACAAGGTATTCTTTTAGCTTCTGAATGGACATTATCTCCCAGAACGCTCTGTTTTTGAGCTGATAACCAAGATATTGAAACCTTATTCTTCATCACACCCAGTGCGAAGAGGCCAGTCCCTTTTGAACATTTCTGCAGTTCCTGTCCCGGGTGACATTGTTTGAGATAAGGTAATTTTTTATATTTTTGGTCCCTCGCATTGCAGAGAGGTCTCTAGGGCTGCGGGACCTGCTCTGGTGATTTATACGTGCCGCCCACCTCCAGGGACTCTCGATAAAGTGCTGTGAGCTTCGCTCACCCGGCAGGGCTCAGCTCAATTTTATTTTAACAGTCTCCTCGCGTTGCAAAGAGGTCTCCCTGGGAGTCATGGAAATAGCCAGAAGAAAATAACATACAAAATTACAAAAGAAAGATGAAGAGTCTATTGGAATGGTGTGGGCCTCCTCTCATGCCATACACTGCCAGATAGCTAACTATCAATGATAAATTGAGCATCTACTATGAACAGTAAACGGAATGAAAGCCATGGCACTGTTGTAATTTTGTGTCACCTGCAGTGGCATAACAAGAGGGGGTGGGGGGGCTCCTCCCATTCTTACCTGACGTCTCAAGCGGCAATCACCAGCACCCCCCTTCACCTGCTCTACATTGCAGCCGTCATGGGGCTGCAATCAACAGAATCTTGTCAGAAACCCCGCACTTCAATGCGGCTGTGGCGGGGTTGCAAACGCAAGGACCACCACTGGGCAATAGGGAGACTGAGAGTTGGGGGTATTTATAAAGATAGTTGAGGGGCACAAGTCTTTCTTTAATTAGCCACTGAAAGAGGGTGTACTGACCTTCTGGAGGAAAATCTGTTGCTTACCTTGATAAATCACCTTGATAAATTACCTTGATCACTTGTGACTAAGAATATTGCGTGGTTTGTAATGTGTGGTATGCATGTTGTGGTTGAGTGTTAAATGCATAGGGGTTCATGTAGTGGGTGTCGGTGGCCAATGTGAGGACACCATGACTGCATTGGGGTTCCGTTGACCTCTTTAAAAATATTTGGATTTCTCTGGACCACTTTTGACCGCTGTCCTGATAGCCATCGGCAATTTGGGGCCACTAAACAGCGTGGTCTAAGTTCCTGATTGTTCTAATCCATAACCAAGGAGAAAAGGCTGACCTAAAATGCTATCGGCTGATCTCACTTCTAGACTCTATCCTGGAAGTGGCACGAAGAATATTACTCGTGAGATTGGATACGTGAGCTGATGAGAATCAAATCTTGTCGGAGACTCAGTACGGATTCAGAAAGAGGGTGGAAACAGTTGAAAAAGGCCTCAATTTAAGTGTCCTTATTGGGAAATATCCTTTAGCAAGGGAAGGCCTCGTCTATAATGGCATTCATGGACCACTCCAGTGCTTTTGACTGTGTAAATAATAGGAAATTATGAAGTGTGATAATTGAGATGGACATAGAGCATTATCTACTCAATTTCTTAAGAGAAGTCTACTCTGGTGCAAATGCCAGAGTTTGGTTTAGGATTCATGGGAAATGAATACAGGAGTTAACTATTGGCAGTGGAGTATGTCAGGGCTGGATCTGGTGCCATTTCTTTATACACTTTATATTCTTTAGGAAGCAAAAACTGATATTCTCAAATTGCTTAAAGACAAATACCTGCACTTTTGCATGCGGAAGATGCAGTGCTTATGGCCCGCTGAGGGCCTGCAATATTTTCTTGATCTTTTTGTTAAATATATGGCCTTCTTAGAGTGAATCTGTCAAAAACCTTCATAATGAAATGTGGTCCAAAGGTGGATAAATCTTACCAGTTCAAAGTAGGAGATACCAAGCTTGACCCAACATTCCCTTTTTCCTATTAGGGATTGTTGTTTGATGTTCAGGGCACTTGGACACAGCTGGTCACAGTCAGAACAATGCAGATAAATAAATAATTTGCTGCGCCAAATATAATTTCAGTAAAATTGGAGAGAAAGCCACTTGAAAAATTATGTATTATTTATAGAGCAAAATGTATCTTCTTGGTCGAATATGGGACAGGAGTCTAGAGCTATGCTAAATTAGAAAAGTTGCAGCTCACAGAAAACGTCTGTGTTTAAAAGTGCCTTCCTGCTACACAAAGAGTTTCTACCTAGTTGTCACAGGGAGCTGGGCCTTCCTTTCCTTGAAGATCTTCATAGGTTACATGCTATTTTTCTGCGGCACAGAATTTGGACTCAGCCCGAGGAAGATTGTTGTTAACCGTTTATCTTTGGATCATGCTGGTAAAATTCACTGGCTTAAATATGTCAAGGCCTTTTGTGGTAGGCTGGGCAGACTGAATTTTCTAATAACCCCACCTCCTTATATAGAGTTATGAAGGCAGACATTAAGTACATGTCAATTAATGTTTTGGAGAGTGGAAGAATCTACAGGGCGTGATGAAAGCCTAGGGGGCATGTTTTCAAGGATGTATCGCCGAGTTATCTGCACTTTATCACAGCCAAAGTGGTGATACATCTTTTGCCCCATTCACAAGCTGGTTCTAACAGCCCATAGGACCATTTTACCTGCGATAGCAGCGCCAAAAAATATCGCCACAGATGACCCTGGCAACTATCTCTAATGCGATGCAGAGTAGGCGTTCCCATGCAAAAAGCCGCAACAACACCACTTCGCAACATTCTCTACGACCAGCCAGATCGGCGATAAGAACCCAAAACAGGCCATAAGGCACGTTAGCAGCAGGAAAGTAATACCTGCTCTGAACTGGTGTAAATTCTGACGACAACCTGCACCAGAAAAGGGAACCCAGCCCAGAGCCACACCTGAAGGACAACAGATGCCATAGAGACACTGATCATGCAGCCTGTAGCCCCAAGAGGGCCACAACACCCACTGCCACCACCCCCAGGACCCAAACCGCGCCCCTGACCAACCACAGAGGCAGTGCAGACAAAGACAGTGCCCTACAAAAAATGCTCCAACCTCACAGTCCCAACACCAGAGAATGTCAATGCCCACTACAGGCTCAAAAGGACAACCATCCTCCGCATCTTAAACATCATTGCCCACAGGCTTACGGTCTAACACAGCAGACAACCAACATCCCTCCTCAGACAAAGCTGCTGGCCGTGCTGCACTTGTTGGCCTCTGGTACCTTCCAACCCACAACCACCAGAGTCAGAGGACTCTCACAGCCAGCCCAATCCAAATTCCTCACAACGGCCTTGGATGATATCATCAGCTTGGTACCCCACTACCTATACTTCCCCCACACTGCAGAGGAACACCTGGAGACCAAGCAAGGCATCTACGTCATAGCTGTCTCCCTGTACTTGTTAGGGGGCAATTGACTGCACACAATAACCACAACGGAAAGTACATGCATCCCATCAATGAGCAGGCAATAGTGGACCACCAGGGAATCTCCACCAACGTCATCACCAACTACCCAGGCAGTGTGCATGATTCGTACATCTACCAACAGTCCATCATCAACCAGCGCTACCAGGATGGCACCCATAGACAAGAACTGCTCATTGGCAAGTACCAAATGAACACACCACACACCTCAACTCCACGACGATGCAACTCACAACTGTGGGAATGCATATGTTACAAACTCACATACAACATGCCAAGCAACATTCCCACCCACCAGACAGGACAGCACAACTTACTGTGGGCACCTGGGCCAGCCATGTACATAAGCCATCAACTGCATGGCACCTCAGCCACACAATAGCAGATTGTGGGGAGTGGTGGGGACCAGGCATGTGCGAAGGAGGCGAGTGACCCATGAATGAGAAGTTACACAATGCCAAGTGTGGCGTGGATGTGACGGCTAGACTGCAGTATGCAGACCACCCACATATCATGGTGTATGGAGTGTAGAGGACAGTGGATGCAAACATGTCACCCCAGCCCCCGTGAGCGGAGTGGGCTGGCCCGGCGTACGCCAGGCCAGCGAAGGGGTGTAAATAAAAAGCATGTAACTCTGGGCGTGGTTCTCTTCCGGAATGCCCAACGTCTCTGCCAGGGCGGGGCCTCTCACCCCGCTACGAGGCCGTTGCCATGAGCGGTGGTGCCTGCAATCCTTCTGCGCATGCTGCTCTCCAGGCCGCTGGTCCCCGGACCTGTCATGGCCGCCCCTGCACACCCAGGCCTGCTCACCTGCTGACCCTGGTTTGTGTCAAAGAGGGCCCACCACGTGTCGGTGCAAGCTCCAAGCCCGAGGCCTGCAACCCTGGCAGCCTGCTCCGACCATCAGGGCCCCTGCAACACAGACCCACAGTACTCCTTTCTCGTTGACGTACTCCACCGGCATACATAGCGGACTACTAGGTCACACATTTGAAACTGAGTCTTGATTACACTATGGCAGAGTACAATTTTTATGGCGAAGTTTATATCACTATACTCCCTTCGACGTGCTGCCACCAAGACTGTGTATAACATTCCAACCACACGTGTGTGTGGGCCCACGTGGACTACTGCCTTCGGGTCACACTGCGCTCGAGTAGGCCACACATTTGGAACTGAGTCTTCATTTAGCAATGGCAGACTTCACATCATATCTCTATCAAAGGAGAGAGGACTAGGTAGCTAGTCCGTATCCCCGGGGTTTTATATGTGAGATCAAAAAGGACTAGCCTATTTGAGAATTTACATTGACTCAAGACTTTAAGACAGGGTACAAACCCTTTTGTTTATTCATGAAGCCCTCACCCACCAACCTGGTTGGTGGCATGCTTCATCATCGGGCCCACCCAGTGACACCGAGTGTTTCCCGGGTGTGCTTTGACGCCTGAATACAGCGGAGCAGGTATGTTTCTGAGTGTGCAGTGTAGTGACGTGAAGGTGAAAATGTAAAAGCTATACAGGGGTCCCAGTACCCGAGGGTAAATTATATTTTAATAACAGGGTCACTGTTAGCATTAAAAAAGGCTGTTGGATGTTGTGTTAATTAGGGTCTCCTACATCCAGGTGTGGTCTACATGTTTCAGCCAGGCCTTTATTATTAAAACTGGCTTTCCTCAGGACCAAAGTGTGTAGGTGCAAATTACTTAATTTTAAGTGATTGTGTAATTTTGAAAAACCCGCAAAATCAGGACTAGAGTGGTTGAACACAGAAGCACGATCAGGTGTGACAAAAACATCAGCAGACTGACAGAGCACTACCTCACGGCACACCACACCCCCAATGACATGTCCTGGACTGTCATTGAATGATTTGACATTAACCAAACAGACAATGACCGGATCCTTCATACAAAAGAACAGAGATGAATCTATCACCTATCCACCCAGCAACTGGGTTGGGGCTTGAATGACTCCATACCCTGGAGCTCACTGAAAACATGAATTTCTTCCTCCTCACATGGAGCCCTACTCTTGATTCCTCTCCGTGTTAAATGTCCCTCTGTTGTATTAGATAGTTATAATACACCTGGCCTCACAACTTAACCCCACAGCGCTTTTTAGGTCCTTTTTTCTCCAGTTAGCGCTCTTTATTTCTCAACCGTTCATGTTACTACACCTGTACACTAATCTGTGTACACTGGTTACAGCTTACACAGCCACACCCAATGCACAGGCACCGACATCCTGTACCACGCATGTTCATAGCAGAATACACTACTCTCCCGCACATGGGCATGCCCACAGCAGAATATACTACTCTCCAGCACGTGGGCATGCTCACAGCTGGATACACTACTCTGCTGCACATGCGCAGCATAGCCATGACTCAGCGTGTCCTCGCACAGTCTTTTTTCTCTGTCCTTCCCCGCACAGGTGATCCGAATGATGCAGACTGCATTGAAAGGCACAAACACGGCTCAGAACAGTCTTACGGAGGCCACAGAGACAACAAGAGGTTCAACGCAGACACTGACCGAAAGTTTCGTGAGTAAACCAAGCGCTTCAGCTATGAGCTGGGTAAGCTCTCTTTCCACAGGTCCCTAACCCCCTGAGGCCCCTTCATCTTCCCAGGGTCCACTCCTCTGCTGGACTACTCCATGGGGCAAATTTGGCAACAACCCAACGTGAGTATAATCTTCCTTACATGCACTTACCACAGTTTTTTGTGTTGATGCGCTTACGATGCTTAGCCCACCACAAAACTTCATGTATATATGATAACTTTCACCCTAGCCATACCACCAATATGGCTACACCTTTTGCCGCGTATTTATCATCTACACAGCACAATAGATATCGGCAATCAAACTGTTTTGTGAATATGTTACCATACTATGACTCTCCCCTCTGTGTGTTTTGTCATACTTGTTGTATGTCCATTAATGCTCTAAGAGGGAATCCCCCTCACACATTTAAAGCACCTCAGTGAGTGCTACTCATTTTTCAAAATTACACAATCACTTAAAATTAAGTAATTTTCACCTACACACTTTGGTCCTGAGGAAAGCCAGTTTTAATCATAAAGGCCTGGCTGAAACATGTAGACCACACCTGGATGTAGGAGACCCTAATTAACACTCCTATGACATCCAACAGCCTTTTTTTAATGCTAACAGTGACCCAGTTATTAAAATATAATTTACCCTCTGGTACTGGGACCCCTGTATAGCTTTTAAATTTTCACCTTCACATCACTACACTGCACACTCAGAAACATACCTGCTCCGCTGTATTCCGGCGTCGAAGCACACCCGGGACACACTCGGTGTCACTGGGTGGGCCCGATGATGAAGCATGCCACCAACCAGGTTGGTGGGTGAGGGCTTCATGAACAAACAAAAGGGTTTGTACCCTGTCTTACAGTCTTGAGTCCATGTAAATTCACAAATAGGCTAGTCCTTTTTGATCTCACAGATTTCACATCATTGAACGCAAGGAGAGGTGTAAAAGGAAGACGCGTGTCAGTCAGGAGGGAAAAAGTATCATCGTTACGGAGGTGATCGGATACTACCAACAACTGCCTTGGTGTCACTAACCCTGTGCATCACGAGCCAACGACATGTGGCTGTGGGCCCATGCTGACCGCTGCCTCCGGCCTACACTGCAGCCGAGAAGGTCACACATTTGGGACTAAGTATTGATTTAGCAATGGCAGAGTTCATATCATTGTACTGGCCTCATCACAGACTGCATCCCATCTCAGCCCCGGTGCCACTAAGTCTGTTCCCTGACATTAATGGACACTTTCTGGTTGAACTTTGGTTGCGTCTGAGTCTATGGACTGGGGGTTGTCTTCATCCCCATGTAGCTGAAACTGAATTGGTGGTAATAACGACGCTGTAGCATTCCACCCCTCAATTTGCCGCTTTCGGATGGCTTCTGCCCTCTGCATCATGCCCTGGAGGACACCTTCCACTATCCCCCGCAACCCTCCACCACATTCACCTTAGACATCAACGAGGACCCGCTCAGTCCGCGTGACCCTACCTCAGTGCAACGCAAGTCACCGTCCCGTGGCGGTGTGCCTGTGCCGCCTTCTGTACATCCTGGGCCACTAAGTCTTTGCAGCTCAAGTCAGGGACCCTGTCTGCTGAGATATTGGATGGCCTCTGAGACGATGGCTTTGGGTCATCAACACCATGTGTATGTGGCCCTGCACTGTCTGCTGCCTCCGGCCACAACTGTGGTCCAGCAGGGCTCACACATCAGATCGAGTCCTGACCGGCCCGGACGTCGCATCACCGCAGGAGGCACACGCCACCACCGCAAGGACCACCTTCAAACACCAACTGCCAGAGTCCAAAGAGTCTTCCTGCTAGACTATCAGAGTTTCTCACTCCTGTTGTGGATGCCATCATCTGCCTGATCCCCTACTCAGCACTCCAGGTGCCACAAACTCAGTGCACCACAACTCATGGACCATTTCTGATTGAGTTTTGTGCTTTGAAGAGGTCACGCTGCAATGTTACCTCAGGAAGTGTGGGAGACCTGGGACGATGATGAGGAAGATGATGCAGGTGTAACACACCCCATTGCAGCTGCATCAGGAATAACCCGAAGGGACACAATCCTAGACATTTTTTTCACACGAGCATGCTCAGCTCTAGTGCCCCAACCTCAGTGCACTGCAACTCAGGGACACTTCTGCTTGCCCATTGGGTGACCTCTGTACTTGCTCCGGCCACCACCATGATGCTCCGCAGTTGTCTCTGTAATGCTGGTGTTTTATGTTTCCCTTTTAATGGTGTTCACTGTTATAGTTGTTGCCAGCACCAACCACTCCTTGCAGGCTGGCTTACACTCACCTCACACTCATCCAGCACAGGCGTCACTGTACATGTGACCCTGCCAATAAAGGGGCTGGGCGCACGTGCCCATAGCCAGTACCACAAACTATCTGCGTGTGTCCGTCTGGTCATAATATATGCATGATGGCCCCGGGCCCTACAACATTACATTGTGCTGTGTACAGCGGACGCAACCATGTCCCTGCTGGCAATGGGTACGACCTTGGACATGTAGCTTTGTTGGCACCCACTCAATATGTAAGAGGAGTGGACTGGGCCATCGTACGGAGGTCCAGCGTGGGTGTTTAAATTATAATTCCGGGGCTCTGGGCATGGTTCAGTAGAGAAAATGTGCAAATGCATGTGTCTCTGTCGCAGTGTGGGTCTCCTTTGTGGGTTGTAGGCGGTCCCTGATGGGACTTAGACACCCACGTATGTGATGTGGTTTGGCTTCCATGAGCTCTGACCCCACCCGCACCTGTTCGGCCACCTCCTTTTGGCATTCTGAACCTGGCTTTGGAATGGGATGAGTGCCTCGGTGGAGTGTTGGGAGCCAGCTGTGGTGGCGAGTGCTTCCTACTGTGTGGTCTGTGCAGGGGGCGGGGTCTCCTTGATGCAGCTGGGCTGACCTGCTCCTGGGGGTGGGTTGCCTAAGATGTCCATGAGCTGTTGTAGGGCGTCGGTGTTGAAGGTGTGGTGGTCCTCTCCAGCATCACTGATGAATTGTCTGGTCTGCTCTGCTGGAGGTGTTGTTTGTCCCTCTGCAATGTGAAGAGGAGATGCATGTTGACATTGTGTTGACATGTATGTTGGTGCATTGTTCTTGTTTACATGCAGACTGTATGACAATGTACATTGTGACTGTTTGGGAGGTGCTGAAAATTTGATGCGGGACCATGGACATTTGGACTACATGATGTGAGGTTGTAAACGTACATTTCAATCTCACAGTTTCCTGTGTTATGTTAGATGTGATTGGCCTGTTTCTGCACATGAGCGGACTCAGTTGTGTCCTCTGTTCTGCAGTGTCGGTGTTGCACTTTGTACCACATTGTCTTGGGATGTGCTGTGATTGCTATGTGCGTGTGCTACAGTGTGCCACAGGGATCACGGAATTGATCCTGGGTCTTTGTGGGTGTGCAGTGTGCTACACATCGTTGGGCATGTGTGCCTTTGTGCCCATCTCTCCCATCCCCCCAATCACAGGTCGTTACTCACCCTGTTGATGTAGTGTCAGGTCCTATCGAGCAGTGTCCTTACTCCCAATTCCTAGCACCATCTCCACACTGGTGAGTGTGACCTCCATTTCCTCCAGCTCCTCCTGTGGCGCAGGACTCCCACCTCCTGTTGACGTTGCTGCCTTCCTGTTGGCAGCGGGTTTGTGCTTGGTTTGGCTTTTCACATCATGCCTCCTCCATTGACCTCGTCGACACTCCAAATGCATTCACGTTTGTCAAATTGACGTTCATTTGATGGTAGTATTCTGTCACCTCCGTGCCGCTGATCTGGTTTTCCTGTGGACTGCAACCCGTCTTCCTCTTCTCCTTGCCCTTACCCGAACCCAAGGTTCCTTGCTAGTAGTCTGTGGGGCTTGTGGGGTTGGCGTTGGCCTCTGCACTCGGTCCGGGTGCATCCATGGTGCTATGCACTTCAAATTGTTTTTTGTGTTAGTTTTCTAGCTTTTATAGTGCATTTTCCCGCATGACGCTTGGGATTTGCAGGCCTGTCGCTGGTTTCCGCTGCTTTTTGTATTGCGATTGGCCTCATTGCAACTTTTTTTGCGTTCGTGTTTCGCATTTTTACGGCATCGCGTTGACTTTATCGCTGACATCTGACGCGTTGTCATGGGCCTATCACATGGTACCGCCTTGTTGTGAATACAACGTTAACACAGCATTATTTTTCCGTGATAGACTGCGATATGAAGAGTTGCGTTAAGCTAATTTTGCTGTAATTATTACACGTTCTTGAGAATATCCCCCTAGGGTTCTAAACCATGAAAGGTGTTAACTTAAGCGGGCATAAATTTGATCAGAAACATGTCACATTCTCCAACTTAGATTTGTTTTTACCTAGTCTCGATGCAATAATTTTCATCGCTTTGTGTCCTTCTCGAGAGAAAATAACTGGTCACCCATTCTCACCAGATGCTCATGTGATGGTGTCAGTAAACAATGATTCTTAAAGGTACCCCAGACACAACTCCTAAAGACTCCATTGCAAGAGTTTAAATGTAGACAATACAGATCAGCTCTGCCTTTTTTTTACAACTATGCTCCGTTGAAATTAGTTCAGCTGTGCCCAAATGTTTATGGAGGGTTATATTGATATGCAATAATTAGAGTGTTTTACTGACTAATAGAAGTGTATGCAAGTTCATATCTTATTTTAATGATATACTATAAATGTTCTGTTTTTATTGTAGATATTTTATGTACTTTATTTCATATACAATGAATTTTTATGTATTTATCATGTTTTTACTCTTTTTTAATTAAATGTTTCTTCTATTGTCGTTATGATTTTATGTCTGAAACCCAATACAGCTTTTGTGAGGGTGATGATGACACAAAATTGAGGTTCCCTTCAAATTTCTGGCCACTCCAACATACATAAATCATTCAACTCCAAAGCCCTGCAGTCTCTCAGGAAGTGTAGGGGAAACCATTAACGCACCCTGCCAAATAAGGGTAATATGTTGTCAACAAAATATTGACTGGAATCTGGTTGGTTGACTCACTAGTCCTGGCACAGATGTGTCTATGACAGCTGGAACGCAGCTGTCATAATGATCATCTCTGTGGCCACCTGAGCTGACTCCTTTTTTGTTTTTCCGTAAGTCACCACACAGGAGGATAGACCCCACTGCAGATGTCTGCACTGTGTATTAGAAGTACCTGTGCTTTTCCCTATTTGTTGCACTGGCCCTTCACACTGTACTGTGGGAATGTCCTGCGGGATGTACTGGCAAGGGCTCGCTGAAAATAGTAATTTTTGAAGGTTACAAACTTTTTTATTGGCCCTGGCGTCCTGCCAATATTTGATGTAGGATATTTGTATAATGACCAGGAACAGCCATTATATTCTTTTCACCTGGGCTTCTGACAAAACTGCTGTATCATCTGACTAGGACTAAGATAGAGTTTTTCCTCGATTATATATATCCAGGGCACAGGAGAAACATCCCTGTTTGCCACAAAAGATAAAACTTTGCTCTTTCCCTATATTTTACAGATGAAAACATGTGTTCATCTCATAAGGATGAATCACAGCACTGACAACACCCTCTCCTGAGATCTGAGGTTTCTCCCCAGCGATGCATGGTGGAAGCGTTCTGTACCCTCTAATATGTTGTTTTTCAGACCTATGTCATATTATTTCAACCATAAAGAGTGAGGTGAGTGCAGAGTGCTTACAAGTGAAGCCATACTTTACTTTACTGAAAACATTTGCCTGCAATCGCTCCTTTCTCAAAACTGTCCCTTTTGATACTAGCAGTGGACATATTAGCAGTAAAAAGGACTGCGAGAGGGGTCATGGACAAGGCTCATTCAAGATGAAACTGGCAAGCATATTTATTTCTTATGCCAAATACCTTTGGCGGGTTCTGCAAATCGTGTTATACTATTGAAAAAGGAAAAATCCCAAAAGCCCTGTTCTGAAGTTTGAGCCAAGACCAACACTGACCCCGCACATAACATTTCATTATGAACCATTTCAAAATTAAATTCAGGTCAAGGATTTGCAAATCTCGAAAATGTGTGTGGACAGACTCTGAGATGGCGGATGAACCACAGGTCAAAATGTGAGTGTGGCTTTAGCATCATGGGTCTGTAGGGCTTTTTAAGGGCAGATATTAGTCAAATAATTTTGGGAAGAGGAGGATTGTAGTCAAGCTATTTCTCAACATGCAATGTAGTTTGTAACTGAGTTTGCAGCGAGTCACAAAACGGTGTACTTAAATGTTACATTTAAATTGCATCAGTCTCTTCTCAGAGTGGTAACCAATTGTATATAGAATTATATGCTCCTGGCATTCTATTGTACAATTTCTAAACCACCCAGTGTGACAAATATTTACAATTGTAAATAAATATACAATTTAATATTCTAAGCACATTCTGTAGATTCCACATTTAAACTTCTCTCATGATGGTGGCACTGGCTCTCATCATCAGCATCATAACATTTTTATTCGGTTGACCGAAGCAACCATAAAAGAATCCAATCAATAATACAAACAGCGGATAAAACAGTCATATAAAATTGGTAAAAAGATCCAATAAATATCAATCAAGTTAAAAACTCCATATACAGTAAATCAGTATCCAATCAGGTCTCCACCACCTAGACATCCATGCAGCCCATAAAAAACTGACCACTGCAAATAAAACATGAACGTTAGGAAGCATCTGCAGATAAACGAGGGTGGGTCGCACCTGGGTAAATATTTGACTTTTTAGCAGAGGGACTGAAAACTGCTTCCTAGGCTGGCTCAAATGATCGCGAAACATTACAAAATGTAGAGTGCCCTGCGGAGACTTGTCGCAGCCACAGGGCAACCTACAACCTGATTGAACCCTACCACAGGGTGAGGCCAAGAGATGTGATAATTGCCCAAATCTGAATTTTGCCAATAAAAATCTGTCTCACCTGTTAGGTGCCGGTACTAAATAATGTTCCATACCCTGGGCTGTTTATAGGAGCATGGGGGCTCTCACCTAGGGTTTTATTAGTTCAGCCTCTTCACAAGTTAGCTGTGCCTGATCAAGAAACAACCCTTTTACAGCCTTTAAATCTTAGGATGACAATGATTAGGGTTTCAGAAATATATCCACTATTCCTATGGCGGCAAAAGCCACCTTCACATAGGCTAACCAAGGGATTCTGTGTGCAGCATCGAGGGACAAACAATTTGATAAAACCAGTCTATTGAGCTGTAAATCCTCTCCAGTCCAAGGGGCTCATTTATGAGCCCCTGCGTCACTTTTGCGCCACTGGTGTGTCATTTTTTGTGACGCACCAGTGGCGTAAACCATGCGCCATGTTGCGCCATATTTACGAAGTGATGCATCTAGGTAGATGCGTCACTTCGTAAAGCCCTGTGCTACATTATACCTGCGCCAGGTATAATGTATGCGGGGTGGGCGTACCCCCGCAAGAAAGGGTCGTAGGAGTGGCGCAGCGAAATCTTTGAGATTTTGCTCCGCCACTTCTAGGACGTCAATGAGTCAAAACCTTACGCCTGCCTCATGGCAGGTGTAAGGGTGACGCAGGCCCTTTCACATGGAGCTTGACCCATGTGAAAGGAACATTGCTGGAGTTGCGTCAGGCTTCCGACACAACTCCAGCAATGTGCCACTTTTTGCACTGACAGATACGTCAGTTATACTGAAGCATCTGTCCTTCCTTGCGACATGAGGCGCCATATTGTAAATATGACGCATCACTGGTGTCGCAAGGAGGGTGCACTGAGAAGTGGCGCATTGCTGCTTTCATGCAGCGATGCGCCACTTCTCCTAAATGAGGACCCATATCTTTAGCCAGCAAAGCTAAGGACTGAGGACTAGGAGCGCCTACATCAGCTATATAATGGCATGCGAGGTCTAGATGGACTGAAAAAGGTGCCTGGACCAGTCGCCTTAAGAATTGATTTTCTATTACCTGATGTCTATCTTTTCTTTTTCTTTTAGAACTTTATTTTTTTGTTAATACAGCTGACAAAAGAACCTGTCGGACTTTCGATATACAAAAAAAAACACATTCAACATCAGTAGCAGATAAAGTAATACATTTAAGTTATTTTAGCCATAACTCGTTCATCATCATTTCATCAAAGTTCATGGAGACTGTAGAAAAGCAGTTTTTGACACAGTGTACGAATGTAGGGGGATGCGTGGGTGTGCGGGCAATTGCTCCATAGAGCATAGTAGCTAGTAAGCGGGAGAGGGTTAGTAGGGTAAATAAGGGGACCTTTTCCTGGTTTGGTAGGGAAGAGTAGGTTCAATGTTTCATCTTAGAATGTAAGGGTGAGCCCCTTGATGCAAGTAGGCTGTTTAAGGTAAGTGAGCAAGCTCAGGCGTCACTGCATTGCTTTATGGCTGATTACGCAAATAGTTATGCAGGGCTTCCCGTATATCCCTGGGACGGAAGTTAGGGGGCACGCGTTCTGCATAGATATTTATTTATTTATTTATGTGTTTTGATATAGCGCGGACTTTACCCAATGGTGTCAGAGCGCTTCACAGTAGGAACAGAACTGATACATGAGAACATTACAAGTGAACAAATTACAAAAGCAAAAGTTACATTACATGAGGCAAAAGTGACAATCGTGAGTGAACAAAGTACAAGAGGTAGCAAACGGTGCAATACATGAGGAAAAAAAGTGACATGTGTGCAGGTTACAAGAGCGTACAAAGTACAAGTGGAGGTATAATACTGCAATAAATGGAGGACACTCAAACACAAGAACAAACGTTACATAGGCAATGGTGGCACTTGTGCAAGTATCGAAAGCAAACAAAAAGCAAGAGGTAGCAAACAGTGTGTTACAAGAGAAAAGTGACGTGTGCATGTTACAAAAGAGTACCAAACACAGGTAAAGGGTAGTACTGCAATAAATGGTAGTCTATCAAACCACAAGAACACACTGGGAAGGCACTTCCATAGTCATGGAGAATAGAAATTTTCTAAACTAAAAAGATCTTCCTTCGGATAATAGAGGGCATGAATTAACTTTGAAAGTGTCTTTGAAGTAGTAGAACTTTGAGGTCATTTTTGAAGGCCTGGGAGGAGCTAGTGGTCCGGAGCTGAGGCGGAAGTGAGTTCCAGATTCTCACTGAGTTGCCTGAAAAGGATTGGGCCATTGATCTTTCCTTCTTGAAAGTGGGAGGTTCAAGCAGTAGCTTGTCCGCATTTCGAGATGGTCTAGAGCCTCCAGAGAGTTTCAGTTTATTCGCCAGGTAGCGAGGGGAGGAGGAGTGCAGGGCTTTGTGGGTGATGCAGGCAGTCTTGTAGATGGATCTTGCCTCGATGGGAAGCCAGCAGAGGGTGGATAACATGGGTGTAATGTGGTCGGTTCTTTTGGCCAGATTAATGAAGCGAGCTGCTGAATGGAGAACAGACTTAAGGGGGGGACAGGTGGGATTTGGGGAGGCCAGTAAGTAGAGAATTGCAGTAGTCCAGTCTGGAGAGGACAAGCGATTGGGCCAGGGTTTTAAGGTCATGCTCCGGGAAGAAGCGACTGATCCCCCAAAGAAGGCGCAGTTGGTATCGAGCAGACTTTGCAGTTGAATTAATGTGGGAGAGTAGATTGAGTTTAGTGTTGAGTATGACACCAAGGGATTTTGCGCTGTCGATAATGATGGGTTTATTGTTCAGTAGATTCATCTGGTCCATCCACGATTGAACCGGGGGAGGAGAAAGTGAGGATGAGAGGAGGAGGAATTCAGTTTTGGAGGGAATCAGAATCAGTTGATGTGTTGACATCCAGTTTTGAATGGAGTCCAGAGTAGAGCTTAGGACAGAGAGATCGTGGGTGGAGGCAACCTTGAGGTAGATTTGAGTGTCATCTGCGTAGAGATGATAGTGAACCCCGGAATTACTTAGGAGATATCCCAGTCGTTCCAAATAGAGATTGAACAGTGTGGGTGCAAGTATAGAGCCTTGAGGAACACCTTGACCCACTGCCAAATGAGATGAAAGACTGTCCGCTATTTTGATCATTTGGAATCTATCAGAGAGGAAGGAAGCAAACCATTTAAGTACAGTGCCCTCCATGCCCATTCTCTGTTGAAGAGTGTTAAGGAGGGTGTTGTGATTGACAGTGTCAAAGGCTGCAGAAAGGTCAAGGAGAATTAGAAGACAAGACACCCCTGAATCGAGTATCCGCAGCGCGTCATCAATCACTTGCAGCAGAGCTGTTTCAGTGCTGCAGTTTTGGATGAAGCCGGACTAAAAATTGTCAAGAAGATCATTGTCCTTGATATGACGAGAGAGCTGATTCGCAACACATCTTTCTGTGATCTTCGCAAGAAAGGGTAGGTTAGTGATGGGGCGGAAGTTGTTGAGGTCATTCGCATCAGCAGTGGGTTTTTCAAGCAGAGGGGTGACCTGCCCAGTTTTGAAGGGAACAGGATGGGAGCCTTGACAGAGGGAGAGGTTGACCAGTGTGGTCTAATAGGAAAGAGAATGGGTATAAAAGTCAATGGCAATGGCACTAGGGATGGGGTCAAGAGAATGGTTGGAGGGCTTTGTTTCGAGGATGCACTTGAGGAGGACACCTTCAGAGATGGGGTCGAAGTTCTGCCAAGTGGTTAGTGATTTGCGTTCCTCTGGAGGGGTAGGATGAGCGACCTGATCCACCAGTGATTTCACTTTTTCGTCAAAGAATACAGCGAAATCCGCAGCTTTCTTTGTAGAATCCTCCAACTTGGAGGTTGGGGGAGAGCAGTTAGTATTCTGGATGAGATCAAAACGTTTTTTGGGTCTATTTTTGGCTGAGTCAAGGAGGGTTCTGTAGTGTGCAGCTGCACACATCTCACTTTGCTTCACTGGTAATGTACCGATCGCTACCTCAAATTTTTCTGGCTGTTCACTAGTATCAATATTGCCTCATGCAGCTTTTTGGTTGCACCAGTATCTTGTTTCAGTATATCATCAGTATGATTCTTTTATTTGTGTACTGTACATATCTGTAACCGGCACCTATTTTCACTTTTATTCCGGGAATACACCGCTTGATACCACTTATATATTTTTGTACATCGTGTAAGCTGTACCGTTTGCTACCTCATATATTTTCATATATTTCTGTACATTGTGTAAGCTGCACCCATTTCACTGTTTATTCTTTGGTGTTCACAGACTGCTACCTCTATATTTTTGTTGTTTTTGCTCACTAGTGTTACTTGTGGTCCATGTAACTTACTGTCTGCATTGTTCTTTGCACATCTGTATTACTATCGTCCACCCTCCCATACCCACGTATACCGCCTCGCCCACCTACACCGCCACCCCAACATGGAGCCCATCGGCAAGCACATATATAAAATCAACTACCCATCCACACTCACCAAAAAAGCCGCTAAATGCTTTAAACACAACTTCCTGAGGTCCCACCCTGAAACACCCTTTGCCGACACCTACTTCTCACCGGTCAATGGATCCCTGAACACTGATATCATCTTCCACACCACACGTAGAGCTCAATGGAGAAAAACTTTTCACACCTTACTAACAGTCTCCACCACCAGGAAATCCGCTCATGGCCTAACTCTCTCCATCACTCCATCACAACTCTTCCCAGGTAGAGCCACCATTACTATTTACAATAACGGGAAGGTCCTATCTCAAGCCACAGACAGGAACTTGGAACTACTAGACAACCTGTTCCCCACTTTCAAAGATCACCTCTCCAATCCGCGGTAAGACACTCACATTTACCTCAGTCCCACCACCCCTGACCTCATAGCTCCCAACACACACAACCCTTCTAACCTAGCACAGCACCAGGTAGCTGCTACACACTCAGCATTCAGTGACACACCTACCACCCCAGACTACTCAGCTCCCACTCACAACCCCTCTCTCCCAGTTCAGCGCCAGGTAACAACCACTCACGCCTCAAACACAGACACAGATCCTTCCCCCTCTCACAACACTCGCACCCCCACCCCCCTCCTTCCGGACCTAAGACCTCCACACATACCATTATCACTCCTCTCTCCCAGAACATCACAGCCAATATTAACACAGCTAACCTAGTCCCGCACCGAAACGACACGCACAAAGACAAATCCCACCCTCTATCCCCCCCCATGCTCAGTCCCCACCCCCTCTAACTTACTACGCAGAACACACCTCTTAATCTAATCCCCCCCCACAACAGGACCATCTCCAATCCCATTTTCCCACCCACTCTCAGCCCCCATTATCCTTCCTGCATCCCCAGCTCAACTAACATACACCCATCCTCCACTTTGACCTCACCGCCTACCAACAACGCCCACACTCACGCCCACACTCATACCACCAATCTCCTCCCCACCTCATCCACACCCAACCCGCCCAAACATTCTCCCCTTCCTAATACCATCTCGCACACTAACATAACGGAGTCCTGCACCAACACCAGCCCACTATCCTGCCTGCACGACATCTCCCTGGTCAGTCATCCACCCTCGACCTCCACCCCCACCTCCATCACTCCCCCCACATTGGACTTGATTATGGCCACCCTCATCCAGATCAAAGGAGACATACACAGCATCAAAGAACTACTCTCCACACACCCCATACACCGCTCACTCACCTCCACCTCCACCTCAAACATGTCCCCTACCCTACCGGTTGACACTCTTACTCAGCACTCCACACACTGGACTTCATTGCCTGTTCGTAATCGCAACAACCGCCCCCGTCGCCCCTGCAACCCATCACCCACCTCCACCTCCCCTCCCAACGTGTCCCCCACCTCTTCGGTTAACTCTCTCACTCGACACTCCCCACTCTGGACCTCAATCCCTGCTAGCAATCGCAACAACCGCCCGCGTCGCCCCTGCAACCCTCTTTCGGACCTCGACACTCTCACTCTCCTCCGTGAGTATGACCCAACCCCCCAAAATCACACATCCACCACACACCTCACCATTCCCACGATACACTCAAATGCCCTTAGACCCCCCACACTAAACAGCAGAATCTCCAACCCCAATAACCTTAGAATAGTCCCTCTCTCTCTTGAACCCTCTACCGCCCTCAACACACCCCAGCTCAAATGCACTCTCCTTAACTGCAGATCGGCCTCGAAACATTCCGCCGCCATCGCTGATCTCCTCTTATCGCTGGACCTTGACCTAATCATTCTGACTGAAACATGGCTAACTGAAGCCTCATCACGAATAATGGACATTCTGGTTCCACCTAATTACCACATAATTAGACTTGACAGGCCAGGCAAAATAGGTGGTGGAATCGCATGCATCCACAGGAACAACCTCTCCGTTCTGAAAGGCATGTCCACCTCCATATTATCCCCAACATCCTGTGAATACATCTGCCTAGACATTATCAGTGCTGACAAACCGATATGCTCTCTACACTGCATTTACCACCCACCCAGAGACAACCTCACCTTTTCTCAACAAATCATGGATATGATCTCAACCAACTCCGGACGGCAGCTCACCCAAATATACCTTGGCGACTTCAACCTCCACTGGAACGATCGCAATGACGCGGTGGTAAATAGTCTTAAAAGTTTCCTCAATGCCCTTGACCTCACCCAAATATGCAACAGCCCGACCCACGAAAAAGGCTCTATCCTCGACCTTATCATCTCCAAAGAGGACTCTATCCAACTCGAGTCTATCCAACCTTGTGACTGGTCAGACCACCATATTGTCACATTCTTCATCAATGTAAAAGTTAAATCCAACCAGGCTCAGTCCTCCAAGCCCAAAGTCTGGAAAAGAGACCTGAAAAAACTCAACCCAAGCTCTCTGCCTCCTAACAGCTGCAATCTCCTACTACCACCGCCCGGCGTTAAGGACGTTCAATCACTGACTGACCACTACCTTAATGCTATGACCTCAATAATAAATGAGGCGGCACCTATGCAGTTAAAAAGAGTCTCAACTAAAATGTCCAACCCATGGTATGACGGAAGTCTCAATGAGAATAGACGAGACATGCGAATGGCAGAACGCACCTGGAGATCAGCTCCCCTGCACTGCACCTAAAAACTCTGAAGAAAAAGAGAAACGCCTATTTCAGGAAAATAAAACGCTCAAAACTAGACTTCTTCAGCCTCCAGCTCGACCAAGCAAAAAACCGTCCGAGAAAACTGTTTGAGCTAATCAAAACTCAATCCAAGGAACAACCCCAACCACTCAGCACTGTGCGCGAAGCTCCCTCCTGTGAAGACTTCTCCACTTTCTTTATCCAAAAAACTGACAACATAAAGAGCGATCTCCTCGCGGACGCAAGCCTCTACTCCAAACTTCACTGCATAGCACCCATTGAACCAAAAAATAATGCTACATGGTCATCCTTTGGCACATACTCTGAAGAGGAAATTGGCAAACTGCTCAGCACCTTGAAACCATCCAATCACCTCACAGATCCCCTTCCTGCTAACGCTGTAAAAGACTTTGCCCCTTTGCTTCTCCCACTCTGGACTAGAATTATCAACGGCTCACTTCAACAAGGAACCATACCTGACTCCCTCAAAGTTGGACAAGTCACTCCCTTACTAAAGAAACCTACAGCTGACCCCTCTGATCTGAACAATTACCGTCCCATCACTAATATCCCCACTCTCGCCAAACTGCTGGAAAAATGCGTACAACTACAATTGACTAAACACATTGAACAATTTGATCTCCTCAATCCTCATCAATCAGGCTTCCGAGCAGGACACAGTACAGAAACTGCTATGACTCACATAATTGACGACGCACTTCAGACCAAAACGACACCTGCCTTCTCATCCTTCTTGATCTCTCTTCAGCATTCGACACCGTTAAACATGAGAACTTACTCGAACTACTAAGCACTAGAATGGGATTATCTGGAACTGTTCTCAAGTGTTTCACTTCCTTTCTTCACAACAGGTCGCAGAAATTCAAGAGCAAAAACCTGATGTCCTCGCCAATACCTGTAACGCTGGGCGTCCCCCAAGGATCCTCACTATCCCCAACTCTGTTCAACCTAGTGATGGAACCTCTCGCCACCTTGCTACAAGCATCTAACTTACACTTTCACATGTACGCCGATGACACCCAACTATATCTCAAATTACAATCCCCCAAAGACATTATGCTCCTGAACTCAACGATCAGAAGCACCCAATCTTGGCTGGCCGATAATCATCTCAAACTCAATGCTCTGAAAACAGAGTTCCTTCTGATCTCACCTCCAGCGAAGATCTCCACCACTCAAAGTTGGCTCAAACACCTAACTGCACTCAATGTCCAACCCATCATCGTGGATTCAGCAAAATCTCTAGGCATAACCCTCGACACCAATCTCAACATGCAGCAACACATCAACAAGGCAACTAAGGGAGCGAATTTCCAAATCAATACCCTGAGGAAACTTAAACCATTCCTCCCAGCCAATGACTTCCAAACCGCAGTACAAGCACTAGTCATCCCTCGAATAGAATATGGCAGCGTCGCCCTCTGCGGACTCCCGCTAACTACTACCGCACCCCTAAGAGCTTCTCTAAACGCTGCAGCGAAGCTCATAACTGGGTCAAAAAAGCACTCTCATATTTCCCCTGACTTGAAATCCCTGAACTGGCTGCCTTTTGAAGCCAGAATACATCTGAAAATCGCCTGCATGACTCACAAGGCGGTACACCTGAACTCTCCCGGCTACCTCACTCAGAAGTTGACAATCTCTGGTGGCGCTAGAAACACTAGAGGCACAAACAATCTTCTGCTGAAACCACGCAGATTCCGGAAGGAAAAAACATATAAACGCTCCTTCTCAGGAATGGCACCCAGAATCTGGAACTCACTCCCCCCCGAAACTAGGCTCATCTCTTCCACTACTCTCTTTAAGAAAGAAGTAAAAGCTATCCTTATGACAAAATACACCTGAACTGTTAATTAGGTCTCCTTAAGAATAGGCACCGATCTGTATTACTTGTTTGACCCCGTTGCATATTTGCAATACTTGTATTATTGATTTACTGATTTACATGATTGGCTTTGCCCTCACTTATTTGTACTGTATGCTCCTCTGACTTAATTGTTTTGACTATGTTCCCTCATGTACCCCTTCTGTGTAAAGCGCTCTGATATCTGCAAAGATCTTGTCCGCGCTATATAAAACTTTCAAAATAAATAAATAAATAAAATAAAAATAAATTCCCAAGGAAGATGTGTTTATGGTACTTGGATCTTGCTGAACGAAGCGTGGCCAGATTATCGGTGGAGGGCGCGAGCCTCCATTGTTTCTCCAGGAGTCTTAGGTGCTTCCTTTCTTCATAGAGGGATTTGTTGAACCAAGGTGCTGAGGGAATGGGCCTTTTCTTTTTCCTTTGTAGAGGAGCGACGTTGTTGATTTGGACTGCAAGGACTGAGAGGCATTGGGAGTTGAGATTGTCAACAACTAGGTTCGGGTCTAGCCTTGGAAGTGACAGCAAAGCTGATTCACAAAGGGAGACGGTGTCAATATTTTTAGTGTCACGAAACCAGGAGGTAGCCCTCTTGGGTTGGCCCAGAGTTATAGAGTGTGTTACGTGAAGAGAGAATGGGATGAGGAGGTGGTGAGACCAGTCTACGCGAATAGGGGTAGCGATAGAAAGCATGCCTGCTTGAGAAATAACAAGGTCCATGATTGAGCCCTTAGAGTGTGTTGATTCTGTGCAGTGTTGGATAAGATCGTTTGTAGAGAGGAAGGTGGCCAGCAAGTTCGCGGAAGAGTCTTGCAGAGAGCCCCAGTGGAGATTGAAGTCACCCACGAAGATCTGATTGTCACTTTGTAAGTATTGCTCGCTGATGAAGTCAGTGAGTTCCTCTATAAACGAAGGGCCGCTGCCAGGTGGGCGGTAAATGACATGGAATTTGAGGGGTGAGCGCTGGTGTAGTTGAAGCTCAAGAGAAAGACATTCAAAAGTGCGGAAGGCGCTAAAGGGAGAAGCCTTAAGTTGAAGGGAGTTTCTAAAGATGACTGCAACACCTCCCCCAACTTTGATAGGTCTGTCATTCCTAAAAGTAGAATAGCCTGTGGGTAATAAGAGATCAAACAAAGAGTGAGAGGTATCATTGAACCAGGTCTCTGTTAGGAAGAACATGTCAATATTGTGATGGGTGATGGTATCAGAGATTTCGAGTTTGTGTTTTATTGCAGATCTGCAGTTGTGGAGCAGACATCGCAGCTCTGTTGAGACTGTTTTGGTGACAGGGGCACTAGGGCTAAGAAGGGTGATAGGGATATTATGCTTATACGGGGGTGCTTGGGAGGATTTAGGTGGATGCTTGGTTCTGACAGAAGAGATGGTTGGAATAGTGTAGATAGTTGGGTTACTCGGAGATGCAAGTTGCAGAAGGGTGGCATTCAAGGGCTTGTCTGAGTGAAGGATGTTTGCAGACGACAGGTTAAGCTTGGCTATGATAGGGTGAGGGGGCGAGGTGCATCTCGTGGGAAGATGAGTTTTCCAGAGGAGTTGAGGTGAATGGGAACGTGGAAATCTTGGAGCTTAAGAGTGAAATGGAAACTACAAGCTGGAAGATGGAGGTGATAAGAGAGTCTAGCTTATTTTCAAGAGAGAGTAGGGCAGAGCACGGAAGGTTGGGTGTCTTGATGGCAGAAGGAGGGGGTTAAGTTCGTGGTGGAAGGCAGGGAGAGGTGGGAGACAGGAGGAGAGTTGGGGTACAGGGTTCATAGGTGGGGAAAGGTGGAGGTTGAGAGCGGGGGTTGGTATATCAGACGTGATGGGAGAGTTGTCTTTGTTGGCGTTGCACGAAGGGAAGGAATTACGGACATATTTAGGGGGAGATGGGTGCGGATCAGGGCGGTGGAGGAAAGGGAGAGGGGAGGACTGTGAGGTGTCATAGGAGTGTGGCAGGTTTGGGGGGACAAGAGGGGAGGTGGTTGGAGAGGTCCTGTTGGCTGGGTGAGGTGGCTGTGAGGGAACGGGCATCTGGCAGAGTCAGGGGGGTTGGGAGAAGGGGAAGTTGAAGAAAGGTAGTGGTTCAGCTGGGCCCGATGAGGGGAGATGGAAAGGGTTACCAAGGGGGAAAGGGGGTAGCACAGCATAGCTGGTGGAGTGGGGGGAAGGAGAGGGATGCAATGGGCATGTGGAGAATTCGGGGTAAGAAGCGAGGGGAGGAGGGGGTAGAGAAGAGGGGGAGAGGGAGGAATAAGGGGCGCAATAGGAAAGTTAGCTGGGGGAGGAGGTTGAAGGAGGGGTGGACTAAAAAAGGGAGTAGCATGTAGGAATAGGGGGGAGGTGATGAGATTGGAGTGCCGGGATAGTGCAGATTGGACGAGGCGCGTATTAGCTATTGGTACGGCTGATGTGATGAAGTGGGGGGGCATACTGTGAAATGGGAGGAAAGGGAGAGGAGGGCACAAGGGAGGGAGAGGGATGAGGGCCAACCTGTGTCTCCCGAGGGTGTAACCTATTGGAGTGTAGGGGGGTCAGGGGAGGTGAAAGGGAGTAATGGGTGGAGCTAGATGGAGAGTCAGGGGAAAACCTGGTTGCAGAGGAGGGGAGTAGGGAGGGGAAGAGGTGGTCAAAGAGAGAGAGACAGGTGTCTTTGCCTTGGATCATGACAGTACCATTGTTTTAGATCGAGATGGTGAGGGGGCCGTTGAAATACGCAGAGGGGAAGAGAGGTGGGTGTTTGTTGGGCCCTTCAACAAGGTGTACATGAAGCCAACTGGCACAAGATAATAATTACAAGGGAAATGTTTACATATGATGGGACCAACTGGACCACTGTCAGAACCATCACGAAGCACAATTAGACAAAATAGAACAGATCACAAGCGAACACCCAATGACCACTGGTGATCACTGTACTTAGCATCAGCCTGCATAAGGCCACCTTTAGAGGTGCTCAGAACAGCGTGCGTAAATCCTACAACATGAAAAGCATTTCCTACCACCACATATACTTAAAAAGGGGCCTGGCTCTGTACAATCCTCGCAGTCTCCCTTGCCATTTGGCCAACTCAGAGGGACACAAATGCCCTGAAGTCATAATGTCAAGGTTGCTGCCAATGCAGCGAGAGTCTTAACTCAAACAGAAATGTCCCCATGGAAAAAGTGTCCTAAACGGTGCAGCTGGCACTCCTTTCAGCACAGCTGCAAAAGGCCTAAACGGTGCAGCTGGCACTACTTGCTGCGCAGCTGTAAAAGGCCTAAACGGTGCAGCTGGCATTACTTGCTGTGCAGCTGTAAAAAGGCCTAAACGGTGCAGCTGGCACTACTTGATGCGCAGCTGTAAAAGGCCTAAATGGTGCAGCTAGCACTACTTAGATAGTCAATTGTTCTTGACAGTAGGTCAGGTCAGTGGATCACTGAAGTAATATCGACTGCCAAAATATCGACTACCCAAAATATCGAGGAAAAAATATCTACAGCCAAAATATCGAGTTTGTATGTACAAACAGGTAAGTACAAAAATATCGAATACAAAATATCGTTTACAAAAATATAGATGTAAAAAATATATCGACTTTATTAAAAACAGTGTTAAATTAAATTAAAATTAAAAATTAATTACTAAAATATACTTACAAAGACTTAAATTAAATTATAATAATTAAATATTTAATTAAAGTTATAAAAAAATAATTAACAATCATATTTATTAAAACATATATATATATTAACATATTATAATTAAATAATATCCAATTTTATTTACGTACAATAGCAAAATGTAAAAAATACTATTCCCACTCAAGTGTGTGCAACAGTAGGGAAAGCGTTGGATAGCGTAGGGGTAAAAAATACTATTCCCACTCCAGTGGGTGCAACAGTAGGGAAAGCGTTGGAGAGCGTAGGGGTAAAAATTACTATTCCCACTCCAGTGGGTGCAACAGTAGGGAAAGCGTTGGATAGTGTAGTGGTTAAAATTACTATTCCCACTCCAAAGAGTGCAACAGTAGGGAAAGCGTTGGATAGCGTAGAGGTAAAAATTACTATTCCCACTCCAGTGGGTGCAACAGTAGGGAAAGCGTTGGATAGCGTAGGGGTTTAAATTACTATTCCCACTCCAAAGAGTGCAACAGTAGAGAAAGCATTGGATAGCGTAGAGGTAAAAATTACTATTCCCACTCCAGTGGGTGCAACAGTAGGGAAAGCGTTGGATAGCGTAGGGGTTTAAATTACTATTCCCACTCCAAAGAGTGAAACAGTAGGGAAAGCATTGGATAGCGTAGAGGTAAAAATTACTATTCCCACTCCAGTGGGTGCAACAGTAGGGAAAGCGTTGGATAGCGTAGGGGTAAAAATTACTATTCCCACTCCAGTGGGTGCAACAGTAGGGAAAGCGTTGGATAGCGTAGGGGTAAAAATTACTATTCCCACTCCTGCGGGTGCAACAGTAGGGATAGCGTTGGATAGCGTAGGGGTTAAAAATTACTATTCCCACTCCAGTGAGTGCAACAGTAGGGAAAGTTTTGGATAGCGTAGGGGTAAAAATTACTATTCCCACTCCAAAGAGTGCAACAGTAGGGAAAGCGTTGGATAGCGTACGGGTTTAAATTACTATTCCCACTCCAAAGAGTGCAGCAGTAGGGAAAGCATTGGATAGCGTAGAGGTCAAAATTACTATTCCCACTCCAGTGGGTGCAACAGTAGGGAAAGTGTTGGATAGCGTAGGGGTAAAAATGACTATTCCCACTCCAGTGGGTGCAACAGTAGGGAAAGCGTTGGATAGCGTAGGGGTAAAAATTACTATTCCCACTCCAGTGGGTGCAACAGTAGGGAAAGCGTTGGATAGCGTAGGGTAAAAAATTAATTTAAAGTAATTACGAATTTAATATAATATAATAATTAATCAATTAAATTTACAAATTAAATTTAATTAGCAATTCTAATGTAATTAATTACCCATAAAATAAATAATTAACAATTAATTATACAACAATACCAATAAATATATTTACATTTTTAATTAATTATAAATAAATTACTTCCCACCCAATTCCCCTATAAACCCACAACCCGCTACAGAAAATAAATTAGAAAAATTAACATAATTAACAAATTATCAATTAATTTAAATTAATTGCCAATTCAATTTTTATTAATTACCAATTAACAATTAATTAACAAATAATTATAATTTTATAACGATAAATAAATTTAAATTAGAAAAATTAACATAATTAACAATTAATCAATTAATTTAAATTAATTGCCAATTAAATGTTAATTAATTACCAAATAAAAATGAATTAACAAATAATTAAAAATGTATAACAATAAATAAATTTACATATTTAATTAATTATTATTAAATTACTTCCCACCCTATTCCCCTATAAACCCACAACCCGCTACAGAATTAAATAACGCCAAAATTTAAAAATAGAAATTTCATTAATTATTACTATTTATAACATAAATACACACTTTTCACACATATAATAACATAATACATATTATAAAAAATTCAATATTATTAAAAATTAGATCATTTTAATAACCTATATTATATACTTTAATATTTTAACTTTCTATATTTTTAAGTCGATATTACTTTACTTACCTTAAAACGATATTTTCGCTGTCTATATTCTGTCCAGTCGATATTTTGTCCAGTCGATATTTAAAACTCGATATTATGTCCAGTCGATATTTTGAAGTCGATATTATGACTGTGCACCCAGGTCAGTCAGTCACTCCTTGAATTTGGATGCTCTGTAATGAACCCATATGCAGCCGATTCTGCATTTGCAATGTCTGGCGTGGCAGCCTGTGACTCATGCCTAATCTGTATATATAGGAAGACATCGATCAGGTTGGTTGTTCACCTGCATAGAATTTGTTTTGTCTATAACTTAGCCCTTGCTATAGAGGTCGCCCAAGGTATTTAAGAATATATGACGTTACAACGCAAACAATAACAACGCATGCCTTTACAACCCTGTTTTCACATCACAACTACCATTACAAAGCATGATTTTACAACACATGCCATTAAAACGCATTTTTAGAAACTACCATTACAACGCATATCATTACAACGCATACCATTACAACTCATAATACTTGTGGGCCAAAAATGGGGTAAATGTTGGATAGTGTAGGGGTAAAAATGACTATTCCCACTCCAGTGAGTGCAACAGTTGGATAAGTGTTGGATAGTGTAAGGGTAAAACCACTATCCCCATGTACCCCAAGACCCATACCCACCCTAAAACTAAGAAATCCCCATCACTTACCTTATAATGTGTTGTAATGGCATGCGTTGTAATGGTATGCTTTGAATTGGCATGCATTGTAGTGACATAAGTTGTAATGGCATGCGTTGTAATGGCATGAGATGTAAAGGCAGTTGCATTGTAAAGATAGTACATTGTAATGACTGTGTTGTAATGGTTGTTTCCCGGTAGTTAGACCATACTTATGTAGAAGTTGCCGACAGGCAGGATCACGTGTGACTGGTAAGAGATAGGTGGTATATGGCAGGGAATAAGGGGGAGTATATGTCTGACTCTCCCAGCTTCTGAGCCATCTTGGACCAAGCTAGAGAGTTAGACGCAACTGTGGAGTTTATATGCATTGAAGGGTGGGTTCTGGGTGTTCAAATAGAAGGTTGGAGGGATGGGAGCTATGTGTCCCTGTTCAATCGCTAAAAGTGGAAGGAAAGGTGTGGGCCTGAACCAATGGGAGGGGAAGTGGGCTTGGGAACATAATTCATTTGGCTTCACGTCAGGGGCTATAAACCCTCTCTTGGAAAAAGGCAGTATACGCGTATCCTATTGTAACCGGGCTTGGCTGACAGCTCATGCCAACTGGATCAGCTGCTTCTTATGGGCCTTGAAGAAGTGGCTTCCTTGCAAGATAGGGATATTAAGAAACAAGTACAATAGCTTGGGCAAAATAACCATTTTCATAAGTGCGGTGCATCCCCCTAAGGACAAAGCCATGGCGATTCAACATGAAATGCTGTCATTGATATTAGATAGCACTTAACCATAATTCACCCTGATGATTTACTCATTGCCCCTTGAAAACATCAGTCTGAGATAGCGTAGTTCAGTGTTGCACCACTTTAGTAGGAAACCAGGTGTGAATTGTTGCATGGATGGCGTAAGAGGCAACAGGTTGGATTTACCCCAATTAATTTGGATGCCTGAAAACCCCCAAATTCAACAAATTCACAGAGTACCCCATTTAAACTGAGATGTGGGTTCCTTAAGTAGAGAGTAATGTTGTCTGCTTATAGCGAGGCTAGGCTATATTTCGAAGGGTACCGGATGGCATATTCTCTATGGTGCTGGCGAAGCATTGCTGCTAGGGGCTGCATTGCCAAGGTAAAAAGCAAAGGTGACAATGGGCGGCACTGCCATACGCCCCCTGGCAATGCTAAATGGTACTGGGGATGCTCCGTTAACATTTACAGTAACCATAGGACTATGAATAATAGAGGAATGCAGTCCCATGTCTAAAAAGAGTGTGGGAGCCCCATGCAACGGAGGACAGTCATGAGATTGTCCCATTCCAGGGAATCAAAAGCCTTGGTGGCATCAAGAAATACTGCCACTGCAGCCAATCCTGGACCGATGTCCTGTAGGAGGGAAAACAGCGTGGGCAGATTGTAGGAAGTGGATTGACCTGGGATAAAGCTTGATTGGTCAAGTCTCACCAAAAATGGCATTAGGAGGGGAAGGCGATTAGCCAAGGCTTTAGCTAGTATTTTCACATCACAGTTAATAAGCGGTAAAAGTCTATAAGATTCACAACAGTTAGGCTGTTTTCCCGGCTTGAGCAAGGTAATTAATATGGCAACTCTCATGATTAGTGGAAGTAGACCTTTTGCTTTAGCCTCCTGGTACACTGATTTTAAAACTTGAATCAAAGTGATGATGTACATTTAAAAAAAATCTGCCAGCAGGCTGTCCGCCCAGGAGGGTTTGTCTGATAGTAGTTGCATTATGGCCTCTCTGATTTCATCTTCCTCAATAATTTCAGCCAGGAAGTTTCTTTGGGTGTCACTCAGCCATACCACTATGACCCTGTCTAAATAGGCATCGATATCGGAGAGTTGGGTTCCACTAGAAGTGCATAAGGAGCTGTAAAAGATGGAAAAAGTGCAAAGGATGTCATGTCAAGTGTATCTCTGTGTATCATCCCATTGGCATCGCATATCTCTATTAAATAATTGGCAGAGGAGGGCTTTCTAATCTTTATGGCAAAGACATGTCCCAGACACTCACCTACGCTATTGGCTCTGGCATGTGCATGCCTCCCACAGTGCAGGCACTTCCTCTCCACTGTCTCCTGAAAGTCTGTCATGGTGGATATGATGTGCTTCAATATATCTGGGTTAAGAGACACCCCCAGACATCACTCATAAGTTTTTAAGGTTGCCTCTAACTTCATCAACTGATCCCATAGGGATCTGACACCCCACCCCTTCTAGTCAGACAATTGTCACTGAACATGACTTTAAAAGCTTCCCATACCGTGCTTACATCTGGGACAGAATCAGTATTGCTGGCAAAGAAGTTGGCGACTTTCTGTCTCAGGTCTTCCTGAAATGGAGCATCCAAGTGGAGCTTAGGGGAGAGACGCCATGAGGCATATGGAGGCGCAGGGGCTGGGAGGCGCAAGACCAGAAGTATAGGAGAATGCTCTGAATATGTGTGGGCTATATGTTGACCTTTTGGATCCATGTATCCATACCTCTAGAAATTAACCAGTAATCTAGTCTGTACCAGCTGTTGTGGATGCTTGAGTAGAAATTGCCCTATCTGCCCCTGGGTACAGATCCCTCCAGGTATCTGACAGGCCCTGCTCCTCTACAATCCCCCTCAAGTGGTCTTCAACATTGTTATGGTAGCTGGGATTCGGGTGAGAGTGGTCAGCATCAGCATACAACAGATTATGTTGGGTGAAACTATGTCTGCGATTTTGCCCCAGAGTCAGTCAAAGTAGGGAGGATCATCAATATTGGGGCCATAGCAATTTACAATAACAACTGCTGTCGAAGCGAGTCTGCCTCATATCAAGGAATAGTGACCCTGAGTGTCATATAGTGTGCCCTTTGGGACATAGGAGACGTCCCTTTGAATGAGGATAACTGTGCCCTGTGCGAATGTGGAATATGTGGAAAATTACCTATGTGATGCCCAACGAGGGTTGAATGTAGTGCAGGTATACTCTATGAGGTGAGTTTCTTGTAGTAGGGCAACATGCATATTATGCCTATCCAAGTAGGCAAGAATATGCCTGCGTTTGTGGGGGTTCCCAACCACCAAACATTTCATGTCACAAAATTGAGGGTTTGCCTGCTGGGCTCAGGTTGCATAGAGGAGGCATTGTTTGTAGCACAGTAGAGTAATTAGCCTTGGACTGTGGATTTGTGAGAGAAAGTGGAGCAGTGAATAATAGGAACAGTGTAGACTTAAAATGACAACCAGATGTATACAGCATGATCCAGTGAACAATCCCAATTCCCCCATCCACCCACGCTGGCAGCCCAATCTGACCAGGGATGCAAATTCCTTGCAATCTAAAAACAAAACTTCAACAACTGCAAAAGCAACCATGAAGTAGTGAAGGAGCGGTACCCTACTGGGGACCTCCAGTGAGCCAAGTGGGGGCGCTTCCTCGTGATAATAACAGTGTTCAGTGGGGGAGTAGTTTGTACCTCGAAAGGGTTCATTATCAGAAATGAAGGAAGACAGAGTCCAGTGGGCAAGATGTACTCTTGAGAGTTGGGAATGGAGGAGGGCATTGTGCATGACAATATTGACATATAGTGGAAGAATATCATGGAGTCCCCCAATGATCCGTCTAGTGTTATCACAGTGGTGTTTAGAAATTCACAATTCATCATAGAGTACAAACCAAACAATACAAGGTGTAAAGATCTCTTGGATATGGCAGTATATTCAGCCTGGTTCAGACATTGGTGATGTAGGCCTGAAAGAAGAAGGAGAAAGTTTCGTGGGGAGTTTCTCTTTCAGCTGCAGCACATAAATTCTGTGGACTGTTGTGGGGTTTGACAGAAGTGGTCTTTTCCCTGATTTTATAACATGGTGTAGGGGATGTCTGGCTGCCTTAGATTTTTCTTGATGGGTATAAATTTCCTTTGTGCTTCTTGCACTGCAACAGTGAAGTCTAAGTATATGGTCACTGCATTCCCCTCGAACTTTGATGTGCCACTTTTCCCTGGCGAGGCACAAGGCAGTGTACCCATCTCAATAGTTAAGTAAACAGGCAATGACAGGCCTCGCAGATGTGCCACAAGGGGGGGTCTTGGCTGTAGCGCCCAATGTGCCCACTCTACAATGAGCATTTTTTTTAAAGCGTCTGCTCTGAAGAGGGTGGTGAGGAGCTGTTCGGCAACGTCTTTTATTTTCCCAGTATTTGTGGATTCATGGATGCCCAGTATCCAAAGGTTACTTCAGCGGGATCTAGCTTCTGTGTCTTTGCTCTTAGCTGATATAACCTAGAGTACCCTCTCCATGTTGAGTAATTGGTCGCTGCGGGTAGCAACGGTGTCCTCGACCTTGGATAGTATCTGTTCTGCCTCTGTAAGGCAGCCATCTTGCTACTCTAGTTTATGGGTAATTGAGTCCATTCTGGTGCACATGCTGTCCAATTTTGTTTCAATTGAGGTAAGACACTACTGCATGGCTAGTAGAAGTGTTTTCATGTCTGCAGCATCATTATTGCCTATCAAAGGCATTTGGCCATCACTAGGATGAATGGAGTTACTTATCAGAACTCAAGTGGACTTACGAGAGTCAAAGTGCAATTTGGTCTCTTTCCATATTTCTTGCCCATGTTTGTACAGTATTGCAGTTACGACGTGATAGAAATCGAACTATGTCTGCCAGTGATGGTAGGATAATGGACAGATGGATTGAAACACCGCTACAGTGGCAGTCATGGGCAGAAGCAAGTTGAGTTTGCCTCAGGGTGCCCTGTGGTTCCACCTTCAGTGGGTCCTGAATGAACCTGAAATCTAGCTGCCAATGTGCCTCCACAGTACTGTGTCAAGATTCACAAGCAGTGTAAGGACTGAAGTTTCTTGACTCCAATAGCCCAGTCCTGCCACCCCTCTGCAGCCCTACCGGAGGGGCACGAGCAGCCCTAAGCCACCACAGCAGTGTATTACCCCCGTTGCATCCATGGGAGCTCTCCCTGGGCGGAAGATGTCTCCATCCCCAGGCTGTAGAAGATAGCATTAGGTTCTTCTTCAAAGGCCCCAATGGACCATCCCCTGTCTCTCCTTACACCCAGCAGGTGGACCGGGGATAGCTCCAAGTGGCAGATTTAGACCCTACCTCTCTATCTCCACCTAAACCTTCCTTTTTTTAACTCTCCTTTCTACTTCTCTTTATCTTTCCATAGGGGCCCTCACCTTTCTCAATTTACTTTACTCCTTCCCCTACCTCACATATCTTTCTACATAATCTCTATCTTTAAACCTTCTTCTTTATGTCTCTATCAATCTCTTGTATAATGCCCTGTCCCATTCTTCTTCCTCAGCAGGGCCTCAGGTAACTGTCTAGCTAACTAAGTGCACACATATAGAGAGAAGAGGGACAATGCAGGGAAACTGAAACTATGGAAAAAAGTATTAGATTTTGACTAATGGAATGTTGAGAATCCTGAGAGCAGTGTTTTCATTTTCACTGTGGGGGCAAGAGGGCCAGTAGTGACAGACGTTATAATTATGATCACAAACATTTGGCAACTAAAGCTACAATTTCAAGCTCTAGGGGCACTTATTATTTTATTATTATGCCTTACTCAACTACAAATCTGACAGGTCACCTTTAGCATGTCTTTCCTACAAGCTGATTTGACACAGAATTGTACATAAAACGTTTTTGTTGCAAATAAAAACTATAGATTCTAAGACAAAAAGAAATGGCTTGTTCAAGGTTTCTTTTGGTACTATTAGATAGGTGGACATCAGGCAGCTTGAGCCTTCAGCTGTCTTTGTGTACCAGAGTTTCTGAAAGCTTAAAGTATAATTTAATATTGTTTGGCTTCACCATGGCTTTAATGAGCTGAAATGGGGTAATAAATTCAAAGTTGTTTGAAACAGGGGGTCCCTAAATATACCTTGACTGGGGCCCACAAATCCTTAAGACTTCACAGGATTGATTTGCTATATAAACTGAGGTGGTTTGTTGACTCTGATTTGAAGTGAGCTGGTTCTAAACTGAACATTAAAGGTGGATCCCCACTCTAGCTCTAGGGAGAACATCAACATGGAGTAGGCACACATGTATGCTGCTGTAATGTTTAGACATTATGGCTCTAGTGCTGCTTATTCCATCTATATAGGAACAGTCCCAAATGCCCTGCTGAAGATATGTGGGTCTGCTGTTGCTGTTTACCATGGAAGCCCCCAGTCAGCCCAGCGGGTATACAGAGGTTGCCACAGCACCACAACGTCTCCTTGCCATTAAACAGAGACAACAGGAGTGATGCATCAAGAACCAAAATCAAAAAGAGCTTATCAGGTAAGTGGTCATGATTCTGACCTTTAATGAAAGATCCAGCACTCAAATTACTTGCACAATTGTAAGAATGAGAACCCCTTGAGAAGAATTTGAATGGTCCCAGTGTATGCCAGTTGCCCTGTGTGCTAACACACCATTCATCAATGAGATGATAATGTTAAATGTGGGGCTGCTGGCCTAGAGTCTTTTGAATCTCCATGAATTGGGATCGATAAACACTAAACCTAAACTGGTAGATAAGCAGATCTTAATGACATTTCTTGGATTAATATGCATGTAGTAGAGCATTGGTAACATATCATTAAAGTATCATGAAAATAATATGAAGGAAGAGACATTAAGCAGTCTACATCTGGGGTATACAGCACATATCGTATATGAGAGGAGTGACGTGGTACAGTGTATGAAAAGGAATACCAGAGAACATCAGGGTCCGATTCATACAAGTAGATAGGCATCTTACGATGGCATGTAATATACAAATCGTAAAGCACATTAAGTAGAGTGAGGGATCAGATCTGTTGGATGTTCCAGGAGATACGTTTGGAATGGGCCCAAATATCCCTTGGACGTGAAAAGGTCAGTAGGAGCTCAGTGTATGTGTTTGTTTGATCTTGCCAGAGTATCATGTCCCAGAGCCATTCCTTGAATTTGGGTGCTCTGCCCCTACCCCACCTGCAGGCCACATGTCCCTGAGCCAGTAGTAAGTTAAATGAGACAAATTTACGATGTGCAACTGGTACCTTCTTGGTGTAGCCTAGTAAAGCCAGGAGAGACAGTGAAATCGACGTGGAAGTCATTCGTTCTAGAGCTACAAACACCTGTTGCCAGTAATTGTGAATTGAGCAGCATTTCCAAGCAAGGTGGAGGAAGGCCGCACTTTCTGCCTTACATCTGTCGCATCGGTTTGTGTCTTGGTACACCATATTTATGTAACTTAAGCGAATTGTAATAGATGCGATGTAAGAATTTATAATGGGTGATACATAATCACCTGCTCGATAAGGCCTGCTCCGTCTGTTTACAGCAGAATACCCACTGTTGATCCGTTAGGTCTTGCCCCAGTTCAGCTGACCACTTATCTCGGGAAGCATTCGGGGGATACTCAGTGTCCTTGTAGAGGGTATGATGGAGGGTAGTGATTAAATGAGAGGCAGTGCTTGCACGCAATGTGTGATGCAAGGGAGGGACAATTGGATGTTCCTGAGGATATGCGGGGGTACAATCTCTAATGCCTTGGCAAACTCGGACATAAAGGAAGGACTCCATGGCGGACGGTAGGGGTTCCGAGCATAATTGTTGAAGAATGCGAAATTTACCGTCCAAGTAAATGTCACCCCCAGCTCTGGAGATGGCGCTGTAGTTTAACCCTTTTAAACACGCCTTCTTGCAGTAGTGGCTTTGTCGGATGGTAGGTGAGCGGCAGCAATGGTGAATAAAGCATGGGGGCTTGCAATCGGTGAGCAATACGATTTCCAGCTTTAACCGTGCAGTCGACAGAGGACAGAAATAGCGCACAGGGCGCAAGGGTGGCCAATAGAACCCCATCCAGAGGGATCGGATCTGCCAGCCAGTGTTCAGTCGCAACATGGGCTGTGTACTTGGGAGGGCAGAACCAGTAGTCGGCATAGTGTGCCTGGGCACAAAGGTAGTATAATTCAAAGTTGGAAACATTAAAGCCACCTTGGGAGTATGGCCGCGCGAGTGTGTCCCACTGTATACGCGATTGCTTGCCACCCCCTATGAGGTGAAGCAGTTCCATCCGGAGCGAGGATAAAAAGTGTCTACCCGGGTCGTATGGGATATTTAAAAATAGGTACCAGAATTTTGGAAGGATCACCCTTTTAATAAGAGAAATACGGCCCGCCATGGTGAGGGGAAGTGCAATCCAGCTAGTTATGCAGCTAGTGATCTGATCCAGCAATCACCCATAATTGAGTCTCCTTAATTCCTTGCGGTCTGCAGTTAGACCTATACCCAAATATTTGACCTCAGTAGAGCACTATTCTATGGAGTAGTCGGTGTCAAATTGAGTCGCCGAAGCAGTAAGTGGAAAGATTTGAGATTTGGTCCAGTTTATGTGGACACCAGAAAGGCCACCAAATCTGACGAACTCCTGAAGGAGCAGGTTAATTTTTTGTTGGGGTTCTTTGACATAGAGGGTAACATCATCCGCATAAAGAGAAATGAGAATCGGGCAAAGAAAGCAGCAAAGGCCCTTCTCTTGATGATGTTGTCTGATCTTGGCTGCTAAAGGCTTTATGGCAAGGGCAAATAGGAGTGGAGACAGCGGGCATCCCTGCTGAGTGCCGTGAGAGAGAGAGAAAGAGGGGGAGATATGACCATTAATCAGAACCTTTGCTGTCGGGAAAGTTTAAAGGAGGCAAATCCAAGCTAGAAAATCACTGGGAAGACCTGTACACTGAAGAATGGTGAAGAGATAGTCCCACTCAACAGAACCAAAAGTCTTCATGGCATCTAAAGAGACCGCCACTAGGGTCCATTGTGGATCAACATTTTGTAGTATAGAAAAAAGCATACAGAAATTATGAGAAGTCCCCCTGCCAGGAATGAACCCTGCTTGGTCCGGCAAAACCAATGTCTCCATCAGGAGACGAAGGCGATGTGCTAAAGTTTTAGCAAGTATTTTTGCGTCCGTATTGATGAGGGAGAGGGGCAGGTAGGAGTCACAGTGGTCCGCAGGCTTGCCGGGTTTTAGGATTGAGGTAATGAGTGCTTTCCTCATTGTGGCCGGAAGGACTTGAGTCTCCTGGGCCTCCAGATATACCTCAGTACCAGGAGTAAATGGTCTCGGTATGTTTTGTAAAAATCTATGGGGAGCCCATCAGACTCCGGGGCCTTCCCTGATTTCATCTGCACAATAGCTTCGCAAATCTCATCATCCTCGAAGGGGGCAGCCAAGAATTCTCTCTGGGTGTCCCCTAGCCAGCCCAGTGCAACATCCCCAAGATAGTGAGAGAGTCCTGGGGGCGTAGTTCTGAGAGAGCTTTATAGGTCAGCATAGAATTCAGTGAACGTATGTAGGATTGCAAGACTATCTCTATGGCGTATTCAGGCACCGTTCACAATATCCAAAACGTAATTAGAAAACCGAGGTCGTCGAATGTCAGTCGCTAAGGCCCTACCGGGACGTTCCCCTTTGCCATAGCGTTGGGCTGTAAAATATTTGCCGGGGAATTTGACTTCATGTTCAGCTGTGGTGGTGTAGTCAGTGAGCTTTTCCTGAAGCAATGTCCATTGCGTGCCGGAGGTCTCAGTCCAGAGGTCTTTCTAGAGTTGCTTCATGTCACTTTCAAGCCCCCATAAGTTCCGTCGGATATCTCGGAGAACTCCGAAACTCTTCAACATACATGTGCCGCGCATCGTGACTTTGAATGCTTCCCAAATCATGCCCACATGTACGACCGAGCCTTTGTTGTGAGTAAAAAAGTCTGAAATCTCCTCGTGAAGCTCTGCCTTAAAGACAGCATTCATCAATGCCTCAGGCACTAACCTCCAATAGCGTGGAGTCGCAATCAAATTGGGGGGTGCAATCATCATACAAACCGGTGCATGATTAGAATAGGTCCGAGCCAGATGCTCGGCCGAAAGGATCCAGGGACCAAACCCCCTGGTGCAGACCCAGTAGTCGAGGTGCGACCAGGACGAGTGTACTGAGATGTAATAAGTGCCTTACCTCCCATCTGGATGGACATACCGCCACATATTGATGAGCCCATGATCGAGAAATGGCCAGGAAAGTGTATCTTGGGTTTTTGTGTAATGATGTGGAAGGGGATTGGACCTATCAGCTAAGGGATATATAGCAGTGTTAAAGTCACCCCCCCATATGACGTGAGTGGACCCCACCTTTAGAATGCGTCCCTAAAGAGTCGTCAAAAAAATCAGAATCGTCCGTGTTCGGTCCATAATAGCAGACAAGCGTAACGGACTGTGTACCCCATAGCATGCAACTCCTCCCACAGGGATCGCTGAAGGTGCCTCCCAAAACAAAGGGGGTGTTCTTTTTATTTCAAATCAGTGTACCCTGTGAGAATGTAGAGTAGGAAAAAAAGACACAGTCAGAGGTCCATTTGCTTCCAAAGCAATGTGGGCGACAGGGGTCAGTATGTGTTTCTTGAAGCAATGAGACCTGTATGTGGTGCCTATCAAAGTATGAAAGGATTTGTCTGCGATTACGCGGGTCGCCAAAACCCCAGACATTCTAGGAAAGTAATTTTAATTGCAGCTGCTCAGGGTCTGGAAACATTTAAAAGAGAATGGTACTGCAGAGATGTTATCTCAATATGTGGCATGTATATAGAGAGTAGAACATGTGCTGGTGTGTCTGTCCGCTGATATGGCCATTATGCAACATGAGAATGCAACAATCCCAAACATCCCCCGACCCACCCCAGAAACCCAACTATGCAGTCCATGTGAGAGAAACCCAAAAGCAAAAACCTCCCCCACCCACAACAGCACCCCAATCGTGCTGGAACAGGATTGCCCACCAGTACCCCAAATAACTATTGACATAGCAGTCTCCAGTCAAGAGAGTCCAACAAAAAAAAATTATGTGATGTGGGGGACTGCCCATGTGGGGGGCGCTTGTGGGCATCGGAGCCTTCTCACCTCCCATTCACTACTGTGAAGCAGTTCCTCAATGACACGGGGATGTGGGGGGAAAAGACTAAGGGTGCCTGACAAACTTCAAGAAACAAACCTATAAGGAAATACAGTAAGCCTACCATTACGATGTGCAAAGCATGTAGCATATAAGATACACTTATCTGTCGATGCCTAGCTATAGGAATGTGACACTATCAGGAAAGTACATGATCTTCCACCCAGCAGACATAAGTAGTAACAGCTCCATCTGGGCACGGGTAGGATGTAGCTGGCATCAGGAAGAGTAAGTAATGTAAAATACTCAAAGCTCAAGGCATTGGTGACTAGTTCTTAAGTCCGGTTGTCGCAGGTGATGGAGATCTCGAAGCGCGGTCATCGGAATCTCGGCGCGGTGAACGGTGCTTGAGAGTCTTGAGAAGTCTTCAGCTTGTTGCGGAATGGCACAGATGATGGTTTTGCCGTGATGAGTAATCCGCAGACGTGCCAGGTATAAGAGGGCATAGACAATTTGAGCTTTGCATAATTTTTGCTTGACTTGTATAAACTTGCGGCGTGCCTCTTGAACCGCGACTGTGAAGTTGGGGTATATGGTGAACTCGTTGCCTTCAAAGTGCATCGACTTTTGCTCCCTAGCCTTTTTCAGTGCGGCATCCCGATCCTGGTAATTCAATAGGCGGACCACAATGGGACACGGCAGGCCGCCCGGAGGAGGACACGGCCCCAAGGAGCAATGCGCTCGTTCTATAATAAGTTGCAATGAGAAGGTTTCCGCCCCAAAGGTGTCCATCAGAAGGTGTTCAATGAAGTCCTCCATTCGGCTAGTATTTGCACTTTCCAGTATCCCTACTACGTGGATATTATTGCGGAGGCTACAGGCCTCAAGGTCCTCATTTTTAGCCACAATGACTTTCAACAGCTTATCCTTTTGTTTCATTTGGAGCTGCATCTGGGACGTTGCATCCTCAGTGTCGGAGATGCGTCGCTCAGCCTCTTTAATGTTTTTGCCGTGTTTGTCCACTTTCTGCAAGAGGAGGTCAAGGCGGCTGTTCATTGTGTCCATTTTCCCAGAAAGTTCAGTAAGCTATGTTGCATGCCCAAAAGTAGAGTTTTCATCTCATCCTCTGTGGCCGACGATGGTGGTTGAGATTGTTCGGGGACTAGTTTGCTAGTATCCTCCGAGTTTGAATGTGTAGCCACCTTTTTGGAGTCAAAGACAAGTTTGGGTTGGCGGCCATCGGGCTTCCCAATTCTGGTCCCAGATGAAGTCTGGCAAGCGTGAGAGAAGAGTTCAACAGCAAGTGTCTTGTGTCATAGAACCACCAGAAGAGCCGATAAGATAACTAGGATTTGCAGATGCAAGGCAGGAGCCACTGGAGTAAAGAGATAGCATGCACCAGAGGATTTCAGGGTGCTTAGCAACAGCAAACCGTAGAGATGGCCAGAGGGGGACACAGCAACCTGCCTGGGGAGGAATGAGCTACCGGAGATTAAGGCAACAAGGCTACGGCAGGGCCCACAGGGAGTCATCCAACCAAGTACTTTTGCAGTCGGTGAGGAGGAAATATTCTGCAGTCCAGGGGGACACGTTGATGCCCAGTAATGTGAAGTAATCGCTTAGGGTTAAATTGGATGTGGGTGAGCGTGGTGTTTAGCAACGCGGAAGTCAAACTGCGTACATTCAGACCCCAAAAGCGCCCACACGATGTTTAATTACAACATAGCACCCAATTAGTCTTCAAAGGTCAGAGATGGGCCCTAGTAGTGTTGGCTAGGTTGTTTGGGATGTAGCTTTGCAGCAGCTGCGTGGGTAGCGCAATGATCAGAGCTCAGTGGGTCTCGCTAATCTGGGACATCAGGCAGGATAGTGCATCAAGCCAAAGTGCAGAGTTCTGTGTGTAGGCATCGCGCAACGCCACAGACAGTTCAAAATGATGGCAACATCAGAGCAGGCAGGGTAGTGCAGACTATTTTTTTAGCTGAGCGTACTCGCCTCACAATGGGGGATACGGCTCACCGCAGGTATGGTGACCAGCAATCCAGGAAAGTGTGGTCTCCAACGTGATGCAGTGCAGGATGCATCCGGCGGCAGTGGGCGTCTCCTTGTGTGCCCCCTCTGTGTTGGATCAGGCGAGAGGCAGACAATCTCTACCCAAGTGCCTCCAAGGGAGTATTTACGAGGACTGATCGCAGGAGGGGGAGCCGCCGTGCGGAATCCGTGCCTCAGCAGTCAAGGCACCTAGCTGGTATAGGCGAGCCGGGAGTAGCCATGGATAAGGGGAGGGCACAGCGGCACTGTCTGCAGGGGCCCTAAAAGGAGTATGAAGGCCAGGTCGAATCCTACCAGGGCTCGTGAGTGTAAATGGATCCCCGCAGGCACACCGCCGCCTCTAGCCCGCTGGTTCTCAGCCTCAGCATCCATGCGCACAGGGCCACAAGGCTCTCACCAGATTTCTCCTTCACGTAACAGGTGGTTAGCACCGCTGCAGGTCGGCAGGGATCGTAGTTAGCGGATCTTGGCAGCTGAAGAAAGATTAGGCTTGTCCGAAAAGTGCAGCCGCAACAGGAGTCCAGCAGAGGCCCAGCGCCATGTGGAATCCACAGGCCTCGCCCAACACCAGCAGCTGCAACAGGCTCCAAGCGAAACACTCCGCCTCCGAGGTGCACAGCAGGTCTCAGCCCACGCGCATCCAGCAGGGGTCAAGGAGTCATGAATTCTGCATCGGAGTCAGGGTTTGGGGCAATAAAGCGGCGACAGGCTTGAAAGCGAAGATTACTGCGGTTTGTAGGAGAATAATTAGAGGATTATGTCGCCAGGCTGTCAGAACCTCACAGGCGTGCAGCCATCTTGGTTGTGCGCCACCTAGCGCCCCCTCCTAATTCTCTACTTTGCAGTTTGTCACAGTGCTGCACTTGCTTCTACCAGTTTATGATGTTTACAGTCCATGGGATCACAAATAGTAAAGGTATGCAAACTGTTAACAAAAGTACTTGGTTCTGGCAGGAGATTGCATTGCCCTGTTTCGTAACTCAATTTTTACCATTTAGATAGTGATTTGCTCATGGTGTACATTCGTAAATGTTATAGTGCTTTGAACCTTTTTAGCAGTGATTGCAAGGAATTCTTTTTTGGCGTCTCTTAGAGAGTGCTACTGATATTTGTGATTATTTAGTGACAGTGAATGTTGCACAATATGTGAGTGTGATCTAGGTGGCCTGACTTATCACAATGATTTCACTTTATTACCTATTTATTGCGCATTTAATGTGTACAATTCTTACTATGGCACATATCTACACTTTTAGAAAAATTGCTCAAGTATTGTCATTTAATAATATTTTGGGCCTTGACTGGGCAGACACATCTTCACTGAAGTTGTGACAAATCTATTGTACCTAATGTTGACTCAAACCACACCACCTCTTCAGAATAAAGCTGTGATGGCTCTCAAATAGCTACCTGGAGAGTCAAGAAGGCTTCAAAGTCTAACTTTCGTTTGCAGAATGAAGTGAACCTCAATAATCTCATATTTGATATTTTTTGGTTATCTCTGCGACTGCAAGGAATGGGGAAATAGCCTGAAAGGTGGCATGTTGTATGTTGCCGTTAAATAGTTGTTCATAAATGGTCTGCACTAGCATGGTGTGTCTGCTAAGGTGATAGGGGGCATATTCACAAGGAGCCATCGCTGAATCAATGGCACTTTATCGCAGCCAAAGTCATGATAAATTTGCCCCACCATTCACAAGCAGGTGCTAACAGCCCACAGCACCAATTTTCCCGTGATCGCAGCCGCAAAAAACATCGCCACAGGGGACCCCGCAACTATTGCTAATGAAATTCAGAGTAGGCGTTCCTGTGCAAAAAGCTGCAACAACACCACACCTCAACATTCACAATGACCAGACAGGACACAAAACACACGGTAAGGCGCGGTAGCAGCAGGAAATTTACACCTGCTCTGACCTGGTGTAAAGTCGGACGGCAGCCTGCACACAATAGGGAGCCCAGCCCAGGGCGTCATCGGAAGGGCAACGGATGCCATGGAGCAACTTATTATGCAGATCGGACACCCAAGAGGGCCACAACACCCTCCGCCACCACCCCAGGGCATCCCCCAGCCAAGGACATGCCACATCAGCTACACCTAAACATGTACGAAGTAATCTGCCTGATGTCGCACAAGCACAACTGGTGACATGCATGTGTCATCACAGAAATGAGCACCACACATTCACCTTCGAAGCAAACAATGAAACTTTATTGAAACAACACAGAAATTAAATGAAGACACATGGCGGCTCCCCTCAACACAATCTGTAGGTCACAACCTGCAAGACAAAACTCATGATGAGAAAGTGTGTCCTGCGCACATCAAAGGACAGAGAGAGAGCGAAGGAGAGAGAGAGAGAAGTAGAGAGGGGGAGAGAGAGAGAGAGAGAGAGAAGAAGACGGGGAGAAAGAGAGAGAAAGAGAGAGAGAGAGAGAAGAAGAGTGGGGGCAAGAGAGAGAAGAAGAGAGGGGGAGAGAGAGAGAAGAAGGGGGAGAGAAAGAAGAAGAGAGGGGGAAATAGAGAGAAGAAGAGAGGGGGAGAGAGAGGGAAAAGAAGAGAGGGAGAGAGAGAGAAGAAGAGAGGGGGAGAGAGAGAGAGAGAGAGAAGAAGAGCGGGGGAGAGAGAGAAGAAGAGAGGGGGAGAGAGAGAAGAAGAGAGTGGAGAGAGAGAGAGAGAAGCGGAGAAGGGGGAGAGGGAGAGGGAAAAAGAGCAGGGGAGAGAGAGAGAAGAAGAGAGGGGGAGAGAGAGAGAGAAGAAGAAGAGCGGGGAGGGAGAGATAGAAGAAGAGGGGGGAGAGAGAGAGAAGAATAAGAGCGGGGAGAGAGAGAGAGAAGAAGAGCGGGGGAGAGAGAGAGAAGAAGAGCGAGGGAGAGAGAGAGAGAGAGAGAAGAAGAGCGGGGAGAGAGAGAGAGAAGAAGAGAGGGGGAGAGAGAGAAGAAGAGAGGGGGAGAGAGAGAGCTGACCCTGTGCCCCCAGGCCACACTGCTCACCTGCTGCCACTGGTGTGTCTCCAACTACTTGCTGGTATGTATAGCAGCACACAAGGTCACACATCTGAGACAGAGGCGCCATCTGAAACAGAGTCCAGAGATATGACTGGCACAGTACACACACTTGCACAAGACAACATCGCCCGCCGCCCATGAACATCCAGGCAGAGGCATCCCAGCCCCTCCCGCCACCCATCTGAGCATGACCGTCCATGCACACCCAGGCAGAGGCATCCCATCCCCTCCCACCGCCCATGGGAGCATGCCCGCCCATGCACACCTGGACCACACTGCTCACCTTCCGCCACCGGCATGTAGACTGCAGGTCCCACCACGTGCCGCTGCAAGCCACAAGCCCAGGGCCCATACATATGGCACCCTCCGCACCATGCATCCACACTGCACTGGCCACCAGATATCACGTCTGGTGCTGGGACTTTATTACAAAATGTCATGGGACGAACCAGGGCACCCGGAAACATCACAGCCTGCACAGTCGCTCAACCCAATGGGTGCCACTAACTCTGTGACCCCAGAAGCGAGGCCACGTGGCCGTAGGCCCGCACAGGCCACTGGCGCGGCCTACACTGCAGTCCAGCAAGGCACACAAATCCTGAGCAGTCCGAACCATCAGGACGGGCCATCATCGCAGGCTGCTCACCCGCTCAGCAGCTCAAGGGGCCAATGACTCAGTGCACCCTAAGTCACCGTCCTGTGGCGGGGTGCCTGTGCCGGCTGCAATGCAGCATCTGCCACAAACCCTGTCCAACCCCATTTAGCACCACATGATGGTAGGCCCGTGCAGGCCACAATGCAGCATCTGCCACAAATTCTGTTCAACCCCAGTCAGCGCCATGTGGTGGTAGGCCCGTGCCGGCTTCAAGACCTTGGGTTTGTCATCCAGTCACCACCAGCAGAGGGGTATATGACATAATTGGCACCTTATATTTGCGGGGTCACATGGCCTGTGACGCCTGTGCCGGGTAGGTGTGGTGTGCATGCAAACCTGCCACCAGGCAGTGGCTGTGACATGCTGACAACTAGACCAGTTACCTGCACACCACCCGTGAGTATGCCTGTGACGGGTAGCAATGAGGCCCCCCCGGAGCGTGAGTGGAGTGGTCTGGCCTGCAGTACGCTGAAACAGGGCAGGGCTTGCAAAAATGACTCGTGGGCACTGGGCGTGGTTCAGTCCATGTCTGGACAAGAAAGTGGCTGGTGCATTTGTCCCTGTTGTGGTGTCCACGAGACCCGTGACACAATCAGGTATGTAACACCCTCTGATTGGCATCCGACAGGATGAGCATCATTGATGCAAGGGAAATCACTGACGCTACATTCATCCACACATACATATATTAATGACGAAAGACATGACACAACTGTGCGTCACTGGATGTTTATTGCACATCCAGTGCTTTTCCACAGCTGGAGCGGTGCAGGGCACTGCCGAATACACCACACTATATGGGCCCGTAGGGGGCCAGCCAGAGTCCATCCATGAAAGACAAGTAGTGCGGAAGAGGAGGGGTGCAGTCCGCAGTCTGGTCACTGTGTCATTGGTCATCAAACAGGATGTGCCGGTCCATGTCACTGCCCAAGGTGAGTGCATCTGAGAGAATCGGGGGTCAGTGAAAGGTAATGAGGCCATGAGCAGGACCAACCAGGAACAGGCCAAGTGGCAGAAATGAATGCTACTAAGCCCTTCTGATCACAAGCCCATCCACATCCTCTTCCCCGGCTATGTGCCCTGCCCCACCTGTCGGTGCTGCTGTACCGGCTGCAGCACTGTGTACCACTGACACCTCAGGTGCTGGTGGGGGTCTGTCGGCCGCACTGTGTGGCACTGACACCTCAGGTGCCGGAGGTGGTTTGTCGGCCACATTGTGTGGCACTAACACCTCAGGTGCCAGAGTGGTTAGGCCTGCCACACAGGGAGGCATAGCCACACCAGGGGGAGGAGATGTGGATGGTATGGGGGCAGCAGCATTCAACATCGCTACACCTTGTGTCAGCAATGCCATGATGAGGATCTGCAGGGCATGGTAGATCCCAGCTACATTCCGCTGATGTTCAGCTGTGGCTGCCATCCTTTCCGCCTCCCTCCGCACCATGTCCTCCATGAGCCTCCGCATCTGTGGCAGCTCACGGCTGGTATCGCTGGGGCCACTCAAAGCGGACAGGTGTTCTTCTCTCTGCGTCATGATTCAAGCAATGTCAGTCAGGGCTTGTTGGAGACCAAGTAGCTGGGCTACACACCTATGGATGGCATCAAGTTTGGTTTCCATGTTGTCGAAGCCCAACCGCACCTGCTCTGCGGTCTCCCTCTGGCACTCCAGCACACTGAGTTTGAAGGCCATGTCTTGTTCCTGGGGGTCTTGGGGGGTTGCCGGGGCTGTGGGGGCCTCCTGCTGGGTGCTCTGGGTAGTGGGTGGGGTCTCCTTGATGCAGCTGTCCTGCCCTGATCCTGGAGGTGAGTTGCAGATGAGTTCAGTGATGTCTTGGATGGCTTTGGTGATGATGCTGATGTTGTCTTCCTTGTCATCAGTGAAGAGTGGCTGGGACTGCTCTGCAGGGGGTGTTGACGGTGCCTGTGCGATGTGTAGGAGAGATAGTGTATTACAATGTCTCCACATGTATGTAGCCGCATGGGACATGTTGACATTCAGACAGCATGGCATTGTGCATTGTGACAGTCTGTAGATCTGGGCGAGGACCCAGAGTCATTGTGGGTGTGCACTGTGCTCTTCTTGATTGTGCTCGTGTGCCATTGTGCCCATCTCCACCCATCCCCCCGTACCTGGTGGCCACTCACCCTGTTGCGGTTGTGTTGTGTCCTGTCAAGAAGTGTCCAATCCCCCGACCCTGGCCACAGTCTCCACACTGATGACTGTTGACACCAGCTCCTTCATGTCATCCAGCTCGAGCTGTGGCGCTGGGCCCCCACCTCCAATTTGCGTAGCTGCCTTCCGGTTGGTGGAAAGTTTCTCCTTGGTACACCATTTGATGTCATTCCATCGCCGCCTGACCTCGCCCATTGTCCTCTTGTGCTCCCCGACGGCATTCACGTTGTGTACGATGTCCCACCAGATTATATTTTCAGTGCCCAATGACACGTTGGAGGTGACTAACAGTTGTTGATGGTGTTCCATCACCTCCGTGACTATGATCCTGTTCACCTGCGGACTGAACTTCGTCTTCCTCTTCTTCTTGTCCTTGCCCTTCCCTGTCCCCGAGGTCCGGGGCTGGTTGTCCGGGGTGCTTGTGGGGTTGCGTTCGTCCTCTCCACCTGCTCCGGCTGCCTCCATGGTGCTTGAGTGTTGGTCAGTTTGAGCTTGGGTGTTTTTTCTACTTTTATGGTGATTTTTCCCACCTGCCAGGTATGTGTGCAGGCGTGGCGCTGCTTATCGCTGATTTCCTCATCGCACTTGGGCCCATCGCAGGTTTTTTGGTGTTGTGGTTTGTGTTTTTGTCTCTATCAAGGTGGTTGTATTGCGGACATTGTCCGTGGTTCCGGCAGACTATCGCATGACACCCCTTGTTGTGAATTACACCTTGACAGGGGGTTATTTTAACACGATGGGCTGCGATGTTGAAAGTTGCGTTACACTACTCTTCGGGTAGTTATCACATTTTTTTGTGAATATACCCCTAGGTATTTTACTGTGATCCTCCAATTAGAAATTTTGTTGGCCAATATGAGCACCAACATATTGTATGGCTTGTTGTGTATAGCATAAAGTGGGATCGGAAGATGTCTTTCATTTTGTAAGAACACGAAGATCGTCCTGAATGTTAAGCTGCGTTTTGTAGTTATTTTGTTCTCGTGTAATGTACTTCTAGCTCGAAAGATTACCTGTGTTAACTGATGTGCTTGAGAAGAAAGTAGGGCAATTTTAATGAACATTTTGAAGCAGTATTACAAGTTTTTTGCTGATACTGAGGGCCACATTTACAAGCCCCCATTGCCACAGGAACGCCTTTTTAGTGACGTTCCTGTGGCGATATGGACAATGCCTTATTTCTTATTTACAAGACAGCATTTAGCCACTTAACTTTGCTTAACGCTGCCTTGTAAATGAGGCCCCCTTTCGCGCAATACTTAGCGTGAAAGGAGTAGGCAACACCCGTTGATTTTAACGCTGCCCATATGTACAAGGGTTGCGTAAATATGGAGCAGCGCAAAAATTAAGAGCAGGGAAAATCTGTTCTTAACAGGCGCAAAGAGGTGAAATGTTTAATTTCACCTCATTTGTGCTGTTTGTATATGTGCTGTAGCACACATAGAAACAGCAAAAGGTAATTAATTGTTTATGTGCAGTAAGGTGACCCTTCCTGCACATAAACAATCAATTTGAAAAATTACGTTTTGCAACTTCTATGTGTGCTGTAAAATGCCATTTCAGATTGTTTATGTGTAAGAAGGGACACATTCCTACACATAAACAATCTTACCCTACAGCGCAGGTACCCTTGCACTATAGTGCAAGGGTGTCTGCATTGATGCTGGGCAGCTAAAATTACACCAGCACAGGGGGAAACACAGGGCTGCACCAAATCCTTGTAAATACGGTGCAGCCCTGTGTTTTAGAAGGGCAGAGCATGGCGCTAAGCATAGATGGCTAACTCCACACTCTGCCACTTCCTACTGAATATGCCCCTTAATGTCATTGGCACCTTAGTTTTCAGCCAGGTAAATAGGTTGCTCCCGAAGGTTTTTGTAAGGGGACATTGGCTTGAGGCCCTGTTGGTCTTAATCGTGTTCATTTGCTGTTCCTGTTGAGTTTTTGCGAAAGTAATGCGCGGACTACCACTTCCTAATTTGCTCAGTTTCCACAGACATTTTTTTAATTTATTTTCTACGTTATGGAGAAATTACCATTGTCAAATGTAGCTTTATTTTCATTTACTGTAGAGACTTTTGCTATATACCCATTATGTTGGAGTAACTACTGAAAGCCCGTTTCAGCTTGTCAGTCTGGATTGGATTTGGATTGTTCACCATGCCAAGCATCAAAAGACCATTTAGTTCGCATAGTTTTCTGTGATTGAGCTCATTCACCCATTCATCCTTTCAATTTCTGTATGCAGGTGATCTGAGGTTGAGACACTTGTGTGACAGATTTGATGGTGTGTTTGCTAACAGCTATAGCAATCTCTCTGTATACAAGGTCCATAGACAGAAACAGGGAGCAGAAGCATACCAGATGGCCAGAGAAGGGACAGGCTTGGTCCTTTAAAATGATGCACCAAAGTTTCTCCCCTTCCAGAATGCTTGCCTCCCCATTTTCTAAACTGTGCAGAGCATCCCCTGGCTGACAAGCTTTTCTAGGGCTGTACAAATACGTCTTGCAGCCTCGCTTATGAGCCATGTTCTCTAAACATGCAAAGAAAACCATTTCTCTGTCTCCATTCACAGTAAGCCACACTATACCTATGTGGCACAAATATTCCTTTGGCAGATGGTGCCTCTTGTATGCTACCACATGTAACTATGCATGTGTGCACAATCATGAATCCAGTTCTTTCAGATTCATGGCAATGGCCAGGCAATGGAGTGGGCTTGTCATCTTTGTGACCCTTCTTGGTGCTTGTGAGTTCAAGCTTGTGCTGAAGCTGAGGACGCAGTTTGTGTTTTTGGCTTTGGCTGATAAAGAAACTTGCAAAGGCTAGGAAGTTGAAAAAAGTGTATAAACAATGAGATTGTTTCGGTTTTAGTCTATGCTGTGTGCTGAGTCTGCAGCTGCAGCCACCAAGGCTGACCAGTGAGAATGTTGAGCATGGAAGAAGTGGAGTAACGCAAATTGCAGTCGCCAGCCTGGCCAGCAGCTTAGGAAGGTTGCTATAGGCCATAGTGCAAGCAGGAAAAATGACCCTCTATCAGACTGCTGTTGGGGTATTAAATATTGCAATTATATGGGCTCAGTGAACCTCACGGTGTGCAGGACTGCACCTGCAGCACCAATGGTGGCTACGCCCTGTTCCCAGCAGAATGTGCTAAGGGGCACCTGAGTCTCCCATATCCCACAAATACTCATTGTTTTTTAGCTCAATAGGGCACCCTAACAGGTTGGAGGCCCATCTGAATTCTTGCTATCCCACTGCTGCACGAGCTGCAGAGGCATGCGTTTTGAACACAAACGTGCTCACTCCTGTGTTTTGTGTAGGAACATGATGCAGGAGGAAAATTGGCAGTTTACAATTGTGTGCTAATGGTAATACCGTGCAAAATTAAGCACAAAAACGGTTTGTGCAAGTTATGCCTAATTTTTTGTGCATTTTGTGGATTTTGTGGGCCCTGTCCAAAAGTATTTTGGGGGGCCCTGTTGGGAACAGCTTTGCATTTTTGATCCAGTTTCAGCCCTTTCATTTCCTCTTTGACCAGGTCACTGACAGTGCACAGGCATACTATTCCAGATTCTAAATGTGTTTACAGCTAATATTTAGGGATAGTGAGGGGGTGTTTTCAACATAGTAACACATCAGCAGTTTACTAGAATAACTTCAAATGATCTCTGTGACATATGAATATGTGAAGTTCTGATTCGCTCTAAAAGAATGAAACAAACTCAGCATGCCTCTGAAAAATGTCTGTAATAGACTCTCACACATCACCCACATTAAAAATAAATTAACAGAAAACGGTATTTGAAATAATCTGTTTAATAATTATTCAAAGTCATCAGGGCAAGACTCTCTGCAGAGCAGAGCTGACTCTATCAGGGGACCCCTGAAGGGCTGGGGCTCTAGGCCAGAGCCCACTTTGCCCATGCCTTAAAACGTCTCTGGGCATTTTTTCCACCTATTTTTTCGTATCAGGTCTAACACACACGTCTACGGTGCAATGCAAGCTTTCTATGCAAGGTGGAAGAACTGCTGATTGCTTGTCCTAGAAAACTACTTGCTTCCAAGGACAGGGCATGACCTCCATCTTGCAAGAGCTGAGAACAAACAGAGGCGTGAGGCAATTCCCTCCGTCGTAGGGGGCTCTCAATCCTTCACTGGGTCCCCCATTCAGCCCATGGGCAATGAATGTTTGAGAGATAGGACAGGGGCCCTCCTCACATCTGCAGGGGAGGGGCGTCATCATTTTGTGTTATGCCACTTGCTAAGAAATGTGCATAATCTGACTTATAGAAAACCAGCACAATAACAAGTTAGTGGAAAGGCAGAGTCACATGGAAATTCCTACCTTCACAAATGCTCAACAAATAAATACACATTGTCAGACACGAGTGCACGCGCACATCACCACGCACACAAATAATCCCCAAAACCCCAGTCTGTTATGTTTTTTTTTTGTGTGCTTGTGTCTTATTCTGCCGGAAAATTGAAAAAGATTTATGAGAATTCAATCCCTTATCCTCCTCCCTCACCAGCCCAATATAAGCAGATTTCTTCCATGCATCTTCTCTGGGCGCACAGGCCGCCGCTTCAACGATCGTTGAGCAACGCGGAGACAAATTATGTTAACTTTATTAGTTCTGCTGTTGGTGGCGGTTTCCGTCATCAGAATCACATATTGGTTTGGGGAGAGGGAATTTGTTAATAACTCGTGTTATTTTTTCCCTCTTTTGTATTCGGTGGATAGTCTAGCCGCTGCTTTCCACGGCTCCATTTTCTTTCTTTTTCGGCAAATGTAATATCTGGAGAGTAAAGCTCGTCCCCCCAGGGTTATTTTTCTTACATTACCTTATGCCTTGTTTTCTAACATATCATCAATAGAACATCTGCTGCCATTTTATAAAATATATTCTTTCAGCATTATAAATGTGGCTGTGGGAAGGGATGTTGTATCGCATATCCAATTCCGTCTCCATAACAGTGGGTCCTCACAATGTTTCTTCGCACTGGTAACAAAGATTACCATCGCTTTGGCCTGCCCCCATGAATGACCTGGCGGTTGTTTGACAAAATATAGTGCACAAAAAAATCAAAGCACAGAAATATTATGTCAAAAATTTTGTTTACCAGAGGCGGCTCTTCCGTGAAGGCGGAGGAGCGTCACCTACTCTGAGTCAGTCAACGAAAAAAAAAAATGATAACACAATATTATTCATTTTTTTCCGGCTGACTAACTGAACCAAGGAGTCTTGGTCGGGGCCGAGCTATGGCAGGGAGGAGGAGTGATAGGTGCACTGTAAAGGGCGCATGTCGGTTTGGCAGGCTGTCTTAGGGAGGCCAAACAGACTTCCAGTGGCTGCTCTCTACTCTCAGGAGCCTCAGGGGGAGTAGGGAACAGGCCGCCCCCACTTAAACCTCAATCGTCAACAGTGGCCTGCCCCTTTTATGCTCTGTGGTTAAAAAAACAGTTTATTTGGTTCGGTCAAACAGAGGATATACTTACACCTTCTGTCTGAGTGTGCTAAACACTGTCACTGGCTAAACCAACTCTCACAACTATATATGTGTGTCTGTGTGGTCCACCGCCGATCTAACACCTCCCTATACCTTCCAACTGTGAAGAAAAAAGGGGAGGGGAGGTTGACAGTGCCTCACGGAAGCAACACCAAGGGGAGGATCTGACAGACTGGTACTCGCCTGATTCCTCACTTCTCATCATCAGCTACTGTCAACCCAAAAGAAAAAGGGGGATAAAGATAGTGCAATCAAACCAAAAAAACATTATGTGTTACACGTGTTACATAACCCATTGTGGTGTGCCAATACCCCTACCAAAATGAGATACAGACATACCACCTTTAAAAAGAGCTGAGCAAACCTGGCAACTACAACTTTATTCTGTGCTGTTGGCTCACTCTATTAAAACTAGACCGACATGTTTCATCACCGTTATTTACTTTACCGGTGATTTCTTCAGGGTTTTGGGTGAGCATATAAATTGTACGTTATGAATTCTCCCCTTATTGTGTGGAACAAAAACACACACATATACATATATTACACGAGTTGTGTCTTAATAAGAAGCACCGGTTAAAGTGCTGGTTTGAATGTGGCATTTCTATTCAATGGACAACATTGTGGTAAATCTATCGGATTATCCACTCACACCCAATGAAAATGCAGTGTTAAATAAAGGCCTTGGCTTTGTCCTCACCCCCAAACACGATAGTTTTCAATTAAGGGGCGAACTAAACGGGGTAATGAGAAAGATTAAACTTCGAAAATTCTTTGAGGGTAAAGACAATACTCCCACCGACATGACATTCTGCACAGATTTACGGCGTCCATCTAATTTCACACCCTTGAACCAGCAAGTGGGTCCTGAAGTGGCGGTGTTTGAGCAGAAAGTCTTTCAAGACATTGCGGACCTAGAACAAAAACAACACACCGCAAAACAGAGCAATATGTCCAAAGCTGACTGGATGGCGGTGAAGTCGCTACAAGATAATGACTCCATCACCATCAAACCGGCCGACAAGGGCGGGGCGGTGGTGGTGATGAATACCTCTGACTACGAGAATGAAGTAAACAGACTCTTAGGAGTCAGAGAACATTACCAACCTTTAGCCAGAGATCCTACGGCCGAACTACAAGCCATTATACACACCATTTGGTCAGCCTGAGGCAGCCGGCCAAACACACATGAGCATTTAGGGAGTGCACAAGCACTCTTCCTCCACCCTCCCATGCTCTGCCCCTCCATACACGAGCTGGCAAACAAAAAACAAAACAATGCTAGAACATTGTTTTATTTTTTGTTTGCTGGCTGTGCGCCAGGCAGAGGGACGATGCTCCCCCACCATTGCGGAGGAATTACCACTGCAGACATACGCACTTAGGTTTCTCCAACTCAGCTGTGTTTCGGAAAAACAGCACAGACTCCCAGGCACTGCCTAAGTAGCAAACCACACCGCTCAGACAATCCTGGAACTGCTCTCTTGCAATTGAGAGAAGCACCCAGATTGGGTGAGGAGCTTGGGCTGTTGTCCCATGGACTGCTGGGACACCATCAGGAGCAGGAGCGAAGAGGGGCACAGAGGAGGAGGCCGACACCATCAGTGACAGGACAGGTAAGTTACATTTGTTATTGTTATTTCCCTAATCCCTCATCAAACTTGACTTTTGCAGTGGCGGCCACTGTTGTTTACCTTGTACAAAATTCTTCCCGAATTGGATTGGGGTGGTGGAAAGGTGTAATACAATTCGAGTGACACAACAAATAAGATAACTTCCTATAAAGATGATTATAAAATGTCATACGACCTCAAGCAAAGCACAAAAAATGTGATTGGAAGGTGGATGATTGTTTTTATGTCAAAAAACCTGATGGGAAGTCCCAGGGGGCCTCAAAATTCCTTGGGCCTATGCGGATAGTTGAAATTAAGCACAATGTGGTGGTTATGGGCTATGGGCAAAACCGGAGTATGGACAAGCAAGCCAAGCACCACTTCCTGATAAATAACAGCTTCAGTGTTGCCCCTGCCACTCCTGAACTTCATCCAAGAACACCAAAAGGCTTAGGTACTCTCCTAAGTGGCATGATGATTATTTGATGTGAATATACATTACTTCCCTTTTCTTCATATACATAGGTGGGAAGATGTGCTGTAATTATTATCTGTTTAAAGTTTTCTGTTTCTTATGTTTTACTATATATTCCATGGTACCTATTCCTCTCAGCTTTCCTTTCCTCCCTCCTCCTTTTTCTCTCTTGTGGTACATTTCAGCCGTTTGGCTGGAGGTGACAATGGAATGTTGTAGTTCTCCTCGAGCCTGTCGTGAGGTGTGGATGTGGTGGAGAGTGGAGACTATAATAAAATAATCCCCACTTACTTTATGCATCCAGTGTCTTTTTAACACTAATGAATATAAAAAAGCATAAAAACTAATTTTGCTAAAAATAATATAAAGAAAAAAATACAAATTATTAGAAAAAATAAAACATACAGAATTAAATATCAATATAAATAATAATGACTTTAATACTATGTAGCAAACCTTACATAAGTATGTATCTTAGAAGGCCTTAAAGTACAAATCCCACTCCATCGTAATGAGCAGTAAAGTAAGTGTTGGACTTTGGAGGGATTATATTTACTATTCCCACTCCAGCCTAAGCAACAGTATGGAAAGGGTAGAGTTACTATTACAATGCCCGTCTTAGTAACAGTAGGGGAAGTGTTGGACGTTGCAGAGGTTAGATTTTCTATTACCAATCTAGTCTTCGCAATAGTAGGAAAAGTGTTGGATTCCAGATGGTTTAAATGTACTATTCCTACCCCACTCCAAGCAACGGTAGTGAAAATGTTTGACTTTGGAGGGACTACAAATTGCATTTCATCTGCCAATAATTTTATATGAAACATTTAAACACCCGATATAAGAAAAAAATAGCTTACTATAAATAATAATTACATATTATATTGTATTACAAAAACATTTGAAATATATAATATAAACATAAAAATAATGCAACTTATTTAAATAACATGTATTTTGCTATCTACAAAAAGCAGAAACAGAACACCCAAAAATCTTAAATAATAAATACAACAAAGTTTACTGTAAAAACAAAATAAACTAAAAAAACCAACTTTAACCCATTATGTGCTGCCGTTGGCCGTTGAACATTCGGAGCACTATCTGGCTGGTGCTGCGCACGTTCAACGACCGACGCAGCCCCGCCCGTTCTTTAAAACGGCCGCACTGCCGCGAAAAAGCGGCCACGGTTAACGTGTTATCCTTTTCGACGCTCATGACGAGCTGAGCTCGTCATGAGCCACGGTGCTCCGGTGCTCATTACGAGCTCAGCTGGTCATGGCCCGTGGAACGCTCAGGTGCGGGGAGAATTCCCCCGCTGTGCTGAGCGTTCCACGGGAGCCAATGCACCTGTGACGAGCTTAGCTCGTCATGAGCACTGGAGCGCCGTAGCTCATGACGAGCTGAGCTCGTCATGAGCATGGGGGCGCTGTGCGCGCCCCCCTCCCCCCAGCACAGCGGGGAAATAACCCCCGCAGCGAAGGGGTTAAAATACAATACATTATTATTATATTTTACAAACATTTTTGCAAGGATTTCTGCTCATACACAGAACTGTGCACAGAGACCTAGGACATCAGTGAATTGTGGTGTACCAGAAACTCACCACAGTACCTAGAAACCCCAACCAGCTAGCAATCAGTGTCTCATTAGCTCTTCGTCCTATACCAAAGTAACCAATGATTAGACAACCTAGAACATGCGACTTAGGACCATCTCAGGAATGGTGGGAAGTGAGAACACTCGTTTGTTATACTCTCATACCAGTCCACAACAGGAGTAAAAAAGAGACACGGTAAGGTTAAAATATTTATTTTAACGACGTGCTCTCAGTATTTTAGTCAACATAAGCAAACATATGATTAAAAATAATATGGTCAGCATGGTTACAACTCCATAAAATACAAAAGGAGGAATTATATTACAATGATAGTGCAAACAGGTGTTAAAAGTGCCTAGTTAAAATACCCTCCCTATATAGGAACTATATATTATAAAACTATAGAAGGTCTCTTGAGCTTGCTTTCGGGGACCCCATTACTTGTCCGCTCAGTAAGTGTAAATTACATCTGGATCAGCTAGTCTCTCTGCATTCCTGGAATCTTCCAAGTGTGTGCAATTATGGCAAGTGTGCTATGATAAAGGCGCCAGAATCCTACTCGGCTTGCAGCTGCCAAAATGATGTGTCGAGAATGTGTTACACGGACACGCCGATAAACAGGCTCATATGTAATGATAACCTTGGCGGCTCAGCACTCACTGTACAGACTGGGGGCACAATGTATGTCTAGAGATGTCGAAAAACAAACCCTTTCTCATGTATAGACCTTTGTGAAAGCCAACTTTGAAAAAACAGCTAAGCAGTGTCGTGTGAAAAAAGCGGCAAAAGGTAAAATGGCGTTTAAACTTCTAAGAAGCCATGCTAAAATAACATGCACGCAAAAAGAGGCCCATAAACCATACTAAAACATTATTATCAATAACACTTAACAAAATATTAATAAATGTAAAAAACAAATAATTTACATTTTATGTGCACCATAAAAAACATAAAGATTTATAGACTAATCAATTAAATATTACTAACAATTAACGTAAAAAAATATAACTATAATGCCTTCCCACCCAATTCCCTTACAAAACCAACAACCTGCTACTGAAATACAAATTACTTATAACGGTATTAACATGTAGAGAAGCAGTAAATGTAAAAAATAGAATTGTATTAAAACGATTAAAAAATACATCAATTCACACAATTAATAACATATATACAAATTGTATAACAATTAAAAGTTATTGAGCATGAATATAAATTATTTTTATTTGAATTAATTTCCCACCTCATTCCCTTACAAATCCAACAACTCGCTAATAAAACAACATATTATACAAAAATGATTGTTGTAAATATAGATAAAAATGCATTAGGCCTCTGGGGTGGCAACCCTATGATGGAACATGTCACTAACCTAGCGTTAGTGGATGAGGGTTCTTTTAAAAACCTATGAGGTTTCCCTACTCACATGAGCGAGGGGCATCTCAAGATGTTTTGAACATTCACAGCAAGATTGCTATTATTGGTTGTTGTAATGTATTTCAGCAATATGTCAAACAGTAATGAAGGGAAATCACAACACAAGAAAAATCCCACACCAATGTAGAAAAATAGAGTCAATTGTACTGAATAATGTTACACCAAAATGACAAAAATCCAACTCGGAGAGCCAAAGATATGCAATTTTAAAGATGTAAGTTTAAAAAGCTCCAAAAAGCACAATCAGGCTGATCCTGATGGAGCGTGGGCCAGATACATGGACCCGGTTATTCCTGCTGAAAGTGATCTTTGAATCCAGGGAATTGAGACCCGTTCATGGTGGAAGGGGATTTGAGGAGCAGGGAGAACTTTGTGGATTGTTGTCAAAGTAGAATGAACAGCAGGCTGGGCAACATGGATGGTCATCTGTGTAGCGCAAAGTTCCTGTAGACATGGCGGAAGGTCATTGCTAGCACTTTGCTTTGGTGGTCCCTACGAGCGGTCAATGCTGTAGCACGAAGAGTTGGCTTGTCAGAACTTCACGCTTGTGGTTGGTGCAGGCGGCACGGTTTTGGCGCTAACTGGCCTTTTCACATTCGTGAAGAGCCCAAAAACTTCAGTGGAGCTCAACTGAGGCTCACCAAACATCCTTTCCCTGAGGGGTCAGGAACTCACTCCAGCAGAGACCAGCAAGACTTCGGCAGGTCCAGTTGTGGGTCCGATTGCATATCCAGACAGCAGGTCAGCTGAGCAGTGGCAGGGAACCTCTGGAGCTTGTTATGTTCATGAAGAACAAAACAGGAGGTCAGCTGGCTCACCCTTGGAATCACTTCAGCCCCTGGGATGCAGGGTACAGGTGCAATCTTCCTTATCAGAAAGCAGGTCAGCAGGCAGCAGTGCAGCAGAGTTACAGTCTTTTTGGCAGCAACGCAACACAGCAGTCCTTCATCAATAGTCTCCACAGGTCCAGGAGTATGCTGAAGAGTTGGTGCCTGCGGTCCAATATTTATACCTGGTGCCTTCTTTGAAGTGAGAGAAAATTCTAGAGGATTCTTTTGGAAGTGCTCATGTTTCCTGCTTCCCCTTCCCTGGCTCCAGACTAACTACAGGCAGTATTAGAAGTGCTCACATTTCCTGCTTCCCCTTCCCTGGCTCCAGACTAACTACAGGCAGTATGCAATCCATTGCATAAAGGCAAGACATAGCCTATTCAGGTGTCAATGGGGCTGTGACTAACTCCGCTCTCTCATCGTGCCAGCGATGGCCCATTCAGGCACAGCCAATATCTCTATTGTGTGTGGTTGTCTAGCGGGAATATACAAAGACCAACTGCAAACTACACCCAGTAATGTGACTGTTGGACTTAGCCCTTTTTACAGAGACATCCCTGAACTTTTTACCTTCCTCCTGTATTTTATCTGACCTGTTTTTGTTGATTGTAAGATGCTGGGCTCTTTACCACTGCTGACCTGTGCTAAAGTGCATGTGCTCTCTCTTGTAAACTTGGTAACATTGGTTTACACCTGCTTGACATATGTAATTTCCCTATAAGTCCCGGGTACAGTGGTGTCCCGTATACCATGCCCTGTAAATTAAATGCTACTAGTGGGCCTGCAGCAGTGCTGGCGCTACTCACAGAAGTAGCCTTTCAAACCTGACACACGGGCCTGTGTGCTCAGTTTATTGCCAAAGTGATGTGGCATTTAAAGTGGTTGCCATGTCTAAATATCCCCTTTTACTACATATAGGTCACCCCTGAGTTAGGCCCTAGGCAGCCCTATGGGCAGGGTGCTGTTTAGGTAAAAGGTAGGATGTGTCTCTGCTGTGTGGCATGTCCTGGTAGTGACAAACTGCCTATTTAGTTTCTCACTATTGTGAGGCTGCTCCTCTGATAAGTTTGCATTGAGAATTCCCTGGTGTTTCAGTGGTAATTTCTGAAATGAAACGGGTAGCGGGCCATGTTTGGTATGTTTGGAATAGTGGTGATAAATCCTGCTTATTGGTGAAAGTGGATTTGTCATAACTATTTTAGAAATGCCACTTTTAGAAGTGGGCATTTCTGTGTGGTTGTGACTCTTTGTGCAATGCCTGGTTGTGTTTTCACCATCTGGTTTAAATGACAAGAGAAGGGGATGTGCATTCACTATAGACAGTTACAATGGGGATTGAGGTGTGTCTTGCCTTTCCTGAGTGACTCAGCACTGGACTGAATAGGCCTGGTCTGCATTTAGAGTGATGGGAGGAGCTGCACCTGCACCTGAATATGGCTGTGCCTGCCTTTCACAAAGCTTTCTCAACCTCTGTGTAATGTGTTTGGAGCCAGGGCTTTGGACTGAATGGGGGTGTTGAAGTATGTGAAGCACCCCCAGAACAAAGACGTTTGGAGTATAAGTACAGGTGCTATGACCCCATATATTTTAGACACTGCAAGGGACTGTAACAGATGCTGCTGGCTCCACAGATTGCTAGGTGGAACCGCCATCAGACTTGATTGCTTGGAGGGTGGCCCTTCTACCTGCTGGGTGGAGAGAAGGCCTGCCACTGTTGCTAGAGACCCTTGTGCTAGCCTACCTTCACCCTGTTGCTGGTGCCCCAGTGTTCTCTAGGGATTGGGTGACTCCCTCCGTGTTTCAGCCTTAGTTTTGTTAAGGCGTATTGTTCTGGAAGAAGCAGGTGTTTTCTACTTGCGGGCATCAGCGCAGGCTTAACGCTTCTGGATTTGCCCTGCCAGCTGTTCCTTGTATAAGGATGGTATTGGGCCCTGCTGTGAAGTTAGTGACGTGCCTGAAAGCACTCACATTCCCTTTCCTCCAGGTAAACCAGTGCCTCGGTGAGCCTTGCGCTCCCTGGTGCCTCTGGGGCACAAGCAGACATCCACTTCTGTGCCCCCTTTGTGGAGAGGAATCCTCGTGTGTAAGGGATTCCCCAGGGGCCAGCGAGTCTCCCAATAGTCACGCCGATGACAGGAGGAGCCCAACCGACCAAAAGGCACTGAGAGGAGCTCCACTGGTAAAGTGTCACTGACTCCCCCACTCCTCCCAGAGGGTAGGGAATTGTACCTGAGCATTCCTTGAAGCTGGGAGGCTCGGTGCCGGGATAAGGACTGCCGACATTGCTTAGTTGGCGTGCTGCTGGTGGGACGCCTATATTGGGGAATGTGATGGTGTCCCTCTCGAGAGCGGTGCTGACCAACCCAACTTGGCCGCCACCGCCACAGAAACAGGAAGTAAAGTCGACGATCTAGCGTCCGCAATGGCTCCCGCGCCCGAGACGGTTCAAAAACACAGCTGGCATGCGGAATGGCGCTCAGCCAGATCGGAGCAGGAGGACGCAGCCGACGCAGAACCGGAGGACAAGCAGAGGAACCCGATCCCAAGGGAAGAAGAGGAGGACGCCGCTGAAGTGCACGCCGAAGGAACAGAGCAGGAGCTGTGCACCGGCATAGAGGAAACAACGTGGGAAAACAGCTCCAGGAGCGCTGCACCCGGGACCATTGCAGTCCCTGACGGCAAGGAGGCTTGGTCTCCCAACACCACGGCTCAGGAGGATCGTGGAAGCAGGCAAGTACCCGCTGCATGCTCGGGCCTTGTCCAGGGGCTGTGGGCTTTTATAAGGGGTTATCACTGAAGGCCACCATTTAATTTCCCTCACGTCTGGCACGACACATTCGGGACTGGTGATGGTGCACTTACCCTCCCCATGTGCTTCAGTATTTAAATAGAAGCCTAAGTCTTATTTTCCTTTCTTTTGGGTCCACTCTCGCCTACCATGAAACGGAGCTGGGAGCAGAGAGAGACCAGGAGTCTACAGTGAAGGGCCCCCACATTCTTGTTACGTTTAATCCACATTGACTGTCTATTATTGCTTACAAGAAAACGCTTATGAGTACAAGGAAACACCCTGATTCCTGATTTCCAAAATAAACCAGAACTGCAACTCTATACAGTTTGGGACTACTTTAGTTTGGGACTACATTAGGGCCAGAAAAGGGAGGGGTTAACCAACCGGTGAAGACCTTCCCGACCACAGTGGTGTCAGAAGTGGGATCGGAGTCTCTGAAAAAAGGGACAGAACCCCGACATGGAGGCTATCATCACTCAGCTAGCAGATGGGCAGCGCCACTTGCAACTAGTGTTTGAGGAGCAAACCAAGCAGGCACAAAAAGAGAGGGAAGCTTTGCAGGCAGCCTTAAAGGATCAAGGAGCCCTCCTGACCTCAAACCAAAAAGTTCAGGACACTGCCGTTCTTCGCCTGACTGACCCTATTTCTAGTGCACGCGTCCATCCTAATGTGCCCGGGTCAGTTCTTCAGAAATTCCAACGAGGAGACGACCCGGATTATTTCTTTGTTAATTTTGAGAGAGTGGCATCTACAGCCACCAGGCCCCCAGAAAGATGGGACAGTACATTGCACCCCTTCTGTCAGGGGAATTACAAGCTGCGTACCAGGCAGCCAATCCGGCAGGGGTTACCAGTTATACAGACATAAAAAGGGCCATCCTGAAACGTTTAGGGTGCGACCAGGAGTATAATAGATCAAGCTTCGTAAAGGAAAAATGGACAGAAGGCAATAATCCTAGGGCCTTGTATTATCGTATAAGGGACTTGGGTAATCGCTGGTTACAACCGACTGTCTCTTCTGTGGATGAGCTTACCCAAAAAGTATACCTAGAGCAGTACTTGGAGGCCCTACCATTCAGTACCAGAGCATGGACCAAGCAACATCCCAACTAGACGGTTACCCTTGCAGTAGACCTGGCCTGTGCATTCCACCGCTCCCCAGAGTTTAAAGCTCCATCTCATAAACCCCCGGCTGGACTCCCAAGGACGCCCGCTAGACCTCCTCCACTCCCTGTAGAACAAAAGGGTCAAGCCTTTCCACAACCCCAACCTCGATCACCCATCCCAAACCCCCCCTTAACCGGGCCGCAGTGATCCCACTGTGGCCAAGTGGGGACACATAGCTCGTAATTGTGCTTCACGCCTTCCCCCACAAGAGCCCATGGAGGTGGGTTATACCCGAGGGAGGGTGTTAGTGACTGGGAAACCCCCAGAAAGGTATAGAAAACAGATATACTTGAATGGAAAACCGGTTTTAGCTTTTCTAGACACGGGGTGCCATCATATGGTAGTGGATAGGTCTCTGGTGTGGGACTGCCAATTGATAAGTGAGGAATGTATACAAGTAACATGCGTCCATGGAGATAGAAAATTGTATCCCATGGCGGAGGTGTTACTGGATATAGAGGGAGAGTCCCAACTAAGAAAGGTAGGGGTTGTGCCAAACCTCCCCGAGACAGTCCTGTTAGGAACAGACCTTCCCCGGTTCCATGACAATCTCCAGGCCTACGCCCCATCCCCTCCCTCTACCCTTTCGTTGGACAGTGCCCCTTTCTAAGCAGAAGAAATAGAGGAAACATTCCAAAAAAAAAAAAAAAACCTGCAAGGAAAAAAGGAGAGAAAAAGCTATGTACCTACAGTCAAAACCACTCCCACCCACTCCTATCTTTATCTCCCCAGACACATCACAAGAGACAGGACTAAGCTTCCGGGCTGCCCAAAGAGATGACACCACATTGCTCAATGCCTGGAACCAGGTGCAGGAGGACCAAACTGATCAGGTAGGCCCCTTTTTCTGTGTGAAGAAGGGTCTTTTATATAGGGTTACACAAGAGGGAGACAAAAGAAAAGAGGAGTTGTTGGTACCGCGTTCCTATAGGGAACAGGTACTATCCTTGGCCCACAGCCAGACTGGGGGTGGGAATTATGGTAAAGAGCATACTCTGAAATACTTGTTGCCAAAGTTCTATTGGCATGGGGTGTATCAGGAAGTAGCCAGGTACTGCAGTAACTGTCCCCGTTGTCAATTGGTCAACACACCAGTCATTCCCAAAGCGCCATTGCAACCCCTCCCCATCATAGATGTCCCCTTTAAGAGAGTAGGGATGGATTTGGTGGGTCCCTTAATTTCCTATGCTCGAGGCCACCAGTATATCCTTGTGCTGGTAGATTACGCTACTAGATACCCAGAAGCCATACCCCTTTCCTCAGCGACCACCTCCGCTGTAGCCCATGCCATGGTTACATTCTTTTCTCGGGTAGGGTTCCCTCACAAATTGTTAACGGACCAAGCTACCCCGTTTATGTCCCGTTTGATGAAACAAATATGTACCATCCTCAAAGTAAAACAGATACACACTTCAGTCGACCACCCTCAAACAGATGGGGTGGCAGAAAGGTACAACCGTACAATTAAGACCATCTTAAGAAAAAGCATAGACAAGGCAGGGAGAGATTGGGATCGGCAGCTCCCCCTAGTCTTATTCGCTATTAGGACACACAAACAAAAATCAACAGGCTTTTCGCCCTTTGAACTCTTGTTCAGGAGGCAACCCCGGACACTCCTAGACACGGCTATAGAGAAATGTACGGAAGAAGAAGACGAGGTAAACCTCTGCTTCAATATTCAGCCAGTTTAAAAGATACCTTCTCTTTCTTGTGGGAGGATGTTCATGTAAACATGGAGAGTTCTCAAACTAAGCAAAAACAACAATATGACCGTCAGTCAAGGCTTAGGGAATTCAAGACAGGAGATCAGGTAGTCATTTTATTACCTAGCTCATAGAAGAAACTGTTAGCCACCTGGCAGGGTCCCTACAAGATATTGAGTAAAGTAACCCCAGTAACGTACCGAGTGGATGTCCCCCATAAAAAGAACGAAGGACAGATGTATCATGTCAATCTGCTTAAAGCTTGGGAGGGGCTCCTTCCAGATACCCCAAACACAGACACATCCATTTGTCACATAACTGTAGATAAACCTATTGAAGTGTCCTACATTCCCCAGGGAGATTAGAAACATAACCCTATCCAATTAGGACCACAAGTGACATAAAGACAGAAACAACAGATGCTATATCTGTGAGCGAAATATGCAACCGTTCTATCCGGGGATCCTGGGAGAACTACTTTGGTAGAGCACGACATCATTACAAAAACACCCAACCAATTAAGTTGAAACCTTATCGTATTCCTGAAGCTAGGAGGAAAGCAGTCGATCAAGAGATAGGAGAGATGTTAGAAGCAGATATAATAAAACCCTCCCACAGTGCCTGGTCCTCTCCGGTCGTTCTCGTCCCAAAACCTGATGGGAGCATTAGATTTTGCATGGACTTCCATCAGCTGAACGGGGTATCAAAGTTTGATGGCTACCCAATGCCCAGGGTGGACAAGTTAATCGAACGACTGGGGGACGCTGGAGTAATAACAACCATAGACTTAACCAAAGGCTATTGGCAGATACCATTAACCTCTTCGGCCAAGGACAAAACAGCCTTCTCAACACCCATGGGTCTATTTCACTTTAAAGTTCTACCTTTCGGTCTGCATGGTGCCCCCGCTACTTTTCAGGGGTTGATGGATACCATATTGGCCCCACACCTCCACTTTGCAGTTGCCTATCTAGACAACATCTTCGTCTATAGTCCAGACTGGGAAACTCATTTGACACACCTGGAAGCGGTACTTCAGACTTTAAAACAAGCAGATCTCACTCTCAATCCCCAAAAAACCACTTTTGGGACGGACCACATAGAATATCTAGGATACACCATCAGTAAGGGTTGCATAAAGCCACAAGTCAGCAAAATAGAAGCTATTTCCCAGATACCCGACCCGGTGGTGCTAGAGAGAGTGAACTGCAGACTACCGAATACGGACTACGGACTGAGCAGCTGAGGAGTGAGGAGTAAGTGCTCCGACGGAGCTGCTGTAGCGGGACGGCGGGACGGAGGACGGCGGCGTTTTTCTGCAAACTGGGCGGCCTTGTAGTCGAAAAGGTAACTTGCCATCGCCGTCAGCCTCGTTGGAGAGTTGGAGAGTTGCACAGAGGCACCAAGCGCTGAGCGCCGAGCGCCAAGCACCAACCACCAGATCCCGGAAAAAGCAGTGGCTGAGGTAGCTGTGACGGTGCCGGTGCCGGGCTGCGGTGCGGGGCTGCGGTGTCCCACGGCGTCTGGGGGCCCTGAAACCTTTCCCTGGAGAGCTGCTGGGGGCCGCCAGGAGGACTGCGCTGAGTGATTAGCGCTGAGAGCTGGCCGGCCGGCCGGTGGTAAAGGCGGAGTCGAAGAGCGGCCGTTTTTGTTCCTGCTCGGCACGGCTCTCATGTAATCTTCCACGTCACTGTACTAACTTGCTCACAATCTACTCACTAAGACCCTGGGGCCACCTTGTAACTGGTCACTCGACTTTTACACTCGAGGCATCGGAGGCAGCAGAGGAGGAGTGGTGGCTCCAAGTATGGAGAGGCTGTGAGGGAAATGGCTACGACGCGCATTTAATTGTGGAGTCACCAATGTGGGCGAGGTAAGCCTGCCTGCGCAAGACAGGCAATTAGACTGCCCAATATTGTCCTATATACAGTGTACAGTAAACGCACAAACTCACAACCGTGGGGAAATTTTGGGCTGTTTTATGTTTTTTGGGCAGCTATATCTTGAGCCTACCGAATTGACAAACACTAAAGCCCATCAAACCCCCACAGTCTGACTTAAAAACAGAATTCAGAATTCAGGGCATTGGACGCTGGACTGGGGGTGCTCTGGCGATCAGGAATTTTGGAATTTTGTCACGCTGTCTAGCGGATTGTTTTTGTACAAGGAGGTCAATAGCGAGAGAGAGAGAGAGTGTGGGAAAGGGAAATCCCCACTAACTCTAGCACTATTCACTTAAACAAAGCTACAAACTACTACTACTTCACTGCACTGCTGCTGCATTATAAAAGCTTATTAACGCATATCCACAGTCATTGCCCCGCCCTGACGGCAGTTGTTCTTACTACGTACTGTGTATACCTGAGTTAAGACTGTATCAATCTTGGAAGTGGTAACACGGATACTTATTAAATAAGGCAGACAGGCTTGGGTGGTTGTGCAGACCCCTGTGGATTATTTGGATACATTAACTAGCCAGTGGCTGAAGTCAGAGGCAGTGGTCAGTGGCAGAGGTGTGGGGGTCACTACAAATTAAAAATATATTTTAAACCAAAGAAAACAGCCTGCGAAACAAAACCAATAATATGAGATCAGGAAGGGAACGGACTTTAGGGACAGCAACAAAAAGAGCAAAAAAGATGCAGCAATCCACGGTATCAAAAAAATTACAAACCAGCGCAACAGGATTATCTCAATCTCTTATCTCCCCGATTGCACGGATGTTCGAGAAATCCAGTAAAATACCAGACAAATTTCAATTTTTGAAGGACCCAACTGGAGCACTGATGCTAATGAAAACTGAATCAAATAACACCAAACTACAGACTCCAATGAAACCAACTAGTAGCGAGACACCTAACACGATACTCAATACCCAGCAAATGGAACAACGAGACCAAACTGGCGATAAAACCCAAAGAGAGGACCTAGAAATTCTCTCTATAGAACAAACTCAAAGAACAAATTACCAAAAACCTGCGAAAGCGTCGATTATAGGCAATACAAATTCAAATATAGACGAAATGGTGGTTACAAAGGCATATGATCTGGACTCTCCCTCAGATAAATTATACTTGCAGAATCAGGGAACCACTCATCAATATCATGAAATGAGAATGAGAATGGAACAGGAACCATCACGTTTTCCAATCGAAGTCAATGTTGAGATAAATAACCGGTTGCCGGTAACCATAGAGGAATCTAAAGTATATCAAAACCAGAACAGTGATGAGCTGGGGAAGGTAAATAACAAAGAGCAACCCCTCGAATCAACATTGATGGGGTCGGACCTTGAAGCACCCCTAGAAAACACCACTACACCAATGAATAGTACCAAAAAAAGAAAGGAGGAACTGAAATACAAGGTGGAAAATCCAACTAATTCCACCAAACCCACTAATGTGATGGGGTTGGACCTTGAAGCACCTCTAGAAAACACCACTACACCAATGAACAGTACCAAAAAAAGAAAGGAGGAACTGAAATACATGGTGGAAAATACAACTAATTCCACCAAACCTACTAATGTAGATATAAAGCAACAAGAAGCAGGAATACCATGGGACATTTTCTATCAAACCTCTACACTCACGTTAGAAGCTCTACACTATCAATCAAATAAAATGGATATACAAATTGATTTATTAAAAATGATGGCAAACAACGTGGCGGGAATTGACAACAAACTCGCTCAATTAAACAATTTGATTATCAGAGTTCAGTCGGAAAACGAAAAAACATCTACTGACAATATCTATATTCCTATTATGGATAAATTAGCAGCGCTACCGGCAGTCTTAACTAGTATACTAGAAGACACAAAAAGAAACATCCAAGTCAACAAGGATAAAGTTACAAAAGATAAAGCTATTTCAAAGGAAAGGAATAAAAATGAAATTGGGAATGATGATGTCGACATGAAAGTCCTTGAATTAAAAAAGACAACAAAACTACAGGATGAAATAACTAACTCGCCAGTTTGCCAAGTTATAGAACAAATACGAAATGAAACTATGAGTAAATCCAATCATGAGGATCGAAAAGACATAAATATCGAAACAACTGGTTTCACAACAATGTCAAAACGACAAAGAAAAAAACTCCGTAAAGCTAGAAAAAATGAAAAACTGAAAAGGACTGTTGAAAGTTTGTCTGAGGATGATCAGACAATAATAACCTCTGAAGATGTAAGAAAAGGTAGAAACATTTTCTATCCCATATTTGATAAAACCCAAAAGACTGTACCAACAAAAATACCGAAACCCAATACAAGTGTAACACCAATCCTAACAAGGAAGAACAACAAACCGCAAGAAAGGACACAGGATTTTATGTCCCATGAAACACCACCACAGCTAACTGAAAGGGATATAAATCAAAAAGAAGAAAAAAAAGAGCTAAATAAAGATTGCCTTGGCATAATGCCGGAAACTAGCCCAATTAAAACCATCACAATAACGACTCCTAACCTAAATCAGAGTTTGAGCATACGATCAATAAAAGAAGGGGTCCCTATTGGGGGGATGGAGGTGAAAGCTTCACTAAGTACACAAGAATGGGATCAGCTACAGATTAATAGTAAAGAGGGGAAAAAAACAATTAACATTAAGCCAAAACTAATTGAGTTAAATGAGTCCCCCGCCCACCAGAACCTCAAATCTAGTGTAAAACTGATGTTTACGCCAGAATTCCAGTCAAGGGGAAGGCATGATATACTTAATTGTGGGAACTTACTTAGACTTTTTAATTCTATACCAACACTGAATAAAATCGTAAGTAAGGACATTATTTCAATTGAATTTATAGAGGGGATAAATAGTACCCACACCCCGACGTTGATCACACTAATATCTCCCACAATATCGGAGCAGATTTTGAATGAGAGTCCGACATTCAAAACCTGGGGAATAGTAGTAACCAAACACAGCCCCGAGGTCTATCCTACCCCCTTCATAGGGGACGATAAAGCATTAAAACTGAATAAAGTAGATACACAGATAGTTACGGTCCTAAAAAATGCACTGGGTAGATCACCTATGAAAAATGTACGTACCTTTACCCAACCAATGAAAGATAAAAATTTAGAAATAAATGAAAAATGGATAAATGTGGCACTCCATACCAAGTATAAACAATGAAACAGTACCAGCTCGCAAATAAGAGGAAGGGGCAATAATACAGAAGGGATTAAAATATGTTCTTGGAATATTAACGGGCTAAGAGGCAAGATCCAGAATGCCCAAATTGATGCCCTAGCAGATACATTTCATATTGTAGCACTACAAGAAACATGGGAAACCAATCCATTCCCTTAACATGGATACGCAGGCTACTACGAACATGCCAAGAAAGACCAAAGGTTCGGGCGAGCTAGCGGGGGTTTTCTCGATATTTATTTCTAACACAGTACAGGTTCAACATGAGCAAGTGGAAGTAAATAGTACTAATATTTTGATAGTTAAATTAAACTACAAAACTAATATTCAAAAAACAAAAACCCTATACCTGATCACTGTCTATATATTGCCAAATAATCGAAGTAGAGAAACAATTTGCGGAACACTAAATAATATTTTATTATCTATGATGTTAGAGGAACCGCAAGCAGACTACTTGATTACCGGGGATTTTAACCTTAACCTAATGTCAACCCACACAAGAGATGATATAATCCAAATGCAAAATCACCAATGGCTAATTCCGGAGCAGGACTTAGGGAAGGATAATCTCATCAACTATAACAGAATGGGAAACAAGTTTGTAAGGGATATTGAGGCAATGGGACTTCGAATTCTCAATGGCAGAATAAAATCAGATGTGCCTCCTGCGTATAGTTACTTTGGGTATAATGCCCACTCCAGGCTTGACTTTACTATGACTACATTATATATGTTTCATAGCATTACTTTCTTCCAACTAATGAAAGTAAAGGAAAGCGACCATGCCCAGCAAATAATTACAATGAACATCGAAACAAATGCAAATAAGCCCTACCGGACTGTTAAAGGGCAAATTGGCACAACTAACTATAAAAAAATATTCTGGAATGCTGGTAACAAAGAAGTAATGAATGAGCAGATAGAAAGCCTCATCGAATCATGTTTTAACGACACTGTAATAGAAACAGGAATTGAGCAATGGGAATACTTCACTGGACTATTAATCAGAACTCAAAACGAATTGAAGCCAAATAATAACCGAAGAAGGAATGATTTATGCAGGGATAAGGATCAACAATTAAATCTGCCATATGCAATTACAAAATTAAAGAAAGATCGCAACAAGATCATTAGGTCAATGAAGAAACCAGATGTAATACCAGAAAATATGGGAACTTTGAAGCAATTAAATCAAAACCTAAAAAAATTAATATGGTGTGAGAAAAACAAAGTAAAACAAGAAAGCTGGGCAAAATTATTCCATGCCAGTAAGCAAAAGAACTCAAGAGACTTCTGGAAAATTATCAATCAATTGGCTAGGCCCACGAAGCAAGTAGTCTCTTCACCGCTAACTGAGCAGGAATGGGAGACCTACCTGAGGAACCACCTGAATCAGGATAACTCTGAAACAATCACGCCGGTTATGCCTAATGAGGATTTAAATGGTAATAATGTGGAATCTTCCACTCAGTATAATGAGTTGGATATGCAAATACCAATAAATAAAGAAGAGATAATTAAACTGATAAAAAAACAGAAAAATGGAGCTCCCGGACCAAATGGGATACCGTTTGCACTTTTTAAGGAAAACCCCGAATTATGGGCGCCTATTCTTGAGAAATTATTCTTGGAAGTCGTATTAACAGGAACTGTCCCTAAGTCATGGCGAGGCTCCCTAATAACACCAATTTTCAAAAAAGGTAACTGGGCACTGGCAGAAAACTATAGGTTAATCACCTTACAAGACTCGGACGCCAAGCTGTTTGCTAGAATCCTGCTGACCAAACTAACAGAATGGGTGTCGGACAATAAGAAATTGCCTCTAAATCAAACAGGCTTCATCAAAGGATTGGGTACTACTACAAACATTCTTATTCTTACCCTACTTATTGACAAGTCAATTAGATGGAAGCAACCTTTATATCTATGCTTCATAGACTTCAAATCCGCATTTGATTGTGTAAGCAGGAATTTACTCTGGGATAAACTCGAGAGAATGAAAATACCATCCTCACTACTTAAACTGATTCGTCTCTTGTACACAGACACATGGGTGAGTGTTAGGGTGGGGGACGGCACCACATTATCTAAGGAGATTGCAGCAAAGGAGGGCCTAAAACAAGGTTGTGTTTTAGCTCCCCTCCTTTTTAACCTGTTTCTTGCCGACTTAACGCCAATATTGGACAAGGAAAATGCGCATCCCCCGAAGTTGGCAGACAGGTGGCTCACAAACTTGTTATATGCGGATGATGTGATATTATTGAGCCATACAAAAGTGGGTTTACAGCGATTAATTAGGAGGACGCACATGTACTCTAAGGCAAATGGTATGGTCATAAACGACAAAAAAACCAAAATTATGGTAGTTACAAAAAATAATACAAAAAAACACACTATAAAAATGTATATGGATAGCATCGAGCTGGAGCAAGTGGAGTCATATAAATATTTAGGGGTCCTATTTGATTCAAAAGGCAATTTTAAACTACAAAAAAGGGACATCCAAAGGAAATCGAATGCATTGTCTGCTGCTTTCAGAATTGTGCAGAAATCCCTTCCCAGCCTAACTTACGGACCTCTTCTCAGTATTATTTCTGCAAGATTAGAACCGACTATCACATATGGTAGTGAAGCTTCTATGGGTAGGGATACTGAAATCCTGAATAAAAACATATCCAGAGTATATCGGGCAATATTCCGGCTACCAGCAAACGCTTCTCCAGCACAAGTAAGGTTGGAGTTCGGATTAACTAATCAGCAATATTCAAGACAAGCACAGTTCATAAAAGTTTGGAACCAAATAAAATCGGATTACCAAAATGAAATATCGCAACATTTATGGAAAGAATTAAGTAATGATATGAACTCTCTGGCAGGGCTGTACCTAACGAAAGCGATTAAAGATTTTGAGGTGACGTCAATATGGGATACTAATATAACCAAGTCATCATTTAAGAGGATAATTAACAAAACTGCAAGTTATCTATCTATTCTAAATGATAAAGCTATCCTTACCAAAAGAAAACACGCTTGGACAGTAATAAATGCTTATAAAAAGAAAGAGATCCAACATTATTTGGTGACTCCCTGGACGGAAAAAAACAAACAGGTGCTCCTCAATGCAAGATTCGGCAAAATGCCATGCCTGTGTCATCGTCCACCTTGGGTAAGAACGGTAACGCAAACTAAATGTAGATTGTGCAACACCCATGAGGAGGATATCCTTCACCGTCTCTGTATTTGTCCAGAACTTTCCCAGGAGAGAAAAACTTTGCTTAAGATTCCTCTAAATGCACGAGGCATAAGGACATGCAGGCAGGCCCTAATAAGGTGTCTGGACTCAAATGATATCATTTTAAATGCTACCTTTGTAAAATTTCTTACGATAGTTAAACGGAAACTAGGAGATGTAACGATTTTAAATATTTAAATTGGGAATGATATTTTAACTGTTTTATGTATGAATATAGCTTTTATTGACTCCTTTTCCTGGAATATGTAATATTGTAAGATTTTAAATAATCAACACAATAAAAACTTACTTACAGATACCCGACCCTCCTGTAAAAAAGATGGTTGTTCATTCCTCAAGTTGGTGGGGTATTACAGAAGATTTATCCCACGTTTCTCTGAAATAGCCAGTCCCCTCACTAATCTACTCACAAAAACACACACAGCGAAACACCTTCTTTGGTTAGCCTCCCAAGAAGAAAGCTTCCAGAAACTAAAAAGGATTCTGTGCACGTCTACAGTCCTTACCTGTCCTGATTTTAAAACGACATTTGTCCTTCAAACAGATGCCTCAGGCAGGGGCCTTGGGGCTGTACTATCCCAACCAGATGATTCCGGAGACCTACACCCCGTCCTCTATCTCAGCAGGAAATTGTTTCCCAGAGAAACTAGATATGCAACCATTGAGAAAGAGTGCTTGGCACTCAAATGGGCCATGGAGGCACTTCAATATTATCTCTTGGGACGTTCCTTTCTAGTTTTGATTGATCATGCCCCTCTTACGTGGCTCTCTTTACAGAAAGACTCTAATCCCAAAGTTTTACGGTGGTTTCTTGCATTGCAGCCCTTCACCTTTGAAGCCATACTTGTGCCAGGTAAACTCCAAACAAATGTGGACTATCTCCCCAGGTTCCCGGTCTTAGAATGGCCCGATTGTCCATTCCGAAGGGAAAGGCAATGTGATATGATATGATATGATATGATAAAAATTATTTATAGAGCGCACGTACACCAGCGGTTTCTTGGCGCTTACTAGGACGGACTGAGGATGCAGCAACATGGAGAAGTTAGTTGTAGGCTTGAGAGAAAAGCCAGGTCTTGAGCGACCTCCTGAATTGAGAATAGGAGGAGATTAGACGGAGACCTGGGGGGAGTGAGTTCCAAAAGAGTGGGGCTTGTGAGGAAAATTTCAGGCCACCATGCTTCTTGCATCTAAAGGTGCATGGAGACAAATGATTAGAGCAGGAAGATTGTAAGACCCGGGAAGGAACATAAGGGTGGATTTAAGAGGCAATAGAGGCCGGGCCTTGGAAGGAAAGGGCCTTATGAATCAAGCATCCCAGTTTAAAGAGGCTACGCTGAGCCACAGGGAGCCAATGAAGACTCTTAAGGAGAGGTTTGGTATGACTAGACTTTGGCTGGCCATGAATAAGTCTGGCTGCTTGATTCTGGATAAGTTGGAGTTGATGAGATTGGTATGCGAGTATTCCGGCGTACAGTGCGTTTGCATAGTCAATCCGGGATATGACCAATCCCAGAGTGACTTGGACGAGGACTTCATGAGAGAGGAATCTGCTGATTTTCCTAATTCGACGAAGGAGGAAAAAGCAAACCGTTATGGTGTCCCTCTCGAGAGCGGCGCCAACTAACCCAACATGGCCGCCACCGCCACAGAAACAGGAAGTAGAGTCGACGCTCTAGCATCAGAAACGGATCCCGCGCCTGAGACGGTTCAAAAACACAGCTGGCATGCGGAATGGCGTTCAGCGGGATCGGAGCAGGAGGACGTGGCCGAAGCAGGACAGGAGGACAAGCAGAGGAACCCAACTTCAAGGGAAGAAGAGGAGGACGTTGCTGAGGTGCACGGCGAAGGAACAGAGCAGGAGCTGCGCACCGGCATAGAGGAGACAACGTGGGAAAACAGCTCCAGGAGCGTTGCGCCCAGGACCATTGCACTCCCTGACGACAAGGAGTCTTGGTCTCCCAACACCATGGCCCAGGAGGGTCGTGGAAGCAGGCAAGTACCCGCTGCATGCTCGGGGCTTGTCCAGGGGCTCTGGGCTCGTATAAGGGGTTATCACTGAAAGTCACCATTTATTTTCCCTCACGTTAGGCACAACACACTAGGGACTGGTGATGGTGCACTTACCCTCCCCATGTGCTTCAGTATTTAAATAGAAGCCTAAGTCTTTGTTATTTTCCTTTCTTTTGGGTCCAGGGTCACCTACCATGAAACGGAGCTGGGAGCAGAGTGAGGCCAGGAGTCCACAGTGAAGGTCCCCCACATTCGTGTTACGTTTAATCCACATTGACTGTCTATTATTCCTTACAAGAAAACGCTTATGTGTATGAGGAAACACCCTGATTCCTGATTTCCAAAATAACCCAGAACTGCAGCTCTATACAATTTGGGACTACGTTAGGGCCAGAAAAGGGAGGGGGTAACCAACCGGTGAAGACCTTCCCGACCACATGGAAGCTGCGCATCATAATTGCGGGCAGCTGCCTTGTGCTGCTGGAGGCAGGGGACCCGAACCGCTAGGGTTTTGAGTCCCTTCAAATAGCTTGAAACTGCAGCGCATGATAGCGGGCAGCTGCATACCAGCACTCTTGTCCTGCTGAAGGAGGACACTCTGGCAGTTCACCCCGTTGCCTGCTCCAGTGTAGTAGCAGCGGTTTGAGAAGCCCCGGAGAGTCACAGACACACTGCTACCTCGGCACAATCTTCTCGGGCTGGGGAGGACTGCAGGGATTTGCCTGGTGCATGGGGTCTCCCTGCCAAATTTGGCAGCGTGCATGCACCCCCCACACCCTCTTTTCCAAAACGTACCTGGGGGGCACTTGCTGGTTGTGGTGTAGGCAGAACGGGGAAAACCTCGGCTGAAGTCACGATCTTGATGCCATGGACTGTTACCACATTCCTGGTAATAGGAGCCCAAATGCTTTTGGCCCTACATATTGTATTCAGTAACACATCAGTGTATTGTGCCTTTGATGAGCACAGGAGAGTGGTGCTTTATAATATTATGGTGCTATGTATTATACTGATCTATTATTAGGGAAGCTTTGGTAATTTCATATGTTTAGCATTGTATGCCATGATGCAGTGTTGAATATCGTAATGGTGTGTTGCATGCTCAGGCATGGACTGTAGTGGTAATTTATGTTCAGGTCCCCTTACATGCTGTCTTTCATGTTCCCAGGTATAGGTAGTTTTATGCCTTACCATGAACAGATAATGAATATTATTTCAGAGAATACGTTATATATGCAATAATGGCGGGTTTAAGAAAAATGCAACATATAGGTCGTGACTTGAGTGCACTACCTGTGGTTTCATGACAATTGCCTAGTTGGAAAAGAGATTTATTATTTATGCATTATGACAACAATTGGTTAGTAGCAAAGTGTGTTTTGATCTAAGTGATAACTGGAAACGATGAAACCACTGCACTCCTTTATAGGGAATCAGAGTTAATCGCTGGTATAACGTTCAGAGAGTAAGGGTGCAGAAGAAGGTCACCTCCTGTCCATAGAGGCGCAAAACAGATATATTATAGGATGCCTTACGTGTGTAAGGATGTATACTTGCAAAAAGGGGGTGGTGATGGACAGAGTATCTGAGTTAATCAGAACACTCCTACCCAGTCAACAGATCAGGGCTTGATCCATCACCGTTTTTTAGCTCACTGCACCATCCCAGTTCAGAACCTGGCTATATGCAAATTAGTCTGTCCCTGGCTCAGTGCATCATGGGAACAGGGCAGACCAAACTACCAAGCCAATTCTTTACCGGAAAGATGTATACTTGAGCACTCCTATAGGCAAAATTAATTGCCGCGTGCACGTGTAAGGTAAACAAACGATGCTTGAATGAATATTCAAAATTTTATTCAATCAGTAATGTGGGTCATATTTCTTCTTATGATCCGAAGTGAATCCATCAGATAAACAGATAAATTCCAATATAGCTGTTGGATCACAGTTGTCAGACTTAAATCAATAGCATGATGTCATGAAGATCACCCCGATGCATTTCGAGCCTGCGGCTCTTCTTCAGGGGGAATGAGTCTGAGGACTGTGCTTAGTCTGTCACTGGTGTGTATGTGTGTGTGCGTGTGTGTGTTGCGCAAACGCTTTACACATTGCCTCTAGGATAAGCCTGACTGTTATGCCAACCTACAAAGGGGGTGAGCAGGGGTTATATTGTGTGTGTAACTCCCTTACTCTGACTAGAGTGGTGTATTCTGCTTGCCTTAGGTGCATACTCTAGCCAACCAGAAACCCCATTTCTAACATTGGATAGGACTTGCTTTTGCACATTACCACAGTGACTTATTGTGTTGCACTACAAACTCTGCACCTTTAGACAATCACATGTTTTTGTTTTCTCCTGATTTTCTCTTATTGGTAATTTTTTTATTGTGTACTCCTGCTTCAGCTCTTAAGCTTAGGAATTTTGTGTTGCACTTGTGTATTAGTGCCTTGCCAAAATGGAATCAACCTTTGGCATGAACTACCTGTTGTGGTGAACTGTAGAGGTGTTGGTGGGGTACTGGAATGAGAGAGACCTAACCACGAGTGAGGAGGATAGCAAGATGGACCTTCAGGAAACCCTGTACTATTATGATTGGGGGGCCTGGAGAACATCCCTAGGAGAGGACAAGATAGGCAAGAGTTTTAAGGAAGAGTTTGAGAATGAGGACACCTTGGGTACTCTCAAAAATTGCAAGACATGGGAATTCCTAGAAGAAGAGTCTGAACAGGATGAAGAAAATGACTGGACAGGGATGCCAGTAGGTAGAGAGGACCCAGTGGAGAGGGAGTCCCTTGCTGGGTCTAGTGCCAGGAGTAGTATCACCTCCTTTTCTCTGTCCCCAGAGGAGTTGGCAGATGGGGGGAGGAAAGGGAGCACCAGCAGGCTTTGGAAAGGCTCAAATTGGAGCATGCCAAGAAGCTAGCGCAGCTGGTTGTGAAGGAGAGAAAGGCTGATGTTGAGAGAGCCTTAATGCAGGAGAGGATGGCAGAGGCAGAAAGGGCTTTTGCCAGAGAGAAACTACTTATTGAGGAATGGTTGTCCCTTGAGCGTAGTTTCCGTGTTCTGGACTCACCAGTGAGGGTGGAGACCAGTGGTGGCAGCAATGTTGTGTCCAGTGTAGAAACTTCCACTCCCAGTTCCCGGGGCATGGTTCTTAGTTCCCAGGAAGAGGGTGTCACATATGAAGGGTATAGGTTGAGGTTCATAGGCAGTAGGAAACTGTCTCACCAGTCTTGAGGGGAGTTTGTGGAGGATTATTGTAATGCACTGGAGGGTTGGGTGACGGGTAGCACAGCAAGCAATTTTGAAGGGCTGTTTAATCCGATTGTCAGAGAGCACATGTTCCATTGTTGTTTTCCAGGGCTACGCCAATACCGGTTGGAGTGTAAGTTCTCTGATCCCAGAGAACTTGCACAGGAGGCAGACCTCTGGGTGAGTGTCAAAGGGTCTGGAAAGGCATTTGGGAGTGATCTTAAAGGGAGAGGCTTGGGAAACATCATTTACTGCATGTGAAACAAGGTATTCCATTACAACAACCGTGTTGTTACATTGCATGCCATTACATTGCAAGCCATTAGAACAACCTGCAGTAGGAGGCAGAAGGTGTTGGATTTTAAATCCAACACCGTCCCTACTGTTCCACAGACTGGTTGGAATAGTAAATTATACTATTCCAACATCCAACGCCACCCTACAGCAAGTCGTTGTAATGACTTGTGTTGTAAGGCTATGCGATGTAACAACTCAGTCGTTGTAATGACCGCATTGTAATAACATGCGTTCTAAATGCATGCCTTATTACGTGGCCTGTTCCAGTGGCTCAGGTTTTTCCCAACCAAGTCTGGTGGGAAGGTTTGTGGTAGCCCAGATTAGTCTCAGTGTACTAGATAGGTAGAGGGACAATGTCCCTTCTCAGTAGAGGAGGAGGGGTGGGGGTGGGCGGAGTTCCAGGTTGCCCAAAGCCCAATCTTAGAGCCTGGTTGGTTCCATGAGGGAACACCGGGAGGAGGGCCTAGTCAGTACTAAGACCATAGGTTGAGGGGGATCCCATAATGTCAGGAGAACTTGGGGGGAGTGGCTGTCACCAGCATCCCATCAGTTCTGGTGTCTGACTACACCACTCCTGAGTGGAGGGTGCGAAAGCACAGATGGAGGGTTGAGTGGAGGAGACAGTCCCCAGTGGGAGAACTAGCAGACAAGGGGCCAGCTCTACCCTGGTGACACTTCTTCTTTTTGGGGGAGTCTTCGTGCTCTGTCAGATGGGCAGGGGTCAGGGATCAGTGCCAGGCAGACTGTCATGCAACATATAAAAAATGTGTTACCCTTAGGGGGTAGTTGTGTTCCCCAGGAAATCTTGGCTTGCCAGGCTCAGGCTCAGCTGGAGGGTGTAGACCCTGGGTGGAGGCCAGGTTCAGGCAGTAACCCCTGAACTGGAGGGAGGGACAACTGCTAGCAGTGTTTCTCCCATGTTGTGTCCTGGGGGTACCACTCCAGTTGGGAGGGTGCATAACTCTGGATAGTGGTGCAGGGGGAGGGAGGACTCTCTCTGGCCCCGGTTCAACCCGAGGGTGTGGCAACTGGGTTAGTAGACCAGTTACAGGGTAGAACCCTTGAACTGGTGGGAGAATTATGTGGGATGGCTGATATCAGTGCCCTGACAGTTCTAGGTTCCGGTGTTACAACTCCTAGGAGGAGGGTGAGGAACCCCAGAAGGAGACTTAGAGGGAGGACAGCCTTGCCCGTGATCCCAGGCCAACCTGACTGTGCAGACCCTAGGCCGAAGGACCAGGGGCAGATTAGAACTCCTGCACTGGTGAGAGGTACAGTGGAGCAAGGATACTATGTATCTGGGGCTAGTGCCCCAATCTGTGTGATGACAGGATCCAGCAATTCCTGGAAGGCCTGAGGCCTGATTCTGGCTGTGGACAGCTAATGGAAATGAGATTTTGCTCCTCACTGCATATATCTGCCTGAGGTAAAGTCCTTAGGGATGCATCCTTCATGTGGTGATGTGGACCCAAGGGTCTACTATTGAGCCAAATGTTGAGCTGGTGTGGCTCACTGGAAATGTGCATGAAGTGTGGCTCATCACTGAGCTCCAGTCACCACATCTCTGGTGAGGAGGAAGAGCTCATGAACAGGTGACCCAGGCAGATGTTTTAAGTGGAGGTAATGAGTGATAATGCCATTGAGTAGTGGGATCCAACAAGTGTAGTAAGGTGTCATGATTTGCAAAGAGGTTCCATGTGACATCACATGTGACTTGAGAGCAGCATCTATCAGCCTGCTAAGGCCCAGTGAACAACTGGGCTGCATTAACAAGCATCTTTCCCAAAAGGAGGAAACCTCATGTATAGAAAGAGGTGGCCATTTTGGGATGGGATCTTAGATGGGTCTCAGGGACTGTACAGGGAAATCTCAAGAGCAGTGGCTCTTAACCTGTGGACCAAAGACCCCTGGAGGCCTTTGAAGCCTGCTGAGGGGGTATGTTACTGTGTTACACAATTAAATAACACTAAAATGAATACATTAAAAGTAATGAAGTATATACAAATAAAGAAGCAAAATTGGAACATTTGAAAACTTTTTCTATATTTGATTGAGAATAAAACACAATCTTCAAATATTTGAGCATTTGTATGGTGTATCATTTTTTTAGTATTTTTGTTTATTGTTTTGAAGTTCAAATTATAGAAATTGGTTCAAAGGATCTTCTAAACACGGTATGTAATAATATTTTATTGGTGGTCATTACATCAGCTGCCTTGCTGTTCCTTGAAAGCCTCCCAACCTTCCTTTTAGAACTTCTGCCCCTCATGCTTCTAAATGACATCACAGTATCATTACATCATTACCATTCTCCCCCCTCGCCCCTAAAATGAGTTTAAAAAATCAAGTGTTCAATTAGACTCTCAAGTCTTTTTGAGATTCTTTCAGATCTTCTGTGTATCCATTCACTTTGTTGGTCACCTGTGTGTATATTTTCTTGTTCAACATCCGGTCCAACTTTTCTGAAGAAAGATCTGTTTCTTGTTATTACTCTTTCGTCATTCCTTGAAGTCATTGCCGTTCCTTGAACCTTTGTTACTTCTAAAGGTACAGGATGAAACCTACTCTGTGATTTCCTCACTTGCTGTTGTCGAACTAACACAAGATCACCAACTTGATAATCTTGACGTGGACATTTTCTTCCCTTTTTAGCATAATATTTCATTTTTTCTTTTACCTCCTTATCTTTTTCCACCACTTCCTTATGAACTCTTGGAAGAATTGGTGGTAGATGTGGCAAATGAGTTTGTCTTGATTGTCCAAACATTAGATCTGAAGGACATTTTCCAGTTGACACATGTGGAGTATTTCTATAATCTCTTAAGACTTGACACATTGCTTGATTTATTGAAATTTGCTAAAGATTTGCTCTTTGTACAGCTTTTTTAATTGTAGCCATCAGTCTTTCTACCATTACATTGGCTCTGGGCCACATTGGAGTCATCCTTCTATGCACTATTCCTAGATAGCTCATACATTTTTTAAATTCATCTCCTTTAAATGGTGGTCTGTTGTCTGTTTTTAAAACATTGGAATTTCCCAAGTTGAGAATACTTCATCTAATACCGGAAGTACTGTTGCGGAAGATGTTGACGATATCAACTTCACGATAGGAAAACGAGAATACTCATCTATTATTGCTAATAAGTAATGTCCAGAATCTAATGGTCCATAAAAATCTGCCGCTACATTGGACCATACAGCATCTGGTAACTCAGACATGTGCAGTTCTTCAATTCCTTTTTCCTTTGAAGTACATTGACATACATAGCAAGACTGAACAACTTCTTCTACTTGTTTGTCTAATCTTGGGAACCACAATTTATTTCTCAGAAAATTCTTCGTTGCAGAGATGCCTCGATGACTTTCATAAGCTAAATCAATTACACAACACTTGAGACTTTCTGGTATTATTATTTTGTTTCCTCTAAGTAATATTCCTGAAGAGGTCACAGATAATTCTGAACTTATATTCTTAAATGCTAATATATAATTTTTCTTAACATTTGGCTGACATGGACTTCCATTGCTTATTAATCTCCACTTATTTTCATGTAAAATGTCTTTTACTTCTCGAAGTGTGTCTTCTTTTTGAGTTTCTTCAATTAATTCATTTTCTTTTATGGTTCCTGGAACTGCTGATCTGACAATGAAACATATGTACTCCTCTACCTCTAGTTGTTGCACAATATCTGCCTTAGATGGATGCCTAGATAAATAGTCCGCTGGATTACATTCTTTTCCTGGTTTACGAATGATACTAAAATCATAATCCATGAGTCTCATTCCCCACCTTTTAATTCTTAGTTGCATTTTTTGGGGATTTCTAAAAATGGAAACTAGGGCTTGATGGTCGTTGATAATTACAAATGATTTTCCGTAAATGAAATCATGAAAATGTTCACATGCCCAAACGACAGCTAAACTTTCCTTCTCAGGTTGAGAATATTTCTGTACCACCTCGGATAAACCTTTGTTAGCATGCGAGACTACATAACTAGGGGTATCTCTTCCAGGTTTATGCTGCACTAAAATTGCTCCCAGACCTACTGGACTGGCACCCACTACATGTTCTGTACATAAGTGTGGATCAAAATACTTCAAGTTTGCTGCTTTTGATATTTCCAATTTGATTTCTTTAAATGCTTGTTCACATTCAGGATCCCACTGAAATTTCCGTCCCTTCTTGGTGAGCTCTCTCAATGGCGAACTTACAGTTGCAAAATTATTTACATATCGTGCACAGTATTTTGCCATTCGTAAAAAAGATTGTAATTCTGTTATGTCTTTTGGTCTTTGTATTGCATTTAAAGATGTTATTTTAATGGGATCTGGTCTCGTTCCTTTTGCTGAGAATGTATTCCCAAAAAATGAAAACTCCTTTTTATTTATTTCACATTTCTCTATATTTAAGGTCAATCCAGATTTTTGGAGTTCTTGACATACTCCATCCAATGCTTGATCATGCTCTTCTTGTGTCTTTCCAAATACCAAAATATCATCACTGTAATTCATACACTTTGGTACTGGCCTTATGCTGTTCTTTATGATCTCTTGGAAGATCTCAGCTGCTGAACAGATCCCAAAGTTTAATTGTTTATACCTAAGCAGTCCCAAATGCGTTGGAAATGTTGTGATCTATCTGGGCTGAATACCAATTAATAATGATGATATCCTTTGCATAAATCAAGTTTTGAAAACTGTTGCCCCATTTTAGTGCTTATCATATCATTTAAATGAGGGCCTGGATATCGCTCTCTTTCCATAGCTGTTTTAGAATTCTCATGTCCACACATATTCTGATGTCATCTGTGTCTTTTTTTGAAACAATAACAATGGGACTTACCCAGGGTGTTGGACCTGTTACTCCTTGTTTGAGTAGTGATTTAATCCCTTTCTCCACTTTTTCTTGCATATGCACTGGTTCTCCTATGTGTTTGTGCCACTGGTTGTATTGTTTCATGTATATGTAAAGTAATCTTCTTGTCTTTTAATTTACCTAGTCCATTAAATAAGTTAGGACATTTTCTCAGAACTGGGTGATCTGTTGAGACATTGCAATTCATTGTTATTAGATCTATGAGTTGAGCAGTTACAGTACTTAACAAGCATGGTCCTGGAACTTCCCCTTTTAATACATGTAGATCTTCTCAACTTGTTACATTTCCATATTGTAGTATTTGTTCAAATTTTCCCACGCATAGAACAGGATGTTTAGCTTGCCACTGAAAAACACTAACATTTGACGGACTCAATGTAGGTTGTTCTTTCATTTTCATGTATTCAGTTATACACATTATATTGCATGTTGCTCCACTGTCTAAAACAAACAGAACTTTTTGAAGTCAAACCATTAAATCCACAGATGTGTTTTTTTAAAAATATTTTCTTTCCTAATCATGTTAAATTGCTGAAAATCACAGTTTTCTTGCATCATGTAAAGCTTTTCTGATTCTTCAAATTATACATCTGAATTTTCTTCAGTTCCTTCCATGTGTCTTACATACTTTGTGTTTCCCCTTTTTTAAGTATCTGAATTAATTTGCCTCCAGTTCTCTTTTCTTGCCCCAAATTCTTTCTTCTCTCTTAAACCTGCAAACACTTGCAAAATGATTGTATCTTCCACATTCTTTACGTTGTTGTCCTATTGCTAGACATATTTTCTGATGTGGGAACTGAAATACGCACCTGTAGAATAGTCTTTTTTCTCTAAATTGTGTTTCTATTTTTCCTCTTACATTGACTTTTTTTGAGATTACCCTAGTTTGTTCAATTGCTTTAACTCTCCCTTCTTCCATGTTTGTAGCATGTTTCTGAGCTTGCATTTCTGTTTTTGCCATGTGCAGTATCTCTTGTAAATCATACGTCTTTTCTAAGAGTTCTTTTCTGAATTTTACTGAGTTACATCCTTGTATTACTCTTAACGGTATGGCTTCTTCATTGCTAAATGTATTACATTCACAGAACGTCACTAACTTTTTAGTCTAGTTATCCATTGTTTCATTTTCTCGTTGACATCCCGTATTAAAATTGTATCTTTCAAAGTCTAAATTACTTTGAGGGTGAACTTTTGTATTTAGACACATCACCTCCTACAAGGTTGAGTAATACATCTTTTGCTTGTTCGTCAGTGTGCTTTATACATGTTGCTTTTAAAAAATGTTCAAATCTCCTTGTTCACTTCTCCCATCTTTGAGCAGCATTTTCTTGTTCGGACAAATTAAAAGGTAATGGTTTTCTGAAAATTGTACTTGAAATATTCCCAGTAATGTCTTCCCCATTGTATATTTCTGAATTCATATTTACAGCAACTTCATTGCTTGTACCTTCCGTAGTCATATTTTCCTTAAAATATATTGTAATATTGTGTATTATCTACTTCTTTTCATATTACTGAGCTTTCTAGCCTTTTTAAAAAAAAAATCTTATGCGCATGTGCCAGAGGACAGTTTCTCTGTTTAGCACATGCACACCACGCTCACTGTACAGTTTCTTTGTTTTGCACGTGCGGACCACGCTCTGCTCGCGCCTGCGCACGCACTTAGCTATTTTCTTTCCAATGCAATGCTCGCGTTTTCTTCAAGAGAGTGTGCATAGACTCGTCAGGGTCATCTAAAACGCAGATAAAACACCACTCTTTTGTTCAGCCTCTCTGCAGCTTTTTAGACGGCCAGCTACTCACGTTCAGTGACAGTTTCCAGCACTTTTACGGAGTTTTCACACAATTGGCTCTTCAAAGACTTTTCCAGCAGCAGGTTGAACACTGGCAAGACCTCACGTCTGTTTCTTCCTCTCGTCGCCAGTGTAAAGGATCTTCTAAACACGGTATGTAAAACTTATATATGTATTTTGTTGGAGGTCATGACATCAGCTCCTAACCTATGCTATCTGCACTCTGAACTGCCTTGCTGTTCCTTGATAGCTTCCCAAACTTCCTTTTAGAACGTCTGCCCCTCATGCTTCTTAATGACATCACAGTGTCATTACATCATTACAATTGGGTGCCCCCAGATTCCAGTAAATTATTCAGTATGGGTCCACAACAGTCAAAATGTTAAGAATCGCTGCTCTAGAGCATTCATCAGGCAAGTTGCTATGAAGGAAAGGAAAAAGGAATAATAGAAAAAAACACTTAAACTGGGGGGAGGGCGCTTGTATTAAAAAATGGAAGCACACTGGTTCCTGAATGAATATATGATATTACAACGCATTCCGTTGTAACGCATGCCTTTACCACGCATGCGTTACAACGCGAATGCCCTTACCTCGCATAACCTTTACCACGAATATTCCCTTACCACGCATACTTTTACAACGATTTTCGTTGTAAATGTTTGCATGATAAGGGCATATTCCTGCTAACGGTCATTTCAGTCCCCTTTTTAAAAATATTTTTTACATTGAGTACCCACACATGCTCCGTGATTTTACCGGTTACTTACATTTCATGTTGATTCTTTTTTTCATCTCGCTTGTTGTGACGTAGTTATCATTTTTCCAGTACTCCAGTGTAATTCCCTTCCAGTCACAAGATTGAGGCACGTAGTGACGGCCGCGCCGGGTGGCTTGCAGCCAAGACACGCTTCAAAATGCTTCACTATTCTGTCACTTTCTACGTTATTCCCACATCTTTAAATAAAATCGTTGCACATTTAAAACACGGTGCGTTGTAATGCATGCGTGGTTAATGTTATGCGTGGAAACGGCCGCGTTGTAGTGGCCGTTTCCCTCCTGAATAAATTGACAATGAGTTGGAAACATGCAGGCTAACATTAGTGGGCAGAAATCAAGCAGTCGATTCTATAAAGAAAGGAATAAAGGGACTGTGGATGCGGGTTGGGTTTCAAAAGTGGGCACATATCAGATTTAAGAAAAAAAACGCAAGGCTAATGGGTGCAAGTGAAAGACGACATGGTGATCCAAGGTGTTGACCTTATTATACTTGACACTTGTAGGATGCACTTACACTGTGAGCTTTCTTGAAAGCTAGCTTGTGGCTGACAAGTTGCACATTGATTTGGAAGGGAAGGACAGTGTTGCTGAACAACGCCTTTGTGTAAAACTGAACATGGAAAACATAAGTTGTTTTCTGCCAAGGCAAGGTCCCAATATGGGGCACAGAATTGCTTCTATTTATGTGACTTTTTTCATAAAATATCGGCAAACTAAAAGGTAGAAGGGAGATTCAGCTCAGCCAGAGTATTGTCCATGAGCAGAAGGGCTTTTATGAAGTTATACAAAGGAGGTGAATGGAGAGAATTCACTATACACGAGTGAATGTAGCAGTTGGATCTGAGATCATGAAGCCAGCCTTTAATTACAATTATTCTCAACTTCTAGAAGACGTTTTGGGAATCTGAGCTATTACATATCTTTTCTAAAATGAAATAATCTATATAAATATTGTGAAGTATGGTTTTTTTATTCACAGGTGTCTTTGACACTTGTTTACTCCTTTGAATGCACACACATTCGGATCCTCCCACCCCCTCCACCCACCAAGAAGGCAAGCAAGCGATGTTTAGAACCTGTAAAATTGACATATTTTTAGAGGTTTGAATATTTTCAAATTAGCCCTGTGTAAAAGCGACCAATAATGAGAAGGACGCTTTGCTTGAATAACCATACGGCATTTATTAAGATAAGTGGTTGACCTGACGACCTCAGCCACAGCCTCCCTGAACAGTCCGCTTCTCACCCTTGCCCCGGCGCTCGCCTTGGAACGCTGGTCGCGGTGACAATCTAAGTGATGTCACTGCGAGCAGCTCCATTATATGCGGAGCCGCCGGGGGGGAAACACAGGTGGGAGATACCACACATCCCCTTCCCCTGCGGAATGAAACATGAGAATTAACCAAAAGGACAACAGTATTGCAGAGTATCACATCATAACATATTGATCAAAATATCTAGGGGGTCTGGTCACTCTCCTGCTAGACCTACCCCCTGGGTGGGGGACCGGCAACAGCTTCTTAGTGTTAGAACCTTTGCTCTTCCCCACATCACCTTCACCCTCCCCTTCACTATTGGAGTCATGCCCGGGTGGGTGAAATCTCACTACTCTTCCCAGGTTCCAGATCTTCCCCTCTTGAGTCTTCACAGCATTCTTGAACAATTTGGTGATCTTGGTTGAGCTACTGTATCCTGACCAACTTGCTCTACCAGTAGGGGTCCCGATCTTGATGCTATCCCCTACTTTGGACCCGGCCTCCCGTGTTGATTTAAGCCGGTCATATCTTTCTTTCCTTTCCACCATGGCTCTCTCTTGTTTCTCCAGGCTTTTCGCTTCTTTGGAGTGGTCGGACCATCCCTTGTGCCACCCCATCCATCCTGGGGATAGTTTTGTGTTTGGTACTCTTGCCCGGAGCAACTCGAAGGGAGTGACCCCCGTTGTTTGGTGTGGGGTGAATCTGTACGCTTCTACCCGCCTCCATATTTCTTCCTTCCAGCTTAAACCACTAGCCTTGGCCAACTGGATGCTTTCCTTGAGGGTTTTATTAAAACGTTCGATCATGCCGTTGGTCTCGGGGTGATACAGAGCACATCGTTTGTGTGTGATACCACTCCCTTCCAGGAAATCCTCCATCTCTTTAGAACATAATTGCACCCCATTGTCTGTGAGTAGGCTGCTGGGTAGCCCTTCACTGACAAACAACTCTTGCATGAACTCGATTACAACCTTGGTCGTGACTTCACTTACTAGTCTCACCTCCGGCCACCTAGAATACATGTCCATGAGCACCAGAATATACGGCGTGCGCTTTTCTCCCGTCAATGGACCCACAATGTCCAGTGCCAATTCCTCCCAGGGTCCTGGCGGTGGCGGCCTGCACACCATTGGAGGTGTCAGTTGTTTCAAGATTTTGTCATTGTTGCTGCACGGAATGCAGTCCCTAATTTTCCTTTCGATGGCAAGGTCCATGCTTGGCCACCAGTAGTTCTCTCTCAGCCTTTGCTTGGTCTTTGTGATACCCATGTGGCCTTCGTGGGCTATCTCGACTAGGTTCTCTCTCACCGACGCAGGTGGTACCAGTCTTGTTCCCCTGAACAGGCATTCATCGACTATGGACAGCTCGTCTTTGACAACCCAGTACGGCCGCAGAGTCTCCTCTCTTTTATCTTCGTGTTTCCACCTGCCCTTTATTCTTTTGCACACCTCTTCCAAGGTTTCATCTTCCTTCATTGCATTTTTCCATGTCTCTTCTCCTAATGCCCTCTGGATTGCGCAAACATTTTCCTTCTGATGTTCATCCGCCCTGTCATGCGTCTCCTTCGCTTCCTCTTCATTTACGAGTCTTGACAAACAGTCTGCTGCAAAATTGCGTGTTCCCGGAACGTACTCGACGCGGAAGGTGTATTCCTGGAGACTGACCACCCACCGCCTGATCCTGCTGGAGATGGCATCTAGGCCCTTCTTGCTGAAGACTTCTACCAACGGCTTGTGGTCAGCACGCCGGGTGAACTGTGTGCCCCACAGGAAGTCTCTGAATTTTCCTAAAGCCCAGGATACTGCCAGGGCCTCTTTTTCGATCACCGAGTAGTTGTTTTCAGACTTCTGGAGTGATCTAGACGCGAACGCTACCGTTTCTTCACCGTCGTTGCCTACTTGAGTGAGGACTGCTCCCAGCCCTTTAGCGCTTGCATCTGTGGTGACCACTGTCGCCCGGTTGGGTATGTAGGACTTCAGGCTGGGGGCTTCTGCCAGTGCCCTCCTTACATCTTCAAACTCCCTCTGACACTCCTGACTCCAGTTGAACTCCGTCTCTTTCTTTAATAGCAGCCTGATGGCGTACGTTCTTCCTGCAAGGTTCCGTATGAATGTTCCGTAGAACTCCAGCATTCCCATAAATGACTTGATCTCGTCCTTACTTGTGGGGGGCATCAAACTTACAATGGTGTTCTGGAGCTCGGCTTTGGGGCAGATTCCTTCGGCCGTCACCTTGTGTCCCAAAAAGTCTAATTCTGCGCAGCCAAAGACACACTTTTCCTTTTTTACTGTTAGTCCTTGCGACCTGAACCTTCCCAGCACGCGTCTCAGCCTATCATCGTGCTCTTCATGGTCTTTTGCAAATATCTGTGAAACAGTGAAGGTATCGGATCCTACATCTGACCAACCCGGATCTCAACAATAGGAAAAAACAGAAAAAGGTGGCTGGACAGGATTATTCACAAAACCATTCCCCAATCACACAGTCAATATGTACCATGTGACCACTGGATTTATATTCCAAACGAATTTATTTTCTTTTTCATATAATTACCACACAATATTTTAGAAAAACAGGCACAAACAGAACCACTGTCAGATCAAAATACAGTATCTACAAACGTACACATTTACAAATTTGCAACAATGAATCAAGCAAAAATGGTTTAACACACCAAAAAACAATGACCTATATGCAAATCGTCCTGATAACACACGACGCCTGGGATGCCTTTCAAGATATTCCCCATGAGCCTCTGAAACACGGCAGCCGCCGAGACTAACCCAAAAGGCATCCTTTTGAACTTGTACGCGCCCATGGGTGTCACAAACGCTGTGAGTTCTTGCGACTCTTCGTGCAGTTTTATCTGGAAGTAAGCCGAGGTGAGGTCGAGGGTGGAGAACACTTTTGCCCCCTCTAGCATGCTCATCATCTGGGTGATGTTCGGTAGGGGAAATCGATCGACCACGACCTCTCTGTTCAGTGCTCTCAGATCAATGCAGAGCCGAACCGACCCATCCTTCTTCTTAGCGGCCACGATGGGTGCCAACCATTCCGTCGCTTCCACCGGTTCGATGACTCCTGCCTTGCACAGTTTCTCCAGTTCAGACTTCACCTCTTCTTGGATGGCAATTGGAAGCTTCCTGACCTTGGCCACGACGGGTTTAGCGTTCTCCTTTAACTTTATCTTGTGACAGTAGTTCTTTAAGCATCCTAGCTCTTCTCTGAATACTTCTTTGAATTCAGACACTACATTTTCCTTTTGTTCCTTTATCTCCTGTATCAAGATCTGTGGATTACAATTAGGATTGAGATAGACCCCCAACTCCTTCTGTGCTTGCCACCCCAAAATAATGTCCCCGACTGTAGACACATACACCTTGGACACTGTTGACCTGTTCCTGTATTCTATTTTGTCCCAAAAGTACCCTTTCATTGAGATAGGGCGGCCCGCATACCCTCCAGGTCTCACATCCATTTTTCTTAAAATTATCTTCCCCTTGGACACACAGGGGAATTCCCTGGCACTAATGATAGTTATTCTAGAGCAGGAGTCGAACAATGCCTCTAACTCAGTGCTCCCCACTTTTACGGTGTCTTTGGGGCTGCTGACCTGACCCTCGTCAACCTGCACTACAATTTCTTCACACATGGCGTCATTACAGCTTTTGACCTGACTCTCGTTAACTTGTACCACAATTTCATCACAGACTACGTTCGTCCTGTTTCTACTCTGTCTACTGAACCCTTGTCCACTCTTACAAAACTGTTTAAAGTGACCTTTCTTTCCACACTTGTTACACGTGAACCTGAGGGCCGGACACTCTTTGTCATTGGCTAGGTGCCCCTGCTTGCCACATCTGTAGCAGGTGCCCTTGAGTGATCCTCCTACTCTGTTTTCCTTCTGCTCTCTCCCCGTTACTTTCTGGCCTTTGATCACAGACACAGCCTCGCATTCGGTCACCACTTCACTCACGCTGGGCTTTTCTTCGTTTCTTTTCTCCCCAGTGCCTTGCTTTATTTCTTTGACACATTGCAACATGTGCTCAACTTGTTTTTCTATAATTAACACCTCCCTCAAGGGCGGATCATCCTGAAGCCATAGCTCCTCACGCACAGGTTCCATTCTGCAAGCTAACACAAACTGATCCCGTATCCTTTCTTCGTTTGCACCACCAAACTTGCAAGTCGCAGCTAGTTTCCTTAACTCGGAGACAAAATCTTCAATAGATTCCCCCTCCTTCTGAGCTCTCTTCCCAAAATGGTACCTCTCCATTATGGTGCTCGTCTTAGGGAGGTAATGTAAATCCAATTTCTTCAGACTTACTTCTAGCTCATTGAGGCCCCTTGCTTCCTGCGTCCCTAACTCAGGAAGGTGATCTAGGACTTCCTCCCCTTCTGCCCCTAGGTAGTATGCTAGTAATGCTACCTTCCTTTCTAGACCAAGGTTTGGTCCACACACAGTGGCATAGTTCAAGAACACTTTCTTCCATTTTTTCCATTGAATACTAGGATCACCTGGGTTAGTCAGAAAAAAGTGTGGAGGAGTTACACTCTCCATGGTATAGTGTACAGAGTGTTATAGCACAAAGAACCCCAAACAGTGTGTGGTTTGCTGAGCTACCATGAAAGGTGGGGAACAGTGCTAGGTACAGTGTCAGACAGCGCTACGATGACAAAAAAAACATAACGCAGGGTAAATAGCTAGTAATAAGTGTACAGATGGGGCACAGTGCTATTCTCCACCCACTAAAATAGTAAGGTACATGTAATCAATTACCACACATTTCCTTTTGTGAGCCTTTACCACACTAGTAGGCACAACGGCGAACACGCCAGTCCACGGGGATGCAAGTCATACACTAGAAGGTGCGTTTCCTTAGAATAGCACAGGGTAATACTGTACAAGCAGTGAAAGGGCCCACAGTTTCACTTATATGTTCCGCCAAGGCGTCTAACACAACCAACGCCCTTCAGAACAGAATGCCACAGGCCTGTGAGGGGAATTCTGCACGAGTTCCAAGTTTGCACAAAGTCTTTGGTTCACGAAGTCATGGCATCAGTGCCACTTACAAAACAGAAAAAATGGCACCGGTTGTGCTTTTTAATCGTGCGAAACAGCAGGGAATGGCACGTTGCTACGCTACCAGCGCTTCACCAAAGGCATCCAAATACAGCGATGATCATTTAACGTGAGTCCTGGCGCACAGGCGGCTTCATGTTGAAGGCAATCTGATAGCTATTTGAGGCGCGGGGCTGACCTTGCGAAATCACGTAGTGCTGCCGCTAATCCACGTTACATCCTGCTTCCCTTTCTTGGCGCTACCCTGCACAAGAGTTGGACATGGAATGGAATAGTCCGCCCACTACGCTTCCATGACAGCCTGTCACCAGCTCAACTCAGAGTCCCTTTGTGGGTATGGGAACTGCGCGCCTCGCTCTTTCAAACCAGCTTGCTGTCAAATGCCTGTTATACTACGATGCAGTTTACGCTTCGCTTCACAATTCGGCAGACACCCGCTACTTCATTCGCTTCTCGCACCTGATGGACCAAGTCGCAAGTTCACTGTAGCCGGTTCCTCACTCGTGGTTTTATACAAAGTGCTACGGACAGCTTGAAGGAAAACCTTACTTCTGGCTTCAATTCAGACGGAAACTTTTCTTTCCTCCGACCTGCAATCGCTTTTCCTCACAGTCCGTGCTTCACTTCCGGCTGCCACGGGCTCTTCACTTCGACTCCGCTGATGTTCCTCAAAGTCATAATTCCTTCCCAACACCGTCTGCCTCAGGAGCGTCGAATTACTTCTTATTCTTTCCCGTCAGCTGTCATCTTCCTTATTTCAAAGAGTGTTGAGGTCGTAGGTTTACTTGTCCTCGTCGCCAGTGTAAAAGCGACCAATAATGAGAAGGACGCTTTGCTTGAATAACCATACGGCATTTATTAAGATAAGTGGTTGACCTGACGACCTCCGCCACAGCCTCCCTGAACAGTCCGCTTCTCACCCTCGCCCCGGCGCTCGCCTTGGAACGCTGGTCGCAGTGACAATCTAAGTGATGTCACCGCGAGCAGCTCCATTACATGCGGAGCCGCCGGGGGGGAAACACAGGTGGGAGATACCACACCCAGGTTAATAAATATCCTTAAGTAAATTATTTTGGATATACTTATTAAACATGCTTTATTGAAGCAGCATTGTAATGAAGTACGATGGCCGTGAAGCACTGGGACTGATTGAGAGGTGAGTTTGCACCTTCTATTCTTCTAGTTTCATATTGCTTTACATTTTCATCATGTGTGGTGTGCTACTAATGAAGCTTGCACAAAGGTTCATTTTTGTTCTCAGGCTTACTATCTTGAGCAGAATGTGCCCATATCCTGCGTGTCATGTTTTGCTGTGGCCCTAGTTGTGCCACTGTTGGCAGCAGGAGGCAATTGTAAACAACAGAGAGGCATGCCTGTTGATGTAACAGGAATAGTTCCCAGGGGTTCTAGTGATATCATAAACTAATTAAAAAAACATTTCCCATCACCTGGCATAACTAATTGGGCAGTGATGCATTTCCTCACACATTGCCTAGAGCATTATTACTTTTTAAATTAAGCTGTGATTTATCGGTGGTTTACCCTGCTTTTCCCATTCGTGAAGGAACTTCGACAGCAATACTGAGATTGATGCCATGCAGGCTGTTTCTCATTCTATAACCATAATAAAGTAACTGCAAATATAATCAAGCCCTCATCAAAATGTGAAATACTATAGAGCTGGCCTTTGCCTCATTGAAAGGAAGATTTTGTTATAGTTGTTTTTTGGAAAGTGATGTACTGTTATTATTGAACTCGATGAAGCCTCATGGGCTTAATGAACGGATAGAATTTTCGTGCTATCTCTGAACTATATACATGATGACTGCTTTAAGCCCATTTTGGGCACCCTGTTCTGATCAACCTCCTGACCGCATTTGCACTTATATTTTCACGAACTATATTTCTATTTTGAATTTCTTTGTGTTTTTAAACATCAATATGTTTGTGATAACACTTATGTCATTTATGATTGATATCAACCGACATTGGTTTACTTTTTCCGTTTTCATTCTCGCATGTATTATTACACTGTGACACAGCCCTCTTTCTATTTTGACTTTCTCTAGTCACATGACATATCAACCATCCGGTCTACACCCTAGTACTAACGCCAACATTAACAAACTGGCTCACTTACATGGAGGAAGCTCACATCTAACGCGACCTTTGAGACATTTCATTGTCAGAAACTGTAAGTAACATAGGGCGCCATACCTTGGTTAACGCACGCCAGCGTCGAGTCACCGTTTATAAACTTCACAGTGTAACTCACTCTTAGACAGCGTCGACTCACCGTTTATAAATTTTACCTTGGAACTCACTCTAAAGCACCCCGACTTACAGACCTCTTCACTATGCCTTCACCTTTCGCTTCACAGTTTTTTTTCGCATGACCATTAATCACACTTCACTTTTTCTTCGTTTGGCACCTTTCTCAACACTATTTATAATTAAGTTCTGTCACTTCTATCGCTAAGTCACCTTGCATGCAAAACACATCCTTTAACGTTAGATCTGACACACACATCATTTTTGTCGTTCTTGTAGATGCTCCCAGATGAAGGGCGGTAGCCCGAAATGCATTGGAGCTACAAAAAGTATCATTTTGACAACGAGTTACTTCATTCAAAACTTTATTCAAACTAAACATGTGGATTAACATGAACTATTGCGAATAAAAGAACATTTTCAAATGATCAACTTTATTCTTCTTTGAAAGGCTAATGAAGGATATAATCCCCACATAGTGTGCCCCGAGGGATGCTGTTAGTTTTTAATTGACAGCACTTCAGGTTCTTTAAGTTACTCGTCTCCAGCGTGGTTCGACGATACCTCAGGAGCACCTACCGAACCTTAAGAAAACTACAATAACTTCAGTTCATAAAAAAAGCTGTGCACGGGTTGATCGCTTTCTTTGAATTTTCATTTTCTTCTACCCACGACCAGTAGCACGCACACAACTGAGTTTCTAACTCTCTTTAAAATGAATTACGAAGACATATCTCGCTCTACGGAAGCTAGAGCAGACACTTTTGCATTTGCTGAAACTGAAGCAACTAGAATCTACGCCCTAATACAAGATGACATAACACAGTCATCGACGGCCAGGAGCAAAGAACAGAACATCAAATATTTACTCTACCTATCAAAAACGTAAGATCAACCAGAAATTACACGCTAACACCTTGGTGAAATATCATAAAGTATCGCGCATACCCAGAGGCCTACGGATTGCATTAAAACCCTCACTCTGCAAGAATCCAAAAACCTTTCAGGATCGTTGGTACGCCATATTAAATAAATGCAGCTTGGATCTTATCCTTTTAATAATTGAGGAACTATCTAATATACTGACGGAATTAGAAAATGAAATAGCAAAAACAACAGAGGAACTTACAAAAAACATGTCCGCAGATGAATGGGACACATTCATTACCGACATTAAACAGCAACTGGAAAAACACAGCAACGAGATCAACGAGCGCAAGATTAGAAAGTTCATACGCGATACGCTGGACTACAAACTAGGTGAGGTATACACCTGGGCAGATGTATACGCTCAGAGAAGACGTAGCCGACCTTATACCCAAAACACGGATACATCATCAACAGACAGTGACACGACTAGTTACCAACGAAAATCCGGACCAGTACCTCAGAGCAGAACCCAGAAACCACAGGAACAAACACTTACAACATCGACAATCCCCAGCACATCAAGTGCATCAATCAACCCTGATTTTTTAGATCAGGTCGGAGAACCAGACGACCCAGGAGGGGCAAAACCAAAAGAAATTCCTCAAACAAGGAGTGTAACGCTTCCCAAAAAGAAGAAATAAAAGATTCCACTAAACTGGTGATTAACATATCTCACCATACATTCACTGATCAAGAAATTAAATTGTTACAAAAAGGAACGTCATTTGTACCAACCACTTGTTCAGATTTACTGGAACTAGAAGTTAGCACATTCAAACTCACACAAAAACTAAGGCTACGGCATTTCTTTGAAAACATAATACCTTCCCAGACGGACAAGGAACCAGACCCCCTCAAGGGATTAAAAGTTCAGAGCACCTTTCAGGCTCCCACGAGCCATAAAACTATAGACCTCTTTGAACAATTAATAAAACAGGAACTACTATCAGTCAATTACAAAAAAATGAAACACAAAAATATTACGCAAAAGGATCGAGACAAACTAAGGTCAATCGCCAATAACAAAGATATAATTTGCACCAAAGCAGAAAAGGGCGGTGCCCTTGTCATCATGAATTCAAGTGTATATCAACGAAAACTTAAAGACCACATATCAGACCAAACGACCTACATGAAACTCCCAGGAAACCCTACGTCCCAATTCAGTGTGATACTAACAGACATAGTTGATAAGGCGTTAACAAGAGGCATCATTAATCAAAGAACCAGAAACTTTTTGATCAAAACCAACCCCAGAAGTCCCACAATATATGCAGCACCCAAAATACACAAAAACCTTAAGGACCCTCCGATATGCCCCATAGTATCCACACGAGCAAGTATCCACAAACCAGTGAGTCAATATCTGGACCGTTACCTTCAACCTACTGTGCAAGAGCTCACAAGCTATATTCGGGACACGACAGATTTTTTATGTAAGTTACAGAACATTCAAATTGAATGTAGAGGAACGTCTTTGGCTGTGTACAGCTGACGTCAGCTCACTATACACTTCTCTTCCCCACTTGGAAGGAATAGAGGCCATGGAACAAGCAATCCTAAAACTACAAGTAGAAGAAGGAATGAAAGTATTCCGGATGGAATTGGTAATGTTCACCTTGTATCAAAGTTACTTCAAAAATGACTAAAATTGGTACCTGCAACTAGTGGGCACGAGCATGGGGTATTGCGCAGCTCCAGTTTACGCTAATACCTACATGGGTGAGTTTGAGAACATTCAAATATGGTCCAACCCGGATTGGAACAAACACATCAAAATGTATGGTCGTCTGTTTTTCTTATGGAAAGACACCAAAGAGAATCTCGAAAGAGCACTTCACACCCTGAACAGCGTCAACCAACGCATTCACTTCAGATGGAAAATCGAGCCTGAATCGATTACCTTCTTGGATGTTGTTATCACTATTAAGAACAATCACATCACAACTGACATATTCCGAAAAGCCACCGACCGCAATAACATTCTCCATTATACAAGTTTTCATCAGGCATCCCTTAAGAAACATCTACCGAAATCACAAATGTTGAGAGCTAAACGTATTGTTTCAGACCCAGAAGTGGCCAAAGTAAGACTAGAAGACATGACTGACAGATTTCGTGAGAGGGGATACCCGGAACAAATATTGAAATCCGCCTCAAGAGAAGTGAATGACACAAACCGACTTGAACTGTTACAAAAACTAGAGATAAAAACCAAAGTGGCAGAATGGTCATTGTATCTAAATTTTCCAATGTGAGCACAACATTTAAGTAAATTATACTAAAACACTGGCCCATGTTACAAGTAGAGGAGGATTTTAGAGACATGTTCAGATTACGATTAAAGATCAATTATTTAATAGAACTTCATTTAGGAGGAGAAATCAATTATCCTCATGTGTAATTCATACATCAACATACAGGAGATCTATTTGCTTGAATCACATTTAACAAATCTTAACACATATAAAACATATAAACAACAAAACACAAAGGTGTATATAAAAAATGAATTTTATCAAAAGTTCTTAAATCAGCAATAATTCAAAAGAGCAGGGAAGGAAATGCAGGTACAACAATGATACTGATAAATTAATAAATGACACAGCAAAACCTAAAAGAGCATCTATCCCAACACAAAATGAATCAAACACTACAGGGATAAGACGAGTGTCGACGTTTCGGTCTCCTAGAACAAAGTTATCGAGACCATCCTCAGGACTGATGTCAATTATACACTGCTGAGAGCTGTAATGTAATCGAGGTGGAGAAAGTTGCCACAATGTGAGTCACGGCGAGGGATTTTTGAGGGCCAGGAACAATGCCTAGTGGTAAGGCAGACCAAAGCCTCAGGTTGATAACAGAGGAAAGACGGTCCGTCACGGGAGGTGTCTGATTATGACTGAGAGTTAAAAACGCTCTGTCTATGACAGTATGGGCTTGGAATCCTCGTAGCGCCAGGTAGGTGTATCAACAAAGTGATAAAATCTTGTTCAATGCAGCAATATCATGAAGTGGGACCATAGGACGCTTGAATCATTTACTTTTGCAGTCTCTAATGTATCCAAAGGGGTCGGGATCAATCTGACCGGCAGCCCGGCTGAGTGCCGGTCAGATTGATCCCGACCCCTTTGGATACATTAGAGACTGCAAAAGTAAATGATTCAAGCGTCCTATGGTCCCACTTCATGATATTGCTGCATTGAACAAGATTTTATCACTTTGTTGATACACCTACCTGGCGCTACGAGGATTCCAAGCCCATACTGTCATAGACAGAGCGTTTTTAACTCTCAGTCACAATCAGACACCTCCCGTGACGGACCATCTTTCCTCTGTTATCAACCTGAGGCTTTGGTCTGCCTTACCACTAGGCATTGTTCCTGGCCCTCAAAAATCCCTCGCCGTGACTCACATTGTGGCAACTTTCTCCACCTCGATTACATTACAGCTCTCAGCAGTGTATAATTGACATCAGTCCTGAGGATGGTCTCGATAACTTTGTTCTAGGAGACCGAAACGTCGACACTCGTCTTATCCCTGTAGTGTTTGATTCATTTTGTGTTGGGATAGATGCTCTTTTAGGTTTTGCTGTGTCATTTATTAATTTATCAGTATCATTTTTGTACCTGAATTTCCTTCCCTGCTCTTTTGAATTATTGCTGATTTAAGAACTTTTGATAAAATTCATTTTTTATATACACCTTTGTGTTTTGTTGTTTATATGTTTTATATGTGTTAAGATTTGTTAAATGTGATTCAAGCAAATAGATCTCCTGTATGTTGATGTATGAATTACACATGAGGATAATTGATTTCTCCTCCTAAATGAAGTTCTATTAAATAATTGATCTTTAATCAAATCATATCCCTTGAAGGCAACTTTACCCCTCTACCTAATCACCCAAGCCCTCTAGGGTATATCTTGGTTGCTCACTTTTCGTTTGATCATGTTCAGATTACGACCTCTCTTTGCCTATACCAGAGGAAGAAACTTGGGAGAAATTTTAAAGCAACCCAAACCAATGAACACAATAGCATTAGGCACCAGACCTTGTAACAATTGCAGCAACTGCAATAACATCATCCGAGGCAACAAAATGAGACATCCACTTAAAGGCCACGAGATAACACTCAACGTCATGGCTACCTGTGACACCATGAATCTGATCTACCTATTGAAATGCCCACGTGGCAAAATATATATAGGGAAAACAGAACGCAAATTCAAGGTTCGCCTCAACGAACATAAGTCAAACATAAGAACAAAAAATCTAAAATCGACAGTAGCTAGCCATTTCATGGAAATGAATCACAACATCGCCCAATTAAAAGCCATGGTATTGGAAGTGATAACTAAATGGAAGGAAGAGATAACACGAAACACTTGCTCCAACGAGAGAATTACTGGATCTATAGATTAAACTCGATCAAGCCTCATGGGCTTAATGAACGGATAGAATTTTCGTGCTATCTCTGAACTATATACATGATGACTGCTTTAAGCCCATTTTGGGCACCCTGTTCTGATCAACCTCCTGACCGCACTTGCACTTATATTTTCACGAACTATATTTCTATTTTGAATTTCTTTGGGTTTTTAAACATCAATATGTTTGTGATAACACTTATATCATTTATGATTGATATCAACCGACATTGGTTTACTTTTTACGTTTTCATTCTCGCATGTATTATTACACTGTGACACAGCCCTCTTTCTATTTCGACTTTCTCTAGTCACATGACATATCAACCATCCGGTCTACACCCTAGTACTAACGCCCACATTAACAACCCGGCTCACTTACATGGAGGAAGCTCACATCTAACGCGACCTTTGAGACATTTCGTCGTCAGAAACTGTAAGTAACATAGGGCGCCATAACTTGGTTAACGCACGCCAGCGTCGAGTCACCGTTTATAAACTTCACCGTGTAACTCACTCTCAGACAGCGTCCAGTCACCGTTTATAAATTTTACCTTGGAACTCACTCTAAAGCACCCCGACTTACAGACCTCTTCACTATGCCTTCACCTTTCGCTTCACGTTTGCGTCACAGTTTTTTTCGCATGACCATTAATCACACTTCACTTTTTCTTCGTTTGGCACCTTCCTCAACACTATTTATAATTAAGTTCTGTCACTTCTATCGCTTAGTCACCTTGCATGCAAAACACATCCTTTAACATTAGATCTGACACACACATCATTTTTGTCGTTCTTGTAGATGCTCCCAGATGAAGGGCGGTATCCCGAAATGCATTGGAGCTACAAAAAGTATCATTTTGACAACGAGTTACTTCATTCAAAACTTTATTCAAACGAAACATGTGGATTAACATGAACTTTTGCGAATAAAAGAACATTTTCAAATTATCAACTTTAATCTTCTTTGAAAGGCTAATGAAGGATATAATCCCCACATAGTGTGCCCCGAGGGATGCTGTTAGTTTTTAATTGACAGCACTTCAGATACTTATCAAGAGGCCATTGCACGTCTTAACAAGCAATATGGTGACGAACCCAGCATTGTTTTGGAACGTCACAATTTTTTAAAACGCAAGCAAAATATGGATGAGAGCGTTGAAGACTATATTGCCCAGCTCAGAATCTTAGCTTCCACATTTGACTATGGTGCAAACACAGACACTGCTATCAGAGATCAGTTCATTTTAGCATGTTATTCTAAAAAAATTCAAGAACGTTTGCTAACTTGTAAGAATCCACCTTTATCTGAAATAATAGATATTGCTAAAGGCATTGAACGTGCAACCAATTCGTCGAAAATCTTACAAGAAAGCATTTCTCAACCTTGCGTTCACTATGTTGACCAAGGTCCACACTCATCTACCTGCTCTGTTGACCTTGTTAATAATCCTGCCAGACAATCTTTCAGGAAACCCGTCACTTGTTTCAGGTGTGGTTCTAGAGGTCACCTTGGGAATTCTCCTAATTGTCCTGCATCTGGAAAGAAGTGTTCGGCTTGTAGAAAAATTGGACACCTTTCTTCTGTTTGTAGAGGTCGCAAAAAGTTCACTAGAGTCAACAACATTGAGTTTGCTGAGGACTTAGACTCATGTTCTACTAGACTTAATGATGTTTTACTGTCAATTGAATGTGAATGTGATTATTTTGAACTTTCAAAGGTTAAGGGTCCATGGTGCGAACTAATGGTGGGCACAATTTCACTTCAGGTCAAAGCTGATTCTGGTTCTCCCATCACCATCCTGTCAGACACCACTTTCTATACAAATTGGGGTAAAGATTTTGGGGCATATTTACAATAAGTGGCGCATCCCTGCATATCACCAAGGATGCGCCACTTATTGTGCTCCATGCCTACGGCAACATGGTTGTGCTGCATTTACAATGTGGCGCACCATGGGTAAAAAACGGCACAGATGCGTCACACATCTGTGCCGTAAAAGTGTCGCATTGCTGGAGTTGCGTCGCAAGCACGACGCAGCTCCAGCAATGCTCTGGGGGCCCTATTATTCCAATGCTGCGTCAATCCTTACGCCTGCTTCAAGCAGGCGCAAGGTTTTGACGCAGCATGGGCACCAAAATGACTGAGTGAAATCTTGTAGATTTCACTCAGCCACTTTCAGGAGGCGTTCCTGCGCCGGAACGCCCCCCCCCCCTGCGCAAGAACGCCTCCTTCTGGCGCAGAGCTTTACAACGTGACGCATCACCCAGATGCGTCACGTTGTAAATACCCCGCACCTTGGCGCATCTTTTGCACCGCTGCTGCGTCACAAAGGTGACGCAACGGTGGCGCAAAAGCAGCGCAAGGGGCTTGTAAATATGCCCCTAATTCCTTCGCAAATCTGATGATAACCCAAAAGCCTTTGGTGAGAAAGATATAGACATGCTAGGTTATTTTTTCTCCAATATTTCATGTCTTGGCAGATATACTTTCACCAAAGTATATGTTGCTCTTAAAGGCAGAAATATTTTAGGGTGGTTGGATCAAGCCAGAATGCGTCTCATCCTCAAACTGGTTCTGACCAACCTATTGCATTAGGTGACATTCCAGAAGATTATTACACTAGTCATGAGACAGGCAATTTTAATGTTTCTGAGCTTTCCCTTTCTAATCATAATGTTGATGACCTTATTTCCCTATTTCCTAATGTCTTCAGAAACAAAGTAGGCACGGTATTGGGTTTCAAACATGAAAGCAGACTTAAACCCGATGCACAACCCATTGTCCATAAGGTACATCCACTTCCATTGAGTGCAAGAGATGAGTTAAAAAAAGTTTTTAAAAATGTATGTGATGAAGGGATTATTTCACCTTGTGACTCATCTCAATGGGTTTCTCCCATTGTTTTAGTTCGGAAAAAATCAGGCGAAGTGAGAATATGCGCAGACTTGCGCTCGCTTAACAACAATATAGTCGTGGACTGCCATCCGTTGCCCAAGATCCCTGATTTATTAGCTAATTTGGGAGGCGCAAAGTACTTTTCCCTGTTCGACCTGAGGTCCGCTTATCACCAAATCTATTTGTCCCTTAAGTCTCAAGAATTGACATCCTTTGTCATGCCATTCAGTGCTTACAAGTACTTGAGACTCCCATTTGGTCTAGCTTCGGCGGCTAGCAATTTTCAAAAGCTAATGGATAATCTGTTACAAGACATTCCTGGGGTACAGGCTTACCAGGATGATATCCTAATTTTTGCAAATGACGTTACCCATCATTATCAAACTCTTTGTAAGGTTTTAGGTGTCCTGGAGAAAGCTGGCATGACCGTCAGGCACGGCAAATGTAAATTTAGAGTTCAAAAGCTAGATAACTTGGGCCACTCTTTGTCACCTGAGGGCATTAAACCTAAATTTTCTTTAATAAAAGCTATTAGAGACGCCACTCCTCCAAAAGATAGAGATGCCCTTCGCTCCTTTCTCGATTTGGCAGAATACTATGCCAGGTTTATTCATGGCTACGCTCAAATTGTTGAGCCTCTGAGGGTACTCTCGAGAAAAGGGGTGAAGTTTTCTTGGTCTGAGGATTTACAGAGAGTTTTTGAACTTGTAAAAAACTTGTTGAGGATTCACCAGCATTACATCCTTTTTCAGATGATTCAAAGTGCTTCATCACTGTTGATGCTAGTCACACTGGTTTAGGGGCTGTTTTGTGACAATGGGTTAAAGGCAAAGAACACACAGTTGCCTTTGCTTCCAGAACGCTTCTTCCAGCTGAAACTAGGCACAGCACAATAGAAAGAGAGGCCCTGGCTTGCGTTTGGGCCATACAGAAATTTAAAACTTATATTTGGGGTCGCGAGTTTGAAATTTATACTGATCACAAACCTCTCATGCACATGCTTTCTAACAGCACTTCCAATAGAGCTTCTGCAAGACTGGTTCGTCTTCTTTCGAAGCTTCATGAATTTCATTTTGTTATCAAGCACATTTCGGGGGGGAAAAATTTCAGAGCGGATTGCCTCTCTAGAAGTCTTTGAATGATGACTCCATTGTTGATGATGATGTTGAGTGTGTTGTCGCCACAATTGATGCCATTGCCGAGTGTCAACCCATTTCTGAGACTCAATGGAATTCAGCATACAGTAATGATTCCACATTATCTAAAGTCAAAGAGTTCATTGTTAGCAAATGGCCTGAACGTAGGACTCTGTCCCCTGACTTAAAAGCCTTCGCTAATGTATCAGATGAACGGTTTTTAGTTAATAATATGGTTATGCGCAATGATTTATTTGTCCCACCTGAATCTTTGCAGAATTTGATCATTTGTTCAGACCATCAGGGACACCTTGCTGTTAACAAAACTTGCCAGCGCATCAAACAATTTTACTGGTGGCCCTCAATTGATACACATGTCAGGAAAATGATTGATAATTGTACACAGTGTATCCTATTTGACAAACATTGGAAGACTCTCTCTACTCCTTTATGTCCTGTGCCCCTTCCCGAAGGTCCTTGGGACAAAGTGGGGTTGGATTTTTTGCATCCTTATGATGTTTTACCAACTGAAAACAGATTTCTAATTCTTATGATTGATTATCATACTAAATGGTTGTACTATTCCTTTTGTAATTCGGTGTCAACCGATAATGCTATCAAATTCTTACAGTCTATTTTTGATTTTGAAGGTTATCCTAAAACCATCGTAACCGACAATGACACACATTTTATCTCTCAAAAAATATGTTCTTTTCTCAAGCAGCATGACATTATGCATCATAAAGTTGCTTTATACTCCCCTTCCTCAAATGGATTGGATGAGAGGAGTAATCATATAATTAAAGAGGGTATACAGACTGCAATTTCCTCAAGGTTAGACTCTTTATCCTTTGTACATGACAAAGTTTGGGAATACAATACAGCTCCACACTCCACCACTGGGATTGCCCCATTTACTTTGCTTAGGAAACAGAAAATGCATTCACTCTTGAACCCCAGTTGGCTACACAGGAATAATCAATCCTCACTCAATTCTCACTTTATTCAAGAACGTGTAAAAGTCAAACAGAATTCAATGAAACTGCGTTTTGATGCAGGAAAACATTCCTTCAATCAGCCTTTAAAAAAGGGGGATTGGGTTCTTATCAGAAATCCAAAGAGGGTCATGAAAGGTGAATCCAAGTTTTCTTCCCCGACTTTAGTCACACATGTTAGTAAAGGTTCTGCTCTCCTTGACAACAAAGGCTGGTGGAATAAAAGGGCTCTTGTTAAAATTTCCCCACTTCAGGCCAGTGTCATCAAAGAACATGCCTCTTTAGACCCTGAAGAAAGTGTTTGGTTTGATTTAACGCATGAACCTACTTCTAGTCGAGTTTTAGAAAATCCAGTTGGTTCTACGTCTCAATCTGCTCTTTCTGATCTTGTGCCACAACCATCAGAGGCGGAGGCGATGCAGACTTCTGATTTAGTAACTAAAAAATCGTCACGTTTAAAACATATGCCTTACAAACTAAGAGACTTTGTTTTGGAATAGTTACCTACTTTATTTTTCTAGATTTGTTTTCATTGTTTCTTTTAAATAGCTATTGTAACTGTGCCAAGTATTGCGTGTTGTTGTTCTTTTTATTTTTGGTTATCCTTTAAAGAAAGGAAGATGTTGTATTACAATACACCTTGTTTCTTTTACCATGCTCTCATGTACTGTGTCGTGTCTCGTGGGCTCACGAGACTCGTTTAATCTGTATTACATCCCTATCATTCTAGTCTCTGTTGTCGTCAGTCGTGAAGATTCTCAGACCGTCACTCTGGACGTTGGCTTCTTCACAACTGAATGCCTCCGGTTGTGGGTGCATCGTTTATTGAAATAAACCTACGTTTCAGCTTCACAAGTCTTCAGTATCTTCTTAATTTAACAGTATCTTACAACCCTCACTCTCACACTACAACAGTAGGCATAGGGTATCTCACAACCCTCACTCATCCTTACATAGGACAATACAAACACTCAGAAGATGGGTATCGTTCAACCCACACTCTTTCCATCCTAGGGAATCTTGTGAACACAACAATAAGCAAAGCAAAAGGGTGTCTCTCCACCCATATACATCCCAACCTAGAGCATCTTGGGACCAAAGAAAAACAAAGTAAAGGCTCTCTCTCAACCCACACTCACGCATCACAATAGTAGGCAAACAACGATCACGCATAACAAATGCTCACTACTGGGTGTAAAAGACACACAATTGATGGATGGAATGCAGAACAAATCAAAACATTCACCTCAGTCAAGAGATCTGGGTTAAATCCATCATTCCTTTGCTCACCATGCCACCCCAGTTTAGACCTGGCCATATGCAAATCAGTCTTGACCCTGTGCCTCATGGGAACAGTCCAGCCCGAACTGCCAAGCCAGGTCCTCCTTGGACCGGAAACAAGCATCCTAGGACCAGTTTTGGGTTTTCCCTCTCCAGCCAGGATATCTTTAATCCAGTGGCACAGTGAGCCCAGGACCCACTTATGGGCATACCGGCGCACTTAGGGCGAGAAAGTAAAAGACGCACAATTGATGGACGACATTGTTCTGCATTCTGTCTTCAGCGTCTTTTGTGATTTATCAGCACTCTCACACAAAATGCAATCACGAACGTGCCTCTCAATATCCAAGTCGATTCTGGGCCACCAGTACAACGTTTTGATATTCCTCTTTGTGCGAGAAATGCCTTGATGGCCTTCATGGCCTAGAACTATCACAATGTCTCTAATGCCCACCGGCGGTATAATTTTCCCTGCTCTACATAGGAATGTACCATCTACACTCAATTCATCACTTCCCAGAAAGGCCTGAATTTAGGATCTAATTTGCATTCCTTACCCCACCCTTGGGTGACTCTGTCTTTCACAGTTTGTAGCAGATCGTCCTTCAAGTTCTCCTCCTCCCACTTTTCTCTAGATAAACCGGGAGTTTCAGTAAAGATTGTAGCTACACACATATCATTCCAAGGGTCAGGATCGATCTCCTGGAGAGGTAAGGGAAGTCTACTGAGAAAATCTGCTATGACATTTTTAGCCCCAGGAACATGTTGTACTTCGTACACAAAATCCTGAATTCTCATCGACATTCTAGCAATTCTTGCAGAAGCTTTGGATAAACCATCAGTGGTAAGTAACTTCGTCAAAGGTTTGTGGTCTGATCTGAGCAAAAACTTCTTACCCCATATAAACTTTCTGAAGTGCTGCATGGCCCACACACACGCTAACGTTTCTCGCTCTATAACTGAATACTTGGTTTCAGCAGGGGACAAAGAGCGGGACGCGAAAGCAATGACCACTTCGCCTCCATTTCCTGAGATTTGAGACAAAACACCTCCCAAACCCTTCCCACTAGCATCAGTAGTAACAATATTTTCAGCACTGGGATCAAAACCTTGCAATGCAGGTGCGTTTGCAATTGCATTCTTGATGCTATCGAACGATTTTTGACACTCTTGATTCCAAAGGAAAGGAAACTTGTTTTTCATTAAGACCCGCATCTCATAAGTTTTCTGTGAAAAATTGCAAACAAATTTCGCATAAAACTCAGCCAGACCTAAGAAAGATCTTAATTCATCTTTTGATTTAGGAGCAGGGGCATTGAGAATAGCTTCCACTAATGTACTCTTAGGTTTGATGCCTTCACCCCCAATCTCATGGCCTAAATAAATTACAGACTTTTCTGAAAATTTACATTTAGTACTTTCAGCTATTAACCCATTGCATTTTCAGAATACATAAAACCTCTCTTAACAATTCATCATGCTGTGTTTTGTCCTTTCCCATGATCAATATATCATCTTGAAAAAACACAACTTCTTTGATGTGACCAAATAGGTTAGACATAATCCTTTGAAAGACGGCCGCTGCCGAGGCCAATCCAAAAGGCATACGTCTAAACCTATAACACCCGAAAGGTGTGCAAAAAGATGTTAATTTCCTGCTGTCTTTGTCCAGAACCACTTGATGATAAGCTGCCGAAAGGTCCAATGTTGAGAACCACTTTGCATCGCGTGTTAAGGCAAGCATTTCATCAATTCTGGGCAAAGGAAATTGGTCCACTAAGATGTTGTCATTTAGATATCTAGGGTCTACACATAAACGGGCTTTACCATTAGATTTTTCAGGCCACGACCGAAACCCATTCGGCCGCTTCTATGGGTTCAATTACTTTATTTGCAAGCATTTTATCCAACTCCATTTTGACTTCATCTCTGACTATGAAAGGTATGTTCCTAGCCTTGTGAACTTTCGGAACAGCTCCTTCCTTCAAACGAATTCGGTGTGAAAAACCCTTCAGTTTACCCATGCGTTCCTCAAATACTTCTGGAAATTCCTGTAAGACCCACTTTTTTGTGTCTAAACTCTCACAGGAAACTAAAACTTGCTCCTTGCTATTTGGATTAAGGATTATATCTAACATTTTCTGGTCCTTCCATCCTAACACTGATGGTCCTTCACCAGAAATGTACAATTTACCTGTGCATTGTCTTTCTTTGAAACGGAAAATCAAGGTTCTATACCCTAACATTTCTATACTCTTCCCAGTATATCCTTCAGCAGCAATGTCATTTGGCTCTAACCATTCTCCTATGTGGTTAATAAACTTATCTCTCCAAACATGCTGTGAAACAATTGTAAAAGGTGAACCGGAATCAGCTGCTAATTGTATTACGACTCCTCCCACAGAAATGTGACACAAAGGTTTTGAAGAAAGGTCATCACTAATATTTAATACAACCCTTTTCAATTGAACCAGATTTACTTGCGAATCTGAATCACTTGAAGAAGAGGGTGGAGAATCGTGCACATACGCCACTTTCCCTTTAGATGGTTTTTTGGTTTTACGATTGCACACCCTAGAGAAATGACCAATCAAACCACATTCAATACATTTCGCAGCTTTGGCAGGACATTTATCATACGTGGCAGAATGAGAATAGCTGCCACATCTATAACAAATTACATTGCTGAATTTTTTTTGTTCCTCATTACTTTTTTTTTCAAAGAAATTAGGTTTCTTTTTATCATATTTAGGATAATTTTTGTTATTCTTGAAACTCATTTTCATTCCAGTAATTTTCCCTACCACTTCAGGATCTTTTTTCTCTTGAGAAAGAGTGACCTTGGCACATCTTTCAGATAACTCTGCCTTTTTTACCATAGCAATAACGTCTTTCAAACATTTATCGCCTTCTACCCACAATTTATCCTGTAATGTTTTGTTCTTGGCATACATGACCACTTGATCCCTGATTAGATCTTCCTGTAATTGTGCGAATTGGCACTTGGCAGCTAGTTTTTTCAAAGCTGAAACATATTCTTCAACGGATTCATGTTTCTCCTGTTTCCTGTGGAAAAAAGCATGTCTGGCAACACCAATACACACTGAGGGCGAGAAATGATCATCAAGGTTCAGTAAAGCGATTTTAAAAACATCTAAATCCCCATCAGTCCTTTCCTGTGTATGTAGATCATTAAATATACGTAAACCTTCAGGACCTAAAGAATATAGCAACATTCTCTTTTTCCTTTCCGGTGAAAATGTGCCATTAACATCTTCCAAGTTGCCCAAATAGTTCAAAAAGTATTCTTTCCAGTCAAGCCATGCAACAATGGGTTCACCTGGAAGTGATAAAAACTCTTTAGGTGAATTAATTTGAAGATTAGGTACTTTATTGTCTCCAGTAGCATTGGGTCTAGAAGATGAAGCTTCCGTTGACATGTTTCCACAGAGGATTTTTGTTGATAATTGTGGTTTGAGAAAATAGTAGCAGAATTGTTTGTAAATAAACCTTAAAATTCACCACTTCATGAAAAGAGAAAAAAAAATGAAAATGAGAAATTACCACATCTAGAATCTGACGCTGCAGGTACCTTTTTCTGCTAGAATTCCAGGAATTGCCACTGTTTGAAAGTTGTTCAATCTCACAAATTAAACGATAAGGGGTTTACTCGGTAAACTCGTCTGGTTGTTAAGGAGACCGAAGCTATTGTTTTTGTTTTTTTTAAAGATGGCGGCTCTGCGTGACCCTGTGCGCGTTGACGTCCCTTCCGATTTGTGAGGGGAAGCGCTTCCTCGCTGTGACGCGTTGCTCACGATGTGAAGATTGGAATGTCGGCGATGAGCGGAGCGTTGCACGAGTGCGAGGGATACACGCGCAGGATTTGAAAGTAAGCGCTTTACGCTCGGACTTAAACGGCAAGCCTTCTCATGGAAACGGATAAAACTTAATTAAACTTTCAGAATTGAAGTACAGCGTGGCGAGTTGAAAGCGGTCAGCTGAAAGATTTTCTAGCATATATTTAGTGACTTGGCAAATCACCAGAATAAGTAGAATAGGGTTGAGTACTCACGAGTCAATAGTTCAAAAATAGAATGATGCAAATAATTCCTCAAAGTCGCTGTGATCCCATCTTGTCGCCAAAATTGTTGTGATCTTGAAGGAATCAATTCATTCTTTTAAGTAGATAATCCAGTTTATTGTGGAAAGTTGGTACAGGAGAAAAAGGTACAAGCAGCTCAGTGTAGCTGACAGCTCTCTCAACTGAATCATAACATTCTACATAACTGCAGTACACAGTGATTATATATACAGCATTCTACAGTTATACATTCCACATTGCATGTGTAAGTTCTACAATCATTCTTAAAGGAATAAGCACTCACTACACTACTCTTACAAAACAGCATTTTCACCACAAAACAGTTTGTGGATTTCCATCATGGCATCAATATAAAATTGCTCCTTTAACATAACTTTGCACAATACTCAACAAGCATATATACCATATAAATTACCATATAACTACCATCCTGCATTGCATCTCATCCAACCCCTACAAACATTACTGACAACTTTACTCAAACCCAGCATGACAAACAAAACATTGCAGGTAACACCATGTTCAGTACGCCGGTGAGCGATCTCTCACCTGATCATCCTCACTAACGCTGGACACTTGGAGTCACTTCACTCTCACTGGCTTCCTTAGCAATTTTGCTTAGCACTCTGATGGCTCCTCTGAATACTACGGACGAAATTACAATGCTGCTAAGAAACTTGCACCTTACAGGAAGTACAGGATGAATAAACCTCTGCACACCAATACTAAAGAATGGGGACTGTATGCAAACACAAGCGTTCTCCAACGTTTTCAAGAAATGGTATTCAAAATAAGCAAGATTGCTATAAATGTTGCCATAAAAGCTGTGTACATCGGTGTGTGTGTTCTGAGAGCTTCCCGATTTCCAGCACATTCAATTGCCCACAGCCATGCTCCATAGCTTAGATGGGGTGCCCAGGAAACACTTAGCAACGTCACAGATGGGCCATCACCAGGGATACAACGTAGGGCTGCGTTCCAAAATGTGATTACAGCCTCACTGTCTTCAAGTATCAGCTCCTCGAGAAAGAATGAAGAATGGAGCACGCTCAGCGATTCCAAAGATGCCACCCACTGGTCAGTGCTTACGAATCCTTCTCCAAGTGCCTCTCGGCCTGCCTCCCGACCTCTTGAAATGCCTCAAATCTGAATGGTTTAAAAGTAAATCACGCAACAGAGATGCACCTCGCACTGCTTCAGCCACACCAGCCGTGCTCCATCTTAAGTAGCGCCCATGGTATTTCAAATGGTGCATTAGTCCACACCGAACTGGCACATTGTGCGTCCCCAATGAAAGAAAGAAATCAGCGACTTACCAGTCGCGCATCTACCGAAGGCTCACTTCAAGGTGACAAACATCAAAAAGCCTTTGTGAGTCACTCATCATGTTGCTGGTTGCCAGAATATATTGGGCCTCATTTATGAAAAGTGACGCATCGCTGCGTGAAAACAGCGGTGCGTCACTTTTCACTGCGCCCTCCTTGCGAGACCAATGATGCGTCATATTTACAGTATGACGCATCATGGCACAAGGAGTTACAGATACGTCAGTATTTCTGACGTATCTGTATGGCGCAAAAGTGACGCATTGTTGGATTGTGTCACAAAAGTGACGCAACTCCAGCACTGTGTCCTTTCACATGGGGCAAGCCCCATGTGAAAGGGCCTGCGTCAGTCTTACGCCTGCTGTGAGGCAGGCATAAGAAATTGACGCATTTGTGTCCTAGAAGTGGTGCAGTGAAATCTTAATAGATTTCACTGCGTCACTTCTATGACCCTGTCTTGCGTCAGAATGCCCCCCCCCTGCATACATTATACCTGGCATAGGTATAATGTAGCGCAGGGGTTTACAAAGTGACGCATCTACCTAGATGTGTCACTTTGTAAATATGGTGCAACAAGGCAGATTTCTTACGCTGCTGGTGCGTCACAAAAAGTGACGCACCAGCGGCGTAAAAGTGACGCACGGCCTCATAAATGAGGCCCATTATGTTTGCAGTTGGGGCGCTGGATAGGACAGTCTCATCAGTATTAGATCCCCGAAACAGTGTAGATCACCAAGCAAGTTAACATCCACTTGCCAGAGGTTCATGCTTTCACATCCAGCTTCAAAGTACTTGCAGCCAGTTCACTGTAAACGTTGATCCTTAACACTGAAGGTTCATCCCAATTGAATGCTGCCATCCAAAGTTAAACAGGTTAAACACGTAAACGACCTCCGATCTGTGACTGCGGATCTGTATGAGGCAGTGTAATCCAAGCTCCAGAATCAGGAGAAAGAGACTACATACAGTTGAAAGACTTAAAATGCCCCTCACAATTAAGCAGACTTCAGGCGGTGAGTTGAAAATGACACTGGTGGAGATTAAGGGCGTATTTTTTTCTTCTTGCAGGCATCAATATATTTTCTCTTTATCTTTTTGAATTCACTTTTAACTTAATATCCTTTCTCTCAGTTTCTTGTGCACTTTATCTTTCTCTCCCATACCCTTTCACTTGTTCTAGGTAAACTTTTTTCTTCCTCTTCAAACTTGTTCACGCTTGGACTAGTTCTCCACTGGTCACCATTGATGCAATCAAAGACCGATCCTATGTAGGCAGGCAGCATAGATTTAATGATTACATTTATTAGAAGATAAAAGTCTCTATTACAGGTTTCAGATGTAATGTAGATTTAACTTCAGTGCCACACCAAGAGCAGCCTCCTGCTGCTTAGCCTGCTCACTCCAACTGATCCCTCAAGCTTACACAAACATTCTCACTCTATGACATCACGCACACACACACACTCTGGGTGAGTAGCAGGTATCAGAGAACGAAGGAGAGAATGCATAATGTCTAATTTAAGATATAACACAGCCTCGGACTGGAACAGAAAATAGGCCTGGGCATAACAATTAAAATGGCTTCTATTAGTGAATTAGATAGCTAAATAGTGGCCCATATTTGCAAAGTGGGCAGCTTTCAACTTCTAAAGATAACCTGCATATGTGTTTTGCAAAGAATGGAAGACAGCATAGATTTGAGTTTCCTGCAACTAGTTTGTTTTAATATTGGGGAAATCATTAGTAAAAAAAAGGCCCAGCATATCATAGAACAGGCCCTAAAACAGCCCAAAAAAACTTCACACACACTGACCTGCCAGACCAGACCATCAGGCATTGCCTCATTGTCCGATAGCCCGTTTGACCCTGCACCCAAAGGGAAGTAGGGGCTGGAGCGTTCCATATCTAATTCCACCTGTCAGTCACTAGGAACAACAGTCGTTTTAGGTTTTGCCTGCACAGTGCTTGTGCTGTGCTCGCAAAAGCTATTGTTTTTAATGTAAACTTAAAAGGGGCTTACATCCCGCCTCCTCTCTTTCCTGGCTTTTCATTGGGTCATATGCTTACCAATTTTCCTCCATTTTTATTGGCTGTTGCACATTTTCCTGCATTTACCAATGCTTGTTCGTCATCTTCTTATCAGTTTCCCATAGCTGAAATACTGTTACCATCCGCTTTGGTGGAACCATTTTTTCCTTAAAGTTTTGCCTCTTTCTGCTTTTTATCTTGCAGCAGATTTATATAGGACAACTTATCACCTGGAGTGATTAAGCGATTTGCCTAGAATCACAGGATGCTGTGCCACCGAGACTCCAACTGGGATCCCCAGCTCCCGAGTCAGCAGCTCTGGATACTGTGCCACGTGTTACTTCTCAAAGAGTGTTTGACTTTTGCTCATTATAGAATAATGCAAGCATTTTGGTATCTAACAGATTGTTTGGTTTCTCCTTCCAGGTACTAGAGTATTTGAATGACTTGAAGCAGTACTGGAAGCGGGGGTATGGGCATGACACCAACAATCGAGGCAGCTGCATTCTGTTTCAGGATATCTTTAAACCCTTGGATTGAGCAGACACTGAAAGCAAAAGGTAAAATAATTAGTATTGTCATGTTTATTGCAAGTGTGTCTTTACTTGCATTAGAAGTGCATGTGATTCGGGCGCTGCTGATTCTGCCATTTACACCATCTAAAATCCCATGACCGCCTGTATTAGTGGAGCCTTTTTTTCTGTAGCGTTAAGGCTTGCTTCCACATGTTTCTGCCGTCATACATTGCTGTGAGAAGGTATGCAGTTTTCATCCATTTTACTAGTTATTCTTACTGCATTTTTATCGTATTCAAATGCATTTTTTTAGAACACTTGCGAGCTGGAGGGTTGGTCTTAATAGGTTCTGCAAGTGAAGTTGATGCAGTCAAGTCTTATTTACCTCCAGTGGCAGCTCCTCTGCAATGGCAGAGGAGCGTCGCCCCACTGACTCAGAGCCAGCACCTGAAAAATAAAATGATATACTGTCACTGTTTTATTTTTCAGTTGCTGGAAAAGCCAGCATGTGTAGGGAGGGGTGGGGCTGGGGCCATGGGAGGTGGGTGGAGGACTGGTTGTGCACTGCTAAGTGCACATGTGTGTTTGGCCAGCCGTTTGAAGCCGGCCAAAGAAACATGCGCACTATGGTTTCTCCAACCGGGCTGTATTGAACAGCCTGGATGGAGATATAGCACAGAATCCTGTGCTTGAGTGGAGCGTCAAACCAGCCCGCTCAGGCCAATCCCTGCGCTGCTCTCATAGCATGAGCACAGGGATTGCATATGGGAGTCTGTGATGCTGTCCCACTGTCTGCTGGGACCAGAAGTAAGAGCACCGAGGCACGACATTGGAGGCGGCCGACTGTAGGAGGGTGGATACCTGACTATGGTTACCCCAGATTTTTTGCCTAGTGTTTAGCTGGTTGTCGACTTAGTTGGCCTGGGATCCTGCTAATCAGGGTCCCAGGCTATCTGCTCTCCCTTAAAATGGACTCCATGCACCCTAGGTGCATAGCCAATTTGGTACTGGACTCATTGTCAGCCCCTGTACAGTGCACTATAGGTGCTCAGGGCATAGGGGCATCCAAGGCCTACCAGGGGCTGCAGCATATCTTTTGCCAAACCTGGCTGGTTCTTAAATTGACACAACTGGCTGATCACTCAGCTGGGGCAAGGTGGTGTAATCACCCTTTGCTTAGGTATAGTATACCTATGCCTAAACCTATATCTGGACACATATATACCTATCAGCCACTCCTATAGCAGGCCTTAACAATCCTGGAGGCAGAGTGCTTGGTTTTATGTGAGATGGTACTCTAGCATGAGCTGAGCCTGTCTGCAGCTTTCGGAACCATTTCCTTATAGCTGTTCCAGTGATACTGCCATACCATATACTCTTAAGTGCATTATAATCCTTACGGTTATTGCAACTCCGGTTTGGCTTTATCAAAACATGCCGTGTTTGATGTCATACAACGTGGAATACTACCCCCTCGCCAGTTCTGACGACGGGGGCAGCATCCCACCCCTCTAGGAGGGGAAGACATGTTACTTACTGCAAATGCGGTTAATCCAAACCAGAGCCCCAGCATCACAAAATGGATGCTGCTGCCACAGACACGAGTCTGGCCTCCCGCTTCTGACCGAAACTCGACAGAGGATGCTTGATCAAAGGATCTCCTGTCACAGGGAGGTGTCACACCACCCCAGACAGGAGATAGTGGATTGTAGCAGGGAGGGTTGAAAGAAACTAGACACTGCCTGGGGCGCAAAAGGTGTCCCCGAACAAATGCCAGTCAAACCGGTTCTGGGGCACTCCGGCCCCAGTCCTGGCAGGAAGCTGGACAAAGGAAAAGGGGTGTAACCACCCCCTTCCTGGGTCCCACCCATAGGAGGGACCTAGCATGTAACCCAGCCCCTTGATTTGGAATAAAGGTAGGAGCTGTGCAAATGCACATCAGATTATCCTGACTGAAACTTATGAAACGAAACTCTGGCCCCTTCGACATCCCACTCAACGTGGAAGACTGAAGAATCTCCCTTGTGGTCAAGGAGTGACCACCCTGTGCAAACAGGCACCATCCAGCACCTCGAAATTTGCTTTGTTGCAGTTCCCGCCGGAACTCGAGTGACAGAGTTCAACAAGACCCAGCGTGCCTGCCTTCTAACAGCCCGATCCACAGTCTATGCAGAGCTGAGACCTGTGGAGGTGACCTGAAGCGTGGGAGCGGCCATCTTGGAAAAACCACGAAGCGCTGACCGTGCAGCACCCAAGGCTCCCTCGAAGCTGTGCATTGGAGTTTGAGAAGCTCCAGCCCCGAGCAGCTTTTGCACCGAAGCTCACCCCTCCACACTTGACGAGTGCTGTGTGGGGCCCTTTTGCATTTTTCTGCTTGACACGTTGGTCCGGTCACTTGCCCGTTGGCTAGTGGCCCCAGAACCGACGAACCTAAGAATTTACACAGCTGGTCTGGTTGCTTCAGACTGGCACTCGCTCCCCTGAAAAGGAGCACCCGCTCTGACCTTGCTGGTCCGAGTATTAAGCCATCTTCGAATCCTGCGTGGGTTGCCTTTGCCAAGATTTGTTGACTCCGATCCGGAAGCCGACACCGCCGACAGCGAGAGCCTTTGTGGGAAAGCTTGTGATCCACTCCAGGACATCCTCGGTACAACAGAATCCACGTGGCAGCGGAGACAAGCTTCACGACATCGACTTGATTGCGCCCAACATTGCCTGGTTCCTTCCTGGTTCCTTCCTGTTCACTGGCTAGTGACCCAGACTCTGTCCCCTCTGCTTTTAGGTACTCTTCAACTTCGATCCACCCTTGGATCGCACCGGACACTTCTCTTCTGGACGCCTGCAGCATCTTCATCTCCAGGCACCATAGAACTGCGTGACGAAACCCGACACATCTTTGCACCTGTGCACCCGCTTCCTGTGGGTGAGGTAACTCTTGAACGCCGATGCTCCTGTAGAGGTTTACACCTCTAGTGTCTAAGTCTAAAGTTTTGTCCTTCTAGTCCAGTCGGAAGACTCTTAAAACTGTAACTCGATAACTTTTACGCACCATTGACTTTGCATTGGTGCATGCGTGTGCTTTCTGCACTGCACCCGAATCCCGCGGGCTACTCCCGTCCTAACTGTGGTTAGTCCAGTGTAGTCCCAGCGATTCCCAAGGCCCTAGGCCTTCCCCCGATCGATTAGTGATTGTTATACCACTTTTTTGATATATGGTTTGAGTGGACACCGGCCTCATCCAAAAACGTGAAACTTGTATATGTTATATTGTGCTTTTGTTTAAACGCTTGTGCTTCATTGCTCATAAAGAGTAGTGGGGATTATTCTGAGAATAAATACATATATTTTTATAATATATAACTTGTGTGGTGTCCTTTCATTTGATATTACAGGATTGCATATGGTAAAACAGCTGGCTTCACATGCCCTCTTGAGTTAAGCCTTTAAGGCTGCTTAGTCCATGCTACCCCTAGGATAGCTTGTCTATAAGGTTGACTTACAACCATCACCATAAGGGATTGTTTGGACTGATACAAGGTGCCCACAGAACTCTGGACATCATATACCAGGCCAACTTCTCACACCGGCAGTTGCCATTTAATTGGTCCTTTTTAGGTCTCAGTCTGCCAGGCAGCACAGTTATCTGGTTTGCTAAAGAAATCTTGGGAACTTTCAGAAAGTTGACCTAGGAATGCATTCCACCTGCTGCTTGCCATTGGTTTTGTGGTTTGCAAATCACACTTTCTGGCTTTCAATTTGCTGGCTTTATTTGCTTTAGGCGGTCCACCCTCTGTTCATCTCTCCCGTTGTCTAAATCATGTTTACAGTATTCTTCCACTAACTCACTTTCCGTAAATAGGCCTTTAAATCTTGTTCTTATCTTGTCACATTTGCTGTGCATTCAAAGACAGAGGTCAAATGTCAGGCTCTCTCTTCCAGGGAGCTTGATGATGCTTTTCTCTTTCTGACTTCAAAGTGAGAGAATTTATGTGACAATCGTGCTCAGTACCCATGTAAGAAGAAAAGGAATGTGCTTTTTTTCCTAGCAGAGAACAAAAAAATAAACTGTGCTGACGTTTCAGAATATATAAAAATTAGTACAAATGAAGCATATTTTTTTTTATTCTGAAGTGTGGTGGAAACAAATATTTGAATATGATCAAAACACATCAACACACTAGGTGATGAAATTTGCACACATTATCATTTGTGTGCCGTAAAACCGTATTTAGGTGCAAATTTAATGCTCATTTCAATGTAAATGTGTTTCTTTAATGACAGTTCGTTACCACACTATGCATACTTCACACTACGTCACTCCACTTAATCAAACCCAGTCAATCCCACCTCACTCCAATCTACCCCACTCCATCCTAATCTACTGCACTCCATTCAAATCACCCCACTCTGCTCCTATCTTCCCCAGTCTACCCCACTACAATCCACTCCAATCTACCACACTCCAGTCTACCCCAATCCACCGTATCACAATGTACTTCAATCCAACCCACTCCACTCCAATCTAACTGAATCCTTTCCAAACTACCCCACTCAACCCATTCTCATCCACTCCTCTTGACTCTAATCTACCCAAATGCACTCCAATCTACCCCACTCCAATTTACCCCATCATTCCAATTCACCATACTCCAAACTCCACTGCAATCTATCCAACTCCTCTCCACTCTATTTTACACCACTCCACTCCAGTCTACCCCACTCCCCCACAATCTACCCCACTGCAATCTACCACAATCTACTCCACTCTACCACACTCCACTCTACCCAACTCCACTACAATCTACCCCACTCCACTCAAATCTACCCCACTTGAATGTACCATACTCCTCTCAAATCCACCCCACTCCAATTTACCCTGCCCCAATCTATCCCATCCCAATCTACCCCTCTTCAGTCTACCCCACTCCAATCTACTCCACTCCATTCCAATTTACCATACTCTAATCCACCCAATCTACTCCACTGTACCCCCCTGATTTACCCAATTACACTCCAGTCTACCCCACTCTTTCCCAATCTATCTTTCTCCACTCCTCTATCAAGCTCCACTCCACTCCACTCCACTCCACCACAATCCACTCTAATCTACCCCACTCCTCTCTACCCCACTCCAATCTATCCGCTTCACTCCAATCCACCCAACCTACCCTACTCCGCTCTACCTCATTCTAATGTGGAAAAGTAAATTTTGCCATGTTCTGTGTCCCTACGTGTTCCCCATCTTATGTTATGTATGCATGATTAATATGCATATGTATTCCCCATGATCGATTAAAGACGCAATTACAGTTGTGTCCATCTCTAGTATGCCAGTTTCCAGTTCTCGTGAAAGCTACGAGTATTAGGCCTATGTAAAGCTACGTTGCCATGTTTCTCAGTGTGCACGTTATTTCATTGAAAAGTCCCCGTTTCTAGGCCTCAAAAGGGCCTGGACACCAGATTTAGCTCCTGTCTCCTGAGCCCTCGCTGAGGAGCGATACAGCCCCCACCTGTATCCTCGACCCTTCACTTACTTCCTGCCTCACAGTGCCCGGCTCGGCCTGGCTCTGCCTGCTAGTCTGCCAAGAGTATGTTATGATTCTAGTTATCAGTCCAGCCCTCCTTCTCTGCATTCCTAAGCTACTGAATCGCATCAATAGTTTCCGTCATCATCTAGCCTTTACGTCTCCATGCAAGAGAAATACTGTATTATTAATGGTCATTTAATATTCTTCATCACGTACTACATGTAGAATAATGCATGCTCCAGTCTTAGAGTCTGTTAGCCTTTACCCCGATAACTCTTAGTTTATATCAACATGTTCTCTAAACATCAGATACTAGATAGTGGGTTAGGTACATGTCGCCCTGACTCTCCAGACTTCAGTCTCTGCTCCTAGCGCAGAAGTCATAGCCCCCAGCTTCTCCTAGTAACACGTCATTGTCAGTTTGCGCGCACCATTAGGTTAGAGGTCCCGGCTCCTTAGGTAGCCCCCTCCATGTTTCCGCCCCATTTATGACATATTCTGTTACGTTTACATCACATGTCCATGTATACGCCTCCTGTTACACCTACTTTCACCCTTATCTTTCGCGACTGCTATTGATCACACCCACTGCTCCGCCTATCATATGTATTGTAATGCAACTATTTTAGTATATATGCTTGTGCATTGTTATTAAAAGTTATCCTTTTCCTTGATCCTGCCCCCGGCAGCGCTGCCATCCTATTCCTGTGCAGGTTGTCCTGTTCCTGTCCTTTATGCTGTATTAAACCTGCAAACTCCTACTACCTCGAATCTTGACTCTTATTTTTTGAGCTATCTGTTATTGCTATGTCCAGTCAAACCTAGATCCGGTATTATTTATTTATATACCACATAATGGCGCCCGAACAGGGACTTGCCCTTTCCCCACGCGCCGGTGAAGCCACATATGCCCCCTGATCCTCTGCAGCCGTGACGGAACCATACCGTGCACGTGCAGATATTTCTGCTTCAAGTATCCCTCAGGCCCACGGAGGAGACGGAGGTGGCGGTCCAGCATCCAGACGAGGCGGTGGAGGAACGCGGCGAGTCCCGACCAGAGCCCAAGCCGAGAGTCCAAGGTCCGAGGTATCCGGAGGCCCACCCGTAACAGAAGTCCGAAGTTCGTCCGTCCGGCGTCAAAGCAGTCCAGTCCAGTCTGAGGCCTTCTGTTCTTGCTGCCCGGTGAGTACCGTTGCTGGGGTAGTATCTAGACAGGGTCAATCTAATTGTCTCTGGTCCGTGGGGTTTGGTGGTACACAGATCCCAAAACGAAGTGTCCACTTCGGTGGATGCGGGTCCTGACGTGTCTCTTTATGAGACCGGTAAGTTTCGTACTGTTTTAGCAGTGCATCTAGTCTCTGTTCTAGTCAGTTCTGTTCTCGAGAAATTCATGTATTCTGTTTTCAGTATTCCAGGTAGTATTCTGTCCGAACTGTTATTTTAAATGTTCTTCATGTATTTTAATGTCGTGGTATGAGAGTGGTGTAATTATCGTGTTCATTGTGTATTGTATTGTGTCTAGATTACAGTTCAGTCATGCCGTTATTTTCCAGACTACGTCAGTTAAGAACTAGAAAAGGTCTGTTAGAAGAAGCAGTTCCTGTCCCGCCTAGGGACAGTCCAGGTCATTTTATGTATCAGAAGCATGGCATAAGTGCCATATTATATCTAGATTTATGGGTGGAGTACACCAAACAGTTAGAAGAAAAGTATAGATGGCCCGTATCGGGTACATGGGATGCCGAGTGCATCATGCGAGTAGAAGAAGCATTATGGAAAAAGAAAGCCAGACAGTCACAGAAAGATGCCATCGAGTTATGGCGCAAAGAATCTCATAAAAGAACCGAAAAAGAAATCAGAAAGTCAGAATTAAGTAGAGAATCCTTAGAACGAGCCCAAGAAAGGGAATTAATCGAGATAGGTGAACGAGTCAAAGCCGAACAGTCAGACAGACAGAGGAATGCCCTCATTAAGGGTATGTATCCTCTTCTTGCCGAGGGCTTGCCAAAAGCAACCCCGGAGGCATCCAGTATTTTTCCGCCACCATTAGTTCCGACCAAGCTACGTCACAAACCGACCGCAGCTGATATTTTCATCTCGTCCTACTTGGACGACACGGTTCCAGAATATGCAAATCCTGTTCCGCCAGTCCCTGTAAATAATGTAAATCCTGCTCCTCCAGACACCGGAGTACCTGCTACGGTACCCCCGGTCCAGCCTACATTACAATTTCCCACTCTGCCAGCACGAAGAGTATCAGTCGACGATTCCAGTATAGGGGCCGCAGGAGGAGGTCCTCCTGGTACCCCGCCACCACACCAACGAGTAACGTTAGTCGAGTTACATGAAAGTGCGTTACAGCGTACGCCCAAATATAAGTCCGTTGCAGATATCCGACGAGCCCTTACTGAATGCCGCTATGATCCAGTTGCAGGTGATGATAGTACAGTTATATATTCCATCCGTGTAAGACGGGTGACCGGGTACTTGGACACCCTACCGAATATGAAAGAAGATCTAGACAGAATATATCGTTTCATCCGTACAGGGGATGATCCAGAAAGTATTGGTGAAGCCATGTCTCAAAGGAAAGCTGAGATCCAGCTCATGTTATTAAAGTTTCTGATTAATTGTTTAATAAGGGAACAAGATTACCCGACCAAAGATCCGGCCGAAATGAGAATCCTGACAAGGTGGAGTGATAATATAGCCGAGGGTAAGCACAGAACTATCAGTAGTATAGAGAGTATGTACAAGAGAATTCGTAAAGAAATAATAAAGTTACATGAACAACTTAAAGCAGCACAAGTAAGCGAGAAAGAGAATGACTCTTCTACTGAAGAGGTAGAGGACGAGAATCCCGCCAGAATAGCGTATGTAGGTAAATCTAGATTTCCAGACCGACATTTACGCCTAGAACGCAAGAAAACTGTTCATCTTCCAGCACCAGAACAAGGTTCTCTAGAACAAGTATTTCAAGCTACCGATCACATTCTGAAATCACGAATCGGTTATAGTAAGTTGAGTACTATGCATGAACAAGAACTAGCCCGATCAGCAGTCCGATGGATTACTGATTCTACCACTTTTCCAGATGAAATAGTGGCACAAATGTTTCTGAAACTGCCCCCAGCCGAGCAACGACTGGTGGGTATGTATATGATCCAGCACCTCATCACATTGTATGAGGGTCAACATTCTGATCCAGGTCCGTTACACGATGTCCTGAACGAGTTACTCCAGTATAGATGGAAAGGTCTAGGTACCGATTTAATTAGTGTCATTCTAGAACAGCGTCACAAATATAGAACGTTCCTGAACCCGCATTTTGTTCATGTCTCACCTGCAGAAAGTAAACCGTTTTACATAGACAGACAGAATCCGTTGCGAGAAGTACACCCAGTCAGGACAGCAGATGGTGAAATGCAAAGAGTATTTGTTTACACCCCAGTTACCAAGATGGAACTCTTAGAGATGAAGAAATTAATTCCCTGCCATGACAAAGATCCAGCAGGGTTCCACCGAGAATTAAAAGACATGCTCCGTATGGGAGAATACACGTATCCAGATATAATTAAAATGCTAAAGGTCCTGTTGCCCGCAGGGGTATATGAAAAACTCAAGGAAAAAGAATGGGAGGTGGGAGAGAAAAAGATCGATTGGGCAGTTCTAGAAGCTGAAGATAAGATACGAGTACCAGGTACCGGTCTTGGAGAGAAATGTAAAGAATTACCTGAACTATTAATACAAGTTTTGCCCAGATTATTAGCAACTAAAAAGGAAGACTGGGATGCAATCTCAGCCTGTAAACAGAAACAAGATGAAGACACTAGTGATTTTTATTCTAGATTCGAGAAATGCTTTATTATAAACAGTGGCCTCAAGACAAGTAGCGAGTCATACTCTCATCTTTTTGTTACTAAATTAGTCAAAAATTCAAGTCCACAAGTTAAGAATCGAGTTTTGAAAGTAAAAGTACTTGGCAAGCTAATATCCCGTCCCAAATGTTACAGATTCTTCAGTACCACCAGAATAGAATCAGAGAAGAGCAAGAACACGAGAGAAAACGTATGAAAGACACGAAAATGAAAGTACTAGTTGCACAGTCTGTTCCTCAAGACAGTCAGAAGAGGGGTACGAATCAAGCCAGTCATCCTGCAGCTCCCGTTAAAGGGACATGCAATTACTGTAAACAGCCAGGTCATTTCATAAACGAGTGTGCAGTTCTGAAACATAATATAGCTACTGGTAAGACTAAAGAAAGACCACGTCCGCCTAGACAAGAACAAGTTTCACAGACTTCTCAGCCACAGAATGCACAACAGACAGTTCCAGCACCGCAGCCTATTGCTGCAACACAGCATGTTACACAGCAGATGTACCAGTATGCACAGTCTGAGTATCCAGAGTATCAGCCATATTCATGAAACAGCCTAGAGAGGGAGGTAGGCTTGCCTCTCATCGAGATTCCTGTAGATCAAGAAGGTCCCTATGTTCATAGTCAAGTACTAGGGAAAGACAGAAAGTTTCTGATTGATACAGGGGCAAGTAGGACCACCATCAGTCACGCCGAAGTTCCAGGGGCTCCGCTCTCAGGCTCTAGAAATGTTTCCCTTGGATTTTCAGGAAAGCCTATTGTAAACGAGATATCTAAGCCAGTTACTCTAGAAGTAGGTCCATTGTCCCGAACTACTGATCTGTTACTTACGAAGTCATGTCCAGAAAATCTGTTAGGCATTAAGACACTGAAAGAATTAGGTGCAGTTATTTGCTGCTCCCCAGAGGGAATACGCCTGTTTCTACGTGACTTCAAGGGTCACTATGTATTACGAGATTTTGATCCGAGATTGTCTAATGTTCCGCAGCATCTATGGGCGCAAGGTCCAACTGATGTAGGTTATATGCAAATCACACCCCATCGTGTGACTCTCAAACCAGGTGTAGTCCTGCCACGAATCAGACAGTACAGATTGCCACCTGAGGCTGTAGCAGCCTTATCCAAAATTATTGACGAGCTCATGGCTCAAGGAGTAGTTGTAGAAACTGACTCCAATGTATGTAATTCTCCGATCATTCCAGTCATGAAACGTACTGATCCAAATGCACCGCCAGTATATCGATTAGTGATTGACCTACGAGAACTTAATAAATGTATTATTCCCCAGTATCCAGTTGTCCCAGATATCTCTTCCCTATTGACAGCCATTGATTCCGAAGCCTCATTTTTTACAGTCATAGACCTCAAGAACGCGTTTTTCAGTGTCCCCATTCATCCAGATAGTCAGTTTCTTTTCGGATTTTGTTTAAATGGAAGGAGCTATATGTTCACACGAGCTCCTCAAGGTTTCACAGAAAGTCCTAGTATTTACAGTCAAGCACTTAAGAGACAACTAGACAACATTCACATGCCAACAGACACTGCCCTGCTCCAGTATGTCGATGATCTACTGATCACAGCCCGTTCTGAACGTGCTTGCGAGCGAGCATCACTTACAGTCTTGTATTTTCTCGCCGAGATGGGGCACAAGGTGTCCCCTTCAAAGCTTCAATTCTGTGTACAGCAAGTGATCTACTTAGGCCACTTGCTGTCCAAGTGGGGTAGGCAGTTGACACCAGACCGTATCCAGTTAATAGCGAGTCTTCCTCAGCCCAAGACACAGAAGGAGGTACGTGCTTTTATCGGCCTTACTTCTTATTGCAGACAATGGATTCCTCAGTATGCATTTCTAGCTAAACCACTGATACAGTTAACGACACAGGAGGCAGCCCTATCGACTGTCCTCCCTTGGACATCTGAACATACACTTAGTTTCAATGAGTTAAAGAAAGCTTTATGTCAGGCTCCTGTTCTAGCTACACCGAACTACAGTAAGCCTTTTACACTTTTCGTCACTGAACGCGAAGATACAGCATTATCTGTTCTCACACAAGATCAAGCAGGACAATACAAGCCCTGTGCTTATTTTTCGAGCACATTAGATCCTGTAGCCCAGGCTCTGCCTGCGTGCCTCAAGTCAGTTGCAGCCACAGCACTAGCTATCAGACAAAGTGATTCCATAGTATTAGGACATTCCTTGACAGTACAAGTTCCACACTCCGTGGAAGTTCTTTTAAACCGAACCCAGACTCAGCACTTGACAATTGCACGTTTAACAGGTTATGAATTGACACTGTTCCAGCCACACATAGAAATCAGACGCTGCAACGTTCTAAATCCTGCTACACTGTTACCGTCAGTTATTTCAAATCCTGCCACACACGACTGTGTGGAAGTAGTTAACACTATGACAAAGCCAAGACAAGATCTGACAGATATCCCATTACCAGATCCCGACCTGACACTTTATGTGGATGGTTCATGTATGAGAACAAGTACAGGTGAACTAGTAGCCGCGTATGCAGTGACTACTGACACTGAAGTTATAGAAACACACCGTATTGACACCCTGTCTGCTCAAGCAGCAGAGCTAGTTGCTCTGACCCAAGCCTGCATACACGCCAAGAACCTGAAAGTTAATATTTATACAGATTCACGCTACGCATTCGGAGTCGTACACGACTTTGGAGTACTCTGGCAGGAGAGAGGTTTCATGACTTCTCATGGAACCAAGATTCAGCATGGTCTCCTTATTCAAGCTCTGTTAGATGCCATACATTTACCGACATCTATTGCTATCATGAAATGCAAAGCACATACGAAAGTTACTGACATTATTTCCCAAGGTAATGATCTAGCAGATCGCACAGCCAAGCTTACAGCACAGACTCCAGACATTCCAGTTAATCCGACACAGACACCTACTCCAGATCCGACTATATGTATGACAGTTAAGGACCCCACTCAAGATGTCATAGATATCCAGTTACATGCTACTCCCGATGAAATCAAGAAATGGTCCGAACAAGGAGGGGTCCAGACAGATCAGGGATGGGTAACGAAGGGAAAAGTCACATGGTTTCTCCCCGACTCTATGGTTCAAGTCATTATCAATACCGCACATAGTCCAGCGCATTTAGGAGAAAAAGCTATGTTAGATAGTATCCAGAACATTTGGTTCAACAAGCATTTACGAGCTGCAGCCAAGCAGAAAGTCCGTACCTGTATGATATGTTGCCAGTTTAATCCAGGTAAAAGTGTCCCGGTGGAACAAGGTGGATTCCAGCCCCCTGACCACCCTTTTGAAGTCCTCCGGATGGATTATATTCAGATGGAGCGATGTCGAGGTTTCAAGTATGTCCTTGTAGTTGTATGCGCTTTGTCCAGGTGGACAGAGGCATATCCAGTTCCAGATTACACAGCCGCGACCACTGCCAAGCAGCTGGTTCATGAGTTCTTCCCCCGTTATGGACTCCCTAGAGTCGTATATTCTGATAACGGCCAGCCATTCTCATCTGAGCTCATGAAACATGTTTCCCTTTTATTAGGGTACCAGTGGAAGTTCCATTGTGTACGCCATCCTGAAGCAGCCGGTCTCGTAGAGAGACATAATCAGACCCTGAAAATCCGTATTGCTAAAATATGTAAAGAGAAAGGTGTGGACTGGTTAGTAGCTCTGCCAGTCGCCTTGTTTTATATGCGCATGGTCGCACATTCCAGATCAGGTCTGTCCCCGTATGAGGTCGTATTCGGCCGCCCCCCTAATATGTGGGGTACACCTAGACCCCGAAGTATTACAGATGTTTCAAGTAATATGCTGACAGATTACCTAGCTTCCTTGATGTCTGCCCTACACTCTTGTCGTTCACAGGTTGCCGCCGCATTTCCAGACAATACCGAGGTGGCACCGCATGACATCGTTCCCGGATGCATGGTCCTTGTGAGGAACTTTGATCGTTCAAGTCCGCTGGAGCCCCGCTGGAAGGAGCCCAAGCAGGTCCTCCTGGCCACCCGTACTGCCGTCAAGCTGGAAGGCAGGAAGGGCTGGGTCCACCTGTCACATGTGAAAATTTTTTATGGATTAAAGACTGTTTTAAAGAACATTTCCGAGGATTTTAAGGATTGCCAAAGTACTATTCTTAAGGACTGTCCCGCAAAAGACAATGATACTAAACCCTCCCTGTTAGAGAAAACTCCGCAACAGGAGTATAAGAAGAAATTAAGGTCTAGTAAAATAAGTCAGCCAGTTTGATTGTCTAAGTCCTCCCCTAGGTGAAACGGTTAGACCGGTTTCTGACATGTATAAAATAGACCCCCATAGTGAGAGAGTTAGTCAAAACTCAATCCGATGTATCGTTTTTCTAAGTTTTATATTGTTTTTCAGCCTTATGATTACCTGCACAAGTTATGCATTTTATTTGTATTTTCCAGTTTCTCATGTAAATAAGTCTGCTAATGTTACAGTAGAGCACACGTTTAGTGATCTGCCTCCTCATGAACTCTCATATCGTCTTGCTATGCGTAATAATTCCTTTATCCGCATGTTACATTATTCACACCAGACCAGCAATGCCACTAATTGTTGGGTGTGTGGTCGACTCCCCCCATTCCAGACACCGAAGGGAGTTCTGCCACTCTTTCCTTATCCATTTTCACATAACGGTTCGTGTGGAGCATGGTCCACGTTAACGTCATCCTTAACAGATATGTCTTTTCTTAACAGTACATGTTTCCCAGACAAGCAAGGTCTTCCCCACAGAACAGGGTTAGATCTAGAAAAGGAAGTTTATAATTTAGGTAATTATTCTTCGAATTTCATGGTCCTGAATGTTCAGTCTGATACTACTCCAGACTTACCTGCTATGTCAGTATTACCAGTCAAAGGTGAATTATGTGTCCGAAAAAATGGTTCCGTACATGTAGGACATAGTGATTGTACTACTATTGTCAAGTATAGTGACAGTAGGAAATCTATTTTCAAAGCTTCACGTCATTCTTATTTTGTTTGTGGTCAGACCGCATATGTTCGTCTGCCCCTCGATTGGGAGGGAACCTGTTACATTGCCTTCCTACTGCCACCAGTTTTCCTAGCCCCACCTGACTACCATAGGAATTCCCACCTAGTACATACTAGACACAAGAGAGACCTCCCGATTGTCGATTATACTGAAACTGCCCTAGAACAATATATAGATATCAATAAAGGTGTCTTCCCCTATTTAGGTACTGTCGTGAATAGTAAACTGATACGTAGATTAACCAGAACCCTTGAAGCAGTAGTGATTGAGACTACTTCTGCTCTAGGTAACTTAACCGAGGAGCAATCCTTTATGAGAATTGGTCGTGCTCCAGAATCGTCTCGTCCTTGACGTCATACTGGCCGATAGGGGCGGGGCTTGTAGAGTCATCGGATCTAGTTGCTGCATTTTCATTCCAAATAACGCGCCGTCTGTTTATTCAGCTATAACCAGACTCCATAAAATTGCCCATATGTTACACCAAGATCCAGGCACCTGGACATGGTCCGGTTGGTTCTGGAATATAATTTCCGCCTGGGGATGGAAAGTATTGTCCTTTCTAGGTATTGCAGTAGCGATCATATTCAGTTGCTGCCTCTGTATACAATGTGGCCCTGCGATTTGTGGCATTTGCGCTACCTCTTGTATTCCTAGTCCCAAGTCCCGTTCTAAATCCAGTTCCAAGAAAATTCGAGACGAGCAAATTATACTGTATGAAATGATAGATGGTATCATGAATATTGATGTTTCCTGATGGAAACGTAGTGACAAGGAGGGAATGTGGAAAAGTAAATTTTGCCATGTTCTGTGTCCCTACGTGTTCCCCATCTTATGTTATGTATGCATGATTAATATGCATATGTATTCCCCATGATCGATTAAAGACGCAATTACAGTTGTGTCCATCTCTAGTATGCCAGTTTCCAGTTCTCGTGAAAGCTACAAGTATTAGGCCTATGTAAAGCTACGTTGCCATGTTTCTCAGTGTGCACGTTATTTCATTGAAAAGTCCCCGTTTCTAGGCCTCAAAAGGGCCTGGACACCAGATTTAGCTCCTGTCTCCTGAGCCCTCGCTGAGGAGCGATACAGCCCCCACCTGTATCCTCGACCCTTCACTTACTTCCTGCCTCACAGTGCCCGGCTCGGCCTGGCTCTGCCTGCTAGTCTGCCAAGAGTATGTTATGATTCTAGTTATCAGTCCAGCCCTCCTTCTCTGCATTCCTAAGCTACTGAATCGCATCAATAGTTTCCGTCATCATCTAGCCTTTACGTCTCCATGCAAGAGAAATACTGTATTTATGGTCATTTAATATTCTTCATCACGTACTACATGTAGAATAATGCATGCTCCAGTCTTAGAGTCTGTTAGCCTTTACCCCGATAACTCTTAGTTTATATCAACATGTTCTCTAAACATCAGATACTAGATAGTGGGTTAGGTACATGTCGCCCTGACTCTCCAGACTTCAGTCTCTGCTCCTAGCGCAGAAGTCATAGCCCCCAGCTTCTCCTAGTAACACGTCATTTTCAGTTTGCGCGCACCATTAGGTTAGAGGTCCCGGCTCCTTAGGTAGCCCCCTCCATGTTTCTGCCCCATTTATGACATATTCTGTTACGTTTACATCACATGTCCATGTATACGCCTCCTGTTACACCTACTTTCACCCTTATCTTTCGCGACTGCTATTGATCACACCCACTGCTCCGCCTATCATATGTATTGTAATGCAACTATTTTAGTATATATGCTTGTGCATTGTTATTAAAAGTTATCCTTTTCCTTGATCCTGCCCCCGGCAGCGCTGCCATCCTATTCCTGTGCAGGTTGTCCTGTTCCTGTCTTTTATGCTGTATTAAACCTGCAAACTCCTACTACCTCGAATCTTGACTCTTATTTTTTGAGCTATCTGTTATTGCTATGTCCAGTCAAACCTAGATCCGGTATTATTTATTTATATACCACACTACCACACTCCATTCCCCTCTACCTAATCTACCCCACTACACTTCACTCTAATCTACCACATGACAATCAAATCTACCACACTGTAGTGCAATCTAACTCACTCCATCCCAGTCCATCCCACTCTAATCTGCCCTACCTACTCTACGTCAAACTACCCAACTCCAACCTACCCCATCTAGTCCCCCCACTCCAATCTACTCCACTTCTATCTACCCTATTCCAAACTATCACACTCCTATATCTCACTCCACTCTGCCCTGCGCCACTCCAGTCTACTCCGCTTCACTCAAATCTACCCCACCATAATCCACCCAAACTATCCCGCTCCACCGTAATCTACCCCACTCCATCCTAATCTACCCCACTCCACCCTAAGCTACATCACTCCACTCAAATTTATCCCACTCCACTCACATCTACCTACTCAAATTTACCACACTCCACTCCAATCTATCCCAATCCACTCCAACCTATCCCACTCCACTCATATCTACTCTCCACTCCAATTTACCCCAATCCACTGCACTCCACTCTTCCGCACTCCACCTTACTCTGCTCCAATCTACCCTAATATATCTCACTCCACTCTACCCCACTCTGATCTACCCCACACCATTCTACCTCAATCTACTCCACTCTATCCCAGTCTACCCCAATTCAGTCTGCCCCACTCTCCTCGGCTCTACCACATTCTATTCTACTATACCACATCTACTCCACTCTAATCTACCCTACTTCTCTCCAATCTACCCCACTCACCTAGTCACCCCACTCCACTCTAACAACTCAGCTCTACCAAAATCTAACCCACTGCACTCCAATCTATCCCACACCACCGCAATCTACTCTACTCCCCAAGTCCATCCCACTCCACTCTACCACTTTCCACTCAACTCAAATCTAACCCACTCCACTCCAAACTACCCCAGACAACTCAAATCTACCCCACTCCACCACAGCCTACTCCAGTCTACCCCACTCCCACTCCACCCTAGTATACCCCACTCCAGTATACTTAACTCTAGTCTACCCCACTCCAACGTACTTCTCTACAGTTTACACCACCCCATTCTACCCCGGTTCACCCACTTCAATCCCCTCAATCTACTCCACCCCACCCCACCCAACCCCACTCCGATCTACCTCACTCTACACCACTCTAAATTACCCCACTCCAATCATCCCTCCTTAATCTACCACACTCCATTCCAATATACCCTACCCTGGTCCATCCAATCTACCCCACTTCACCCTAATCTACCCAATACACTCCATTCTACCTCAATCTATCTCACTCCACTCCATTCCAATATTGACTCCACTCCAATCCATCCAATGCCACTCCACCCCACTCCACTCCAAGCTACCCCACTCCATCCTACCCACTCCCATCCGCCCAATCTACCACACTTCACTCTATCCCAATCAACCATACTCCATTCTACTCAATCCAATCTACCTCACTCCACTTCACTCCTTACTATCACATGCCACTCAAATCTACCCCACTACAGTCTACTTTACCCCACTCCATTCCAATCTACCCTTCTCCAATCTACCCCATCCAGTCTGCCCCATTCCAATCTACCTCAATCTAGTCTACTCCAGTCTACTTCACCCCACTCCAGTCTACCAACCCAAACCAAATCTACACCACTCCAGTCTACCCCACTCCATACCAATGTACCCAATACCACTCTATCCAACTCCACTCCAAACTACTCCACTCTAATCAACCCAACTCCAATCTACAAAAATCTCTGCCACTCCTATCTCACTCCACTCTACCCCACTCCATTCTGATCTACTCCACTCCAGTCTACTTGACCCCAGTCTCCCCAATCTAATGTACCCCACTCCAATCTATCCCAATCCATTGTGCTCCACTACTCCCCAATTTACCCCACTCCACTGAATCTTCCCCAATATATCCCAGCCTGATCTACCCCTCTCCCCATCAACCATGTTAATTTACCCTACCACTGCACTCCGAACTACTCCAGTCCACCTCACTACTCTCTTCCCCACCCTACCCCCACTAGACTCTATGCCAATCTACCCCACTCCACTCTACCCTCTATCTATCCTATTCCACTCTACCCCAGTCTCCCCCAGTCCAGTCTGCCTCACCTCATCCCACTCCACACCACTAACTTTCAGAGATGCTTAGCAGCAGCCACACTGGTTTACAACATGGCTAAAACACAATTGCATACATGAGACATATTGGCTTTGCCAAAGCCTATTTTTTCCTATTGTCCCACTCAAAACCACTCTCTACCCGAGGGACTGACAGAGTCATTGAGGAGTTTGTGGAGTCAGTTTCGGCGGATGTAAGTGGAGTTTGGAGACCCTGGGGGTGATCATAGATGAGAACCAGCTTTTTTTTATTTTACTCGAATCTTATCAGACAGTTCTTTTTGCCCTATATCGGCTTTGTAAGAAAATATTAAAAAACACCATTGCAAAATTTACTTTAAAGTAATTTGCAAATTCTAAATGTGATTTATCTGGAAACTGAAGGACGAGTTTCCCCTTCCCAATGAAGTATGGATGAGCAGGATGGATAAATAGATGCTATTTGAAATGGATGACACACTTTAGCTTCCAAAAGGAATAAAACAGAATACGTAGAACTGAAATCTTGGAAGAGGACTAAATAAATGGAGAAACTATAGGAATCGACAAATCTATACAAATATCACATATGATGAATTGGCATTTCATAAAATGTGCTCTGATTGACTAAGACATTTTGGATTTCATATTCTATAGCACACTTTAATGAGGCGCAACAAATGTTAATTTTTTCATATCTTTAGAAGAACTAAAACAAGTCTGATATTATATCCATACAATCACAATAATCCGAGGTACAAAAATAAATTGTGAGTGAAATGTGAAAGCCTTAGGTCCGGATGCAGGTAGGCAGATGCCTTGTGAGCCTGATAACTCAAAATGTGTTTTAAGGCAGTCATGCAGCGAGACTTTGTATCCTAAAAAAACAAAATGTAATTAAATATGGGAGCCTAAACCGCTTTCCCCTAATCTAATCACCACAATCTCGTCAAATACAAATAGAGCCTGCATTTAATAGAATCAGTAATGCAATAAGACCTTTCAGCTCTATTGTGCTATTCAGGGCAGGAGAAACTCGTAGGGGTGCAACACAAGGTTCCGCATCACGTGCGGTGCGGGGTGTCGGACTTCACGTTCCGAAGACCTAAACTCTAGATATTTACATTCACCTAGGTGGAGAGGACCACTTTTTATAGTGCAAAGTAGAGTCATGTCAGAAATATCTTATGCAAAAGTTCTGCAAAAACAATTTGTGCATCTCTGATGAAACTATGTCAATTCTTGCCTTCCTGTCAAATGAGACCGTTGTGAAAGACTCAACTCTGGGAATCGTTAATGTCCAATAATTTGCAAAATAATTCAATAATTAATTTCCACCCACTCAGTTTGCCTACACCAAAACAATCCTTTAAGGTCTGAATCAAGCCACCTTGGTGTTTTGAAGCCGTCTCGTAAACAAAACACTGAACTTGTCAAAAATGTATTCAGGACGTAGATGAAACCCGGACCAGCAACCGGACCCGATGGAGGCCTGGGACAAACGCCGCTCGGAGGCAGGAAGCACTCCCCAACCATCGCAAAATTGGGGTGCACGGCCCAGAGATAACCCACAACCACCCCCCTGCAAGATTGCAAGGATCAGGAAATGTGTAGCATGGATAATAAGTGAGAAGTCGATATGCCCATGAATAATATGACCATGAATGACCCCACAGGGCCCTTGGGATGCCTCATGGCAGTGGTACTGAGGGAGCTAAATGATAGGACACAGCCACAGGCGGAGTAGATGAAATGCTCACACAGGGTCCTTGGGATGCCACACGGCAGAGGCCCTGAGGAGCAGGCGAGTGGCCAACAAAGTGTCCAGGACAAGCGGAATGGCACTTGCAGACCGGGCATGTCCTGACGGACGCCCACAAAATTCGGTAGCAAGGTGAAACCTGCAACAGCAGAAAAAAGGCCCAGCACAGGGGGCACCTCGCAAAATATACTGTCTGTGAGCAAACAACACCAATGATTGTACAAAGACAATAAAAAGGATGCGATAACATGGATGTGTATGAATGACCATATGATTTGCAAAATGTACAACCATGTTTTGTTTGAATAAACTGCGACATTTTAGGGCACCAAATCACGTTGTCAGTGGAGTAATTAAAAGGTGAAATGGATGCAATTCTAGGGGCAAGGGGGGGTGAGGAGGACTCGCCCCTTGGAGGGTTTTGGTCATTAAGATTGGGGAGGGACCTTCAGATTTACCGACAAGCATGCTAGCATATAATGTTAAAATAGATTATACGACCAGGGTGCATGAGAGGACCCTAAGGGGCAGTGGAAAGGAGAGAAATGGGGATTGCTAGTGGCACCAATTGAGAGAAAAACACTATATTTTACAAAATAGTCAACATTTTTAAAGAATTTCAGAACAGAGGGAGAGAGCGTATGTGTGCTTTTTGTCTGTGTGCATTTAAAAAATCCTTGTGGAAACCGACAGACACCTCACCATACCCGACTGATAACACCAGTACCCAACTATTTATCAGGAACAACATTTATTGGGGGGAAGTCATACCCCAAATGCCCCCACTGAAGCTACACCCATGACCTTTTTTTGACTGACCCTAATATGCAGATAAATGAGAACTCTAAGCAAGCGAGTGGCATTTACACAACTCCATTGCAAAACATATATTAGCTGTGTACAGAATACCTCTAATTGAGGGAAGAATAAACTACCAACAGCAGTTTCAAGGGCCAATTTCTTTCAGTGATGGATTTTGGAACTTTAGGGGTGCCTACCACAGACTTGAAGGAATGTGAAATGTGTCAGAATTTGTGTAGCAATGTCACCTTTCTTACAGGGTCATTTCATTTTTTTCTCAGTTTTCTAGACCATAGTTTGCTGGTATGATGACTAATGGTGACACTGCTAATCACTGCTTTCTGCTCTGTCCTTAAAACTGTACTGTAAAACTGGTTTCACCCATTGCTATATTTAACATCTCGGTAAGGCCATTGTATGTTGGCTCAATGCAAAAATTATATAGAAGTTAAATGACATCTTTAGGCTGTATTGTGTATTTACACCACCAAACACATGCCAAAAATGTATGGCTTGAGGGCACATCATTGAGCTCTGTGTGGACTGTTGCAGTGGCTCATGGCTTCGAAAGCACATCTGCTGTGTAGGAAATACTTATTTCCACATATATTATAAATCACCCTTGAGATGTGCCTTGTAAACCCAGCGGCAGTCGGTGCTGGTAAGGGAGGTGGTGCGGGGTGGTTTGCGATGGAATGTCGACAGATGATGGAATAGGATTTATTTATTCTAATTTTCCCTATTCCGTCATCTATCAACTTCCCCCACTCCCTTTCCGCCTGCCTCAACACCGCCCTACTGCGCTTATCTGACAGAGCACCACTGTATAAACCCACAGGACTGGGTACATAAAATATAAAAATGCAACATTCTTCACATTGGGAATAGCATGCCCCAACTGTGGACAATTGTTCAAAAGCTATTTTCACTGTACAGGTGAAGCTGAATTTCTATGAACAGGAAGGTATCAGACTTTTGTCCCCTTTATTTTTGCCATAGTTTATCCCTAACCTTTTTTCTTGGAAACCATGCATTTATTAGGTCTCGCCTGAGCCAGCGCATGCGCTACACTGGCGAGACATTTAGTAGCTGCTTTAAAAGTGCTACCTTGCCGGCCACCAGCTTGCTATTACACGCACAAGCGCGTGCGACGTGCACAGCACTTTTTCCCATCTCGCGTCACCACTCGCATTGCGATTATAGCAAATGTAAATAATTTGAGGATTTTTTTATTTCTTTACTTTTGCTATAGTCGCTGCACCCACGCTTTACTTTTAATGTTAAAAGTAAAGCACGGGTGACACGATTATACCAAAAGTAAAGAAATAGATGTTTTTTTCTATTTTTTACTTTTGGCATAATCGCAGCACCGGCGCTTTACTTTTAACGTTAAAAGTAAATTGCGGGTGCCTATACGTCGTCATGGCCATCATCGTGTACGATGGGCTTCTTGGGGGAGCTGGCTTTGTCAGCATGTTCAACAACATTTCCCAAAAGGTGAGAAATTGGGGGTGGAGAGAGCCATGATTTGGATTTATTCTGCTTTAAGTACATGAGGGGGAGGATCATTATCCATCATATAACTAATGATCAGCATTGTTAGCGTTTTCTTGTTATGTCACAGCTTGCTGATCCTTTTTTCAAGCTGTAAAATCACAGTGCCCGCGTTATCACAGCATCCATATAACTCCGGGAAAGCATATAGTCACAGTGACTTCTATGTCACAGACTTACACCTTTTAGAATATTGAAACTGGTGAATGTATTTATTCATTAGTGAGTTTTATAAAGAGCTAAGCTTTTCCTTTCGGTTACTGTGACATTCAAATTCGGATTAGGGTCACGAGGTCAGCAAAAAGTTTGCTCCTTAACATTCTGGAAGGGGCAAGGTACGGTGCCTGCTGGGTCACAGAATACTTGGTGTTTCATGATAGTCTTTTGTGTCATTGCTCCAGTAGCATACTGTGAAGGTGTGATCCTACAGCTCTGCTAGGTCACTGTTTGCTTATTGTTGATGTTCCAATTGAAGCCACAGTTCTAGCAATGTCTTGCTCCTTTGATTGAAGGTCTTTCCTTCGATTGTAAGGACTTTCTCCCCTTACATTACTGTCTGTTTATGGAATGGTCTGCTCAGGCTGTAAATCAAATTCGACCCTGCTTACATCACTGCCATACCTTGGATTTGGTTCCCTGACTTTCTCCTTCCTTTCATTTCCATCTTCATACATCTCCCGCCCCCCTCCCCACACCCACACACATTGGTCAGCACTTAAAGCGTCTTTGCTGCATATGGTGCTTTAGAAATCACCTTTAAATAAGTAAATATTAGAATTGCAGAAAAGTGTAATGCCACTGTACATTCTGTGCAGCATCTCACTAAGTAATCTTGAATAATATGAAGACAGAATACCTGTTAGGCAGGAGCTTGCTTACCATTCAAGCCAGTAATAGACGCTAGTTTAACAAATATGGCAAAAATCTTCCAGCGTTTGAATAAAATATTTATTTCATGCCTGTTGTTGCTTCCAGCAAAGGGTCCATTCTATAAGCAGACAGATGTAAGGAGACATTATAAATGTTTGGTTATCCAGCCCAATATCTTAGATTAGACAGCATCAAGTGTTGCATGGCTATTCACTTATAAGGTCCCAAAAGCGAGAGCTATTGGCTATCCCAATGCTTGTTTTTTCTTTTGGCGATTTGCCCAGACTGAGCGCATGCTTGAGTTTGTACCTGCTGGGGTTTCTGCAAGCTCCTGTGGCGCTCGCCCCTAACCCGCAGCAACCCTGTCATGACAGCGTTCAGAGAGAAGTTCAAGTCCAGCCTAACATCAAGCGTATTCAGTCCTGTGGATTTTCAACACGGAAAATTCCAGTCCATAAATTAATTTTGGGAATTGTAATTTTGTTCTGTTGCGGGTTGGCTGACCCCATACCCAGATGGCAGAAAGAACTTCTGGGTCAGAGTGAAATGGAGGCTATACATGCAGTCTCACTCTCACCTTCAGTGTGTCGCCTTTAAGGCAGCTTGGGACCAGGCCGAGCTACAGAACCTGGTCAGACTAAACGTTTTATGAGATGACAATATCTGTTTCCATTTTTCTGAAGCAAATGCAGCTGCTGTTATGAAACAATGGAGGTGCCGGATGAGCCCTCTGCAAAAGCTCTGGGGTGTGGGGGACAGGTCATATCAAGGAATGAGCATGGGAGTATATTACTATTACACTGACTTAAAACTAGACTTTGTAAGGCTTAATGTATTAAAAAGCTCATTCAGGTTTAGTATGGTGAGGTAGGTGATTGACGGCACACATTGCTGTCTCAGACAACTGACAGCTAACTAAGGATTTTTTTTCAATATATTTTCTATGTTGTGTGGGGTGGGGGTGTAGATGGTTTGTATTTTGGAGACAATACTATGCAAGGTATTCTTAGGTGGTTTGGAGACTTGAGATATTTATCCTTGCAGTATAAAAGAAAGTCAAAGCGAATTGAAAATGGTGCTCAGATATTTAATAATGATAAGTTTATTTTTTCTCTGAGAATAATGAGTTGGATTGTTTGTGATTTAAATCGTCCTCTTCGCAAGTGGTTAATGAATTATGGATTACTCGTTTCGTTGAAAACCATATCACTTAAAAGGACTGGGCCGTCCTTTGGCCGCCGGGCTAAAACTTAATTCTGTGTACAAGGTGTCTGTTTGGGGGGTTAAAGGTTAGCTTTTTTGTATCAGAAATCGGCTCATATAAAAGTGATTAAGACCGCCTGTGATTAATTAGCCTAATGGGCCATTACTTATCTGAAATTAGGCGAGCAGGTTTGCAGTTTATGTGCTGTTTATGGCTCGAATGAGTATGATTAGTGGGGGATTGTAATTGTATAATGAACTACATAACCAGTACTACCAGGTTTCAGTCCATTTCTCAAATGTTCAGGAGTAAGACGCTCTATACTAGATTTGCTGAGGGTATATTGTCTCTACGATGCCTGGAGAAACCTGAAAAAAGATTGCCCTGGTTACAACTACTACTCTACTCCTCACAGACTGTCTTCTAAGATTGACATGATCTTGCCACCCCTCAAGTATTACAGCATGTTAGTAGGGACAATTTAACCCGTTCCATGCTGCCGTCGGCCATTGGCCGATGGCAGCACTACCTCCCCAGTTCTCCCCAGTGCTGCCTTCGGCCAATGGTTGACGCGGCCCGCCCGTTTTGCGGAAGTGCTGCACTTCCGCAAAATCACGGCCGCCCTTCAATAAACAATGTTTAACTCAAATTGAAAACTGTAGGTTGCCAAAGGAAACCATTACATCTAGCCTTATCGAAAAACAGACGCTTCTTTCTACCAACGGCCTACACCTTTATCCCTGTTTTGTTCAGAAATCCCTGCCTTGATCAATTGCCCCTGTGATAATGTCTCTCGACAAGGTACTTTGCACATTACCTTTTTTGTACCCTCTATGATAATCGTCTGAGACGCTTTATCTTGCAGATCCTTCGTGATCTGAATTTTAAGCAACGCCGCCCGCTCTTGTACTCTTACAACAACTGTCTATTGCTGGTGTTTGTTATAGGATGTCGATCTTTTTATAGACAGTGATAGGCATTAGGAAATCAATGATTGTTTGGCAACAAAGTGTCATTTTTTGTCTTTCAATTTACTTAAGTGATTTAAAATAGTTTTTATGTATTTGGCTGTGTATTTTATATTTGCATTGCACTTTATATCTGTACTGTATGCTTTTATGGTTTTTATTAATAAAAATAGAATAAATCTGACTTTTGACTTTGACATGATTTTCGGTCCACAGAGGCATATTTCTGATGCTAATATTGAAATATGCCTTAAATAACACCAGATCTTAATTCCATGTGGATTGCCATCAGGATTCCGCAGCTTTTAAGAAAGTGGGCAGAGATGCATCATTTTTATTTCTACATTCCATATAAAAAACATGATGGTTGCCTCTCTACAGCAGTTTGTCATTTTCGATATGGGATTCTCCTCTGCCTAGATAGCTGGGGAGACTCTAAAATCATGTATTGAGGGAGTTAGTATTACGTTTATTGTAAAACAAAACAAGGAACAACTCCAGAGATTTGGGCTGCTCAGGCTACAAAAGGAACACACACAATTTGTATATTATTATGACCCAATAGAAAAAGAGATTTTTCTAGCACATTTGTCGGAGCTTAGCTAGTCGATTACTTAGAGCAAAAACAACTGCTACATACAGAATCAACCAGGGATTTCATTACGTATATGAGGCATCCATCAGTAAAATACTGGCACATAAAATCAAAGAAAAACAACATAGAAATATGATCATATCAATCAAGGACAATCGTGCCAGTAAGTATCATAAACATTTAAAAAAATTTTTTAAATATATCCAGACAACATCAACAGATTGGTACACATAAGTAGAGCAAACGTAAAAAAAACCCTAATCATATGACATATAACACTGTCTGAGAAATACTAAATACAAGAGGAAGAAAGAAGAGGAGAAGAAAAAATAAGAAGAAGCATTCTGTTTTATACAGACATTATAGGATTAATACTAGTCCAGCAAAGCCAGCAGGGCTATTCCCATTGAAGGCCGGCCCAGATACTTTTTAATCTTAACACAGAGCGGGGGCCTCTGGACTTGGCTAGAGCTGAATCAGACTCGAACACCTGTCTGAGAAGAACCCAAAACTCATTGACTTTGAAGGAGTAGGGTTTATCCAAGCCCTAGTGATACATAATCGAGCACATACAATAATAATAGATGCCAGAGAGCTTTCATATTTGGTAGCCAGGGGTTTAAATCCCAAAAGAATTTCCTTATCTGTGAGCCGAAACTCACAACATATACACCCTGTTAGTGAAGTAAAGATAGAGCTCCAGAATGATTTTAACATAGGAAAATTAACAAACATATGTTTAAGGTCTGCCGCATAAAGCTTGCATTTTGACAATTCTTTTTATCAGAAATTCCAAGAGATACCCTTTTAGAAATAAGTTCTGGAGTATAATACAACATCAAAATTGTCCTATGCTGCTGCAACTTAAAACTAACAGAGGCGACTGATTGATCTATGATAGCTAAAGCCTCCTGTATATCACTTGGAGTAACCTCAGATTCAAGAAGCCGGCTACGTTTAGCAGATACCTGAATACTATCATCCGATACTGATTAGAATAATCTTTGATACACTACAGTGACTACACTGATCGAAGATTTGACAGGTTTCCCATAAATACAAGACAAGATTACCCAAGTGAATGTTATATCTTGCATTTTCTGACCATATAGAAAGTAGTCCCTTATTTGTAAGTATTTTAAGGAACACTTCTGTGGAACCCAACCTCCTCTTGCAATGAAAAAAATGAACAAAATCCCCGCTCATCATACAGCTGACTCAAGTTGCAGACCCCTAAAAAGTGCCAGAGTTTCCCATCATTTTCCTGGAAAATTTCTGAAAGTATTGGGTTCCCCCATAGAATGGTAAAGTGGTGTAGCAGAGGTAAATAATAATATTAATAATAAAGCATTTATTAAGCGCCTGGCTGCACAAAACTGTGTGTCCCCGCGCTAACTGCAAATACAATACTAAAAAACCAGAGGAGTCATGACATGGAGCTCAACAGAAGATTTACTTGCTAGGGAAACAAATGGGTTTTTAATTTTGCCCTAAATCTCATTTCGGAAGGTTCCATCCGCAGGTGGAGTGGAAGTGCATTCCAGTACTTTGTGGCCAGGTAACGGAAAGATTTACCTCCTATTTTAGCTCTTGTGATTCGGGGAAGTTTAAATAACATCATACCTGATGATCTTAAGTCCCTAATCGGGCGGTGTATGGTAAGAAGACTTTTCAGATAGTCGGGGCCTTTGTTCTGAGCGATACGGTGGGCATAGCAAAGAGTCTTGAATTTAATCCTCTCTTTAATCGGAAGCCAATGGAGTTTGGATAGAGCATTTTTAGTAGGTGTTTTTCTTGAGAGACCGAGCACCAGTCGGGCTGCTGTGTTCTGTACACATTGTAGTTGGTGAAGGCCCTTCTGGCTGAGACCTATCAGGAGGGCATTTCCATAGTCCAGATGAGGTGTTATTAGAGCATGGACTATGGTTTTCCTGGCTTTAGTGGGAAGGAGGTCTAGTACCTTAAGAAGAATTTTTAATATGCCAAAGCATTTTCCCGTTATTTTATTAACTTGGGTCTTACCGGAGAGGTCTGAATCCAGCATAACGCCCAGATTTCTGACCGTCTCTACGGGAGTAGGTAGCTTTCCCAGTTCACTGGGCCACTATGCCTGAGACCATGCAGAGACATCTCTCCCCACCACCAGAACCTCTGTCTTATCTCCATTCAGACGGAGACAGTTTTTGTTCATCCAGGTTGATACCGCCGACATACAGTTCGAGAAGTTGGTGGCAAGTTCTCTTTGATCCGGAGTCAATTTGAACACCAACTGGGTGTCGTCAGCGTAGCTGACAATGCCCACCCCAAACTCCTCTACAATGTGTGCCAGGGGTTCCATATAGATATTAAATAAAGTTGGGCTCAAACTGGAGCCCTGTGGAACCCCATGGCCCACCCTGCGAGGGGATGATCTGAAGGGTGGGCAGTGTAGCTGGAACGTTCTGTCGGTCAAAAAGGACTGAAGCCAAGCAAGTGCTGGGCCCTTTACTCCCATGTTCGAGAGACGAGACAACAGCGTTGAGTGCAACACGGTGTCAAATGCTGCACTAAGGTCCAATAGGACCAACGCTGCCGTCTCGCCCTCGTCCACCATCTTCCGAATACATTCGGTCGAGTATAGGACTGCCGACTCCGTGGAGTAGCCTGATCTAAATCCTGACTGGGAAGGATGAAGAAGAGCTTCTTTCTCCAAAAACTCCATTAGTTGTATATTTGCCACTTTTTCTATGATTTTGGCACAGAACGGGAGGAGTGAGATAGGCCGTAAATTTGGAAATTGGGAGATAGGAATGTTTGGTTTCTTTTTTAAAGGCATCACCTGAGCAGTTTTCCAGATTTCTGGCACATAACACTCCTGGAAGGATAAAGTGATCATGTAGCTGATATGATCTATTAATGTGTTATCCATAGCTCCCTTACAATGTTCCGGAGAGCAGACATCGATGGGGGAGCCAGAGTGAATTCCATTAATGATTTTCAATAAATCTTGTTTATCCGGGGTAGTGAACCTGGTAAGTGGAGATTTACGCATTTGGGTGTTTTTAGTATCTACATTGCTGTTTGCGAGAGTTGTATTACTCACAAAGGTTGCATGAATTCTGTCTACTTTTTCTACGAAGAAATCTGCAATTTGATCACATATCTCAGCGGAGTATGTGTCTTGAGTATCTAGACGTGTGGGGGTAGTGAGTTCTCTATAGATACAGAACAACTCTTTAGTAGGATTATCTGCTTCCTCAATTCTATTTTTATAGTGATGACTTTTCTCCGCTCTAACCATTTTCTGATATTTTCTTAGTTCAATTCTGTAGCTTTCTTTGAGTTCAGGTGCATAATTTTTCCTCCATTTACGCTCTATTGATTTACACTGAGCTTTAACTGTTCTAAGTTCTTCTGAAAACCATGGGGCGGTTTTGGTTTGTCTAGCTGGGGGTTTGGTGGTCCAGGGAGCGATTTTATCTAGTGCTTTTACTATCCATAGTTCTTAGTTGTCCCAAACCTCTTGCAAGGAGTTACCTGTTGTTGGAGGTTGCTCAGCTAGCATGTTTGTAAAAAGTTCAGGGGTACATTTTTTCCAGTTCCGGCGTTTGTGAGGAGGAAGTCTTGTAGGTAAGTTTTTTGTGGATTTTCTTATTATCTCAAATGGCACCATGCTATGGTCAGACCAAATTAATGGAATCGGGGGTGAGATCTTAATACCCTCCCAATTTACAAAAATCTGGTCTAAAAGATGTCCCTGCTGGTGTGTGCGGATTGTAGAGAGGAGTTTTAAATCTACAGAGTTGAGTGTGGCCGCTAGAAGTTGTGCTTCACTGGAATTAATATCTTCAAAATGAAGATTAAGGTCGCCTAAAATAATTAGATTTTTGTGTCTGACTGCAAGCTGGGTGGCTGATTCAATAAGTTGGCTGCAGAAAGGCACCGCGTTTCCTGGAGGCCGGTAGATAAGTAGACCATTGATCGTAGTAGTAGGTTCTATTTTTATTGTAAATATACCGCATTCACTGTTAATTATGGCTGATTTTGTTAATGTGCATTCTAACTCTGCCTTACAGATGAGTGCAAGGTACAGAATGTATCCTACAGATTTCATGCCAAATCCTCGTTATATCCCTAAGTACCTTAAATCTGACCCTTTTGTAGTATTTGGGATCTATAGTTTTGTAAAGTATATATCCAATCAATGGTCTTCCCGCTAATTGGTAAGCAAATGAAGACAACCCAGCTCCCTGCCCGTTTAAAAGGATCTGAATCAGTCCAGAAAAAGCACCCAAATAATGTTTGAAATATACGAGCTTAAAGCCCCTCTGTTTTTAATTCAATTTAATAAGTCTGAAGGCCCTTTTAGCCCGCCTATACCACCAGATGAAGATACTGATGACACCCTCAAGACGTTTAAAAAAAGATCGTGGGACCCGTAATGGAATTGAGCAAAATAAGTGTAAAAACGTGAGCAATATTTTCAATTTAATAATATTACACCTGCCAAGGATGCTAAGAGGGAGCAGATCACAAAATCGTAATTTAGCTGTGACTGATTTAAGCAGTGACTCATAATTAAGTACAATAATGTCCTCCATTTGACTACTAAAGCAGATACCTAAATATGTAGCAGTGCCTGAAACCCCTAGAGAAGGAGACAGGGTATCTAGTGAATAATTCAAGATAGTCTGTTTCTTAGCCAGGTTGAGCTTATATCCAGACAAAGAGCCAAAAAGCTCAGCCTCTACTGAAATACAAATTATAGCATCAGCTGAGTTAACAGAGAAAATAGCAAAATGATTCGCTTATGTGGTGACCTTCAATTTCATTCCATTCCAGCAAATTGTAAGAATCCTTGGGTTCTGCAACAGATGTCTTATAATCAGCTTGATGTGATGAGCAAATAGCAACAGAGAGAGTGGACACCCCTGCTGTGTGACTCTCCGAACTGGGAAAAGTGTTGATGAGATGCCGTTTACCTTAACTTTAGCTACTGGTTTCTTATACAATTTCTGAACCAAAGAAATAAACTGACTTCCAAATACGAACATAGTCATAGTAGACCAGAGTGCATCCCATGCCACTCTATCGAAAGCCTTCTCAGCATCCAACATGATCATACCGATACATTCTTTTAATTTACTGGATACATCAAAGGCTGCGATAGCAGTGTTAACTCGAGCAGAGGTGTCTCTACCGGGTACAAACCCATGTTGGTGATCGGACACTAACCTGTGAAAAAAAGAGGCCAGCCGCATTAGGAATATTTGGGAAAACAATTTTGTATTAGAATTGGTTAATTAAATGGAGTGATTTGAACCCCTTTCTTCAACTGGTTCGCATTTCTTGTGGAATACCACAATATTATTTAGGGATCAAGAGGCAGGAGCCTCCCCTCCTTCTGAAAGGTACATAATTAAATCTATCAATTCAGGCACCAAAATATCCCTAAAGGTTTTATTAAATCCAGAGGGATAGTATCCTCTCCTGCCGCCTTCCCAGAGGACAGAGCCTTAATTGCTTCCTCCACTTCGGCGACCCCGATGTCCCCTTGCAATACTGCCATTTCATATACATCAAGCCTAGGCAAATAACTTTCCTTTAGGTAATCCCGAAAACTTAATTTAATAGGAGAAACTACATTGCCATATATTCCTCCATAAAATACACCAAACTGCTCAACAATATCACATGGTTGCACAAAAAGTACCCCCCTCCTTTAATGCGCTTGAAGTTCTATCTTGCCTTACCATCGGAAATTTGAGTAGCCAACTGCAGACCAACTTTTTTCCCTGTACTCATACTGCAGCATTCGATGCTTCAGATAGCTGTCAGCTGTTTTCACTGCTAGCCTTCTATTTAAGAAATACCTTACTTCCAAAAGCTTTAAATAAATCGACTGCTCAGCAAGGTCCCTCACTATAAAAGCCTGCACATGTTGGCATTCCAAACCTAAATACTCCAGGCGCCACTGCCCCACTTCTTAAAATGTATGCATTTTCTGGCTTAGAATGAACTGGAGGCCCCCTCAAACAAACGCCTTCATGCAATCCGATACCACGGGCGGAGTGGCTGTGCCCTTGTTATTTTCAATATACTCCCTCAATACTAATCTAAGATGCCGACAATATTCCTGATTATTCAGAAAGTGGCAGGGGAATGAAAAAGCACATTGAGTAGCTCTGACTCCTGCCTGAACCAGTACTGTTAGCAAGATAGGATTATGATCAGATGTAACTTTAGGACATACCTCTATATAATCATTTTCCAATAGAGCGCATTTAGTAAAAATCATTTCAATACGCAAATATTGCTTGTGTGGGGAGGAGTACTACGTAAACACTGGTGACCTTGGGAATAGAGTCTTCCATGCATCATCCAACTGATGTATTTGCTTCAACTCAAATATGGCTGCTCAAGTCCTGACCATTCTCACCTGCTCTTTCCTATTAGTGGTGTCAATCCTATAATCCAATACACAGTTAAAACCCCCCATTACCATCAAATCTCCAGACCACCCCAAAAATGTGTCACTCAAATAATAGAACATATCAGGACTATCAGCATTAGGGCCATACACCATGCAGATTGTGCTTTTTTGTCCCAGAATCAATAATTATACTATCGCCCATCTCCCTCTAGCGTCAGCTAACATACGTAGAACAGTAACAGCCACATTCTTGGCTTTCAATATAGCGACCCCTCGAATTGAAATCATTTGAGAAGTGCATATTAGAACATCAAATCCCAGTTGTTTCAGCATAAATCTATCTTTAAATGCAAGATGAGTCTCGGTTAACCAAGTATCTGTGGCTTGAATACCTTAAGCTCCTCAAAGATCAAACACAGCTTCCTAGCTTGAGTGAGTCCTGTCACATTCCAACACATAACCTTCAAATTAAACATGACATAATCTTTAAAAAAAAGTCTTCCTTTTAACTCCATTCCCCTGTGACACTTCACCATGTGCATGCTTACAAAGATTAACTGGCTATTAAACCCCCCCTTACCCCACCAACCACCCCCCCAAGAAATGCCTACAGAAAGACAAAGTGTTACTGCCAAATAACACCATGCCCCATACCACCCCCAGTGGATCCACCCCGTACCTGAAGATGGAATCACCCCCCTAACTTGCTGTCACTGACTGACAGCCAACGAATAGCACTATTCCATTTGCCCCCTGCTCCCAACGACACCCTCTCAAAAAAGAAAGAAAGGAAAGAAAGAAAGCCCCCCCCGAGAAACCCTGACTGTCAATTTATGAAAATCCCACCGAACCCCCCCCCTTGTCTCATCTAATGTTCACCCTCTTCTCAAGTTGAATCAGATTGCCATCTAGAAAGTTTTTTGTTTTTGTTTCTGTCTCTGTGTAAAAAAAACTGTGAGTGCCCATCCTTAACTATCTTCAGCCGGGCTGGTTCCTCTAGGAACTTCAATACAGAGGGGGACCCCACATCAATCTAAGGCAGGTAGACGGGGAAAGAAACATCAAAAGCAAAACGGGTACCTGCCCTATGGATTTGACCAAAGAGGCCTAGGAGAGGTCCAAATATATAAATACAAACACACCTAAGCCCAAGCAAATTACACCGCACAAACAGGTTTATTCATTTAGTATCAAAATTTATTTTTCAGGAATGAATTTTTTCAAGGGACTGCTTTTTTTATATAAACTAATACATAAATATATTTCGTGGGTTAACCTACACTGAGATAAATAAACACAATAATAAAAATAAGTAAATGGTGGTTCAGATTCCGCTCTAGCATATCAACAACATTCATACGGCATTCATTCTCTAATCAAACAGCACCAAGCGATGATGGTTGTAGATAACATGGGGACCGATGGTTCAATGTCCGGGTAGGTTCCTAGAATAGGAAAAAGCGCCTACGCGCGTTTCGGTGTATGGTCCCGTCCGGGACTACACCTTCATCAGGGCACAGTGGAAGGGCGGAAGGGGAACCACAAACAGGTAGGATTTCTGTGAAATAAACATTAAAAACAATGGTTAGGTGTATGTACATTTTTGCGAGGGTTTAGGTGTAAACAAAATAGGCTCACATCTACATTCAGACTGTGGACATCCAGTTTGTGGGCGGTCAGGACTAGACTTGCAGAGCACATACATGACATCATACAAATATTGATTTCCACGAAGGGGGGACAATGGGATAACAATTTAAAAGCTATGCTTTACTGGGACTGCTCGTGGGCAAGGAATGACCGGAAAGAGGGATATGAATGGGGGCTGCACATTAATTTAATGTAAATGCCACACATTAAGGATGTAAAGTTTAAAAAGAGTTTACCTGACTCAGGTATGACAGGACTGATGGCGTTTCTGGTGCAGGTCGAGGGCGCGACGACCCTGTTAAAGAACAGAGCAAGCTCATAAAGATGCACAGTGCCAGAGATAAGGGCATGGGGTGCTGAGTTTAGACAATTGCGCAAGATAAGGATGCACACAGGCGCAATTACCAGCGATGGCGGGGGATTCTCCTAAGTCGATTCTCAAGCGGTCTGTCCCCGGGGATATGCTCAAGTGGGGCGAGGCTGATGGAATCCTAGGGCGCATGGAATGACCAATTGTCGGACGACTAATTGTGTCTATATTATCCTATGCCCGTGTGAAATGCCATACGTAGGCGAAACGAGCAGGGAGATAAGACTCCGCATCGGGGAGCATAAATCAAACATACGTATCGGCAAAAGGGGAGCCCCCCTTGTCGAACACTGGATATCCCTCGAACACACTGAAACTGACCTTAGGTGGTCCATATTGGAAAAGATGCAAACTCCGGCCGGCACTGACCCCACACTGTGGAGAAAAAAACGAGAGGTCTTCTGGATCTTTTTTCTCAATAGTTTGGATAAGGGCCTAAACGAGGAATGCCCGTGGGCCAATGCACTACTGTAAATTCGCACTTCGCCTTGAGCTTAGCCGTATTCTGTAGACAGGGGCCCTGTTGGAATCCGAGTCCCCCTTTATGGTCTATTATTCTCTTGCAGGAACCCAGCAATAAATAGCTTTCGCGCAGGTTCCCTTGCCTATTGACAGATTTCTTGCACTATTTCTTTCCTATTACCCTGTATGTGATTCATCCTGGGAGTAATCTTTACTCCAAATTCAACTTTTGTTCCTAAAGCTGCTCGCTTGAATTCCCCTCTACCATTGTTCCCCTCATTCTTTGCAGTGCCCCATCACCTTCTTGTGCCCCCCTTCATGCCATACTATGTCGTTCTATCCCGAAACTCGTTCCTCTTAGCCATTCCAAGATGGCCGCCACAGTTCCCTTCTATTAAACGGCCATCTCTAACCATCATCCATCTCTATGCCCCCTTGTGAGGTCGCGCGCCCTCGCAGCTGACTGCCATCACAGCATTTAACCCACTATATATAGAGGCGCCCGAGTAGTGCAGCCCTGCTCCGAGACCAGCCGTTCCAACTTCTGTGGAGTCCGCCGACCGGGACGCCCGACCTGATGCGACGCTAAATAAGTTGACCGCCCTGAGTCCGCTATGCCCCCTTGCGCTTGTCAGCCAGATTTGTAGATCTAATCACTAAGGCTTTCTCCTGAAAACCTGTCAGTGACCCTCACCGTTTATCTTTTTTAGTGCCTCCGCTGATCCCCGCAGCCTAGAACTTGCCAGGACGGACCTCTTCTGTCCCTATAACAGCAGAGGGATCTTATTTCCATCCTTGAATTCCCTTCGGGTAAGATTTACAGCACGCGCCCCCCGCCCACGCAGTCCCACCTACGGCGCTAGTGCACCTATGCTGTGTAATTTCTTCCTCAAACCTGCACTTTCTTTTTGTACATATATTTCCTGTACAGGTCTCTATACTTCCCTGTACCGGTCGGCGGCGTGCTCCCTCCCCCCTGAGAATCCATCGAGGAGAGTATTCCCTGCAATTTCAGGTAACTGTGCCACCTCCACCTAGCGTGATTAATTAAATCCAGCGCCCCTTGCTCCTTTAAACCGGCATCCCGCATTTTTCTGAGCAAGCACTGTCTTTTAACAGGGTCTCTGCGCATTCCATGCGCCCTAGGATTCCATCAGCCTCGCCCCACTTGAGCATATCCCCGGGGACAGACCGCTTGAGAATCGACTTAGGAGAATCCCCCGCCATCGCTGGTAATTGCGCCTGTGTGCATCCTTATCTTGCGCAATTGTCTAAACTCAGCACCCCATGCCCTTATCTCTGGCACTGTGCATCTTTATGAGCTTGCTCTGTTCTTTAACAGGGTCGTCGCGCCCTCGACCTGCACCAGAAACGCCATCAGTCCTGTCATACCTGAGTCAGGTAAACTCTTTTTAAACTTTACATCCTTAATGTGTGGCATTTACATTAAATTAATGTGCAGCCCCCATTCATATCCCTCTTTCCGGTCATTCCTTGCCCACGAGCAGTCCCAGTAAAGCATAGCTTTTAAATTGTTATCCCATTGTCCCCCCTTCGTGGAAATCAATATTTGTATGATGTCATGTATGTGCTCTGCAAGTCTAGTCCTGACCGCCCACAAACTGGATGTCCACAGTCTGAATGTAGATGTGAGCCTATTTTGTTTACACCTAAACCCTCGCAAAAATGTACATACACCTAACCATTGTTTTTAATGTTTATTTCACAGAAATCCTACCTGTTTGTGGTTCCCCTTCCGCCCTTCCACTGTGCCCTGATGAAGGTGTAGTCCCGGACGGGACCATACACCGAAACGCGCGTAGGCGCTTTTTCCTATTCTAGGAACCTACCCGGACATTGAACCATCGGTCCCCATGTTATCTACAACCATCATCGCTTGGTGCTGTTTGATTAGAGAATGAATGCCGTATGAATGTTGTTGATATGCTAGAGCGGAATCTGAACCACCATTTACTTATTTTTATTATTGTGTTTATTTATCTCAGTGTAGGTTAACCCACGAAATATATTTATGTATTAGTTTATATAAAAAAAGCAGTCCCTTGAAAAAATTCATTCCTGAAAAATAAATTTTGATACTAAATGAATAAACCTGTTTGTGCGGTGTAATTTGCTTGGGCTTAGGTGTGTTTGTATTTATATATTTGGACCTCTCCTAGGCCTCTTTGGTCAAATCCATAGGGCAGGTACCCGTTTTGCTTTTGATGTTTCTTTCCCCGTCTACCTGCCTTAGATTGATGTGGGGTCCCCCTCTGTATTGAAGTTTCTTCGCAGCCCGGCGCTGCGGGGGTTAGTGTACCTGATTCTCTCTCCTGGACTCCAGTATTGTACTTGGTCCCCGACTAGACTTGTCTGAACCCCTGAATCTTTTGATTGATTGCTGTAAATTTTGTCATCCCCCCTGACGCCCATTTCATTTCTCTCCTCCCCCATCTTTTCCCCGAGCCGTACCCCGGAGCTGATTATATATATAATCTCTTTCCCCCTTGTGAGATTAGAGCATGGAGAGCATCAAAACCTTCGGCTTCTCCGATGATGACTACGCTAAGATGGTGGGCGCTACATCTAGTGACAATTCCGCCTTTCTTCCCCCTAAAGGATTACAGGGCGAATGGTCCAAACTTCTAAACCTGCGCAAAAAATCAAAGCGCACAGAATCACATGCCAAGTTTATCCTCGATTATCTGAAGGCGGGCACTATACCGATAGGCCTTAGAGTTAGAAACATCCCGGGCCTCTTCATAGAGATTAGACAGTTCCTGGAGAAATGGGCTCTCATCTCCAACAGATGCTCCAGGGACTGGATGATGCTCATAATTGAGACAGCCCGCCAGATTCTAGATATGCTCGCTAAAGAAATCGAGACGCTTGAAGAAAAACTAAAATCAGAAGATGCCCTGGACCTAGCTAAAAAGAAACTCGATGAGATTGAGGCTGAATTAGACTCCTTCTCCGAGTACTTACTTAAGAGGAAAACGGAAAAGTTTCGCAAGGATATCCGCCTCTTCACGCAAGAGAAGGCATATCCTTACCTTGCTAGTAATTTTTATAGTGCCTCCAACAGTGTAGACCAACAGAGTGGCCACCAAAATTGGGGCAATCGACGCGTAACCACCTTTTCAGACACCACTGACTCCGGCGGCGAAGATAACCACAACACCAACTTTGATACCCATTATGATAGTAATTATCCCCCTCCGGGCAGACCGGACAATACTGACAGACCCTTTCGATCCAATCGTTTTTTAGGGAACCGCCGGGGGAATTACAAACCAAGGAATCGGAACCCGCACAGTGGCAACTACCATCAGGGTCCTCCCCAACCATATGTCCAGACTCGACACCAACAATACTGGACAAGGTAAAACCAATTCCGGTCTTTAACCTGTCCACCAATGATATGACCCCGGACACGTTGGGCCTGTTATCGAGGGGTCTATCCTTTGTGCCCACCACACGGTTCAATAAATTTGAGTTTCTGAGTGATCTTCATGCATTCTTCAGAAAAATACGTCTCAAGAAATTCTTCCTGACCCATCCCTCACCGGAGGATAATGATAACAAGTCGGGCCTCAAACCCCCGTCTAATTTTACCCCCAACCTGGAGGACATAGGCCATGAGGTCGGGACCTTTGAAAAAACAGTCATCCTCAAAATCAATAGGATGTTTAAATCTATACCTAAGGGATCCCGCAACCTCACCAATACCGAGGAAGAAACCCTCAAGTCCCTGAAAATTAATGACACCCTCACTATAAAACCTTGTGACAAGGGTGGGGGTATCGTCATTTTCGACACCCCCACATACACTGAAAAAATGAACACCCTCTTGTCCGCCACTGAATACTACAGAAAAATAACTAGGAACCCGGAACCTGCTCTCAAGCGTCGTATCTTACAGATAATTGAGAGAGGAGTCCATAATGGTCACATTTGTGATAAGGAAGCTGAATTCCTTACTCCCACATTCACCAGAATGCCGATCATCTACGGGGTCCCGAAGACCCATAAGAATCCCCACGACCCCCCTCTTAGGCCTATTGTATCCATGATTGGATCCGCCTTAGAGCCACTATCCAAGTATATTGATCGATTCCTCCAGCCCCTAGTGGGAACCCTGAAATCCTATATCAAGGACACAGGCCACTTTATTTCCAAGGTGGAAGGGACTACCTATCAGCACCATCGGCAACTCCTGGTCACCCTAGATGTGGAGTCTCTTTACTCCAACATCCCCCAGACCGGAGCACTGTCCGTTGTACAGAACATCCTAACATCTAACCCCCAAATCGAGAATGCCAGCTTCATTATGGAATGCCTAAAAACGGTTCTAAAGGAGAATTATTTTGAGTTCAACAACAACTTTTACCAACAAACAGGTGGAGTCAGCATGGGGGCTGCGTGCGCACCCAGCATTGCCTGCCTGTATATGGGAGAATTTGAGCGAACCCATATATACAACGAGATGGCCCCATTTTTCGAAAATGTGCGCGCTTGGTCCCGTTTTATCGACGACGTGTTTTTTATCTGGGAGGGGGATGACACCACCCTGATTGAATTCATTGCGTGGCTCAATCTTGCTGACCCTAACCTCAGGTTCACCAGCCATTTCAGCCAAGACAAAATTGAATTCTTGGACCTATGGGTCGGACATCATAATCAGGCCATCACGGTATCCCTGTTCACCAAACCCACTGCCCGCAACACCATTCTTCAATACGGCAGTTACCATCCCCGCTGTCAACGTGATAACATCCCGTTTAGCCAATTTCTCCGAATTAGAAGGAATTGTACAGACATTAGGGACTTCCTAACTGAAGGGGATATGCTGAAGGAGAAGTTATTACAACGGGGCTACCCTTACCGGCTGGTCAAGGAGAGCTTTAAACGGGCCAGATACTACAACCGTGATTCCATGTTTGAACCTAGGAATTCCACCCCTAAGGAATCGATTGTCTGTATCACGCGACACTCCACTGCCAACAACCAACTCAGACAGGCCATTAACTCCAGTTGGTTTCTTTTGAATTTAAATCAGGACCAAAATTCTCTACCCAAACCGATCTTTGCATTCAAGCGCAACAAAAATCTTAGAAACCATTTAGTGAGAGGCAAAATGCGTGATCCGAAACCATTGATCCAAAGGTCCATTGTAGGCCCTGACCCTATCACTGGCAACCACAAATGTGGCAGATGCCAAGCATGTCCAAACGCCATAGGAGGAAATGTGATCCCCACACCCGCCCGCAGTATAAATCTCTCCACCATGACCAATTGTCGGACGACTAATTGTGTCTATATTATCCTATGCCCGTGTGAAATGCCATACGTAGGCGAAACGAGCAGGGAGATAAGACTCCGCATCGGGGAGCATAAATCAAACATACGTATCGGCAAAAGGGGAGCCCCCCTTGTCGAACACTGGATATCCCTCGAACACACTGAAACTGACCTTAGGTGGTCCATATTGGAAAAGATGCAAACTCCGGCCGGCACTGACCCCACACTGTGGAGAAAAAAACGAGAGGTCTTCTGGATCTTTTTTCTCAATAGTTTGGATAAGGGCCTAAACGAGGAATGCCCGTGGGCCAATGCACTACTGTAAATTCGCACTTCGCCTTGAGCTTAGCCGTATTCTGTAGACAGGGGCCCTGTTGGAATCCGAGTCCCCCTTTATGGTCTATTATTCTCTTGCAGGAACCCAGCAATAAATAGCTTTCGCGCAGGTTCCCTTGCCTATTGACAGATTTCTTGCACTATTTCTTTCCTATTACCCTGTATGTGATTCATCCTGGGAGTAATCTTTACTCCAAATTCAACTTTTGTTCCTAAAGCTGCTCGCTTGAATTCCCCTCTACCATTGTTCCCCTCATTCTTTGCAGTGCCCCATCACCTTCTTGTGCCCCCCTTCATGCCATACTATGTCGTTCTATCCCGAAACTCGTTCCTCTTAGCCATTCCAAGATGGCCGCCACAGTTCCCTTCTATTAAACGGCCATCTCTAACCATCATCCATCTCTATGCCCCCTTGTGAGGTCGCGCGCCCTCGCAGCTGACTGCCATCACAGCATTTAACCCACTATATATAGAGGCGCCCGAGTAGTGCAGCCCTGCTCCGAGACCAGCCGTTCCAACTTCTGTGGAGTCCGCCGACCGGGACGCCCGACCTGATGCGACGCTAAATAAGTTGACCGCCCTGAGTCCGCTATGCCCCCTTGCGCTTGTCAGCCAGATTTGTAGATCTAATCACTAAGGCTTTCTCCTGAAAACCTGTCAGTGACCCTCACCGTTTATCTTTTTTAGTGCCTCCGCTGATCCCCGCAGCCTAGAACTTGCCAGGACGGACCTCTTCTGTCCCTATAACAGCAGAGGGATCTTATTTCCATCCTTGAATTCCCTTCGGGTAAGATTTACAGCACGCGCCCCCCGCCCACGCAGTCCCACCTACGGCGCTAGTGCACCTATGCTGTGTAATTTCTTCCTCAAACCTGCACTTTCTTTTTGTACATATATTTCCTGTACAGGTCTCTATACTTCCCTGTACCGGTCGGCGGCGTGCTCCCTCCCCCCTGAGAATCCATCGAGGAGAGTATTCCCTGCAATTTCAGGTAACTGTGCCACCTCCACCTAGCGTGATTAATTAAATCCAGCGCCCCTTGCTCCTTTAAACCGGCATCCCGCATTTTTCTGAGCAAGCACTGTCTTTTAACAGGGTCTCTGCGCATTCCATGCGCCCTAGGATTCCATCAGCCTCGCCCCACTTGAGCATATCCCCGGGGACAGACCGCTTGAGAATCGACTTAGGAGAATCCCCCGCCATCGCTGGTAATTGCGCCTGTGTGCATCCTTATCTTGCGCAATTGTCTAAACTCAGCACCCCATGCCCTTATCTCTGGCACTGTGCATCTTTATGAGCTTGCTCTGTTCTTTAACAGGGTCGTCGCGCCCTCGACCTGCACCAGAAACGCCATCAGTCCTGTCATACCTGAGTCAGGTAAACTCTTTTTAAACTTTACATCCTTAATGTGTGGCATTTACATTAAATTAATGTGCAGCCCCCATTCATATCCCTCTTTCCGGTCATTCCTTGCCCACGAGCAGTCCCAGTAAAGCATAGCTTTTAAATTGTTATCCCATTGTCCCCCCTTCGTGGAAATCAATATTTGTATGATGTCATGTATGTGCTCTGCAAGTCTAGTCCTGACCGCCCACAAACTGGATGTCCACAGTCTGAATGTAGATGTGAGCCTATTTTGTTTACACCTAAACCCTCGCAAAAATGTACATACACCTAACCATTGTTTTTAATGTTTATTTCACAGAAATCCTACCTGTTTGTGGTTCCCCTTCCGCCCTTCCACTGTGCCCTGATGAAGGTGTAGTCCCGGACGGGACCATACACCGAAACGCGCGTAGGCGCTTTTTCCTATTCTAGGAACCTACCCGGACATTGAACCATCGGTCCCCATGTTATCTACAACCATCATCGCTTGGTGCTGTTTGATTAGAGAATGAATGCCGTATGAATGTTGTTGATATGCTAGAGCGGAATCTGAACCACCATTTACTTATTTTTATTATTGTGTTTATTTATCTCAGTGTAGGTTAACCCACGAAATATATTTATGTATTAGTTTATATAAAAAAAGCAGTCCCTTGAAAAAATTCATTCCTGAAAAATAAATTTTGATACTAAATGAATAAACCTGTTTGTGCGGTGTAATTTGCTTGGGCTTAGGTGTGTTTGTATTTATATATTTGGACCTCTCCTAGGCCTCTTTGGTCAAATCCATAGGGCAGGTACCCGTTTTGCTTTTGATGGTTCCTCTAGGAAAACTTGTGAACAAACTGCCTTGAGAGGGTCTATTAGTTGATGAGGTTTCCACGTTCTCTCCATTGAAGCCTTACATAAATCAGACCTCACAAATAGAGAGATTGAATCCATTTTAACAGGGGTAGTAGGACGGGCTTTTAAATAAATTGCCTGTCGAAGCGGAAAATTAATGATATACACAAGTATTGGATGAGGATGTGATTGTCCACCTTGAACTCCTGATCTTAAAAAAGATGGTATTCTATGCGCCCGCTGCACCTGAGAGTCCATATCCCAGTCAGCAAGGTCCGGAAATGCCTTCTGAAATAAATTGACCACATATGCCCTGGGATCTGAGCCCTCCCTTCATTCAGGTATACCGAAGACCCTCAAATTATTCAGACACTGTCAGTACTCGAGGTCCGACTCCTCAGCTTTTGCCTGTAGAAACACCATCTGGGTCCCTTGTGTCTAGATAGTTCTAATAACCGAGGTATTAACTTCCCTGGCTACTGCAACCCGCTGTTGCAGATCCAAAACCTCTGAAGACAATGTGGCAACTTTCACAGTAACATCTGCTAATGCCTGCTCGATTTCCCAACTATCAGCTTTGGCTTGTGAATTATATTCTCGAGCCTCTGTTCTTTGAGTAAGCTGTGCCTGTAGAATTACAGACAGAGGCGGGTCCTTGCAGTCGCGTGAATTTTCATCTCCTGACCCTTCCGAGATTCTAGATTGACCTATTAACATCATCAGAGTGTCAGGTTGATCAGCCAGCACTGATGGATTTGTACAGTCCGCTTGATCTGAACTCATAGTTATAGTTTCTTGGATAGTGTGAGTCAGATTAACAGAATCCCTTCACTTAGGAGAGAGTTACTGGGAATCTGCTATACCAGGATTATAAAGCTGAGAAACAATAGCCTTGACCTCTCCCTTAGATGACACCCATTGGAGTAGGGACTAGCCTCAGGTCTTCTCTTTGAGCAAGCCCCAGCAGGGTTTTAACTCAGATCCTCAGACTTAGTAGAATTCTCAATCCTCCATGTCCTCTTCCTCCTTTAGTACCTCTGGTTCCTTTGGCCTCCTTCGCCTTCGATGGGGTACTAACCTTAATTAATTCCATACTTTGTTTTATCAGTTGTCCCCCATGTAACACCAGCCGGGGTGCTTAGTGCGGAGCCAAGAGCTGAGACTACTATATCAGCAGGATGCACCACCATTAGGTTAGTTAGATCCCCTTAAGTCGTGGCTAACATCTTCACTTCTTCAGGGCTAGGGAAAGAAGGGATAGTTGACAGAAAATCCCTTTGAACTCACTCCACATCCACATTTTGCAGTGCTCCCCCTTACAGTCACCCCCTTGACAGTCCTTACGCAAAGTGGAAGTGAGAGTAGCTGAGTATGACCTATATTTGCAGCTTTATTTCCAGGTTAGACCATATTACCTTCATTACCAGCTGTCCCGCTGCTCTCCCGCAAAACAAACATCAGATCTTTCCCTTTACCTGCCGTATCAGACTGGGTCTGGGACGCCTCCCAGCCCTCCTCGATTGCTGCCAGTAACATGTCCACCATTTCCGACACCGGAGTAGAGCTCTCAGATCCTCTGGCCTGAAGCAGCCCGCCTGCCTTCCTGGACTGTATAATTTCAAAAAACGGGGTGGTGATGGACAGAGTATCTGAGTTAATCAGAACACTCCTACCCAGTCAAAAGATCAGGGCTTGATCCATCACCGTTTTTTAGCTCACTGCACCCTCCCAGTTCAGAACCTGGCTACATGCAAATTAGTCTGACCCTGGCCCAGTGCATCATGGGAACAGGGCAGACCAAACTACCAAGCCAATTCTTTACTGGAAAGGAAACAAGCTTCCGGGGACCGGTTTCTGGCATTACAGCCGTCTTCGGCCCGGCTTGATCTTTTGACTGGGTAGGAGTGTTCTGCTTAATTCAGATACTCTGTCCATCACCACCCCCTTTTGAATCGTTTTGGCCACCACAAGTGTGGAAGGGTATGCTCAAATGTGAGTCCCTTGCTCACTGCACCATCAGGATTCAAGCAAGCCAGGCCGAAGACGGCTGTAATGCCAGAAACCGGTCCCCGGAAGCTTGTTTCCTTTCCAGTAAAGAATTGGCTTGGTAGTTTGGTCTGCCCTGTTCCCATGATGCACTGGGCCAGGGTCAGACTAATTTGCATGTAGCCAGGTTCTGAACTGGGATGGTGCAGTGAGCTAAAAAACGGTGATGGATCAAGCCCTGATATTTTGACTGGGTAGGAGTGTTCTGCTTAATTCAGATACTCTGTCCATCACCACCCCCTTTTGAATCGTTTTGGCCACCACAAGTGTGGAAGGGTATGCTCAGATGTGAGTCCCTTGCTCACTGCACCATCAGGATTCAAGCAAGCTGGGCCGAAGACGGCTGTAATGCCAGAAACCGGTCCCCGGAAGCTTGTTTCCTTTCCAGTAAAGAATTGGCTTGGTAGTTTGGTCTGCCCTGTTCCCATGATGCACTGGGACAGGGTCAGACTAATTTGCATGTAGGCAGGTTCTAAACTGGGATGGTGCAGTGAGCTAAAAAACGGTGATGGATCAAGCCCTGATCTTTTGAGTGGGTAGGAGTGTTCTGCTTAATTCAGATACTCTGTCCATCACCACCCCCTTTTGAATCGTTTTGGCCACCACAAGTGTGGAAGGGTATGCTCAGATGTGAGTCCCTTGCTCACTGCACCATCAGGATTCAAGCAAGCCGGGCCGAAGACGGCTGTAATGCCAGAAACCGGTCCCCGGAAGCTTGTTTCCTTTCCAGTAAAGAATTGGCTTGGTAGTTTGGTCTGCCCTGTTCCCATGATGCACTGGGCCAGGGTCAGACTAATTTGCATGTAGCCAGGTTCTGAACTGGGATGGTGCAGTGAGCTAAAAAACGGTGATGGATCAAGCCCTGATCTTTTGACTGGGTAGGAGTGTTCTGCTTAATTCAGATACTCTGTCCATCACCACCCCCTTTTGAATCGTTCCTGGACTGTGGCAGGTGCAGGATGGATATGCGTAAAGCAGAGCAGGGAGCTGTCTCAGGCACCTGACTGTGCTGAAGGGAAGTTGCCAGATATTTTGCAGGTCTGGAGGCCCCTGAAAATGCAGAATTCCCCCGACTTTTCAGCTGCAGTCTCGTCAATACGCCCCCATCCCTTTAAAGCAACGGGCCATAGGGGAGCCATACCACAACTCACAGATGCCAAGAAGATGCCGGGAGCAGCCACGCGGCGGGATACTGCAAACCACCTCGCTTCTTTGGCATGGAGAAAATGGCCCGAGCCACAGCAGAATAGCTCCAACACATCGATGAGCCAAATATGCAGGTATGCAGGTATTGCTATGGTTAAGCCAGACACTGTTGCCTTTTTCTTGTTTTTTAATAGCACAAGAGGGGAAGTGCCCAGTGAATTGAGATTTCTGCTATCACTTTACTCCCGATTTCAGATTTCCTTATCGCCAGGGGGGTGAGGGGGTTGGAGACTGGGTGGCTAGCAGTGGTACTTAAGCAGTTTATTAATTTATATAATGTTCTATATAGCTCTGATTCAGTGCCCTCCGACAGAAATATAGATAAGTATCTACAAACATTCAGCAAACCACAACTAACTACAATGCAGATTAGGATGCTAAACAATGATATAACGCTTGCAGAAGTAAGACAAGACAATGAATCTCTGCCTTTCAGGAAAGCTGAAGGAGAGGATGCTTTTACCAATAGTTTTTGTAAAACATTTGCCAATATGCTTGTTCCCTTTCAGTTGCATGTTATTTATGATATAGATCTGCCTTATGATATACAAGTTATGTGAAACTTGAGAAATATTGTCATTTTTCTCTGGAGGGAGAAAGATCATATCTGCCTAGATCACTAATTAAGTCTTATGTTAAAGTCTGCCCCAAGATATTGGCTATCCAACTTGCTTCAATTGCTGATACAATTATTAGTCCTCAACAACAAAAATTCATACCTTGCAGAGATACTACTAATCCTAAAGATGTGGCTTTTTCTATCTATATTGTCATGCTGTGCTTCCAACCTAAATTGGTTGCATCCCCATGGGCACACCTTTGTTCCTTATGAATAGGACTCTCACAACATTTTCTTTCACTCTTAATTCATTTCAAAAAATGATTTCTTTTTATTTAAATTTCCTTTCTTTTGTTGAAATTCTTTTCATTTCAATACAAATGGTTCTTAGGTTATACTCTTTTTAGTCATGGCCCTTTAGGCTCCTATGCATTTCGGGCTAGGCAGCCCTTTATCAGGGAGCATTGCTGTGAAGAGATCATAATACACATATGGTTTTGTATTTTCACACATTACAACATTTGATCTACCATTGATAATACATAATGGTGTATTTGCTATATTTTGTTATGGAGCTATTTCTGGATATAAGCTACATATAAATCAAACACAGATCATTCTTAACTATGTATCCAGACAGAAGGATAAGTACCTAAAAGACACTAGCCGCGTCAACAATATTGTAGGGCTTAATTCGGAAGGGTTATTGACACAGTGTATTTCCAAAATGCGTCTATAGCATCTAGTCCCAATAAGTATTACTGGATGCTGTAATATTGTCAAAATAAATATTTCACTTACGTTTCTTTATTTGTTCCAGCGGGTTCCATTACGTGTTCAGAACTCCTTTTTCAAACATTTTGATTCCGCAATTGTCACCTTTCTACGGGCTACAGCAGACACAAGCTACTACAGCATAAAGTAGCTGAGCATTGCCAGACTTCAAAACATATTTTTGGGCTGTTATCGGGCAATGCATTGGCAACATCTAACAGGTACATGGAAAACAAAAAATCCACTTACATATTTGACAGCTATTTAATACAGATGTGAACGAATTTCTTTGTCGCATACAGATCCCAACTACTTCAAGTATGGGCATTTTAATGTCATTGATATTAGGAACATATGGGGTAAATGGCGTAAACAATACCACATTCCCGGCGTCAATTTATATAAAACCCTCTGAGGAACTGCTTGCTGTTCTCTTTTCGAGATGCTATATGGCACAGAAGGGAGTTAAGAATATTTGGCAATTGTTCAATGGAAATTTCCATACTTTTAATGCTCTGTAGTTGTATTTTAATTTGTCACAAAAAGCCTTTTTTTAAAACGGTACTATGTAAATTGACATATAACTCAAGGAATCTGTTTGGAAGATTCCAGAATATTACCATTAATTAATTCTTTTAAGGATACAATATTATATACAGAATGTGACCCCAACAAGAGCAGATATGGGTAGGTGGCATATCAGTATTGGCAAATAAATGTTCTGACAAAAGAGGTCGTAAATTCAGCCAGAAGATATTAAGGAAGCTCTTACTCAAATTAGCTCCCTGGTTGTATCTGTTAACTTGAAGCTCCAGCAATTTAAAACTATTTGTATTCAGTACTAAACGCTGTAAAGAATATCCAAATGGAGCACTAGTAATAATGATGAAAAAAATAGATGTCCAAGATGTAGGCTAATGGCAGCTGATACTGGGCATATGCTGACCTGCTGCCCCCAGTTGTGTGCTAACTGGTCAGATATTTCTCGATATCTATCAGATTTCTTACATTCTGACATCGAGCTCTCTATAATTAATGTCATGCTGGGAGCCAAACCAAATGTAAACAAACACCACACCCCAATCGTATTCCTGCCTAATGTCGCTCCCCGGCTATGCATCACCAGGAATATATCAATACATTTTTGCATTCCATAAAGGAGTTGTGAACACTGATGACCCATTGATGGGAATTTAAATCTGTCATTTAAAGATTAAGACTAAAAAGGGGCTTAAGCGAGTAAATGAAATTCGGTCATTATTAATTTAAAAGAGGCTTGTATACTTTGTTCTGTTGATCATTTTCTTTTCTGCTTTTTTGCAACTGTGTGACAGCAAATTAAACATATGTTTTGATGCACTTTCCCTTTGATAGTATGGCATTAGAGCTTATGCAATTATCACATTTTAACCAGTCGAATGGCCTAGTAAAAAAATAATTAACATAATTAAAAAAAGAACTTCATTGCATTGCAAATGCTTTTGTGGTGCTCACTCCAAACCCCTTTTTAGTTGTTTGTCTCTTCTAAGCAAATTGTTTTCACTTTCTGCTTGTCTTTGACTTTGATAAAAACTTTGGGGCATATTATCAAGGGGGTTTATCTCCGCTTTTTTGGCTTTAAAAGTCAAGAAAGCGGAGATAAAATGATCTCCCTGTTACCTAGCTGTCGCTAACACCAGTTAGTGACAGCTAGTAGGAGATAGCGACCATCTTGGGCCCCGCTTTGCATGTCAGTGATATTTATCACTAATGACATGCAAAGTGGGCGTGCCAAGATGTTAGCGACTGGAAACAGTCGCTAACATCGCTATCTCCTATTACCAACTTTTGGAGATATTTGCGCTAAGCGCGAATATCTCCAAAAGCTAACACCTGCCCGGAGCAGTTCTTAGCCATGTTATCCAATGGGAGGTGGATAACATGGCTAAGAGCATTAGCTCTGTAATGCATGAATATCGCTGACTTTTCAGCGATATTCATGCATTGCGGCCGTTTTTATTGCATTTGCGATAAACCTTGGTAATACCAAGGTTTATTTGCGGTAAAAATCGCCGCAGCTCAGCGGTAAAATTTGGTCTCTAACCAAGCAATAGCGATAATTATCGCTATTGCTTGGTAATATGCCCCTTTATTCGGATTAGATAATAATCCGTAAAATCGTACAAACGAGACAAACATTGCTTCCACAAGTTGTAAATAAATAAATTAAATAAAACACATTTTATCAAAAACAAACAAAAGGCACCATCTTTACGATAAGTCATGTTAACCATTACAAAGTCTAACTATGTGATACTGAGCCATATAAAACATCCATCATAAAAGGCTTTCTGAAAACAGATAAATTGTCCATAATTACAGTACCAATGTCCCCAGGCACTCCACCGAATCCCCCTTAGTTATAACTCTTATTAGGCACTGCTCCATAAAAAAGAATCCGTTGGTGTGATACACAAGGTTAAAAACTAATGTTGAGCTTACATTTGACTCGAACCGTGAATTAAACCAACCAGGGCATCCCCTCCCTCAAGAGAGCAAGTGTTTTCTTCACAATCTCAGTGCTCCTGGCAAAAATCAGGCCACAATAAAATGAGCTACAGGGGACTGCAACATCTGCAAGTAAATGAAGGCGGGTTTTACCTGTGGAAATCATTTACCGTTGAGGAATGGTAAGATGTAGTGCTGCATTAGAATGCTATAGTGGTCACAAAAAAATAGAACAAGTGGGTTGTGTCTTGCCCTATCCTTTCCACATTATGGTGGGCCAGGGCTCTGCTAAAAGCCAGAGCAGAAGATCTAATCTAAAACGTGTTAATAAGAAATGGTGATGGGGTGAGGTAGGGCTCCATACTTGGGGCTGCTTTCAAATGGATATACACCCTCACAGTGAGTTTTTGCAGTTCCTTTTTTTCTCTCTCAAGGTTTTGTTCTTGCCATGAATTTTTTTTTTAATCCAGGGCAAATCTTTTTTCTTGATTTGTTCAAGTGACTCGAATAGAACTGCACAACCCAACTTTCTTCCTATCATTCTGCCTGAGCTCAGAAGTTTTTTTTCATCTGTATTTAGATTTTGTTCACCCTCAGAACTGGTTTCCAGTCAGTTCTTATTAGACGTTCAAAATTCACTAATTCTTCAATCTGGATCGGAAACAGTCTTCTTGGTGTGTCAGGCCACTTCTGGGATTCAAGAAGAGATTGTTGGTCCAGCCACCTGGAAGACCTGCAATTGAGATTAGGCTTAGATATAACTAACTGCATTATTTTATATCTCTGACTGAGAAAATAAAAGAAAATTGATTAAAAGTAGTTTTTTTGCAAGTGGTCTAATATGGCGGACGCACTGTTGGCGAGCTCCTGTAGCGCGACACTATGTCCGCCAAATGCCCTCCTGAATTGGCCTTGCTAAATACTTTTGTGCCCCACAGAGAACCCTTAACATGACTGCCACCCACAAGAGGAGAAACAATACCGCGTTGTGGCTGGTTGCATGAGGCGGCTGCAGCTGCCGGAGTGCTGCAGCATCACGGCAGTGCCAAGACGGTGGCCGGACGTGTTCTGCGGTATCCAGAGGCCCCCTCCCTCTCTGCAAGGATTGCCACAGGGCAGTTGTGGGGAAGAAGGGAAGTTCAGGCAGCAAAAAGAGACCCAGAGCGAGGTGATCGGCAGGAGGAGCTGATCCGTTGCCATCCGGGGCCGTGGAGCTGCACACACCTGGAAGAAACCGATAAGCGGCAAGATTGGGTCGTCACTAGGCCCATTCACAGCGAGGTGCCCTGGGGCCTCCTAGGGAGCAACCCGGCAGTGTGGAGACTGAGGGTGGGATATCACTGACATCCTTGGTGATAGCTAATAAACTATCCCAGGCTACGGCAGCTTAATCGGGTCATGGCGACTACAGTGTGTTGGCCTGGGGCTGCCCCAGTTAAGCAGCCGTGAGAGGGGACCTATTGAGGTCCAAGACAGGCCTGGAGCAACATCGCCCACAGTCCAGGCATGCCCTTGTTATGGGCCATGCTCCCCCTTGCGTGCCCATGCTGTGGCAGCGTGACAGAAACTGGAGGCCTGTCCGGGCTGGGAGGCGAGGGGAGCTGCGCGGAATCGTGCTTCAGACAAACACACGCTGGAGAGTGCAGAGCCTTGATACAGATCCTGGTCCCAGAGATACAACTGCAGATTTTGCATTGACCCGTCTGCTGACCTAACATGGCATGAGGTGATATGGTCGAGAAAAGGGATGGGGAGCCAGGGCCGAGCTGACCTGGAAGGGTGAAGATCAGCTGGGCCTAGAAACCCTGGAAACCAATATAACCCCCTTATGACGGCCCAAATCCGATCGACAAACGACGCACCCAATAGAGGAGTGGGGGGCGCACCCTCTTGCGGAAGTGGTCAGGCTAGTTCCCTGTGCGGCTTGCGGGTGTGGGGCTCCCCCCACCCTCCATCCATCTAGGGGAGGTTTGGGTCTGATCCCCGGGACCCCCGCCAAAATAGTTGAGCAGCTCCAACACTAAACAGTGGATATATACCCAGGCCAAGAGTACCTTTCACCTACGGCAATCCACTAGCTGTCCTATCAGTCCCGCTGCTAACATACGATGAGGGGAGTTAAACTGCCGGGTGTGTAAACTGCCGGGTGTGACCTCAAAGCAGCACACAATGGATCAATATACGGGAGCTGGGGCCAATGCAACAGACCCAGGAGGTTCAAGTAGTGTTATGCCAGATAATGCAGCATCAATGGTAGCCATTACACAATCCATTGATATGCTAGATGCCAAATAGGTGCGGTGGATCAAATGTCATACTTATACGCCTAGACTTGCACAATTTTGGTAGACTGGCAAACAGAGACCGAAACGAGGATATCAAGTGTGGAAGATACAGTCAGTCACCTCCCTACAGAAAAAGGTATCTACTCTGAAGACTCTTGCAAGAGGCCTTGCAACACGGGTTGAGGACAGGCCAGCAGAAACAACCTCTGGTTCATGGGCTTTCCCAAGGGCTGTGAGGGAGATAATATGTAGAAATTCCTCACTATATGGCTCATGGACTGGCTCCCCTCTGAGTCTCTTTCTCAATGCTTCATTGTAGAGCAAGCGCATCAGGCATTACTTAAAAAAAACTCCAGGCACCATGCGGAGACCTATTATAGCGAGGATCCTAAACCACCATGATAGGGACACTAGCCTAAGACAGGCCAGATTGAAAGACTTGCTATTCTACATCTCTCAATGAATGCTGATTTTCCAGATTACACCAAATTAGTTCAGCAGTGTTGATAATCTTTCACGGAGGCGAAGGCACGCCTGCACAACCTTATAATTTCCTGCGCACTGCTGTTCCCAGCCCATCTCAGAGTGACATATCAATCACGATCGCTCTTCTTCGAAATCCCTGAAGAAGTATTTGCATGGACAGATAAAATAATGAAGGTAAAACCGCGTACTCGCCACGTCAGGACTGTGACTCGTATTCCAGTTGTTAAAGATTGGAGGGATTTGTTAGCATGAGCTGAAAGCCATTTTGTATTTCTGGCAGCCATCTTGTTTGCCATGTGCTGCCACGTGCTCGCCATGTGCTCTGTCCTCCCTCAGTGTTGACTGCTCTTGTAATCTGCCTAGAAACAAACTATATTTCCACCTTCGCACATGCTCAGTTGAGCTTGCAGCTGTCCTTGCAGCTGTTCCTAGTCTGTAAATGTCAGGATGTGTTCACCAGAATTAGCAACTGTTATCTCCTCCCTCTTTGTTGAGCAAGCAGATCTTGCATGCCCATATTAGTCAATTTGCATGCTTACATGTGCCAGAACTGCCCCTTGGTCTTATGCTGACTTTGTAACCCTAAGCATATATAAGGCCTCTGTTTTCTGTACTCCTTAGACTGCTTCATTCCTTTGCTAAGGCTTCTGTGTGACGTAGTCTCCCTCATCTGAGGTTAATAAATGCATTCTTTTTATATTACAGCTTCTGTGCCACTTTCTTCTTTGTTGGTTTAAAAGGACCAAATATCAGTGAGCTGAGAAGGTTTTTATGTTCTTCAAATGTCGCCCAACGTGGGGCTCATCAGAGAAGTGGCTATCTAAGGGAGTGATCTTGTCAGGAGACAGAAATCTACTGAGGAAGACAGGATAGGATTCTACTAAGGAGGTACTCTGTGCACGGAGATTCTGGGGATTCTCTGTCTCTGCAGCCCAGTATATTTCTGATCTTCTTGATTTTGATTCTCCACATGATGTAACTCCTGACTGAGAACCTTTTTGGCGTGAGTATTCTAAAAATGATCGTTAGGTCATTCAGAACTTGGCAGTTAGAATTTGGACACCAAGTGATTGGTAAGGGTTGTTTTGATGCAACACTTGCTGTTGGTTTGATGCCTTGGATTGGTAAGGTAGTTTAGTAACACGTACTGTGCCTTTTGATTTGTATGATTGGACAATATTTGTATTTGTATGTATGTAATATATAAATTGCAATTTATGTAGGCAGGTAATGAGGAGATTTTCTCTGTTTTGAATTGATTTGAACGGCGCAACGTACGAAGAGTACCTTATGCGCAACTTTGGCTATTGAGAAGCTCTTCTTGTAAATATGAATTACAACTAGTATTTACAAATGGTTTGGTTTAAGTTCAGTCTGTGGGCTGTCCTTTGCCTCTGTCCTAAGTGTTGATCTGTGGGTTAATCGTATGTTTAAATGTCTATGTGGTTCGTGGTTTTCCCATTAGTGATACTTCTGTGAGTAAATAGCGATTGCGCTATTTGTGAAATAATGGCTAGCCTTAAGCGCGCTCTATCATGTGTTCTGAGTGTATGACCCCTTTTGTATATGTCTGGAATGAGCTCAATGTGTTTGTTTGTGTTAAACACGGGGTAAAATCCTGCATTTCAGACTGCTGTTTTAAAAAGTTACAAAAATGAGGTTCAATATTTTGGATAACAGGAAAACATTTAAAGTAGGGATTTCCTTTCTTAAGGTCTTTTTACATAAGCACATTCTTGGTTCTGATGTTAAATAATTGTCCTTTTAAAAAGTGGAGCAAAATGTTTCATGTTTCAAGTTAGGCTTCTGTGTTTAGGCTTATGAATGAATGTGTCTAACTATGATAGGCAAGGAATGAAGCTTGCTTCAAAATGATTGGTTTTATTTAAAAGAAATGTATTAATTATGACAAAAAATATTTTAAAAATAATTGCTTTTAAATTTGTTTTTTAATATTTATACAGCTTAATACTCATACTGTGACCTTCTAGCATTAAAATTAAATTTAGGTTGTGTTGTACCGTATAATGAGGAAATTTGCATATGAAATCACTCTGCGCAGGCGTAAAAAACTCATTTTTATAAGGGTATAAATGAGATATTTCTAATGTCCAATCTCTGCTTTTGACCTGGTGGACCATTCCATCCTATGGCCAACCCTGTTACAGCTTGGGGCACCAGAGGGCATAATCTTTTTTTTGGCAAGGCTATATGAAAAACTAACAACAAGTGTGCGCAACTGCGTCAAAGGAGAGTGTACCCCTAAATTTAGTGTAAATAGAGGTATTAGACAAGGCTGTGTTCTTGCCCCCTTACTTTTTACTTTGTTTATTAATGAAAGTGATGTCGTTTTAAAATCTATTAACGCTGATGCCCCCCAGGTTAATGGGGCCGTAGTGCCGGAATTGTTATACGCGGACGATGCCGTGCTACTATCAGGAACCCCCATTGGTTTACAACGTTTGATTGACAGATTCTCTGATTTTATTAAGGACAGGAAACTGGCTATCAACAAAGGGAAAACTCATACTATGACCTGTGGGGCCGAAAGGAAGTTGTCTAATGCATTTTTCATAGACGGCCAAAAAGTGCTACATGTAGATACATTTTGTTACCTGGGAATAACCTTCTCCAAAGATAGAACATGGTCTAATGAATTTAATGATGGTTGTAATAAGATGGCTAAAAGTGCTCACGGGGTTTTTAGATTTGCGGCTAAGATTGGAGACAGACGTATCAGGGATATGCTTCAGATTTACCAAGCCAGATGTGTGTCAATTGCACTATATGGGGCCGGAGTTTGGGGTCATCATTGTGATAATAGTTTGCAGACGGAGGAAAATTCTTTCCTCAAAAAGCTTTTATGTTTGCCTACCTCTGCCCCAACTGAGTTGATTCATAGAGAATTGGGGATTAACTATCTGATAGATTTGTTATCCCTAAGGCCCCTTATGGTTTGGCGATCCATCTGGTTAAAGGAGGAGACAGCCTTTAATAGATCTGTTATAGAGGACTGCCTCACCTCAGATAATTATTTAAAAATCCCCTGGTTAAAATATATTGTCGACTGTTTTCTGTAAATTTTTGATATAAATATAACGGCCAATCCATGTGCTGCTGCTGCAATACCCAAAAGCGAGTTGAAATCAACATTCTTAGTGTATAGACTGAGGAGACGGTCAACAAAGAACAGATTATTGTCTTCCACCTTGTTTTATAATAGCCACATTGTTAATGAAGGTTATCCTTTATATCTGTCCCAGGTGACTAGGCCGTCCCATAGATTTGTACTTGTTAGACTTAGGTTCGGTTTGATACACCATCTGGTGGCATTTCCCCACCTTAAAAAGTATCCGACTGGACCCTGCCCATGCGATGGTCTATCTAAGCAGAGCACTTTGCACTTTCTCATGATTTGTAAACTTTACATGGGTTTTCGTATTGCTTATTTAAAACCTTTGTTTATCAAATATGGTTCCCGATCTATCAATGATGCAATGAAATGAATTTTTAATATGCATTCTGTAGATATATGCTTTTTTACTGCTACATTTTTAAACCAATCAATTAATGCCAGGAAAAATATGGTGTTTTAACTGTTTTAAACTTTTTCTTTTTTTGTTTATTTCTGCAACATTTGTTACCCTATGTATCTCTCATGTGCTTTTATGGTCATTTCTATATGCACCAAATAACGCTTTATGAATTGATATTGAATTGGTTAAATGTCAGTTCTATATTTAGAAGCCTGGCAGGGCTCCTAGAGCAAGGTCTGCTTTGACATTTTGACCTCTCAAACTTTTTGAAAGACGACAGGGGAGAGAAGGAGAAGTTTTACTTTTTTTGGCAAAAGCAAGCACTTTATGTACTCATATGATAGGAAACTATATAATGGTATATGTGAACTTTGATTAACAGATAAGCTTTGCCATATTTATATACAGCACTAATGCTTTTAGTCTGAGGTTTCAAAAGCTGAGGCAATGAAATGTAGTTTGAATTCATTCGCCCTCCAGTTACACTTGTACATTTGCTAAAAGGATTGGGGTTTGGGTATTCATGTTTTATTAGCTCTCTCACAAGTGCTATGTACTTCCTATAACTTTGTTTATGCCCAGTTGCTACATAGGGGTTGATAGTGTTGACAGAAGTGAAATTTGTTTCAGGTTTCCTACTGTGAAAATGGGGGAAAGAGGCTAGCTCCTCTACAAATTAAGGCTAGGTAAAATGTATTTCTTTTAGCCTGCCTAAGCTGTCTGTGAAATAGCAATGAGACATTTAATTGGCATTCAGTAATACTGTTCTAAACATTGTTAGCATTAATAAAATGAATAAAAATATGTTATGTTACTGGCCATCCTGTTTGATGAAATTATGACAGGATCAGTAGTCTAGATTGTTGTTCCCTTATTTTGATCTTTAAGGGGAACTAGATGTGGGTAGTTTTTGTTCTACAAGTCTTAAGATGATAACACCATTATTGTATGTTATTCTCATGCTACATAGTTTTGCAAGGGCATTGCTAGTTTTTTATTAGCTAGTCTGTGTAAATAAACTGAGAGTCCTTATTAGAGCTGATGTTGCATAGTTTGGATCATGAAAAGTAGAACGCAGAGAAGATGCCAATGTGATCCTTTGCAAAAATGTTTTGAAGGAAATGTTGTTTTATAGATAAGAAACCCTGTTAAATTAGCAGTTTTAGATTTTCCTGTGTCTCCTATAACATGAGAGCATAGGCCTAAGCGTACAATGTAGGTGCTTTTATTAAGAAGAATCATTTTAGAAGTGTCTGCAGTCCTGAACAAGTAGTTTAAAATCTATAAGTAAAAGTGTAGAACATTTCCTTTTTAATTCTGAGGGTTTTCAGATTAGTACACAGGAATACACCAATGTAAGGATTTAGGGTATGTCTGTGTTGTTTTTCTCTTTTCCTCTGAATTTAGTACATTAATACAGACTTCCTTGGCTGCTTGGGATTGGGTGATGTAATACTCTTGTCAGTTCACCAAAGAGTTCCTTTTATACTTGCCAATAGGTCTAGGCTGTTGTTTTTTGTTACTTTCACATAGATAGATGGAAGTGGTTCTTGGGTGCCTTGCTAATATATGGTTTAAACAATTATGATTTTCAACATGTCCGAGTTTGACACACCACAAAACATTTACCAATCATAAATAATATATAACAAACAATATGTGCATCGAAATATGCAATAAATTAATCAAAAACAATACAATTTAATCAAAATATACATTACAATAGTACACCAGTACTTTTGTCATAACATTCCTGTCTCAAATATATTTTTCAATCTCCATGTGTTTTAGGACTATTCTCACAAGGGACAGACTTCAACAAATATAATTTTGATGTCCACCACTGAGATGGACACTATTGGTCTAATGGCCCTTTGTGAGTATATGAGGAAATCTTATGGAAAAGCTTTTTGATTACATTGTATTGGTTTTGAAAATGTATTGCATATTTCAATGCACATATTGTTTTTTATATATATAGTTTATGATTGGTAAATGTTTTGTAGTGGGTCAAACTCGGACATGTTGAAAATCATAATTGTTTAAATCAATATGATAGAAATGTTTGATGATAAAAACGTCAGTGCTTACGAATAAATTTATTGAGGCACAGAGCCTGCTTTAAATAAAGAGCAGCCCAAAAAAAACGAGACCAGGTAATTGTTTTTTATTAGATTATGATGTCCTTCCTGGTCCCGTAAGTGCAAGACCCCTTTTTGATATAAAGTTGCTAATATATGGGGCGTCCGAAACTAGGAAATATTCTGAGACTGTCCTCTCTGTTGATAGATTGTTTCTGTGCCTTGTCTAAAGACCTTTTATTCTGTCCACCAATAGATATTTGCTGCCTTACAACCATTGCCAGAGGGGCCCGGACATCAGATTTAGCCTGGGGAGTCAGCATCAGCACCAGTCCGGCTTGAAGCCAAAGTGAAGGTAACCAGCACAAGCATTGCTGGCAACTAGGACCTCAGTGAAGGCGGAAGCCCTGTGATGAATTGGGTACCCCTGCCACTGTCTTGGGAGAAAGACGGGGTCACAAATCAGAAAGGAGAAATTGTGAATCAAGTATTGATGCCCCTGCTGAGAGTCACAGACCGACCAGAATGGCGAGGAGGCTTTGCTTGAGGTTACCCCTTTGGAAACAAGGGTTGCTTCAGAGATCCTAGCATCAGGCCTCTGAATCCTGGTCCCAAAGTGAATGCAAGTTTACTCCTTTGTTGTTGGTCAAGAGATACCTGAGCACACTGGATGCAATGTGTGGCCCCAACGAATGAGCAGTGCGCCAGCAGATCAATACAGGAGTTAGGGAAGGACTCGAGTTTAGGGTGCAGGTGCTGTGTCTCTGGTGCCTGTTAGATTGAAGTAAAGAAAACTGGTGCACTGCCTTAGACACTGAACAGGATCGCTAAGAGCATTTGCCCTGGTGGGTGACTGCCCTATCCTGAAAGAAGAGACTATTCCTTGAAACTGGGCTGTGATTCTTGAGTTGCGAGTTGTGCAGCTCCACCGTGGAAACAACAAGAGCCTGCCTGTGAGGCTCAAATGGACACAGGGAGAAGAATCCCCTCTGGTTGGTTGTACAGCAGCTTCAATTTCCCCAAGGACTTCTTCTTTTTATTGTTAATAATGTATCCCTTTAGTCATCCCGTTTTTTGAGGAGGAGTAGCCCTTTGCAGCTCTTCGTCCTAATTCCTATGGCACAGTGTGGTCCTCCTGGTCCCAAATACAATTGATGTTCTAGCCCTCATAAAGTGACCTGGCTCGCAAACAGTCTAATCCAAAAGGAAAACTGAGTCATAGGTCCAGGTCACTGCGATGATCCAGAACCCGCATCTGAATCCTGCTCACGAATAGCCAAGACCCAATGCGAATCAACAACTTCGTAGCACACCACATGGGGGCAAAAGTCTGAAATCGATATACAGCTGATTCCGGCGAAAGATCAGGAGGGCTATTCCCCTCCAGAGGACATTTGTAAACTCTACGGGTAACCACATGACTATGGGCAGTTTAACGGGGATTCATTGGCAAGGACTGGCAACCAGCTTTCATTGGAGTCGAGACTATGCCTCAGCCACGACAGATACTTTAACTGTTTTGAGGTATTGGAGAGGGAGGGTGGGGGTGTTGCTGGGAAGTTTTTTGTTCTTGTTTGTGCTATGTCTTTCTATCTTACATATGGTACTCCCCAAAGCGAGGCCACACACAGGTCCAATCCTCTACATGTGAATCACCTGACCATATGTCTATCAGGCCTGATAGATGTCCCAGGGAGTGGGCTCTGAATAGTTAGCTGGAATGTAATAGGCATCCTAGATAAGATAAAAAGGGGTGCTATACTCCGTCAGGCTAAACTATACCAAGCAGATGTTTTATTGCTACAGGAAACTTACCTCTTAGGGACCAAAACGTAATGTCTCTCCCGCTTTGATTATGCCCAGCTCTTTCATTCTGGGTGGGCTGTAGGTTCCCGGGGGGGTGGCTATCCTGATTCATCATAGGGTTCCTTTTGAGCATGCTAGATCTTGTATAGACACACAAGGCAGATACGTAACTGTAACAGGTACATTATACAGTGAGCAAATCGTCCTGGGTATGCCCCCCCTCACCTGGACCCTTGTAGAGCGCTTGGTGACAATGTGGACAGAGGTACCTGAAGGACTGACAGTAGTTGGGTGAGACTGGAATGATATGCTACACCCAACCCAAGACAGGTTGCAAGAGACAAGCAGACCGATGGTGACACAACATTCATGATTGCGATCCTTAGATGAGCTGGATTGGGTAGACACTTGGAGGAGACCTCAACCACCGGATCAGAGATATACATACTATTCAGGGGTACATGAGTTTTTCTCCAAACCGGATTACATATTTGTGCCCTCTAGATGCTCTCACAGAATATCAACTGTGGAGATACTACCCAGAGGCCTGCACGACCACTACCGGGTGCTACTCGGGTTTCGGATAGGTCCATATCGCCCCATCTTTCACCGGCGTCTCTCTACTTGGCAGCTGCACGAACAACATAGGACACACTTGCATCTAGCGATCGCCAAGTACCTTATCCATAAAGCCTCAGGACAGTGGAGCCCACTGAAACATTGTGGGAGGCTATGAAGCCGACTCTATGAGTAGTAGATATCGCCTTCTGTGCAGCACAACGTAAGCAGCGTCACAAAACATTAATACGCCAAAGCCCATCTCATAGATTTGGAGCGGTGAGGCAATGGAAAGAATGGGAATCAGGTGCATCATCAATTGCTTCTCACACAACAGCTATATGCGAGTGAGTTACTGGGTGAGAGAAGGTTGGCATGGCTGGCATCCGGTAGTAGGATATACCAATGTGGGGATAAATCAAGCACACTACTAAACCACTTGTGCCAACAGGTGCTATACCCATTCAATATTAATAATAATCATTAATATTACACCCATTCAATATTCCCGGTATCTGGGGCACAGGCGGCAAGGTGCTTACCGACCTATCTCAGATCGCAACTTGCTTTGCGGGTTACTACACATAGTTGTATGCCCCGAGCAAGACATTGCCGGAAGCTACTCTACAGCTCTTCATAGATGACCTGCCTCTGAAAGCATTGTCGAATGTGGAAAGAACAGAATTGGGTGCCCAGGTGACCTCCAGAACATCATACCTCATACCATGCGATTTTCCTAATAAAGTTGAAGCCAAATTACTTGCTAAACCTCTCACAAACCGCTTCTTGCCATACATAACCGATCTGATACATCCAGACCAGGTGGGCTTTCATTTTTAACTCAACACTTTATTCTGCACTATTGCTGTTCTCCCAATACCCATAACTATAACTGATATCATGTAGCACTCATTGTCTCCTAATCTTTAGTTGTTCAGGCCACACTATTGGTCTGGTTATATATATGAGCTTCATTTGGTCATTTTCAAACTTTGCCTATGCATACTACTGGCGTTTCCTTCTCCATTGTTCTTAAATACTCTTTTCTCTTTTTCGTTCTCTCTCTTCCATGACGACTGCATAGGACTGAGATCCCTCCCTTGCTTGTGCTCCATGCCAAGGTCAGTTGAGGCATGACACCCAACTATGGTGGGTAAGCCCCACCACTAGGGTGGTTTTTGAAGTTTCCCTATAATCAATGTGTACTGTGTTGCGCAGTAATGTCGATCATTCCTGCCTTTTAATTAGAAGGATTGGTATTATAGGGGATAGACCACAATATATACAAAATGACTATAAGGACCTTAGCTGCCTTAGAAATTACTATTCTATTTGTGAGATTGATCTACTATATGCATACATAGTTTGCATTGTCCTGTGTTGTACCCTAGCCACTTAAACCCTTCATGTATATCTTCCTATTAAGAAAAATTGTCTGAATATGTGTCCCACAGGTACCGCCAGTGAATCCTCTGCCCTCTGATGCTCCATGGAATCACTGGGGTTCCCTATACACTGTCAATATGATTTATGCTTATTTGATTTGAGCACATTGAGAAGCAGCATCAGTAGGTCCTGAAGAAAGGCCCCAAACCATTTGGGTCACAGACTGAAACATATCGACCTCTGTGGCACATAAGCAGGTTTAATTATTCCTGCCGTGCAATGAACGTTTTTTGTGAACCCTGGGGTTAGTTTTCGCTGGTCATTCCAATTTGATTTTTACAGAAAAGACTTCAGAAAGCATATGTAGGTGGCGCACCAGTCCCCCCCTGAAAATGCTCTTTTCAAAAAGGCAGAGGCCACCCATGCATCCCACAAAACAGCAGAATGGTGCACTCTAGATTTTGTACTTGTCGACCGAGCGACACATCAAACAACGCTCATGTATCAATCACTAACGCCTGAGAGTTTTGTTTCTTAAAACCTTAAAAAGCGGTAACCCAGAGCAGACTGTACGAATTCAGACATGGATGGATGCCACCAAATGGTGATCTGCTAGGTCTCTTCTGATTAAATATGAGCCCAAATAATGCCCACTGTTGGATTCCTTTTTTGCCATCTGTTGTATCTCAGATTAAAACACTCTTTAAGTAGCCTGGTCCACCATACTCTTTTTTTAGCAACTAATAGCTCAATAACTGATCGACGAGGCACCCCCTCCCATGTGTCCCTTCACAGTTTTGATAGGGAAAGTCCTACCCTGCATTGACTTCTATGTTTTTCCACAATAATTGGGTGATTGTTTTTAAACGTTGTTTTGGAATGAAGGAGACACCGTGCAATTGTTGGCCCGCATAGCCCCAAAAACATTTTATAGTTGTAATTACAAAACATGAGTTAATACTATACAACAAGAAGAAAGGGTACTATTGTGCAGTTTAAATGTGTTTGTTTCCATTTAGGTGCTAATCCAGGTGGCTGGCAATAGTATCAGTTTGGTATCTTGACATAGGTTTGTTTAAAATGTTCACACTTGCAATACTCCTACGGCAGAGACAAAATGCTAGTGGTAGGTTTGGGGACCTTTTTCCTGAAGAAAGCTGGAGACCCCCTGTGAAGCTTTAAACAGAGGCTGAAATACGTCAACAGGGGTTAGTAAATAACTGCCTCCATTATCTAATGCGATTTTTAATCTTACCATTGAATGCTATATAACATATTGATTCAACATCCTGGTAATCTTAGATGCATTAAGGGTCCCATTCCTTTCTCAGAACAACTAACATTGTAATACGATAGCATCAGCATGAAAACAAAGGCAAATATCTCCAGAGAAGAGCGCCTGTATTGCAGACACAAATCAGAACCATTTTGTGTTGGGGTGAAGAGCACGCCCTGTAGCGAGGACCTGGCGTCCTTTTCACAAAAAATATCTGTTGATTTAACCCCACCTTGTGCTAATAATGAAAACATCAATTTTTAGTTCCTTTTAACCATGTTGCTCTATTTTTTGCATAATACGGTATTGGTTGGAAGGCTATATGACTGACTGTAAAAAGTTGTTTCACTGTGTTGGTTAAAATGGCTTTAGGTATATCACCTTTAACAACAATCAACTACAAAAAAGATGAGTTTAACCAGACAATTGCATTAATGAGCTAAAATCGTAAGCCCGAAAAATCCGTCAGACTCTCACAATCTTATCAAAGCTCTAGCTCAATTTTTCTTCTCAGTGTGTAACATGCAAGGTCTTTGAATGTAAATCCCGGAAAGATATATAGGAGTGAAGATTTCAATTCTTATTGTTCCTTTACTCAATAAGCTACAGACACTTGGAACCAAAGGAAGTCAAAATGTGCGTCGGGAATAGTTATAGAAATAGCTCCCAGCAGATGGACAAGAGTGGTAAACACCAAACGACCAAAAGAAATGGCAAGGTAACATGTGTAAATTTGGTTAATTATCCAACCTGTCACTGCAAATAACTACTCTATTTCTTAATGTCGTAGACATCCTGTAAAATAAAATTGTTATTTGTGTAGATAGTCAATAAATTTGCCACAATGCTGTCCAACATTTCTCTGATGTGCCTTTATTGATTTGATTTCTTATAGAAAGTTTTGCTTAATCCCAAGGTATTGCTGTCCTTCAAACTGCACTTACAACTGCTTCATTTTGGAGTATGTAAAGTAGTACACATATATATAACTACTTACACATTACAAAATTATTTCCCCAAATCTACAAGTGGAGATCTTCACCTCATACTTCTCTCCCATCATTTCTGTAAGGAGATCTCCCCCCTAGAGGTGGAGATCTTCAGACGCATAATAATACAATTTTGTAGCTAATGTGGGAGGGACCATGAGGAGTGGTGGAAAAATTGAGAAACATGACACATAAATAGGTGGAGTTAAGGGAGAATTAAGGAGTTTTATAGGGACACAGTAATAAAAAACCCACCCACAAAAGGTTAAAATATTTGCAAAATACTAGAAGGACCAATGAACTTTTCAATGTTCATTTTACTGCTCCCATGCAAAAAAGTGGGTTGATAGGTGTGAAAGGGGAGTGAGGGGGTGGTAGGGAATGCCTCACATCTAGCCTCATACAATTAGAGGTAAAGTATGGTGGCATTCGGGGAAAGGGGAAACATTCCCTAGCTACCAGACAACATGCAATCTCCAGGCATCCATAATTACAACTATGAAATGTGTAAAATGGATGGTGTCGCTATATCTGTGGTTTACCCTAGCATGTCGTAACTCTCCCATCAAGTGGGTCATGTGTTGAATGGTCGGGAGTTATTACCAGTTTCAAGAACAAGTCCCAGATGGTTTCAAACACTGGTAGTTGTTCATCAAGTTCATAGATCACTCGTTCACACTTTGCTGTCCTAAATAACTCAGTCAGCCATTCAGACACTGTCAGGAGGGCAGGCTGTCTCTAATGCCTCTAAATGAATACTTTAGCTGCTGCAGGAACTCTTGCCTGTCATCTCTGACTATGTTTAGTAGGTACTGCACAGTCTGACATGTCATGCAGGAAGGGAAGACATATCGATGGATGGACTTGTATTCCTGTACGAGCCAGTGCTGCCCTTAGTACAGACCAATATGAGGTAAGTGAGGGCTGTACCATGGTCTTTAAGGTAGGTGGCAGCCCTGCTTCAAGCATCTCCAGCGTATATCATGTGGAAGGAGACCGGATTTATGGAGACACATCGTAGTCCAGTTATGCTGCACCTTGAAGTAGGTACAATTTTGTTTAGATTCCCGAAACAGTGTGCCATGCATGTACTGATGGTTTGCTCAGTCCTCAAGGCCATAGGGCAATACATACAAAAAAGTCTTGCAGCGCAGCACAGCAGGTCACCTTGCTGTGCTGTGTGATAGGGAAATGCCAGGAATGCACTGTATTTAAAAGAATATGACAGATTCCTGTCTTTCTCTGAGCGCTTTTGGCATTTTGGATCCCTAGCTCCAACGCAGGCAACCTTGCACCATGGTGCAAGGGTACCTGCGTTGAAGTCAGAATTGTTTTTGTGCAGAAAAACAATCCTGTGAGGCAAATACCCCTTTCTATGTGTGCTACAGAATGCAGCACGCATAGAAAGAGGAAGTAATGAGGAAAAATATATTTCTCCTTGTTATGCCGACCCTGGGAAGGCAAAAGATTTTAGCGCATCCTGAGGTTTACAAGTTCTTGTATAGGAGTTGTGAGGGAACACCCACACAATGCCCATGGAATGCCTGTCCATGGCAGAATAGGGTAACGCAAGGATTTGCGCTGCGCTGCCCTACTCCAGATTTATGAAGCTATTCAGAGCCATGCAAAGTGACTTTGCGTGGCTTCATAAGTCTGTCGTTGAGGTTTGCATCACACATGTACCATGTACCATGTTGCATGGTGCTAACATGATGCAAGGCTCTCATAGATATGCCACACAGTCTTCATGATGAAGGGAGTGCCATTGGGCTTTGCTTTAGTCTCTAATGGGGAACAAATACACATAATCAATCAGTAGATTGTATAAAACCCTAAAACTACCCCTTTGTGCTTCATCCATGTCTTTAGCTAGCATCATGTAGGTTGTGGGATAAAAATGTCAGAGAAACGTCTGGGCTTCGGGTAGGTCGATAGCCTCTCAGCATGAACATGCAGTGACGATATGCATTCGAGCGCACTCTCTGCCCGGTCCGATTGGGCTGCTACTTAGCGTATTCACGGGTCTACCCCCAACAGACGTTTCTCATGTCTATGTAAAGTATACAGGACAAACCTTTTAATGTCTTCTTTCCATGCATAATTTCACAGAGCATGGTGCACACACTCTCTACTTCCCCCATCTCTGTGACGAAATGCCATAATCCACTAGGGACTATAATAGGCATGAAACATGTTGACCTCTGACATTCTTTGCAGCTTAATAGATCATTATAATTATTCTACTCTCAAACAACGTTTTTATTCTTGACAAAGGGACCCTAGTATTAAAACTTGGCTTTCTGTTCGGATCAGTAATTTTTAATATACTTAGTGCCAATATCGGCAACACACCCCACCCACAAACACAGCAATTCCATATTAAAGAACACACAAGACACATTGGTTGTTGGAGAAAACATTGCTGCAGGTTTATTTTGTGTAAGAAATATGCCAACATGGTGGGTCAACTTACGGGCAATCCAAGGGCAGGCAGCCCCTATGCTGCCCTGCCTACCTGATGAGCTAACTGTACCGTGACCTGACCAATCAGTGTTAACCATTTAAGGTGGGTCTCCCCCTTGGATGTACGTTGTTACAACGCATGATTTTAGCACGCATGCTGTTACAACGTGGTTTTTATAACGCATTCTTTTTCAACGCATAACAGAAAGGGGTGTTGGATAGTGAATATTTTAATTTACTATTCCAACACCAGTCCCCGTTGACACTAGGGAAGGTGTTGGATAGTAAATTAAAAGTATTCCCTATCCTTGAGCGCCCCCCAGAGTCATGCGTTGTAATAGAATGCGATTTAAAAACCGCGTTGTAATAGCACTGTGTGCTAAAAGTTGCGTCGTAAACGACGTTCCCCCTCCCCCTTACATACCGTGGACCACCAGCTACCCATTTACTCACACCCCTTGAGGGGCAGATCGTATCCAGGCAAGCCCCTGGTTGCTCAGGTTTACAACTGCCGAAGGACTTTGGGGGCGCCGTCGTTTCCTTCAGGGTCCTGCTGTAAGGATTTCCTGAGGTTGTTTGGCATTTGCACCCTTCTTGTGCTCCTGAAGAGGGTACCCCTATGTACCATTCAGCCTCTGGATTGCCCTGTAACTCCGCCTGCAACACAAAATAACAAGTTAACAGCCTTCCTACCCTAGCCACCCTTCATGCCAACATGCCGAGTAAGCGGTAGGGAGGTAGACGGCGTAATGTCTTGGTGCAAAAAGGATTGCCAGATGGGTGGGGGAGGTAGATGTACCTGTCTCCCTGCCCAGTGGTGTGCCAGAAATGACGCAGGTAGAGCTGGACCCCGAGGGGGGTCCAAACAACAGACCTGTCGGGTTTGTGCCCTCCTATGGGGGCCCCCTGCATGGGCTCCAGGAGGCGCATAGTGCCAATATTGGCAACACACCCCACCCGCAAACAGAGCAATCCCAAAATAAAGAACACACAAGTTACATTGGTTGTTGGAAAAAACATTGCTGCAGGTTTATTTTGCATGAGAAATATGCCAACATGGAGGGTCAACTTACATGCGATCCAAGGGAAGGCAGCCCCTATGCTGCCATGCCCACCTGATGAGCCAACTGCACTGTGGCCTGACCAATCGGTGCTAACCATTTGGGCGGGTCTTCCCCCTACAAACTGTGGATCACCAGTCCACCTATTTACTCACACCCCTTGAGGGGGGCGGAGCCTATCCAGGCAAGCCCCCGGTTTCTCAGGTTTACAACTGCCCGAAGAGCTTACGGGGCACTGTCGTTCCTTCAAGGTCCTGCCGTAAGTACTTCCTGGGCTTGTTTGGCATTCACACCCTTCTTGTGCTCCTGATGAGGGTACCCCTGTGTACCATTCAGCATATGGATTGCCCTGTAATTCCGCTATAGCTCTGGGTGTGGCACCCGTCACACCCAGGACCCCCCACCAAGGCAGGCATTCTTACTTTCACCCTGCTGACTCTAGGGCATCACCCAGGTACAACAGGTCCGTGCCCATGCTAAACATGTGGACCCCATCCTCATCAAAACTCTCGGTGTGACTACCAGTCTTACCAGCCAGCCACTTCCCGTCTACCCCTGAGGGTTCCCAGTCCTTCTAACTGGACAATTCCCATCCACCTCTGCAGGTGCACCCTGTCTCTATCGGGGAAACCTACTGGCAATCCACTCACGAGACCCTGCCTGATATACCAAGCCCTTATTTCATTTGATTTTGAATACAGGTTGCATTAAGCCTTCCTGCCTGATGGGCTTGTGCATGACTTGTACACCACATCGAAGGCAAGTCTGCTGGCCTTCATTTAAATTGGGGATTACTGTTCTGTTTTAACCATAGATTTATTTAGCCATCCCTAGGTTTGTTCGGTGGCCTGCCTGGAAATGAAACATTTGCTCTCTACTTTGACCGCAGTTCAGGGTGAAAACCCTATAGTGCCTGAGCCAATACAGGCCTACTTGTTAGGAATTGGCAGGTTGTGCATTAACCAACACCACCCAGTCACTGATTTCAGAATATGCTGGAAAATCTAATGGAGTTTGCCTCCCAGGCCCACCGTGTATTTGTTAACGAGTTAATGTTTGTGACCAACACTACCCCATTCTCTCTGCAAGCTGGCTTCCTCTTTATAGGAGTACCACGCCGGCCAGACTCCTTACCCAGAAGGGGATGATAAACTACTGCTCTTCGTAATCCAGGAATGTCTGATTTAATCCACTGCGACTAGAACTGTCCGCGTGAGTGCACATCATCCTTCTTCTCCCCCTCATTGGAGACGCAGCACACACTGTTTGGAATGGTGAGATTACACAACCCCTTTCTAAAAAACCACTCTATTTGCGGGTTCCTGGCACTGCCCTCTTCTTCCTGTGTATGGCCAAGGTAAAGGATATAGATTCGAGCCTGCCCCAGTATCCTGCCTGATTACATGACCATATTGCATGCCTGCCCCTCCGCTTCTGACTGCACTATTTAGCGGCTGTGACGCCATGCTGATGTCCCCTCCCAGGGTAGTAGGGCGCTTCCCAACTTCTGCTAATGTGTACCATGAAGCAGACAAGTGGGTGAGGACAGTGGGGGAACAAATTACAGATACTTGCCTCTTCTTTATTAATGGACATGACAAATGTTCATAATACACTGTAGCCTCTTGTGCTATTACACCTTGTTCTCCCAAATTTTGGGACCACAGCACCCCTATTAGATGACAGTTTCCACAGCCAACCTAGCTACTATGGCTATCTGGGCAGGAATGTTTTGCTTGACTGAAGCAACCTGTAACATGCCCTTGGCTCCGGAGTGCCCTACTTTGCTGACTTAGACCACACAATTGCACAGACCTTTTTGATTGCTAAACCAAAGAAAACACCTTAATGGTGCCACAACTGGTTTGAGGGCCTGTATGTAGTGCACACTATTGCAGTCACTGCACCGTTCTTTGAGTGACAACGTATGCAGCCCACATGGCTTGCTTAACTTCAGTCCAATCACAGATACACAGTACCTGCCAATTAGCTCTGCCCCTTGGTGCATAATCCAGCAATAGACCTAGTTCGCCTCATTAGCCCCGGAATCAATTGACCGCAACAGAATCACAGCTGGGATCAGCTCACCTTCAAGTCACCTAGTAATACATGTTGGAACATTTTCCCCGCCTAGCCAGGGAATCTTGCGTATTATTAGTCAAAGATAATGAGGAATCTACGGTTCCCAGATTTATGTTTTGCCGCAGCCCATCTTTTCTGGGACCCCTCTGCCTCCCTGCAAGTCACCTTGTTACTTAATACAGCACCCTAGCGCACCTGCTTGCCGCTCAAAGTCACCTGCAAAAAAAATTACGCACTGCTGCTTGGTGAAGAGGGTTTTTAGCCAAACGTACCCCAGTCCGTATTTTCAGCATTTATCCTTTGTAGGAAGCACCTGTTCATATGGAGTGTATGGCTATGTCCTGGCATGGCATACCCAATAGCCTGACCCTCAGAGGTGACTATCCTGCTATGCTGTGTAAAAGCTACACCATCCAATGAGCTTAGAGATATGTGTCCTCATGTACTTGCTCTGTATCTCTCCTTTTTTACAGGAATCTTGCCTGTTAAGTTTAATCTGCGGTGTTGGCCCCCAGACGTCCAAGGCTGCTTAACTGCTAGCAATGTGAGCAGTTGCTGACAATAATGTGGGAATCTCCCAGTTTGAAATTGCTTTTATACTCCGCCCGGCCTGAGTAGTACTGAATTAGGGAGGGAATCTCCCTGTTGCGACTTGAAATTTCTCACTGCCCACCTTCATGTGCTACGTTGTAAGTGATTAAGTACCTAACATATCTTTTCCACTTGGAAAGATACAACAAACCGCTTTGTTTTGGAGAAACTTAAAAGGCACAACATTTACCATGGACCTACCTCTAAAGAGGTAACAGCCCCTCAGCCTCTGAAAATCCAAATGAGATCAGCTGCCTGAAGCTGCAACTAAAATGCATTACAATTGTTTGTACCCAGGCCTGTTTAAAGTAAATGTTATTCCATTATTATCATGACAGGCTGAGTGGTCCCATGAGGCACAGGGTCAGACTGATTTGCATATGGCCATGTCTGAACTGGGGTGGCAGAGTGGGCTAAAGAACGGTGATGGATTAAACCCAGATTTTTTGACTGGGTGTGAGTGTTTGATTGGTTCAGATGCTCCGTCCATCACCACCCTCTTTTGTAGGCTGAGTGGGCGGCACACTATCTGATGAGATGGCCTTAGTAAATAGCTTCCCCTATGTGATTCCAATATGCCCAACCTTTCTTAAAGGAATGACTAGTATGTAGTTTACTCTCCAGTGTCCTTCCCACAATCTTCCCAGGCTGCTTAATTGCTAACAATGTGAGTGGCTTAGTGACAGATGCTTGACATCTAATAGTCGAAGTTTCAAATCTCCCCAAACCCACCTTATTGTGAGTCGTCGTATTATAACCTGGAGGACCGGGTAAGTCTGTGGCTGCCTTTATTCCTATTCTTCACATTTCTGGTTCAGACGTCGGGGTCAGTCAGTCCCCATGTCAATTAGCATGGCCACCAACAATCAAACGTTTTTTATGACCTGATGTCATTTGGTGCTATGTGCCTCTTCTTTATTAATGGACATGACAAATGTTCATAATACACTGTAGCCTCTTGTGCTATTACACCTTGTTCTCCCAAATTTTGGGACCACAGCACCCCTATTAGATGACAGTTTCCACAGCCAACCTAGCTACTATGGCTATCTGGGCAGGAATGTTTTGCTTGACTGAAGCAACCTGTAACATGCCCTTGGCTCCGGAGTGCCCTACTTTGCTGACTTAGACCACACAATTGCACAGACCTTTTTGATTGCTAAACCAAAGAAAACACCTTAATGGTGCCACAACTGGTTTGAGGGCCTGTATGTAGTGCACACTATTGCAGTCACTGCACCGTTCTTTGAGTGACAACATATGCAGCCCACATGGCTTGCTTAACTTCAGTCCAATCACAGATACACAGTACCTGCCAATCAGCTCTGCCCCTTGGTGCATAATCCAGCAATAGACCTAGTTCGCCTCATTAGCCCCGGAATCAATTGACCGCAACAGAATCACAGCTGGGATCAGCTCACCTTCAAGTCGCCTAGTAATACATGTTGGAACATTTTCCCCGCCTAGCCAGGGAATCTTGCGTATTATTAGTCAAAGATAATGAGGAATCTACGGTTCCCAGATTTATGTTTTGCCGCAGCCCATCTTTTCTGGGACCCCTCTGCCTCCCTGCAAGTCACCTTGTTACTTAATACAGCACCCTAGCGCACCTGCTTGCCGCTCAAAGTCACCTGCAGAAAAAATGATGCACTGCTGCTTGGTGAAGAGGGTTTTTAGCCAAACGTACCCCAGTCCGTGTTTTCAGCATTTATCCTTTGTAGGAAGCACCTGTTCATATGGAGTGTATGGCTATGTCCTGGCATGGCATACCCAATAGCCTGACCCTCAGAGGTGACTATCCTGCTATGCTGTGTAAAAGCTACACCATCCAATGAGCTTAGAGATATGTGTCCTCATGTACTTGCTCTGTATCTCTCCTTTTTTACAGGAATCTTGCCTGTTAAGTTTAATCTGCGGTGTTGGCCCCCAGACGTCCAAGGCTGCTTAACTGCTAGCAATGTGAGCAGTTGCTGACAATAATGTGGGAATCTCCCAGTTTGAAATTGCTTTTATACTCCGCCCGGCCTGAGTAGTACTGAATTAGGGAGGGAATCTCCCTGTTGCGACTTGAAATTTCTCACTGCCCACCTTCATGTGCTACGTTGTAAGTGATTAAGTACCTAACATATCTTTTCCACTTGGAAAGATACAACAAACCGCTTTGTTTTGGAGAAACTTAAAAGGCACAAAATGTACCATGGACCTACCTCTAAAGAGGTAACAGCCCCTCAGCCTCTGAAAATCCAAATGAGATCAGCTGCCTGAAGCTGCAACTAAAATGCATTACAATTGTTTGTACCCAGGCCTGTTGAAAGTAAATGTTATTACATTATTATCATGACAGGCTGAGTGGTCCCATGAGGCACAGGGTCAGACTGATTTGCATATGGCCATGTCTGAACTGGGGTGGCAGAGTGGGCTAAAGAACGGTGATGGATTAAACCCAGATTTTTTGACTGGGTGTGAGTGTTTGATTGGTTCAGATGCTCCGTCCATCACCACCCTCTTTTGTAGGCTGAGTGGGCGGCACACTATCTGATGAGATGGCCTTAGTAAATAGCTTCCCCTATGTGATTCCAATATGCCCAACCTTTCTTAAAGGAATGACTAGTATGTAGTTTACTCTCCAGTGTCCTTCCCACAATCTTCCCAGGCTGCTTAATTGCTAACAATGTGAGTGGCTTAGTGACAGATGCTTGACATCTAATAGTCGAAGTTTCAAATCTCCCCAAACCCACCTTATTGTGAGTCGTCTTATTATAACCTGGAGGACCGGGTAAGTCTGTGGCTGCCTTTATTCCTATTCTTCACATTTCTGGTTCAGACGTCGGGGTCAGTCAGTCCCCATGTCAATTAGCATGGCCACCAACAATCAAAAGTTTTTTATGACCTGATGTCATTTGGTGCTATGTGCTGGATCTATGAGTAACCTTTGTGAATGTGGCTTGTGTTGTTACTATTCCATTTTTAACTTGCTTGTTGCCTTAGTGAGCGAAGTCAGTAATGCCATACAGTGAATGCACTTCTGTGTGTGTTGTGGGGATGCACAATGATTTGCTTACTGAAGCTGTTTAAACTGCAGTATCTTAAACCCTTCTTGAAAAATGCTGCCCCCGGAGTTCTGTAAATGTGACACATTTTGGATTTGTCCGTCACAATTAAGCTAGTAGCCTCAGATCAAATTGTGTGAGCAGGGCAAGTGCCTCAAACTTCTGACTGGACCATCACCGTTTAATTTTTCCGAATTCAGCAAGTCGTAAAGACTGCTTCATTTCACAATAGGAACTCTTCTGACATCGGCACTCCGCAGTCGTTTAGCCTATATGAGACAATAGTCGTTAACTGTGGCACACTTCAATATCGCTCTACCATGATTCTATTTGGAATTAAAATAAGGGTCTGAAAACCCATCCTTTCACCTGTCCTGATCACCAGTATTACCCCCAACTGAGAGGAAGGGGCATCCCTTTTTGCAGGGCCGGCTCTAGGCTCATGGTGGCCCTGTGCAGGGAGCGTAGGTGGGGGCCCCGGAAGAGGTGATCCGGACGGGGCGGAGCTCAGGAAGGTGTTTTAATAATACGTCCAGAAAAGTCGTTAGATGATTGACCAGTAGTAGAAGGCAAGGCTTCTTCTTTTCTGGGAAGTGCTGTGCCGAGAGTAGAAGACACAGGTCATCTCTGGGGGGCATGCTACGCAGGGAATAAATAGAAGGCAGGGGGGGTGGAGTCTTCTCTAGGGGCTCGGTGAAGTGGTTAGAGAAAAGGGAAAGGGAAGTGCTTTAAATGGGAAGATACTGCCCGGTACTGCGTGCCTGCACTTCCTGAATGTGAAGGGTAGAGTATCTGCACCTCTCAGCACTTCTGTAACATATTTAATGGGAGAGCACCGGCACTTCTCAGGAGCAAGCAGGTACTCTAATTAGTGAGTGCCTGCAATTCAATATTTCCATTTCACGCACTGAGGCCTGAACAAGGGGTATTTTGGTCGTCTGTCACCTTGCTCCTTTGTTCTCGACTCAGTACAGGGGTTGGGCTCAGGACGCACAGGGATCCTTGTTTTTGAGATGGAGCCTGAGACCAGGGATGAGCCTTTTAAATAATGCCTAATATAGAATTATAAACAACAAAACAAAGGGCCAGTACTGCTCAGTTATTTGTTATCACTTTTGTAAAAACGAGGAAACTAACAGCTCATTTGCATGGACCCCTCATTCAGTCCAGGATCTCTTTCAAATAAAGTTTTATTAATTCAAAATATCTTTTTGTATTATTTGAAATGTTTTTCAAAAGTGGTTTTTTAAGAGCTTCTGTAATTGACAATTATTTACATTCAAACATTACATTCTCATTAGGGGAGGGAGACTTTTAAGTTCAATATGAAATGAGTGAATATGTACAAGAGTGAGGTGAATAGAAAGATTATAGAAATCAGGTGTCAGTTATCAATCTCAACAATCATACTGTGATACATTCATGCTCAACTTGCACATACGTGCTGGCTCATACACCAGGCGCTCAAGGAAAGATAAAAGGGTGCAAAACGATATTTGGAATGTGTATAGGTGACCTTAGACTATTTAGTCTTTTTTTATATATCAAAGGTTCCTATCACAACTAAAGTAGTTGCCAATATGATCACGCTACAAGGCCATCAAACAATTTAATAATATAATATAGAATTATGGCGTGCGTCACTGCCGGTGTCGGCGCGATCAGGCAGCACTGCAGCAGGCTGTCATTGTAAGACTGTTCCCACCCACTCGAGGCCTGCACATTGCTCACCGTTCCAAATTTGAAGGGTCGGGCTCGGGGAAGAGTCGAGATAGTGCAATAACAGTCATCACCCCATTTGTGTTTTTTTTATGAAACGCATGCCCTTTGATCTTGCATCTGCTTCATTTGTCTTCAAAAGGATATGTTCCCTACGTCAAAAGATATGGATTGCTGCATCAAATTATTTCAAGATGCTATTCTGGTGTTCTCCAAAGACACTGAATCACATTAAGACTGTTTTGGAGGAGGTTTGCTCTAGATTTGCACAAAAGGACTGAAAAGTGTACCTTGTTTCAAGACAAAGTCAATTAGTCCAAGCAATCTATGAATGCTCTTGTTTCTTTTCTGAGAATAAAGTATTGTCATTTAATTGCTTTGTGAATACCATAGGAAATTTGTGAAAGATTTTGCAAGCAAAACGGAATATCTTTGTAAATTATTGCGCACAAAGCAAAAATTTGTGTGCACTGAATGGCAGCAGTTAGCTTTCAACAACGTCAATGTTGCTATTGCTTCTGCTCCTACTTTGAAATACTCTTGCACAGGCAAAACCTGTGTCATAAATGTGAGGTTAGTGCATATGGTTTCGGCACTGTATTAGACCAGGTTGCAGGTTAAACAAGAATGGAATGTTTTGTTTGCTTCAAAGTTGCTATCTCCTACCAAACGCAAATATGGTGTATTTGAAAACGATTTACTAGCACGCGTATGGGCTATCAAGCATTTTGGACATTATGTTTGGCAATTCAAATAATGCCCACAAATTTCTGGAGGTGGTCTTTCAGCTACTGTTCTCATTATCCACTTGTATTCCAAGCTCTACCAATACAACTTGGAGGACATGTTCGTACCAGGAAGGAAGAAGAGAACAGCATACTTTTTTATCAGGTTGACCTGTTGACAAGCAAAAGTTCTGAACCATCTGAAGAGATATACATGGAGTTGGTCATTCACAAAGAAGTTGATCAGTCTATCTTTGGAGTTACAGGAGTTGCATGGTATGCCACTGATATCATCTTGACTAAAGTAAAACAATTTGTTAATGAACGTGCACCAAACATGAAATCCCTACAGGGTCCCTTTAAGTCATTTTGGCCACATAGTGCAAGAATTTAGTTTGAAAAGCAATCCGGTGTTTTGAGAAAACAAATGCATTCTACTAGAGGACATAAACTGTGCTTACTTCAAAGTGCACATCATGGGCACTTGGGAATATCTGCACTCAAGAATTTCTTGCAAACCCGTTTCTGGTGGTTTGGAATCAACACTGATGTGTGTACTTCGAGTGACATAAACAAATACCATTACTTCATATCTACCCATGTCTCCCGCACATTGGTCAAAAGCTAAATGGGAAAAACTAGCCTCAGATGTGTGGGTGCCCTCGAAATTCTTCTGGCTCATAGGAATTTGCCCTTATGTTAGTTGCCTGTCACTTTAAGTGACTGGAAAAGCAATTTGTTGAAAAGCCACCACCAGAGCTATTTTGAACCGTCTTTTAGTTTTAAAAGAAAGATGTATTCCCTGAGTCACTCATTACAGACAATGGTATGCAATTGGGCGCCACATAAATGAAAGAATTTCTAATCAAATATCAGATAAAAAACATCAACACTGTTCTGTATCACCCACAGTGCAAAAGTCAAGTTGAACATTTCAATGGCCACCTCAAGCATAGTATTAAACTGGCACAAATTACCAATACTTCTCGGATAACTACTGTTAAAGAAAGCCTGTGGGCAAGGTGTAGAAGTGACCTGTCATCCATACTGATACAGTATAGTTTATGAGTGCTTAGTCTGAAGAAACAACAAACTCAGAATTCAAAATGTTAAACCGTGGTTGGGGGCTCTCTTTAATAATAACTGTATTTTATTTTATCGAAATGGCCCCTTTTTGCAACATTATAATAATGAAAGACTGTGGTGGGGGAGGGAGGATCATAGTGCTCTAATCTCTACCTTCTTTTATGACAGTTATTAGCTCCCTGTTCTAAACTGGGATTTTAACTTATACACTTCAAGTAAAAAAATTACCTCTCTAACTAAAGCACTGACCTATTTTCATTATATGGATTCCCTGGTATGCATGGATCGCGTATTTTGCAGCAGGTATATTAACCTGCTGTGCAACTTTATAATTAGTCAAAACGTCCACTATAGAAAATGATCGCACTCCAAGAAGAACATTAATCGCAGTTATGGTGACATTTGTATTGTTGTATGAACATTTCAGGAGGAAAGGAAGTTAACAACAGGTGCTTGTTAAACTTAAATACTTACAAACTGCATGGTGAATTCTACTTGTAGTTATCATTAAGATATTTTGCGAATGGATTGTAATCGTGTTCCATTGACAAAGTGCTGCTGGAGCCGTGTAAACACTCGGAGTAAAAGGCTCATGCATAAATAGATATTTAGATTTAGATATGGCTCTGAAGGCGACCCAAAGGAATCTTCCAGAGGCCAACAGACCGGAAAAGAGGTACAGAGTGCCCTGAGGAAAAAGCAGAGACTAGAAAATTCAAAGCTTTATCGGAAGCAGGAGCTGAAAGCTTGAAGCCGGTACTGTCAGAATATGTGCGTTTAAACACAGAAAGTGTTCGCTCCTACGGTACCAGGCATGTTTAGTTACAAAGATTACTAACCCAGCCCAACACTATCCAGGACATTTGGTAAATATTATTTATCACTAAATAATAGACACTGCTGGCAGGCAGAGGCTCTAAATTATGGGAACCATAATATTTGGAACTTTAAATTGACGTTACTTCAATGAATTATTTTATGCATCTAGGACTTGCCTTCCGCTCACACACCTACTTTATGCAGTGATTGCCGAGAGTGCAGCTGCATTTCCTACGGCCTCCACTTGTCTGAGCAGCCTGGCAGCCCGAGCTCGCTTGGGTCGGCTCAGTGTCAGCTGAGCTGCAATCAAGGGTCCTGGGCGGGCCGCCTTGCTCTGGCGGCGTCAAGACTGACCACGGTGGCCCCCGTGCTGTCCTCAGGGCCGGGGGTCGGGCTCATGCTTAATTGAAAAACTACAGGAGCATTCATTTTACAGCGAGGGGGCTCAGTGCAGAATTAACTGCCGCCCGGTGTCTATCTATTGGAGGCAGTAACTGTGACATCAGGAAAGTGCGTGAATGCGCGCGGCTGCGCGGTGATACAAAGAACAGTGTTGCATGATGTGTAGTGGGCTTACCCAGGCCAGCCTATGTGTGTGTCGAGCTGCGCGGAGCCGGAGGCCGCCAAATCCTGCCAGGGGGCCGCCACTGGCACGATTATCAGATCCTTCCAATCCGATCCTCGTCGTGGCGGCCCCTGGGGTTTGGCGGCCCTGTGCAGGTGCACACTTTGCACATGCCTAGGGCCGGCCCTGCTTTTTGCCGGGCAATCCTTGTCACCGCATATTAACGTTCTTCTGCCTCTCTACAATTGCAGCATTCACCCATGAAGTAAATAAAGACAAAGTGTGATCACCCATGGTAGCCCAATAATCGAAGTGTCCGGTCACCAGGACAAAATAAACCACACTCTCCCTCTCCCAGCAGTATGCCTGCAATTGATGCGGCCTGAAGATTGGCTGTGACAGGGAGAGCATTCAGGGATATCTTAAGATTTTGGTGGCTTTGGGCAGAACATATTTTGGGGGCCCTTGTTCAGAACAGCTTAGATTTTAATGTCCAGTTCAACTCCTTTGTGCCCTCTTTGGCCAGGTCACTGGTAGTGCACAGATAAACTCGTCCAAATTCTAGGTGTATTTGCTTCTGATATTCAGTGATTGTGACATGTGTTTTAATTGTAACACAGCAGCAGCGCCCCCATATTACTGCAGATATTGTCTGTGAGCCTAGCTATTTTGCACATGACCTCCTATTTTGATCTATCAAAAGCTTTTTTGTGGATGCTGCATGAAACAAGCAATGTTTCTCAGCCAAATCTCTAATCCGCAATAGACTCGCACACGTCACCCACATTAAACTTAAATGAAAGGAAACAGTGTTTAAAACAATCTGTTTAAGAATTCTTCAAGGTCATTAGTGCAAGACTCCCTGCCAGACAGAGTTGGTCCTATTGGGGCCCCACTGAATTTCATTCCTTGGAAATGCAGCTGGGACACCTGCACACATGTAAATGTGCCTGTTTCATTCACTCTTCTGGAAAAAAAACATAATCAAATACCTGTGTGTGCTGTCCAGCTAGGAGGAGTACTGCATTATTGACCAAATAAGAATTCCATTATTCGAGCCCTATCGGGCTCGAATAATGGAATTCTCCTACCCTTTGGCCTGTCACGGACCCCAGACCTAATTCCAACTGTGCCTGAGCCACCTTCAAGTCACAAATGAGGATGTGCTTTGCCAAAAGTAAGATGAATAGTTAATACTGGTGAGTCCAGGCATGGTCGGGCACCCTTTGTTTCCCCACTTGTGACCACCAGTTGCATTACCCAAGGACACATACCTTTTGGAAGCAAAAGGGGATAAATGATTTCCCCTGGTTCACAGGTTGGAGTGTTTGCACAAGGGGTGGCGTGGGAGTTTTAAACTCCTCATCTTTCTGCAGTGGCACAGTGCACCTCAAAGGTAGCCATGCCTCCCGAGGCGATCTCTACTGAAATGGACTTTTAACATAGGGAGATCCCAGGATGTTGAGCGGACGCTGAACTATTGGGTCAGACACGATCTTGGGTGCCTGCCTCCTGCTCTCAGCTTTGACCTTCGCCGGCCCCTATGTCCCGCCAGATGTGCAGCCCACATGAGGCCTCCCCCAGGGGTGAATTGCATGCATTTACCCAGTCTTACATTTTCCAGTGCCACCAGGAACTGAAAACAGGTTAAAGTAATGGACTTTCAGGAACCAGGGCGTCTTGTAGTCAACTGCCCGCAACCAAAGAACTGCAATGTGCCCAAAGGTGCGGGCTTCTGGCTCTGTTTGTAAACCATGGCCCTGAGCAATGCAAGCAACCTTGATGCCAGAGAGGGGCCCGGTCATCTTACAGCCCCCTTGCGTCAGCCGTGGGGTCTGGTGCAACACCCTTGCACTTGAGGAGCCACTTTCAACCACTATCAAAAACAGAAACCCTATTGCAATGAATGTTGTTTATAGGCACCACAAATATCTGTACTACAAGTAAAAGGAAAATTAAGACCTTCTATGAGCAATTCCAGGACGTTATGTACTTTTAAGAAAGTTTCTAGATGACTGTGCCCAAAAATCAATACATTCTGATGCTTGTCTGACAGTGTCTACATTACTGCTTAATTCTATTCACTAAAAAGTACAAGTGTAACATACAAGACACTGCCATGTCAAATTAAACCAAGTTACACCTAAGCAATGGCAATCTCAGCAGCTATACGGCTACTTGCAGAGACCATACGTGTAGCCACCAATGCAGCAATTGCTCGTTGGTGTTTTGCTAGAGCTGGCGTCAGAAACCAGGTGCTGGTGTGTGGGCCCGCTGGTCTCGCGGCCCTTCCCCCGCAACAGCCAAGCCTTATGTGCCTTTTCTATGCTCTGATTGCACCCGAAATGCTGCTCTAGCATGCGATGTGCTGGGGTGGGAACTGCAGCCTCTATGGCCCTGCTGAGGGGCCCACGTACGCCTGCTGCCACTCTTCCCCGCTTCAGAGTGGACGAGATGAAGATTGGTCGCTCAGCATGGGGCCCGAACCCAAGACCCTGAGATTACGAGTCTCATGCTCTACGGACTGAGCTAGATGGACACTAAGTTTAGTTTCACACAGTTTGTGAAGTGAAAGTGTCTGTCTCTCTTATACAGCCTCCCACTGTCACCCGCACTGAACTACCCTCAGAGGATCCGCAGCTGAGCTAGGAACATGTGCAGCTGAGCTGAATTGTCCGCCTCAATGCTAGGAGTGTCTGCTATGGCCAGAGACTGCCGGAACCCCCCATTTCCTTTAACAAACTTTATTAAAATGACATGAGAGGGATTTCTTTGGAGGCTGGGGACATACAACCCCCGGCCATATTTATTAAAACATAAAAATATTATAAAATGTACACAATTACGCAGAAAACGTTCCATGACATTTGATTACAATCGATATATACAGATATCAGATGGCTAACCGTAACATAATTCTAGTACAAGGTATTTCCTATCCGAATCTAACATATGAACCATAATCATACAGTAATTACTTTTCTGCGTATCCTATTTGGGCCTACGGCAAGGTCACTAACTGGTGTCAGATCCTTATCAATTAACCACGCCCTCCAGTCGGAATGCGCATGAGCAGAGGGTCCATTTACCATGAGGGTACTGCCCCCCGGTTACCCCGTACGCTCTATTAACTCTATTAAAGGGGGCCCTTGCATCTCTGCGCCGTTAACTGACATCGTTGTGCATAGGCAGGGTGGCCAACCAGCCTAGAGAAAGCGTAATTCCCCCTCCCCCGCACCCATCTAGCCAAAAGGCTGTAACTGCCCCTGGAGTTCTAGGAGAGACCACTTGTCCCTCCCCTTGGGCAACCCCATTCAAGAATGGCGCCGCCCTCTAAGGACCCTAAATTTACTGCTCACCAATCATGACCTTACCGCCTGACCAAGGAATAGCAATATATACGACGATTGATGACCTGTAAACAGGATAAAGTTCTAAGGAACAAAACAGATTAGTACGACACACTTGTCATTTATATACATTTGGAACAAAACTGTGAAAAAACCTTCATAAAAAACAATACAAATCATCTGCTTCAGGGGATGGTGGGTGGGGAAAAAGAATTACAGCCTCCTAGAGGCTGGAGGGGTAGACCGTCGAGTGCGGAGTCAAAGAGAAACACTCCCACGCTTCCCGGCCTTTTAACCCCTCACTGGCCAAGCTGGTTCTAACCAGCCTGGCCTTTGCTCCCCAGTGACCCGGAAGTGATTCAATCACTTCCGGGTCTCTAGGAGACCCGAGGTCCAATCAGTGCTAAGGCGCGCCCGCCATATCATTGTGACGCGACGGGGCACCACCGAGAGCGGGTGGGGGCCGGTGCGCCCGCCATACTTGCGGTGGGGCCGATGCCGGTCCCACCTTTCTCTATGGCCCGGGACTGCCGGAACCCCCTCTTCCTTTAACAAACATTATTAAAATAGCATGAGAGGGATTTATTTGGAGGCGGGCGTCATACAAACACCTGCCGTATTTATTAAAACATGATAATAAAACAAAATTGAAATAAACAATATTTACACAATTATGCAGAAAACGTTCCATGACATTTGATTACAATTGATATATACGGATATCAGATGGCTAAATTTAACATAATTCTAGTACAATGTATTTCCTATACAAATCTAACATATGAACCATAATCATACAGTAATTACATTTCTGCATATCCTAATAGGGCCTACGGCAAGGTCACTAACTGGTGTCAGATCCTTATCAATTAACCACGCCCTCCAGTTGGAGTGCGCATGCGCAGAGGGCCCGCTTACCGTGAGGGTACTTCCCCCACCGGTTACCCCCCGTATGCTCTATTAACTCCATTAAAGGGGGGCCCTTGCATCTCTGTGCGGTTTACTGATGTTATTGTGCACGTGTGGGGTGGCCAACCAGCCTAGAGAAAGTGTGACTCCCCCCTCCCCCACACCCATCTGGCCAACAGGCTGTAACTGCCCTTGGAGTTCTAGGAGAGACCACTTGTCCCTCCCCTTCTGCGACCACATTTAAGAATGGCGCCGCCCTCTAAAAACCTTAAATTTACTGCTCAACAATCATGACCTTACCGCCACAGGCCAGCGTAGTTAACCGAGTTTCTGCCCCCCTACCCTCCTACACTGAAAGGTCATGCCCTGTCCTTAAAACTCACTAGCCACCCCATTATATTTTCCAACAGAATTTCATTCCCTACCCTAGTCAGGTGGACCCCGTCTTTTAAGAAGCACAGCTCCCCCCTGATACACCAGAGTGCTCTTGTCTATAGCTGAGGAGACCTGAACAATTTCCCTATTTTATTGTTGATCCTCCTTACCGAGTGATTCAACTCTTTTACATCCCCCTCCATTTAAATCTGGGTACCATCTGAGACCATACTATGATGCAGCCCTGGCAAGTCTTAACTAACCACCCTACTTCTGAGATTATATCTTCCATCAAGCCTCTTCTATCCAGATTTTCCAGATCGTTCCCACTCAAATGCAGATAACTATACTGGGTGGAGCCCCATGTTTACCCAAAAGATCCATAACAGAACCCCTGAACTGACTAAGGCAGAGACCCCCTTTTCCATGGAAAGATACCCTAAAACTGGCCTGCTCGGCTCTGTGTCTGTAATTTCCTGAAAGAAAAACTGCATGCAAACGTTTTACATTAGAGTGACCAATGACCCAAACAACTTGTGCTCCTGCTTCCTGTGGATGTGCCCGTCGTTGTATTGTATCTTGCTGCTGGTGTGCCGACGCCAGTTTCCGCCCCATGCATCACAGGTTTGAGAAACTGAAATGTAAGCAGAGATGGAACATGCATCAGTACAATTGAGAAATGCCATACTCACAGCATGTGTAGCCGCACATAGCCCTTATAACAATTGGAGGACCACCTCCCAATCCTTTTTACACTGTTACAGTGCAAACCTCTGGCTGTTGCTTCTGTGGCAGCCCTCCTTGTACATCCTGTTTATTCTGTGCCACCAACTCCCCTATCGTAAAGGTTCGATAGAAGGCCAATGAAAAGGTGGCTCTGAATAGCAACGCCTCCCCTGCTGAGCTGCAAATGCCATCAAGTGCTGCTAATAGAGATGTCAGCAGTTCTATCCCAATTGGGCGTCTTGTGTCTGGTACTGACCCTTGGAGGCTTCACCACCCCTTCAGTGCCTTTCTAACATTGAAACTATTAGTAGGATCTCAGCTACCCTTGATTTGTGCAAAGAAAGAGATTGCTGCTACATGTCGCCTGGCTGCAGCCGCAGAGCGCCCTTCCTTATTCAAAGTATCTAAATACCGCAGGAATGCCTCTGTCTCATGCCAGCTGTCTACCCAGTCTTGCCCCAAAAAAGTGCAGTAAGCACAAAACGCCCCTTCATAAGCTTTCCTGGTCTTGGGAGCTAGGCTAGCTGCCACGAGGTTCTGTAGCTGGGGGCACCAACCTGCCAAAGTACTTCCAGGAAGAGTGTTGGTGATGCCTCCGCAGAGGGTAGGGGTTCCCGGAAAACCTGCATCTTGAAGCGAGAGAGTGTGTCAGCAGCATTATTCAACACCCCCGGGACATGTTTAGCCTTAAACTGTATGTTCAATTTTATACATAACAACACTATTTTCTTCAACAGGCGGAGGATCTTTTTACATCGTGCAGCCTGTTGGTTGATGTATTCTACCACCGTCATGTTAACTGACCAGAAAATCACAGACTGATTACGCAGATGATGAGGCCAAACAGTGAGTGCCACCCAGATGGGAAAGAGTTCCAGGAAACCAATGATGGCTGTCACACCATTCTCCATCCATCATTCCGCCCAAAGCTGCGCCACCCATACATTCCTGAGTATGGCACAAAATCCCACACTGCCCGCAGCGCCAGTCCATAAACCTAACTCCGCAGAGGTAGTGGGAGGACCGGGCCACACCAACCGGCCGTTGAAACCCTCCAGAAATGCCATCCAAATACGCATGTACTGGTGAACCTCAGATGACAGTCTCGTGTGATGGTGTTTTTCTTGGAGGCCCATCATGGCCTGTGAGATGGAGTGGAAGAATGGTAGAGCCATAGGTCTGACTCTCAGCGCAAAATTCAACTAACCCAATGTCTGTTGTAACTGATGTAAGGATACCTTCTCCTTTGCCAGGTATTGTTGTAGTGCTGTTTTAAATTTTGCAATTTTTTCCTTAGGTAACCGGAAACACCACTGTACTGAGTCTAATTCAATGCCTAAGAATTCTATTGTGGTTGCTGGACCCACTGTCTTCCCCAGCGCCAGCGGAAACCCGAAAGCACGCATGAGCACCCAAAATTCCTGCAATGCCTAAGCACACTCCCGGGAGCCCGGACCCTCAAAAGAGAAAGTCATCCAGATAATGAATGACATATTGCTGCCCCATCGCCTGTGTAAAAACCCATTCCAAAAATGAACTGAATTTTTCAAAGTAAGTTCAGGAAACGGAGCAACCCATGGGCATGCACATATCCATGTAGAATTTGTCCTGAAATTTAAAACCCAGAAGGTGATAATCAAGAGAATGGAAGGCAGCAAACAGAAGGCAGACTCAATATCTGACTTGGCTAGCAAGGCCCCAGGGCCCAGGTCCCTTAGCATATCCACTGCCTGATCAAAAGAAGCATACTTAACGCTACAGATTTCCTCATTGATGGCGTCATTCAATGAAATGCCTCTAGGGGCTGACAGATTATGAATCAGCCTGTACTCCCCCTCCTCTTTCTTGGGGACCACTCTAAGGGGTGAGGAAACAAAGTTGTGTACCGGGATGTGATCAAACGGACCAGCTATTCTACCCAAGCGTAATTCCTTTGCAATTTTTGTTGCTGCCACCCCGGGATTGGTTCTTACAGAAAGCTGATTTTTGCAATCTGGTGTCCCTATATAATCAAATGCAGGAATCCTGAAGCCATACAGAAAACCTTCCTGTAAGGTCCTAGCCGAGGCATGATCTGGGTACTTTTTTAACCAAGGGGTCATAGCCATAATGTCAATGGGTGAGTGTGTTACAAGTCGTGCCCTCTGCTCACTCCTGTTTCTTCTGTCCCCTATATCCTGATTTGTTGAGGCATTTTTATTTTGGGTGAGATGGGTGATGGCAGATAGAGCATGCATGCCTGAACGTACAAGTGCCTTGGGCCCTGGTGCATGTCCGCCTAATAAAATCCTAACATGTCCCTTTCTATCCCCGCCGCTCCCTGAACTTGAGGCCGTGCTGGTGGGTTGGGGTGGCCGAAAGGGCTGAGAAGCTTGGAATGTGTGACCCTTGTTGACGTTTTGCACCGTGTTCCCAGGCTGCCCTAGCCCAAACTGATCCAACCATGATATTGTGTCGACTCGGTCCCAGGAAAGTAATAGGTCAACTGCCTTAGCCTCCCTGAAATTCATGTCATATTCCTTCCACCCTACTCCCCCATATTTGTCAAGAGACATAGTAATCCTGCTCTGGTAGCAAGCCACCTCTGCTTTTAAGTTAGGTGAACGCTCAGCTATTATTGCCATAAATACTGAGAATGCTCTAATCCAGTTGCTCAAATTCTCCTCTACCCTGAATTTCAACAGTTCACTGCGCCATTCACTAGGAAGCATCCAATCTTCCTGTTTCCTCGAATACTCCATTTCCCTGTCATCCACAAGTAGGGAGAACATAATAATGTAAGCACCAGACCATACCAATTCTTTCGTTTCGCGTGTTACATGCCTGGCCAAATGTTCCCTTCCTGTGGGTAGTACACCCATGTCCAGTAATGGCAATGTCACTTCCTTACCTATTGCAAAAACTCCAGCTGGCTCCATCAGCTTGTCCTTCCCATGGCTGCTCACTGGCACCTCTTTGTTGTTTTGTGTTAAAGGAACCCCCCCTGCTGGTTGCGGGAGAGATGGAGTACCTGGCCCTTCGCCTGGCGCTCCGCTTGGTGTTGCAATAATCTTCACAACCATCTTTTTTGCCTCAGCCATAGGATCCTCCCCTACCTCCTTTGCCCCAACTGAAGCTGGCAACATCCCTCCCCTCCCTAACCAAGGGAGAACTGCCGCTATCTGTGCCAATAATTCCTGTGGGACCTGATTGATGTCTGCTGGCGTTGTGACAGGCGTAGGGACCACTGGGATAGGTATAGGGATCGCTGGACTAGGTGTGGGCACCATTGGAACAGATGTGGGGACCACTAGGATAGGTATAGGGATAACTGAACTAGGTGTGGACACCACTGAAACTGATGTGGGGACCACCAGGGTTGGTGTGGGGGCCACCGGGCTTGGTGTGGGCACCATTGAGATACGTGCCGGGACCACTGGGATACTTGTGGGGACCACTGGGATAGGCGTATCCTCTCCCAGAGGATGGACTGGCACGGGGACTAGCTCTTGATTCTTTCCTTTCCTGGGCCTAGCGCGCCTGGGGAGCAGATCCAGTTCACCCCTGGGTTTTGGGGGCACTATGGTTTGCTTAGGCCTCCCCACCACCTCACTCTGCCCTTCAATTCTTTCTCTCTCAGCAAGGCTCTGCCCCACTTTCTCAACATTTCCCCATCTCCTATCCATTGTCACCATCCTACGCATCATTGACTCCATCATGCGTTCCATGCGGGAACGCTTAGGGCCATTCTTACTGGCCATAGCTCCTGAACCAAAAATGCAAGGTCACTTATAAATTGATAGGCAATAACACCGCGAACACAATGTTATCTGTACCCAAGTGATTTCTCTCACTGAGAGCCTCCCCAAAATATTTGCCTGGCCTGGAAACCTGTCCAGGTCCTTACCTGAGCACCGTTGGAGGTACACAAACCGGCCGTAGGCACCACGCAACTGGAGCCGCGCCACACCAGCTAACCTGGGTGTTGGGCGAGTAATCTCGAGCCCAGCGGCCCACAGAAGCAGTGAAATACAGGCCTGCCTGTGACCTCTGAGAGTGATGTCCTCTTGCACGTCCGATGTGCCACCACGGAGAGTCTTTGACCACAGAAGCAGAGTAAGGAGTCTGTAAGTATGACAATGAGAATGTTAAATCCCTGATATCAGCTTAATCTGCAGCTGTATCCTTTTGACTGTACCTCTCTGCAAACTTGCTGGCCACCCGGGCAGTATTTACCCTCCCCCTACAGTGAGTATACAACAGTACCCCTGCCGCAGTACACATTATGGGCCTGTTGCCACCTTTTTACACTAAGCGCACAACTGATTGTGCCCCCCCCCCTTTTAGGGCTACCTGCTGCAATAATAGAAACTCTGTATTTACAAAACTCTATTTATCAAAGAGTGAGCCTATCAATCACTCATTGCCACATTAAAATAGGCGACATACTGCCCTCCCTAGCCAATTTGTTCATGTACTTATTTAAAGGCTTTTGTTTTCAAAACCTTCTACCATGTACCGGCATTGATATGCTGTTAAATGAGGCTGGAATGAAAATTGCTATTGCCCGCCAAAGCGGGAACGGAACACTTGCTTGAATCAGCCCTGCTGGGAGTTGGGCCGACGAACTAGCAGTGCCCGAACACTCCAAAAAGCAGCGTTTCGTCAGCCGGAAATGCCCCGTAACCAAGTAGCTTTGTACACGTTTTCTACCCTGCCCTCCCAGGTACCTCCGCAATGCGCCGTTTGCACACTCCCCAACACACAGCCTCGCAGCATGATCACGCTGCTCAATCTCGCCCCACTGTATACCGCTTCCACTCTTTCCCGTGACCTGCAGGTGGGAAACAAGCAAAAAGGGGGGGACCGAACCAGCCTCCGGTCACTCCCGCACTACAGCCCCGCTCCTCCTTGCGCCGCGATCGCCGTGACCTGCAGGATGTCCTCGGATCTGTACTACACCGAGCCGACCTGAAACGAGAAAAGAGAAAAAGAATTACAGCCTTCTAGAGGCTGGAGGGGCCGCCATGGAGTGCAGAGTCAAATAGGCAGACTCCCCCGCTCCCTGGCCTTTTAAGCCCTCACTGGCCAATCCGGTTCTAAGCATGGGCTGAAAATTCGTTCCGCTCGAGAAATTTGCAGATTTTTGGCAATTTCGCGACCCGCGAATCGCGCGAAATTGCCAAACAATCCGCAATTTGCAAGTTCGCGAATTTGTTCTGCTTGTTCGCGCTTCAAAAATACAATCTCGTGCGGGCTGCATTGACTTACCTTGATTCTGAATTTGCCGAGTTGTTTTCTTCCTGCGAACAAGATGGCCACGCCCAAAAACAACCGCATGGGTAAGTTCACTGTAGCCACGCTGAAAAAAACCCCACGAACACGCCAATATAAAAAAATTCACAAGTTTGCACAAATTCGCGGATTTTGCGGACCATGAATTAGCTTTCGCGCGAATTCACGGACCGCGAATTTGCAAATTTCGCCCATGCCTAGTTCTAACTGGCCTGGCCTTCGTTCCCCAGTGACCCAGAAGTGATTCAAGTACTTCCGGGTCACTAGGAGACCCGGGGTCCAATCAGTGCCAAGGCGCGCCCACCGTGTCATTGTGACATGACGGGGCGCGCCCCACCACCTAGAGCAGGTGGGGGCCGGTGCGCCCGCCATACTTGCTGCGGGGCCGATGCCGGCCCCGCATTTCTCAGCAGAGCAGGGCATGTCCGTGGCTGAGCTGGGAGCACGTGTAGCATAACTGGCGGGTCTGAATTTTTCCTAGGTCTATCTACCGCTGAGCAAGGAATATTGGCAGCAGAAAAAGCTGAGGGACTCCAACCCTCAAAAAGTCTGTGGCTGAGCTGAGAGTGTCAGCCAAAGAAAACCGTGGTGTCTGCTCACAGCTAGGTGTGTTTGTGGCTAGGCTTGGAGTGTGTGCAGCAGCAGAAGGGGTGTCTGTGGCAGAGCTGGAAATGTGCACCCTGCAACCCATGACATATATCTTGCTGCCCCTGCGTGGTGGCAAGCAGTGGAGGAGCTTGGGGATGCCAAGGATTGAAACCAGGGCCTCATGCATGCGAGGCATGCTCTCTCCCACCGCGCTACCTCCCTGTGTCTACTTTGCTGGGCGGTCCACTGAGAAGCGAGATCCTTGAAGGAGGAGAGAGGTGGCCCAGGGTGCCATGCTGGGAGTTGCGACATTACTGCAAGGTGAGTGCCGCAATGGCGGGGCCAGACTACCGGCCTTGAACCGGCAGTGCATTTGATCTTGCACTACTGGAGGGAGAGCGATGCCTATCAGAACGTATGCCGGCCATTGAACTGGCATGGAGTCTGAGGTAATCTGAAGGGGCTATGGGTCTAGTGAGGAGACTTAGGTTCATGTGACTCACGGGGGGGGGTAAGATCCAGCTGGGACACTCTAGCTAGCACTGAATGCCCGTGAGGTGCGGAGTACATGTAAGATGGTGTCCCAAGGTGACTGCAGTCTTCTTTGACCTGTGCCTGCATGGGGGAGCCACTCTCCCCGGGATCTAGTACACTACCGCAGGCCCCAGAAGAATTCCCCTCGACCTCCTCCCCCGCCATGGCGCCGCACAGTTAGCAAAGTCCCCATCGAGCCTCGGGTGGGCAGCCGAATGAGACCAGGGAGGGAGGGGGGTTCTGGGTTTGATGGGAAGGGCCAACCCCATGGATAATGGCCTCCTAGGGTGGAACCTAGATGGAGACAAGACACTAACCTCTGCTTCTTGCAGCATAAACCAGACAAGGGCGATCTCCGCGACCTGCGGCCAGCATGACGGTGTGTTATCCCAGTGCAAAAAAGGATCACCAGATTGGCGGGGAGGGTAGATATACCTGTCCCCCTACCCACTGGTGCACCTGAAATTATGCAGGTAGCGCCGGACCCTAAAGAGGGGTCCAAACACTAGACCTGTCGGGTTTGTGCTCTCATGTGGCACTAAAGTGTCCACCCTTCTATGAGGGTCCCCTGCGTGCTCATTAGCATCACCCATTCTACTCACACTTCACTACTCACCCTTGCAAAACACATTGGCTAAAAAGGGAAGGTCTCCGGCAAAGATCCCTCTCAAGGGGCCCGTTGGGCGTTACACCGTCGGCCCAAAGAGGAGCTGCCCGATGATCAAACATGACTCCTTTTGGGATGTGTGAGGGCCCTTGCTCTTAAAAGAAGCCCTCACCTCCACCCAGCACCTACCAGACCTAGTTTCGAACTTAGGAGCAGTGCATTCTGTGTTTTCATTTAATCCACTACCACATCAGCACAGTTATAAGGGGACAGGAGAAAATTGATGAGTAACAGTACTGGAACAAAGGCTTGCTAAATAATATATATTTAGAGTATGTTTATGGGATGACAAATGTGAATGTATGTCTTACACAAATATGTATCTTCCATGTTAGTTTATTACTAATGTTAAGGCTCATTTGCTGCTAAAGTAATTAGTCGGCTGTAAAAAGAAACATCTGACTCGTATCAAACTGAATAATTCATATGATGGCATATGTTCAGTTCATGTTAAATTAATTTCTTGCAGTTTAGCCCCTGGCTAAACTGTCAGTTAGATCCAATGTCTCACACCTAGGTAGATCTATGAAGAACATGGCAACAGTATATTTGTTGATGTGATATATGAAGGTGTGTATGTTTCTAAATATATTACTTGTTATAGAGGAAATTTCTGTCCCTTTTCCGAGCAAACTCAAATGACGTTTGTTAAAAAAACATGTCCATGCTTTGGCTGATTTGCTCTTCTTTATTGTTAAAATCAATAACATTTGTTTATTAAAAAAAAAATCATGTCTGCGTCTTTACGTACTTTTGGAATACTTCTTTGTTTTGAAACTTATTATCCACATGCTGTCAAATGTAAGACGATGTTAGCTCATCTCTAGGCAAATTAATACCCCACATGACATCATAAACAAACTTCAATTTCTGTCACATTCCTGCCTCAAATATTTTCAATTTATCAATATATTTTCTGAAAATGTGTAGTCTGTTTGCCAGCAAAGCAAACTCGTTGGCTATATTAGCAGGCACATCTGATAATGTTTACACATTTACCCCCAAAGAGTCCTCTGCACCCTCACACAGAAGACATTGCACTGTCCACCCTTTAAAGTTATGCTAAAGTGCACTCTGAAATTTGGAGGTGTGGGCATGCTGGAAAGGTGTCCATAAAAGTGGTTCAGTCACTGACAAAAAACCACAGTTGTAAAACCCTCAGATCCTATGAACACCTGTGACATGGGGTGGGGCACTGAGAATCCTAACATCGCCCGCCCCAATTGGTCAGCCTGAATGTATGCTTGTGACCTCGTAGTTTCATTTGACTGGGATATGTCTTTTCTCCCTGCAAGAGTCCAGTCAATGCATGCCTCCATCTTTGGGGTGGCTTTAGTTGGTCCATAGAATAATCAATGCCACCCTCAGAGGTTATAGTGTGTTGTTGCAATATGTACGTCACCCGCTTAGGTGATGGAGGTTCAACGCCCACTATAGAATTCCATTGCTCAGGCGCAGGCTCAGTGAGAAGTAATAAAAGCCTGAGCAAAATATGTCTTGGCAGATTTACAAGCCCCTTGCGCCTCTTTTGCACCGCCGTTGCATCACTTTTGTGACGCAGCAGCGGCGCAAAAGATGCACCATGGTGCAGGGTATTAACAACGTGACGCATCTGGGAGATGCGTCACGTTGCAAAGCTCTGCGCCATAAGGAGGCGTTCCTGCGCAGGGGGGGGCGTTCCTGCGCAGGAACGCCTCCTAAAAGTGGCTGAGTGAAATCTACAAGATTTCACTCAGTCACTTTTAGGCCAATGCCGCGTCAAAACCCTGCGCCTGCTTGAAGCAGGCGTAAGGATTGACACAGCATTTGAAGGATAGGCACCCTAGAGCCTTGCTGGAGCTGCGTCGCACTTGCGAGGCAACTCCAGCAATGCGCCACTTTTACGGCACAGATGCGTGACGCATCTGTGCCGTTTTTGTCTCATGGTGCGCCGCATTGTAAATGCGGCGCATCCATTGTGGCGGAGACATGGCGCACAATAAGTGGCACATCCCTGCTGATATGCAGGGATACGCCACTTGTTGTAAATATGCCCCGTCCTTTTTATTACATGGTGAATTGCCCATTCAAAGGAAGGTTTATCGCCAATACTGGCTCGTTGTAGCACGTTTGGAATTATTAAGTGTGTTGTTCTATCTTACCTTACGAAGCTAAAAATAGCACACATTATGCATTTCAGTGTTGTTCCTTCACTTGCGCTTTGCATTCTGAAACAGTTCTCCTTTCAGCTAAATGCACTTTGAAGAAATAAATACATGTATTTCTTCAACCACGGAAGTGGCATCGGTAGTCATGACCCTGAGTCATAAAATACTCAAATCACGATTTTGCCTCAATTCGGCGGCACTGTTTGTAATATACTTATGATGTGAGTCCCACTGGAAGCGCAAATTACTCTTCATAGATACTAAGATGGACTTCTTGCTTTCCTGATAAGATGATGGGGAAAGTCAACTTATTCTGGGCAGTTCGTTTAAGGAATAGCAGTGAACTGAAGTAAAATTAAAAAAATGAAATGGACCGAATGCATAGGAAGTAAATGATAATGCCTGGCAGCAATAATAAGGATAATGTTGTTGGACCAAAACTCCTTGATGAGAGATTCTCCACAGAGGTTTCAAAACTCTGCCGGTTCCAAAGAAACACATTAAAGTGACGAGGCTCCAATCCCGCATCGTGACAAATAGCCAGCCCAGAGCTTTTAGTCAAAGCATCTCACAGTTGCCACCATCATGCAGTATGCATTGATGCCACCTTAATTCTGGATGGCTGAATGTATTGATGCAGTAAAAAGGGGAAGAGAGTAACCCTTAAACAACTGCAAGGGAACAGGGTTAGAAAGCTAGTAAAAACAAATTATTCCCTCGGTTGTGCCAACTATTCCAATCTTCATAGGTTTCTATCTCATTTAGGGTGTAAGACTCTGAGTCAATAGGATTATACACACACACAGTCCTCAATCATCACTCTAAGGATACTTGGCTAGAAGCAAAACCACAAAAGGCACTTACAGTCTTAAAAAGTAAAATGCATAGCCAGAGAAAATACTTTCATCATTTTATTTATAGAAAAAGTATAGGGTGCAGCGACAAGTTCAAACCAATTTGTAAGATACTGATGTTTTTCAGTTCGTTGTTTAAACTATTAACTCAGATTAGATCTAGCTTACTTTTATATCGCTATAACCCATACATAGATTCAGCATTCTGTATTCATGTGTTTTATGAATACAGAATGCTGACATCAGTATCTTACATATGCAGGCATATAAACATGACAGTAATCAAGCGTACTCCTACAATGAGGCCCCTACCTAATTGTACCTAAGTGTTCGGAGCATGTATGTGGGTGTAAAGCCAAGAATCTCATAGGAAAGAGCCAACCCCAATACCTGATTGGAGAGAATGAAGGACCCCATCTTGGTCTCTAGTTGGACACCCAACAAGGGATATCAGACCGTTGCTTGTCGAAGCTTCAGCATGCAGGGACCTCAGTGTCTTGTGTCAGCGTGGAAACGTCTCCTCTGGTTACCTAGTGAACGTACGGTTCTTTCATACCACAAAGTTAGCGTCAGGGTTCCTACCACAATCAATATGTTTTGAGTATGATTATGTAAATGAGCCTTAATCAATTATTGCAATTATGCAAAGTAGTTCTGACATACTCGGATGAAGATGACCATGACTTTTATAAAGAGTATGTTAATCCTGTTCTGCACATCGTGTGCATGGGATTTTACTAAGAATCCTCGTGCATAATAAATGAGGCTTGTTTCAAGGAAATCAATCAACATTTATTCAGCACATAACTAGGTAAAAGGCAAGTGCTAGAACCGTTATGTAGAGCAAGGTAGAAAAATGTAGGTGAAAAGTCAATTTGCTACTTAGGCCTAGGTTGGGGAACATAACACTACTGCTATGAGCTCCAAAAGTAAATGAATTCTCAGTCCTTACCTCTTGTATCCCTCCACTATCCTTTTCAATCCACATAACAGACTAACATGTTCACCACTCAAATTAATTTCAGATTTCACTTTACTAATTCACCGCTAATCCTTTATGGATGCCGTAGTAGTGTGCTACTAGCTAAAAAAAGCTTCAGGGGTAGCAAGCACTATATAAATTCAAACCTTTTCCCCTCTTTTATCCCTCCACTATCCTTCTCAATCAAAATAACTGACTAACATATCAACAACTCACATTACTTTCATATTTCACTATATTAATTCACCACTAATCCTTTATGGGTACCGGAGTAGTCTGTTACTCGCTGAAAAAGCACTTCAACACCCCATCAGGTGTAGCAAGCGCTATATGAATGCAAACCTTTTCCCTCTTCTATCCCTCCACTATCCTTCTCAATCCAAATAACTGACTAACATATTCCTTGCGAACCTGCAATGGTCGCTTTGGATCAGATTCCCCAGGTAACCATACCTTCAACAGAGTGGGCCACTCTTCTATTCTGGACTATATCCTAGAAACAAGGCTTTGGCCATTGGCTAATGATTTCACTGTCTGTTCGCACATGATAGTGACCACAACGCCTAAATACTTGTACTTAATCTCCCATCCACTGGTGAAAAATCCACAAATTCATCGGCTGCTGATCATAGACTGACCCTAACAAACAATTGGCAGAAGGTTAGGTGGGCCAGGGTAGAAAAATTGCATGGGAAAATGGCCCTCCTATTTGACACCATTATTCCCAATATTGAGGCCCTATCAGAGATAGTGAAGCTTGGAGACCTCGCCTTCTCTCTTGATGAGGTTGCAATGATTAATGAATCCACAATCGCTAAGCTGGAGGAGATGTTTTGGACCACGGCAACAGGGGCCGTGGGAGGAAGTCAAGGAAATCTTGGTTTAACGAGGATTTCCGGGCTGCCAAAAAGGCATTAATAAAGGCTATAAAAGCAAAGTGCAATCTAACAGTGAAAACAGCCAGGTATCATTATAAATTCAAGATTGCAACTGCTAAATCCACTTGGGAAATTGACCAGTGGGACAACCTGAAACTGGATCTGGAGTCCAAAGACATGGAATAATTCTGGAGCATTCTAACTACTGGTAGTGAAAATGGCCAAGAGGCCCTTGAGCCAAATATCTCAGCTGAGAGAGAACATTACTTAGCCCTCTATACTCCACAAGATGACCCAGAGAGAAACCAGACCCTAGTATCTCCGACTCCCTCAGAATCTGAAATAGTAATTCCTGAAATAGCTGTGTCAGAAGTCTGTAAAGCCTTAAACAAAATAGCAGCTGGTAAGGCTGTCGGCCTGGATAAGATCCCAGGGGACCTGTATCAAGCTGAACCTAAGATCCGGGGCCCTTACTTTTGGGTGATCTTCAATGCTATCCTGCAGGGAATGACCCTTCCTGCAACCTGGTTAGGTGCTAAGATCAACCCGGTATACAAGAAGGGATCGCCATTATCACCGGCAAATTACTGACCGATCAGCTTGATCGATGTCTCACAGAAAGTTTTTGCCAGGATTCTCCTAGATCATCTGCAATTCTGGCTGGAGGAACATATGATCCTGACTCCTCTGCAGGCAGGTTTTAGGGAGAAAACATCAACAATAGACCAGATTTTCAGGCTCCTGCTCCTCTATTGGAAAACAGTCCATCTGGAGGGGGGCAGCCTCTACCTGGTCTTTGTTGACCTGAAGCGTGCATTCGAGCAGGTACCCAGAAACACTTTATGGAGGGCATTAAGTGAGCTGGGTCTTCCCCTTTACCTTCTAGACATATTGAGAAGGCTACACAATGGAAACTTTGCCCAAATTAGATATGGGAATAATGGGGAACTGACGCAGCCCATCCCTGTAAATAGGGGGAGTTAGACAGGGATGTGAGCTAGCTCCCACCTTGTTCTGCAATAATATCAATGGTTTGGTTGATGGTCTGAGAGTGTTAAGGATATAGAAGCTCCTAAAATCGCGCAAAAGCAATTTCCTGCCATGATGTTTGCAGACGATACCCTTCTCCTTTCAAAGTCTCCAATGGGCATTTTGAGAGTTTTGTAGGAATAAGGGATTAGAGATCAACATACAAAAAACCAAATACATGATCTTTAACCCTACCAAATCTACACGACCCAACCCGCGTATGAATGGCACTCCTCTGGAGCAGGTTTCTATATTCGACTATTTGGGTCTAACTCTTACCGAAAATATGAGCTGGGAGGCCCAAATCAGTAAATCTAATCTCAAGCTGACGCAAACTACAGGCGGTTTGGCCAAGTTCTTTGGAAAGTCCTTCCATAAACCTGTGAGCCCGGTCATGGAGATCTATAAAACCCAGGCTGGGAGCACTGCCCTATACTGGGCTAAATTATGGGGGCACTTTAACCATAGGCTGATGGTCACTACTGAGAACAAGTTCCTCAGACAATTGCTCGCACTACCGATAAGCTCCTCTTTGGTTCCGCTGCGCATGGACCTTGGGGTGAGATCTGTTGCTGAGGAAATTGGCTGCAGGCCACTACTGTTTTGACAGCGCCTCTGGGTAACACCGGAACTGGCGGAGTACAGATTGGAGCTACTGGAAATCCTGAGACTCCCCGGTTCAGGAATGTTGCCTTGGCTCCTATTTAATAGGGAAGTACTTTATGCAATAGGGCTAAAAGATCTATGGGACAATCCTGACATAGATTGCTTGAGAACATCACGTAAACTCTTAAGTTCTAGCTATTGGGGCGGAAAAAACACTAAACTCCACGCAGGATCCACCCATGGTTCCCCTACACTACACTTTCTGGATATAAAAGACACATGCAAGTTGGAGGCATGCCTTGACAAAATCCGCCTGGTATTAGGCAAGAAGCTTTACGTGCAGTTTTGTCACGGCTGTCTCCCACTGCGCACTCTGACGTGCAAATGGATGGGTGGCAATCCAAGTGGGTGCCCAGCCTGTAACATGTGTGTTGAGTCTGAACTCCATGTGTTCTTTTCCTGCCTGGGTTATCGCACAATTAGAACAAGATGATTGAAACAGCTATACAAAAACCTAGGAACAACCCATTGCAAGGAAGCATTCAGAATTTTAAAGTATAATACCGATTCCCATATAGTCTATGCAGTCTCACGTTTTTTTAAATTCGATGTGGTGGGCCAGGAGGAACTTGCTCAACTTGCAAAACCAAGGACGGGATCATGACTGACTCTCCTACCATCTTCTTGTTCTAAACGAAATTCCTAGATGAATTGTTTTATCACTTTTTAACTTTGTTAACTGTTTTAATTTGTTTGCGCATATCTGCGATTGCTCTTTTATGGTGAAAAACCAAAATAAATAAATATTAGTATTAGTTTTGGACTAACATATTCACAACTTAAATTACTTTCATAGTTCACTATACTAATTCACCATAATCCTTTACGGACTCGGGAGTTGCATGCTACTCGCTGAAAAAGTGCCTTGACACATCGTCAGGGGTAGTAAGAGCTTTTATTTTGATTACATTATGCGGAACACGAATTGACAGTGTCTAATCTTTCGCAGTATTTTGCTGGATGGTCACTCCCGGAATATTCGAAGGATGATCAAACGAGTAGTTTCAGGCTTTTTTCACTTTTGGTATCTGTGTGGAACTACAGTCACTGTGATCAAAACAACATTGTTTAGTAATTAGTGTAAATGCAGCAATGTACCCAGGGCTTTAAGTGAGATGAAAAAGTTGGCGGGTCTCTCAAAGGGGCATTGCCGATTTGTAAGTTGTAGGGTGGTTGCTCTGATATCTGCAACACTTTCACTCACAGCAGTTTATGCGTATTTGTGTGGCTTGAATTGTACATTTTAAAATAGTATTAACACTACGGGGTACTTTGGTAATCCTAATATTATCCCCTTCCTTTTTATTTTGTTTCTGCTACTCACCGCCATTACCTCTTGCTGCTCTTTGTATTTGCTGAGGGCCTAGCCTGCTCGACCCTGGCGGAATCCGGATGTTAAACGGGGCCGCACTGCACCTGGGTTGACGCGCTAGTTCTTTTACAGGAAACGTAAATAGCGCTATGGTGCGACCACGCAGCCTGTAAGTTGCGGGGTGGTTGCTCTGTTATCTGCAACACTTTCACTCACAGTGGTTAATACGTATTTGTGTGGCTGGAATTGCACATTTTAAAATTGTTTTAAACTACGGGGTACTTTGGTAATCCTAATATTATCCCCTTACTTTTTATAATGTTTCTGCTACTCACCGCCATTACCTCTTACTGCTCTTTGTATTTGCTAAGGGCCTAGCCTGCTCGACCCTGGCGGAACCCGGATGTTAAACGGGGCCGCACTGCACCTGGGTTGACGCGCAAGTTCTTTTCCAGGAAGCATAAATAGCGCTATGGGGTGACCGCGTAGCGGGGGTACACAGCGGGTGCCCCGACGGCGCGCCAAAGGCAAGCCCGTCTGCGCCCGTCAGTGCCCGAAACGCGCCCAGCGCCAGGACCCCTGGTCGTTTTCAGGTAATTACCTATAGCAAACAGCAGTTACTGGATTTTGATCAATGTGCGTGCAGGCCATATTGTATCTCTCCCCTAGAAAAGGACCCGAGAAAGTCAGTTTGTACTAGGTGCACATTTGGATTTAATCCTGGATCTGTAGATAGAGCCAACAGATCTGACCAAGCCCGTAAACAGGGAGATTTTTAGGCGGGAGGATTGCCTGCCTCACATAAAAGACGTGATGGCGAAGTCACGCCATTTAACACTTCAATCCCTGACACACACGGGAAACATATGGAAGTTATAACACAGCAAATTCAGTGTGTGTTAATAAATGTATGATCGGTAGGGAAACACAAATATCAGATCGAAGATCTGATTCAAAATACTGTTGTGTTTCTATCTAGGACCCTAATTCGATATTCCCGATTTATGCCCTTATATGGCTATAATAAATAATATCCCTATAAAGGCATTTGAATCATATCCATATTTAGTAATAGCCCATGCAGTCCAAATACGGCAAGGCTACTCCCCTAGACTTCTAGAAAGTACAACGCGTTCTTTAAACAAACCAAACCTCCAGCAACCTGGGAATTCCCCATGCTTTTGTTTTGATTTGTCCTAGAACTCCTGCGAGCACTGAAAGAACGTCCAGTTTTTATGTATGTATATATTTTATCCATTTTAAAGTATCATATGGCTAAGAAACCATATCAATGCTTTTACAGTATTATTTTATAATACTCCTTTTACTGTACGCACTTTACTTTATACTAAGTATTGCAATTGTGGCAATTCATTTCTCTTGCATGAGAAAGAAGACTGCTCAATAAATAACACCTTTTATTGAAAACGCCCGTCTCTCTATTTCTCTGCACTCTGGTGAAACTAAGTATGCACGATTGACTGAGCGAAATAGCTGTCTATTGTTTTCACACGACTCTAGAGATACACTCTTGTTCTGAGGGAGCAAAGTTGTCATGTTTATGGTTGTCAGAAGCTAATCCCTTCTTGTCTATCCAGGGAAGTTAAACTCCTCCTTGTTTTTTCGAGAAAGTTTCTAGTCACCTCTGAGTCAGTAGAGACCTAGTCAACCTCAGTCCTACGTCTACACTGCTGTTTATAATATTCCAATGAGCAGAGCCTATTGGGAATAAAGGAACTACACTACATAGCGCCCAACGTTTGGTAAGGCGATAATCTAACGCAAGAGACTAGAGTAACTCAGTCGTGGTTTTTCACACAGACCCTTTTTCCCATAAATCCTTCAAAAGACGTCTGGAGTGGGTTAAAGGTTAAAATCCGCTGGAACTTAGTAGGAAGAGATTCCTATGTATAGTTTTTGGTTTAGTCAACGTTGAAGGATACAGTGTTCCAAAATATTGTGCACCTAATCTTTGTTTCCCTTGAAACTTGATCTGCAACAAAAAACTTTCTGTTAGTAAAAATTACAGAAAGTGACGATGAAAGGGAGGCAGCAAGAATAGCAGCTCAACTCTGAGCGGATGACACAAGATAAATGACGGAAAGTGACGATGAAAGGGAGGCAGCTAGAATAGCAGCTCAACTCCTAGCGGATGACACAAGTCTCCAAGAAAATTACCCGAATGCTATAATCATTCCGCTAAATGTAAGGAAAACTATAACTCTTAAACTTATAGAAAATGGACTAACACCAAGAGGTGGTACAGTCATATTCGTGGTAGAGTCCCATGAATATCGGCAGAGGTATTCTAATCATGGATAAACTTTCCAGCAGCAAACGCTGTAACACACGAATTCCACTATTACAAAATAGAGGAACCTCCGGATGAATACACTCCTTTCGAGGATGTTGAAATCCCACTAAATTACCAAGAGCACCTGCTCTGGTTTAAGGTGCCCTAAAACATCAAAATCACATCACCAGGCTCGGTCCACTAGGTAGACCAGGAGCCACGTGGCCGGTTCTAGCCAGCTACACACCACATCCCGACATTGAAAAAATGTAAAGTGAAGAACTTTTAGTTAAAATAGAAGAATTAACAAAGGCATATAGAGAATTAGTTCAATTTGCAATGGAGGATATAACATACCTCCAGAAATTGAAAGAAACAGATATAGCAGACCAACCATTTGAACTTGCCAGAATCAAAGAAAAATCCTATGAAGAACTAGGTAGAGATAGTTTGGGTGGGAAAACCAGTAAAACCCCAACTACTTTTTGGGATTTTATGAATTTTTGGGATTGTATAGAAATAGGGGGTTGTTGGTTTCTTGGTCACCAAAAATTCCGCTTCCTTTTTGCTTAGCCAATCGTTGGCAAGAGATTCCTCAATGAGGTATGCGATGGAAATTCTCAAATGTTCTGTAGGGTCTTCCTTCAGGATGATGTAGTTTCGTGTGTCCGCCAAGAGGCGTAAGCATTCTTTCCTGTAATCCGTAGTGTTTTGTAGGACAATCGCCCCGCCCTTATCAGCTGGTTTGATCACGATTTTGTCATTCTTAGAAAGTTCCTGGATTGCCGTCAATTCAGCCTAGCTTGTATTGTGGAATACTTTCACAGTATGTGGATCCAAAACTTGTACTTCCCTCATTACAGCTTTTTCAAAAGCCAGTAATTCAACTGGTAGGTTGTTTGATGGTGGAACAAAAGTTGATTTCTTCTTAAGTCCTGTGTCACTCCTGGTAGGTTCTCTCGGTTGACTGTCTTGAAAGAAAACCTGAAGTTTTAGTTTTCTGAGAAACTCTTTCAACTCACAACAGAGTTTAAATTTGTCTGTAAGAGGTGTAGGCACAAAACCTAGACTTTTGTTGAGAACTTGTGTCTGTATTTCTGAAAGATTCAGAGAGGATAAATTGACAACTAGATCGTATTGCTGGTCGTTGCTTGTTCCAGCGGGCCTTTGCTGCGTGTGTGGCGTCCTCCTGTTGTCGCCACTGGTTCGGCCCATTGTACACTCTGGTTCGATTTGCTTCTTGCCCGTTGTGTGGGTCGGCCTCTGCCTAAAAAAGGTCTCCCTTGATTTCCTTGGTTGCCACCCCAGTTCTGATAATTTGGTTGGTGGTGCAAAGGGGGGCCGTAGAAAAAGGGGGGTGGAGGTGGGCCATAACTGAAAGGATCCTGATATATTGGCCACATGGAGGCTGGATTGCCTCGATAATTCCCCGTGTTTCCCCTTCCCCTTCTCGGTCTTCTGTTGGGGGTGGTGTTGTAATTACCTGAGGTTCCTGAGCTATCAGATCCTGAATCCGTGCCATCACTATCAGTGTTGTATCCAGGGTTCCTATTGCTTAGTTTGTAGTCATCCCTAGTATACGGATACACCTTTTCATAAGAGAAGGATTTTTTGTCCTTTGCAAGTTTGATGTATTTAGAATCTTTTAGACTTATTTCAAATCTGTCATACTTTTATTTAACTCGTCCAGTCTTTTTTTGAGTTCAGTTGGATTTTGAAAGGATTTTAGACGAACCTCCATAGAATGAATTTCATCTTTAAGAGAGTCGACCAGGCGTGACGCTGTTTTAATTATTAGAACTAACCACGAGATTAGTGACCAGTCTTTCTTAAATTGTTTATCATGTTGGAATATGAAAGGTTCATTTCTAACAAGTAAACCCCTTGGTGCTGTATTTGCTTGTAGGTATTCTGCCATCATAACACCATGTATCAATGTCTTGATCTGCGTTTTCTTCAGCTCGGTTAGTTCGTCCCAACATTGGCTTGCATCACTATTGTCTCTACTGGGTGCCCCTGCATGAGGTAACATTGAGGCGATGACTCTATCCACTACCTCTTCTGAGAAAGATAGACCTGTAATTTCTGCCATCATTAGTATCTGTTAAGTATGTGTCTATAGTCGTCAGGTCATCCAGGATCAGTCGATCCGTTAACCTTTGTAGAAAACTAAACTCCCGCAGCCGTGCGGCTGCTAAATACAAAAGTAGAAAACTGGGGGGAGAGGGAGGATAAACTAAACTAGGTCGGCCTCCTGATCAAGGTAGCAGAAAAACTGAGAATCCTAAGTGTCGGATTCAGAGACCTAGTTTGTATGTTGGTCACTGAACAAGTTCTCTCAGTACTGACCAAAGAAGAAAGAAAAATTTCTTTCTTAGTGTCCCCTCACTCACCGGGGTTTCCCCACGGTGACATGCTTCATCATTGGGGCCATCCCAGTTCTCTACGAAAAGGGGCGTGCTGCGACTAGCGAACTACGCAGGAGCACTTTTATCGTGAAAGACTATGTGTGGTGTAAAAGTGAGATAGTGACAGAGTGGGTGTATGTGATTATTAAAAATACCGTGCTAGTGGGCCTCAACAATTTTATTTAGCTCCTAGATTGGTATATTAAAAGGGGTTAGACACTGCAATTTAACCTTTAATTAGGGCTAAATCAGTGTGTGGTCAACATGTTTCAAGCTCCCCAAGCTTTTCGTCAGGACCATACAGGGACCAGCCCTGTATTTACCACTCCTATGTATCCCTGATGTGGTATACAAAAAACTATAAAAATTATTAAACGCTGTTAACTACAAAACATGCGTATTATACATACGATTTGTAATTTTGCGTTGTGCCTGTAAAAAGAACACATGATTAGTGACAGGGTTACCCCCCCATGATGGAAGGGTATCACACATTCAATTCACGACTTGTTTTCGGGTAATGAGTGTCAAGTTTGCACCATACTGGTGCGTGCAAGCTTTCCAGTCCAGTGCATGCATGAATAGATTGGTGGTTGTGAATTCACACATGTAAACAACACAGGACTTATTGTGACTATAGACATGACACACACAACATAAAGGTATTAATGGCAAAAAAGGATATTTACATATAACGGTGCTTAATAGCACTTCATGGTCTTAGGTGGGGGGCAGGATCACCTCATGGAAACATTGCTGTTGATTTCTAGATAGAAAATAGCGTGTTTCAATTCAGGTTCGTTCGTTGTTTTTAAAGCTCGAAAAAATGTCTCGGGAGACGAACTTTTCCCCCTCCGTTCGGGCATTGCACTTACTTCCTTAATGGCGACACCGCACTGTGTTACCTACTCGTTCCCCTCCGGACCGCATCTTGGGGCTGGTTCTGCGAGGACTGTATCTTAAGGAGACCGCATTTCCGGGTCTGTTGTTTTGGAACTAGACCGTCAATCGATAGCGGCCATCTTGGGCGTATGCCGATTCAGTGGACAATAAAGAGGTTGAAAAAAAGTTCGCTGTGGCTATCGAACGTTGTACTACGAGAGTCCCAAACAACACTTCATGTTTTATTAATGTATTATATTTGAACATGAAAGATACTATTTGCTCGGTTTCTATTATGGCACAATTTTAATTTTTAGAAAGAACCAGCCTTCTTGAATGGTTCTTTGTATTAGAAACGCATATTGCAGCCATGTTCTCTTTCAGTTTCAGATGTTGCACAATAATATAAAGACCGGGTTGTATTTGGCATAGACTCATCAATGAATACATATTAAACAACTCTCCATTTTTTGAGACTATTTTTAGGCAGATATAAACTGATAATGGGTCATTTTTGGTATGATGTTGAGTCATGAGGCACTTTATGGGACCTAGCCAGTTTGTCTTAGTTCTAATTGGTTACAGTTAATCACCCAAAAGCACCCCAAGGAATGTCATCATTCAATCCAAGGGTGTCCGTATGTAATTTAAAAACCCATCTTTGTTCTCGCTCGTGTAATATCTTCTCAAGATTTTCTCTGTTTTTTACACTTTCCAACACTACCCATGTCAGATCATTTGGTGTGTGGTTCTGTTCGATAAAGTGACTTGTCATCCTGGTGGTGGCTCGTTTGCAGCGGATAGTACTCCTATGTTCTACGATGCGCCTGCTCACCTTTCTGGTTGTCATGCCTACATAGTGTAAATTGCAGGTACATGTAATCAAGTAGACCACTCCACTGGTATTACAGTTGGAAAAATTTCGTAATTCCCATTTCGTGTTGTTGTTAAAAAAGACCGATTTTGTCACTGACGTCAAATGACAGACACTGCAATTATTGCAGGGATAATGTCCACTGGGAAGTGGTTGCGATCTCGCAGTGGAAATGGCAGGGGCAGGTCGAGTGTGTACCAGGTAGTCTTTCAAATTTTTTCCCCGGCGGTGACTGGACATGGGGGTTGGTATATTTAATCCACCACTATTGATCATTGGCCAATGTTTCTTGACTATCTTAGACACCTTGTCTGATACTTGGTTGAAAGTCGTGATGCAGATTGGTCTTTTATTTTCGCTTTGTGCCTTCTCCCTTGGTTCCAATAAGGCATCTCTGTCATTGTTACTTGCACGTTTCTTCGCATTCTCTACCAGTTTCTTTGGATATTTCCTTGACTGCAGTTTCTTGCTTAGATCTTCCACCTGTATAAGGTAATCTTGTTTGTTGCTGCAATTTCTCCGCAGTCTTAAAAATTGACCAAAGGGAAGATTTTGTCTCAGGTGTCGCGGATGGAAACTGTCATAGGCTAGTAGGCAATTTCGAGCTGTTTCCTTGATATGAGTAGTTGTAGTCAAAACCCCCGAATCCGCCCAAATGTTCAAGTCTAAGAATACCAGATGAGATCTGCTCATGGAACTGGTGAACTTTAAGAATCTGTCCTGTTCATTGAGCCAGGTCAGGAAGGATTCTGCTTCTTCTTCTGTTCCATTCCAAATTAAAAAGACATCGTCTATATAACGTTTCCATGTTGATATATGATGTCTGTATGGATTGATGTCGTTTAGGATCTTCTTGTTCTCCAAATGATGGACATACAACCCAGCTATGCTTGGCGCAAATGTGCTGCCCATACTGGTCCCATGTTGTTGCTTGTATAGCGTGTCCTCAAATTAAAAAAAATTCTCAGTGAGTGCCAAATGACAGCACTCCATCACTACATGTCGAGGGGTATGATACTGCCAAACGTTGTCAAAAAGTGCCTCCTCCAACATTTGTAAAGTCTCTCTATGTGGAAGACTTGTATACAAACTCTCCACATCCAGACTGATCAAGATGTTGGATGTGGGGTCAAAGATCAAATCTTTTAGTAAGCAGAGGACATCTTTAGTATCCTTGAGGTATGTATCTATGCCTTGTACCAGAGGTCTCAAGAAAGCATCCGCAAACTTTGATAGCGGTTCCAAAATAGATCCAATCCCCGAGACTATCGGTCTACCCGGAGGTTTCTCAAGTCTCTTATGAATTTTTGGGATTGTATAGAAATAGGGGGTTGTTGGTTTCTTGTTCACCAAAATTTCCGCTTCCTTTTTTCTTAGCCAATCGTTGGCAAGAGATTCCTCAATGAGGTATGTGATGGAAATTCTCAAACGTTCTGTAGGGTCTTCCTTCAGGATGATGTAGTTTTGTGTGTCCGCCAAGAGGCGTAAACATTCTTTCCTGTAATCCGTAGTGTTTTGTAGGACAATCGCACCGCCCTTATCGGCTGGTTTGATCACGATTTTGTCATTCTTAGAAAGTTCCTGGATTGCCGTCAATTCTGCCTTGCTTGTATTGTGGAATACTTTCACAGTATGTGGATCCAAAACTTGTACTTCCCTCATTACAGCTTTTTCAAAAGCCAGTAATTCAACTGGTAAGTTGTTTGATGGTGGAACAAAAGTTGATTTCTTCTTAAGTCCTGTGTCACTCCTGGTAGGTTCTCTCGGTTGACTGTCTTGAAAGAAAACCTCAAGTTTTAGTTTTCTGAGAAACTCTTTCAACTCACAACAGAGTTTAAATTTGTCTGTAAGAGGTGTAGGCACAAAACCTAGACCTTTGTTGAGAACTTGTGTCTGTATTTCTGAAAGATTCAGAGAGGATAAATTGACAACTAGATCGGATTGCTGGTCGTTGCTTGTTCCGGCGGGCCTTTGCTGCCTGTGTGGCGTCCTGTTGTCGCCACTGGTTCGGCCCATTGTACACTCTGGTTCGATTTGCTTCTTGCCCGTTGTGTGGGTCGGCCTCTGCCTAAAAAAGGTCTCCCTTGATTTCCTTGGTTGCCACCCCAGTTCTGATAGTTTGGTTGGTGGTGCAAAGGGGGGCCGTAGAAAAAGGGGGGTGGAGGTGGGCCATAACTGAAAGGATCCTGATATATTGGCCACATGGAGGCTGGATTGCATCGATAATTCCCCGTGTTTCCCCTTCCCCTTCTCGGTCTTCTGGTGGGGGTGGTGTTGTAATTACCTGAGGTTTCTGAGCTATCAGATCCTGAATCCGTGCCATCACTATCAGTGTTGTATCCAGGGTTCCTATTGCTTAGTTTGTAGTCATCCCTAGTATACGGATACACCTTTTCATAAGAGAAGGATTTTTTGTCCTTTGCAAGTTTGATGTATTTAGAATCTTTTAGACTTATTTCAAATCTGTCATACTTTTATTTAACTCGTCCAGTCTTTTTTTGAGTTCAGTTGGATTTTGAAAGGATTTTAGACGAACCTCCATAGAATGAATTTCATCTTTAAGAGAGTCGACCAGGCGTGACGCTGTTTTAATTATTAGAACTAACCACGAGATTAGTGACCAGTCTTTCTTAAATTGTTTATCATGTTGGAATATGAAAGGTTCATTTCTAACAAGTAAACCCCTTGGTGCTGTATTTGCTTGTAGGTATTCTGCCATCATAACACCATGTATCAATGTCTTGATCTGCGTTTTCTTCAGCTCGGTTAGTTCGTCCCAACATTGGCTTGCATCACTATTGTCTCTACTGGGTGCCCCTGCATGAGGTAACATTGAGGCGATGACTCTATCCACTTCCTCTTCTGAGAAAGATAGGCCTGTAATTTCTGCCATCATTAGTATCTGTTAAGTATGTGTCTATAGTCGTCAGGTCATCCAGGATCAGTCGATCCGTTAACCTTTGTAGAAAACTAAACTCCCGCAGCCGTGCGGCTGCTAAATACAAAAGTAGAAAATTGGGGGAGAGGGAGGATAAACTAAACTAGGTCGGCCTCCTAATCAAGGTAGCAGAAAAAGTGAGAATCCTAAGTGTCGGATTCAGAGACCTAGTTTGTATGTTGGTCACTGAACAAGTTCTCCCAGTACTGACCAAAGAAGAAAGAAAAATTTCTTTCTTAGTGTCTCCTCACTCACCGGGGTTTCCCCACGGTGACATGCTTCATCATTGGGGCCATCCCAGTTCTCTACGAAAAGGGGCGTGCTGCGACTAGCGAACTACGCAGGAGCACTTTTATCGTGAAAGACTATGTGTGGTGTAAAAGTGAGATAGTGACAGAGTGGGTGTATGTGATTATTAAAAATACCGTGCTAGTGGGCCTCAACAATTTTATTTAGCTCCTAGATTGGTATATTAAAAGGTGTTAGACACTGCAATTTAACCTTTAATTAGGGCTAAATCAGTGTGTGGTCAACATGTTTCAAGCTCCCCAAGCTTTTCGTCAGGACCATACAGGGACCAGCCCTGTATTTACCACTCCTATGTATCCCTGATGTGGTATACAAAAAACTATAAAAATTATTAAACGCTGTTAACTACAAAACATGCGTATTATACATACGATTTGTAATTTTGCGTTGTGCCTGTAAAAAGAACACATGATTAGTGACAGGGTTACCCCCCCATGATGGAAGGGTATCACACATTCAATTCACGACTTGTTTTCGGGTAATGAGTGTCCCGTTTGCACCATACTGGTGCGTGCAAGCTTTCCAGTCCAGTGCATGCATGAATAGATTGGTGGTTGTGAATTCACACATGTAAACAACACAGGACTAATTGTGACTATAGACATGACACACACAACATAAAGGTATTAATGGCAAAAAAGGATATTTACATATAACGGTGCTTAATAGCACTTCATGGTCTTAGGTGGGGGGCAGGATCACCTCATGGAAACATTGCTGTTGATTTCTAGATAGAAAATAGCGTGTTTCAATTCAGGTTTGTTCGTTGTTTTTAAAGCTCGAAAAAATGTCTCGGGAGACAAACTTTTCCCCCTCCGTTCGGGCATTGCACTTACTTCCTTAATGGCGACACCGCACTGTGTTACCTACTCGTTCCCCTCCGGACCGCATCTTGGTGCTGGTTCTGCGAGGACTGTATCTTAAGGAGACCGCATTTCCGGGTCTGTTGTTTTGGAACTAGACCGTCAATCGATAGCGGCCATCTTGGGCGTATGCCGATTCAGTGGACAATAAAGAGGTTGAAAAAAAGTTCGCTGTGGCTATCGAACGTTGTACTACGAGAGTCCCAAACAACACTTCATGTTTTATTAATGTTTTATATTTGAACATGAAAGATACTATTTGCTCGGTTTCTATTATGGCACAATTTTAATTTTTAGATAGCACCAGCCTTCTTGAATGGTTCTTTGTATTAGAAACGCATATTGCAGCCATGTTCTCTTTCAGTTTCACATGTTGCACAATAATATAAAGACCGGGTTGTATTTGGCATAGACTCATCAATGAATACATATTAAACAACTCTCCATTTTTTTAGACTATTTTTAGGCAGATATAAACTGATAATGGGTCATTTTTGGTATGATGTTGAGTCATGAGGCACTTTATGGGACCTAGCCAGTTTGTCTTAGTTCTAATTGGTTACAGTTAATCACCCAAAAGCACCCCAAGGAATGTCATCATTCAATCCAAGGGTGTCCGTATGTAATTTAAAAACCCATCTTTGTTCTCGCTCGTGTAATATCTTCTCAAGATTTTCTCTGTTTTTTACACTTTCCAACACTACCCATGTCAGATCATTTGGTGTGTGGTTCTGTTCGATAAAGTGACTTGTCATCCTGGTGGTGGCTCGTTTGCAGCGGATAGTACTCCTATGTTCTACGATGCGCCTGCTCACCTTTCTGGTTGTCATGCCTACATAGTGTAAATTGCAGGTACATGTAATCAAGTAGACCACTCCACTGGTATTACAGTTGGAAAAATTTCGTAATTCCCATTTCGTGTTGTTGTTAAAAAAGACCGATTTTGTCACTGACGTCAAATGACAGACACTGCAATTATTGCAGGGATAATGTCCACTGAGAAGTGGTTGCGATCTCGCAGTGGAAATGGCAGGGGCAGGTCGAGTGTGTACCAGGTAGTCTTCCAAATTTTTTCCCCGGCGGTGACTGGACATGGGGGTTGGTATATTTAATCCACCACTATTGATCATTGGCCAATGTTTCTTGACTATCTTAGACACCTTGTCTGATACTTGGTTGAAAGTCGTGATGCAGATTGGTCTTTTATTTTCGCTTTGTGCCTTCTCCCTTGGTTCCAATAAGGCATCTCTGTCATTGTTACTTGCACGTTTCTTCGCATTCTTTACCAGTTTCTTTGGATATTTCCTTGACTGCAGTTTCTTGCTTAGATCTTCCACCTGTATAAGGTAATCTTGTTTGTTGCTGCAATTTCTCCGCAGTCTTAAAAATTGACCAAAGGGAAGATTTTGTCTCAGGTGTCGCGGATGGAAACTGTCATAGGCTAGTAGGCAATTTCGAGCTGTTTCCTTGATATGAGTAGTTGTAGTCAAAACCCCCGAATCCGCCCAAATGTTCAAGTCTAAGAATACCAGATGAGATCTGCTCATGGAACTGGTGAACTTTAAGAATCTGTCTTGTTCATTGAGCCAGGTCAGGAAGGATTCTGCTTCTTCTTCTGTTCCATTCCAAATTAAAAAGACATCGTCTATATAACGTTTCCATGTTGATATATGATGTCTGTATGGATTGATGTCGTTTAGGATCTTCTTGTTCTCCAAATGATGGACATACAACCCAGCTATGCTTGGCACAAATGTGCTGCCCATATTGGTCCCATGTTGTTGCTTGTATAGCGTGTCCTCAAATTAAAAAAAATTCTCAGTGAGTGCCAAATGACAGCACTCCATCACTACATGTCGAGGGGTATGATACTGCCAAACGTTGTCAAAAAGTGCCTCCTCCAAAATTTGTAAAGTCTCACCTGGTTTTTGACCGGCTGCACGAGGGGTCACGCTGCCCCAGTGACCAGACGCCGAGCTGCTTTTACACCGCGCCGCTGGGTCCCTGACGTTGTGGTCGCGGAGAGGAGCGGACCACAACTCCCAGCTTGCCCGGGCCACTGCACCGCCCACTTCCTGTGGACAGCGCCAGGAGGCGCACAAAAGCAGACGGCTCCCGGAGCTGAGCGGGGGTCTCACCTGGTTTTTGACCGGCTGCACGAGGGGTCACGCTGCCCCAGTGACCAGACGCCGAGCTGCTTTTACACCGCGCCGCTGGGTCCCTGACGTTGTGGTCGCGGAGAGGAGCGGACCACAACTCCCAGCTTGCCCGGGCCACTGCACCGCCCACTTCCTGTGGACAGCGCCAGGAGGCGCACAAAAGGAGACGGCTACCTCCGCCTCGCGGACGCGAGCGGGCGTCGCCGGGCGGAGCCCGGGCAGAGGGCGGGCCGTCTAAGGCCGTCTAAGGATGACCAGGGATGGGGCGGGCTATACCCCCAACAACATGGGTAAGCGTAAACTTGTTACAGCGGTACCTGGTGAGATTAAGGCCAAGGTTCCTAAATATACCACTAGCATAATTACTTATTTGACCACTAAAGTGGACGAACTATCCACACAGATTGCTGTTTCAGAACGTGCACTGGGACTGGAAAAGACGCATGTAGGTCCAAGTGTTACTAACACTACTCTGAATACCACCCCTATTAGTTGCGTACCACTGGAACCGAGGGTCATTATTGAATCATGTAGACCCAATATGGCTCAGTCTCCTACAGTTCTCCCCTTCCCAGAGCTGCCAGTTACAGTCATACCTCCTACATCTGCGGGCCTGGATATTACAGAAAACATGACAAGTCCCCAGCATGGGGGTCAGTCTGCAATCTGCATTACTGAGGAGGGACTGTCATGCTTACTGGAAAAACTTTTCTCAGAGAGACTCGAATCTGCCCTAATCCAGATTGCGACAGATATAACGGAGACTCTGAAGGACTGTGTTAAAGACCTGCTGAAAAAATGTGATCGCATTAATGATTTTTTGAATAATCAAGTACTTTCACGGCCATCTTTCACACCCATATGCCCCCCAGTTTCACAGGTTTCCATACCTGTTGTAATTGACCCCCCGATTAACACAGCAACAAATTTGCCCGCTGAAAATCCTGTGAACTACAAAGGGAAAGTTGTAAATGGTAGATATACGCCAATTTCTCAGCCAGTGACCAATCCAGTTTTTTTGGAAGGGCAACAAGGTGTGCAGGGCATACAGGCGCGTGGAGTGCCCCCGGTACAATTACCTCCAGATGCAACTCCTTTTGTAGCGGTATTGGTAAATGTGCCTAAACTTACTGATGGGGGAGAAGAACATTGTGAAACACTTCTTAACCACACTAAAAAATGGTGCAATGCGAATTGTACGGGTGAAGGTGATATTGCAGACAACATACTTATGTGCAGACGGGTAAATTGGGTGGGAAAAACTAAGAAATGTGTGGCAGGGGACTGTGTCATAGTAAATTTCAAATCTCGCAATGTCTCTAGTCGCCTTTTTTGGGATTCCTCGCCCTTGGATACTGTGGGTAAGGGTGTGCGTGCCATGCCTTTGGGTTTTTTCTACCCACCCGCAATTTTGACAACTGGCGGCGGGTATAGTAGGGCGCAGCACAATAAGAATGTCGGGGCAGAGGGTAGACATACTTCGCCTCTACAGGGGAATGAATGGGTGACAACGAAATCTAGGGGTGGTGGGTCAGATAAGCCTGCAAGAAAAGCGTACGTAGCTGACATAACCCTGTCAAATAGATTTTCAGTTCTCACAAATCAGGCCGGCATGGACTGACTAGAGCCCAATCTGACACATCAAATAAATACGTAACCAAATAGTGTGGATAATAGTACTAACATTTTACCACCCTGTCATACACCAGCGACTGATGGGAAGGCTTCAATAGAATATGGTAGGGGGAATGTTAAGGTCTTGTCCTGGAACATTGCGGGTTTGCGCGTTAAACAGGGTGACCCGATTTGGCTACAAATGTTAAAAGAACACGACATAGTTGCCATGCAGGAAACTTGGTCAAGGGAAAAATCTTTTTGGCTGGATGGTTATTCTTCTTTTTTTGTTGGAGCACAGTGTACACCGGCAGGAAGAGATAAAGGGGGATTGTTGCTATTGGTGTCTGTCAACATAGCCGGTAGCATTAGAGAAATTCCTAGTCACTCGCATTACTTTCAGATACTAGAAATCCTCCATCCAGACAAAATTAAGACAGTCTTAATAAACTGTTATAATTCTATGCAGGGGGGACCCCCAAATTTTGTTTTAGATAGTTTATCTTTGTTTTTAACTGATTATTTGTCAAAACAAACCACTTTCGTGCAACTCATTTTAATGGGTGATTTTAACGTTCATTTGTGTGGGTCACACTGTCAGATCAAAGATTCTCACGGGCCCGATCTTGCTATCAATCCTGACTTTGAGCATAGCTCGAAAGGTTTAGCTATGGAAGAGCTGTTATCAGCTAATGACTTATATGAACCAGGTTTTTCAGATCCAAATGACCGTGTGGTCACTTATAATGCGAGAGATAGTGAATCAATTATTGATTACATTTTTTTGTCTCCGGGACTCCTCCGCTACGTTCTGTTTTACAACGCCATTGTAAGTAGTTTTAGTGACCATAACCCGGTGTCTTTGGTCATGGATGGGTCGCTTGGTTTCCTTAAAGTGGCTTCGTTGGCCACCGCTGGGAAGAATGTTAAGAGTGCAGATCAAGGGAGGCGATTGAAATGGTGCAAAGTCTGCCCAGAGGATTTTTTATGTCGTATTGAAGAAGATATGATAGTAGATTTTGAGACTTGTAGGGATCCAGATATGGGGGGGAAAGAAGTAGTTGCTGCATTTGAGGCTATATGTTCCAGGGTGGAAAAAGAGCTTACACTCAGACCAAAGAAGGGACCTGCCCCAGTTTTTGGCTGGTTTGACCACGCTTGCTCCAAAGCTCATGCTGCACTGTTGGCAGCGCTTAAACATTCACCCAGAAATAAGCCTTTGGTAGCGCAGTTGAGGAAGAAATATGCAGAGGCGATGAAGTCACGTAAAAAAGTCATTAAGGAAGAAGCTTGGGACTCTTTGATGGATTCAGCCACTCTCAAACATAGTTCCAAATTCTGGTCAATAATAAACAACCCCTTATTTGCCCAAACCCGTAATATAGATCTGGAGGCAAATATTCCAGAAGCTGAGTGGCTAAATCATTTTTCTGCAATCTATGGGAGTAATGATTCCTATGAAACAGTTCATATTCCTTGTTGTTCTGCTACCCAGCCAAATCTAAATTTTAGTGAAACTGAAGTTAAGGTCGCAATAATTGGTTCTGCGAAGAATAAAGCCCCAGGACCTGATGGGGTTCCCTTGGATTTATACAAATCCCTGAGATGTGGGCAACGTCATTAATGAATGTTTTTAATCATGTACTCATAGGGGGTTTCCCAAAAACATGGGCATGCTCAATCATAGTCCCAATTTTTAAAAAAGGGCAAAGAAGTGATCCTAAATGTTATCGCCCTATATCCTTGTTGGACTCTTCTATGAAGATCCTGGGAAAAGTTCTGTTGGCCAAAATTAACAAGTGGACACTAGAAAATGATATTTTGTCCAACGCACAATATGGTTTTCGCTCAGGAAGAGGGACAGAGGACCAATGTTTAAATCTCCATATGATCATCTCAAAATATACAAAGGCTAAAAAGGGGGCAATCTTTGTTGCTTACATGGATTTATCAACAGCCTTTGATCTAGTTAACAGAGCAAAGTTGTGGGCCTTGTTGTTAAGTTTGGGATTGGATCCTCCTCTGGTCCATTTTTTAGCTGAACTCCATAAAGATTTAAAGGCTTCCATTAGAATGGATCAGGTAGGACACTGTACAGCATGGTTTAAATCAGGCAGGGGTGTGCGGCAAGGCTGCATCCTTGCCCCCATGCTGTTCACCTTATACATAAATGCTCTGGAAAAAAAACCTTCTGGCTGTCTCTGCGGATACACCGCGTGCAGGGGACACTCATATTCCGGTGCTCCTGTACGCGGATGATGCCGCATTGATAGCTAGGACACATTTAGGTTTACAGAGACTTTTAAAAACATTTAGTGATTTCATGTCCTCTCTTGACCTAGTGGTGAATAATGCAAAATCACACGTAATGGTTTTTGGGACCGCTAAAAATAATATTAAATCTTTTTATTGTAAAGGGGAAGTGATTACCAATGTTAAAGTTTTCACTTACCTAGGTGTAGTTTTTGATTCTAATAGCAACTGGACCCCGCAAATAACAGCTAAAACTAAAGCAGTGAGGAGTTCTGTAAATGCTATCCTAAGCTTCTCAAGGAGACTTGGGGGGAAACCAAGTGGTGCATTACTAGCTCTGTATAGGGCAAAAACATTAGCTATTGCACGGTATGGAGCAGGTCTGTGGGGTTATGTGAATACTGAAACTATACAAAAGGAGGTAAACAAGTTTTTTCGTTCTATGTTAGGGCTCCCTCCGTCGACAGCCACTTTCTCAGTCCACCAGGAGCTTGGAGCTGATTACATTACTGACATCCTCGCTATGGCACCTATCCTACTATGGATTAGGGTTTGGACCAATAACAATCTGGGTCTTAATCACAAAATACTGATGGACTGTTTAGAACTTGACAAGTATAAAGATATTGTTTGGCTGTCTTACATTCATAAGTGTTCAGTGGAACTAGGCCGCCCCGAGATATTTTCCGCCCCGCTTGGCTTGAAAAAAGCAGACCTAGACTGGGTTAAGCTCAATTTCTTCAAACTCAAGACCCTGGAGAGAGAGGAACATCAATTAATAAAACCCACTGTTAGAGCTCATTTTATGACATTAACATGTATAGCTATTCAACCGTACCTCACTCTAGTTAATATCCCATTTCACAGGTGGCTTCTGGTTAAATTTCGATTTAACCAGATTTATACGGTACTCTGTGATAGTGAAGGCTGGTTTAAGCCCGAGGATGCACCTGTATGCAAATGTGATGATTTTTCCCTGCAAAATAACATGCACTTAATGCTGTTCTGTCCTTTTTATAATGTTCCAAGACAGAAGTATTTGGTACCCTTACTGAAAGAGAAAGCTTTTTTACAGGCTAAACCAGCACTCCTGTATTTGCAAATGCTTGAATCCCCCTTGGTGATGTTCAGCGTAGCAAATTATCTTGTCGCTGCTGTTAGAATCAGGAAGAGGAACATACAAGTGTAACATTGGGGTTCATGTTGATTGTTGTTGTGCCTTACCTATTTGTACATGATGATTTTTAATCTTGTATTTTTAATAACTTTTATCGAAATTGTATTGTATGAAATGTTTATATGAATTTTGGAATGGCTTTTAACTGTTTTTAGTATGCTTTTATGATTTTTAACAAAATCGAATAAAGTGGTTTTTGACTTGACTTGACTTGTAAAGTCTCCCTATGTGGAAGACTCGTATACAAACTCTCCACATCCAGACTGATCAAGATGTTGGATGTGGGGTCAAAGATCAAATCTTTTAGTAAGCAGAGGACATCTTTAGTATCCTTGAGGTATGTATCTATGCCTTGTACCAGAGGTCTCAAGAAAGCATCCGCAAACTTTGATAGCGGTTCCAAAATAGATCCAATCCCCGAGACTATCGGTCTACCCGGAGGTTTCTCAAGTCTCTTATGAATTTTTGGGATTGTATAGAAATAGGGGGTTGTTGGTTTCTTGTTCAACAAAAATTCCGCTTCCTTTTTTCTTAGCCAATCGTTGGCAAGAGATTCCTCAATGAGGTATGTGATGGAAATTCTCAAACGTTCTGTAGGGTCTTCCTTCAGGATGATGTAGTTTTGTGTGTCCGCCAAGAGGCGTAAACCTTCTTTCCTGTAATCCGTAGTGTTTTGTAGGACAATCGCACCGCCCTTATCGGCTGGTTTGATCACGATTTTGTCATTCTTAGAAAGTTCCTGGATTGCCGTCAATTCTGCCTTGCTTGTATTGTGGAATACTTTCACAGTATGTGGATCCAAAACTTGTACTTCCCTCATTACAGCTTTTTCAAAAGCCAGTAATTCAACTGGTAAGTTGTTTGATGGTGGAACAAAAGTTGATTTCTTCTTAAGTCCTGTGTCACTCCTGGTAGGTTCTCTCGGTTGACTGTCTTGAAAGAAAACCTCAAGTTTTAGTTTTCTGAGAAACTCTTTCAACTCACAACAGAGTTTAAATTTGTCTGTAAGAGGTGTAGGCACAAAACCTAGACCTTTGTTGAGAACTTGTGTCTGTATTTCTGAAAGATTCAGAGAGGATAAATTGACAACTAGATCGGATTCCTGGTCGTTGCTTGTTCCGGCGGGCCTTTGCTGCGTCTGTGGCGTCCTGTTGTCGCCACTGGTTCGGCCCATTGTACACTCTGGTTCGATTTGCTTCTTGCCCGTTGTGTGGGTCGGCCTCTGCCTAAAAAAGGTCTCCCTTGATTTCCTTGGTTGCCACCCCAGTTCTGATAGTTTGGTTGGTGGTGCAAAGGGGGGCCGTAGAAAAAGGGGGGTGGAGGTGGGCCATAACTGAAAGGATCCTGATATATTGGCCACATGGAGGCTGGATTGCCTCGATAATTCCCCGTGTTGCCCCTTCCCCTTCTCGTTCTTCTGTTGGGGGTGGTGTTGTAATTACCTGAGGTTTCTGAGCTATCAGATCCTGAATCCGTGCCATCACTATCAGTGTTGTATCCAGGGTTCCTATTGCTTAGTTTGTAGTCATCCCTAGTATACGGATACACCTTTTCATGAGAGAAGGATTTTTTGTCCTTTGCAAGTTTGATGTATTTAGAATCTTTTAGACTTATTTCAAAATCTGTCATACTTTTATTTAACTCGTCCAGTCTTTTTTTGAGTTCAGTTGGATTTTGAAAGAATTTTAGACGAACCTCCATAGAATGAATTTCATCTTTAAGAGAGTCGACCAGGCGTGACGCTGTTTTAATTATTAGAACTAACCAATCCCGGGTACAGTGCCACGAGATTAGTGACCAGTCTTTCTTAAATTGAGACATTTTTTCGAGCTTTAAAAACAACGAACGAACCTGATTTGAAACGCGCTATTTTCTATCTTGAAATCAACAGCAATGTTTCCATGAGGTGATCCTGCCCCCCACCTAAGACCATGAAGTGCTATTAAGCACCTTTATGTTGTGTGTGTCATGTCTATAGTCACAATAAGTCCTGTGTTGTTTACATGTGTGAATTCACAACCACCAATCTATTCATGCATGCACTGGACTGGAAATCTTGCACGCACCACTATGGTGCAAACGGGACACTCATTACCCGAAAACAAGTCGTGAATTGAATGTGTGATACCCTTCCATCATGGGGGGGTAACCCTGTCACTAATCATGTGTTCTTTTTACAGGCACAACGCAAAAGTACAAATCGTATGTATAATACGCATGTTTTGTAGTTAACAGCGTTTAATAATTTTTATAGTTTTTTGTATACCACATCAGGGATACATAGGAGTGGTAAATACAGGGCTGGTCCCTGTATGGTCCTGACGAAAAGTTTGGGGAGCTTGAAACATGTTGACCACACACTGATTTAGCCCTAATTAAAGGTTAAATTGCAGTGTCTAACCCCTTTTAATATACCAATCTAGGAGCTAAATAAAATTGTTGAGGCCCACTAGCACGGTATTTTTAATAATCACATACACCCACTCTGTCACTATCTCACTTTTACACCAAACATAGTCTTTCACGATAAAAGTGCTCCTGCGTAGTTCGCTAGTCGCAGCACGCCCCTTTTCGTAGAGAACTGGGATGGCCCCAATGATGAAGCATGTCACCGTGGGGAAACCCCGGTGAGTGATGGGACACTAAGAAAGAAATTTTTCTTTCTTCTTTGGTCAGTACTGAGAGAACTTGTTCAGTGACCAACATACAAACTAGGTCTCTGTATCCGACACTGAAGAAATGATTATGCCTGCCTTTTCAAATCATATTCCAATTCATAAAAAATCCATATATGCGAGAAAATGGGCAGTGGCCCAAGCTCCTGCATTATATAAAAATCATGTAGGATGGGATGAGGACTCTCCTCATCACAAAATCCAGTTAAAAAATCAATCCACTGCACAAAGGCAGTACCCAGTTAAACAAGAAGCTAAAAAACAAGTCAGGGAGATCTTAGATCAACTTGAATACCAGGGGGTGATTGAAACATGCACCTCACAAATGAACAATCCTTTGTTTCCTGTCTCCAAGCCAGATGATTCATATTGTCTAGTTTTGGACTACAGACACCTTAACTCATGTTGCAAAACATTTGCAGTACAAAACTCACACAGTGCAGCACTAATGAATAACATTGTGCGCAAAAAATATAAAACAACATTAGACATCTCTAATGGATTCTTTTGTCAAAACATTGCACCTGAAAGCAGATATTTGACCGCTTTCTCAATAATGGGGTCGCAAAAACACTTCTGTCGACTCCCACAGGGATTCAAGAATAGCCCAGGATTATTCTCAGCAAGTGTAACAGAGTTACTACAAATATCTGATGATGAAGCATTATCCTATGTCGATGACATCTATCTCACAGATGATGACCTGGAGACTCACTTGAAAAGAGTGAACACCATAATACTTGGTTTCGCAGCTGAGGGTTACAAATTCAACTTTAAAAAGTCCCTAATTGCCCATCTAACTGTCCTGTTTTTAAGATATGAATCATCAAGTGAAGGCAAAAGCCTAGCAGACAACTTCTTAGAGAAGTGTGCTGTACTCCAAGCACCTAAAACGCTGAAGAATTTACAATCAATATTAGGTTTCCTGAATTTCGGAAGAACATACATTCTAAATTATGCAGAGAGGGTAAAGCCTCTCTATGAATTAATAAAACCTGATTTCAAACCAATAAATTGGACTCAGAAACACTCAGAAATTTTAAGATCATTGCAAACAGACATGTTAGCTAAAACAAAATTGCAAACTCGCGGAAACGTACGCAACCTTGTAATCCGAGTCATCCCAGGAAGATGCGGATTCACGTACCTAACCTCTAATGAGGGAGAAACGGTACCAATAGCTTACAAATCACATTTGTACACACAAGCTGAAATGGAATTCAGTTCTACTGAAAACATTCTAATAGCGGTTCAAACTGCTGTAGCAAAAGAAAGAGCCCAAGCCCAAGGAAGAAGGATAACTGTTTTAACAGCAGAATCAGCCCTTGAGGCATTAACAAGCCCACGCAATTTGACTGCCGTGGCATTAGATGCAAAATGGATTCAATGGGAAAATTCTCTTGCTGCAGAAGACGTGAAATACTATTTTGACCCGAAAATGAAAAAACTAGAAAATCTAGAATATGAAGAAGAATATCCTCTGTCAATCGAAATTCTGCCTCTCGAACAATACACATGTGTAATCTACATGGACAGATTTGCACAACACTACGATGTAGAGAAAAAATCCTACAACGCAGCGTGCGCGATTGTTAAAGGTCGCTGGCGCTTTGGTAAATTCAGACCATTAATTACCAAAACTGAATCACTCAGAAACTGTTCAACTCAGTGAGCTGAAATAAGATCTTTAAAGATGGCGCTTGAAAATGCCGATCGCGAATTCCCCACACTAATAGTGTGCGATTCGCATTTCTGCGTCAAGTCGTACAATAATAACTTGCAGAACTGGGTTCAAAACGATTACAAAGATGACACAGGTGCCACAATAAAGCATAAAAAGCTTTGGGAACAAGTAGTTGTTTTGCAGAAAGAACTACGAAAGACTCACGTGAGACATACACTGAGTCATCAACGTGATGGCGTTCACGTTGCAGGGAATTCATTGGCTAACAGAGCCACAGCGGAAGCGGTTCAACCGGCTTCCGTAGCCACAAAAAAGCATTCTAAAAAATACATAGACGGAGAAACAATGCTGGCGGTAAAAGCATCTTTAAAAGGCGACTATGCAGCAATACCTCTGAACTATCCACTCAATTATACATACATAATAGATGCAAACTCCGTTCCTTTTGCTCAAATCCCTGGAGTGGGGGATAGAGTAATTCCAAACACGAACAGGAGAGTCTTTTTAATAGCAGAGGTACACATGGGATTGGGTTTAAGGCACCAGGAGATCTTGAAATTTCTAAAAGAATTACAATCAGAATACTGGTGGCCGGGGATGAGCCTGCAACATTACAAATTTGCGAAGGGCTGTCCAGACTGCAACCGAGATCGCAGTCGTGAACCGACCGGAGTATTGCCATGACCCTTTTATTAGAAAGCATCAAGCTATCTACACGCAAACATCCAACAGGAGAAACGCGTCCCCATAATATTTAAGACTAGATTCACTTAAAATGCAGACACCGACACTCGGCTGACGCCAGAACTGTTATACAAAGATTTGCGAGTCTTTATCGGCATATACGCAATTGGCATGCTACATTCTGACCAGGGTCCTGCGTTTAGCTCTCGAGCTTACAAAGAGGCCATGACCAGCATGGGCATTGCATTGCGGTACTTTCTCCATTCCATCCTGAGGGAAATGCGGTAGTGGAAAGAAAAAACCGTGACATAAAGCAATCTATAACGGCGAGGGTATTAGGTTCGGGTGATGGGTGGGTCAAACATTTAACAAGTGTCCAACGTAGTCTTAATAATCTGCCAAGAAATTCTCTAAAAGGTCTCACTCCATACAAACTATTGTTCGGTACTAGAATGCATATCCAGGATCTTGATAGTCACACTACAGTGCTAGAAGAAAAATGCTTTGATATCAAAGACTGTTTGGCTGTTTTACAGGACTTAAATGAAACAAGAAGAAATCTGAGTAATATAAAGTTAAAACAACAGCCAACAGCCACTGAAGAAAAACCACCTGTCCCAGCAAGACCTGTCTGGATTCCAAAGATTGGGGATCTGGTCAGAGAGAAGATCGCGGTTAAGAAGGAATTTGGGCCTTCTTACAGAAAAGCAGTACCTGTCTTAGCTGTCAGCGGAACAAGATCAGTTGTACTACCGCCACTTGCTGGAAAAAAGGAGAACCGAGTTGTATCCATCGACCTGGTAAAACCACAATCATGTGGCCAATAATAAGTAGTAGGCCCAGTGGACTCCCAAGAAATAGCAGAATACCAAAATGTGCTACAATCCAAGAGGTTCAAACTGAAAGACTAATCACATTTGATAAACCTGCAGTGAATAAAAAAGGACTATGCAACAAAGCCATGGAACTTGTGCCTCTTGAAACCCAAATTGCAACAGTTCGTCAAGAAACACCAGTCTACAACGTTGTAGCCTCGGACTATGCTAGTGAAAAAAAGAAAAATCCAAAAGCAAATGAAAATCCGGAAGCAATTCCAACAATTGACAGAACTGCATCTGGCTACTTCATCAATTTCGATGACTTTTCTGATGATCCAAGTGAACATGAAGAAACGCCAGCCACAAAAACTTTCAAAGACAAAGTAACTGAACTCTTTCATCAACTCAAAGAAACCTATCTGATTTCTCCATGGATTGAATTTTGGATTGTGTTAGGTGTACTTTTCCTCCTGCTTTGGCTCATCATGGTTCTATGTTTGGGAAAATTCATTGATGGAACATATAGTACAATGGACACAGCAAGTCAGAACATCAACTTGGTCCTAAAGCCTCACACATCCTCTCACATCACAAAAAGAAAACTGTCACCAGTGAACATCACAGCCAATCCAATACACGGTGGGGTAGCATGGGACAAAACTGATTATGAAATTTATGGCCCAATTGAGCTCTTGAAATATCCACACCAGTTCAAGGTTTCATTAAGTGACTTTGTAAAACCAAGTACTTTCTCTGATGAATGGGACTTTGAAAATATTAATAATATGATGTCAGATTTAGTAATGTCAGCAAAATTTACAGAACATGATTATTTACAGGGTTCATCAAATTATGAAGAAATGTACTGCTATAATCACTTTGGTCATCACTATTTGCATAAATCTGCACAGCCTAGAAATGTTTTTAATTATAACCAATGGGAACATTGTAATGTAATGTAATGTAATGTAAAAATTACTTATAAAGCGCAGCATTCACCGGACGGTTTCTTGGCGCTGGTCACTTTGTTTGGTGAGAGGCAGAGGGCGGGAAGAGGAAGGCTTATGTGTAGATGCTACGGAAGAGGTGAGTTTTTAGAAGAGACCTGAAGTGGAGGTAGGAGGGAGAAAGTCTCAGTTCCAACGGGAGGGAATTCCAGAATGGGGGTGCCAAAAAAGAAAATCTGAGGCCACCGTGTTTTTTGCGTCTAAAACGGGGAGTCTGTAGGAGCGCAAGATGAGAAGAACAGAGGAGCCTGGAGGGAGCATAAGGGTGCAGGAGGGAGGAGATAAAGGAGGGGCCAATGCCGGCCAAATATTTGTGAGTCAAGCAGCCCAGTTTGAACTTGCAGCGCTCTGAGACTGGAAGCCAGTGGAGGGCTTTAAGGAGGGGGCGGACGTGGTGGTGTTTAGGTTGGTGATAGATCAGGCGAGCTGCCTAATTCTGTATCAGCTGTAATCTATTAATTTGGTATTGTGGGATGCCAGCGTACAGAGCGTTGGCATAGTCGATCCGAGAGATGACTAATGCCAACAGTGCTAAGGTGAGGGCTTCAGTAGTCAGAAAGTGAGCTATTTTCCGGATCTTCCTGAGCTGGAAAAACAGGAAGACACAGTAGCACTGACCTGGTGCTTCATTGAGAGGTCTTGGGAGATGTAAACCCCCAGGCTTTTCACTTTGTCAGCAGGGAGTGGGGGGGACCGAGGGAAGGGAGCCAGAAAGTGGGGTTCCAGGGATTGGATGGGCCTCCGACAAGAACGAGCTCCGTCTTGTCGGGGTTAAGTTTGAGATGATAAACGCCCATCCAATTGCTGATATGGCAAAGGGTGGACTGGAAATCTTGGGTCGCTTCATCCGAGGAGACGAGATTGAAGACGAGCTGAATGTCGTCTGCATAATTAAATGCAGTGACATTCCTACCGCGAAGGGAGCGGATCAAGGGGGTGAGGTACAGGTTAAAAAGAAGGGGTGACAGGGACGAACCCTGAGGGACGCCGCAGGTGACCCTCGTCCTATCTGCCGTAAACTGGGAAAGACGGACTGATTGGTGGCGGTCCGCCAAAAAGGAGCGAACCCAGTTAAGGGCCATCCCGCTGATGCCCGCCTCTTTGACACGGTCGACTAAGATGGTGTGGTCGACCGTGTCAAAGGCCGCCGACAGATCTAAGAGCACCAGGGCTTGACTGGTGTTGGAGTCAGCGCCTCTACGAAGTTTCTCCATGACAGAGAGGATGACCGCTTCTGTCGAATGGGCAGGTCTAAACCCGGCTTGCTGGGAGTCTAGAAAGTTGGAATCCTCAATGAAGGAGCTGAGGACGCTGGTCACATGAGTCTCAAGTACCTTACTAAGGTAAGGAAGAAGAGAAATGGGACGGAAGTTGCCAAGTACCGAGGGGTCGGCGTTGTTTTTTTTTAGTATGGGGACCACTTCGGCATTCTTGAACTGACTGGGGACCACCCCAAGCGAGAGAGAGTTGTTCAAGAGGGCAAGTGGGGGGGCAGGACAGGCCGAAAAAGCGGCCCGGAGAATCGCCAGGGGGCAGCAGTCTGAGGGGGAACCAGATGAGACTTTGTTTAGGAGGGAGAGAAAGTCTTCTTCGGGTAGAGAAGGGAGCTGGGTCAAGGAGAGGGGGTTAAAAAAAGGGGCAAACTCCGGGAGGGACAACGCCGGGGGACCAGAGGAAATGCTGTTTTTAATTTTCCTGATTTTATCAATAAAAAAGCAGTTAAGGGAGTCGCAAAGTGCCTGAGATGGGAGGGGTTTGATGGTCACCCTGTCCGGGTGTGAGAGCTCCTCCACAATAGCAAAAATGTCCTTGGATTTTTGCGCGGAGTTGAGAATTTTTGTGGAGAAGTAGGCAGTTTTGGCAGCTGAGATTGCCTGTTTATATTCTCCGGATAATTTTAGGAAGTTAGATTTATCTAAAGGGTCGTAATTTCGGCGCCAGCGACGCTCGGCTTGGCGAAGTCCCAGCTTTAAGGTTTTAAGGCTGTCTGAGAACCAGCGATGTGCGTCATGAGGGCGCTTGGTTCTAATTGTCTTAAGAGGAGCGATCTTGTCGCTGGCGGACTCCAGACATTTGGTAAGTGCGGCTTCCTGGGAATCATTGTGCAACACCGCCTAGAAGCAGCTCGAAAACATTTTATGAGAAATTCCCATACTTCTCAGGGTTTAGCACAAGTGATGCAGAAACGTTTTATTTTAAAATGTCAAATAAGACAGGAATGAAAAGAATGTTGACAAATACTAAATTGATTTATTCTGAAACATTTTATGAAAAAATGACTACATTTGGTTTTGAATTCTGAAAAAACAACATTGAAACAAAAACCATCTGGGGTACAAAAGAATGGCAGGTCCAAGGCCTAGAAGGATTTTTTAGAGCCTGCATGATCCCAGAACAAATAATATTCTTGAATGACACCATTCAACAGACAACCTGTCTTGGCCTAGCCAAAATTAAAGACTTAAACAAACCGTCTATTCCGAAGCCATACTTGTTAGTAATAGCAGTACAGATGTGGAGATAGACGTATCCCATATTTTACACCAAAACAGAACAAATCCTGATTGGAAAAAATGGTTGATCTGGCCCACAGACACAAATAACTGTCAAGATAGATTCCTGAACAAAATACAGGGGTTTAAACAGACCAGGCCAGACCCTAGATACTCCCAGAGACAACATCCAGGGATAGTTACAACATACAGTGTAGGGAAACTCTGCCTTGAATGGCTACAGAAATCCACACTGGCTGAAATTAAGCAACACTTGACTTTACTTAAAGACGGTGCTGACTTGCGTGATTTCATGCTGGGACCACGCAAACAGCGTCAAAAACGTTTCATAGCGGCCGGTATATACGCTGCTTACAACAAAGCTTGGAAAGTAACACAAATTGAAACAGCAGAAAAAATACGAGAAATTGATCGTATTAATTTGGAAAAATCACTTTCTGTTGTGGACAATGGGTTAACGACTCTGTCCTCCAGAATATATTCACTGGACAGTATTGTATCATCTGCTATTGATATAATAGAGCAGGACTTACTAATGTTACAACATGGCCAGTCCCAATTACGTTCTATTGTACAGCTTGGCTGGACGTTGCAAAATCTGCGTTCAGGCTACGTGCCATGGCGTTTAATCAACGTAACGTCATTATTCTCTATCTTTAACTTTACTGATAAAAAAATCAGTTTGGCACAAAAAGGAGCAGACTATACGATTCTGAGCATTGAAAAACTTGAGAGATTACCATTGACAATGTCAGAAAGACCTGTCATTTAATGGATAATACACGGAATTATTACAATTCCGATAACAACTTTCCAGTTTAAACATTGCCAAGAGTATATACCAATAATTTACAACAAGGGGTGGTGATGGACAGAGTCTCTGAATTAAGCAGAATACTCTCACCCAGTCAAGAGATCAGGGCTAGATCCAACACCGTTTTTTAGCTCATTGCACCATCCCAGTTTCAGAACCTGGCTGTATGCAAATTAGTCTGTCCCTGGCCCAGTGCATCATGGGAACAGGGCAGACCAGACTACAAAAGCCAATTATTACACTGCTCCATCTGGTTTCAAGCAAGCCGGGCCGACGAGGCTGAAATGCCAGAAACCGGTTCCCGGTAGCTTGTATCCTTTCTGGTGAAGAATTGGCTTGGTAGTTTGGTCTGCCCTGTTCCCATGATGCACTGGGCCAGGGACAGACTAATTTGCATATAGCCAGGCTCTGAGCTGGGATGGGGCAGTGAGCTAAATAACGGTGATGGATCAAGCCCTGATCTTTGGACTGGGTAAGAGTGGTCTGCTTAATTCAGACACTCTGTTCATCACCACCCCCTTTTCTGAATCGTTTTTGGCCACTATAGGTGTGGCAGGGTATACTCAGACATGAGTCCCTTGCTCACTGCTCCATCAGGTTTCAAGCAAGCCGGGCCATCGAGGCTGAAATGCCAGAAACCGGTCCCCGGTAGCTTGTATCCTTTCTGGTGAAGAATTGGCTTGGTAGTTTGGTCTGCCCTGTTCCCATGATGCACTGGGCCAGGGACAGACTAATTTGCATATAGCCAGGTTCTGAGCTGGGATGGGGCAGTGAGCTAAATAACGGTGATGGATCAAGCCCTGATCTTTGGACTGGGTAAGAGTGGTCTGCTTAATTCAGACACTCTGTTCATCACCACCCCCTTTTCTGAATCGTTTTTGGCCACTATAGGTGTGGCAGGGTATACTCAGACATGAGTCCCTTGCTCACTGCTCCATCAGGTTTCAAGCAAGCCGGGCCGACGAGGCTGAAATGCCAGAAACCGGTCCCCGGTAGCTTGTATCCTTTCTGGTGAAGAATTGGCTTGGTAGTTTGGTCTGCCCTGTTCCCATGATGCACTGGGCCAGGGACAGACTAATTTGCATATAGCCAGGTTCTGAGCTGGGATGGGGCAGTGAGCTAAATAACGGTGATGGATCAAGCCCTGATCTTTGGACTGGGTAAGAGTGGTCTGCTTAATTCAGACACTCTGTTCATCACCACCCCCTTTTCTGAATCGTTTTTGGCCACTATAGGTGTGGCAGGGTATACTCAGACATGAGTCCCTTGCTCACTGCTCCATCAGGTTTCAAGCAAGCCGGGCCGACGAGGCTGAAATGCCAGAAACTGGTCCCCGGTAGCTTGTATCCTTTCTGGTGAAGAATTGGCTTGGTAGTTTGGTCTGCCCTGTTCCCATGATGCACTGGGCCAGGGACAGACTAATTTGCATATAGCCAGGTTCTGAGCTGGGATGGGGCAGTGAGCTAAATAAACGGTGATGGATCAAGCCCTGATCTTTGGACTGGGTAAGAGTGGTCTGCTTAATTCAGACACTCTGTTCATCACCACCCCCTTTTCTGAATCGTTTTTGGCCACTATAGGTGTGGCAGGGTATACTCAGACATGAGTCCCTTGCTCACTGCTCCATCAGGTTTCAAGCAAGCCGGGCCGACGAGGCTGAAATGCCAGAAACCGGTCCCCGGTAGCTTGTATCCTTTCTGGTGAAGAATTGGCTTGGTAGTTTGGTCTGCCCTGTTCCCATGATGCACTGGGCCAGGGACAGACTAATTTGCATATAGCCAGGTTCTGAGCTGGGATGGGGCAGTGAGCTAAATAACGGTGATGGATCAAGCCCTGATCTTTGGACTGGGTAAGAGTGGTCTGCTTAATTCAGACACTCTGTTCATCACCACCCCCTTTTCTGAATCGTTTTTGGCCACTATAGGGGTGGCAGGGTATACTCAGACATGAGTCCCTTGCTCACTGCTCCATCAGGTTTCAAGCAAGCCGGGCCGACGAGGCTGAAATGCCAGAAACCGGTCCCCGGTAGCTTGTATCCTTTCTGGTGAAGAATTGGCTTGGTAGTTTGGTCTGCCCTGTTCCCATGATGCACTGGGCCAGGGACAGACTAATTTGCATATAGCCAGGTTCTGAGCTGGGATGGGGCAGTGAGCTAAATAACGGTGATGGATCAAGCCCTGATCTTTGGACTGGGTAAGAGTGGTCTGCTTAATTCAGACACTCTGTTCATCACCACCCCCTTTTCTGAAGAGTATATACCAGCAGGCCAGTATGAAAGGTTGGGTAAAGGATACATCAAGTCAACATGGAAACTACCTTATACACACAAATGTTATAGTGAAGGGAAAAAGGAGGTATTTCTTAGTGGTAACGATTGTAAAAAATCACTAAGCGGTACACTTCTGTGTCAAGGTATTAACTTGCATGGAGCCTGCGAAGGGTCTTCAAATAACCTTTCATGTCACCTGCATGGCACTCCTGCAAAACAGATAGAGACATTTTTCAGACAGCTTTCCAACGGTAGTTACGTTCTAATAAGTGACCACAGCTGTTGTGGCATGGTGCCAGGAAAGCCTATTTCATGAGCGTTAGTTCACTTGCTGTATGCAATTATTGTATCCAAACAGCAATCCAGACATGGAGGCGGCAATATGGCCTCGTTTGAATATCTCTTCTATTCGAATTGATATTTTAAGCAGAATGAAGTCTATTCTTTTACATACAACTGTGCCTTTAACCTCGTCCAAAGAGATGTATGATCTGCAAGTTGCAAGGACAGCAGCAGAGATACATTCCCTATCATCAACAAATTGCCCCGTACATTTCGTAGAAATGTTAAGCCAAATTTTAAACATGTCTGATACCAGTGGCATCGCACATGTATTTAAGACAATTTTTTCGGGACTGTTAACACCCTTTGAAACAGTTCTGGGCATCTTTTTGAATTTTGTCCATTCTGTCTTCGGCGGTCTGCCTCTACTTTTGGGATTCGTAACAGGAATTTTATTTTTGATTCTTCGGCTCTGATATGGGAAGCCAAGCCACAGAGAAGACTCCAGCAACGATGGAAGAAACGATCCTAGCAATACACTACCTGGACCGCATAACTAAAGTCCTTGGATTAGCCCGGCTAAGAGATCTGAATATGACCTGGTTTCTTTCATTCAGACCAATCTGGCAAGATTGCATCTTACCTGTGCTTCGATGAAGGCTATGCGGAGAAGAATGCGTGTTGGACATCTGTCTTACACTACCATCAGCAGTACCAATGGATACAGATACCTTGCTAGGTCCGGTAACGACTCATGCATCGTGTTGTCCCCAGCGGCTACCTATTCTGATGACGGCATTCGTTGAGACTTCACCACTACGAGTATGTGGTGGTGGGGTACGAGATGAAAGCAGCACCACACAGGTACAACCTTCTATGAGCATTGCTGATCCTGACATCGATGATAGCAATCATTCTCAAACATGCACTGTTACAGCATTTTCAAACTTGGTCGAACTTTCACCTGATGTCGTAGACCATTTTTTTGCGAGTCTGTCTGAAATTATGTTTTCCCCGAAACAAAAAGAATAACTTTTCGAACAACGAGCACACAGCGTTCCCTGAACTCTGAATTCGGCATTCAGCTTTGAAAAACAAAAGCTACTGAAAACAATTGGAACTATTTTTTCCCCTGAAAGCAAAATTATTATTTTTTCACTTCCAAAATATTTACCTTTTCATTGGCACAAAGTACTCTGCTTAAAGTAGAACTATTCTTAGAGAACAGAGCATCTATTTTAGGAACTCTAGAGACAATATTTTACCTCAGCCTCTAGCACATGTACAGCATTTGTATAAATATGTGATGGAATGGTCTCGACCTTCTTTTCTGTATTAAGAGCCATTTCATGTGTAATTTTCGCAATTCATTCAGCTGATATATATATGCATTTAACTAAATGATGACACTGCTTAATAAGCGTACAGTACCAATACTCATTTTCGTGTATTTACCATATACCATTTCTAATGCGATTTATGTATTTTGGGGTGGGTTGGAAAACACACATGCATCATTATGGGGCCGATTGTGATCGCGGACGGACTTGAGTCCGTCCGCGATCACCGAGGATGAGGGAACGTCCGCATGGGCTGTGGCGTTCCCTCCTGTGCTATTAGGATGTGACCGCCACCCTGGCGGTCACATCCTCTATTTTTAACATTGCGGCGGGTGCAGTTTCAAGCTGCACCCGCAGCAATGTTAAAAATGCACGCATTGCATTTGTATGTAGAAAGTGGCAGGCACCGCGTGGTGCCTGCCGCTTTCTGCATACAAATACAGGGGGGTACCATAGGTACCCCCCATGTGCACCCCCCACCCCCCCTTCACCTAGGGGGCCCGCAACGGGCCCCTGCAGTGAAGATCCGAATGCTTTTCAACGGCGGTAAACCCGCCGCGGAAAAGCATATCTTGGCAGCAATCCTAATATGGCGGAGGGTGTCTGAGAGACACCGCCACCATATTAGAGCTTTTCCGCCGCGGTTGTAAGCCAACCGCGGCGGAAAAGCGGCGGACGGAAACCAGGACCAACCAGCCATCCTAATGTGGCGGTGGGTCCGCTGCGGTTTTTCCGCATCCTCCGGGCCGGCGGTGGCTTCCGCCGGCCCGGAGGATGCGGAAATTCCGCAATCATAATAGGCCCCTATATGGTTACTATTGCTTAGTTTTAGTAATGATGGACATTAGATCGTGGAGTGGGTGTTGTGTTTCTATCTAGGACCCTAATTCGATATTCCTGATTTATGCCCTTATATGGCTATAATAAATAATATCCTTATAAAGGCATAAGAATCATATCTCTATTTAGTAATAGCCATGCAGTCCAAATACGGCAAGGCTACTCCCCTAGACTCCTAGAAAGTACAACGCATTCTTTAAACAAACCAAACCTCCAGCAACCTGGGAATTCCCCATGCTTTTGTTTTGATTTGTCCTAGAACTCCTGCGAGCACTGAAAGAACGGCCATGTCTTAGTGACATCTTTTATTGACGTCTTATGTCCAACCTTACGTCAAACCCGGCACCTTTCAGGTATAAATATAGCAACAGTTGCGTTAAGCAAACACACAGTGGTTTGGAGCAGAGTGGCTATCTACTTGCCCGAGAGCCCAGCTGATGCGAGAGCCCACGGACGCCGCCCCTCCCTTTTGACGCACTGAGAAAGACGCTGTCTTTTTCTCCAGCCGAGAAAATCCAGCTCCGGTGTTTCCAGCCTCCCTTGCGGGTTGCTGGGATATCGAGTCCTGAGAGAGAGATACCAGACCTCCTGCTTTCTATTACCCAGGTACAGAGCTGACTAAACCCTTGAGAGAATTCTTGATTCAGATCCTTGGCAAAAATCAACTTAACTTAAACTGCTACTTACTTACTCCTTCCCACGTATTAGGCTTAGGTCAGGTACACCGGGGTAGGCGTAGATTAGAAGCACCAGTTGAGTACGTTAGTCAATGTTTTTATGTATGTATATATTTTATCCATTTTAAAGTATCATATGGCTAAGAAACCATATCAATGCTTTTACAGTATTATTTTATTATACTCCTTTTACTGTACGCACTTTACTTTATACTAAGTATTGCAATTGTGGCAATTCATTTCTCTTGCATGAGAAAGAAGACTGCTCAATAAATAACACCTTTTATTGAAAACGCCCGTCTCTCTATTTCTCTGCACTCTGGTGAAACTAAGTATCCACGATTGACTGAGCGAAATAGCTGTCTATTGTTTTCACACAACTCTAGAGATACACTCTTATTCTGAGGGAGCAAAGTTGTCATGTTTATGGATGTCAGAAGCTAATCCCTTCTTGTCTTTCCAGGGAAGTTAAACTCCTCCTTGTTTATTCGAGAAAGTTTCTAGTGACCTCTGAGCTAGCTAGCAAAATTAATTAAGTCTAATATAATCAGTAGAGACCTAGTCGACCTCAGTCCTACTTCTACACTGCTGTTTATATTATTCCACTGCGCAGAGCCTATTGGGAATATAGGAACTACACTACAATCCCATGCCTGACATTCTCTTTTTAACTGAGACCTGGGCAGATCATGCTTCTGGCCCTGACTGGAACATTGCATTACCACAGGGTTATTCTGTGATGTTCCAGGACAGAGAGGTCAATAAAGGAGGGGGGTTGGCAATTGTATATCGTGACTGTTTAAAACTGTATGTTGAAGCTGTGACAGGCTTACCAGCAGATGCATTTCATTTTTCTATAAAAGCACATAACTTCTGGAAGCTCCAGGGACTTCTTATTTATCGCCCACCTGGGCCTAGAGCTGCTTTTTCACAAGCTCTGATGACACATCTGGAATCTTGCATTGACTCGGACTCCATGATAATTCTCAATGATTTTAACTATCATCTTGAACTAGCCAATAATACTGATACCGGCAGACTATTAGATAACATGGCAGCTTTTGGTTTGGACCAACTGGTTATGGAACCCACCCATCAGGCGGGCCACACACTGGATGGCATATTCTATAATAATGTAGATATCAATGTGACCAAGTTGAATGCCCTCCCGTGGTCAGATCACATAGCAGCCTATTTCAAGTTCAATACCTCTCTGCCTGGGCATCATACGCAGAATGTTGCAGTAAATCAAAAATCAGATGTTGGAATAAGGTCCAAACAAATGATTTAGAAGCTGCGCTGGGTCAGCCTCCGAGTTGGGCAGGTGAGACCAATGACAGGGCAGTAGCAGCTTTTAATCAGTGGCTTCTGTCAGCAGCAGATATTGTGGCCCCTGAGAAATTGGTGACGGCTAAGGGGCTAAAGCCCTCAGCACCATGGTATACCCCAGAGCTGAAAGGCTTGAAAGTCAGCTGCAGGAGAGCTGAACAGCTCTTGAGGCAAAACTACAATAAGAACAGCAAGCTGGTATATAACCAGGCCCTTACACAGTATAAAGAGGCAATCATCAGGGCAAAAAAGCTGTTTTATACACAGAAGATTGAGAAAGCTGGTAATTCTGCCAAATAATTGTTTAAGACAATTACACTTCTATCTAAAGCCCAGCAAGCTGATAGGTTTCAGCCGAACCAAGATATGTGTAACAACCTGGCCACATTCTTTCAAAATAAAGTTCACCTTATTTATGATGACCTCCTGAAGAGTCGCATAGATATGGATAACGAACTACAAACTGAGAGAGAACCAGACCATTCTAGCCTAGTTAGCTTCCCTGCAGTCACTAACGAGGAGATTTTTGACATATTAGTTTCGATAAAATCAGATTCCCCCACTGACCCTTGTCCCCCTACTATCATGCATTTAGGGGCTAGCCAAATCGGAGGTCAATTAACGCCTCTGATTAATCAGGTGCTAGAGTCAGGGAAGTACCCCACTGCTTGGAAGAAAGTGATAATTAGACCTATTCTGAAGATATCCACTCTGGGCCCTTCAGAACCTAAAAAATTTCACCCAGTAGCGGTCCTTCCCATAGCAGCTAAAGTTCTGGACAAAGCATTGAACAAGACTCTAACAGAGAATCTTGACACTAACAATATGCTGGACCCAACCCAACACGGCTTCAGATCTCATCATTCTACAGAAACTGCCCTCATGGTAGCAACTGAGGAGATCCGGAAGACTGTCAACAGAGGGGGCAAGGCGATCCTCGTCTTGTTAGATCTGTTGGCAGCTTTCAACACCGTAAATCATTCGCTGCTAGTCCAACGGTTGCAGACATTGGCATTGGGGGTTCAGCCTTGGCTCTCCTTGCATCATTCCTGGAAGGAAGAGAACAAAGACTGCATTGAGAGGGATTGCAATCAAATGGTTTTGGTCTCCCTTGTGGCGTTCCGCAGGGATCAGCGCTTTCGCCAACGCTTTTTAATATCTATGTCACCCCTTGGCTAGACTTGCCAGGAAGCACGGTTTCGTAATGGTATCCTATGCAGACGATTCTCAGTTAATCATCTCGTTGGCTAAGCAACCTGAGGATACCGTCGCCAGGTTCCATGGGTGCCTTCTGGAGATCCTGACCTGGATGAACCAGGGCAATCTAGAAATCAATACAGATAAGACGGAAGTCATGGAATTTGGGCAAGGCCAATCCCTGTGGAACTCCTCGTTGTGACCAACAAGTGCAGGGGAATGCCCTAAGCCGGTGCCCAAAGACAGAAATCTGGTGGTGATCTTTGACAGTCAGCTCAATGTTTCAGCTCATGTCGTGTATTTCTATAGGTTCTGAATCAGTCCCCCTATTCCTGACCCTATTCTGGTTAAACTAACTATCAAGTTAACTAACAGTCAGCCCATGAGGCAAGAAAACCCCCATGATGCAGATACCGTTATCTGACGCAGTCACACTACGGCACAGGAACGTGTTATCTGATTAGGTCATAACGCTTGAGATCTAATTAGACAAGCGACATTCCTCCAGCCCCTGATAAGGCATACGACGTTCTCATAACAAATCAAACCTATGACAACCTGGAAAATCCGTGCGGCCATTGTTTTGATTTCACAGAGAACTTTTGCAAAAGAATGTGCTAACGAGCAAGTCGTATGACATCTTTATTGACGTACCTATGTCCATCCTTACGTCAATCTCGGCACCTTTAAGGTATAAATATTGCCGACCTTGCCCTATGCAAAGACACGCGTGGTGACAAGACGGAGCAGCCATACTTGCCGAAGCCGAGAGCAGAAGCAGACCCCGCTGGCAGCAGCCCCGCCTTCCTGACGCGCTGAGAGACGCGCTGCTATCTCAAGCCGAGAGACCCAGCACCGGCGCTTCTGGGCAGCCCTCGCAGGCAGCCTGGAATATCGAGAGCAGAGAAAGAGATACTATTCCTCATCCATCCTAACTTCCAGGTACAGAACTGAATAACCCCTCACAGAGAATTCTTTAGTTATTCACTTGGCAAAAACAAACTTAACTTAAACTGTAACTTTCTATTCCCGCCCACGCATTAGACTTAGGTCAGGTACACGGGGTAGGCGTATTTAGAAACACCAGTTGAGTACGTTTAGTCAAATGTATATGTGTATGTAAATATATTTTAATCATTTTAAACATCATATGGCTCAGAAACCATATCAATGTTTTTACAGTATTATTTTATACTATTGCTTCTAATGTATGCACTTTACTTAACTATAAGTATTGCAATAATATCGATCCATTTCTCTTGTACGAGAAAAGAGACTGATCAATAAATAACATCTTTTATTGAACACGCCCGTCTCTTCCTTTTCTCTACATTCTGATGAGACTAAGAATGCACGTACTGACTGAGTAAAATAATTGCCTTGTGCTCACACGACTCTCGAGATTGACTCTTGATTAGGGGAGAGCAAAGTTGTCATGTTCTATGGTTGTCAGAAACTAAATCCCTTCTTGTCTAATCAGGGGAGTTAATCCCTTCCTTGAACATTCGAGAAAGTTTCTAGCGAACTCTGAGCTTAGCTGGCAAACCCAAAAATTAAGTCTAGCATCGACAGTAGTAGACCTAGTTAACGTCTGGCCTAGGCCTTTACTGCTGTAGGTACTATTCCAATGCGCAGAGCCTATTGGGAAGATAGGAGCTACACTACATGGCGCCCAACGGGTTTGGAAAGGGCGATAAAACTAACGTAAGACATTTAGAGTAACTCAGTCGTGCTTTCTCACTCAGACCCCTTTTTCCCGAATACTCCAAAGACGTCTGGAGTGGGTGAAAGGTTATATCCTCCAAAACCTCGCAGGAGGGAACTCCTATGTATGGTTCTTGGTCAAGTCAACGTTGAAGGATAAAACAGTTCCGAAATATTGTGCATCTTATCTTTGTTCCATAAGAAACCTGATCTGCAAACAAACATAATACCATCCTGTCTGTAAAATGGCAGAGAGTGATGATGAAAGAGAGGCAGTTAGATTAGCAACTGAACTCGCAGATGCTGATGCTACCATGCAAGCAGCAGACGCGGATATAATACTCATTCCGGTCATTAAAAGTAGATCTATAACCTTAAAACTTATAGAAAATGGACTGACACCTAGAGGTGGCACAGTCATATTCGTAATCGAGGCACACGAATATCGGCAGACAGAGGTATACTATTCATGGATACATTTTCCAGCAGCACATGCTGTAACAAAGTACTTCCACTATTACAAAGTAGAGGAACCTCCTGAAACGTACACTCCTTTCGAGGAGGTGGAAGTACCACTCAAATTCCAAGAGCATTTGCTCTTATTTGATGGCGCCCTAAAACATAACAATCACATTACAAGGCTCGGTCCTTTAGGTAGACCAGGAGCAACGTGGCCGGTCTTAGCCGGATACACACCACATCCAGACATCGACGAGATGCCTGCCCCACAGCTGTTAATACAGCTAAAACAATTACTAAAAATTCACAGACAATTAGTTCAGTATGTAATGCGGACTTCAACAATTCAGCCAGCGATTAAACTTCCACAGCTGACCCCTCACCAGGGGAACACAAATAAAATTACACCACAGAACATCCAATCCTGCCTAGGTAAAGTTCCAGCTAAACGGGAACAAATACCATTCTGGTTGGCACAGAAAATCACCCAAATAGAGGCGGTGTTTCCTGACACCACCCCGCTGGAAAAACACAGGATTCTGACTATATGTCTCCCAATGGGAATCGCACCACACATTGAGGACTGTGACACTTGGGGTACAGTCTTTGCTTCCATCTACACAAAAACGCACGGTGTCCCATCCATTTCGGTGATACCAGATGTGCTAAAACAAATTCAAGATGAATACGGTCCAGAACCTGCTTTAACTCTTGGTATGAAATTACTAAAAGACTTCAAACAGGTTTCGGCTATATTACTAGCCAACATAAAAGGTGAAGCAGCAAACGTGGCGATCCGCCAGAGGTTAAAAGAGACAGATATAGCAGACCAACCAGCTGAAATTGCCAGAATCATAGAAAAATCCTATGAAGAACTAGGCAGAGATAGTCTAGGTGGAATACCAGTAAAACCGCAACTGACTACAAGTCCAGAAAAAATATTTTTTAATAATAATAATTCACCAAAAAAGAACTGGGATGGAAACAAACAATCCAATCCTAAAGAAAAGAAATTCCAGTCCAGAGGAAGGTCTCCTAGGCGAAGAGAGAAATCTCCAAACCAAAGACAGAGGTCACCGCAGAGTGACCCCTCTGGGAATAGATATAACCTTAGAAATAGGGATAATATTAAAAAACCTGATAGATATCAAGACATTGATACACGTCCCTCTCAATCTTTTCAGACTTCCTCGCAGAAATCGGAAAGAAGAGGACGATCAGAAGAGCACGCCAAGTCCAAAGACAAGGAACCTGCTCAACAAAAAAAGAAATTCCAATTTCCAAAAAAGAAGGTAGCCAGTATCAAGGTAGTTAACAATGCCGAGAATACTGAGGACACAACTGAAAAATGGAGAGTGGGCTCAGACAATGCTAGACAGCGCAGCAGAGGTGAGCATAGCTCGCAAAGTCCTTATGAATCATCTGGAGACAGTGGACACGAATGAATACCTTCAAGTGGAAACTGCAGACACCAGAGTTAGCAAGCCCCACAAGATATACGAGATAACATTACGTATAGAGGGAGATAAGACTAGGAAAATAAGGGGACTATTTTGGGATAACCTCTCCAAAGGCTATGACATCATTCTAGCTGAAAAAGACTGGCCACCAGAGTTTGTCAGGGAGTGCCCTCATGGCGAAGAAGTAATTATGCCTGCCTTCTCGAATCAAATACCGATTCATAAAAAATACACACTTGCTAGAAAGTGGGCAGTGGCCTTAGCACCTGCTTTATATAAAAATCATGTAGGATGGGATGAGGATTCTCCTCCTCACAAAATCCAGTTAAAATCACAACCAACTGCACAAAGGCAGTACCCAATTAAGCAAGAAGCTAAAAAACAAGTAAATGAAATACTAGATCAGCTAGAATACCAGGGGGTGATTGAAACTTGCACCTCACAAATGAACAATCCTTTGTTTCCGGTCTCCAAACCAGACAATTCGTACCGTCTAGTTTTGGATTACCGACACCTTAACACATGTTGCAAAACCTTTGCAGTGCAAAACTCACACAGTGCTGCACTAATGAATAACATAGTGCGCAAAAAATACAAAACAACCTTGGACATCTCCAATGGATTCTTTTGTCAAAACATAGCACCAGAGAGCAGATCTTTAACTGCATTCTCAGTAAATGGCACTAAAAAACAATTCTGTCGGTTAGCCCAGGGGTACAAGAACAGCCCGGGGGTATTCTCAGCGAGAGTAACAGAATTACTACAACTATATGATGATGAAGCATTATCTTATGTCGATGACATTTACTTAACAGATGATGACTTGGAGACTCACTTGAAAAGAGTGAACACCATAATACTTGGGTTCGCTGCAGAGGGTTACAAATTCAACTTCAAAAAGTCCAGAATTGCCCATCTGACGGTCCTATTCTTAGGATATGAGTTATCAAGTGAAGGCAAAAGCCTGGCAGACAATTTCCTAGAGAAATGTGCCGTAATCCAAGCTCCTAAAACACTAAAAAACCTACAGTCAATTCTAGGCTTCCTAAATTTCGGAAGAACATACATTGCAAATTACGCAGAAAGGGTCAAACCCCTTTATGATCTAATTAAACCAGACTTTAAAAGATCCAGTTGGACTCAAACACACACAGAAATTTTGAGATCCTTACAAACAGACATGCTAATTAAAACAAAATTAGAAACACGTGATAACACACGCAATCTTGTGATTCGAGTCATCCCAGGGAGATGCGGATTCACATACCTGACTTCTAATGAAGGAGAAAAGGTACCAATTGCATTCAAATCACACTTGTACACAAAAGCTTAACAGAGATTCAGCAACAAAGGAAAAATTGTTCAAGCAGTTCAAACCGCAATAGCTAGAGAAAAAGACATAGCTGACGGTAGACATATCACAGTCAGAACAGCTGAATCAGCCTTTGAGGCATTAACAACACCGTGTAATTTACCAACAACAACATTGAATCCGGAATGGATACAATGGGTGAATTCAATCACAATGGACAAAGTATACTACTACTTTGATCCAGAACTAGAAGAATTGAAAAATCTAAAATATGAAAAGACGTATCCTCTGCCAATCGACATTCTGCCTCTACGACATTACGCCTGTGTAATCTATACAGACGGACATGCTCAACCCTCCGTTTGGGGAGAACATGCATACAATCCCACATGTGAGATTACAAAAGAAGTGTGGCGCGGAGGTAAACTAAGACCTCTATTAACAAAATCACACTCAGTAGAAACTAATTCAGAACTACAAACTGAAATAATAGCTTTGAAAATGGCGCTAGATAATGCGGATCGCGAATTCCCGACACTTATAGTGTCAGATTCATATTACTGCGTCAAATCATACAACAAGGATTTGCAGACATGGATTCAAAACGGTTACAAAGATGACACAGATGCACCAATAAAGCAGAGACTGCTCTGGGAACAAATAGCTCTTTTACAAAAAGAACTACCAAAGACTCACGTGACACACTCACTGAGTCATCAACGTGATGGCGTTCACGTTGTGGGGAATTCATTGGCTGAAACAGCCGCAGCGGCAGCCACTAAATCGGCTCCCGTAGATCGAAAAAAGCGTACATTAAAATACATTGACGGTGAAACAATGCTGGCGGTGAAAACGTCATCAAAAGGCGACTGCTCAGCGTTACCGATCAACTATCCACTCAATTATACATACATAATCGATGCAAACTCCGTCCCTTTTGCTCGAATCCCTGGAGTGGGGGATAAAGTGATTCCAAACATGGACAGGAGAAGCTTGTTAATCGCAGACGCACACATGGGCGAGGGTCTCAGACACCTTAAATTAAAAGATTCTCTGGAAGAATTACAATCACGGTACTGGTGGCCAGGCATGAGCCTGCACTACACCATGTTTGTAAAAAACTGCCCAAACTGCAACAGAGATCGCAGTGGGGAGAGAAGCAGTTTAATACCTCGTCGAATCAAGGCAGATAATATTATCAGCAAAAAGAATGGCTTGCGATTAACATATACAGGCTAGTTTCCACTTATAATGTAGATCACCAGCACTCGGCTGACGTCCGGACTGTTATACAAGATTTGCGAGTCTAAATGGCATATACGCTAAGAGCATGCTACGTTCGACCATTGTTTTCACTCAGGCAATCCAGCCTGGGGGGGAAACATGGCCAAATGAGCACAGCCCAGCGGGAATCTTCTCACTTCCTTCCTGAGGGTACGGGATGGTGTAAAGAAAAAACCAAGGCAGAAAGCAATCTATAATAGAAAGGATATTAGGTTCGGGAGCTGGGTGGGTCAAACATCTAATAAGTGTCCAACGTAGTCTAAATAACTTGCCAAGAAATTCTCTGAAGGGATTCAGTCCGTACGAATTATTATTCGGAACTAGGATGTTGATCTCTGACCTTGATAGTCAGACTTCAGTGGTAATAGAAAAAACCTTTGATGTCAAAGACCGTTTGGCTATTTTGCAGGACTTAAACAAAACAAGAAAAGACCTGAGCAACATACAGTTGAAACAACAGCCAACGACCACTGAAGAATCACCACCTGTCCCAGCAAGACCTGTCTGGATTCCAAAAGTCGGGGATCTAGTCAGGGAGAAGATCGCGGTAAAGAAGGAATTTGGGCCTTCTTACAGAAAAGCAGTTCCTGTCTTGTCTGTCAACGGGACAAGATCAGTTGTACTACCGCCACTTGCTGGAAAAAAGGAGAACCGAGTTGTATCCATCGACCTGGTAAAACCACAACATGTGGCCAATAACAAACAGTAGGCCAAGTGGACTCCCAATAAGTAGCAGAACACCAAGGTTTGCTACCAGCACAGAGGTCCTAACAAAAAGGCTCATCACATTCGAAATGCCTAAAGAAGAACAAGAAGGACTATGCAACAATGCAATAGAACTCAGACCTCTGAAAACCCAAATAAAGACATTTAGCAGAGACACACCAATCTATACTGAAGTACCAAGTGAAAATGCAAAAAACAGAAATCCTGAACCAATTGGAACAATTGACAGAACTGCATCCGGTTACTTCATCAACTTCGATGATTCCTCTGACGGCTTCAGTGAATCAAAGACACAGCCATCATCAAAATCCTTTAAAGACAAAGCTAAGGAACTTTTGAAACAACTGAAAGAAACATATCTGGTTTCTCCATGGATTGAATTTTGGGTGGGTTTTGGTGCATTTATCCTCATACTTTGGCTCATCATGGTATTTACTTTGGGACGCTTCATTGAGGGAAAATATGCTAAAATGGACACAGCAAGTCAGAACATCAACTTGATCCTCAAACCACACACATCTTCACACGTCGAGAAAAGAGAACTTTCTTCAGAACTTTCTTCAGCCAACTTCACAGCCAATCCTATACCTGGTGGGGTAGCCTGGGACAACACTGACTATGAAATTTATGGTCCGGTCGAGATCCTGAAATATCCACACCAAATCAAGATCTCTTTGAGTGACTTTGCAAAACCAAACTCATTTGCTGATGATTGGGACTTTGAAAGTATTAACAATATGATGTCTGACTTAGTAATGTCTGCTAAATTTACAAAACATGATTATTTGCAAGGTTCTACAAATTATGATAGTATGTATTGCTATAACCATTATGGTAACCATTTTCTGCATAAATCTGCACAACCTAGAAATGTTTTAAATTATAATCAATGGGAACATTGTGCTACGCCTCCAAAAGGAAGCTCTAGAACCGTTTACGACAAATATTCATATTTTTCAGGTTTTAACACAAGTAATGCTGAAACATTTTATTTTAAATTGTCAAACAAGACAGGGATGAAAACCATGATAACCAACACAAAATTGATATATTCAGATTCATTCTTTGAAAAAATGAATACTTTTGGATTTGATTATTGGGACAAAAATGTTGATTTGAAAAGTGTTTGGGGTACAAAAGAATGGCAAGTACAGGGTATAGAAGCTTTGTTTAGAGCCTGCATGATCCCAGAACAAATGATATTTTTAAATGACACTGTTCAACAAACCACCTGTCTTGGCTTAGCCAAAATCAAAGATTTAAATAACCCGTCTATTCCGAAGCCAACAATGTTTAGCAATAGCTCTGATACAGATGAAGAGATAGACGTAAACCATATATTAAACCAAAACAGAACACTTCCTGATTGGAAACAATGGTTGATCTGGCCCACAGATACAAATAACTGTCAAGATAGATTCCTGAATAAAACACAGGGTTTCAAAATGACCAGGCCAGACCCTAGATATCCCCAAAGACATCACCCAGGGATAATAACAACCTACAGTGTGGGCAAATTATGCCTTCAATGGCTACTGACTTCCACACTGCCTGAAATTAAGCAACACCTAACTTTACTTACTGATGGTGCTGACTTGCGTGATTTCATACTGGGACCACGCAAACAGCGTCAAAAGCGTTTCATAGCAGCCTCTGTATATGCAGCATACAATGAGGCCTGGAAGGTTACTCAAATTGAGACTGCAGAAAGAATACGGGAAATTGACCGTATCAATTTGGAAAGATCACTTTCTGTAGTGGACAATGGGTTAATGACTCTGTCCTCCAGAATTTTTTCATTGGACAGCATTGTGTCTTCAGCAATCGATATATTATCGCAAGACTTACTGTTATTACAACATGGACAGTCACAATTGCGTTCCATTGTACAGCTTGGCTGGACGTTACAAAATCTGCGTTCAGGCTATGTGCCTTGGCGTTTAATCAACACAACGTCACTATTCCAAATCTTTAACCTTACTGATAGACAAATCGGTATGGCGCAAAAGGGTGCTGATTATACAATCTTGAGCATTGAAAAACTAGAAAGATTACCAATGACAATGTCAGAACGACCTGTCAGTGAATGGATAATCCACGGAATCATAAATATTCCAATCTCAACCTTCAGGTTTCAATACTGCCAAAAATATATACAGGCTGGCATGTACGAGAAATTGGGAAAGGGGTACCTTAAAACAACTTGGAACCTGCCCTATTCACATGCATGTGTCAGTAATAAAGGACAGAAAGTGTTTCTTAGTGGCAACAATTGTGATATGTCACTAAGCGGCACGCTTCTGTGTAACGGAATTAGTTTGCATGGAGCCTGTGAAGGGAATTCATACAACCTTTCATGTCACCAGCAAGGCGCACCTGCAACTGGAATAGAACCATTCTTTCAAAGACTCTATAATGGGAGTTACATTCTTATTGTAGACCGCAGATGTTGCAGTCTTATGCCCGGGACTCCTTATCTAGTAACTACAACAGCGAAGGTCAAGTGCTGTGGACGTTCTTTGTTCCCCAGCTCCTTTCCAGACAGGGAGGCAAGGGCATGGCCCAGTTTGAAAATTACTTCTATTCGAATAGACACTTTAAGCAGAATGAAAACAGTGCTTCTTCAGACGCCTACAAGGCTCACGTCATCAAAAGAAACGTATGATCTACAAGTCGCAAGGACGACTGCAGAGATACATACATTATTATCAACTAATTCCCCCGTACATTTCGCGGAAATACTGCGCGAAATCTTAAATATTTCTGATACCACTGGGGTCTCACAGGTATTTAAGACAGTATTTTCGATGGCATTAACACCATTCAAAGCCATACTGGGTATTTTTCCAGATTTCGTCCATTCGATTTTTGGCGGACTTCCCCTGATCCTGGGACTAATTGCAGGAATCCTATTCCTAGTCCTTATTTTTCGTTATGGCAACCCATGTCACAGATCAAACTCTCGCGACAATGGAAGATACGATCCTAGCCATTGGATACCGGGACCGGATATCAAAAATCCTGGGACTCTCCCGGCTTAGAGACCTGAACATGACTTGGTTTCTATCATTTCGACCAATGTGGCAAAGGTGTGTTTTACCTGTACTAAGGTGTCTGCTATGCGGAGAAGAATGCGTGTTAGACACCTTTAAAAATAAAGTCACATGAACAATTACAATCCAGTTCACGGACAGCAATTTTTTCAGCATGCCCCTTAAAATATTTTTCTACATATTTTTTCCCGGGACACTGATCTTCTGCTTAAAGTAAGAAACTATTCCTAGAGAACTAAGATTTCTATTTTTAGATACTTTATATAGACTTTAGCTGCCCGCTGGTAGGTTCACAAATATTTTATTATGTGATGAAATGGTCTCGAACTTCCTTTCTGTATAGCCATATTAAGAGCCATTTCATGTGTATTTCTCATATACCAATAAGCAATAATGCATAACAATGCGTGTTTACTTTTGCATTTAATTCATAGCTTAAGTGCATACAATATATATGACTGCAATTTTTCAGTATATTTGAAAATTTCGAAATGCATTTATGTATTTTGGGGTGGTAAGGTATACACTTTACTCTATAGTATGTTGTACTATGTTATACTATGCATAGATTAGTAGATATGACCATAGTTAGCGTGGAGTGGGTGTCGTGTATTTCTATAGGTTCTGAATCAGTCCCCCTATTCCTGACCCTATTCTGGTTAAACTAACTATCAAGTTAACTAACAGTCAGCCCATGAGGCAAGAAAACCCCCATGATGCAGATACCGTTATCTGACGCAGTCACACTACGGCACAGGAACGTGTTATCTGATTAGGTCATAACGCTTGAGATCTAATTAGACAAGCGACATTCCTCCAGCCCCTGATAAGGCATACGACGTTCTCATAACAAATCAAACCTATGACAACCTGGAAAATCCGTGCGGCCATTGTTTTGATTTCACAGAGAACTTTTGCAAAAGAATGTGCTAACGAGCAAGTCGTATGACATCTTTATTGACGTACCTATGTCCATCCTTACGTCAATCTCGGCACCTTTAAGGTATAAATATTGCCGACCTTGCCCTATGCAAAGACACGCGTGGTGACAAGACGGAGCAGCCATACTTGCCGAAGCCGAGAGCAGAAGCAGACCCCGCTGGCAGCAGCCCCGCCTTCCTGACGCGCTGAGAGACGCGCTGCTATCTCAAGCCGAGAGACCCAGCACCGGCGCTTCTGGGCAGCCCTCGCAGGCAGCCTGGAATATCGAGAGCAGAGAAAGAGATACTATTCCTCATCCATCCTAACTTCCAGGTACAGAACTGAATAACCCCTCACAGAGAATTCTTTAGTTATTCACTTGGCAAAAACAAACTTTCTATTCCCGCCCACGCATTAGACTTAGGTCAGGTACACGGGGTAGGCGTATTTAGAAACACCAGTTGAGTACGTTTAGTCAAATGTATATGTGTATGTAAATATATTTTAATCATTTTAAACATCATATGGCTCAGAAACCATATCAATGTTTTTACAGTATTATTTTATACTATTGCTTCTAATGTATGCACTTTACTTAACTATAAGTATTGCAATAATATCGATCCATTTCTCTTGTACGAGAAAAGAGACTGATCAATAAATAACATCTTTTATTGAACACGCCCGTCTCTTCCTTTTCTCTACATTCTGATGAGACTAAGAATGCACGTACTGACTGAGTAAAATAATTGCCTTGTGCTCACACGACTCTCGAGATTGACTCTTGATTAGGGGAGAGCAAAGTTGTCATGTTCTATGGTTGTCAGAAACTAAATCCCTTCTTGTCTAATCAGGGGAGTTAATCCCTTCCTTGAACATTCGAGAAAGTTTCTAGCGAACTCTGAGCTTAGCTGGCAAACCCAAAAATTAAGTCTAGCATCGACAGTAGTAGACCTAGTTAACGTCTGGCCTAGGCCTTTACTGCTGTAGGTACTATTCCAATGCGCAGAGCCTATTGGGAAGATAGGAGCTACACTACACTCATGTAAACAGCCTTACCTCCTCCTGCTTCTTCCTTATAAAAAAAGCTGAGAAAAATCTTCCCTTTCATTGACCAGGCTCTGCAAAAGAAAGTGGTAGTGGGTCTTCTGCTTTTTAAACTGGACTACTGTAATGTGCTGCTTTTGGGAATTGATAAAGCCCAGAGTAACAAATTACAGTCCTTGCAAAAGGCTGCTGTTAAACATTCTCAAAGGCAGTTCAATGTCGAAGGGAATCAGAGCTCTCCACTGGCTCCCCGTACAGCAAAGGGTGGAGTTCAAGGCCTCATGTACTGTCCATAAAGTGTATTATGGGGGAGGGGCAAAGGATATGCAGAGACTATTTAAACCTTATATCCCAGTGAGGACATTACGGTCTAGCAATGCCTGCCTCATGCAAGTAGACAAAATTAGGAGAGTGAGATGGGGTGGAAGAACATTTTCCCATTGTGCAGCTAAGCTGTGGAAAAAACTGCCACTTGCCATGCGACTGCAGCCTAACCATTTATCTTTCAGGAAGGATCTAAAAACGTTGCTGTTCCCACCAATATAGCCTGTTAACCATGTGACTTTCCCCCCACTTACACTAGCGCCAAGACGCTGTTGCATTTGCGTGCTTTATAAATGTATATCCTATCCTATCCTATCCTATAAATTCAATCACAATACAATACAATACAATACAACACAGTTCTGAGCATCTTCACTGGCTCCTGGATCAGTGTCACCCAGTATGCTGAGAATAGCAGCAATCTACTGTGAGCCGCAGAGCATATATTCAATCAGTAACTGTGCTAAGAGGAAAGATAGGAAATAACATACAATGACATGATATACATTGCAATGTCAGAGCAATAAAATCTAGGCATATTGGGCCACGTGTATCAATATTAGAAACAGAGAATACCTAATTGTGATTTTCTGCAAATTCCAATTAGGTAATCACTATTCCTAATTTATGAAACCCCATGAGTTTCATTTAGCGATTCCTAGGTGGTCGCATATTGACCTACCTCATGAATATTAATGAGATAGGTCGCTATTTGTGACCCATTAGGAATCCCTAAAATCACAGAGATGGTGGCCTGCTGGGGTCAATAGACCACCATGTCCGTGATTGTTTTTAAATAAAGCAATATTTTTTTTTTAAATGCAGCCATTTTCCTTAAGGGAAAACGGATTGCGTTTTAAAAAAATGTTTTCTTTTCAGTTAGGCAGTGGTCCACGGGCCACTGCCTGATCTTAAAAATGTTTGTACTACCATTCAAAAAGCGACCCCCTTCCCATTTACAAAGGGTTACCACCAACTTGAAGTTGGTAGTAAGATGCAAGTGTTTTGCAACAGCTTTTCAGTCGCAAAGCATTCTTACATATTGCTGTGATTTGTTATTAGGGATGCCCGAAACACGTTCCTTCCTAACACCGAGTCACAAATCCTATTTGTGATTGGATAATCGGCTACTGAATGGCAAATAGAGTTTGGTACATAGGAAAAGCCTTTTTTCCAGTCGTAACCGGCACAATTCAGCGAATCGGGTTCTTTGTGACCTTAAAAAGGGTACATACATGTGGCCCATTTCATCTAAGATAAATAATGTGCAGACAATAATGTAGCCAGGGACAGAACAACAGGGAAATGTCTCTCTTTATTGAAGGCCGTTAGGGTAATGCTGGACTGCATGAGTTATAAAATTATATACATCATACGTGCTATTGACTCTGTCCAAATATGTCTGTTGATATTATGTATACCTGAACACGTCTTTAAAAAGCCAAAAACCCAAAGACTATGTGTCGCTTACTTACTAAGTCTTTGACAATATGTTGCGGTAGTGGTACATGCACATAACATTCCACATATCCTGTGGCTGGTTGATCTGTATCTCCACAATTTTCAATGAGTGAAGCTTTAGAAATTGACTCTTTAAAGAAAGGTTCATGGGAGGTTATCCACCCACTAGATTAAATGTTGAAAACATTTGGGTTGATGTATTTTCTTTTCATATAAATTTGCTAAAAATGGCAGGCTTAGAAGCATTAATCATGAATTTTTCCAGTACTTTAATGTTGTGCCAACCAAACCTGACCCTCTCCTGGAGTGTTGCAAGCTCAACAGCTAAAAAATAATTTTAAAAAATGGTACTTTGTAATTTCTTTTGTGAGAAATATCTAGAATGCATACTTAACTGAGGTGGCTCAGAGGAAGGGACCCTACTTTCCTGCTAAACTTGGGAATACAGAAGAAAAGAAATTATCAGTGATATAACACAAAATGATGGCCACCTCCTGCAGAATGTGATCAAGACACCCTGAGCCTCTCATGTCTCACAGATTTTCATTGATACTGGGCTAAATGGGCTACACATGAAGGGTTGAAAGCCCCCTGGAGGTTTGGGTCCCACAGCATCGCCAAGGATGCAGGGGCCTGCGTTACCCCCCTGGACATTTTTGTTATCCTATGTCTGATGCTCAGTAACACAGGCTCTGTTACACCACTGTATTCCATGAGATGTGGAACTGTTGCTCTGGTCTACACAGGGATCCATTAAAGAGAAGTAGTCAGGGGTTTAGTAAAGGGTGGTCTATTCCCAATTTAATTTCAAGCATAACAGAGGAACGCTACTGTCCTGCTTCACATGGTAACCAAAAGCGCGAAGGGTGATAAAAAGTGAAGCATGTCTTTATTAGGTAATATTTAGTTCTTTACTCATTACATTGTGGTATTTTGGATGGGAAACGAACTTCAGACCGAAGCCGGATCCCGCAGTGCCTTTACTGCGCCAGCATAAGAACGAACGCGCCTTTAGTACGCATTCGTTCAGCGTGCAAGTTGTTATAATGACTTGCCGTAGGGGGCGCTGTGGTAGAATGGTGTTGGATTTAAAGTCCAACACCTTCCCTACTGTTGCGCATACTGGAGTTGGAATAGTAAATTAACCTATTCCAAAATCCAGCGCCCCTCTAAGGCAAGTCAATATAATGTGGCTTGAGGAATACCATCACACATTTGTTTTGCAATACTTTTTTGAGAATCACATAGAATTATATTTTGTACTATGAAAATCTTTATGATGTGGCATGCATTACTTTTCATTACTTTATTCAATTATATGCAGTGGGCATTTCTGTAGTGAGTGCTGTGCAGAATGGCATTCGTTGTTGTGCAGCATGTCAGTATCAACCACAAATTTGCCCGCCACAATGTAATCTTTTTATATGTACTAAGTATACTTTGTCAATGTGATACAATACTTCTTTGGAGTGTGCAGTGTGGAATTAGTATTATGTAGTACTGTGCATTTCTTCTTTTAGTACATATAGTGTTATACTTTACACAGTGTAATGCAGTATTTTAGCCAGTATGATGCAGTACATTTTTCAGTATCTCACTAGTTCCATCAGTGCTGTACGTTGGTTGTTTGAGTAATATATCTTGTACCTTGCATGACCTTACTGATTGAAGCATTATTTTATTACCACCAATCAGCCACTCTAGTGATCATACAATTATTCTCCTTCATGCTGTACCCTGTCATTCAGCGTGGTAGGATACTGTTTTCATGAAGAAAAAAAAACTTTATTATGGGCATGGATGGGGCAAGAAATATATAAATTCCCATTAATATGTAAGGCTAGACAATAACACAATCACACGCATATGCGCACATGGATGCTGGTGCCTACACAAATATCCATGCATACACTCACACTGTCTTTCTCTCTCTTCATCTCCGACTCTTTCTATCATACATGAAGACAATACGTATGCTGACTCTCTCAGGCTCTGACGCTCCTGATCCGTGTTAGGATTCTTGAACCCGGTAGGCCTGCAATCACACGTAGAGTGTAATTGGTAGCACTGGGCTTACTTGGGGCCTAGGCTATAAATCACACTATAAGTGCAATGCTGGACCTTGCCATTGGTAAGAACTCCGACATCTAGGGCCAGATGTAGGCAGTGATTAAACGATCGCAAACGCTGAAATTCGCAGAGTTTCCACATTTCCGATCGCTAAAACCCCATGCTTAATGTAGAGGCAGAAACACTGAATCGCAAAATGAAGAATCACTAAAACCAATGGAATTACCCTAGCGATTACTTATTTAGGATTATGCCACACCGACTCACTATTTAGTGAATTGCTAAATAAGGAATCGCTAAATAAAGTCCCAGAACAATTTACCTAAAATCGCTAATACCGATTCCATTAAAAATCGCTAAATAAGAGTTTGAAATTACCACTAACTCAAAGCAGGTGGTAACCAGGTGCACAGCATATAAACAGCCCCAGAATGCAACTGCGAGAACACAATGGTGGCCCTCTATGTCATTGCAAGGCGTATACGGATACAAGATGCAGCTCAAAGGATCTAGAGACGACAGGAATGCGTATACAGACTGCGCATCTCACTATTCTAACTCACAGAGGAAGAAATCCATGAGAGGTACAGACTTTACTCAACCACCATCCAGGACCTGATACATGTCCTGCATCCACTCCTGGAGTACCAGACACCAAGGGCGCACGCAATACCTCCACAAGTGCAGGTCCTCTGTTGCCTGCACCTACTAGCATCCGGCAGTTACCAGGGGGTAATAGCTGTGGCTGGTGGTGTCTCACAGAGTTGTCTGTCACGTTTTTTCAACAAATTCCTGAATGCCATGATGCAAAGGATGCACCCCTATATTCGGTTCCCCAGCACACAGACGGAACTGCACAAGACAAAGATGGATTTTTATCAGAAGGCCCAGTTCCCATCAGAAGGCCCAGTTCCCACATGTTATAGGGTGCATTGACGGGACACACATACCAATCTGCCCCCCTCTGCCACTGAGTACATCTACCGTAACCACAAATCAACACATTCAATCAACGTACAGGTCATATGTGATGCGTCCAACATCATTACTGACATCGTAACAACATTTCCAGGGAGCACACATGATTCCTACATCTTCAGGAACAGTGGGAGCTATACCTGTCTAGCTAGGGGTGAATTTGGAGAAGGATACCTGCTAGGTAAATACATGTGACACACCTGATGCCTACCTTTGGTGTATCTATTGCTGACTGCGAATAATCCATCTTCCATTAACACCTAGGTAATAGCACATAAATCAACAAGGAATGTGGTGGAGCGTATATTCGGACTCCTCAAAAGCAGGTTCTGTTGCCGCCACAAAAGTGGAGGTGCACGGCAGTACCGCCCTGTGACCTGCTGCAAAATAATAGCAAAATGTGCCATGCTGCATAACCTGGCTACAGGGAAAGGAACACCCGTGGAACTGACTGAATCAGAGGAGGAAGGAGAGGATTGTCCACAGCACAACACAGCAGGTGTTGCAGCAGCACCAGATGGGAGACAAAGATGGGCTGAGATCACACAGAACTATTTCTGAGTAAGTATTGAGACAAAGTGAGTAACTGCAATAGCGTAACGGTGTTTATTTGGCCTTAAGTCAGGCGATAGGACAGCACACCACCACACCATGATGGCCTCACTGTGCCTCAACAACCCCAACATGGCATAGATACTCCCCATGCAATGTTCACAATCCAATCATTATGTCAAACGGGTTACTTCACCCATCTGCCAATGCCAGGTGATGGATGGTTTATTTTCTGCGTCCACTTGCGGCACGGCTGTGTTCACTAGGCACACTGTCGTCCCTATCTGTCTGTCCTGCAGCTGGCCCGTGCCTTACACTGGCCTCCTGGACTCCTGTAACGGGGGAGTGATGCTGCTGTGGCTTGTTGCCTCCTCACTTTCACCCCCATCCCCGATCCTGTGGCAGCGATTTGCGAGGTCCGTAGCACCTCCAGGACACTGGTGACTGGGACCAATCCCCTTGTGATGTCACGGCTGCACTTGGCCATCTCCAGCTGCATGGCCACCGAGCACCTGCTAAGTACATGGGTGGCATTGCATAGCCGGTTTACTGCCTTGGTGTACCCATCCAATCTCTGTCTGTCCCTGTGCCTTGCCCCATGTTCGCTTTCAATCTTGCTGCATAACAGCCTCTGACATGTCCCGCATGCCCTCAGCCACGGTGTTGTTGAGGCAGTATATGGCCTCCTTCATGTCACGCATGTGTTTGTTGTTGGCCACCATCTGGCGTTGCATTGCCCCCATTGTTTTGCCTTGCAGGCGCTGTACTTTCAGCATCTTCTCCTCCAGATCTGCAAAGACACTGGACTCCTCTACCTCAGGAGTGTGCACCCTTGGTCGGCGTCTTCAGGCACCTGTGTTGCCAAGCTCCATGGTGGACTGTGTTCCTGCTGTGTGTTCATCCTCATCCTGCGGGGTCTGTTGGGCTCCCATTCTCTCCTCTCCTGAACCCTCCATCTCCTGGTTGCTAGCCACTCTGTGCCTCCTGGCTCTTGGTGGTGGTGGTGCTGGTGATGGTGGTGGTGGTGATGGTGGTAGTGGTGATCGTTGTGTGACCTCAGCAGGTGACAGGACATCCTGCTACAGTGTGTTGGGCTTCCTAGTTGCCTCATCTGTCTCCCCTCCTGCAGCCTGGCACGATGGATCACCTGTGGATACAGAATGTCCATTTACTCACTTGTGTAGCAGCATTTGTCTTACAATAAATTAATGACTGCTAATCTAACTGTCTGTCCCCCGCTTGCTTATCTACTGATTTGTATGATATGCATTTGGGTTCAGTGGACTGACTGCGTCGCGATGAGTTGATTGGGACTACATCTCCCATGATGCATTGCTGGATATTGTCAAAACATGGGCTGGAGTAGGATACTTGCAGGGTAATTGGGGATTGGGTTTAGGGAGGGGGGCACAGAATGCTATGCATGCTTCTTACCTTGTCTGTTGGCTTCTGTGGCTGAACTGTCCATGTCTCCAACGCCAATGGACCCTCTCCGGCTGGAGGGTAGACTCCACCATTTCTTCCAAGGCAGTCGGTGCAGGCTCTGTTGATGTTCCCCCACCTGTTTTTCCAGCTTGTTTGAGCCAGTCAGCCACCCTCTCCTTGGCACGTTTCCCGAGATCGTACCAGCGCTACTTAAGTTCCTCTATCGAGCGCTGGGTCACGCCGATGGCAATTATTTTCTGCTGGACCACAAGCCAGATTTTCCTTTTTTGGGATTTGGAAACGTGCAGTGATTTTTTTCCAAAAGAGCTGGTCGTGATCCTTCACCACCTCCTCAATCAGTACCTCCAACTCCCTCTCACTGAACTTATGTTTTCTCTTCCTCTCTCCAGCATTCTTTCCCTTCTCCTGTGTGTCAATGGTATCTTTGGTGGGACAGCTAGGTGGTTGCTGTGCAGCTCCCGAGGCTTTGCTTCTGCTCCCTGCCTCTCCCACAGCTTCAGGATCAGGGTAACTGCATGGGTGTGGTCACTTCCTGGTTGTGAGGTCCTCAGGAAGCACAGGATTGGCTGATTCACAGATTTGGGATTCTTGGAAATACCGTATTCGCTAAATACTGAATCGGTAATAAGGAATTACTAATGCCAAATCGGTAATAAGGATCTGGTATTTATTTTAGCGAATATTACCAAATCGCTATCTTTTAGCAATTTTTTAGTTACATCAGGAATTGCGAGTTCTTAATATCGATTCGGTAAAAATTGCTATTAAGAAGTCGCAATTTGGGTATTATCTACATCTGGCCCCTAGTGCTATATTAGAGAGCTGTGATGCTTATTTGAAGGGCTACTTCTCCTCAAAGAGAGAACTTCCTATCAGTACTCTCAATGCACAAACTGCATGTGACTACCTGGACTAGTTCCCCTCACCGCCCTAGACATACACAGTTTGTTTATGTTTTTTGCCCTGTCAGCATGTTTAAGTCTGAAGCTTTGATGCACAGCTTTAACCTCCCAGACTAACGTGGGAAGAAAGTTGGAGGAATGCTCTAGTTGACAAACCCCCAGTACACAAATGTTCAACTGCAACATGTAGCCATGGCCTTGCAAACCATGTTGTGTTCTTACATAGTATTCAATGTCCTTAAACACAAGTACACCTTTTTGAGAGGTTGGCCTAAAAGAACAAATATAGAATAAAAGGGTGGCTCACAATTCAAAATAATTTTGCCACCTGACTTGACTTGTGATAATCTGTGAAATTTGGTATTTTCTTGAGCTGGGTGAAATTTGTATTATGCTAAAGTAATTGGAGTCATTTCTGTAACATCGTGTAACTCTTTTGATGGAAAATTACCGAAAATTATAAGATTACACCTGTTTACAAAATCAGGAGTAATTTGGCACAGAAATCCTATTGCAGAGAGCCTGAACACCGAACTTAGCGAGCAGGGGCTGCTTTTCATATTCGTTTGCATTTAGTGTTTTTTTCTTGGAGTAAAATGCATCCTTGGGTCAATTTTGGACTGAGGGTGTACTTTGCATTAAGGAAATTGTACTATGGGCGCATCCAGAACCTTAAGAGAGCTCCTGGACCCGCGCCACTTTCCCCGTGAAAATTTGCTTGAATCCGTTCAACACTGGATGGGGTACCTATCCAAGCCCTGAGGCGGCCTGATAGCCATGTGGCCGCCTCCCACCTGGAGTGCCATTTGCAGAGGCTGTCTTGGTGAGGCCAATTGGAGACAGGACAGCACACGCATCAGGTGACCTTCCGCTGAGGGGCCGTGAAAGTGCGATGGGATCCAAAGAAAACACATGCGGCTGAAAGTGAACCAGACCAGTCGCGCATCAGGGAAGCCTAACATCCATAAGCGATGGAGTGCCAGAGAGCTGAGAGCCAGACAGCCTTGGATGACGTGCCACAATCATGTTTTGTCACAAGGACGACTGCCATTCCTGCTGGATGCCCTGGCCTAGATGCTCCTGGAATGAGGCCGAGTGGAGAGTCGCACATCACTGGCCATAGAGTGGAGCAAATGAGCTGCTCACGTGCCCCAAGGGACAAGCCAGATGATCTTGGAGATGCGGGGTAGAGAGGCAGAACCTTCCTGAGGAATAGCCAGACTGGGAGGCACTTTGTAGGGGTGGCCCACTTTAACTCCCCCTCTCTTTCTCTTCAAATTTGATGGATTGACTTGCTCCAAGGGGGAGCACAAGCATTCAAACCCAAGGAGGCACAGCTTAGAGTGCCCTGGAACAAGGAGGATGGCCTGGGTGCAGGTCCACAGGGCAGCCTCGCCAACAGGCTGCAGGTTGGGCCTGGTTGGTGGGGAAGCATGGCAGTGGGCCCCTTTTCTCATTCCCCACCCTTGCAGGTGGCCGCACTTGGTGTTGCGATGTGGAGATAGACCCTTGCAGGCAGTGGGGCTGTGCTTGGGAAGTGACCTTCAAATATGGCTGGGGCAAGGATATTAAAAAGTTGCAGCAAAACAAAATGGATCGCAATGCAGTCTCATAACATGCACAGAGAGACAACGATTCCACTCTTGGCGAGAAGCGGCCAGATCAGGGAGGAGATGTTCCAGAACCATCTCTCCAAGAAATTATGGCCACCATTCAAAGCATAACGGTCATTCTAAAACCAAAACTCAACTCGGTTGTGGCAGAAATGTTGCTAATGAGAGCCAAGCTCAATAAAGAAACAGACCATCTCCACGACACAGTGCAGACCGTTATGGGCATTACTGAGGCCACAGCTCAGGAACAGAAGCAGGCCACCTCCTTACCAAAGGACAGCCGAATTATGCAGGCGCATCTGGAGGATAGGGAAGGAAGATCCAGATGCAAGAGCATCCTACTAGTGGGTGTCCGGGAGCATGAAGAGGAACCCTGTACAAACCTCTTTGTGAAAAACTTTAAAATCAATGTGCTACAGCCCAAAGGCCTCACAAAACATTTCTCTGTCAAACGGGTCCATAGGGTCCCTATTACCTCTCCCAGACCTTTGGTTCGCCTCCTCGCACTATCAATGCATGAATATTTGACCACAAAGGCAGAGAGATGCAGCGAGAGTATGCTCCAGACGCGAAAATTGAGGTTGCAATGATCAGATTCTACCTAGGGGTGGGCGGAGTTGGCGGAGTGCCACTAGGCGGAATTCCACAGAGTTGCCTAAAAACTCAGTGTAATTCTGCTCCTCCCTACATGCAGGTAGCAGACCTTGAGGGTTCCTGAACCTCAGACTGCCACTTGCTTTACAGAACTTACCTGGGTCTGGCGTTCTCGGCCATACCCGGGCTGTCCCCCTCCTGGTCTCCTTGGTGCAAAAGCAAAACCCCTACACTGTACGAGTGTGAGGACTGCGCCTGCGTGCCCGCATGCTCAGTCCTCCCAAGATGTACAGTGTACAGGTTTGCTTTTGCACAGAGGAGACCAGGAGGAGGGCAGTACTTGCACGGTAGAGAACGACAGACCCAGGTAAGACCTGATCCTCCTCAGCCCTTAACTCTCATCAAGGGGTGGGGGGCAGGGGTAAACTCCACCATGCCGCGAAATCAGAGGTTTTTCCGAACTCTGCGTTCCAAGCAGAGTGTGGAGTTTCAAAACTCTGCAAACTCTGCTGGCGCAGCGGAGTTCGCATTCCACCACTACTTATACCCTGATTTTACCCTAAAAGTCCAACAACTAAGCCGGGATTTTTGGAGGTCAAAAAAGAGCTTAGGAATCCAGACATTAAATACATGATGTCATTCCCAGCAAAACTTGATTTTTCAACTCTCCGGAGACATCCTGAGAATGGCTGGAGGGCTGGTGCCCTGCAATGACAGGCAAGAGAAAGATACCCTCGCGATCCCAACATTGGGATAGAACGGAGGAAACAATCAGTGACCAGTCAACAATGAGCGACAGGGAGGGCTCACGTAGGGCGATCCTTCAGACAGACCACACCACACCCACGGCACAGACCTTGATATGTGCTGGGCCCGATGAGTCTGTAGTGATGCTCATGGACCTGGCCCGCTGTACAAGAAATGTGAGCAAGCATATCCTGAGAAGTGATGGGAGGGGGGGTGGTCCACACAGGCATATCCTTGGGAGTTAGTTAAGCACAGGGTTGCAATGGCTACATATTTTCCCCAGTTATAAGTTAACTACAATGTTTTCAGAGGCGACAGGCTTCTTGCTAGTTGGGGATGGGCGGGCAGTTCGAAACCCACCATGAAGGGTAACAAGGAGAGGGCAGTTACATTTGACCAAGGGAAGTTATAATTTAGGTTACAGAGCAGCAACTATCACACTATTGTCTAGGGCTCCCCTGACGCATTGTGTAATCACATTGTGATCTACCTCATACAGTATAACCATGACCTATAACGCCTGAACACATCTGAAAATTCTCTCAGGGAACGTGAAGGAACTTGGGAACAAGGTTAAATGGGGAGTGGTCCATCAATACCTCAAACAGCACAGCCCAGAGAGAGATCTTCTGCAGGAAACTTATCTGTTGGGCTACTCCTGCAGGACTATGTCCAAAGGGGGTTACACTGTGACAGATCATGCAGGATACACCACCAACTCATGGAGGTGAGACTTCTCATCAAGAACTCCATCCCATTTATTCCACACAAAAGCAGGACCGACCCCCAGGAGGAACAGGTGGCCCAGTCGGGTACTTGGGCGGGAGTCTCTATCAATCTGTGCTCAGTCTTTGTCCTGCCCGACACAACTGTGTCACACTACCGGGATTGGGGGAGCTAGTACTCAAGGACGGAAGGGGTCTTGATCATAGGGAGGACTTTAATGCCACCTTAACGCTTGGGATGAATAGACATACTCATGCCCGATCTGTATATTGGGACCACATGCTGGACAATTTCATCACTGTGATGGGACTGACATTTGGCGTTTACACCATCCCGCAGAGCGTTAATATGCTTTCCTGTCCGGGGTGTGCCACAGCCTTTCCAGATTAGACTACATTATCACTCAATCCACCAATATGGCTCAGGTGGTGGACATTCATCACTTGACTAGAAGGATCTCGGACGGTTCGTTGTGTGGTTGGAGGTGTGGGGACAATCCACTAAACCTCAGGGACCCCGGCCAATCAGCGCCTGGCAGTTTATGGATAAGAAGCTAGTACATATGCTAGACCAAGCTACTGTATCATATGTTGAACTTAACAAGAGGTCGGTTGACTCACACCTGACTCTCTGGGAAGCATGCAAGATGGTAATCTGTGGTCAGGCATACTCCTTGATTGTGGGTGGGGGAGATATGGAAGCACAATTTTAGTGCTGGAATCGAAGAGACTCGCTCTCGAGATGTAGGGAGCAACAGGGGTTATGTAAAGAGGAAGTACACATCCTTCGTTTTAAGCAATATAAATACAGGGATCTGGAGGAGGAAAGAGCAAAAACATCCCACATACTGTCCCAATGGTGCTTGTTTGAAATGGGTAACAAAGCGGGGAAAATGCTTGCTTGGTTAGAGAAATGTGACCAAACCAGGAGATGGGTCTTTCAGATCACCAATGATTCAGGGGACACCATTTCCGACCCAGAGGGTATAGCTGAGGTATTTGTAGTTTATTAGGAGCACCTCTGCACATCCAAAATGCTCTGTGCTCCCTACGATATTACAGACTTCTTAAAAAATATAACACTCCCCCAACTCACACAGGAACATAAACAGTTTCTAGAAGCAGACATATACCCGCACAAAATAGGCTAGTCGGTGAGCTCACTAAGTTCAGATAAGGTGATGGGACCCAATGGCCTACCCATTGAACTTTATAAACTCTTGGCCTCCAAGGTTGAACCCCAGATTTAAAAAATGTGGAATGAGGTGAGAGGGGTGGAACAGCTAACGGAGGACCAACGATTTGCAATAATTTTGGTACTACATAAGTCCGGGAACACACCTGACCAATGTTGTTCCTACTGGCCTATTTCACTTCTCAATGTAGAGATATAACTTCTTGAAAAACTGTTAGCAAACTGGCGCTGTCAGGTGATAACTAACCTGGCCCACCCGGACCAATCTGGCTTCATGCCAAAAAAAGAGACACTGCTGAATCTTCGGAGACTCTTTGGGGTCATGGCGGGTTCTAAGGATGAAACAGCGATGACAATGGTATTATCAATGGATGCCTCTATGGCCTTCAACACATTGCAATGTGTCCAGGGTACTGGAGTGGATGGGTTTTGGTCCCAATTGTATAGGCTTGCTGTGCCTACTCTTTTAGGACCCCATTGCCCACTTTAAGGTTAACGGCACAATATCCTGTAATTTCACTCTTTGCCAGGGGACAAGGCAGGGGTCCCCACTTTCCCCACTGATCTTTGCACTCACTCTGGAGCCCCTGACAGCGTGGTTCTGATAGGATCCACTAATTCAGGGTATGCATTAGGGGGAATCATGGGAAGAGCGTATCTCCTTATATGCAGATGAAATCCTCTTTTATGTCACAAACCCCCCATGACGATCACTAGGCTCACACAAGTTCTTCAAATCTTTGATAGATATTCTAGGTATAGCATTAACTGGGACAAATCCCTCATGCACTTGATTACAGGCCCAATGCCATTTCTGCCCAGGTGCGTCCCCTTATCCATTTCTCCTGGTTGTTACAAATACCCAGGGATTCATGTCACTGTGGACCCCCATCTTTTTTACTGGTCCAATCTAGTTCCTATCCGGGAACGTTTTGCTGTGGAGGTCCAACACTGGAGGGCTTTGCCGCTGTCCCTACTGGGTAGGGCAGCACTGTTTAAGATGATGATGCTGCGCCAAATGCTTTACGCGCTACAATAAACCTGTATCACATTCCTGGAGAATTATTTCGTAAGACGGAGGGCGAGATGTACGACTATAGCATTTTGCAACTCGCAAATTGTGCTCAATTGTGAGTCACAATTTGCGAGTCGCAAAATGCAATGTACAACAGTGTCAGAGACACTGTTTGCAATTCCCAATGGGGTCGCAAATTGCATGCCTCATCAATATTCATGAGGCACTCGCAATTTGTGACCCCCTTGGGAATGGCTGGGCCTCCCAGGTATGGTGGCCTGCTGGGCTCAACAGACCTCCATGTCGAAAACTGGTTTTAAATAAAGCATTTTTTTAATGCAGCCCGTTTTCCCTAAAGGAAAATAGGATGCATTTAAAAAAAGAAAAATTAAACATTTTAATTTCATTTTTTAAGAGCAGATAGTGGTCCCTGGGACCACTGCATGCCCCTAAAACATATTTTCCCCTGTGTCCACAAAGGGGAAGACGTCCCCTGGGGACACCTTCCCTTTTGCGAGTGCTTTACCACCCAATTGTGAGTGATTTGCGACCGCAATTGCGATTGCAAATCATTCTTACATAGGGTAGCGAGTCACTATTAGGAAGGGACGCCCTTGGAACACCCCTTCCTAATAGCGAGTCTCAAATCCTATTTAGAGAGTCCCAAATAAATTGCAATTCGCTAAATAGGGTTTGTACATGGCCCAAGAGTATTTTGCTTGTGCTAACAGGTCGCAAACCCTATTGCACATGCAAAATAGGGTCGTACATCTGGCCCGGAGTCCCTTCTTCGTCTACTTTTAAGGAACACGAGCCCGCCACCCATAGCCCTCTGCAAACTGATGCGAGGGGTGTAGGATGGAGGGATTGGCCTCCCAGATATTCGAAAATACTACTGTGCTACACAACTAACGTTGGGCAATGATTGGGCGGTTGCAGCCTGAGAAGACCCCGCTTTTAGACTAGAGGGTTTCTCGAAGGGAGACTCGAGCTACCCGAGGGTGCTCTATAACTCGATCAACACCAATTGGCTTCTGCCCCAGACACTCACAGTGTCCCAAGTGTGGAGGATGGCAACTGCATTTCTGGGTTGGAGGGGGAGGCCTACTGAAATGACCTAAATGGAAAGGCTGCAGGGGTTCAAGAAGTAGTACCTCATAGGCATATCCAGAGTGGGGGATGTGTGGAAGGGAGACAATATGCTCAACTAGGCTGATCTGCAAGCCCAATATGATCTGGCACCCATGGAATCCTTTGGTTATCTACAACATAAACATGCACTCATAACGCACATCCCCAGGCACACCCAGGTCCCGGAGTCCTCACCATTGGAGGACAGAGTCCTATTTGAAGCTCTGCCCAAAAAAACTGTCTCACTCCTTTATAAGAAACTAATTAATAATTCATTTGACATCCTGGCCACTTTAAGTGCCACGTGGGAGGACAGATGTCAGGGATAGTGAGGATGTGGAGTGGGAGGAAGCTTTAAGGGCTTTACGGAAAGTGCCAATCAATGCTTGATTCCACTTGATCCAATTACGCATCTTGCACCGTTCATACTACTCCAGCACTGCCATCCGGGCAATAACTTGATGCCGTAAAGACCTATGCCTTCGGGGTTGCAGTGAGAAGGGCACATTCTTTCACATCCTGTGGTACTGCCCTGTCACATGGTCCTACTAGTTGGCACTACAGAAACTTACTGGCGAGGTCATGGAGATAAAAATTCCGGACTCAGAAAACACATGTCATCTGCACATATGGGTGAGGATCCAGCACAGAGATATGGGAAAATATGGCTATCTTAGGGGCTTGCAGTGGCCAACTGCAACATAGCATATTTGAGGCTCCAACTGTGGTAGGATAGGAACAGGACATGGACTGGTGTATGTTAAATGAAAAAACAATTTATTGTTCATGGGATGTCCACATAAATGGGTAAAAATATGGTTGGATGGCATTCCTATAGAGTAATGGGAGAGGAGTCCACTGAAGGTCCCTATGTCCATGAGGAGAGTTCCCTCTGATATTGTGATAACTTTCTTTTGTGTTGTACATATATTAAGCGTCAGGGCTCAACCCAGCGATGACACCCGAAAAGAATACACAATGTCTATGCTGCTGTTTATTCATAAAATTCAATAAAATATATTTTTAAACAAGAAATAGTGCTAAAATTCTTCTTCAAGCTGTCAGAAATGAAGTTAAGCCTTTTAGAAATATGCAAATGTACTGCTCTGAATAAAATTAGCAAACATAATCGAGGCTTAAGGAAACTTCTGATCCGTTCAAAACAACTTCAGTATTGGTACATACAGTGATATGTAGGTATATAAGACAATAGCATTGAAGTAAAGAGGAATACATGATTATGTTTTCACACTAGAAAAACTTCCGGGTGCCAGTTTCCCAGAATTATTGTTTGGTGTCGCATATCGGTATTACAGTTTCACTGTTCCCATTTGTTTTATTTTTTTTATTTAAGGAGTTTTATATAGCGCTGGCCGGACCCGGGGGTATTGGAGCGCTTTACAGCAGTTTTTCGCAAGAGTCATATAATAGAGCCTGTTATCTTGTTATACATATTGGTTTGGAAGTCCAAGTGTGCTGTGCAGTATTGAGGTAGTATGTGAGTCCTGAGATAGCCTCGATTAGTGCACGTTGTCTTGGGTTGAACCACAGCAGTTTTTCGTAGGAGTCATATAGTGGAGCAGTGTTATACATATAGGTTCCGGGGTCCAAGAGTGCTGTGCAGTATTGAGGAAGTACGTGAGTCCTAAGATAACCTTCATTGGTGCATTTAGTCTTGGGACGACCCTTTAAGGGGGAGGGGGAGGAACAGGAGGAGGTTAGAAAGCAGTGTTATACATATTGGACAGGGAACTCCAAGTTAGCTGTGCAGTATTGAGGTAGTACATGTGACCTGAGATAGCCTCGATCAGTGCACTTTGTCTTGGGATGGACCCCAAAGGGGGAGGATCAGAAGGTGGTCAGAAAGCAGGTCGGAGGTAGGGCTTTGTGATACAATGTCAGGGAGCAACGATGAGTAGAGATTTGCGTTGAGGCGGCAGCTATCCTTTTGGGGGGGAGCGGTTGACAAAAGGGACTTTTAGGTGTTTTTTTAATTTTGTGAAGGACGAGATAGTTCTTACATCTGCTGGGATTGAGTACAATACACTACATGCTAGTATTAATGCACCAGTTTCAGTAGCCACTGCACCAGTGACCTAGTATTTCAGTGTTGGATTGTTCTTGTAACTAATCTGATGACCTGCCATTTGGCAATGCCATTGTGTCATAATGTCCCCATGTTAGTCTCTTAGTGTTAAAACCTCATTGTTATTGTAACCAAGTCAATGTTTCCATGGCACTGTTGTTGCTGTTTGTAGGAAATTGGGGTATTAATCAGTGAGGCTCGTTAGGTTTACGTGTAATACGATCAAGTTACCCCAAATAGTTCCTTTAAATTCACACTAATAAATCCCTAGCTCAGTCCTGGTAATGTAATATAGAGCATTCAGGCTTCACTAAAGGAACACGTGTTAAGCTTTCAGAGAACTAACATGGACAATAAGTAATTGACATTACTCAAAATAAATCTTACACCAATTTAAAAACATAAAGCAGATTTTTATATCATTTTAGACACCAAAATGAAGGAAATCAGATGAACATAACTGAAGTTATGGATTTTTAAAGGGAAAATAAAACTGTGCATTTAATTGCAAAATGATAATTTTGTGGTCATTAGGAAAACACACTCGGTCATTTACAGGCCGAGCCCAGTCGAGACCACTGGGGGGGGGTTAATGTGATGCAGTTTCCCAGGGTCAGGCTCAGACATTTAGTTTAATTTTACATGCCTAGTAGGGCACGGGTGCAGAGCTGTTCTGGCTGTCCCTGGTGCTGAACACAGGAGTTGCGGATACCGTCTTTGTTGCTCTGACGGTGCTGGTGAGGAAAAGGATGCAACAACTGAACAATGAGGCAACTAGTCCAAGGGAGTTCTGAAGTTGCATTTGGCTTGGCTTTGGTTTCTCTATCCTTTCAAGCCGATTTTTCAGTCACAGGTCTTTTCTTTGTCCTTGGCCACAATTCAAGCAGATCTGAGGTTCTGGTGCAAAGGGTGCCCCTTAAATCCAAGAATTAGGGGTGTTATAGGTTTGGGTGCAAGTAGCCATGGGCTACTAGCCCCAGTGGCTAATCCGCTCCTGAGGTAACCACATCCAGCTTTTCTACACCACCTTTTCTACACAGAACCCTCGATTTTACTACTTTTAAAAAAGACATAACCCATCCTCGGCTGTACAAACCAGGTAGCCCACCATAGGGACGAGGCAAGCTTTCTGATGGAGTACGCTTCCTGGTTACCTAATTTTCCCGCCTGCCCGGGTACAAACATAACTGTTTTCCCTTTGGGAGGCTACCTTATTGAATATCAGCGGAAGTGGAAACTTTAAAGCTCACTTCCTTGATGTGCCACCTTTTTTTCTGACTCCTGGGGTTGTTCATACCTCCTGGCAGGGGTCAGATTTCTGGTTTGGCAGCAGCAGCTGCAGGCTGTCAGCCAGGGCACAGGAAAGGCTGAGGCAACCCGGTGGGCAATCTCTAAGGCAGACACCTGGGTGTATGCCACATCAAACCCGACATGGGAATCATGTTAGGTTTGACAAGGCAAGATGTTTGATACCAAACATGACACTTTTCAGTGGGACCATAATGTAGCTGGCCACCTCAGAGTGCCTGGGTGCCATCCTATGTTATCCAATAGCCTACTTAACACTTATAGTAGCCCTTAAGGAAGGAGGCTGCTATATGTCCACACCTTTACTATAATGCATTCTATCTCCTGTACTCAGGAGTCCTACCTTAGGGGCAATTGGCATATTTATAGAAAGGTGCTTTTAGCTTGTCACTCATGGTCAGGGTAAAGTTGAGTTTGACAAGATTGCTCTGCTCATGCAGTCTGCAATGTCAGGACTTATGTCTTCACTTTATCTGAGACCCTCAGGGTGGCACAGTCAGTGCTTTAAGCCCTGGTGCCCCTTTTAACTCCCAGGCCCTGGGTCCAGCTGGTACCACTTACTAGGGACGGATAAGGGGGGTTAAAGTCCTTGCCAATTGGGGTTACCAATTCACATGCTTCATATTTTATCGACACAGCACTGGGGCTTGGTTAGCAGGCTCCAGTGCACTGTCAGAGTCATAACCATCAGCACTGGGGAAAAGAATGTGGAAATGACCATAGCAAAAGGGTGCTTTGATTATATAGAGACACACTTCAAAAGAAATAGAATGTTCACAAGCAAAACATATAGTCCAAGATTTACTTACCAAAATTTACTAAATTTGCTCTGCAAAATTGCAAGGGGGGACAGCACAGAGCAATATTTTCTAAAGCTGGCCTACTGTCATCCTCTGTGCGACATTTCAACAAGATTGCAATGCGCAACACACAGTCTCAAACTATGGTGTAGAGGTGAGTGATTGCTGTCTAGCTTAAGATTTGTATTGGAAGCATACCCTTCCAGATTACAAACCTGTGCCTAGATTAACTCGGAAGGCTGTCTCTGGATGTGTGCTGTATATTCCAGCACAGATTCAAGGTATTGTTTTGTGGATAGATAAATAAATAAATGTACCCTTGTTATGCCAGCTTCAAATAGGTGTCTGTCATCTTAATAGGTCAGGCTTTGCATCAAAAGCGAAGGTGTTTGTTCTGATCTGCCCAGTAATATCTTCTTGATACAAAATAAGACAACACAGTGAAAACAGTTTTTGTACTGAGAAAAGGGCAGCTTTCCAGTGCAAAACATATTTTGAGCTAGAGAGTAAATACCACGCACCACTTTGCATTGTTTTATGCTGGTGTGAAGCCATAATAAATCTAGGCTGAATTTCATTCATGCACACGTTTACAGTGGCTCATGCAAAATGATAATTATCCCCCATATCACATTATTTTTTGAAGATGGCCATGCTGGAGGAGTTTCACTGATTACTTCAACATTAAAGAAATAATTTGGAGCTTGTTGTACAATGCAATGCACGCCCTTAATGTTAGTGTGTATGCCAAGCTCATTCAGAGGTGAAGAACGTTTAAACATGAGCTAAACTTATATTTTCAAAGCAATGTCTTGGCCTACCAGCCCTAACCACTTCCAGCTACACGGGGGAGGGGCTGGGAGGATTGGAGGGGGCAACCACTTTTATTTCATGCTGAGCCTGACAGGCCACTGTGGAGATGTGGCCTTTAGATCCTGCCTTTTCGCAGCTCACATTATTATTGGTAGAGAAGCATCAGTATGTTTATTATTATTATGAAATTTCTAAAGCACACATTACACCTTAGAATCTTGGCACAGGAAAACACATGTTGATGAAAGGTAAGTCAGACCATACAATTAAGTAAAATGTGTCTTCAATGCTCACTTAAGCTATGCTCAGTAAGAAGGGCATTCCACATTTTAGGGGCAATCCTAGAATCCAGTGGTACTGGAAGTAAGGATGCAGGAGGAACTGCAGCACCCCCATACATCATTGGTGGTGTTAACATGGGGAAGCACAATGCAAAGGGCTTAATGAATTAGTATAGAAACATTAACTGTGTTGAAGTACGAACAGGACAGACAACTTTGTTTGCCAATGTGCCAATTCTTTTCAAACGAAGAGTTGTGATTACTATCCCTTCTCATATTCCATGCATGGGTATTTTGTCATTTAACTAGTGGCTGTTTTGCTGGAGTACAGGTGAAAGGAGTAGTCCACGGTATTCCAGGAGATTTTGTAACACACACGTAATTAAAAATGTGATTTGTTTACAAAGTAAGTAGACATATGATATCTTAAAACATATAAGGACAGCATGAAAAGAACAATCCGGGCATTTAAGCTCAGTGATGTCTCTGGTCCACACCCCCACTCTAAAATGTGTCCAAGCACTACCGCTTGAAAGGCTGTTCCTCCAGTTCCAGCAGGAGTGAAACATGGTACATCAAAGCAGAGGGAGGAGAGTGGTGTCCTCTAGTATGTCTGTTAGGAGTGGGTTTAGCTACAAAATTGGTCAGATGTAGAAATATTGACTCTTCTGGGAATGGTGTTGCTCCGCATTGTGCTGGTGTACAGATGGAGCATCAGCCTGCTGAGGAGGCATTAACAGTCAAATTCTCAGGGTTTTTTCAGAATCACCCTAAGCAGGTTTCACGTGGGTGTGTTGTGGGGTAGTGGAATCTTCCCTATCTTCACTGTGTGCACATGAATGCTGTCAAGCTGGCTTGCTATGCAGACTTGTTTCTTGAGGTGCATAGTACACAATGGGTGAGTTACGTATGTATCATGAAATCATACATTGAATTCGGGCATTGATGTCAATCAGGGCTAACCTGGTGTAGCATCTACTACCCTTGGCTTGACCTTCGGAACCACTGCTTTAATCTTATTGCCCTGGTCACAGGAGTCATGAAAGCAGCATCACGTATATAGAAGTAAATAAAGCTCTAAGAGCCCCCTAAACCTTCAGAAATCTCCACTCCTTGCCCCAGAATGGGCCCTTAAAATTATTAGGAGGCTGCTGAGGGCTGAGTGTGGGTCAAGGGTTCAACCCTACACTGTCATTCAGAATAAAAGGGGGTGTGATATCACTCCTGCTACACATGGGCCTTCAGTGAGTCAACGTCCATCGAATCTGGAGCCAAGAGTTTGCAATAACAGATTAGAATTTCAAATTGCATTGACATTGATGGTTTACCCCACCTTTTCATTTCTATTATTATGTCCTCCTGCTTTTACTATCCTCACATGCCTACAGTGATGTCTCCCAGTTTTTTGTGTGTGTTGATTCTCTCAAAGCTGTTGAGATCACTGCCTTTTCCACGTGTCGTGGTACACCTCAATAGAAAGATGGATTTAAACTAGATTTCTTGACTGGAGTGAATGTTTGATTTGTTCTACAATCCGTCCATCATTTGTGTGTCTTTTGCTTTCTCACTCCAAGTGTGCTGAGTAGGCCCGGACATGGGTCCCGGGCTCACCAGGCTACTGGATTCAAGCTGGCTTGGCTGATGAGGATCCCAGGATGCTTGTTATTGGTCCAGGGAGGACCTGGCTTGGCAGTTCGAGCTGGACTGTTCCCATGAGGAGCAGGGTCAAGACTGATTTGCATATGGCTGTCTATAAACTGAGATGGCATGGTGAGCAAAAGAACAATGGATTTAACCCAGATCTCTTGACTGGGGGGATTGTTTGATTTGTTTCGCATTCTGTCCATCATTTGTGTGTCTTTTGCCCCCTCAATACCCAAAGGCACCTGTTGGGAGCTTGGGATTTGCAGTTCACCCTTCTACAGGGCCTAAATTAACCATGATGCACAGGAAACGAGAAATTCCAAAATCATTCATGATGAGAGTGCGGTAGGTGTATGCATGTCTGAATCTCGGCTTCCATGGATGCCTTTAATGGTTTCCAAGTCTAATCAGTGCAAATATGCCTTGCACTGCTGACACATCTAGTACACTTAACCTGGGACCATACCTAAATACTTGACAAAGATTAAAAACAACTATATTTTCTGCCCTGAAGAAGTCCGTGAAGGACGAAACGCGTTGGCTATGGCTACAGTCTTTTATTTGAAGAAAAAATAAAGAAATAAAGAATTTACTGCAAACAACTCCACTGAATTGTTATCGTCGATTTGAAATAAGCATTGTACATAACTGTCATTACTGATGAAATATTAGGATATAATTGCAATTAGTGAGCTGGACCATTGTGTGCTGTATTTTGAGAGTAAGTCAATTATTATCTTAGGAGATTTAGGGGCTTTTGAATCTCCGGTCTGTGGCACCTAAAATCTATACAAAGTAGCCTTAAGGATAGGTGCAATTGTGCTTGACCCCATTCCCCGTTCTTCTCTGCAATTGTATATTCCATCGTATGTTCAAGGTTCAGTTTATGGCCATAAAAATCTCTATTAATATGAACTGTTACCCTAAAAACGAGGACTGTGCTCGACTTTGTTTTCCTGGCAGTGTAGATAGTATGACTGGTCTTTTTTTTAAATCATGCATTAGTTATTGGATTAAGACTAATTATTCTGCAATACAGAATTGAACGCTTTTGGTCAGACCCTGTGCAGTTTGACATGGGTGTATAAGTTAATATTGCTTGAAATGGTTGCTTCTAGGTGGTTAATGGCTGTCGCGCCAGGTCAGTGGCCTCAGGCTTATAAAGTGGAGCTGACCGGGCCCGGCACTTGCAGCAAGCATGAGATGCTCGGATTATTAAATAAGATGTGCCCTGTGGGATCCGTATGCAGTTATAATAAAGAACCCATGAATTTTACATGCACTGGTGCCTTATGGTAATTTATCTTCCCATTAAATTGAACCTGTGGGGATGGCTAGATGGTTTCATGATAGCAGGCTTCAGCAGCACAAGTGAAGCAGAGGCTCCGACCACTATCTCCCTCAGTCCTTGGGGTTTTGCGAAGCTTAATGGGGCTGCCTTGAAGGGGGCGGGCAGATAGTACTCGGTTGCCATGACAGAGTGCTGCCGGACGGCGGAACGTGACATGACTCGCACTGCGTTATGGGGACGTATCAGTCCCTGAGAGACGTGCATTAGAATGCGGTGCGTTTCACAGTGCTGACAGGGCGACTGTTGTGGCGGACAATACGTGCCGCATGCTGACAATAAATGACTTTTAGTAGGATAATTCACGACTGCTTATGTTAAACATGACAGTGATACAATTCGTCTGTGCACAAAAAATAACAACGGTAAAACGAATAAGCAGCGGCTGTTAAACATGCGGATGCCTGCGTGTCTGCTCGTTCTTCAAGAGGTTGAGTTCGATGTGAAATGTAATGCATACTCCAGGCTTCTGTTCCCGGTACACGAACTGCCAGACCACGGATGCTTTTTTAAAATTTTGTTTCCAGTTATTGTGTTTTTTGGGGGGATTTGTCACTCACAGCGTCTGCTGTAGAGTCATGATTCTGGCAGACCTTGCAATATATTTTCATAAATGATGTTTCCTATGGTTGGTTTCAGTTCTGGGTCATTTTGTTTCATGATGGTGAGGGTACTTGCTCTTTCTTACTGTTCAGGGTGCGTATTTTGAAAATGAACAAAAAAGAATACAACTGGGCCATATTCCAAAAACGTTGAAGTTCATTTATGTTTAAGTAGCACACAATTTACCATTACCATGACCTCCAGCGAAGCTTTCAGCTCCAGTTTCCAGGTTTCCAATATCTATTATAGTTTGACTTTCAATATAAGGTGTAACTTGTGTGCATTTGTCTGTGTGTCATTTTGTTAGTTTGGGTTTGATTTTAAGTTGGTAACGTCTTATAGTTTTTTTGGGTGCAACCGTGTTAAGATGCTTACTGCTATATCGATTATTGGAAATTTTTCTGCAAATTGGCATACGTGGTATTAACTGGATCCAATGGGTTCTGTTTAAACGTGTTCTCCTACATGTTTGTGCAGGTAAATGTGTTGTCAGCACATTGATACCCTCCTCAGTGGCATATCATATAATTTCAGAGTAGGGTTTGTGTGCTGCATTTACCTATGAGCTCGCTGCCCACATCTTGGTACCCTCTCAAGCGCCCATCAAGTCTAGTCACTTAGAAGGCCAAAAAGTGATGGAGCGGATGCTTGGTTAATCTAAGCCACTGAGAATGACTATAAAGCAGAATTCTATTCCATTACTTTGGCTTGTTTGTGCAATCACAGCCTTATGACAAGCAGCATGTGTCCTGCTGCATTAAGGATAGGCCTGCCTGACTGCTGTCTGAAGCAACCCAGTACGGTTTTGGCTGGTTGTAAGCTGCAGCTTGAGTCCTATGGCACACAAAGCACAGGATCAATGTCAGGGTAGACCTCTCCCACTTACGGAGACTCACTTAGAGGCATATTTATAAGCCCCTGTCACCACAGGAACGTTACTTTTTATGACATTATTGTGCTAGAGGCTGCACCTTATTTACAAGGCAGCGTTAAGCCACTTAACGTGCATTAACGCCGCCTTGTAAATAAGGCCCCCTTTTATTGAAAGGGGTGTGCATTGGGTGTTGTGGTGGGCGTTCCACCGCAACACCCATTGATTTTGATGCTGCACCCTATTTACAAGAATGGCGTAAACAGGAGGCAGTGGCAAAATTAAGAAAAAGGAAAACCTGGTCTTAACATGGAGAAACAAGAAGAAATGCTTTGTTTCTCCTTGTTTTTGCTGTTTCTATGTAAAACAGCAAATTGCCATGATTGATTGTTTACAATATATAAATCAATAGAACGACTTTCGCTACTCTACAGAGTTTGCTAAACTGACTCATTTCTTCATCAACATTATAAGAAGAATAATAACCTCTATTTCACAATAAAAAACACACAAAGCCAAAGTGTGGTGTAAACAGTATTGCCCTCCCAGAAACTCCTAATGCTCAACTTGGATAGGAGAGTGTTAGCTAGTAAAGTTTGACTGACCCACTATTATTTTGGAAAAGGCTATGGTCTACACCGAAATTAACCGATGACGTCATGGCCCTAAGTGTCACGGCTGTACGCGATCCGCGTATGATGCAGCAGGGACGGAGTCCCTGCCCACATAAAAGGAGACACGTCTGTCACACGGGCGCTTCGCATTCTAGTTGTTCTTCAAGCTCTAGTCCGTCCGGTTCTCCCATGTTACTTCCAAGTCACCGTTCCCTGCGTTGGAGCCGCCGCGTCTTCCGGAGCCTCGCATCTTCTGATATCCGCCGCATCTTCTGGATTAGCAGTGGACTCTCTGTTACCCGCAGTATTCCTGCTCCTGTTCACAGCATGATAGTCTTCCTGGGCCCATTTCTCGCTCCACTCAGCCTCTCCTAAAATCTATGGCGATAACGCGCTAACTCACAGCAGCTCTCCAAGTGTGAATCCTTAACAATTGTGAACTGTGGCAATTTTCTTGGCACGCACTGGGCATCTGCATTTTCTCTTGTGTGACACGAAATCTCACATCAACGCTCTCCTTTATTGGCATTGTTGGGTGTTGGGCAGGGCCGGACTGGAAACCAAATTCGGCCCCGGCAAAGTGCTCGGCCGGCCCCCGGGGGGAGGTCTGAGCCCTTTGCCGGGGCCGGTTTTCGGCCGATTTAGTTGCAGGGCCGATTTTGCAGCTATGCTGCATAAACGGCCCTGTAACAAAAACGGCCCCCAGGGGCCCAAAACCGGCCCCCACCCTTGCGGCGCACCGGGGGATTGCCCGGTGCCCGCAACGGCCAGTCCGGGCCTGGTGTTGGGTGTTACACTCACGGATTAAGTACATTTATTATTGGCTCCTGATGTAAGGAGCATACAAATTGATTATTCATAGATCAGAGTTTACTATGAATGTTGCTCTCACTTACCTTCCCTCCATTTGCATTATTCTAAATGTCCTGTAAGCTCTGCCAAAATAGGTGGTCGCATTTTTTGCTTATATTATTTTATGGAAGGTTGTGCTGTCAACAACCTGCAAATAATATTTCCTTATTTGCCACATTGTATCACGTTCTTCGTCTGATAGGGGAGGGGGGTAAGCAGCTCATTAAGACTACTAAATAGCTGCTTTGGAAGAACAGTGGTTCAGGGTAGGCCTCAGGGGGTCCTTGGTAGAAAATAGAACAGGGAGCGAATACTTAATAAATCGCTTGGGAGCAGAGATAGTAGGTACAAGTAGGAGTATTTTATTTTACTCTTTTCTCAAGGATATACATAAATAGTCATAATCTTTTTCAGGTGCTCAAGTGAATATTGTGGTGCAGGAAGTGACATAAGTGATAAAAGTGAACGGACTGTCACACAACATCAACAAGGATAAAAACACAACAAATATATACAAGTAGAGCTAGTGAAATTCCTTGGGTAGGTCGACGGCGTTTCAATCTATATAGCTTTTAGATCTTCATCAGGACAGATGAGCCTCCTGAAACTTGCCTTTGCTTGTATAGGCAAGGAAGATTGTTTGGTGGTGCAGCTGCTTAACTGCCGTTGTTCCCAATGGGAGATTGTATTAGAAGGTCTTCTAGTAGAAGAAGAACAAGTAGCGCTCAGTCACTGTTACTGCGACGAGGGTCCTACTTGAGTTAAGGAATTTTTTCAAAGGATTCCGATTTAATTAGAAAGGGTCCTTTTAGCGCGTTCGTCGCTATTGCTTTCAAAACATCGAGATGCCTGAAACTAATTCATGCAAGGTTTCGTCACGGTGAGCAACCACGGAAGCGGTACTCGGACCCCCCTTCTCCTGCCGAAACCTTGCATGAATTAGTTTCAGGCATCTCGATGTTTTGAAAGCAATAGCGACGAACGCGCTAAAAGGACCCTTTCTAATTAAATCGGAATCCTTTGAAAAAATTCCTTAACTCAAGTAGGACCCTCGTCGCAGTAACAGTGACTGAGCGCTACTTGTTCTTCTTCTACTAGAAGACCTTCTAATACAATCTCCCATTGGGAACAACGGCAGTTAAGCAGCTGCACCACCAAACAATCTTCCTTGCCTATACAAGCAAAGGCAAGTTTCAGGAGGCTCATCTGTCCTGATGAAGATCTAAAAGCTATATAGATCGAAACGCCGTCGACCTACCCAAGGAATTTCACTAGCTCTACTTGTATATATTTGTTGTGTTTTTATCCTTGTTGATGTTGTGTGACAGTCCGTTCACTTTTATCACTTATGTCACTTCCTGCACCACAATATTCACTTGAGCACCTGAAAAAGATTATGACTATTTATGTATATCCTTGAGAAAAGAGTAAAATAAAATACTCCTACTTGTACCTACTATCTCTGCTCCCAAGCGATTTATTAAGTATTCGCTCCCTGTTCTATTTTCTACCAAGGACCCCCTGAGGCCTACCCTGAACCACTGTTCTTCCAAAGCATCTTGTTACCCCAGGTTCTACTGTATGGGGTCCCCTTGTTTCTAACAAACATTATATGCGCAGTGGCTACACTGCAAGGGTATCACTTCTTGAGTGGTTTTTTCTCTTTTTTTAAATAAACACCAAAATACTAGATAAGGTGAGCAACCACGGAAGCGGTACTCGGACCCCCCTTCTCCTGCCGAAACCTTGCATGAATTAGTTTCAGGCATCTCGATGTTTTGAAAGCAATAGCGACGAACGCGCTAAAAGGACCCTTTCTAATTAAATCGGAATCCTTTGAAAAAATTCCTTAACTCAAGTAGGACCCTCGTCGCAGTAACAGTGACTGAGCGCTACTTGTTCTTCTTCTACTAGAAGACCTTCTAATACAATCTCCCATTGGGAACAACGGCAGTTAAGCAGCTGCACCACCAAACAATCTTCCTTGCCTATACAAGCAAAGGCAAGTTTCAGGAGGCTCATCTGTCCTGATGAAGATCTAAAAGCTATATAGATCGAAACGCCGTCGACCTACCCAAGGAATTTCACTAGCTCTACTTGTATATATTTGTTGTGTTTTTATCCTTGTTGATGTTGTGTGACAGTCCGTTCACTTTTATCACTTATGTCACTTCCTGCACCACAATATTCACTTGAGCACCTGAAAAAGATTATGACTATTTATGTATATCCTTGAGAAAAGAGTAAAATAAAATACTCCTACTTGTACCTACTATCTCTGCTCCCAAGCGATTTATTAAGTATTCGCTCCCTGTTCTATTTTCTACCAAGGACCCCCTGAGGCCTACCCTGAACCACTGTTCTTCCAAAGCATCTTGTTACCCCAGGTTCTACTGTATGGGGTCCCCTTGTTTCTAACAAACATACTAAATAGCTGCAACACATCACACCACACCATAGTTATTAACTCTTGTTTTATTTATTGTTTAGGGAATATTGCACCTGATTTTCACCTTTTCCATATATGGAGACAAGTGGAAGAGGGGAGATTCCCAGGTAGAATGTTTATATAGTGCAATATGTATATGACCTGATGTACCCAATCTAGCAGCATATTATTTCGGCCTTCTGTTCACAGGATCTTCAGCAAGTCTCCAGTGGTGCTTCCTTGGTGCAGGACGTGTGTGGGATCTTCCGTTGCTTTATGCCTCCCTTGTCTCCCCTCTTCCCCCTATTCACTGGTACTGGTTTGACCTTGTTGGGTGGTCTAGTGGTAGAGGTAAGTTGGGAACTATTCATCAGTCCCTGCCTCTCGTCCCCGCAGAGATCTCAGGTGAGCCTGACACTAAGAGTTGTTATAGATGCAGACTGATCCATAAAATCAAGTGGCTAAAGCAAATTAAAAAGTTGTTAATCAATGTAGGTATGAGTGAACTTTGGGAAAACACATCCCGCAAACCCACTCCATCACCAGAATTAGTGAAGAACCAATATTGGCTATGGATCTCACAATGTGAAGCAGATGAGGCGGAGAGCTCGTCTTTGATGGGTAGATTCCTGTACTTTAAATGCCACCGCTTTTTGGAACCTTACTGGGACGCTATTACGTTGCCATTAGATAGAAAGCACTACTTTCAATTCAGGGTTGGCACTTTGCCTTTTAAAAACTTTACCAACAAATGGGCTACAGGTGCAGGTATATTGTGCCTGCTTGCAATGGCTCTTCAGAAACCGTTGCTCATGTTGTATTTGCCTGCCCTGGCTATGTGGGTGTTCAATTGTAATGGATGAAACCTTTTTGTAAGATGTTGGGGACCAGAAGTAGCACAACGGCACTCAGAATCTTAGGATCTTATCCTCAGCTATTGTTTGCATGCTCTGTCACTAGGTTTTTGGATCAGATTTGTGTGTTAAGATCGAGGCCCACCCCAAGTTTGTGACTGGCTGCTCTGATGTGCCTTACCCTGTCTGGGGGCTCACTTATAGTCTTGTAGAATGATTGACATCTAAAAATATCACCTGTGGTGACTAGTTGTGATGTTAGAACCTGCTCTAGCAAAGCATTTGGCCCATGTTTCATGATGTGCTGCTCAAACCCCCATCTCTAAGAAAGTTGTGCAAGCATTGATCAGAATTCTCTTTCTGCTTTCTATTATATTCAAATGTATGCACTAGCTCCATTATAAGCAATTTAATACTTTGTTGTTTTTAATGATGATATCCTTTGTGGAAATTGGATGACGAATTGTGCCCTGCTAATCATCTAACTTATTTGTATGTTGCGATGCCTCGGCCCTCACTCAAGGAAGAATTAGTATGTATTTTATAGAAAGATTTATATTTTAACTATATTGGATGTATTTATTGTAAAATTTGGTTTGATGACACAAGCTGTTGAAATAAAGCTTATTGGTTGATTGTAAACAATATTGCAGCCTTTTCATTTTGCAAGGGCTGTTATTAATCAATCACATTATGTTTCATCATTGCCAGGTACCACGGTATACTGTGGAAGTACAGCGGTATACTACAGCCCAACATATCACAAAGTTTTTGTCCCTTATTACTTAAAATCTACTGAACCAATTTACATATATTAACAAATAGGACCCTTTCCACACCATAAGCTATATTCCTGCCAACATTTGATCAAAATGCGTTCAGCCATTTTGCCACTATGTCTGTTTAATAGGTCTATGGAAAATGCATTGCTGGAAAAACTTGTTTTGGAACCTCCCTTTTTCTTTTACACCTCCTCAACCAATCACCAGCAAACTTGGCATAATTGGCCAATGTAGAACAAGAAATAGGTCTGCAACGTTTGTGGAGATTCATCAAATGGTGGTAAAGTTATTAAGCAGACCCCCCAGGATATTGCGGCATAAATTACTACATTTAGTGGCACAAAAATGGGAATTTAGTGCCGGATAAATTGAAATGTTGTGGCATTTTAGTGGCAAATTATTATAGTTCCTTTTTAAAAACAAAACAAAAAATGAACCCAGCGGGTCCCACCATTGGCCAACGTGCGGCCGTCCCAAATTCTTTCTTATGTGTTTTTTTAAATATTGCCTCCTGAGAGTCCCACCACATGCCCGAGTGCCTGAATGCTTTCTTTTTTTTAAAAACATAGTACCCCATCGGGTCCAGCCTCATGCCCGCGGGCCCGAATTCTTTCTTTTTAAACAAACAAAAGTGTCCCAGCGAGTCCCGCCCCATGCCTACTGGTGGTGGGTCTCAATTCTGTCTTTTAAAAAAAAAATATTGTGACCAAGCAGGTCCCGCTGCATGCCCATAGGTGGCAGGCCCAAATTCTTACTGTAAAAACAAAATAATATTGCCCCAGCGGGTCAGCCATATGCCTACGGCATTAGGCCCGAATTCTGTCGGGTGCCGCTCGTAGTTGCGAGGAAGCTGTGCGGTGCAGTGTGGAGTTTGTCCCTCACCTGTCCAAGGAGGCTGCAGGATCCCGAAGTGCGGAGAATTCATCGGCGTAGCTGCGGGACTGCGAGTCCCAGGACCCTAAGTGGCTGCTGACAAGCCGCACCTGGTGACTCTTCCCGGCTGGCCGCCCCCCCAAGTTCATAGGCTATAGAACCACGCCCCTAGACGCGCATCGCGGGACGCACGCGGGCGGGCACCGGGCTAAGCCTGGGCAAAGGGCGGGCCGTTTGAGGCCGTTAGAGAACGGTAGAGACCGGACCGGGCTACCCCCCTAACGCCGACCACCCAGGTACACTCACCGTCCCGTCCGGCTGCCCGGAAGCCTGGAGTTAGTAAGATGGCCACTAGAGAAACAAGAAGTAAGCCAAACATCATGGCCTCTGGTACTCTGGATAATTTCCTAGTTAAGGCGAACACAGTGGTCAACAAGGGTCTCACCGTGTTGGAAAATCAAATTGCGGAGGGTATAGAACACTCGCATTTGGCTTCACCGGGTTCATCATCCAATACTAGGTCATCAATACTTCTTGATGCCACGCACTTATTACTCATGGATAGTATTGACCAAACCATAGAGTCCGTCCTACAACAGCTAAGGACACCTTCTAACTCTCACAGGGATAGAGACCCACTATGCAACACTGATGAGGTGGAACCCTCCCCTAACGTTGAGTCAGTACCATCTGGGACGCAGAGGGATGGTCTTTTATCAACTGAACACACGGGTAATAGAGAAGATGCCTTCCCGAAAAGGAAAAGATCTAGGAAGTCTAAGGGCGCTAAAAGGGCTAACGTTGACCCCCCAGTGAACACTATAGAGGACAGCCCGCTTGCCTCTGGAACAACCGTAATGGGGATCGATCTGGAAACGGCATGTACTCTACCTCCTACTCTCATACCCACTCACACCAGCCCTTTTATTTTTGGCGGGGTAGCTCCCAACATCTCAGAGCACATTATATGCTCTCTCACTGGTATCTTTAAAAGCCTTATGGATCCTCTCTTCCTTAAATTAGACTCTATAGAGGCTAGACTTCTAGCTATAAAAAAAACTAAGTGGTGGTGATGGCGATCAGCTAGGGCCAATAGTGGGCATACATGGAGCACATGGGGATAAAGCTGGGACTTCGCATTCCCCTATTGTTACAATTACTATGGCCCCTACTCCACCTATAGCTCCTTCCGGGGAATCTATGAGCATAGCCCCGGTGCCACAGTCTGCCCCTGTACTCCCTGTACCCCTCCCTAGGCAACTGCCTCCGGTACCAACTGTAAGGAGGTCGAAGCAACCTGCTTCGGCCAGCTCACTTGGCCAGGAGAGACCATCGAATTAAATAGCTAACTGCCCAAACCGGTTATCTAGTTCTAATAGCCGGCGAAAGGCAGTTAACCTGCCTCCTGAGGCGGCAGCCTATACTGCGATTCTGATGGGGGTACCAGAGCTTTCCAGCGATGCAGTAGAATCTTATGATTCCCTACGCAATAAGGTCATTAGCTGGCTAAATATCCAAAGGCCCCTACCACCTAGAGGAGAGGTTCTAATGGTTAGAAGGGTCCCATGGGTGGGGTATACTGCCAAGAATAGTGTGGGGGACTGCATAATTGTAAGCTTCAAGAGTCCCCAGGTTGCTACCTATATTTGTAATTGGCTAGGGGGTTCAGGAAATACTTCCATAGAATTGGTCCCCATGTCATACTTTTACCCCAATGTATGTGACCTGACTACAAGGAGGGACGAAGGTTGGACAAGGGTTGGCTTTGCTGTTGATGGGTCAAGGTACAGGCCCACCCGGAATGTTATCCCTGCTTATGGCACCTATGTACACCCCAACAGATTCAGTTGCCTTGATCAGGTTGATTGACTTCGAAAGGGTGCATCCTCACGATGCACACAAAGTATCGCTAGCAAACCTGTAGACGATACTGATGTCATCACTTTAGAAACTGATCCATCCACTCAGGAAGGCTTAACTCCTCCTTGGGTGGAGTAAGTAACCTACCATGTAACCCACCTGGCTATAGCCCAACACCCGTAGTTTCGCCTGGTCCTAACCTGACACCTACTGCCTTATCCCCCTTGGAAACATCACTGCAAGGGCCCGCAGTCCCATTATCAGAAATTGAACCAGAGAAAACTGGGGGGCTGGGACCAAAATCACCAGTGGAAACCCTAAAGGTCCTTTCCTGGAATGTGGCGGGTATTGTCAATAAACTACATACAAATGACTGGGATTCCTTAGTAGGAAGTAGTGACATCTGTCTTTTCCAAGAGACTTGGGCCAGGGAACCTCTGACTAGAGTAGGGTACGCAGTTTTTGAAATTAAAGCCAGGTGGAGTGGTAAAGGGAGGCCCTCAGGTAATTTGGCAGTTTGGGTAGCTAGTCACATTGGGTGTAATGCGGAGAATGTACCGACGTTCTCGCAAGACATACAGTGTGTTCTACTCAAATGGCCTAACGTGTTAAATCTGGCAATTATTAATGTTTATTCTCGCCCAGTCAGTGTGGCTATGGAGTCACCCACACTAGAAGATCTTTCGTCATTTCTGGGCCAACTCCCCACTGACTGTAAGATAGTGATGGTTCGGAGATTTCAATTGCCACTTTGAACCACTGGAAGATCTAAGGGAGGGTGCCCTTACTACCGAAGATGACTTTTGGGGAGTACCATCCTGTCATTCGCCCCACCCTAAATCCTGGTCCCCTCTTGCAGTACAAATTATTTCACTAACATAAAATTTTGCGCTAAGGACCTGTAATGGACGCACCCCGTCTGACATCCCTTCACTGTGTACCTTCAATAGAAAGGATCATGAATCGAAGTTGGACTATATTTTCGTGGATATTGGTCTGTGGTCCAAGGTGCAAGATTTTAGGGTAATCGTAAGAACAGATAGTGACCATAACGCACTTCTATTAGATATGGTGCATCCTGCACCCGTGGTTGGGTCATTACCTGACAACCCCAGTGAAATTTCAGGGAATCTGGTTCTTAGCTCTAACAGACGTAGGGTAAAATGGGGGAAATTGGTTAATTCAGAAGAGAGCATAGCTAAAATATATGAATTAGCACTCCCTAAGCTAAATGAACTGGATGCACTAATTATTCAGCCCAGACCGCCAAACTACAATGAGAAAGTAGCTAAAATCCATGTAGATCTAGTGGGAGATCTTGGTGAGGTTTTCTATCCAGTGGTAGTCCCACGGAAGAAAAAGACCCTAACTTCAACCTGGTACAATTCTACCTGCAGAAAGATCAAGACAGAGCTAATAGCTATAATAAAAGCAGGCTCTGATAAGGGTAAGATCGTTGAGCTTAGGCGGAATTATAGGGAAGCCATGGCAGTGGCATGGGCAGAATGGGACTGGAATAGATGGCAGGATCTCTCCCTTGCGCTAGAAGCGAGGGACTCAAGAAAATTCTGGTCCTTGGTAAATACCGGCACAGGAGAGCCAAAAGCTGCAGTGGAGCCAAATATTGCATCTTCCGTCTGGGAAGACCACTTTGGCAAATTGTATCAAGATATCTCTGAATGTGCCAATGAGGTGGACCCGGATGTTATATCCAATCCTGTAGTCGGACTAGAATTCACTCTTAGTGAAGTGGTCAGTGCAATAGAGAGATTGGCGATGGGGAAGGCCCCGGGATTAGACAGATTGCCTGGTGACCTCTTTAGACATCACCCAGAGATATGGGGCCCGTACCTCCTCATTTTACTTAATTCCATAGCGGGAGGTATGGAGATCCCCTGTACTTGGCTGGGGGCGGAGATAGTGCCTATTTTTAAAAAGGGCTCTCCTCTGCTCCCAGCCAACTACAGGCCGATTAGCCTCATAGATGTCCCCCAAAAATTATTTTCTCGCCTTTTCTTGGACCACCTTCTAGATTGGATGGAGGACAATGAAATTCTGAGCCCCCTCCAGGCTGGCTTCAGGAAAAACACGTCCACCATGGACCAGATTTTCTGCCTCGTTCTCCTCTATTGAAAAACTGTGAGGATCGAGGGGGGAAGGCTGTACATGGTGTTCGTGGACCTGAGGTCAGCCTTTGACCTGGTCCCCCGCAAGAAATTGTGGGAAGTCCTAAAGGAGCTGGTTGTTCCCACTCATCTGCTACACACTATAGTTAGGCTCCACACCGGTAATTTTGCACAGATTAGGTGTGGGAGGGATGGAGCGTTGTCATCCAGGTTTCCAGTCCTTAGAGGGGTAAGACAGGGTTGCGTCTTGGCGCCAACCCTGTTTTGCCTTTACGTCAACAGTGTCATATCCCATCTTGACAACGTTAGGGACAACGACGCTCCCTTCTTGGCAGGCAGGAGGGTGCCGGTCATCATGTTCGCCGACGATACCCTCCTGCTTTCCAAATCACCGATGGGGATCCAGCGGATCTTAGATGCATTTGGTCTCTTCTGTAGACAATATGGTCTTGAGATCAATACAGAGAAGACCACATTTATGATATTTAACCCCTCCCCTAAAACCAGACCTAACCCATCCTTGGGCTCAGCAAGACTGGAAAGGGTAAAAACCTTCCAATATTTGGGTGTAACACTACATGAGAACCTATCTTGGGACCCCCAAATAGTAAGATCCCGGCTTAAGCTCTGTCAATTTTCCGGTGCAATTTTGAAGGTTGCAAATTCCTCCACTTTCAAACCCATTAGCCCGGCAATAGAAATGTATAAAACTCAAGCAAAAGCGGCCGCCTCTTATGGTAGTGAGCTATGGGGGCATAAAGCAGGGACATAACTTCTTAGTGTAGAAAATAATTTCCTTAGACGTCTCTTAGCCCTCCCCCGTGGCACACCCCTGCTTCCCTTGAGATTAGATGTGGGTCTCCCTTCTATTGCTGAGGATCTGGAATTAAAGCCTTTAAGATTCTGGCACAGGCTTTGGACCACAAGTGAGCTTGCCCACTACAGGCAAGATCTTATTCATGTAATAAATTTGAATAAGTGTGACAGAATTCCTTGGTTGGTCTACATCAAGAAAGAACTGTATCGTCTGAGACTCCAGGAGTTATGGGATGCTCCCGAACAAGGCTGTCAAAGGGTCCCCCGCAAAAGACTGGTGAAAATATACATGGAAAAAAGTCTATCTACCCTGGTATCTGCACCCAATAACGGCACTCTAACAGACCGATTTTTGGATTCCAAAAATTCTTACCAATTTGAAGGTTTTATGGACATTATTTTCCCCATTTTAGCACGAAAACTGTTCATCCAATGGAGGTTGGGCACCCTGCCTATTAAAACTTTTACTTGTAAATGGACAAAGAGTGATGATAAAATCTGTCCAGGGTGCAGTAATCATGATGAGGAGGAAATTCATATTCTGTTCTTCTGCCCAGCCTATAATAGGCCAAGGAAATATTGGCTTGTGCCATTATGTAGGAACTTGGGCATAAGGAGCCATCTGTATTCATACAGAATATTGAAAACTAGCACTCTGCCCCACATAGTCTTTGCAGTTGCCAAATACATAATGGCTATGTGGCAGATAAGGATTAAACTACTAAAAGACTGAACGTTGATATGAACTGTAATGTACTCCCTCCCATGAATAGACTTCCAAGGAATGTAATTTTTACCCAATGTTTTTTCTTTTTTTTTTTTATAAGGGAATGTTTTGTAATGTTGAATGTTTTTATTGCATCTTTTATGGTCTATATGACCGAAATAAAGAATTTTTGGATTGGATTGGATTGGATTGTCTTTTAAAAAAAAAAAGAAAAAGTGCCCAAGTGGGTTGTTCCACATACCCACATGCGACGGGCCGAATTCTTACTTTAAAAAAGAAAAGAGTGCCCCAGCGGGTCCCATCACATGCAAATGGAAGGGCTTAAATTCTGTCTTTTTTTAAAAAAACAGTGCCCTGCTGCATGGCCAAGGGCGGCAGGCCGGAATTCTCACCTACAAAACAAAAGTGCCCCTGCGGGTCCCGCAGCATGCCGACGGGCGGTGGGCCCAAACTCTATCTTTTTAAAAATAAAAAACAAACCATCTCAATTGAGGCGCTTCGCACCAGGAAGACCACTAGGAATTCATGAGAGTATCCATAAGAGAACATGCCGAATGATTGATGTGAGAAATGTGGTCCTGAGGAGAATTCCTTTCCCATAGGAATTCGAAACGCGTCGACCACGGTTTTTGCTAGGCCAATCAAGCAAATTCATCATTTCAAGATTTTTTTTATTTTTGTATTTATAGATGGCCTAGTGTAGAAATTTGTAAATCTAGCAAATATGGTTTTCACCACTGAATAGAGTGATTCAAGCATTGATAATATTAGTTGCAGGTACCCCAGGGTGGGTTTCCAGTGAATGTATATATGATGTATGTATGAATGTGTGAATGAGTTGGAATATAAGTATGAATATTTTATCACTTGTGAGTCTGAAGAAGAGTATGTTGCTGTGAGTTTTTTGGGGTAGCGACAAGAATGAGGTTCCATCTAGGTGTGATTTTTTCTTTGGGGATTTTTGTAAAGTTAGTATTATGATTAGAGAATTTTGGAAGGATTTCGAATTCAAAAGTATTCAATTGTACTTTTTGAAAAATAAATTGATACGTTCAAACCGAAAGAGCAGTTAAGAAGGGTCAGTTTTATTCAGCCTCTTCTTGTATCAAATTTGTCCAATTAAGCGGCAGTACTGGCAATTGTAGTTGTTTATTGTTTTAATGGTGTAAAGCAGGACAACAACCTACAATGTGAAAGGGAGCCCAGCCCAAAATTGCATCTGAAGACCAACACATGTCATAGAGCTACTGATCATGTACCTCCGACATCCAAGAAGGCCACAACACCCACTACCACCACCGTCAGGACCTCTCCCCGGACCACCCCACCTACTACCACGGAGGCAGCGCACAACAGGACAACAGACCTTCCAAAAACGGCATGGCCCCTCAGTCACACAGTAGCTGAATGTTAGGAGCTGTGGCAACCAAACGTGTGAAGGACACAAGTCTCCCCCCAACAATAATGCACTCAATACTAAGTGTAGAGGTGAATTGCTGGACAGACCTCACTCTGCAGAGCACAACCTCTCCATGTGGACATATACTACTGGTGCTTGCAGTGTTGTGGACAGTGAACGCAACCATGTTACCTCAGGCAGTGGGTAAGAACTCGGTCATGTACCTCTATCGTTGTCCCCTGTAAGCAGAAGCGCAGTGGGCTGGTCCAACGTATGCCACTCCAGTGTAGAAGTGTGAATAAATAGACTGGTGCTCTGGGCGTGGTTCACTTCTGGGACGGCCAGTGTGTCTGCCAGAGCGTTGGCCCTCACCTTGCCACGTGGCCACCACCATGACCGCGGGCCTCCTCGACACAGGCCCCTGCAAACACAGCGGCACAGCACAGCAGAGTTATGTCTGTACAGACTACTGCCTTCGATCTACACTATGGACAGCAGGTCTCACAAATGAGATCGATTTGCGATTGCAGATGACGGAGTCCAGTAGGCAAGACACATTGCTCCCAGTGCGGACCGGCCGGACCACGCATCATTGCAGGCATCGTACTCGCTGAGTGCCAGAGGTACCACTAACTCAGTGCACCACAAGTCAACGCCACGTGGCCTTATTAAGGCAGGATTCATTAGACAAACGACATTGATACGAGTGCGGCCCGCCCGGACCATGCATAATTGCAGGGTGCACACACGCTGAGTGCTTCAGGTGCCACTAACTCAGTGCACCACAAGTCATCACCACACAGCCTTATTAAGGCAGAATTCATTAGACAAAAGACATTGCTACCAGTGCGGCCCGCCCGGACCATGCATCATCGCAGGCTCCGCACACGCTGAATGCTTCTGATGCCACTAACTGTGCAGCTCAACTCAATGCCATGTGGCTGTGGGCCCTTGCTGACCACTGCCTCTGGCCTACACTGCAGTCAGCAGGGCTCACAATTAAAATTGAGTCTTGATTCATTAAAACAGAGTCCAGTAGGCAACTAACTACAACGTCCCTACAACCTACATAATATCCTTTTAGTATCCTTTCTTCAAGAACTTTTTTTATATCAATTATAGCTTTAGTACAATGACCAAATTCATCTTGCAAGTCCAAAGGTACACTGAATGTCAGTAAACACTGCAGACAGCAGAGCTCACAGTTAGAATCCAGTTTTGATTTATTTATTGCAGAGTGAACTGTACTCTATGTCGTTGGATTTTCTCAAGAGGAAGTCACAAAAAGCATTCCTCGATGTCTGTGCTGACTACTGCCTTCGAGCTACACTGCGGATAGCAGGGCTCACAATTCAGATGGAGTCGCGATTGCAGATGACACAGTCCAGTAGGTAAGAGACATTGCTCCCAGTGCGGCCCGCCCTCACCACGCATCATCGCTAGCTGCACACACACTGAGCGCCACACCTACCACTAACTCTATACAGCTCAAGTCAACACCAAGTGGCTGTGGGCCCTTCCTGACCACTGCCTCCGTTCTACACTGCGGTCAGCAGGTCTCACAATTCAAGATTAGTACCAATGCAAATTGTGTAAGAGACTATAAATCAGTTAAGAAAACCAAATGCTCCCAATCTGTGCAGCTCAAATGAACGCCACATGGCTGTGGCCCTTTGTTGACCACTGCCTCCGGCCTACACAGTGCTCAGCAGGGCTCACAATTCAAATTTAGTCTTCATTCATTAATTTCACTGTCCAGTAGGTGACTAACTATAACATCCCTGAAACCTACATATTTCAACAGTGTATTCCATAAATGTTTCGTCTTTTGTTCCATACGCCAACACTGCAGTCAGCAGAGCTCACACTTTGAATTCAGTCTAGATTCATTAATTGCTGACAGAATTGAACTCTATGTACTTGGATTTTATCAAGCGGAAGTGACAAAAAGCATTCCTCGATATCTGTGCAGACTACTGCCTTCGATCTACACTGCGGACAGCAGGGCTCACAATTCAGATTGAGTTGCGATTGCAGATGACGCAGTCCAGTAGCCAACAAACATTGCTACCAGTGCGGCCCTCCCAGACCATGCATCATCGCTGCCTGTGCACATGCTGAATGCTTCTGATGCCCCTATCTCGGTGCACCACAACTCATGGACCCTTTATAATACAATCTTTTGTGTATAATGTCAGATCTGCTGTCCCTACCTGAGTGTACCACAGTCATGGACCCTTTACGAAATAATCTTTTGTGTATTATTTCACATCTGGTGCCCCTACCCTAGTGCTTCAGAAAAGGGGGTGGTGATGAACAGAGTGTCTGAATTAAGCAGACCACTCTTACCCAGTCCAAAGTTCAGGGCTTGATCCATCACCGTTATTTAGCTCACTGCCCCATCCCAGCTCAGAACCTGGCTATATGCAAATTAGTCTGTCCCTGGCCCAGTGCATCATGGGAACAGGGCAGACCAAACTACCAAGCCAATTCTTCACCAGAAAGGAGACAAGCTTCCGGGGACCGGTTTCTGCCATTTCAGGCGTCGTCGGCCCGGTTTGCTTGAATCCTGATGGAGCAGTGAGCAAGGGACTCATGTCTGAGTATACCCTTCCACGCTTATGGTGGACAAAATGATTCAGAAAAGGGGGTGGTGATGAACAGGGTGTCTGAATTAAGCAGACCACTCTTACCCAGTCCAAAGATCAGGGCTTGATCCATCACCGTTATTTAGCTCACTGCCCCATCCCAGCTCAGAACCTGGCTATATGCAAATTAGTCTGTCCCTGGCCCAGTGCATCATGGGAACAGGGCAGACCAAACTACCAAGCCAATTCTTCACCAGAAAGGAGACAAGCTTCCGGGGACCGGTTTCTGCCATTTCAGGCGTCGTCGGCCCGGTTTGCTTGAATCCTGATGGAGCAGTGAGCAAGGGACTCATGTCTGAGTATACCCTTCCACGCTTATGGTGGACAAAATGATTCAGAAAAGGGGGTGGTGATGAACAGAGTGTCTGAATTAAGCAGACCACTCTTACCCAGTCCAAAGATCAGGGCTTGATCCATCACCGTTATTTAGCTCACTGCCCCATCCCAGCTCAGAACCTGGCTATATGCAAATTAGTCTGTCCCTGGCCCAGTGCATCATGGGAACAGGGCAGACCAATCTACCAAGCCAATTCTTCACCAGAAAGGAGACAAGCTTCCGGGGACCGGTTCCTGCCATTTCAGGCGTCGTCGGCCCGGTTTGCTTGAATCCTGATGGAGCAGTGAGCAAGGGACTCATGTCTGAGTATACCCTTCCACGCTTATGGTGGACAAAATGATTCAGAAAAGGGGGTGGTGATGAACAGAGTGTCTGAATTAAGCAGACCACTCTTACCCAGTCCAAAGATCAGGGCTTGATCCATCACTGTTATTTAGCTCACTGCCCCATCCCAGCTCAGAACCTTGCTATATGCAAATTAGTCTGTCCCTGGCCCAGTGCATCATGGGAACAGGGCAGACCACACTACCAAGCCAATTCTTCACCAGAAAGGAGACAAGCTTCCGGGGACCGGTTTCTGCCATTTCAGGCGTCGTCGGCCCGGTTTGCTTGAATCCTGATGGAGCAGTGAGCAAGGGACTCATGTCTGAGTATACCCTTCCACGCTTATGGTGGACAAAATGATTCAGAAAAGGGGGTGGTGATGAACAGAGTGTCTGAATTAAGCAGACCACTCTTACCCAGTCCAAAGATCAGGGCTTGATCCATCACCGTTATTTAGCTCACTGCCCCATCCCAGCTCAGAACCTGGCTATATGCAAATTAGTCTGTCCCTGGCCCAGTGCATCATGGGAACAGGGCAGACCAAACTACCAAGCCAATTCTTCACCAGAAAGGAGACAAGCTTCCGGGGACCGGTTTCTGCCATTTCAGGCGTCGTCGGCCCGGTTTGCTTGAATCCTGATGGAGCAGTGAGCAAGGGACTCATGTCTGAGTATACCCTTCCACGCTTATGGTGGACAAAATGATTCAGAAAAGGGGGTGGTGATGAACAGAGTGTCTGAATTAAGCAGACCACTCTTACCCAGTCCAAAGATCAGGGCTTGATCCATCACCGTTATTTAGCTCACTGCCCCATCCCAGCTCAGAACCTGGCTATATGCAAATTAGTCTGTCCCTGGCCCAGTGCATCATGGGAACAGGGCAGACCAAACTACCAAGCCAATTCTTCACCAGAAAGGAGACAACGACGCCTGAAATGGCAGAAACCGGTACTCGGAAGCTTGTTTCCTTCCCAGTACAAGAATTGGCTTGGTAGTTTGGTTTGCCCTGTTCCCATCATGCACTGGGACAGGAACAGACTAATTTGCATATAGCCAAGTTCTGAGCTGGGATGGTGCAGTGAGCTAAAAAACGGTGATGGATCAAGCCCTGATCTTTGGACTGGGTAAGAGTGGTCTGCTTAATTCAGACACTCTGTTCATCACCACCCCCTTTTCTGAATCATTTTGTCCACCATAAGCGTGGAAGGGTAGACTCAGATGTGAGTCCCTTGCTCATTGCACCATCAGGATTCAAGCAAGCCGGGCTGACGACGCCTGAAATGGCAGAAACCGGTCCCCGGAAGCTTGTTTCCTTCCCAGTACAAGAATTGGCTTGGTAGTTTGGTTTGCCCTGTTCCCATCATGCACTGGGACAGGAACAGACTAATTTGCATATAGCCAAGTTCTGAGCTGGGATGGTGCAGTGAGCTAAAAAACGGTGATGGATCAAGCCCTGATCTTTGGACTGGGTAAGAGTGGTCTGCTTAATTCAGGCACTCTGTTCATCACCACCCCCTTTTCTGAATCATTTTGCCTACCCTAGTGCAGCACAAATCATTGACCCTTTATGAGTGAATCTCTGTGTGTGATCCGATGATTACTGTTGTACTTGTTGCCAGCACCAACCATTCCCTGAGGGCTGGCTTACAGGCACCCCTCATGCACCCAGCACAGATGTCACTGGACATGTGACCTTGGTAATAAAAAGGGGCCTAGCGCATGTGCCCGTACCCAGTTCCACTATCTATCTAACTGCGTCTGTGTGTTCATTATGTATGCATGATGCTGCCCCTGGGCCCTACCACATTACAATGTGCTGTAGACAGCGTATACAACCATGTTACCTCTGGCAGTGTGGAAATCTTCGGTTATTTAACTTTGTCTCGGTCATTGTATAAGTACGTAGGTAGAGACTTGATCTTTAGAGTATTGCAAGAAGAGTGTATAGTGAATTGCTTGCGGATTGGCGGAGTGATTGTATAAGTACATATGCTGGCGCAGTCTAACCCCGAGCGCAAGCTTGGCTCTAATTGCCTGCCCTCCATGTTTCAAAAACTGAAATTTCAACTCCACTGAAGGTGCAAGAAACATTCATATTCACACAGATGTGTCATGTCGACTATCTTTCATGTGTGCAATTATGGCTGAATGTAGGGTCATTGATTCCCCATACCTTCCATTTTGGCAACGTTGTGGGACTTGGGTCACAGAGTGACACATTGGGGCCTGCAACCCGGGGGACCAGGGCTGGACTGGTAATTCCGGGCACCGGGCAATCCCCCGGTAGGCTGGATGGGGTGGGGGCCGGTTTTTGGGGTGGGTGCCGGTTTTTTGACAGGGGCTGGTTTTGTCTGTCCTCCGCTCTGTCTACTGTCTGGCCTCCGCTGCTACTCATCCACTTGACCACTCCGTGTGGGGAGAACTATCTGCATAATAATGCATTCAGGGAGACTGGTGCTGCACCGTCCGTGTCTGTGACTCAGTGGCTTTAATCATTTAATATTCAGGAGCTGAGGTGCCGCGCGCAGTGTGCAGATGTCACCGCCGCCGCGTCTGCACGGTATACTCTTCACCCTTAAAGTGGGGCTGGTGTCTGGCGGTGATCATGCGCATTGGGGCTTTATTGTGCGTGACTGGTGACTGAGGCAAGGTCAAGGACACATCCCAGAGAGACGAGAGAGGCATGGTAGGCACCATCACCCTGTTTAAATTTAGTACACTATATAATGCATGAATACCAGCCATGCCACGATCAAGATACATCGAGAATACCATTTCAGACGAACCGGCAGTGGCACTCTGATACCATTGGTAAGCAGTACTATACACCGAATGCGCATTAACTTCACGCGTTTTTAAACTGCAGCCACTTGCATAAAACAGTAAACTTTGCAGCACCATAGAGCCCCACTAGACCACATCGTTAGCGGTAAAACACACTAGGGGCCAGATGTAGGAGGCCATTTACCGACCAGTAATGGCCGATTTCGGCCGTTACCGACCGGTAAATGGGTATTTGTGATGTAGGGGGCCAATATTACCGATTCGGTAAATTTACCGAATCTGTAAATTTACCGAATCGGTAAAATACAGAATCTGTATTTTTACCAATTCTGTAACTGCCAGATGTAGGTGGGACTCTTCTGAGTCCCAAAGGCCTTACAGATTCGGTATTTTACCACCCAATTCAATTGGCTGGTAAATACCGAATCCAGGTGTGCATGCACATGTGCGCATGCATACCTATGCCATGTAACAGACAGACGTGCCCTTAGGGCATGTCTGTGTGCCACATGGCACACATGCCTTTATTTGGGGTGCTAGAGGGTGTCAAAGTGACACCCCCTGCACCCTTGCAGGATTCGGTATTTACCGATTCTGTAATTACAGAATCGCTATTTCCCATTGATTCCTATGGGCTTCAAAGCCCATAGGAATCAATGGGAAATACCGATTCTGTAATTACAGAATCGGTAAATACCGATTTTTACAGAATCGGTATTTCAAATACCGATTTTACCTACATCTCCCACCTTCTATTTTACCGATTCATAAATACCGAATCGGTAAAATTCGGTATTTATGAGTCGGTAAAATAGAATTACCTACATCTGGCCCTAAATGCACTCTCATTTCAAGTGGTTTTAAACTCACGTCACTTGTGAATCAGTAAACTCTGTAGCTGTGTAGAACCGGACTATGCAACAATTTTTATACTTACGGAACACCAGCGATTGAACAAGCATTTCACAACGTGTGTTTTTAAACTGACAGCACCTTGCTCACATTGCATGCAACCATCTGTTTACTCACGGAGTATTGGTGAACTTGATGTTAAATCTCTCGATCAGGAATACACTCTAAACAGAGTTTGTTTAGATTTATTCACTGGCACTTAGATTGTCATGGACATTTCTCTTGAGTTTTGTTCTTATAAGTTTGATATACATGTGCTTATCTAGAATCAATGGTATTTCTTCTCTATTACTTGAATCCATGTAAATTTAAATCTATAGATTGTCCCAAGATGAAGGCCAGACGGTCTAAATGCATTGGGATTAACGATGATATACAAAAATCAGAAGTTATGCATTCTGGGAATTGTAGTCCAAGCATTTGGATTAAGTAAACTTTGTGTTGTGCTGAAACAATACAAATGCATATTGAAACCAACAACTGAAGTATTGCGTTTTATTTAACGTATGATAAACTGTTGAAAAATCATTGAAGGACTATTAAACCTGTGCCTGGGGGACATACCCCACATGATAGGGGATGCTACTAGGCACCCCATAGGGCCCATAATTTACTTGTTTTTTAGCCCCCATTTCTGCAGTGTCCGTCCAGTTAATCACTAGGCAATCAATCATCAATATGGCACTGGGCGGGCGTTGCAAGACTTTTGACCACAAGGCTGGGAACAGGTACTGGTAGTCCCCGGCCCGGAGGTTCTGCACAGTGGATCTGTGAGCAGGGGCCAGGTGGAGCAAGGTGGGGTCTTGAGTTGCGCTGCGCACCATCGCAGGCCGTGGTGGACAGTGACTGGCAGCAGCCTGCAGGCAAAAAATTTAAATTTGTTATCATGATGATTGTCACCGCCAGGGACCGTGACACTCATAATTAAAAATTTTGATTTGGTGCTCGCATGCACAGTGCAACTGGCATGAGGCGGGCAGCCGCCGCCGTGGAATGGGTGCCATTAAGGAACGGATGCCGGCTGAGCTGGCCGAGTTTACGTAGTCCATCCCAGTTTCTGAGGCTCTTGTGAGTACCAAATAGCCCTTCTCACGTTGAATGACGTACCTTTTGTCAACCAAAAAGTCAGTCAAGGTGTGATGGCTGCTCGAAAAAGCTGGGGGGGGGCCGGGGGGTTGGGAGGAGGAGAGAAACTTTGGTGCGGGTTTGAGGGGCCAGGCTGCGGGCCACTGCATTGGCTGCTGATCTCTGCTCTACGACTGTTCCTTTCTTTGAGATTCCGGTGCCTGGGCATGCGTGGCAGTCCTGCAGGGTCTGCTCTACTATATTTGTGATCACAATATTAGCTGAGTAGAGTGTCAGCAGCACACAAATTAAGGTGGTAGTGTGTTGATCTGCAGACAGCAAAGTGCTGTTTGTGTACTTCTTGTCGCCTGATCAGGAATGCTGCTTATGAGGCCAGAGGAACAGACCCTGAAGATGCTCTATTACAGGCAGAATGATGGGGCACGTGTATCAGTGTCCTGTTGTGGAATACCAAACAGATGGTTTGGTCCTAGAGAGTTAGCCCCACAGTGGGAATGCGTTTGCTAATCAGTAGTGGCACAAAATAAGTGCACAGCAAAGCAGCGCCTGGCTTTGTACATCTACTAAGGAAGGCGTTGAGTTGGCTGTGCACCACATACTGAACTGGAAAAAAATGCCATGCACAGAGCTCACTCCCCTTTCCCATTAGCGTCAGACCAGGGCAAAAGGAGGTGAATCTACAGGACCTTCCACGGCCGGACTTGCCTGTGTGGCCATCTGAAGCAGCAGAAGGCAGGCCGTCTGACAGGTCATTGTGTGAGCCATGTTTTGGATCTTTGTGGTTATGTTTTAGGGTCTGGTTGCCTGGTTTTTCCTTTAAATTTTTCTCATATTACCCCCACAAACATTACCAACAGCAAGCACAAATGCATGCATTCTCCTGCAACTTGCAGATCACCCGTACAGCATGTCTTTACAAGTTCAAAACTGCTCCAAATAGCAAATGTGGGCCACAGTTTTAGGTCTTTGATTCACTAATGAGGGACACTTTTATTTTGGTGCCCAGGATTATTTTCTGTCCCAGTCCAACTCTGCGACCTTTCAAAGACCCGGCCATGGAAATTCCTTCTGGAATGGGGGCAGCATCCTTCACCTGGAAAGTCTTGTATATGTCGTGATGTGACTGATCCATTCCCATGCATTGAGAATATTTGACTTTCCAGCTAATGTATTTGAAGGTTTGCTGTTTTATGGCTGTAAGAACATCTCGACAGGGATTAACTGCAGCACTGATTGGGACACATTTGTATGATGTAAAAAGGTATCTTTCACTCTCCACTCACTCCTAGTCACCAAGGGTACTGAGCTGCTTTCCTGATGTTTAGTTTTTTTGTGTTTTTTTTTACAGTTTAATATAGCGCAAACTAGACCCGAGACATCAGGTTTGAGAGTGCTTTACATGAACACCTGTTTCGTTACATGAGGACACATTCATTTTTGTAAGCCACACGGAGATTAACTGATTTGCCCAGAATCACAGGATGTTGAGCATCGTTGCCGAGACTCGAACCTATTGCATTCTGAGACTTGTAATCCTCTTTCAGTTTGGATATTTAGTTGAATTAACAAACCTAACTTGTAAAAGAACCGCCAGAACCATAGCATTTCATCACTGGTGACATGGCGCCATCTAGTATGGTAATATGATGTCAAACTAAGCAATGTCAATTTGCACGGTGTTTTCAGGGTGCACTTCAGCTAGTAGTGGCTTTTTCAGCCAACAGTGCCATGCTTGCTGGGATCTGAGGCTTCATTGCTAAGTTTTTTAGTCTTCTCTGTAGGAATGTCTGTGATTTATGACTGGCTATCCTTGTGCTCCATAAGGTAATCATTTAATATGCTTTAAAACTTAATACAATCTAATATGTAATGAAAAATGTGTTGAAAAATGCTTTGTTTTGGCCTTTCTGTCTCCAACATTTTCTTGGGGGTGAACCCTCCAAACTCCCCCTAGTAGTGGTTGCTCACTGCACTTGCTCGCTACACACCATATGAGGGCTGATCTCGCTTTTACTTTGTTCTCGCTGATTCACTACTTGTGTCTATTTTTGGTGCTCTCTGAAAGAATGTCTATGGGTACATATGACTGGGTGGGTAACCTGGTGCTCTTTTCTGGGGGGAGAACCCCCCCAACCCACCTAGTACCCACAGGATGAGGGCTGGTCTGGCAAAATTTGCCTGGGCTTCTTTCGGTTCCTAGTCCGGCCCTGTGGGTGATGCAGCACTACAACAGGGACACCCGCATCAGTTGATTCCTCATACAACCCAGGACAGAACCACACCCATGGCTCCAGAGTCATTCTTCACAGACTCACACAGCACTGGCATAAGCCAGGCCAGCCCATTCCGGGAGGGACGACAAAGCTACATGGCCCACATTTTCATTGCAGTGATCTGCTGGTCACAGGCCTAGTTGTCAGTATGCCACAGCCACTCCCTCATGGCCGGTATACACCCACACCACACCCATTCAGCACAGGTGTCACCGGACACGTGACCGTGCCAATAAAAAAGACCGGGCGCACGTGCTCTACACCATTTCAGACTTGCTGGCACCGGATGCACTGCGACCGGCAGAGGCAGACCGCTTCACTGAGGTAGGGGCACCATAAGTGCTGCTCAGCCGACGATGATGCCCCGTACCGGTGGTCCGTACAGGTCAGCTTTTGTGTGCCCCGCTAGATGGCAGTGTGGTCTAAGCCATCAAACAACTGGGGCCTACAGCCATGTGGCGTGGCCTCGCTGGTCACAGAGTGCCACCAGAGCTCAGCGGGTGTGCAGTCTGCAATGATGCGTGGCCTCGATACACCATCCTAGCAATCAAGACCCAATCTGAATTGTGAGCTCAGCTAGACCGCGTGTACGCCACCGCTAAGGAGGTTGCTTCTGCACGTAGTGGACCCTCTTTGACATACGGCAGTGGCAAAAGGTAAGAAGTGAGGCCTGGGTGCGCAGGGGCAGGCAGTCACCTCTGGGCGATGGGAGTGGATGGTGTGCAGCAGCCTGGGTGTGCAGGGGCGCAACAGCGATAAAAGTGTGTGCAGTTTTATGTACTCTGCCATTACTGATTCTATACTATGTTTCAGATGAGTGAGCTGGAGGGCGGCAGTTTGTCCTGGCACATGGTTGGAGACACACCAGTGGTGGAAAGGTGAGCTGTGAGGGTTTAGTCTGCAGTGTCAGATCTTACTCTTACTCTCCATCTCTTCCTTTCTCTCTCTTACAATCTTTCTCTCTCTCTTCCTCTCTCTCTCTCTCACTCTTTCTCTCTCTCTTCCTCTCTCTCACTCTTTCTCTCTTTCTCTCGCTCTTCCTCTCTCTCTCACTCTTTTTCCCTTTCTCTCTCTCTTCCTCTCTTTCATTATTTCTCTCTCTCTTCCTCTTGATTTTCCCTCTCCCTCTCCTTTGATGGGCATATAACACACAATCTTATCTCACTTTTTGTCTGGCACATTGTGATTTACAGATTGGCAAGGGATGATGACATGCCATGGTTGTACCTACTTTTATTTTGTTGTTTTGTGTAAATAAAATGTTTATATGTAAATCCATAGATTACTATGATTCTCATTTGTCCAACCTCACATTCATCTTGAATTTTCTAATTGCACAGCCGATTTGCTACTTTACACATTTCGAAAGCTTGCTATCACATTTATTTGTTGGGGGTTAAACGTTCATTTTCATTCATTTCTTTTTAAAAAGGGGAGGGGGGCCATATGGCTCCCATCCCAAATCACTTCTGGCCCCTAGGATCCCATCCCCCAAGGCATGCCTTCTCTGTTGGGGACTGTGGGTGCAGCCCCATTGTCCCCACGGTCCCACCGGCTCCCCGACTCCTATGGAAACCGGCTGTGCTTTTGGGCAACGGGAGCTGCTAACATGCAGCTTCCCTTGCCCAAAAGCAATTCTCCTTCCTTTATTGAAGCGAGATGAGGTTTTCCTCCTCTCGCTTCAATGAAGCAAACCAGGGTTTGCTATCACAAGGTGGAAGCCATGCTCCCGCCCTGTCATAGCAAACGGAAATGTCCTGGGGTTGCACACACTGGGACATTGCAGGAGATGGCCCTGGGAGGTGGCGGTCCCTAGGGCCATCAATCGCTCCAGGAGGGGGACTGCACGGCCCCCCTCCCTCTATTTGCACAGCACCTGGGAGGAGGTGGTCCCTGAGGCTTTGGGGGCCTGCGAGACCCACCCTGCATATTTAATTAAAGCCCCAGGGGATGACGATCCCCGGGACTTGGGATAGCCTCGAGGACCCCTAATAATGTTATTTGAAATACGAAGTGTCTGTATATGAATTTGAGCTATATCCAAGACTACAAGATGGCGTCCAGTTCCATTTGAGGATTTAAGCATTTTAGTCCCTTTTTTATTGTTGATGCAGAAATGAAATACCTTTTAAACATGGCCTCTTCCGGTGTGTCAATTAACACTGATGAAGGCAGATCGCTGAAACCCGTTTGTTGTTGGCTGCAAAATAAAGTTTCCAAACGCCCCCGTGAGTGCGGAGTTTTCTTCTCTTGAACTGAAGGAACAGAGCGATAATAGTTTGCGGATTTCATGGCCGCATACTCGCACCCGTCTGAGAGTGCTTCACATGGACGTGGAGCTTGAGCGGATATATATATATCGAAACGCGTCTCTCTTGCTATGCGGGGTCGCAGTAGACCTGAAGCTCAATAAATAAACCTTATTCTTACCTGCCTCGCGTACGTACCTCTTCTTGTGAGAGTAGGATTGTCTTTATATATATATATATATATATATATCTATACATATATATGTAAATATGCATTAGGTAGTTATTGTTAAGACCTAGTTACCATAGGAAAATGGCAAAATTCCATTCGCAATAACTTTGGCGCCGATTGATGAATTTTCGTGAAATTTTCAAAACTAATTCTTTGTTGAGATCAGCTCCTATGTTGAATGTTTGGGGTGATTTGTCAAGGGGGGAACGAGAAAAAAGGGGGTCCCAAAACGTGTTTTTTCAATGTTAATTTCCATAGGAAACTTTAGACAAGGCTACAGGTTGAACGGGTGAACGAATTACCCCAAATTTGGCAGGGAGAAGGGTCTTGGTCTAGAAAGCATGCTTTTGTTTATTTGGTGTAAATCCGTTCAGTAGTTTTTGAGAAATATCAAAATTTACAAATATCGGTATTTGGGAATTCTGGCATCTGATTGGCTGAGGTGTAACGAGCACAAGCTTGCTGCTGTTTAGCTGCGAGCGCTGCAAGCGTTTGCTACCAGGAAGTATTGGCCGCCATTTTGTGATTCAGTTGAAGTGAGTAAGGGGGAAAAAGGGTAAAAAATGTGGGAAAGAGGGGGGTAGGAGCACTGTATCCTTTGTGGGGTGTTTGGGGTGTGCTATAGAGGTGGTGCGAAGCGAAGTATTCACCCCTACCGGTGTGAAAGTGCTGGGCTATGAAAATTAAGTGAGGTAATGCCTGGTGTGTGATGTTGCTAAGGTGAGCTTGTGCGCGACTCTGGGATTAAAGCGTGAGCCCAAACTGTGTGTCTTATTCTGTGAAGTCATGTGCCCTGGCCGCTGCAGTACAGTTGTGGAAGTAGTGTCAGCATGTGTTTATACCTATTAGGATGAACTACTGACCCGTACTGGTGTGAAAGTCCTGGGTACGGAAAATATGTGAGGTATTGTCTAGAGTCTCATGGAAGGAGGAAGTGTTGGCAGCCATTTTGTGATTTTGTTGAAGCGAGTAAGGGGAAAAAAGGGCAAAAAAAGTGGGAAATAGGAGGGTAGGAGCACTGTAACCTCTGTGGGGTGTTTAGGGTGTGCTATAGAGGGTGTTGGAAGTGAACTAATCATACCTACCGGTGTGAAAGTGCTAGGCTACGAAAATTAAGTGAGGTATTGCCTAGAGTATGATGCTGCTAAGGTGAGGTGGTTTGTGACTTGGGGATTAGAGCATGAGCCCAAACTTTGTGTCTTATGCTGTGAAGTGATTTGCCGTGGCCGCTGCAGTGCAGCTGTGGAAGTAGTGTCAGCATGTGTTTATAACTACTAGGAGGAACTACTGACCCGTAGTGATCTGAAAGTCCTGGGGTACGGAACATGTGTGAGATAGTGTGTAGAGTCTCATGCTGCTAAGCTGAGCTGCTGCCGTACTCAGGGATGAAAGCGTAAGCCCAAACTGACTGTGACATATGCTGTAAAGTCATGTGCTCTGGCCGCTGTGCCACATCTGTCCAAGTAGTGTCAGCAGCTACTCGGAGGAACTTTTGTTTCGGACATTATAACTTTTGTATGGTGCTTAGGGGGTGTTATATAGAGAGTGTGAAGGTAAATACGTGTGTATGAAATGAATTTGGTATTTGGAAAGTGGAAAGCACTTACTCCTACAGATCTGATGGCGCTGGGGGCGTAAGGGGAGGTACTGCTGGAGTTGGGAATAAAGCTGATGAAGTACTGACCTCTATTGTGAACTTTTAACCTGAATGTGCCGTTAAATGTACGATAAAATGCAAAAGTATATCGTTAGGTTAAAACAAATGTATGAACTTTTAACCTGCAGGTGTTGTAAAAGGTTCCAGAAAGTGTGGTGATAAAATAGGTTGAACTTGTGACCTGTATGTGGCGTGGAATATTAAGTAGCTTTTCGTATGGGAAATTCAAAATTAACCAATCGAGGTAAGTTTTGGAATGTCGTTGAAGGAATGAAGTATTCTGATTTGTTCTTTACATGTATTTATGTGTGGAGTGACAGAGAAATTGTGCCATTTCTGGTTTCATTCTTGATGAAGATGGAGCTTTACATGTACTATGTGACAAAGAAAGAATTCTATGCGTGTGTCATTTGAAATCTGGATAACAACTACAAAGGTGAGTTAGAAATGAACAAAGTGTATAATGTGTTTTATAATAGTGATGAAGTATTTGAGGTGATGTGTTTAATTTTGAAAGTATTTTTTATTTCAAAGTAATATAGTGTTAGTGAAGTGTGGTGTTTGATATTGGTTATAAAATATGCATAAAATTTGAGCTGTTGTTATATAAGTACTTTAAATATGTTTAGGAATTTTTCACAGAGAAGAAGTGTAGTTTGTCAACTTTATAGGACTGTATGGTTTTAAAAATGAGGTACAGCGTTAATTTGGGTTTGTAATGTATTCGGGTAGATAAAGAAAATGTTGCACGTTTGCAACTGTTACTTTTTGTGGAAATAGTGGGGTGGGGGGTGGTGGTAGGAGATGTACGTGTTATTAAGTTAAAAGCGATAAAACTAAATCCAGAAATGTTAAATATAAAGAAGAAAAAAGAACGGCTGACAAAGGTTATGCACTAGTACTTATGGTGTATGATATATGTATCAATGTCCTGTGCACAAAACGTCCAGAGTGTGCCGAACCAACACTACACTGCCAAGCAAATCCGAAAAATCGTATACAAATGAACGGTGCACCAGAGAAGAGCATCCACAAGGTCCAATTCGTGTTAAATAATAGATCATACATTCGTTGTAAATAAGTATATGAGTGCTTATTACAGAAAATCCAAAAAAACGGTGTTAAAATTCAAGGACTACCTTGCGAAAGCCATATTTTCTTTTGTGGATGGCCAACATGAGAACGCATAAAAAACCAAATCTAAGTAAACCTCTTATTTATTTACACACAAATGGCAGATGATAAGAGCTATGTTGGAACAATGAATCATATCATATCATAATCTCACCTTATATTTAAACCGACATAAGGTGCAATTCCCGCCGTATAGTAGCCTTGGGAAGAATTCCAGTCGTGGTCGGTCACTCTGAATCAAACAATGAGACAAATGAACATTCAATAAGAAACCACCCGTTTCATACTAAAGGTGGAATAACTGCAAATTAGTTATGTTCAAAGTCACAATCACAAACATTACCCCAATATCCGGATCGATATAGTGTTGTGCTTTCTGTTGGTTTCTAAGACTTTAAATAAATATATGGAATAGTTAACGGGTACGTATACGAGACCGTTCAATATTTGTTACAATGACCAGCATGTCACTCGGTCATCCCTAAGCGTAATCATACATGTTCCAACATTCGTAAGCCGAATGGCTATGTCTACCAGGCTAACTAACAGTATGTGGATAATCCACTATTTATAATATACTCAAGTTGACATTATTTCCCCAAAATTCGAACGAAAATAGAAAAAGGCCCGTTTCTTGGTTAAGTTCTCACCGCAATATCCGTGTTCGGAAGGTTAAAGAGTGCGCAAACCGAGCGACTAAAGGAACTCCATTTAAATATCCCGGCAGGCTAGTCTTGTTACCGCCCATCACGTTTGCAGACGTACATTCCCGTGTGGATCATGTGATAGTATGTGTCTCCCAAAACGCCATCTTGTAATGGACACGGAGCTATACTTAGTACGTCCTACTAATGGAATTAATACGACCTCCGGTACCTTACCACTCAAGCTAAACCGATAAAACAAAAACAACTGTAGATCTCACATTAAGATACCAAGAAGTATGTAAACAGCTTGAGCGTTTCAATCATCGTTATCTGCGCTAATCTCCCTTTCTCGACAAGAGGCAGTACTCCATATTGTCTGCTGATAATTTTAATTAAATTTACGATACCTTACAACTCATGCTTTGTTGACAAAGTAAGATTAACTTAAATCTTATATTTGAATATGAAAGAATGTATAAAAAACATGAACATATTAGTCTTCGTTATTTATATCAGTTTTTCTTACACGACAATGTACAATAAATATATGAAAAAACATAGTATCACCATAATTTTTACAAGTCTCTCTTATCAAAAGTATATGATCCAAGTGTACTACAAAAAAATAAATGAAAAACGAAGGTGAATATATATTGAGCCTATCATGTTTAATGCAAAGATTACAAATCCAAAATATCTTGGATTACCTCTACACATAGGGGCAAGTTAATGCCTGCATAACATTAGACAAACCGCACATTTTCAACCTCACGTGAGTGTTTCCTAATCATGTCCGTCTCCATTATATCAAAAATTAAAAACAACTAGGCTCAAAAATAAAAAAATAATTATGAATCGATATAAAATAGACAAAATAGGTTGGAAATCATAACAATATCTATTTTATATTTGAAGAGGCCTGGCCGAAGGAAATATCCAGGACATGAGTTTCATCAAAAATGTCAAATCCATCAAATCATTTCTTGGTTAGCAAAGATCCTTCAACAAAAATAAACAAACGAGTACTCATTTTTTGTGGGACGACTCAGTGTGTAGGTGTCAGAAAACTTATCCACTGCAAACAAAAGGAATCAGTGACTGATCTCCCTTGAGCCCAATGGGAAAATACGGTCACTGTCTCCAATTGTTATAGGAAATGGTGCATCTAATGATCCGTATTATGGCCTAAGTTAATGGCCCTAAGACGACAAATCCATCTCGCTTCCTTTTGCCTCAGTAAAAGTTCTCTATTTCCACCCCTTTTAGGTACTGGAACGTGGTCAATTGCATGGAGCCAAAAATCTAAATCATCTGGATGTTCAGTTGTGTAATGATACGTTATGGGGTATCTAGTGTCTTTACTTCTTATTGCGCGTTTGTGTTCTTGTATTCTGAGCTTCAACGCGTGCACTGTGCTCCCAACATATATGATGTTACATCTACAGCCGAGAACATAGACCACATGTGTGGTATTACAATTCATGAAGAAGTCAACACTGTATTTCTGGTTGGAATTATAGTTGAAACTAGAAATCTTGTTTTTTCCCATCGGGCAGATATTACATATACCATATGTGAAGAAATCCTTTGGCCTATCCGGAAACCATGTAGGAGTAGATTTTGGCATAGTTACATAACTGGGGCAAAGTGTGTTTCTTAAAGAAGTACCCCTCCTATAGGTTAATGATGGCCTATTTTCAATGTGTTCCTTAAGACCTGTGATTTCTTGTAATAGGTGCCAATGTTTTCGCAGGATATTGAAAACTGCACCACTACGTGTAGTGTACTGGGTCACAAACCTAGCCACTTGATGTTTATTCCCCCCAGTATCCTTATTCCTAAGGGTATCATCTCTGTTCAGATTCCTGATTCTGTGTTCAGATCTGTCAAGTATTTCCTTTTTATATCCTCTATTAGTAAATCTATTGATGGTATCTCTAATGTTTGAGTCAAACTTATCTTCTTCACTAAATTCTCGTCTAATTCTAACCATCTCTCCATATGGGATGCTATTTTTAACTGATGGAGGATGTGCACTTTCAGCATGCAGAACCGAATTGCACGCAGTTTCCTTCCTATACAACGTGCTATTGATTCTACCATCTTTGATATAAAATTGTATATCAAGGAAATTGATCCTTTCTTTGTGGTGCACCATTGTGAATCTGATCCCAACACTGTTGTCATTGAGGAAGTTCACGTAGTGTTCCAATTGTCTAATGGAACCTGACCAGAGACAGATCACGTCATCGATATACCTCCCCCAGTACACGATGTTATTGGTCCAGGGGGAGGCACCTCGACCCCAAGCATGCTCCCTCTCAAACCACCCCATAAAGAGGCAGGCATAAGAGGGAGCAAACTTGGAGCCCATAGCAGTCCCATGTACCTGCTGGTACCAGCAATTGTCAATTAGAAAGAAATTGTTAGAAAAGATAATGTCAATCATACAGACAATCATTTCGTTATACTCATAAAAACATGCATCGTCCCTATCCAGGAATGAGCGTATTGCTCTAATCCCATGTTCTTTGTCTATGGATGTATAGAGACTCTCTACATCAAAGGTTACAAAGGATAGGTCATCCTACCACTCGAAATCACGAAATTTTGTTAAGATGTCCTTACTGTCCCTAACATATGATGGTAAGTTAGGAACTAGTTTCTGCAATTTTCGGTCAACAAACTGTGAAAGTTTTTCAGTAGGTGAACCGACTCCTGATATTATAGGTCTCCCCGGGGGAAACTCTCTCCCTTATGTACCTTAGGGAGTACATATATACAGGGAAAAGAAGGGTTATCCACCCTTAAGAATCTAAATTCTTCCTCATTAAGGAGTCCCATATCTTTCCATTCGATAAGTTGGGTATTGATCAAAATGGTACTATTAGGGATCGGGTTGTTACTGATCTCCTTATAAAAAACAGGGTTGTCCAATTGTCTTTTAATCTCGCCCATATAGTCTGCATGATTCATTATGACAATATTTCCCCCCTTGTCTGCCTCTCTAATCACTATATTCGTGTCCATATTGAGTTTTTGGAGAGCCAATCTTTCTGCTACAGTGATGTTATGGGGGGTTTTAGTGACATATTTATTCGGAATTTCTAGATTGTATAGGTCTTCCGTAACTTTATCAAAAAATACATTGATGTTTCGATGGTAGGAATGTGTGGGTATGAATTTAGATTTTGAATGAAGCCCACTATCGATGTTAAGACATTGGGAGATCTCTAATTCCTCCATTACAGATGAGATATCCACCTCCTCATCTTCCTCATTCAATGTGACTAGACAATGAATCCCTCGGACTTCCCCTATGGAACGTGACCCACCACCCGGTTCCACTTGTGGTGTCACATGTTGTTCGTGTGGTCTACTCGAAAAATAGTCTTTTGGTTTAAGTATTCTGACAAATTTAAAGAGGTCTATGTGTGTATTGACCAAGTCTCCATCTTGGGTTGGACAATAATTCAGTCCTTTACACAAAACATTAATTTCGTCAGTATTCAACAATTTATTAGACAGATTAATTATTTTTAAACCTGAACAAGTTTCATTACACATGGGTTCATTGGGGTCCACATTTTCCACATTTGTACTTGAATGAAGAGAGGTAACACCTGTTTCAACAATACAGCTCATTTCTTGGATTTCTTTGCCACTGTTTGTTTGTTGTTTTGAGTATTTCGTGTATCTACCCTTTGTCCTCCTGCCACCTCTCCTTGTTTTTTTTAATCCTTTTTCATTTGCAATCTGTTGCTTATTCGAAGCTTGGCCAGTTCCTTCTGGAAGGAAGTGACCCCCTCGTCTAAAGGGACATCTGGTAGTGTAATGATAGAGGCTGAGCTACTCGCAGAAGAAAGTGAAACATTACTGGCTGAAATAGTTTCCACACTATCATCTCTACCTTCTCTAGCTCGTTTTTTGCCTGTGTCTTCCGTTCCCTGGACATTATCAAACTTTTTTGCAAAAGTATAGATTCTGCCGTCTCGGTAGTCTCTATAATCACTTTTAATCTTAGTAAGTTTCTTATTTTTAAGGTAGACTTGGTGTCCCTCCATGACAGTTTTGAGAATAGCAAAGTTCTTTTCTATAATATCTTTTTGTGGCATTTTGTTAATCTCTTTTTCCAGAGCCTCAATCTCTAAGACCAATTTCTCACCCTTTTCTGTTGCATGTTTTATGAGAATCTGCATCATAATTATTGATGCCCCTTCCAGATTACTTTCCCATTCCTTTAAGTGATCATCACTTAAATCCTCAAAGGTAGGAAATATTAAAAGGGATGATAGAGACTACCGAGACGGCAGAATCTATATATCTAAAAGTTTGATAATGTCCAGGGAACGGAAGACACAGGCAAAAAACGAGCTAGAGAAGGTAGAGATGATAGTGTGGAAACTATTTCAACCAGTAATGTTTCACTTTCATCTGCGAGTAGCTCAGCCTCTATCATTACACTACCAGATGTCGCTTTAGACGAGGGGGCCACTTCCTTCCAGAAGGAACTAGCCAAGCTTCGAATAAGCAACAGATTGCAAATGAAAAAGGATCAAAAAAACAAGGAGAGGTGGCAGGAGGACAAAGGGTAGATACACAAAATGCTCAAAACAACAAACAAACAGTGGCAAAGAAATCCAAGAAATGAGCTATATTGTTGAAACAGGTGTTACCTCTCTTCATTCAAGTACAAATGTGGAAAATGTGGACCCCAATCAACCCATGTGTAATGAAACTTGTTCAGATTTAAAAATAATTAATCTGTCTAATAAACTTTTGAATACTGACGAAATTAATGTTTTGTGTAAAGGACTGAATTATTGTCCAACCCAAGATGGAGACTTGGTTAATACACACATAGATCTCTTTAAATTTGTCAGAATACTTAAACTAAAAGACTATTTTTCGAATAGACCACACGAACAACATGTGACACCACAAGTGGAACCGGGTGGTGGGTCACGTTCCATAGGGGAAGTCCGAGGGATTCATTGTTTAGTCACATTGAATGAGGAAGATGAGGAGGTGGATATCTCGTCTGTAATGGAGGAATTAGAGATCTCCCAATGTCTTAACATCGATAGTGGGCTTCATTCAAAATCTAAATTTATACCCACACATTCCTACCATCGTAACATCGATGTATTTTTTGATAAAGGTACGGAAGAGCTATACAATCTAGATATTCCCAATAAATATGTCACTAAACCCCCCCATAACATCACTGTAGCAGAAAGATTGGCTCTCAAAAAACTCAATATGGACACGAATATAGTGATTAGAGAGGCAGACAAGGGGGGAAATATTGTCATAATGAATCATACAGACTATATGGGCGAGATTAAAAGACAATTGGACAACCCTGTTTTTTATAAGGAGATCAGTAACAACCCGATCCCTAATAGTACCATTTTGATCAATACCCAACTTATCGAATGGAAAGATATGGGCCTCCTTAATGAGGAAGAATTTAGATTCTTGAGGGTGGATAACCCTTCTTTTCCCTGTATATATGTACTCCCTAAGGTACATAAGGGAGGGGGTTTCCCCCCGGGGAGACCTATAATATCAGGAGTCGGTTCCCCTACTGAAAAACGTTCACAGTTTGTTGACCGAAAATTGCAGAAACTAGTCCCTAACTTACCATCATATGTTAGGGACAGTAAGGACATCTTAACAAAATTTCGTGTTTGCGAGTGGTCGGATGACCTATCCTTTGTAACCCTTGATGTAGAGAGTCTCTATACATCCATAGACAAAGAACATGGGATTAGAGCAATACGCTCATTCCTGGATAGGGACGATGCGTGTTTTTATGAGTATAACTAAATGATTGTCTGTATGATTGACATTATCTTGTCTAACAATTTCTTTCTATTTGACAATTGCTGGTACCAGCAGGTACATGGGACTGCTATGGGCTCCAAGTCTGCTCCCTCTTATGCCTGCCTCTTTATGGGGTGGTTTGAGAGGGAGCTTGCTTGGGGTCGAGGTGCCTCCCCCTGGACCAATAACATCGTGTACTGGGGGAGGTATATCGATGACGTGATCTGTCTCTGGTCAGGTTCCATTAGACAATTGGAACACTACGTGAACTTCCTCAATGACAACAGTGTTGGGATCAGATTCACAATGGTGCACCACAAAGAAAGGATCAATTTCCTTGATATACAATTTTATATCAAAGATGGTAGAATCAATAGCACGTTGTATAGGAAGGAAACTGCGTGCAATTCGTTTCTGCATGCTGAAAGTGCACATCCTCCATCAGTTAAAAATAACATCCCATATGGAGAGATGGTTAGAATTAGACGAGCATTTAGTGAAGAAGATAAGTTTGACTCAAACATTAGAGATACCATCAATAGAATTACTAAGAGAGGATATAAAAAGGAAATACTTGACAGATATGAACACAGAATCAGGAATCTGAACAGAGATGATACCCTTAGGAATAAGGATACTGCGGGGAATAAACACCAAGTGGCTAGGTTTGTGACCCAGTACACTACACGTAGTGGTGCAGTTTTCACTATCCTGCGAAAACATTGGCACCTATTACAAGAAATCACAGGTCTTAAGGAACACATTGAAAATAGGCCATCAGTATCCCTATAGGAGGGGTACTTCTTTAAGAAACACACTTTGCCCCAGTTATGTAACTATGCCAAAATCTACTCCTATATGGTGTAGTGTAGTTCCTATTATCCCAATAGGCTCTGCGCATTGGAATAATACCTTCAATAGTATAGGCCTAGACCAGACGTTAACTAGGTCTTCTATTGTCGATATTAGACTTAAAGTTTTGGGTTTGCCAGCTAGCTCAGAGTTCACTAGAAACTTTCTCGAATAGGCAAGGAGGAGTTGAACCTCCCTGGATAGACAAGAAGGGATTTAGTTTCTGACAACCATAGAACATGACAACTTTGCTCTCCCCTAATCAAGAGTGTATCTCTAGAGTCGTGTGAAAACAAAAGACAACTTATTTTACTCAGTCAGTACGTGCATTCTTAGTCTCACCAGATTGTAGAGAAAAGGAAGAGACGGGCGTGTTCAATAAAAGATGTTATTTATTGATCAGTCTCTTTTCTCATACAAGAGAAATGGATTGATATTATCGCAATACTTATGGTTAAGTAAAGTGCATACAATAAAAGCAGAAGTATAAAATAATACTGTAAAAACATTTATATGGTTTCTAAGCCATAAGGTGGTTTAAAATGGATGAAATAGATACATACACATATACATTTGACTAATCGTACTCAACTGGTGTTTCTAACTACGCCTACCCCGGTGTACCTGACCTAAGCCTAATACGTGGGCGGGAATAGAAAGTAGCAGTTTAAGTTAAGTTTGTTTTGCCAAGTGACTGACTCAAGAATTCTCTGCAAGGGGTTATTCAGTTCTGTACCTGGAATCTAGGATGAATGAGGGATGGTATCTCTCGTCTCTGGTCTCGATATTCCAGGCTGCCTGCGAGGGCTACCCGGAAGCGCCGGAGCTGGATTTCTCGGCAGGAGAAAGCAGCGTCTCGTTCTCAGCGCGTCAGGAAGGCGGGGCTGCGCCAGCGGGGTCTGCTCTGCTCTGGGCTTCGGCAAGTCTGGCTGCTCCGATCTCGTCACCACCGCGTGTGTTTGCTTAAGGCAATACCGGTAATATTTATACCTGTAAGGTGCCGAGATTGACGTAAGGATGGACATAGATACGTCAATAAGGATGTCATACGACTTGGTCGTTAGCACATTCTTTTGCTGAAGTTCTCGATGAAATCAAAACAATGGCCGCAGGGTTTTTCCCAGGTTGTCATAGGTTTGATTTGTTTTGAGAACTCCGTATGCCTTATCAGGGGCTGGAGAAATATCGCTTGTCTAATTAGATGGCAAGCGTTATGACCTAATCAGATAACACGTTCCTGTGCCGTAGTGTGGCTTAATCAGATAACGATTTCTGCATCATGGGATGGCTGCTAGTTAACTTGTTAACCAGAACAGGGTCAGGAATAGGGGGATCGATACAGAACCTATAGGAATACATCACACCCACTCCACGCTAACTATGGCCATGTTTACGAATCTAGGCATAGTAAAACATACTGTAGAGTATCGTGTATACCTTACCACCCCAAAAAACATATAATGCATTTCGAATAATGTAATATACGGAAAAAAAATATTCACATGTACTATATGCACTCAAGCTGTAGAATAATGCTAAAGTAATCACGCATATGTATACATTATTGCTAATTGGTATATGAGAATTTACACATGAAATGGCTCTTAATACAGAAGAAAAAGGTTCGAGACCATTTCATCACAGAATAAAAATAATTATGAACATACCAGCGGGCAGCTAATGTCTATAAAGTTTCTAAAAATAGAAATTTTAGTTCTCTAAGAATAGTTCTTACTTTAAGCAGAAGATAAGTGTCCCGAAAAATCGTAAAAATATTTTGGGGCTGCTAAAAAATCGCTGTCCGTGAACTTGAGGGAAAATTGTTCATGTTATTTTGCTATTAAGTTGAAGGCCAAATTCAGGGTGTTTGGAACACCGTGTGCTAGCTTGCTCAAAAGTCTCTATTTCTGCTCTGGTGAGAACATCATATCATTTAGACTGTCGAAAAAGCTGTCAGCAGCTTCCTGGGAGAGTTCCACTAACTCGGAAAAAGGTGTAACCATGCATTCGTGCGCATGATTGTCTCCATTGACGTTTTGATTAGCATTGCTGACAGAAGGTCGTACCTGATCGATGCTGCTTTCATCTTGAACTCCACTACCCCTTAATCGTAGTGGTGAAGTTTCCACGAATGCCGTCATCAGGATTGGTAGCCGTTGAGGGCAGCACAAAGCATGAGCCTTTATTGGACTCAACAATGTTTCTGCATCCATTGGCGCATCTGATTGTAGCGTCAGACAGGTGTCCAACACGCATTCTTCTCCGCACAGCAGGCACCTTAATACAGGTAAAACACATCGATGCCACATTGGTCGAAATGAAAGAAACCAAGTCATGTTCAGGTCTCTAAGCCGGGATAGTCCCAGGATTTTTGATATCCGGTCCCGGTATCCAATGGCTTGGATTGTTTCTTCCCTTGTCGCAGGTGTTTTGTCTGTGACACGGTTTGCCATAACGAAATATAAGGACTAAGAATAGGATTCCTGCAATTAGTCCCAAAATGAGGGGAAGTCCGCCAAAAATCGAATGGACGAAATCAGGAAAAATACCCAGTATGGCTTTGAATGGTGTTAATGCCATTGAAAATACTGTCTTAAATACTTTTGAGACTCCACTGGTATCAGAAATATTTAAGATTTCATTCAGGATTTCTGCGAAATGTATGGGGGAATTAGTTGATAACAATGAGTGAATCTCTGCAGTTGTCCTTGCGACTAGGAGATCATACGTTTCTTTTGATGACGTGAGTCTGGTCGGCGTCTGAAGAAGCAATGTTTTCATTCTGATTAAAGTATCTATTCGAATAGAAGTAATTTTCAAGTTAGGCCATGCCCTTGCCTCCCTGTCTGGAAAGGAGCTGGGGAACAATGAGTGTCCACAGCACATGACCTTCGCAGTCGTAGTTACGAGATAAGGAGTCCCGGGCATAAGACTACAACATCTGCGATCCACAATTAGAATGTAACTCCCGTTATAGAGTCTTTTAAGGAATGGTTCTATCTCTGTTGCAGGTGCGCCTAGCTGGTGACATGAAAGGTTATTTGAGTTCCCTTCACAGGCTCCATGCAAACTAATTCCATTACACAGAAGTGTACCGCTTAGTGACATCGCACAATTATTGCCACTAAGAAACACTTTCTGTCCTTTATTACTGACACATGCATGTGAATAGGGCAAGTTCCATGTTGTCTTAATGTACCCTTTTCCCAATTTTTCGAACATTCCAGCCTGTATATATTTTTGGCAGTATTGAAACCTGAAGGTTGATATTGGAATATTAATTATCCCATGTATTATCCATTCACTGACAGGTCGTTCTGACATTGTCACTGGTAATCTCTTGAGTTTCTCAATGCTCAGGATTGTATAATCAGCCCCCTTCTGTGCCATACTGATTTGTTTATCAGTAAGGTTAAAGATATTGAATAGTGACGTTGTGTTGATTAAACGCCAAGGCACATAGCCTGAACGCAGAGTTTGTAACGTCCAGCCAAGCTGTACAATAGAACGCAATTGAGACTGACCGTGTTGTAACAACAGTAAGTCTTGCGATACTATGTCGATTGCTGAAGACACAATGCTGTCCAAAGAAAAAATTCTGGAGGACAGAGTCATTAACCCATTGTCCACTACAGAAAGTGATTTTTCCAAATTAATACGGTCAATTTCCCGTATACTTTCTGCTGTCTCAATTTGAGTTACCTTCCAGGCCTCATTGTAAGCTGCATATATAGAGGCTGCCATGAAGCGTTTTTGACGCTGTTTGCGCGGTCCCATAATGAAATCACGCAAGTCAGCACCATCAGTAAGTAAAGTTAGGTGTTGCTTAATTTCTGTCAGTGTGGAAGTTTGTAGCCATTGAAGGCATAATTTGCCCACACTGTAGGTGGTTATTATCCCTGGGTGTTGTCTTTGGGAATATCTAGGGTCTGGCCTGGTCAATTTGAACCCCTGTTTTTTGTTCAGGAATCTGTCTTGACAGTTATTAGTATCTGTGGGCCAGATCAACCACTGTTTCCAATCAGGATGTGTTCTGTTTTGGTTTAATATATAGTTTATAGTTTACGTCTATCTCTTCATCTGTGGAGCTATTGCTGTCCATTGTTGGCTTTGGAATAGACGGTTTATTTAAGTCTTTGATTTTGGCTAAGCCAAGACAGGTGGTTTGTTGAACAGTGTCATTTAAAAATATAATTTGTTCTGGGATCATGCAGGCTCTAAACAATGATTCTATACCTTGTACTTGCCATTCTTTTGTACCCCAAACACTTTTAACTTCAACATTTTTGTCCCAATAATCAAAACCAAAAGTATTCATGTGTTCAAAAAATGAGTCTGAATATATCAATTTTGTGTTTGTTAGCATGGTCTTTGTAAGGATCTCAAAATTTCTGTGTGTTTTTGAGTCCAATTGGTTCTTTTAAAATCTGGTTTTATTAGATCATAAAGGGGTTTGACCCTTTCTGCGTAATTTGCAATGTATGTTCTTCCGAAATTTAGGAAGCCTAGAATTGACTGTAGGTTTTTTAGTGTTCTAGGTGCTTGGAGTACGGCACATTTCTCTAGGAAATTGTCAGCCAGGCTTTTGCCTTCACTTGATAATTCATATCCTAAGAACAGGACTGTTAGATGGGCAATTCTAGATTTTTTTAAAGTTGAATTTGTAACCCTCTGCTGCGAACCCAAGTATTATGGTGTTCACTCTCTTCAAGTGAGTATCCAAGTCATCATCTGTTAGGTATATGTCATCGACATAAGATAATGCTTCGTCATCATATGTTTGTAGTAACTCTGTTACTCTTGCTGAGAATAATCCTGGGCTGTTCTTGAACCCTTGGGGTAACCGACAGAATTGTTTTTGAGCGCCATTTATTGAGAACGCAGACAAATATCTGCTCTCTGGTGCTATATTTTGACAAAAGAATCCATTAGAGATGTCTAATGTTGTTTTGTATTTTTTGCGCACTATGTTATTCATTAGCGCTGCACTATGCGAGTTTTGCACTGCAAAAGTTTTGCAACATGAGTTAAGGTGTCTGTAATCCAAAACTAGACGATATGAATTGTCTGGTTTGGAGACAGGAAACAAAGGGTTGTTCATTTGTGAGGTGCAAGTTTCAATCACCCCCTGGTATTCTAGTTGATCTAGGATTTCTTTTACCTGTTTTTTAGCTTCTTGCTTAATTGGGTACTGTCTTTGTGCAGTAGGTTGTGATTTTAACTGGATTTTGTGAGGAGGAGAGTCCTCATCCCATCCTACGTGATTTTTATATAAAGCAGGAGCTTGAGCTACTGCCCACTTTCTAGCAAGTGTGTATTTTTTATGAATTGGGATATGATTTGAGAAGGCAGGCATACTTATTTCTTCGCCATGAGGGCAGTCCCTGACAAACTCTGGTGGCCAGTCTTTTTCAGCTAGAAGGATGTCATAGCCCTTGGAGAGATTATCCCAAAATAGTCCCCTTATTTTTCTAGTCTTATCCCCTTCTATACGTAAAGTTATTTCATATATTTTGTGAGGTTTGCTAACTCTGGTGTCTGCAGTTTCCACTTGAAGATATTCATTCGTGTCCACTGTCTCCAGATGATTCATAAGGACTTTGTGAGCTATGCTCACTTCTGCTGCGCTGTCTAGCATTGTCTGAGCCCATTCTCCGTTTTTCAGTTGTGTCCTCAGTATTCTCGGCATTGTTAACTACTTTAATACTGGCTACCTTCTTTTTTGGAAATTGTAATTTCTTATTTGGATGAGCAGGTTCCTTGTCTTTGGACTTGACGTGCCCTTCCCTGGGTTCCGATCGTCCTCTTCTTTCCGATTTCTGCGAGGAAGTCTGAAAAGATTGAGAGGGACGTGTATCAAAATCTTGATATCTATCCGGTTTCTTTATATTATCCCTATTTCTAAGGTTGTATTTTTTCACAGAGGGCTCACTTTGGGGAGACTTGGGTCCTTGGTCCGGAGATCGTTCTCTCCGCCGAGGAGACCTACCTCTGGACTGGAATCTCTTTTCTTTTGGATTGGATTGTTTGTTTCCATCCCAGTTCTTCTTTTGACTGTTTAGATGATTTTTAATAAATATTTTTTCAGGACTTTCAATCAGTTGGGGTTTTACTGGTATTCCACCTAAACTATCTCTACCTAGTTCCTCATAGGATTTTTCTATAATTCTGGCAATTTCAGCTGGTTGGTCTGCTATATCTGTTTCTTTTAACCTTTGGCGGATCGCCACGTTTGCTGCTTCTCCCTTTATATTGGCTAGTAATATAGCCGAGACCTGCTTGAAGTCTTTCAGTAATTTCATACCAAGAGTTAAAGCGGGTTCTGGACCGTATTCGTCTTGAAATTGTTTTAGCACATCTGGTATTACCGAAATGGATGGAACACCATGCGTTTTTGTGTAGATGGAAGCAAAGACTGTACCCCAAGTGTCACAATCCTCCACGTGTGGTGCGATTCCCATTGGAAGACAGATAGTCAGAATCCTGTGTTTATCCACAGGGGTGGTGTCTGGAAACACCGCCTCTATTTGGGTGATTTTTTGTGCTAACCAGAATGGTATTTGTTCCCTTTTAGCTGGTACTTTACCTAGGCAGGACTGTATGTTCTGTGGTGTAATTTTATTTGTGTTCCCCTGATGAGGGGTCAGCTGTGGAATTTTAATTGCTGGTTGGATTGTTGAAGTCCGCATTACATATTGGACTAATTGTCTATGTACTTTTATTAATTGTTTTAGTTGTATTAGAAGATCTGCTGCAGACATTCTTTCGATGTCTGGATGTGGTGTGTATCCGGCTAGGACCGGCCACGTTGCTCCTGGTCTACCTAATGGACCGAGCCTGGTGATGTGATTGTTGTGTTTTAGGGCGCCATTAAACAAGAGCAGGTGCTCTTGAAATTTAAGTGGTACTTCCACCTCCTCGAAAGGAGTGTATTCTTCAGGAGGTTCCTCTGTTTTGTAATGGTGGAAGACCTTTGTTACAGCGTTTGCTGCTGGAAAGTTTATCCATGAATAGAATACCTCTGTCTGCCGATATTCGTGTGCCTCTATTACGAATATGACTGTGCCACCTCTAGGTGTCAGTCCATTTTCAATAAGTTTTAAAGTTATAGATTTTCTTATGTTGACCGGGATGAGTATTAAATCCGGGTCTGCTTCTTGCATAGTATTATCAGCTGCTACGAGTTCAGCTGCTACTCTAGCTATTTCTCTTTCTTCTTCAGTGTCTGACATTCTACTGTCAGGAAGGTTATTTTGTTTGTTTGCAGATCAGGTTTCTTATGGAAACAAAGATTAGATGCACAATATTTTGGAACAGTGTATCCTTCAACATTGACTAAACCAAGAACCATACATAGGAGTTTCCTCCTGCGAGGTTTGGCGGATATGACCTTTCACCCACTCCAGACGTCTTTGGAGTATTATGGGAAAAAAGGGGTCTGAGTGAAAAAGCACGACTGAGTTACTCTAATGTCTTGCGTTAGTTTTATCGCCTTTCCAAACGTTTGGGCGCCATGTAGTGTAGTTCCTATTATCCCAATAGGCTCTGCGCATTGGAATAATACCTTCAATAGTATAGGCCTAGACCAGACGTTAACTAGGTCTTCTATTGTCGATATTAGACTTAAAGTTTTGGGTTTGCCAGCTAGCTCAGAGTTCACTAGAAACTTTCTCGAATAGGCAAGGAGGAGTTGAACCTCCCTGGATAGACAAGAAGGGATTTAGTTTCTGACAACCATAGAACATGACAACTTTGCTCTCCCCTAATCAAGAGTGTATCTCTAGAGTCGTGTGAAAACAAAAGACAACTTATTTTACTCAGTCAGTACGTGCATTCTTAGTCTCACCAGATTGTAGAGAAAAGGAAGAGACGGACGTGTTCAATAAAAGATGTTATTTATTGATCAGTCTCTTTTCTCATACAAGAGAAATGGATCGATATTATCGCAATACTTATGGTTAAGTAAAGCGCATACAATAAAAGCAGAAGTATAAAATAATACTGTAAAAACATTTATATGGTTTCTAAGCCATAAGGTGGTTTAAAATGGATAAAATAGATACATACACATATACATTTGACTAATCGTACTCAACTGGTGTTTCTAACTACTCCTACCCCGGTGTACCTGACCTAAGCCTAATACGTGGGCGGGAATAGAAAGTAGCAGTTTAAGTTAAGTTTGTTTTGCCAAGTGACTGACTCAAGAATTCTCTGCAAGGGGTTATTCAGTTCTGTACCTGGAATCTAGGATGAATGAGGGATGGTATCTCTCGTCTCTGGTCTCGATATTCCAGGCTGCCTGCGAGGGCTACGCGGAAGCGCCGGAGCTGGATTTCTCGGCAGGAGAAAGCAGCGTCTCGTTCTCAAGCGCGTCAGGAAGGCGGGGCTGCGCCAGCGGGGTCTGCTCTGCTCTGGGCTTCGGCAAGTCTGGCTGCTCCGATCTCGTCACCACCGCGTGTGTTTGCTTAAGGCAATACCGGTAATATTTATACCTGTAAGGTGCCGAGATTGACGTAAGGATGGACATATATACGTCAATAAGGATGTCATACGACTTGGTCGTTAGCACATTCTTTTGCTGAAGTTCTCGATGAAATCAAAACAATGGCCGCAGGGTTTTTCCCAGGTTGTCATAGGTTTGATTTGTTTTGAGAACTCCGTATGCCTTATCAGGGGCTGGAGAAATATCGCTTGTCTAATTAGATGGCAAGCGCTATGACCTAATCAGATAACACGTTCCTGTGCCGTAGTGTGGCTTAATCAGATAACGGTTTCTGCATCATGGGATGGCTGCTAGTTAACTTGTTAACCAGAACAGGGTCAGGAATAGGGGGATCGATACAGAACCTATAGGAATACATCACAATGGTTTCCGGATAGGCCAACGTGTTTCTTCACATGTAGTACATGTAATATCTGCCCGATGGGGAAAAACAAGATTTCTAGTTTCAACTATAATTCCGACCAGAAATACAGTGTTGACTTCTTCATGAATTGTAATACCACACATGTGGTCTATGTTCTCGGCTGTAGATGTAACATCATATATGTTGGGAGCACAGTGCGCGTGTTGAAGCTCAGAATACAAGAACACAAACGCGCAATAAGAATTAAAGACACTAGATACCCCATAACGTATCATTACACAACTAAACATCCAGATGATTTAGATTTTTGGTTCCATGCAATTGACCACGTTCCAGTACCTAAAAGGGGTGGAAATAGAGAACTTTTACTGAGGCAAAAGGAAGTGAGATGGATTTGTCGTCTTAGGGCCATTGACTTAGGCCATAATACGGATCATGAGATGCACCATTTCCTATGACAATTGGAGACAATGACCGTATTTTCCCATTGAGCTCAAGGGAGATCAGTCACTGATTCCTTTTGTTTGCAGTGGATAAGCTTTCTGACACCTACACACTGAGTCGTCCCACAAAAAATGAGTACTCGTTTGTTTATTTTTGTTGAAAGATCTTTGCTAACCAAGAAGTGATTTGATGGATTTGACATTTTTGATGAAACTCATGTCCTGGATATTTCCTTCGGCCAGGCCCCTTCAAATATAAAATAGATATTGTTATGATTTCCAACCTATTTTGTCTATTTTATATCGATTCATAATTATTTTTTTATTTTTGAGCCTAGTTGTTTTTAATTTTGGATATAATGGAGACGGATATGATTAGGAAACACTCACGTGAGGTTGAAAATGTGCGGTTTGTCTAATATTATGCAGGCATTAACTTGCCCCTATGTGTAGAGGTAATCCAAGATATGTGGGATTTGTAATCTTTGCATTAAACATGATAGGCTCAATATATATTCACCTTCGTTTTTCATTTATTTTTTTGTAGTACACTTGGATCATATACTTTTGATAAGAGAGACTTGTAAAAATGATGGTGATACTATGTTTTTTCATATATTTATTGTACATTGTTGTGTAAGAAAAACTGATATAAATAACGAAGACTAATATGTTCATGTTTTTTATACATTCTTTTATATTCAAATATAAGATTTAAGTTAATCTTACTTTGTCAACAAAGCATGAGTTGTAAGGTATCGTAAATTTAATTAAAACTATCAGCAGACAATATGGAGTACTGCCTCTTGTCGAGAAAGGGAGATTAGCGCAGATAACGATGATTGAAACGCTCAAGCTGTTTACATACTTCTTGGTATCTTAATGTGAGATCTACATTTGTTTTTGTTTTATCGGTTTAGCTTGAGTGGTAAGGTACCGGAGGTCGTATTAATTCCATTAGTAGGACGTACTAAGTATAGCTCCGTGTCCATTACAAGATGGCGTTTTGGGAGACACATACTATCACATGATCCACACGGGAATGTACGTCTGCAAACGTGATGGGCGGTAACAAGACTAGCCTGCCGGGATATTTAAATGGAGTTCCTTTAGTCGCTCGGTTTGCGCACTCTTTAACCATCCGAACACGGATATTGCGGTAAGAACTTAACCGAGAAACGGGCCTTTTTCTATTTTCGTTCGAATTTTGGGGAAATATTGTGAACTTGAGTATAATATAAATAGTGGATTATCCACATACTGTTAGTTAGCCTGGTAGACATAGCCATTCGGCTTACGAATGTTGGAACATGTATAATTACGCTTTGGGATGACCGAGTGACATGCTGGTCATTGTAACAAATATTGAACGGTCTCGTATACGTACCCGTTAACTATTCCATATATTTATTTAAAGTCTTGGAAACCAACATAAAGCACAACACTATATCGATCCGGATATTGGGGTAAAGTTTGTGATTGTGACTTTGAACATAACTAATTTGCAGTTATTCCACCTTTAGTATGAAACGGGTGGTTTCTTATTGAATGGTCATTTGTCTCATTGTTTGATTCAGAGTGACCGACCACGACTGGAATTCTTCCCAAGGCTACTATACGGCGGGAATTGCACCTCATGTCGGTTTAAATATAAGTTGAGATTATGATATGATATGATTCATTGTTCCAACATAGCTCTTATCATCCGCCATTTGTGTGTAAATAAATAAGCGGTTTACTTAGATGCGGTTTTTTATGCGTTCACATGTTGGCCATCCACAAAAGAAAATATGGCTTTCGCCAGGTAGTCCTTGAATTTTAACACCGTTTTTGTTTTGATTTTCTGTAATAAGCACTCATACACTTATTTACAACGAATGTATGATCTATTATTTGACCGTACCTATAAATATTTTGGGTATGTTCGGAGATAGGACCTCTGTTCATCAATGCAGACTGATATCCGAGTGCTCACGCGAATATTAAAACGATGAGCTTGTTAGTTTCTAGGCCTTGCTTACTATGTAGATTGCACATCTAGGTATCGATTTTGAATTGTTTTTGTCATGATTATCAAAGGGACTTAATAGTTCACATTTACTTTAAGTCTCGTTTTACTGTTTATTTGCAGAGTCACTCGCGGTTCATTGAAAATATTGCCTAAGAAACTTATTGGCTATTTATTAAGTGGCCTGCTAATTATTTATTTCGAGTCATAATAATGAACTAACCTACAGGAAATTCCCCTTTATTTTATAGGTAAGATAAGTCTCTCTTTCCTTGTTTTGTGACAACTGTACAGACAGAATAGAATAGAGATTGTACAGGGTGAATAACTATGTGATATGTAGTCATAGATATTTAATATTGTTTATGAACTATTTAAAAGGTCCTTGTCATTGTAATATGTACGTTGTATTTGTGATGATTTTTTCCATGAATTATTAGTAATGTACCATCAACAATGTATACCTTTCTCTATGTGATTTTATGAATGTTTTTTCTATGACATGTAACTTTTCATGATGGGATTTTATGATTATTATGTGTATGATATGAAAATTACCATGATGGTCATATGTTTTTAAAATGTTTTTAATATGTATGAGTTCTGAGCTAGGCTTTTTCTTTCTGTTCTTCTATTTTCTTTTCTCTGGTGCTTGTGTTTTATTATCTTTTATATTGGTGATTATTTATACTTTTCTTTTTGACTCACTACTGATTATATGTTTCGGATTATTTCAGCCCTGACGAAGTTCCTTGAGAACGAAACACGTTGGCTGAGGAGTTTGTTTTTGATTGGAAATTCAATAAAGAAATTATCTTAACACGAATTGGACCTTGTGGATGCTCTTCTCTGGTGCACCGTTCATTTGTATACGAAAATCCAGAAATGTTACGTGGGCAGGTTATGGTCTCATTTTTGAAACTGAGAGGTAGATTTGAATGTAAGTCATGGTAGGTTGTTGTACAGTGGGACCGTCTACAGTGTTTGGAGATTACATGGAGAGGAGAAGGAGATAGGAAAAGTGATATGTTCCTTTTATATGTACGCATAGTTTGAATCATGTGATCCTACGTTGAGATATAATATGAACATGGTTTTTGGTTTGCATTTGGGTATATATAGTTATTAGTTTTTGTAGTTTCTGACTAGTGAATAATAAAAAGGTAGATATACTAAACTATATGGTGGTAAACATATTATTTATTGTCTGTTCTTATTGAGAAGTGGTTGGGGAGTGCTTCTTTAGAAGAGATGTTTAATAAATGTGTGAGAGATAAAAAAAAAATGAAAATGTGCGGCATATTTTCTGTATGACTTTGTTGACATTAGAGAAGTACATGTGATTATAAGTGATACTACTTGTCAGGCTGTGTTGCTGTAGTGGATATATGTAGGTGTTGGAGTGGTCTGTGTTTTACTGATGCTGAGCTTCACTATCCCTTTTGAGACACTCGTCAATGTATTCATTCCATTTAATATCTTTAATATAGATATAGTAAAGGGGCGGTATATCAAAAGTTTGGGAATTAGAACTTCGTTTACTCTCCCCATCCCCTGCTATACACTCTACAGAGTGTTTAAACGACTTTCGTAACATATAGATGTCTAGCTAGTAAAGGTGGTGTAGTTGGACTGGGACCATTTATAAACCGTGCTATGGGATGGTTTATCTTTTACCCTCCAATTTGGATGTTTGAATACTTTTTGCTGATAAGTGTTTCGGCAGACACTTGTGAAAATTAACATTGTATATGGGTATAGTGGCGCTACTGGGAATGGTGGGGGTTTCTGTTTGATTTCGTGCGGTTAACCAAGGGCAGGGTGTGTGTGGAGGAGGTGGTTATGTTGCTGATTGAAACACAGAATATAGTAACGTGCAGATTAGGGGTGGGCGGAATTTGCGTAAACGCGTTATGCAAATCTCCGTGAAACGGTAAAAAATCTCCGCGAACACTCAGACATTCCGCTAACACGTGGAATTGCTTGTTCGCGATGCTTTGTTCCTGTACGCAATCGCTGTTTGCGTGCTAGGGGGAACTATCTCGCAAAAACGTATTTTGAGAACACGAACAAGCAGAAAATTTCACGAAGTTGCGGAACGCAGCATTTTGGGCAATTTCGCGTTCTCTGCGGAACGCGAAATTACCCAAATTCCGCGCGCGGAACGGAATTTACCGCCCAGGCCTAGTGCAGATGTCGAGCTACTAAAGGTTATATTGTACCACTGGGAGTACTTATGAAGCGCCGTATGGTATGGGATATGTTTTACCTGCACATTTGGAAGCTTTAATAAGTTTTGTTGATGAGGTTTTCGGGAGACATCTGTTAAAATTAAGCCTCTGTATGGCTATAGTGGTGCTTCTACGTTTGCTGGGACTCATTCTTTTATAGCATAAAGTTAAGTAAGGGCGGGTGTGGAAGTGGTGTAGTGGTACTGTGACTATTTATAAACCGTCTTATGGTATGGTGTAAGTTTGAGTTGCAAAATTGCAGGTTTTTACAGGTTTTGCTGATGAGCGTTCCGGCAGACACCTGTTGATATTAAGTCTATTTATGGCTATAGTGGTGGTAACGGGAGTCCTGGGACTCGTTGTTTGATTACGTAAGGTTAAGCAAGGGCATGGGTGGGGGTGGGAGAGATGTGTATGTTGCTGATTATAAGACGGACATTTGTAACGTGGGCATGTGTAGTTATTAAAGGTAATGTAGTTTCACTGGGCCCATTTATAAACCTTGCTATGGAATGGTTTATGTTTTACCTGCCATTTTGCATGTTTGAATATTTTTTGCTGATAAGTGTTCCGGTAGACACCTGTTAAAATTAACCCTGTGTATGGGTATATTGGCGCTACTAGGAATTGGTGGGAGGTTCTGTTTGATTTTGTATCGTTAACCAAGGGCGGGGGTGGATGTGGGGGAGGTAGTTATATTGCTGTTTGAAATATAGAATATAGTAGCGTGGAGATGTGGAGCTACTAAAGGTGATGTAGTACCACTGGGAGTACTTATAAAGCGCCCTAAGGCATCGTATATGTTTTACCCGTAAATTTGCATGTTTTAATACGTTTTGCTGATGAACTTTTCGGGAGATATCTGTTGAAATTAAGCCTCTGTATGGCTATAGTGGTGCTTCTACGTTTGCTTCGGTTCTTTTTTTTATTGCGTAAAGTTAAGCAAGGGTGGGTGTTGAGTGGGTGTAGAGGCACTGTGACTGTTTATAAACCGTGTTATGGTATGGTGTATGTTTGAGTTGCAAAATTACAGGTTTTAATAGCTTTTGATGATGAGCATTCCGGTAGACACCTGTTGACATTAAGTCTATGTATGGCTATAGTGGCGGTAACAGGAGTGCTGGGGCTCGGTGTTTGACTTCGTAGGCTAAGCTTTGTATGGGTGGGGGTGGGGGAGGAGCGTATGTTGCTGATTATAAGACAGATGTTAGATCTGGGGGTCTCTAGTTGGCAATGGTACCTTTGTCCAAATAGAGACCCTTACTTCTAAGTCAGAATAAGGGGATTACACTCCTTAAAAACCCCTGCTCACCCCCTTGGTAGCTAGGCACAAGCAGACAGGCGTATCTCAGAGGCAGAGTGTTAAGCATTTGTGAATATACACAGTAATACAGTGATAACACTACAGATGGACACAACACAGGTTTTATAAAAATAAGTATTCTTTATATAGACTTAAACACAAGACCACAAATGACAACAATCCACAATACTACACTTAAGATTACTTAAAAGATGATTAAAGTCTCTTAGTTCAAGTTGATGGTAGATGCGTCAAAGTTCTCAACAAAGTACCTGGATGCGTAATGCAAAGTAGACAAAAAGACTCGCAGAAGGGGAGATGTGTCGGTTCCGTGACCCGGGGGAACAGTTGCGTCCTTCCTCAATGCTTGCGCAGAGTAGGGGACTCGTTGTGAGCCTTACCGGTGCAGAGGTGATGCATAGATTCACGGCCTGCGGGCCCGTTGCGGTGCGCAAGATGGCGCCTTGATGCGATGCGACGATCCAGTTGCAATGCGAGAAGATGGCGCCCTTGATGCGGCGATGCGATGACGCCCTGATCAACCTTGCAAAGACTCTGGACTTTGGAGCCGCGACAGGCCCGGCGACACGCTTCTCCGGTGATGCGATGGCGACTCTCACGATGGCGTCACGCTTCTCCGGTGATGCGACGGCAGACAGCTTCGATGAACACACGCTTCCAGGGAGATGCGACAAAGGCTCGCTTCTCCGGCGTTTCGATGATTTCAGCTGCGGCGGCGACACGCTTCTTCTTGATGCGTTGCGCTTACAGCTCCCAGAGGCACGCAAGTGACTGGAGTCAGAATTCCCAGCAAGGAAACTCAGGAGGGAGCTGGAGGTGAAGTCTTTTGTCCCTGAGACTTTAGCAGGAGGCTAGCACAGTTCAAGCCCTTGGAGAATATTCTGTAGATGAAAGTCCTTACAAAGTTCTGTCTCCTTTCCCTTGGCAATGAAGCAACCACTGCAAGCCAACCCAGCAAACAGCACACTGGCAGAGGGGCAGTCCAAACTCCTGCAGCTTCCTTGGTTCTTCTCCTTGGCAGAAAAGTTTCTTGCTCCAGAAGTGATCTAAAGTCTGTGGGACTGGGTCCCAATATTCATACCCCAACATCCTTTGTTCTCTGAAGGCAGAGAGGCCTCTGCCTAGTTCAAACCAGTTCCTGAGCACTTTGTTGACATGACTCTCTTCTTCCTTTCACTGTGCAGGGCAGAGACATCTGACAAGCCGCAGGGGGTGGAGCCAGCATTGTAGAGGGAAGGCCGAAGCCCTATTCAGGTCCCAGGTTCACTCCTCCCTCCCATCTGGATGTAAATCTCCCTATTCACCACAGGGCTGTCCCAGACTGTCTCCTGGAATTTCCACAGTACTGTCTCACACAAACCCAGACAAGGAATCCACAACTCAGCAGAGGCAGGCTTAAATGGTTAGTCAAGCGAATACCAGCTTTCAAAAAGTGGTATTTGCAAACACAGGATATTAAAATAAACTTTACTAAAAGATGTATTTTATTATTCTGAGTTCAGGCATACTTAATTTGAATTTCTACTATGTTCCCTGAGTCAGTTAGGATTGTAAGAATGTAAAAATCTTAACTGCCCATTCTGGCATAGGAGAACAGGTAGCCTTCAATAGTGAAAAACGAAAATGGCTGTAATTCACTATTAGAACATGTTACACACATCAGAGCATGTCCTTCCTTATACTTACAATGCACCTGTCATTGGGCCTACCATAGGGTTGTCTAATATTAAGCAAAGTGAAGGTTTAGGGACTGGCAAGTGGGTGCACTTGGCCAAGTCGACATGGCAGTGCTAGACTGCACACAGGCCTTGCTGCTTCTGTGGGTGGCACAACCAGTGCTGCAAGCCCACCAGCAGTATTTGATCTACAAGCCCTGGGCACACATGATGCACTGTACTAGGGGCTGACAGTAAATCAAATAACCCAATTGTGGAATAACCAATCAGTACATCCATTTAACATAGGGAGCACTTGCACTGTGGCACTGATAAGCAGTGGCACAGTGCCCAAAGCATAAATCCAGCAAAAACATATCAAAACAGAGGAGGCAATCCGTCAAAAATGGAAGGGAGACTCACGCCAATGATGTCAGGTCTAACAACAGATATTTGTAACGTGGGTATGTGTAGTCAGTAAAGGTAATGTAGTTTCACTAGACCAATTTATTAACCGTGCTATGGGATGGTTTATGTTTTTCCCTCTAGTTTGCATGATTGAATACATTTTGTTGATATGTGTTCCGGCACACACCTGTTAAAATTAACCCTGTGTATGGGTATACTGGCGCTATTAGGAATGGCGGGCGTTTCTGTTTGATTTCGTACGGTTAAGGAAGGGTGGGGGTGGTTATGGTTGAGGTGGTTATGTTTCTGATTGAAACACAGAATTTAGTAACATGCAGATGTCGAGCTACTAAGGGAGATATAGTACCACTGGGAGCAGTTATAAAGCGCCATCTGGCATGGGATATGTTTTAGTCGCAAATTTGCATGTTTTAATACGTTTTGTTGATGAGCTTTTTGTTAGACATCTTTTGAAATTAAGCTTTTTTATGGCTATAGTGGCGCTTCTACGTTTGCTGGGGCTCTTTCTTTTATTGCGTAAAGTTAAGCAAGGGCGGTGTTGAGGTGGTGTAGTTTTACTGTGACTATTTATAAACCATCTTATGGTATGGTGTGTGTTTGAGTTGCAAAACTGCAGGTTTTATTAGCTTTTGCTGATGAGCGTTCCGGCAGACACCTGTTGACATTAAGTCAATGTATGGCTATAGTAGTGGTAATGGGAGTCCTTGGGCTCATTGTTTGATTTTGGAAGGTTAAGCAAGGGCATGGGTGGGGGTGGGAGAGGTGTGTATGTTGCTGATTATAAGACAGACATTTGTAACGTGGGCATGTGTAGTTATTAAAGGTAATGTAGCTTCACTGGGCACATTTATAAACCGTGCTATGAGATGGATTATGTTTTACCCGCCAATTTGCATGTTTGAATATTTTTTGCTGATAAGTGTTCGGGTAGACACCTGTTAAAATTAACCCTGTGTATGGGTATAGTGGCGCTACTAGGAATGGTGTGGGTTTCTGTTTGATTTTGTGCGGTTAACCAAGGTCGTGGGTGGGTTTGGGGGAGGCAGTTATGTTGCTGTTTGAAATACAGGATATAGTAACATGGAGATGTGGAGCTACTAAAGGTGATGTAGTACCACAAGGAGCACATATAAAGCGCCCTATGGCATGGTATGTTTTACCCGCAAATGTGTATGTTTTAATACGTTTTCTGATGAGCTTTTCTTGAGATATGTGTTGAAATTAAGCCTCTGTATGGCTATAGTGGTGCTTCTACATTTGCTTGGGCTCTTTCTTTTATTGCTTAAAGTTTAAGCAAGGGCGGGTGTTGAGGTGGTGTAATGGTACTGTGAATATTTTTAATATTTATGAACCGTCTTATGGAATGGTGTATGTTTGAGTTGCAGGTTTTAATATCTTTTGATGATGAGCGTTCCGGTAGACACCTGTTGACATTAAGTCTATTATGGCTGTAGTGGCGGTAACAGGAGTGCTGGGGCTCGTTGTTTGATTTCGTAAGGTTAAGCTTGGGTATGGGTGGGGGTGGGGGAGGAGCGTATGTTGCTTATTTTAAGACGGACATTTGTAACGTGGATATATATAGTTAGTAAAGGTAATTTAAGTTCACTGGGCCCATTTTGTAACTGTGCTATGGGATGGTTTGTGTTTTCCCTCCAATTTGCATGTTTGAATACTTTTTGTTGATAAGTGTTCCAGCAAACATCTGTTACATTTAAGCCTGTGTACAGGTATAGTGGAGCTACTAGGCATGGTGGGGTTTCTGTTTGATTTCGTATGGTTAAGGAAGGGCGGGGTGGGTGTGGGGGAGGTGGTTATGTTGCTAATTGAAACACAGAATTTAGTAACGTGCAGATGTCTAGCTACTGAAGGTGATGTAGTACCACTGGGAGCACTTATAAAGTGCCCTGTGGCATGCTATATGTTTTACCCGCAAATGTGTATGTTTTAATACACTTTGCTCTTGAGCGTTCCGGTAGACAGTTGTTGAAATTAAGTTCTTGTATTGCAATAGTGTGTTTACTAGCCTTGGTGTGGCTCTTTCTTTAATTTTGTAAAGTTAAGGAAGGATGGGGAAGAGGGTGATGCCGTGGCAGTGTGCCCATTAATTAATCGCTTTATGGTATGGTATATATTTTTCTTGCAAATTCGCATGTTTTAATACATTTTGGTGATGAGTGTTCCAACAGACCGGTACACAAATTTCACAACATTTCTGTGGATAAGACATCTTCGTGCTGATAGACACTCTTGTACTGTGGTAGAAGGCTGATAACATTGATGGAAAATTATGAAACTTGGTGCCATTATAGATTTCAGTGGAAGCTTACACTGTTTGTTTGTTACCATGGTGTAGTTAGGGTTCTAAGTGGGAGAAATAAAGTGGTGGTGCTCTATAAGGAGGGCAAAGCTCTTAAAGGAGTGTGTGGGTGATGCAAGTTGGGGCGTGGTCTAAATCAAGATAAGTATCATTGTGTGCTTTAGAAAATCCTCTCCAATTATCGTACGTTTGGAAAGAAACATTTTTTAAAGGATTTCCCTTTCTTCTACAACGTGGGTAACCTAACGTGATGTCTCCAGTTCTCAGTAGTGAGCAAAATAAGCATGCGTAAATCAATGTGCATGCTGTCACTGCAGTGTAATAAAAAAAAATTGACTATCTTTGAGAGGGCCGAAAACAGAGAATGGTAGAGAGTCGTTTGGAGGCTCATTGAAAATAAGTGCTGGTCCGAGAGGAGGGGCAAGATGGCCGCTATGCTGCTGTAGAGAGCAGTCGCATTTACTCCTTCTCCTGACCCACGGGACATGCGGCTGGTAGTTTGAAAAAGATATGCCGATTTTCCAAAGATCAAACAAGACTAATAATGCAGGAAGTACTAGGGTGATACAGAAGACCCTGGCGACACTCTTCATCCTTCTTGGAAGACACTGGAGGGAAGCGTACACTCGAGGTGTCAGTGCAATCACAGAGATGGCACAGCGCGCTGGAGCAGTCTCGAAACTCACAAGCGCGAACAAACGATCCACCCCGGCGAATACTGCCTCCCAAAAGAATCAACAGCTCAAGAAAGGGGAGAAGTCAGAAAAAGTTGGCAAAGAAAAGGTGGAATCTAAGGCAACGGCGCAAGCGGGCACCCCCAGAAGTAAAGGACAGCAACAGCAGAGGCGCTCACAATCAGACAGCGGAACTATGAAACACGCGATCACCGTACCCAGCAAAGATCCAAGACAACCCACCGTCCCAGAGGCTTTTGCAGGCAAAGCTCAGCCGGCGATTCTGGTTTCCGAAACTTCTGCTGAGACAAACACGGAGACAAACGCTGATGCAGCATTCACTGACCGCGAGGACGCAAGCACGGTGGTTGCTAAGCAACAGGAGCTCCAATCATACACGCCTCATGCGGGAGCCGCGCTGAGAGGGGAAAACGCCGAGAATGCAGACACAGGCACAGCCACGGCAAGCGGAACCGACAAGGTGAGCAGTGGGAAGCTGGAGGAGACGGGGTCAGGACTGGGAGATCCGGTAAACTTCAATAATGCTCAAATGTTAGAAGCTCTGATGCAGGTAAATCTTGCTCCCACCCCTGGAGACCAAAATACTTTAATACAATCTTCTACTTGGGGGAGCATGAGAAGCGTTGAAAGTCGCGCATCAAGGGGGCTTAAAGGGGACAAAGGAAGGAGAGTCCGCTCCCCTGAAGGAGAGAAATTCTACTCAGTGACTGAAGGCTCTGATTCCTCCTTACTGGGCACAGAAGATGAGGGCAGAACCACAGATTTCTCGTCGGAGACAGAATCAGAGGGGTCCCACTCTAGCAATTCCAGAAGCAAAGAGACACAGAAGAAGAAAAGAAGAACCATGATAAAACGGGACAGAGACATAGACAGATCAGCATCAAGCACAAATAGGAAATTGCTCTGGGACTATGGTAATACTTCTAAAATGTATCAGGAGCATTGTCTAGAAGAAGGAGTTGATAATCATGCCACAAATGCCTTTCAAGACACCGCCGAACCACCACCTCAAGTAACTCTAGATGGAATGTTTACTATGTTAAAGCAAATGCATGCAGAGGCTAGAATAGAAAGTAGGAGAGCCAGACAAGACACTAAAAAAATACAAGCGAGCATTAGGAAAATGAATAAAAGATACGAAGAGGTGGAAGAGAGAGTTGTACAGGTTGAAGAAAGAACTGGCAAACTGGAGGATGAAGTTACAGACTGGCAGTCTTTCAGAATGGAGCAAGGGAAGGTGGTCGAGGACCTACAATGGAAGCTGGAGGATTTTGAGAATCGCCAGCGGCGGAACAACCTGAGACTTCTTGGTTTGGAAGGAGTGGAAGGGAAGGACCCAAGGGGGTTTGTGGTTAAGCTGCTGAAAGGTGCATACCCAGAGGCGCAGTGGCAATGGGAATTAGAAGTTCAGAGAGCACACAGATTCCCTCTGACGCAGAAAAAACCAACAGGCGCTAGTCAGGATACTTTACCAAGGGCTATGCTAGTCTTTTTTGGGAACTTCTTGGCTAGGCAGGAAGTCATGGATTCTGCCAGACCAGATAAAAAGAAGTCATTTGAAGGGGTTACATTTTTTTCTAAGCCAGATTTCTGCCACGCGACTGTCGAAAGGAGATGGAAACTCAGGTAGCTAATTACTCCCTTTCAGCGCCAGGGCTCTGAAGCATACCTGATGTTCCCAGCGAAGTTGAAAGTTATTACAGGGGGTCGTGTCAGAATGTTCTTCTCAGAAATAAAGGCAGGTGAGTATCTTGCAGAAATTACGGAGAATCAAAGGGGCAGGAAGAGTAGGGGCACTGAGCCAGCATAAGATGCATAAGATGCATATTACAATACTGAGGAAAGCATTGAATATGTTAGTAGTTTGGGTAGGATTGGGTAGGAGAAGGAGACGACACTACAGCAGTGAGCAGCCACACATAGGTCATGACTGACCTATTTGCCTGTAGTAGGGGGGGGTAAGCAAAGGGAGGGGGGTTGATGGGGGGTGGGGGGTGGGGTGATGGAGAAGAATTAAGGTCATGTACAGCACAAGGCAAGAAGATGTATAGGAATAAACAAGTGGTAGTACATTTTAAGAGGAGGGTGTCTGGTAGCTCAACCTTCAAGATCAGATGGCGTTAAGGTTTGCTACTATTAATATCTGCGGGCTAAACGATGGTGGGAAAAGGCAGAAAGTCGCGGCTATGTTTAGATTATTGAAGTTGGATGTTATATGCCTTCAGGAGACACATGTGAGGGGAAAGGATAAATACCTTATGGACCAACTCGGTTATGAAGTCTTAGCATGTACACAGCAAGATTCAAAAACAAAAGGAGTGGCTTTTTCGCGAAAAAAGGAGCTATACAGGTAAAGAAAAAGAAGGAAGATGATGGAGGAAGATGGGTTATGGTAGAAGGGGAAACAGCTGGGGGACGGTATACCATTGTCTCAGTATACGGCTCTAACGAGGATGAACCTGAATTATTTGACTTTCTAGATATTGAGTTGGCATTGTGGGCAGAACCGGTGATATTTTGCGGGGACTTTAACGTTAATGGACTATCAGGGTTGGGCCTGTCGGGTGGGGGGATGCAGGGTGATCGCAAAAAGAGAACACGAAGGGCTATTGGTAATTTAATGTTTCACAATGCATTGGAAGATGTTTGGGCAGCCAACAATCCCGCTGGAACGGGCAGCACCTTTTATTCCGCTCCTCACAGGGTAATTGCCAGATTTTCTGGTCTCTAGCTCCCTAGCACCAGACTCAAAAATAGAAAGGCTCCCTCGGGTCTTTTCAGACCACAACCCCCTAGTTTTAACTATCCCTCAGAACCTTAGTGCTGTCTATAAAGAGTACAACTGGACGTTTGAAAGAGGGCTACTTAGGGAAGAAGATTATGTAAATAGAATGAAGTTATGGATTAGACAATTCTGGAAAGCAAATAGAGGCACGGCATCCGCAGGGGTGGTCTGGGACACCTTTAAAGCAGGGATAAGAGGGGAAACACTGGCCTATACTCTCCACAGGAGTACAAATGAAAAACTCGAATTAACTAATAGACTGCATGACTTAATGGAATTAGAACAACAGCTTATCCAAGCGGTCATTAGCCAAGAACCTCTAGAGGAGATCCTATTGGAGATAGAGTTGAAAAGAGCCGAGGCCAGTGAAAGGTTAGCAAATAAAGCGGCAAGTAACTATTTAATGAAAAAGGAAAAATGTTACGAATTTAATGAGAGGGTAGGTCATATGCTAGCAGCCCGTATCAGACAAAATATGGCAGCGGGAGAAATAAAAGAAATTAAGGATAAAGGGGGAAAAGTTGTGACTAAGATAGAGGATGTGAGGGAAGTGTTTAGGGAGTTCTACTCGGATCTATATGATCAAGATCTGGGGAATGTTGACATTGAGATAGAGGACTACTTATCAGGAACCTTACATGAGGAACTGAGCAAGGAGAATACGGAGGCACTGGAGTTACCATTGACATTGGGGTAAGTCCAAAACGCAGTAACCAAACTCCCCTCAGGGAAGGCAGCGGGACCCGACCAAATTCCGGCGGAATTCTACAGAATTTTTTGGGACACCCTGGGGAGCGATATGTTGGAAACCTTAAGCCAAGCACAGAGGGGGGAAAATACTCCACAATCATGGGCCGGAGCAAACATCATAGTAATTTTGAAAAAAAACAAATCACATTTGGATCCCGGGTCATATAGGCCAATAACACTCATGAATGCCGATGCAAAAATCTATTCCAAGGCGCTTTCACAAAGACTAAGCAAGGTAATTGAGGGTCTGGTATGTGCAACGCAACACGGGTTTATACCCGGGAAAGGGACCACACAACATACAAGGCAGATGGTCACCATACTGGATGCAGCAGGTGCCACAGGGGACCCTGTCTCGGCTATTTTCTTGGACGCAGAGAAGGCTTTTGACAGGGTCTCCTGGAGGTATCTGTGGAGGGTTCTGGACTGGTTTGGTATAGGAGCAGGCTACGTAAAGGCTATACAAGCACTGTATTTAGAACCTATGGCTAAGGTGAGGATAAACAGAGGGTATACTGCTGAAATACGCATAAGATGCGGCACACGACAGGGCTGCCCGGCTTCGCCACTGCTATTTGCGTTATATCTTGACCCCCTCCTGCGCAAACTGGAAGGGAATCCTAACATCCTCCCGATAAAATTGCATGGTATTGAATATAAAACACTTGCTTATGCAGACAACGTGGCGGTGGTTACCCCTGAGCCGGAGTCAGCTATTATAGAAACAGAACAGGAGGTAGCAGCTTTTGGGGTAGTGTCGGGTTACTCACTGAATAAAGGAAAGACACAAATTATACAAAATAGCTGGGTTAATTATCAGGACATAAGAGTAGCTCCTGAAGTTACGTACTTAGGTGTCAAAATCACAGCTGACCTAGATAGGCTAGTGGAAATAAATATGAGCCCACTGTTGGCAAAAGTAAAAGCAAATACGGAAAGAATTAACAATCTGCATCTGACCTTGATGGGTCGGATCAATGTAATAAAAATGGTAACATTCCCAAAAATTCTGTATCTGTTTAGGTCTATCCCGTTATTCTTTGACAACATATGGTTCAATAAATTAGAAGCGATCTTGAACAAATTTATTTGGGTCAAAGGGAAGACAAGGAGAGCCTATAGACACCTAACAGTATCCAGAGAAAAAGGCGGCTGGGGGGCACCAGACTTTAGGCTCTATTATTGGGCTGCCTTATTGCAGTATTGTCAGGGGTTGTTAGGTGGGGGAGGCACAGATCACACAGCGGAAGCTAAGCCAGGATTTACTAATGTCTACACTACATTATTGGGAGAGGGGGCAGAGAATGGGTTTCTAAACACAACCGACTTTATTTATTTTAAACATACATGGTTTAAGACATTAAAGGCGGCCTACAGGGTCTGGAAAGGGATTTCAAAAAAATTTGGTTTAGGAAGGTACAATAATTATACACGACTGTACACAAATTGCTCACTACCGAGGGACATTTTTGGGGATACTATTATGAGGGACTGGCATAACAAGGGTATAGTGAAAATAGGAAATCTGCTTGACAGCCAGGGGAATATGCTACAGTTTGGGGCGTTACAAACAAAGTTCGGGTTAGAACACCATAGTTTTTACAAATATCTCCAAACCAGAAGTTTCCTAACGCAAAAACAGGGTGGCCTGGCAGGGTTGGGTCAATGTAGAGTCATGGAATACATAGATGTAGCTAATAAGTGTACGATAAGACAATTATATGCGGAATTGAAAGACAGTAAAACTGATGAAAGGGGGAAATATGCACAAAAATGGACAGAAAAACTGGGGTCAGGGCTAGAAAGCTATCAGTTATCTTTGGACCTGGGCAGAACGGTGCAATGCTCAGCTACCTTGCAATCACAACACTTTAAGACCGTGTTCTCACTATATCATACCCCGGCCAGAATCGCCCAGTGGGGCGGAACAACTGGAATAACATGCCCCCGCTGTGATTCAACTGAGGCAGACATTGTACATATGTTTTCACAATGTCCTCAATTGTTTACCCTGAAAAAGGCTATTGAAGAGTTTTTGGATAAATCACTTAAGATCAAGATAAAGCTCACAGATGAATTAATTATGCTGGGGGTGGGGGATACGTCGGATGTTTTGCCAGTAGAGTTTATTTTTGTCTCACTTGCGGTGCGTCGCATTTGCATAGCAAGAACTTGGTTAGACAAGGCTCCCCCCCCGTTCCAAGCTTGGATCGCAAGCCTTCTTTCTATGTATAATCTAGAAAAGGCAATTTACGATAGGAAAGGTAGGAGAGCTAAGTTATTAGGTAAAAGGATATGGCAGCCTATTACAAGCTGGAAAAATAGTAGGTTAAATCCAGGACAGTCGGTGGAAGGCTGACATAATACCCTATAGACGCTTTTTCCTCTTGTTTTGTTTTATTCACCATTTTTTTTTTTGCAATGGTTAGTACATATCGTACACAGGTTTGGTGGATTTCTTATGACACAATGTACCAGAGTAAAAATTGTAATGTGTACAACCACTTGTGAAATTGCTGTGTGCTGTAACATATACAGGAATATGCGGAATTTTTTTTTTCTTAAAAATGTTTAATAAAAAAATATAAAAAAAAAAAAAAAAAAAAAGAAAATAAGTGCTGGTCCTCAGACCCGGCCCAATTAAAGCGCAGTATCGATCCATCCAAAGCACTGCACCATTCAACCATCTTTTAATTGATGTATATATTCCTACTTATATACATACATGAATCTGTTCGTCCGCTTATCTTAAGCATCTATGAGCTATAGTAAGCACTGCCATTCATGCAGCGATACGCCTATATATGCATAGATAGATCTGTCCCAGAATCAATCCATACATATATCAGCCTACCCGTCTATCGAAAGTACTGGTCTCTGCATTCATTCATCCTTCCATCCTTCCATATATTGATACATTGATCTACATATCTATGCATTGATGCATCTGGCCATGTATCCACTCACCTTTTATTCAACTACGTTCTTATTTCCCTGCATCGTCCGCCCCCGATTCTAAATACGACGTATTATACTCATCCAGCTACCCTCTTAAGGCGTTGAAAAGGGTTACGAAAAGCATTTCCAGACAGATTTTTTTATAAAGAATAACAAAGCCTTGTGTTGCTCTTTGTGGAGCATACGTCAACACCCTTCTCTGGTGGTGTTTTAAACAAAGACACATCTAGCGAATAAAATGTAAAGGATCTTTTAAGTGTAATACGTTAATTTAGAAACATAACGTTTTGTCGAGTTGTTTATAGGTACACTGTTTTAAGGTGGCCATGACAGACATATACTGAATACCTGTACTTCTTATATTTGAGAAAGTATACCAGAGAGCTAATTTGGGGTGGTGAGAACCTTGAGTTCTATATTTCCATGTGAAGTACAGCATAGGAATATAAAAGTAATTTGAAAGCTTTTAGGTTCATATTAAAGAACTTACAGCCAGATTCATGAAAGTGCCATTCTGCGAATAGCAATTTGCGAGAAATAGCGAATCGCAATTTGAAATTCGCAGAATGGCATTCATGCAGAAATGCGATAGAAAAAAGCGAATCGCAATCGGCCGCAATTGCCGATTGGGATTTTGCCACGATCGCTTAAATTTCGCAGAATCGACATTTTACCATGTAGAAATTGCGATTTTGCAATTAGCGAAATCGCATTTTGCGATCTCGCTAACTGCGAGATCGCAAAAACGGGAAGTCGCATTTCGAGCCCATTGATGACATCACAACCAGGAAGTAGGCTTTTCCCACCCACAAACAGAACACAGAGCCAGACAGTGGAAGCAGCATTCTGAAGAGCTCCAAACCTCTGATTGTGCAGCACCCCAGCAGGACACAAATCCTCAACATGTCCCAGGAAGCAGCAGGGAGCAGTGGGCAAGGGAGGAAGAGAAAAATCAAGTTCTCTGAACAAGAACTAGAGCACGTTATTGAGGGGGTCAGCAAGGACCATGAACGCCTCTTCGGCAAAGACTCCCGGAGGGTGCCAGAGGCAGACAAACGCCAGATCTGGATGCGCATCCGTGTGAAAGTAAATTTGGTAGGGGTGACCCAGCGGTCAATTGATGACCTCAAGAAGCGCTGGTACGACCTGAGAGGTCGTGCAAAAGAGCGCATTACCGAGAGGATTGGGAAGAAACTGGCCACCGGTGGAGGGGATCCTATTGCCACACCAAACACTCTATTGGAGGACCTCATAGAGGACACCCTCGCACCAGAAGCCTGCGTGGGAGTAATCCAGCTGGACTCGTCCCGACCCAGCCAACAATCAGAAGGTAAGTGCCATGCGACTGCAACCCTGTCCTCCAACAATGCCCATGACTCCTGAGCTAGTAATATGACATCCCCAGTAATGCAGCCCATGCACACCTGAAATGCCCCATTGCATTGTGGTAGTTGTAGTGAAATCCTAATTCCCCAGATAGCTCAACACAGCCATACCTGTCAAATCAAAGTAATTCCAAAAGCCATTCAGGGAAAGCAAGCCTGCATGCATGTATCAACATCTCATGTGCAAGAGACATAACATTAATCATGCACTCTTTTACATCACAGGTGCTGTCGACCAACCCAGCACTGATAGCGAGGCCCTGCACATCACAGAGATCCAGGAGGACACTGAGGGTGAGGGCCAGTCCAACCAACAACCCGGTCCATCACAGCCACCTGCAGTGCTTCCACCACCACCACCCCGTGTGGACAGGGCCAACCCTGCAGCCACAGGTGTCCAGCCAACACCCCAACAGACACCCACAGCAGTGGTACAGGCCACACCACCAGCGCCTAGGAGGCAGACGAGGTGCACAGCTGGAGCAAGAACACACTCCAGCGCACTGAGGCACCAGCAGCGTCAGGCTTCAACAGGCACGGGCAGGGCACTCCATCTTCCTGATCCTGGCCTGGCCATTGAACGCTGCATGCTGGCGGTGCACCGTACCCAGGCGCGTCACCTGACAGCAATCCATACACAGCTGCAGGCGACTGGCCAAAATGTGGCCCAGATGACCGCTGCTGTCAGGGAGAACAGCCAGCTGCTGGTAGCCTAGCAGGACATGACCCGCCGCCGCTACCGCCAACTACTGGCCCGCCTGTCGGCCTACACCAGGTCAAACCACATTGTAGGTAATGCGACGTCACAGCTGTCCCGCAGGTCACTTGCCATGCAGGGCCAGATGGTACAGTGTTGCCAGGATGTGGCCAGGTCACTTGATCTGCTAACAGCAGCAGTGCTCGGCAGTCAGCCCACTGCCCATGGAGAACCAGGGGGGGGGCCTGACGATGTGAGCGAGGTTGCGTCGACAAACTGCAGCATATCCTTGCCGCCTGTTTATGCAACGGGCAGGGTTCTTAATTCTGGGGATTAGTTGCGCTCTGCAAATACTTTCTGAATGTGCCTGTAAGGCTCGATCAATATGGTGGTGGTGCCACAGGAAAGGGGTGACCCTTCCAACTCCCTTGGGATGTTGTTTACACAACACCTGAACTATGAGACACAATCCTATGCACACACAAGAGTTCAATATACAGATACATAAATAATCAAATCATGCAACAATATCAAAGACTTGGTCCAAATCTTCTTGTTTGTGAAGTTTTGTTTTCTTTTTAATACTCGAGTTACACCGCGCCAGCCGACACGTGTTTCATCAAAACAATTGTTGCTTTGACTCTTCAGGGCTGGAGAGTAAAGCAAAATATAAACAATCCTGAATATTCTGGCCAGAATATCCATTTAGCTAACCATCTCATGATGGCGTTGTGTATCACAACATTACAATGTCTCACATTTCCAGTTAAAACTTGTTGGGAGACGTACTTCCCCACACATGGAAAGCTTGAGATACTTCTAATTTTGCATGCACATTTATGATAATATGAGTCTATACTCAATGCGTTACAGCTTGCTACATGAATTCATCTATTTATAGGTGTAAATTCTAGTGCTCATGCAGGAAAATGAAGAGTGATCAGTGACATCGACAACATACCCACGTCCTGTATACTTGTTACATTTGATTAGAAGTCAGTATTTGTAGTAGTGACTAAAATCAGTGCCAAAAAGAAAAGTATAGAGACCAAAGGAACCGACGGGTGACCCGGTTACAAAGAGAAGGGAAAATATAGAACCATATCCCTATGTGTAAATATGTTTCTTCGTAAGAAACAGTCTCCAAGGGCATGCTAGTACATACCTGCCTTCTAATCAAGGCTTGTGTTGTCTTTCCTGCATGTAATGAACGGAATACGTTACAAAAATAAAAACTAATAGGGGATTTCAGAGTCTTTAAAACATGATAAGTAGGTTCCTATTTAAGTAATTCAAAGCTTACCGCTTGACCGGTGATAATTCCAACCCTGTAAGGGTATCTGTGTAACTTTCGGTTCGGACGGGGCTCAGTTGTCCTATCTCTTATAGGTCAAGGGCAAATGCCAGGAGGAAGGAAAGAAAAAAAGGATCAATGATCTGATGACGCTTTATCCGAAAAAGGGGGGGGGGAGAGGTGCACTGAATAAATATAACATAAATACAAGAAGCAGTTCTGTTGAGTAGTAATTTGAAGCTGAGGTTGAACACTACATTCAGCAAGAACATGGATAGGGACAATGAGGCTGATGAGCTGTTTGGTAATTTGACCAATGGGTCAAACACCAACCAAACCGCAGCAGGGAACAAAAAGAGTGGTAAGGAAGGCTTGAGAGATACGTTTTTAAAACTAGAGAGGTTAAAAAAGACAGAAAATGCCCGTTGGTAGGACGGCAACACCTTAAAACAATATCTTAGGCTAAAGAGAATTCCCAGGGGTTTAAGGGCACAGATCCTACCAACCTATGATGAGCTGGACAAAGACTTATTATCTAGATGGGAGGACTCATTAAATGTAAATTCCTTCACACTGATGGATATTTTAATAGAAAGTTCTGAGAGGAAGGTCACGAAATTACAGGTGGAAATAAGTACCCTAGAGAGTGAGATCAAAGATTTAAATTTGACTGACGCCACCGAAAAAAACTATGTGATTTTGAAAGACATACTATCTGCCCACCAGAAAGAGATAAAGGAAAGGAAATTACGGCAGTTAAAAAGGGATGAGGCCGATTATACATCAGGCAGAGTGTTTACATACGCCAAAAATATGATGCGGTGAGGATGGGTAATCCCACGACCAACAACACCACTAGAACAGAGACAGTATCCTTATCGTCCAGCTCATCCTCCTTAAACATGCCTCCATCTAGTGAAAGTGGAAGGGAAAGTGTAATAGGAAATGAACAGGATAAATCTAGTTTTTTTCAAGAGGTCCGGACTGCCAGAAGAGGCAACCGGCGCATGGGCACCAACCCTTCAGGAAATACAAAACCCGTAGAAGCAAAAGGGGTGGAGGGAGACAATTACAGACAGAAGTTGAGATCAGGCAGAGGGACAATGAAATAAACAATAAAACGGAGGAGGTACAAGTTGTAAATTTGTCATCCAGAGTATTGACTACAGACATGAATAGCCTTTTGAGCAAGGGGCTTACCTTCAATCCCACGGAGAGGGGGGATATACACAAAATGAAAATTGACTTGTATAAGTTTATCCGCACGTTAAAACTAAAAAAACATTTCTTGTCTAACCCTATGAAAAACAAGAATAAAAGAGCATGCAATAAGAACATGGGTTATGCTTGTGATTTACCATCAATACAAGATGTACAGGCCACTAGGTTATTATTGTCTATCACAGAAAGAGAAGAGTCACCACAGACAATGTCTCAACTGCTTGAAGAACTAGACATAGATACTGATCTCCCTTTATCAAGTGGGTTCAGAAACAAGTCCAAGTGGACACCTACATTACCGGGGGGTAATGCCATCGATGATTTTTATAAAAGAGTGTTGGAAGATTTAGAACAATTCACACTAAGCAAGCCATTGTACAAAAAAAAGGCACATTACAATCTCAGTGCAGGAGAAAGACGGGCCCTCATGGAAATTTCAAATGATCACACAATCATAATCAGGGAGGCAGACAAGGGGAGCAATGTTGTGGTCATGGATGTGGTAGACTATAACACAGAGATCCTTGCCCAACTAAACGACATCACATGCTATGAAGAACTAGGGTATAATCCAATGGGACCATTATGTTTAAAGATTAACCGTGAATTAACTAATTGGCATTCTCAGGGCATTTTAGATGATGATGAATTGGCATACCTCAAAACCACACGTCCGACATATCCCATCTTCTACACATTACCGAAAACACACAAACACAAACCCTTTCCGCCCGGCAGACCAATTGTGGCAGGAATTGACGGGCCAACCGAGAGGCTTTCGGAATACGTAGACCTGTTCATAGGTCCCTTGGTTAGAACAATGGCCAGTTATATCCAAGATTCAAACTATATACTGGGGATTTTAGAAGATCTCCAATGGCAACCGAACTTACTATTGGTGACCCTAGATGAGGTGTCTCTATACACCAGTATAGAGATAGACAAAGGATTGGAAGCCATCACCCATTTACTCAACAACAGGCCGGCATCCCAGTGGCTGCATAATGAAATGCTAATTGGTATGATGAGGCTTATTCTAGACTATAATTTTTTCGTATTCAACAACAAGTGGTACAAACAAAATAAAGGGGTGGCAATGGGATCAAAATTCACACCTTCTTTTGCTAATCTACATATGGGTTGCCTAGAATCTGAGTACATCTGGGGGAGTGAGGGTTCTATTTGGATTGATCGAATCCTTTACTGGGGTCGATATATAGACGACTGTCTATTGATATGGTCAGGCAGCTCTTCAGAACTAGAGGACTTCAGCACATATTTAAATAAAAACAAGTATGGTATGCAGTTCACACTAGAATACAGCACAGAGAAAATCTACTTTTTGGACATAGAACTGTACATAACAGACGGACAGTTAAATAGTAGATTATACAGGAAAGACACATCGTGTAATTCAATCCTGCACGCCAGTAGCAGTCACCCGTTACACCAAATCAGGTCTATACCTTATGGCGAGTTTCTACGGGCTAGACGCACTTGCAGCAATGACCAGGAATTTGACAATTGCTTGAAAGAAATGAAACGGAGATTCAAGAACCGAGGTTACGACAGTGGGACACTCAGCAGAGCAGCCAAAAAGGCTATGAGTGTAACAAGAGCAGACACATTGAAAACTAGATCAGCAAATCACACAAAGGATACCTCAGTACGCATGGTCACTGAGTACAATGACCAAAATCAAATACTGAAAAAGTCTCTAAACAAACATTGGGGGATATTGAAACGTATCCTGGCACAGGAAATTCCTACTCAACCAAAAAATCACTTTTAGATGAGGGAGAACACTACGCACTAGGCTCAGTCCATCACTACCAAGAGCACCTCGAGCAAACACTTGGCTGACCCAACACTCCACAGGTTTTCATAAATGTGGATTTTGCACCATGTGCAAATAGGCCAGACATAAAGTGAAGGGATTCAATGGGCCGGATAATCATTGGTACGAGATTAAGAGCAATATCAACTGTACCACAAGATACGTTGTGTACCTACTCATCTGCAAATGTAACAAACAGTATGTAGGCAGTACCATAAGACCTTTGAAAGACCGTATCACTGAACATATATGGGCTTTAAAAAATTGTGATCCTAAATATCCCGTAGCCATCTATGCCTCACTATGTCCTGCTCAAAGTGTTCACAAGGAAATTTCATTCTTTGGAATGGAAATGATTGAACAAAGTCCTAGAGGGGGCAATAGAGAGTTGAGATTGCGCAGAGCAGAGGCCACCTGGATAATGCGCCTGGAGTCTGTAAAACGAGGGCTTCATTGCGACTCAGAAATGCAATTTTTTCTAGGTTGAACTAAATTCAATTGACAACTAATGTGCAACATAAGAGCCATACAAAATGTAGAACTGAGAACGTAAACACAATGTAACATATAATGTGTACAGGTTAAGTGGTGACTCCATCGAAAATGGGTGTGTGTCACAATAGTATATGCATATCCTTGTGTACGCATAACAGAAACTGTCTAACCTGAAACGTAAGCATGATGTAATATACAATATGTACGGGTAATTTGAGACCCCACCATGACTGATGGGAATGTGTTTTTAAAAAGAATTGGAAACTATGTGTCCTTCTGTACGTAATCCGGGAACATTGTGTCACCAATAGAAATAATGATACATGCTTTATCCAACATGTCACTCACTGTCACAAATGACTCACAATGGGTGTGTTTTCCGATATAGATCGCTGGACATATGGACTCAGGGACTATTTATGGCTATACACCATACTTCGGTGTCTCACATATTTCCTAAGATTTCAGTAAGCGGATTTCTCGAACTAGGGCAGATTCAGCGAACCAAAAAATATTTTTTTAACATACACCAATTCTGACGTACTATTGACGGGAAAGATTTGCTTTTAATTACATATTTGTTGTAAGGTTTGGTAACAGGAGTTTGGGAGGACAGCGGGAATTACACTAGAATTGCTGATGATTTTGTAGCAAACAGTGAGGATAAACAATGATTTTACAAACAGAAAGCGGGAGTCATTTGCACGTTCTAGTGTTTCATAAAAAGATTTTTACTACATTTCCGGAATATACACAAAGCGGAAGTAATTTTCCCGTTCTAGTGTTTGACACGGGGGAAACGTTATAACTCATGCGTGAGGCTATGAGTCCCGCAATTGCAACCACCATTGAGGGAGAACGCCGGATTTGCGGCAGGAAGACAGCACAGGTCTGTAATATGGACGGAAATGTGGATGCAAGTTTTTATGATTACTCGAGAGGGGGCAGCTTATTGACTGCATTGTCTGGATATTTACAGGTTCCTACAAAGTGGGGTCATATTCTAGAAAATCAGATTTTGATGGTGAAATAAAGGACACAAACTTAAGTAAGTCCTGCACGCTGGGGCGGCTAGATTGGAGAAGGGGAAGTGAGTAGTTTTATCATTGTAGTCTCTCGCTGTTTACAGGTGGTCTCCGAGTGAGAAGTATATATCATTTTCTAGATAACCGACAACTGAAGGGGATATTGAATGACAGAAAATTAAGTAAGTTCTGCACGGTGGGGCAGCGAGTACATGGAAATAGCGCCATTAAAATTGTCTAATGGGGATATATATTTTTCGAATCTATTGAAGACATAGTACATTTTCAGTGAATGAGATCCCTGCTCTGTTCCTCAACTACAGTACGGCCATACTCTGGCAATTTAGTGTCCAGGTGAGGAACTGTATACTATATATGTTGCCATTTTTGCGTCTACTCGATAGAATAAGGCCAGGAAATCTCATAGGGGGTTGGAATCTTCTAAGTTGTTCTCCTTTTGTAGGGACCGCGGCAGTAACTTTTGCGTGTTAAAATGTATGTGCCCAGTGATAGGTTAAACGTGAACTACAATGGCCCTAGTGGTGACTGGTTTAAGCAGGATTGTCTCTCAGAAAACCCCACCTCCCCCCCCCCTTTTTCGGATAAAGCATCATCAGATCATTTGATCCTTTTTTCTTTCCATCCTCCTGGCATTTGCCCTTGACCTACAAGAGATAGGACAACCGAGCCCCGTCCGAACCGAAAGTTACACAGATACCCTTACCGGGTTGGAATTATCACCGGTCAAGCGGTAAGCTTTGAATTACTTAAATACGAACCTACTGATCATGTTTTAAAGACTCTGAAATCCCCTATTAGTTTTTATTTTTGTAACGTATTCCGTTCATTACATGCAGGAAAGACAACACAAGCCTTGATTAGAAGGCAGGTATGTACTAGCATGCCCTTGGAGACCTTTTCTTACGAAGAAACATATTTACACATAGGGATAAGGTTCTATATTTCCCCTTCTCTTTGTAACCGGGTCACCCGTCGGTTCCTTTGGTCTCTATACTTTTCTTTGTGGCACTGATTTTAGTCATTAGTACATCTCCCAACAAGTTTTAACTGGAAATGTGAGACATTGTAATGTTGTGATACACAACGCCATCGTGAGATGGTTAGCTAAATGGATATTCTGGCCAGAATATTCAGGATTGTTTATATTTTGTTTTACTCTCCAGCCCTGAAGAGTCAAAGCAACAATTGTTTTGATGAAACACGTGTCGGCTGGCGCGGTGTAACTCGAGTATTAAAAAGAAAACAAAACTTCACAAACAAGAAGATTTGGACCAAGTCTTTGATATTGTTGCATGATTTGATTATTTATGTATCTGTATATTGAACCCTTGTGTGTGCATAGGATTGTGTCTCATGATCCTTGCCGCCTGTGCCTGTATGTCACCGCAGCAGCAGGCCCACAGCATCATCTCGGGCCAACACCGTCCCTCAGGACCCAGAGAGGCGACTTGGTGCGTCTCGTCGCAGCCGCCAGTGAGAACTTGGACACTGTCGGTAGGGCCATGCTGGACACCTCTGCAAGCCCTCTACCCCTGCATGGAGAGGTATGAATAAATACTGTCCTCATGTGACACCAAAGAAACAAAAGGCCACTTTATTGTGCATTAACAATAAAGATTTATGGTCTGACTTAAATCTAACTCATGTCAATATTACATTTGTCATGCATGAGTGCAGTGTTGTGTGAGGGTATGGGTGCACTAGAAACAGTTAATAGTGATGTGGTTGCGGCGCATGTGTCCTTCAGCAGGATTTTTCCCGTGTGCATGACGCACATGTGGAGGTGGGCGGTTGTCCCGTTCCGACTCACTGCCAGATATCTCCACTGGTATCCTGCGCTTGGTAGCAATGTTGTGGAGTATTGCACACACGGCCACGATGCGGCAGCAGACCTCAGTTGTGTATTTGATGGCCCCACCAGTCTTGTGAAGTATGCGGAAACGGCTCTTCAATAGGCCAAATGTCCTCTCTATGCAATTTCTTGTGCGTATGTGTGCAGCATTGTAACGCCATTGCTGTGGTGTGGCAGGGTTGAGGTATGGGGTGAGGAGGTACTCACGTAGACCATAGGCGCTGTCACCTGAAGGTAAGAAGCACAAGGTGAGTGCCTGTTCTGTGTAGATACATGATCACAGTGTACTATTTGGGGGCATGTGTACTTACCTAGTAGGTGTCCTTCGCCAAAGTCTCCCCTGGCCAGTCGTGTGTGCATACCGCTGTGCCGGAAGATGAAGGAGTCATGCGTGCTCCCCGGATATTGTGCCACTATGTCCGTGATGAAATTCTTGGCGTTGCACACCATCTGGATATTGAGGGAGTGGTAGGACTTGCGGTTGCGGTACATGTATTCCGTTTGTGCTGGTGGGCAGACGTGGATGTGGGTACAGTCAATGCATCCAATTACATGTGGCAATTGTGCAATGTTGTAGAAATGAAGCTTGGTGTCATTCAAGTCCTGTTGGGTGGCGGGGAATGAGATGTAGTGGTGTAGCCGGGTCAGCATTGCATCCAGGAAACCCCTTAGGCAGCGGGACGTGGTGGGCTGGGATATCCCCCCTGCAACAGCTACTATCCCCTGGAAGCTTCCGGAGGCCAGTAGGTGCAGGCTGCACAATACCTGGACATGGGTGGGCACGGCATTGGTCCTCCTTGTTGGGTGCTGCATCAGGGGGTCTAGGTCCCCGATCAGCTTGATGATCATTGCCCCATTCAGGCGGTACTTAGAGTAATTTTGCTCATCAGTTTCGCCCAGAAGGGTGATCCACTGGCGGAATATTCGCTCCTGGATCCTGCGTCTGTTCTGTGCTGCTCGCTGTAGCCTTCGCCGCCTGACCACCATATAGAGTCCTGGCATTGTGAGAGTCCTCATGCTCCAGCTGCGTCTCCTTAAGTGTGTTTGGTCAGAGCTGCACCTGTTGGTAGTTTATTAAAGTTGATTGAATTATTTTTTTCCTTACTGGTTACCACCTGGTTTGGGTTCTCCTTAAATTGCAGCTCGCAAATAGCGATTTTGGGGTTTTTCGCATTTTGCGATTTTTCTTGAATAGCGATTGTGATTATTTTGCGATTTCGCAAATTGATTCGCAGAATCCATGGTATCTCGCAATTTCCGAATCGCTAATGGGCTTCTTCCTGGATTCTGCAAATTTATTTGCGAACTCTCATTTTTACTCTAGCGAATTCGCAATTATAGAGTTTTCACTATCAAGAATTCCTTTTCTTCAAATTGCGCTTGCAATTGCGAATTCGCAGCAATTACGAGCGCAATTTGGCTTCATGAATCTGGCTGTTAGTGTTGAACATGTTGAATGATGAATTTGAACAGGAAAAGACTATTATAGCTGAATTAGCTCATGAAAGTTCTGAAGATAGTCATAGTAGTGGTCCATGTAGTCAAGGTCCTCTTGGACAACCAATGCTGGAAAATGAAACAGCTATTGCTATGCATGAAGTCGAAATTGCAATGGAACAAGCACACAAGGAGAATATAACATTGGAAAAGTTAGAAGAACAAGTAAATGTTGAACAGAAAGAAATATATGAGCAAGTGAGAGAACGGATAGAACATGGCTTGTTCCATGAAAAAAAAGATTGTCTGTGTTCATCTTTTAAACCTCTTCTGATGTACATCAGTGGTCAAGCTGGGACAGGTAAACGTTTTTTTATTAAAGTTTTGACCAGTTATCTTAAAAAAACTACTGGTTCACATTTATATTGTGTGGTAACAGCTCCAACTGGATGAGCTGCACAAAATGTTCAAGGAGTTACTTTGCATAAATAATTGATGTGACCAGTGGAGCATGACAATAAATTAGAATATCAGAAGTAGTCTGGAGAAGCTTCTTGTGAAGTGTCAAGAGTGCTGAAGAAAATGAAACTTTTAATTATTGATGAGGTGAGCATGGTCTCAAACTTAATGCTTGCTTTTGTACACTTAAGAATGCAACAGGTATTAAAAACAGATTACGACATTCTCTTTGGGGGGAAACATTTAATTGTATTTGGAGATCTGCTACAAGTAACTCCTGTAGAACCAGTGTTTAAAACTCTTCTACATGCAGACACTAAGAAATCTTTGGGAAGTATTGTAAATGTGAATCTGTGGTTACATTTTGAATATAAAGAACTTAGAATATGCAACAAGCAAGAGATGAAGACTATGCAAATATTCTAAAAGATGCAAAAATTGATGATGCAAGCAAACATGGTAAGCAAGCTTTTCAAAGTCATCTTCTAAAAAACGTGTTTAGAAATGAAAACACACCAATAGAAATAATGTACGAGAAAAAGAAAGAAAAAAAGTCTATAGTTTGTTTAATGCCTACAGTGGAATAGTGTTATACATTTAATAGAGAGCTTATGAAATTGGAAAATCAAGAAATAGTTCGAATTGAAGCTTTTGATAAAATCGAGCATCAAGGAATAACAATTGTTCTTTCAGAACAACTACAGACTAAATTGGATTCTTTGGAAAAAACTGTATCAAAAACTGCTGGCTTAGAAAAAAAATTAGATGTATGTTTAAACTGTCGGGTGATTTTGAAGCGTAATCTGAATGTAGAAGAAGGTTTAGTAAATGGAGCAATGTGGAAAGTTGTTGATTTTGTGAAATATCAAAATAGAAATGGAATTGAATTTTTGAAAGTGAAATTTGATCAGATTGCAGAGGTAAAACAGATTGCACGTTCTGCTGCACGTTTTTTGCTTGTAAAAGACTTCTATGTTCGTACAAAACAGTTTCCCTTCTGTTTAGCATATGCAATAACTATTCACAAATCACAAGGTTTAAGTGTAAATAATGCTTTAGTAAATGATGGAAGAAGTGTGTTTCAAGAGGGAATGGTATATGTTGCATTATCTCGAGTTAGAAAGTTGTCTGGTTTGTATTTAATTGATTTTGATGAGAACAAGGTTAGTGCTGATGCTAATTTTGTAAGAGAATATAATCGTTTGAGAAGGCTTCATGCTCCCCATTTAGGTCAATATCCTATTTATGAGAAACGTGTTGTGTGCTCAAAACGCAAACATGTTGAAGAGTTAACTATTGTTGAAAAGCAGAAAGAAAATCAACAGAAAAGAAAAGATGTAAAGAAGCAGTAAATACAAACAAGTGATGATGTTGTTGGATACCAATTAAAAAATGCTTCTGGTGTCAACTGCTATGGTAATGTTATTCTGAATGTTATATTTTATCTTGAAGATGTTTGATGTGAAATTATGGAAAGTCAGGAAAAAACTTTATGTTCTGCACTTTACACTTTATTTCAAGAACTGAGAACTAATAGAAGTAAGACCATTCTGCTTCTGGTATTCACCAACTGTTGGATACATGTACTGGTTCTCTAAGGTTCAGTGCATACAGCAAGATGCACAAGAATTTCTGATGGTTATGCTAGGAGTACTGGAAGATGAAGGAATTCAGATCGAGAGTTTGTTTGGACTCAAATGGGTACATAAATGTGAGAATGTTTATTATCTTCAAGGACTATCGTTGACAGAGAACGATTTTTATATTTAACAATACCTGGCTGCAAATCTGTAGCATTTTTTAAATTAGTAAAAGAAGCGAATCATGAGATGATGTGTTTTCATTGTAAATCAAGAATGCTATCTACAGTATGCCTACAAAGTATGCCTACAAAGATATGGAAAATATTTGATTATAATGCTGCAACGCTGTCAATCAAAAGGAAGAAAAGTGGAAACCAAAATTAAAAAATGTTGTTGCTAATTAAGTATCTATTTCTGGAAGAACTTTTGCAACAGTTGCTATTGTTTTCCATGCTGGAAGTACTACTATAAGTGGAATTTTTACAGTTTATTTAAAGTGTAATAATGGATGGAGTCACTGCAATGATACACATTTGGAAATGAAACCGAGATTGCATTATGAATTACCCAACTCATACTTAATTTTTCTGAAACATAGATTTTAGATACACCATTCAGCTTTAATGGGAAGGTGTAGTGATGTCATTTGAGATGTCATCAGTGATGTCACTGACCATGTCATGAGTGATGTAATATGTGATGTCATCAGCAGTGCATTGCGGGCGCGTGAGTTATAGTTAGCTCAACTAACTATAACTGGCAAATTTCTCTGGTTTTATATGAGTCAAATGTCCAGCTAAGTATAACGTCCCTGAAATTTATGGTTTTTTTCAATGAATTTCCAAGGTTTTTTAAATGCTAATTCCTAACTATACCGTCTGTAAAACCTATGTTTTTTTCAGGGAATATATATATATATATATTACCTACTGGCGGTCGCCAGTAGGTATATATAGTTAGGATTTTTTCTCTATGGGTTTTTTGAGAATTCTATGTCTAATAACTTTGCCGTTTGTGGACGGAATTGGCTGAAATTTTCAGGAAAATGGCACATTTTGTTTCTGAGCAGCCTTTGAAAATTTGGGGGGGGTTCGTCAAGGGGGGGCCGAGAAAAAAGGGGGGTCCCAAAACGCGTTTTTCCCATGTTAATTTCCATAGGGCGGTTGGCCTCACTTTTAGCCCGAACGGCTGAATGGATTTGCACGAAACTTGGCAAAATTGTAGGGACTGGTAGCCCGATGTGCCTTTTGTAGGTCTCAATATATGTGCTCCAGTGGATTTTGAGAAATTAACGTTTAAAAAAAGATATATATCTGTAAGCGCGGACCAGGCAGCGCTCTGGTTCGCGGACTTTTCGCGCAACGGAGCTTTGTGAAGCGAAGCTGATTGGTTCTCCGGCGTCTGTCAACATTCCAAACAGTCCGTAGCGGCCGCCATCTTGTCTCTCGGTAGGATCGAGAGACAAGAGGAGGCGAAAGCGAAGGGGCAAATGACCATAAGGGGGAATAGTAGATCCTCGCTGACCCCCTAGGTTTGATGTGGAGGTTTTAAAAGGGCCCCGCGGGGCAAAAAAAAAAATAATAATAATAATCGAACGGCTGAATGGATTTGCACGAAACTTGGCAAAATTGTAGGGACTGGTAGCCCGATGTGCCTTTGCTAGGTCTCAATATATGTGCTCCAGTGGATTTTGAGAAATTAACGTTCAAAAAAAGATATATATCTGTAACAGCGCTCCGCTTCGCGTACTTTTCGCGTTACGGAGGTTTGCGAAGCTGATTGGTTTTTCGGCGTCTGTAAACATTCCAAACAGTCCGTAGCGGCCGCCATCTTGTCTCTCGGTAGGATCGAGAGACAAGAGGAGGCCAAAGCGAAGGGGCAAATGACCATAAGGGGGCATAGTAGATCGTCCCTGACCCCCTAGGTTTGATGTGGAGGCTTTGAAAGGTTCTCGCAGGGCAAAAAAATATATACCGTTTTTTTAGTTTTTTTGCGTGGAGTGCGCTCGGTTCGCGAACCGGGAAGCGTTCTGGGGAGCGTACTTTCTTGAAAATTAGTGAAAAAAGTTAGAGTACAATAATAATTGTGAGTGATCAGATGTAGGGTAGCTCTGAGAAGAGCTTTTGGGTTTATGGTACATTTAGGTACTTATAAGTAGGTACCAATGCACATTCTTAAATTCAGAGTGAAAACTCTGTTGCCCTCATCTGAGAAGTGAACTCCATCTCTCCTGTAGATATCTTGCATGTAGTAACGCAAGTTATTGTTGTACAGGGAGCCCATTCCATGGTCTCTCATGTAAGCTGAAACAGATTTGTTTACATGCTTCCTCGATTTCTCAATTTGTGGACAAAATTGGTTCGACCACCTCCATTTCTGTCTTTGGCATATATTTGAATATACCAAGGCAGTCTGAGGAAAAAGTGCCATCAATTGCTCAAAGGTGTCCTTTAAAAGCATTTCCAGACCTACCCCAGTCAAAGTGCCCAAATCATTACCTCCACAGTGCACAATTAACAGGTCAGGTTTTGGCAAATGCATAAAGGTTTTCACCAATGGTATCAATTGGTGACATTTTAATCCTCTGTGGCCAAACCACTTAATTTCCACATCTTGTAAATTGAGGTTAGGTAAATTCCTGTTTTCAGCGTACCTTTGAGCCCAATAGATGTAGCTATGTCCAACAATCCAGACAGAAAACATGGCGAGAGAAGGTTCTCCTGCAGTCAGATGAAGTGTGGCAATGAAATGGCAGTTGAAAAAATGAGAGTGTAAAATGAAAAAAACTGAGGAGTTTCTGTGTTAATGAAGCAGTAAGAGTGATTGGTGGATTTTGATTGCTGAAAACAGAAAGTTAGTGTGCATGGATGAGTTCGTTGAAAGATGTATTTTGAGTGGCGAAGAAAAAATCATTAAATGAAAGAATGCTTTGGATATGCAGGTGCACTGAGAGTTCAGAGTTCAATTGCAACATTGTTGTGTGAGAGGTCTTGCAAGAGGTGGTTGCTATGCAGAAAAAGCAGAGAGGGGGCAGAGGGGGGAAGGGTTTTGCTTTGAAAAAAAGTGAGGGAAGAGTTTTGATTGGGTGACATGAGAGATCTGTGTGAGGAATTACAGCATTTCTGTGCTTTTGATAGCTGCAGACTCTGGAGTGCATACCTTTTGCTCTGCTGAAGACAAATTGGTGTGTTTCTGAGACTGTTTTGAAACTCAAAGTATTTGCTAAGGTGAGAAAAAATTTCTTTAATTTAGATAGAAAATAGTGTGCTTTAAGGAGAAAATTATGAAGAAAGTTGTGTTTTTCAAATGTTGCTTTGTCTCAAGTGTTTCACAAATAGATTTTGTTTCTTTGAGAAATTGTAATTGGAGAAAATGTGAAGTATTAGTACTGACAGGGCTTTTATGTGCATAGGAGCTGTGGAGTGTTTTCAAATTATGACTTGTAAATCGTTTTTGAGAAAAAGCAATGGTTTTAATATTGATGAGAAGGACATAATGGTGTCTGCTTCTTTATAAGGTAATTGAGAGTCTCTGATGTTATTTTTCCCATTTCAATGTAAGAAGTTTGTCTGTGGAGCAAATTGCTTGTAAATATGCTCCCACCTGTGCATGGCAAATTTAGATTTTGAATGTTTCCGTTACATAGGCATGTTAAAGGTGACTGAAACATGCTGCAAAGGCAATCAAAAAATGCTTTTATGTGTCTTAAGGACATTTTAAGTCATTTCCCCATGTGCAGTGTTTTCAAATTATGAGTTGAAAATCGTTTTTGAGGTAAAGGAATGTTTTCAAAATTTATGTGCGCCATATGACCCCAAATTTTTTTTTCAGGGGTGCAGCAGGGTGTTCTTGAGATACCCCTGCACCGTCGGAAAAATTCGTAATTTGCGATGAGGTAATTGCTAATCGCAAATTGCACCTTCATTCCTATGGGCCTCCTGCTGCATGGAAATGAATGGGTAATCTTGCTGAAATGCAAAGTCGAATCTGTATTTAAAAGGGTCTGCACCTCTGTACGGGTGTTCGCTATGTGAAGCACGAAAGTTTCACGGGCCGAACTCAAGGCCACCTCTCTCTGAGACAAAAGAGCTCTTATTCTTGCCATGCTGTTGAAATGTGCTCCCAAGGTTGGTATTTGTGGCCAGATTGAAAACTCCCTATGTTCATGTGTGGGAGGAAATAGAACATTTCTGCAGCAAATAACCCGTTCATTTACTGTTACGATAAAATGAATACTTTTAATTAACCCAGAACAATCTTCATTATTGAGCATCAAATAACTACCATTTTCCAAGAACTTGAACGTGGGGATGATAGCAGGAACTGGCGTGCCTTGCAACACGCAAGCCATATTTGGTCGGTGTTTGTTGCATGAACCATGTAACTGTCTGTGCCTACACATTAGTGAATGATCTGGCGTCTCAGTGCATTCCTCTCCATTCAGATAAAGTTCTTGATCATCTTTGAAAATCTGTATGTGTATGGAAGCGACCAGACTTGATGAAGAAAACCACTACCTAAAGGTTAATAACGACCTATTGGTATATATTTCATACAATTTGAAAACTTATATAAAGCAAAAGGCAGCGTTATTAAACCGTGGATAAGGCACGTTGCCAAAGCAGTCAACCTTTTGGATTTATACTGGAAATGTTAAAGGAAGAATTACGGAGTAGGGCCTGTAAATCTTTAATAGACAACGAGTAAAATTACTCCAACCATCGTATTCCTCTAACTCCGGGATAGTAGGGGTGTTTAATTTTTTAGAAGTAGCCAATCCAAAGCATTTGGTCTGGGAAATTGTTTCATTCACAAACAACATATGTTTTGGGATGAGACATGCACGGTGGAAAGCCTCAGTGCCTTGTACCTGCCAGGTTCGTGAACCCCAAACTGATGTAGATCCTGGATATTTTTACTCTGTATTACGTTAGCATGGTCTCATTACTGGTTTAAACGCCATTTTTCCTTTTTTGTAACTTCTGCACACGACACTTAGTTGTTGCTTTAGCTTTCAGCCTACCTGCGTCAAGATCTATGCCTGCTTCAAGCAGGCGCAGGGTTTTGATGTAGCTTTGTCCTATCTGATTGTAAATGCGGCACACCGTGGGTGGCAGAGCAGCGGTGCACGTTAACTGGTGCATCCCTGGGGATGTGCTAGTTAATATAAATCTGCCCCTTTACATTTAATTATGTGCAGGGGACACAGAGTAGGTGAGGTTTATCCAAGGTTAAGAAGAGATGAGTCCTGTTCAGTGAAAAATTGGAGATAGGCTTCAGTATATTATATACTTAAGTAGTGTGTTAAGTTTTTGATGACTGTTATTAATTTACTGTTGGGTAATAGTGGTTAATAACATTTTTTATTATATTTTACCACAGATTCAACTGCAGATTATTTCAAGATTTTAGGATGCCTAGCAAAGAAAGAGTAAGAAAGGCTGGAAAACGTCAAAGACAGCAGGAGCATGGAATATTGCAGCAGTCCTCTAACAAAAAGATTTGTCAAGTCACCAAGAAAGCACCGGGTAAGAGTCGAAAAACAGTCATAAGAAATATGTGTAGTAAAAAAAATATTACTACAGAAAATGTTTCACTCCAGAAAAGGAGAATGAATTCAAATGGTAAGGAAAGGCCAATGAGAAATGTTACTGCTAGAGTAAGAGATAACTCTATGCATGAAAGTAGAAGGAAACAACAGTTTAGGGATATTCGTAAACGAATGTTCCGCAACAGGATAATTGGGAATTTGTTAAAAAATATTAAGAAAGGTCAGCAGAAAGTGGTTTTTTATAAGAGAAAAAAAATAGTTGAGAAAGTTATTGATCAGGCATTTGAAATTAAACGTAAGTTATTTATTTTGACAATCAATAGAATTAGGAAGCTAAACAAGGTAATTTATGATTTCAAAAGAAATAGTAGATGGAAGAGAATAGTTAATCGTAGTAATTTTTGTGAAGTTTTTTCTGGAGAATGGATGCATAGTTCAAGCTCTGAGGCATTTTTTAATGAGGAGAGTTATTTCCAGGATAATGATTTGGTGCATGCAGTTGACACCAGTGGTCGAGCTTATGAAGTGAAAGATGGTTGTCCAGTTGAAAAAGAAAAACTTGTGAGAACAGAGATAGAAGAGGTGTTAGGTAATGAGGTTTTAGGGAGACGTCCTAAGGGTCCTGTGTACACCTGGAAGTGTAGTAGTATTTGCAGTGTACGACAGGATTCCATCAATTTGCTTTGTGATTTTATACGGTCATTTAGTAAGAAAAGTTTGAAGCAGAAAATGAAGTTGTTGCAAGAATTAGATCCTTGCAGAGTGAGAGAAGTGATAGGTTTGCATGGTCATTCACTGGCTTGTCTTTCCAGGAGAGTATGCCAGAGTGTTTTTCATCATTTCAGGATGCTAGCAGTGCATCATAATAAAGTGAGGAAATTAGTTAGAATGTTGTATTATTCTAAGAGTCCAGCAATTATGCTTAAACAATTATGCGCTGCTCTTTTGCATGGTTCTGAAATAGATGTGAAGAATATATGTGAAGAAATTGAGTTTTGTTACTTTGGAAGTAAAGAGGAGAATGTTGAAATTGACCAAGAAGAAGAGAGTAATGTGGAAGATAGTGTACAGGTTTCCAGTACAGATAATTTCCAGAGGGAAATTGCGACGTTTGAGGTGAAATCAAGTGAGAGGCCAAATTTCACTTGTGTGTGTTGTCGACGCACTTATTATAAGAATCAGACTAAGTTAGTGGATTTATATGGAAAAAGTGAAAGGGAAAATAATAGTGAATGGAAGGATTTTACAACATACTTGATGGTAGAAAATTGTTTTGATTTGGGATTGGATCAACGTGTGTGTACTTATTGTTGTAACAAATTAAATCAAAACCAGATGCCTGCTAGAGCAGTTCATAATAATCTGGAATTGGTTGAAATTCCTTCTGAATTGAAGGATTTAAATACTTATGAATCTATTTTGATTCAAAGTATCCATCCCTTTCAGGCTATTGTAAGAATGGAGCCAAAGACAGGGAAATTGCCTCCATCAGATTTACAGAGAGGATTAAAGGGAAGAGTTGTTTATTTGCCTCTAGATTTGAAGAAAAACATTAACACAATTGGAGTAGAAAAAGTGGAAGAGGAACCTCTGGTTATCTTAGTTAATGGGGTTCCGACAAAGAATAAGAAAATATGGCAAGATTTAGTAGATGTTAGGAAAGTCAAAAGGGCAACATTGTATTTGAAAAAATATAATAAATACTATAAAAATGTATATGTTGCAGAAGAGGAAGTAAGTGAGGAAGAGGATAGCGATTTGTGTGCTGGTCAAATTGAGAAAGTAGAACCCTGTACTAGTGAAGAAATATATGAACATTATAGTGTTCATCCTTTGCATTCCAAGGAAGTCATGGGGAATGCTATTGAGTTGTTTCAAATGAAACAAGCGAAAGGGAGTCCCATTAGTGTTTGGGAGGAAAGTTTGGAAGCTCGGTGTTTCCCACAGCTTTTTCCAACAGGTCAGGGATGAAGATATGATGAGCGACCTCATCAAATTCCTGCTTCTGAATACCGGACTTTGCGATTGTATGCAGGAGATCCTAGGTTTCGACAATGCATTCCTTATTTGTTTCATCTCCTGTTTGAAAGCGATCTGTCTGGACTGTCATATGCAGTGAACCACATCTTGAAAAGTGGTATACACATGCAAAACATCTCGGCAAGTGACTTTATGGATAAAGTCAATGTCCAAGACAGTATTTTGGATTCTCACCTGATTAATCTCATGGCGTGTCAGCGTGGTACTAATGAGTACTGGTACCGTCGTCATGGTGATTTAAAATGTATGCTGAGGAACTTAGGAACTCCCACATGGTTCCTCACTTTGAGCTGTGCTGAGTATGGCTGGGAAGACTTACTTGAATTTCTACGAGAGGCAAATGCTAACGTAGAAAACATCGAATTCAAGACACCCGGAGAACTGTGCTCTTTGGATCCAGTCAATGTATGTAGGTACTTCAATCATAGATTTGAAGGTATGATGTCTTTCATCATGAATAAGAAGAATCCACCTCTTGGAGAGGTGTTGGATTTCTTCTGGAGGAAGGAGTACCAAGCAAGAGGTGCTCCTCATATACATATGTTGCTGTGGATCAAGGATGCACCTAAATTTGGAACGGATGCAGACGACTCAGTGATGAGTTTCATAGAACAGTATTCTACGTGTGCTGTTCCAAACGCAAAGGAGAAAAAAAGCCTAAGAGAAAAAGTTCTACGTTTCCAAAGCCATCGATGTGGAAAGTACTGTCGTCGTAAATTCCGGAACAAAGACAAGTTCTACACCAAATGTCGTTTCGGCTTTCCACGATCGGTGATTTCTAAAGGAAGAGTGAACAGTTTGATGTCTTCGCTGCGACATAATGTGATGAAGAAATCACCTAAAAACACATACAATTTGAAGAGGAACGAAGAGTCTAAGTACATCAACGACTACAACCCGGTGATTTTGTCCATGTGGAATGCTAACATGGATATACAGTTTGTGGCTGATAACTGTATGGCTGTGGCTAGGTATGTGACATCTTACATCACCAAAAAAGAGAAGACAGAATTGAAGGATATGTGGGAGGACATTTCCCATGAAAAGAGCCTCAGCAAGAAGTTGTACAGTTTCAGTCTGAAGATGTTGTCGCATCGAGAAATCGGAGCTTACGAATGTTCTGACCGGTTGTCTTCAGCAAGTCTCTATGCCAAGTCCAGGAGTATCGTTTGGGCGAGTGTTGGTCTTGCTGCAACGCGTAATCGAGTTCTGAAACCTGTGCGGGAAATTGAGTATTTGGCGGAAAAGGAGCCAAACAGTACCGACATTTTGAAGAGCAACATGTTGGATACATATTATCCAAATCGAAGCAGTCACCTCGAGAATGTTTGTCTGTATGAGGTTCTGCAAAATTACATATTCTTTTTTTTTTTTTTATTTTTTTTTTTTTTTATTGAGAACCAGCATTTTAGCAGAGGATAGTACAAAGTACAAAATAAATATGATACATCCATTATTTACATTTAAATTCAAAGGAAAAGAACAAATACCAAATAATACATATGAAACTGTACATTTCCATCAGCCAATTCCGCTAGGACAGAGCCCTTCTTTCCATATTGAAATAGGGTGCCACAGTTCTTTACCACGTAATTTTGTTTTGATTCCTCTAGTTGCATATATAGCAGATTCAAAAGAAAAAACAGCAAGAAATCGAGCTAGCCACATTTGGAAAGTAGGAGGGAGAGTGTCCTTCCAGCGCGCAGACAAGATTAGTCTCAATACAGCTGTACCTACAAATAACAGTTTTTGTTCAGATTTACTTAGTTTTAGCGAGCTGTCATATCCCAGCACATACAAAGTATCAGACTCTGGAAGTTTGTGATGGAAGACTTTCTCCCAAAATGTTGCAATCATATTTTTTAATATACGTAGCTCGGGGCAGCTACTAAAGAGGTGAATTAACGTCGCTGGACCTTGTGAGCAACGTGGGCATAGGTCGTTTTCCCCTTTCCCCCATGCAAAAAGTTTAGCAGGGGTAAAATATAAATCATAAATGGTTTTGTACAGTTGTGCCTTTAGATTACTAGCCATAAATAGTTTATTGCTCATTTCAAGCGTTTTATCTATATCGATATCTGGGTTGTTTAATTTTACCGTCCATTTACTTTCTATTTTCTCGACATCATCGTTGATATTAGTTAATAGAATATTATATAACGTTCCTATCCTAGTTTTTGCAAGATAGCATGCTTCTATTAAATCATTCTTTTGTAGATTAATAACATCTTTTTTAGCTTTTAATTTTGCTTGTAGTTGTGCAAATTTAAGAAAATCACCTTCTGGGAGACCAAATCTTATTTTAACATCTTGAAATGTAGTTTGTGGGCCATTTATCCAAACTTCGTTGATTGTTTTTATGCCTAGATTATACCATTTCTTAGCTGTATATTCAAAATCAAGATCAGAAGTAATGGTCGAATGGAATATGGGCGAATATCGGTTGAGTTTGCCAATCTTTGTATGTTTAAGTATCTGATTCCAAATCAGCCAGGCGCTTTTAATGATCTCACCCTTAAATTGATTATAATGGGCTTTTTCAGTTTTTCCTAATAACAAACCATTCGCTTCTTGCCCTAGCATTAGTTCATAGATTGTGGGAATAGTGATGTTAATAGTGTCCAAGGCTAAGGGTGTTCCTAAAATCATTGGTTTTAGGTGTTTTAAAAAGGCTGCCCAATAGTATAGAATAGTATTCGGAGCGGTAAGCCCACCTCTGTTGAGCGGAGTGGATAGGTAAAGTAGAGATCGTCTGATCTTCCCATTTTGCCACACAAATTTGGAGGTAAGTTTATTAATTAATTTAATTATGTTAGAATCTATATGTAAAGGAATGGAGCGAAAAAGATACAGGCATTTTGGTAGTATATTCATCTTTAAATAATTCACTCTACCTATAATGGAGAGATGCAAACCATTTACCCTATCCAAGTCGATCCTAATTTTATCTATTAGAGGATCAAAATTATTTCTGACTAATATCTTTATATCGGCGGATAAAATCACACCCAGATATGTCGCAGTATTTGCTCTTCTTGAATCTAAGCATATAGTGTTGTCTGTGCACAGCACAATGGTCTTTCCTCTATTCAGAGAATAGCCCGAATATTTGCCATATTGAAAAGAGAGTAGTTCGATTTCATGTAGAGCTTCGATCGGGTGAGATGTTAATACCGCGATGTCATCAGCATAGGCTAGAACTTTAGTTTGATACTGGTTATACACAATCGGCTTTATGTTAATATTTTCTAATAGTTTTAAAATAAGGGGATTAATATAAAGGGCGAAAAGTAAAGGAGAACACGGACATCCTTGTCTTGTGCCTCTTGTTATATTAATAGAATTTGATTCCAATCCTGAAATTACGATTTTTGCTTTGGGTTGGTGGTACATAGATTGTATAGATTTTAGAAATTTAGGGCCGAAATTAAGACGTGTCATGGCAACCCACAAAAAGCTCCATGAAACACGATCAAAGGCTTTCTCAGCGTCAAGCAGGATCATAGACATCTGATCCCCCGTGACCGACATGGCATCGAATAGAGCGATAGCACGACGAATATGATCCGTTGTCCCCTTACCCGGAACGAAGCCATGCTGCCACGGAGAAACCAGATGCCCAATGACCCTGCTGAGTCTGAGAGCCATCACTTTGGCGTATAATTTGGAGTCCGAATTTATCAATGAGATGGGCCGATACGAAGTCAACTGTTCGGGCGATTTTCCCTTCTTGGGAAATACTATAATACTAGCCTCATCCCAAGAAGGTGGGGGAATGCCATTATACTGTACACCTAGGAATAAGTCTAGTAATAAAGGGCTCAATATGGGGCTAAGAATCTTATAAATCTCGATTGGCAATTTATCGGGGCCTGCTGCTTTGCCCGAGGATAAAAGTGATAGGGCTTCTACAACTTCATCAATAGTAATCTCAGCTTCAAGTACCTCTCTCATCTCATCATCCAGCAAATTAGTGGTTGCCGTATCGTTAAGGAAGCCAGCCAAAAACATATCTATATCTTTTTCGGAATTATTCCCTTCTTCAGAATATAATTTCTGATAATACTGTTGAAATTGGGTAATAATATCTATAGACTGAACATAAGTACGTCCACCTTCTACAATGGAAATAATATTATTATGCACATTTTTTTGACGTGTACGAAGGGCCAGTTGTTTGCCTATTTTTTCACCCGTCTCGTAAACCTTCTTCCTATACGCTCTATAAGTTTGGGCGGCTTTTTGGCTTAGTTCAGTATTAAGCTCAGCTTTCAAAACCGCCACCCGAAGCCATTGTTTATGGGATTCTTTATTCTGCTCTATTAAACACGTATGTTCTATTTCAGCTTTCGTTAACTCGTTTAACTTTATTTCGTAGAGTTTTCTAGCTTTGTTTCGTGCTGCATGTTGGAAACTAGAGATCTCACCTCTTAAAGCAGATTTATATGAATCCCAGACTATATTTCTGGAAGCACTAAAACGATTAATGTTGAAAAATTCCTCAGACCATTTTTTAATATGCAAGATGAATTCAGTGTTGGATAGTAGTTTCCGGTCAAATGACCAAGACCTATATTGAGTAATAAAAGGATTAAATGTAATTGCACAAATTAAAGCATTATGATCTGAGATTATTCTTGGCATTCTTTTTATAGTTGATAGTGGAATAAGGTCAGCGGTTACAAAAATATAATCAATACGGACCTGCTTTTGATGGGGATGAGAGAAATAGGTGGAACCTTGATCATGTGGATTGTTATGTAACCACAAATCTGTCAGCCCAAGATTACTAATAAGTCTACTGAGGGTTTTGTAAACTTTGGGTTTACGTCCTTGATATTTTGTTTTTGAGGGGAGATTAGATAATGGTGGTATTAATGAGATATTGAAATCTCCACATAGAATTAATGGGCCCTGCCATGTAGGCAGCTCAGTCTCTAATTCTTCAAAAATTGTGGCATCGTCTAGATTTGAGCCATAGACTGTACAGATGTTTATACCACAGGCCAGTTTAGCAATAACCCATCTGCCATGGGAGTCTGATAGATGTCGCACACTTAACCCCAAATTTTTTTTTCCAAGTATTGCCACCCCCCTTATATTTGAAGTCTGTGTGGAGACCGCTAATAAATTATACCCATTAATATTCAACCATGATTTTTTGTCCCATGGCAAATGCGTTTCCTGAAGACAAAGTATGTCTACTGGAGCCAATTTGAGCAATTCAGTCATTCGTCTTCGTTTATCTCCGGTTAATAAGCCTCCGACATTCCAAGTCTGGATTTTTAATCTACCCATTATTAATAGAAAAAGATTGTCGCAGTGCCTCAAGCAAATAATATTCTAATTCGGCTAATATGCTGTTTAATCTCTTTTTACAAATTTCCTCTGCAAAAAAAACTGGTTCTTTTTTTTCTTTTGTTGTTTTCACCCCCCAAGGTGACCCACCTTTGCCCTTACCCACCCCTGTCCACCCAACCCCCCTCCCTCTTAGGTCCCCCCCCCAATTCAGTGGGCAACCAGACTCAACCAGAGTCTGAGTGATGTGAGTGCAGCATTGTGCGTGAGCGACCACTTTAAAAAAGTAAACATTATATAGGAAGGATAAGAAGGAATAGAAAAAGATATAAAGAGAGAAACTAATGAGTGAAAAAGAAGGATTGAAAAAGGAGAAGTCAAGAATAGAAAAAAAAAAACGTTAGTCTATATCAATACAATATAAAGAACTTGAGATACTCCCACAATAATAATAATACAAATAATGCCAAATATGGCATATCACTTAAATGTATATGGGAGAGTAAAGCCATTAATTAAGCAGAAAAGTTTTTCCAATTTCATTCATAGTCTAATAGGCATATTATTACATCTGATCTAGGTAAGTTTTAGCTTTGATCTCTGACACAAAAAATTTAGTAACACCACCATATACAATTTTTAACTTTGCAGGGTTATTAAGATATGCTTGTGCACCTTTGTCCTGAAATGGTTTGATCAGAGATCTTAATTGCCAACGTCTTTCCACCGTTACATGACAGAAATCTGGTCTTGAAAAATATGCAAAATCATTGTATTGAATCTTGTGATCAGGCCTAGCCTTCTCAGCTATAATCTGCCTCACTAAGAAGTTACCAAAATAGACCAATATGGCTCTAGGGTATACGCTAGGTTTTGTTGGAATATTAAAAGGCATCCGGTGAGCTCGTTGAACCTCTACATTCAGATTCCAATCTTTGAGTGAAGGGATAGAGTCTTCTAATAGCTTAACCACGAATGCTCTAGTATCACCCCCTTCAAGTTTCTCTGGGACACCTAAAATGCGAAGATTGTTGCGTCGTTGCCGGTTTTCAAATTCCTCCAGCTTCCATTTAATATCGACTAGTTCAGCATCTTGAAGCTTCACACGTTCGGCATTCAAGGAAGTTTCTTTTTCATTGGACATGACCCTGGCTTCCATCTCGGTGACTCTCTCACCTATTAGATTACAGGATTTAGATAGCTTTCTGACCACTCCTTGCATTTTCCGAAGTGCAGCTCTTGACTTTTTACTGTCTTGTGCAGCCTCTTCTCTATGAGCCGCTATGGCTTGCAATATAGTCTCTACAGCTGACTGAGAAATCTCTGAGCTTACTGGGAGATTGGATGTTGTAGCTGGCTGCGGAGATGAGTCGGGGGCTGTCTGTATATCCTTGGCGCCCTTTTCCTGTATTCTGGTAATAATTTTAGGTTTGGCTCTAATCGTATTGACATTAGTATCTTGCTCTTCTGAACTTTCATCATATGAGCTAAACTGTAGATCAGAATCCTCAAGACCTTCCAACGAGTCAATATCGTCTGACCACTCCGCCAATACATTTGGGCCATTTTCATCAGAGAATGAAAAAAATTCAGTAGATTCCTTCTCCTTCTCCTCAGAAGCCTGACTCTTCGATATACCTTTCCCTACCGTCTTTTGAGTCAGTGTTTGAGTCAATATATGGCTCTCCTCTACCACTTCTAGGTCCCTAGAGACAGCTGGTTGTAGTATAGGGGGAGTAGCTGTACTTGAATGCTCAGTTAGAACTTCGCTAGGGGTCTCCTGGCTAGATTGAGCCATGCCATGCAAAAGTAAGGTTGAATCTAGTTGCACCCCCAAAATGTTCCCCCCTATTCCAGAAAAAGACATAGTTTGTCGTGTAGGCGCTGAAACGTGGCTGATGCTGGCCGGCACCTCAGAAACACATGGCGCAGAGGTCTGAATACGTTCATTAATGTTACTTACAGTTTCGATGTTAACAGCAGGGTGCTGCGACTCAGGTGTATTACATGTCTCCGTAATTGGCTGTCCTGATTCAGCATCTACGTTATTGAGAGTAGTAGAAGGAGGTAAAGGGAGGGTCTCATTCATCAAAGCTGGCTTGTTGGAACCGCTAGGAGGTACCTTTTTGAGAAATCGGTCACGAACTGTGCCCCCAGTTGAGTTTAATTTCCTGCGAGTAGCATGAAGCTCCTATCTTGCTGTAGAATCGGATAATGCCTGCTGGCTTCTTGTCTTAGTTTTACCCGTGTTAGACAGTGAGGATGTTCTTCTGTCAGGTCCCTCTAGCTGTTCCTGCTGCTCATGTTGTTGTCGCTCAGCTTCTTTGCGCAAAATTCTAGCGGCTTTGGCTACCCTTGCTCTCGTTGCTGCAGCAGACGCTGATGATTTTGCTGGCATTTCTTTAGCTGAGTGCAGGTCGATTTTCTTCCCCCTCTGTTCTTTAGTAAAAAGCACTGTAGAAAGCCCACTAGATCTATCTTCCTCTGTTTCGCATTCGCTGTATGTAACAGGACTTGATACAATGTTATTCCACAGGCTGAGACAATATCGCTGCTCTGTAGTTGAACTTGCTCCCTGAGGAAAAACCCCGCCCTGCAGCTCCTGCAGCTCCGCGCTCGAGGGACAGACGGCAGCTGTGGGAGAGAGAGCCAGAAGGAGTGATCGCGATGTTGCAGTGAAGCTGAGTGAAGCTTCCGGTCCCAAAGGAGATGAGAGCCGCTCGAAATCTCCGTAAAGCTCGAAGGTAAGCATAGGCGCCAAATACTGTCAAATCCCCCGAATGAGTGTCAGTGCTAGCTAGGTAATCATGCGTTTGTTAGAGTGAGCCATCTAACCCTCGTAATTGCCTTCCGTGCGCCGGTTTCCAAAAACGAGTAAGCGGAGCTCACACACTTTGCTGCTAGCACGGTCTAAGGACAGACCGCCATCTTGCCCCTCACCGACCATACATACAATTTGAAGAGGAACGAAGAGTCCAAGTACATCAACGACTACAACCCGGTGATTTTGTCCATGTGGAATGCTAACATGGATATACAGTTTGTGGCTGATAACTGTATGGCTGTGGCTCGGTATGTGACGTCTTACATCACCAAAAAAGAGAAGACAGAATTGAAGGATATGTGGGAGGACATTTCCCATGAAAAGAGCCTCAGCAAGAAGTTGTACAGTTTCAGTCTGAAGATGTTGTCGCATCGAGAAATTGGAGCGTACGAATGTTCTGACCGGTTGTCTTCAGCAAGTCTCTATGCCAAGTCCAGGAGTATCATTTGGGCGAGTCTTGGTCTTGCTGCAACGCGTAATCGAGTTCTCAAACCTGTGCGGGAAATTGAGTATTTGGCGGAAAAGGAGCCAAACAGTACCGACATTTTGAAGACCAACATGTTGGATACATATTATCCAAATCGAAGCATTCACCTCGAGAATGTTTGTTTATATGAGGTTCTTCAAAATTACATATTCAAGAGGAACATCAAAGAAGATACTGAGAAAGGAGTGTATGCTGTAATAGGAAGTGAGGGATGTCTGGTCAAGCAAAGAAAATGCCACTTGATAAACCATCGAAAATTGAGTGGCGAATCTCCTGAAAAAAAGGAGTTTTTCTATTTAGCACTTTTGCAACTTTTTAAGCCTTGGCGTGCAGAAGAGGAACTGCTTGGAGATTTCCTCTGTTACGAAGACTCTTTCAATGCTGCCAAGGAGACCATAGAATGTCCTGCTTTTTCCAAATATGTAGAAATGTTGAATGTGGAAATTGAGCAGGAAGCAACGATTGCAGCCGAGATTGCCAGAGACAGTTCTCAGGACAGTCAGAGTTCTGCTTCATTGAGTCAGGATCCACTAGGAGGACCTCTTATCGAAAATGAAGCTGCCACTGCTATGAATGAAGTGGAAAGAGCCATGGTACATGCTCAGGAGGATGCGGTTAACTTAGAAGAGTTGGAAAGACAACTCAACGTTGAGCAGAGGAAAATATATGACGAACTTACCATGCAAATTGATCATGGATTAAGTCATGATAAGAAAGAGTGCTCATGTACGTCGTTGAAGCCTGTCCGACTGTACGTGAGTGGAGAAGCGGGAACTGGAAAAAGTTTCCTTATTAAAGCAATTTCATGTTATTTGCAGGAAAGGACAGAGTCATCGCTGTCTTGTGTTGTCACCGCTCCAACTGGACTGGCAGCACATAACATTAAAGGGATTACTTTACATCGTTTACTGATGCTGCCAGTGGAGCATGACAACAAATTAGAATATCACAAGCTATCTGGAGATGCTTGTTTTGAAGTTTCAAGAGTCTTGAGGAAAATGAAACTTCTTATCATTGACGAAGTAAGCATGGTTTCCAATGTCATGCTTGCCTTTGTGCATTTGAGAATGCAAGAAGTTCTCAAAACAGAGTATGATGTGTTATTTGGTGGCAAACACATCATTGTTTTTGGAGATCTTCTGCAGCTGACACCAGTGAAAGGGCAACCTGTGTTCAAAATGCTCACGCATGAAGATACCAGGAAGTGCTTAGGGAGTATTGGCAACGTCAATATATGGTTAAACTTCAATTATGCTGAACTGCATGAAAATATGTGTCAGGCAAAGGATGAAGTTTACAAGACTATTCTACAAGATGTTAGAATTGGAAAAGTGACCGAGCATGGGAAAGAAGCTTTACATGCACGATTACTGACAAATTTATATCCAGACGAAGATGTTGTGCCTGAGAATATTTTTCAGAAAGTTACTGAGACAAAATCTGGAATATGTTTGATGCCAACTCTTGCAAGAATGTGCCAAATTCAACAACAAAATTTTGCATTCAGAAAAGCAAGAGATTGTGAAATTGGAAGCTATTGACAGAGTAGAGCATATGGGATCAACAATTATTTTGTCTGAGAATCTGAAAACAAAATTGGATTCATTAGAGAAGAGTATATCTAAAACTGCGGGTTTTGAAAAGACTCTGAATGTGTGCTTGAACTGCCGTATAATTTTAAGAAGGAATTTACATGTTGAAAGAGGTCTGGTAAATGGATCAATGGGTAATGTTGTTGATTTTGTGAAATACAGAAATAGAGATGGAATTGAATTTTTAAAAATTAAATTTGATGGCATTGAGGAAGTACAGCGAATTGCTCGTTGTTCTGCTAGATTTTTGCTTGTAAAAGACTTATATGTTCGTCGTAAGCAGTTTCCTGTTTGCTTGGCATATGCGGTGACAATCCATAAATCGCAAGGTTTAAGTGTAGACTGTGCATTGGTGAATATTGGCAGTTCTGTGTTCAAGGAGGGTATGGCATATGTGGCATTGTCACGAGTTAGGACTTTATCGGGATTGTACTTGATTGAGTGTGATGTCACAAACATTTGTGCGGATCTAGATTGTGTTAAGGAATACAATAGGTTGAGAAGAGAGTATGCGCCACATTTGCCTCAGTATCCTTTGTTTGAGAAACGTGTGGTAGGCCGGAAACGAAGAAATGTGACCAATACTGGGGAGGTTGTAGCAAAAAGACGAAAAGTTGATGAACCTGAAATTATAAGCAGAAACAAAAAGGATTCTGTTGAAGATGTTGTTGGTTTTCAATTTGAAAACAGTTCTGGTGTCAACTGCTATGCTAATGTAGTGGTTAATGTTGTCTTTTCTCTAGAAACTTTAAAAGAACAGATTGTGGTCAATTCGGATCAAAGATTTTGCAGTTTGTTAAATTCTGTGTTAGAGAAATGTAGCACTGATAGAACAAACATAGAAAGTGTGTCTGAAATTCGAAATCTGTTAGACAGATGTTCAGGCCAAACACAATTCTCTCAAAATAGTCAGCAAGATTGTCAGGAGTTTTTAATGTATATGCTTGATGTATTGCATGATGAAGGTGTAGATGTAGATCACCTGTTTGGGCTTTCTTATCAATGGCAGCATGACTGCGAGAACTGTAGGGTATCAGCTACTACTAGTGTAGACTCAGAAAGATTTATATATTTAACTTTGCCAGACAGTACATCAGTCTCTTTTAATAAGCTAGTAAAAGCAGCTGATCACAACATGGAGTGTAGCCAATGTAAATCTGAAATGATGTCCACTTTATTTATACGAACATATGGCCAGTATGTCATTTTAATGTTCCAACGATGTAGGCCTGATGGAACAAAATTGACAACTTTAATTAAAAATTTTGTGGCTTCACAGTTGTCAATATCAGGAAGGACTTTTGTAACTGTAGCAATTATATATCATGATGGTCCTTCAATAACATCAGGACATTATACAGCTTATTTAAAGTGTAGAAATGGCTGGTCATTCTGCAATGATTCTGTTTTAATTTTCAAAAAAAAATTGCCATATGACCTTAAAAACTCTTACCTGGTGTTTTTAAAACCAAAATTTTAGGGAAAGAATCTCGGGATGTGCTCTGAGGAATTTCAAGAAGTTCTCATGGCTCCTACACTATTTGGCCTTGAGGATAAGTGTAGTACAGAGACATAACTTTTTACCATAACACTGGACGTTATTGAGAAATACGTGCACTTTGAATGAGTTCAGAAAAACTATTTCTTTTTATAAGCTAATTGAAGCAGCGAATCAAAACATGGAGTAGAGGGAATGTAAGTCTGCAATGCTGTCTACTGTTTTACATTGCTTTGTGATTAAAAGTGATGTAGAGAATTAAATAATTGTACTAGTCATAAAGGTAGTGTAAGTCTGCTTCATAGTAAGCAGTATCAGTGTGATAGGAAATGTAGAACATGATTGAGCAAGAAGGGGAAGATATTACTAGTCCAGGATTGTGTAAATGATCTTCAACATTTTAATTCTGAAAGTTGCGGAAATGCGAAAAGACGGGATTGGCTTACAAGAAATCCAAGAGTTATACATGGCTCTGACACGATTTGGCCTTGTGGAATCGTGTGGTAGAGAGCGAGAAGTCATTTATTGTATGTAACATGTTTTTGAAAACGATGGAGGTTTTCTTTCAGAAAGTGGCGGGTTGAAAGTAATAACAGCACAACAGAGTGTAAGCTGTTCATAGGACATCCTTGGCCGTCATGGAAAGTAAGTTAACTTTAAGGAGTTCTGAATTCTGATTTGTAATGTATGGGTTTTTTAAACACAATCATTTTGATTGTGTTTTTTTTCCCCGCTGTTATATGATGAATACCTTCAAGTCACTGTTTTAGTGAAATTTGATACATTCTGAGAACAGCAAAAATAAACCATTTAACATGTATAATTAATTCTGTTCTGTTTGCATTTATGATGTACATGTAGAACTGTGTAGGAGGCATGGAGAAGGTGAGGCTTCTGTCAGTGTCAAAGTTGTTGCATACAGTGCTCATATTCTACGTAGTCTTTTATATTTCATTACTTTCACTGTTTCTGACAGATCTAAAAAAAATTTTTTTAAAAGAACAGTAAGTATAAGGGAAGGAAATAGACAGTTATGTTAAAAGAAACACAGCTATAGGGAATAAACTAGGGATACTGTTACCCGCAATCCTCTGCTGATGATGTCACTGAGCATGTCATGAATGATGTAATATGTGACATCATCAGCAGTGGATTACGGGTAATAGTATCTCTAGTTTACTCCCCTATAGCTGTCTTTCTTTTAACATAACTGTCTGTTTCCTTCCCTTATACTTACTGTTCTTTTTTTAAAAAAAAATGTTTGGGTTCGCTTCCGGTTCGCGTACCGGGGAGCGAACTGGGAAGCGAACTAAGAGAAATAGAGGTTGGCACAGTTGCAAATATTGTACCAATTTTTTTATAACGGGGAGGTAGTTCTGAAAAGAACTTTTTTTTAAATTGTTTTTGTTGTTTTATATTTTTTTTATTATTTTTCTGAACATTTTTTTACTTTTTTTGAATTTTTCTGAACAGTTTTATATTTTTTTTGTTTTTTTTTCGGAGGGGGCAACGAAAACGATTCATTGTAAAGGGCTCAACAGGAGGAAGAAAACAAAAAAAAGAATTTATTGTTTGGGGAGTTTCGGACAAACATGAGCATGATTGTTAATAGCTCTGTTGATCAGAGTGATGCTACTTTCTGCGTAGCAAATGATTCCACTGCAATGTACGCAGACTTGTTTTACTTCACGAAATCTCGTTTGTATATTTGGCACCATCTCCCTGCCCTCTGGTCCCGTTACTTCCGGTACAACAGATCTTCTGGCCATAATAGGGAGATTATCTAGGTCGTCCTGTTCCTCTTCTTCCTCTTCTTGCTGAATTATAACTTTAGCAGGTGGTCCACTCTTCCTTGGATGTGGTGGAGGTGGTGGGGAAGCACCAGCTGAAGCTAGTAAAGAAGCCATTGCTCACTGGTAACAAAGGGTCTTTCTCTCACAATGATGAAAGTCAGAGTGAGGAAAGAAGGAGGGATTTTCACCATTTGGGAAAAAAAATAGTTCTCAACCAATGAAAAGTGTTCATTTTAGATCATATGACCTAGTCTTACATCATTAGGAAACCGAAAGTGAAATGAACCAATGAAAAGTGTTATTACCAAGTCACATGACCTGCTGTGTTTACGTTACGCGCTTTGCAGGGCCTCCCGGTTTGCTTCCAGAAACCTGTGCTTTGCGACTCGGTAAGCGTACGAGTTCGCTAACGTAGCACGTCATATGACGTATCACGCGACAACGCGAAACGTCATGCGGACGGGAGGCGTCACGATGTTGTTTTCTAACGCGGCAGTTGCGGTAAAGAAACGTTTACCGGCTCGCGGTCTATTTCGCGGCATCAAGGTCAGCTAACGGGAAGCTTCCCGATTCGCGAAGCGGGAACGAAGAAAAAAAAATATTTAAAAAAAAAAAATATTCATAAACATATAAAATATATTTTTGGATTTAAAGAAGAATACATTTTACAGCTACAGATATTAGCTGTTAAAAAACCAATGAAATTCACAGAAAAAACCATAGGTTATAGACCATATATAGTTAGGAATTAGCATTTACAAAACCTTGAAAATTCACTGAAAAAACCATAGGTTATAGACCATATATAGTTAGGAATTAGCATTTAAAAAACCTTATTTTACTCACACAAAACCATTGAAATTCCATATATAGTTAGTTGCACTAACTATATATCGCGCACCCGTAATCCACTGCTGATGATGTCACATATTACATCATTCATGACATGGTCAGTGACATCACTGATGACATCACTGATGACATCTCAAATGACATCACTGATGATATCTCATTTGACATCAATGGTCACATCAATGATGATATCATTAATGTGACAATACAATGCATCTCCTCACACTTTAATATAACCTCTGTTACACCCAGTGTTAAATACAGAGTATAATTTTTGAAACCATTGACACACCAATACTAGTTACTACATACGCACTCACTGATTCCTACGTCTACACACACATTCACTCATTCACCCATACAATCATTCATACATACAATCACTCATCTTTACAACACTATCATATGCACTCATACACCTATACAGACACTCACACTCTGCCACTCATCCATGGAGTTACTCACACACCTAGTCAGTCCTGTAAAGAATCAATCACAGTTCCATTTTCTAATCTACACAGTTAAACATAGAGTACCTTACATTTTAAAACATATACTAACACATACTTACTCTCTTATAGAATCACTGATACAAGTACACATTGATCTGCACAGAGTCACACACCTCCCAGCCAGTCATACACACACTCAGTCTCCCATACAAATACTTGTGCAACCAATCAATAACCCATATAGCTACTTATATAGCTACTGATCAACACATGCAGCAGCTTGCACAACAACAGACATGCTGATGCACACTTTCAGACAGTTTAGTCACTAACCCGTGCATTTAGTAAGACGCATTTAATCACTCACTCATACAGTCAATCACGCACCTACTAAAACCTTCATTCAGACACTTATACATCCACTCATTCTTCAATATGTAAAACATATTTAAACTTTACAGAAACACATAATCACTGGATGTTGTCATCAGTGATGTCATTTGAGATGTCATCAGTGATGTCATCAGTGATGTCACTGACCATGTCATGAATGATGTAATATGTGACATCATCAGCAGTGGATTACGGGTGCGCGATATATAGTTAGTGCAACTAACTATATATGGAATTTCAATGGTTTTGTGTGAGTAAAATAAGGTTTTTTAAATGCTAATTCCTAACTATATATGGTCTATAACCTATGGTTTTTTCAGTGAATATATATATATATATATATATATATATATATATATATATATATATATATATATATATATATATATATATATATATATATATATATATATATAATCACTGAAAAAACCATAGGTTTCAGGACATATATAGTTAGGTATTAGCATTTAAAAAACCTTGGAAATTCACTGAAAAAACCATAAGTTTCAGGTTATATATAGTTAGGAATTAGCATTTAAAAAACCGTGCAAATTCACTGAAAAAACCATAGGTTTCAGGTCATATATAGTTAGGTATTAGCATTTAAAAAACCATTGAAATTGCTCCTATATAGTTAGTTGGACTAACTATATTTCCCGCACCCGCAATCCACTGCTGATGATGTCACATATTACATCATTCATGACATGGTCAGTGACATCACTGATGACATCTCAAATGACATCACTGATGACATCACTGATGACTTCATCCAGTGACTGTGTGTTTCTGTAAAGTTTAAATATGTTTTAAATATTGAAGAATGAGTAGATGTATAAGTGTCTGGATGAAGGATTTAGTAGGCGTGTGACTGACTGTATGAGTGAGTGATTAAATGTGTCTTACTGAATGCATGGGTTAGTGACTAAACTGTCTGAATGTGTGCATCAGTATGTCTGTTGTTGTGTAAGATGCTGTATGTGTTAATTAGTAGCTATATGAGTGGCTATATGTGTCATTGATTGGTTGCCCAAGTATTTGTATGTGAGACTGAGTGTGTGTGTGGGTGACTGGGAGGTGTGTGACTCTTTGCATAGATGTGTGAGCAGTTGATTCACTAGGTGTATGAGTTCAAGAGTGCATATGGAAACAGCTGTATGGGCGGTTTACTGTGTGCATTGGTGTGTTGGTGAGTGAATGTATATCTCAGTGCTACATGTCCAAGTAAGTACATATGTAAAACACAGTGCATGTGAGAGTTGGTATATATAAATGACTATACATGAGAGCCAGTGATTATGCAAGTGGCTGTATGGATCAATGTGTACTTGTATCAGTGATTGTTTAAGAGAGTAAGTATGTGTTAGTATATGTTTGAATAAGTAAGGTTTTGTGTGTATAACTGTATAGATGAGGAAATGGGAGTGTGATTGATTCTTTGCATGACTGACTAGGTGTGTGAGAAACTCCATGGATGAGTGAAAGTGTGTGAGTGTCTCTATAAGTGTATAAGTGCAGATGATAGTATTGTATTGATGAGTGACTGTATGGGTGAATGAGTGGGTGTGTGTGTAGACCTAGGAATCAGTGAGTGCGTATGTAGTAACTGGTATTGGTGTGTCAATGGTTTCAAGAAAGGTAGTTTGTATTTAAGACTGGGTGTATCAAAGGTTAGATTAGAGTGTGAGGAGGTGCATCGTATTATCACATGAATGATGTCATCAGTGATGTCAATTGAGATGTCATCAGTGATGTCATCAGTGATGTCATTTGAGATGTCATCAGTGATGTCATTTGAGATGTCATCAGTGATGTCATCAGTGATGTCACTGACCATGTCATGAATGATGTAATATGTGACATCATCAGCAGTGGATTGCGGGTGCGCGAAATATAGTTAGTCCAACTAACTATATAGGAGCAATTTCAATGTTTTTTTAAATGCTAATACCTAACTATATATGACCTGAAACCTATGGTTTTTTCAGTGAATTTGCACGGTTTTTTAAATGCTAATTCCTAACTATATATAACCTGAAACCGATGGTTTTTTCAGTGAATTTCCAAGGTTTTTTAAATGCTAATACCTAACTATATATGACCTGAAACCTATGGTTTTTTCAGTGAATTTGCAAGGTTTTTTAATTGCTAATACCTAACTATGTAGGGCTTCAAACCTATAGTTTTTTCAGTGAATATATATATTTTTATTTTCAAGTTTTTTTTATATAATTACAGGGTCCGCGCACCGTGAGCGCTCCGAAAGCACACCGTAAACGCTCTGAGGTCTTACCCCGACACATTTTTTAAAATTTCTAAAACATAATATCTACGTTTTTAACGTTGATTTTAAAGGTAGACAATGCTTTAATGTAGAAAATGGTTTTTTAAAACTTTTAACAACAGTATTTTACTTTTTTAGTAACAAATCTTGCGAGGGTGCGTCGCACGTGCACGCAACGTAAGAGCTCTGTCCGCGCAACGTAAAAGCTCCGAGCTCTTACCCCCGAAAGTTTTATAAACTTTAAATCGTTATATCTACGTATTCATTGCACAATGTAAAGGTACACATTATCTGGGATAATAAAGAACATGTTAATTTAAACTTTTAAAGACCATATATAACTTTATTAAAGCAATCATAAATCTCGCGAGGGTGCGTATTACGTAAGCGCATCGTAAGATGACGTAACCGCTCCGTAAATAATACGTAAACGCACCGTAAGCTTACGTAAGCGCTCCGTAAACACTCCGTAAGATTACGTTTAACTATTTGACCTGAAAACAAAACATTCTATTGGTTTATAATACTTCCTACTCCAATTGTAGACAGACCCCACCCATGTTCATCATTCTTCTTTGGCTTTCAGAGAAGCAACATCTACTTTCAACAGCTCCTGGCTTGTTTGGAAATGGCTGAACGTGAGGAATCAGAACATTCTTCTTCAGAAGAATATGTGGAAGAGGTCCCCCATCCATCTAAAAAAGAGTCCATAGTCTAGAAGTTTTTTTCATTCCCAGAAGGTTTGAAGAAAGTCAATGCACCGCATGTCACATGCAAAATCTGTGACACAGTATTATCAAGAGGCAATCCAAATAAAAAATATTCTTTTGGAACCTATAGCATGGAACGCCATGTTAAGAATATGCACCCTAACAATTGGGCTAGAGCTGGGGTGCGTAGATCTGAAGAGCAGGGCTCTGCTCCTAGTACTTCAACAGCACCACCAATGCCAGCTTCCACGATTGCCAATATCCAGCCGGAATTGAAAAATCTAATGATGCAGTGCATACAGTGCAATAAATTAGTTGCCTTTGGACAACAGTCCGTAGAAGCTATTTTGCAGAAAAACAGGAGCCACAAGTGCACCAAATAATTTTTTTCTTTATTTTTCATGGTTTGTTCATGTTGAACAATTGTTTTGGTTATAAAGTCCATTTTTTTACACCGTTTTTCTAGCAACCCAAAAAAATACAAAAAACCCCAGTTCTTTTTAGAACTACCTCTACTGGTCAAAAAAAGAACTATATTTCTATGTTTGTATGTAAAATTTTGTTATAGTAAATGTAAAAGTGCAAAACTATAACGATGTGGTACAGCATAAATCTATAGGGTGTTTACCTATAGTATAATGTAGTACTTCCAAAGCACTGAAATGTAACATATGTATATAAATATGTTACAACTCAATGGGCCAGATGTACGTAATCTCGATTTACCTACTCATAAATACCAAGGGCCCGATGTAGGTAATCCCAGAATACCACTTCTTAAATACTGAATCTTACCAATTCGGTATTTAAGAACTGGCAATAGGAATGTAGGTATTTTTACCGAATTAATTACCAATTCGGTGAAATTCAGTAATTACCGATTCGATAATTACCGAATCTGTATTTGCCATTAATTCCTATGGGTCTGGAAGCCCATAGGAATCAATGGCAGATACTGATTCGGTAATTACCGAATCTGTAAATGCCGAATCCTGCCAGGGGGAACAGGGTGTCACTTTGACACCCTGTACCACCCCTGTTTTTGGCTTGTGTGCAATGTGACACAAATACATGCCCTTAAGGAATGTATGTGTGCCACATGGCACAGGTGTACATGCACAGATGTGCATGTACACAGGAATTCCTTATTTACCACCCAATTGTATTGAGTGGTAAATAACGAATTCTTAAACGCCTCTAGCACGATCAACAGTGCTACCTACATTAGAATTTACAGATTTGGTATTTTTACTGAGTCTGTATTACCGATTCGGTAATTTTACCGATTCAGTAAATACAGAATCGGTAAAAATACCAAATCTGTAAATAAATGCCTCCTACATAGGAAAAGGCATTTACCAGTCGGTAACGGCCAAATTTAGCCGTTACCGACCAGTAAATGCCTACCTACATCGCGTCCCAAATCATACCACTTTAATATTTAAGAGTAGGTAAATGGGATGTAAGTAATTTCTCTTTTGAAATTACTGAATCTGTTTAATTCAGTCATTTTACCGAATCGGTATTTACCAATTCGGTAATTGCCATTGATTCCTATGGGCCTTGAGGCCAATAGGAATCAACGGCAATTACTGAATCAGTAAATACCGATTCGGTAAAATTACCAAATTGTCAAGGGGGACAGGTTCTCACTTTGACAGCCTGTTGCACCCCTGATTCTGACTTCTGTGCCATGTCACACACAGACATGGTCTTACGACATGTATGTGTGCCACATGGCACAAATGTACATGCACAGATGTGCATGTACACAGCAATTCATTATTTACCCCCGAAAGTGTTATCGTTATATCTACATATTCATTGTACAATATAAAAGTACACATTATCTTGGATAATAAAGAACATGTTTATTTTAATGTTTAAACAACATATATAACTTTAGTTAAGCAACTTTAAAACAACATATATAACTTTATTTAAGCAACATTTAAAAAACATATATAACTTTATTTAAGCCATTACAAATCTTGTAAGGGTGCGTACCAAACAGTTCTTTTTACAACTACCTCTACTGGCTAAAAAAAGAACAAAATTTCTATGTTTGTATGTAAAAGTTTGTCATACTGAATGTCAAAGTGCAAAACTATAAGGATGTGGTACAGCTTAAACCTATAAGGTGTTTACCTATAGTATACTGTACTACTTCCAAAGCACTGAAATGTAACATATGTACATAAATATGTTACAACTCAATGGGCCAGATGTACGTAATCTCGATTTACCTACTCATAAATACCAAATCATACCACTTCAATATTTAAGAGTAGGTAATTTGGATGTAGGTAATTTCTCTTTTGAAATTACCAAATCTGTATAATTCTGTCATTTTACCGATTTGGTAATTGCCATTGATTCCTATAAATCTTGAGGCCAATAAGAATCAATGGCAATTACCGAATCAGTAAATACCGAATCGGTAAAATTACCGAATTGACAAGGGGGACAGGTTGTCACTTTGACAGCCTGTTGCACCCCTGATTCTGACTTGTGTGCCATGTCACACACATACATGGTCTTACAACATATATGTGTGCCACATGGCACAAATGTACATGCACAGATATGCATGTACACAGGAATTCATGATTTACCTCTGAAAGTTTTATAAACTTTAAATCGTTATATCTACGTATTCATTGAACAATATAAAGGAACACATTACCTGGGAAAATAAAGAACATGTTTTTTTAAAACTTTTAAACAACATATATAACTTTATTTAAACAATTATAAATGTCACAAGGGTGCGTACCACGTAAGCACATCAAAAGATGACGTAAGCGCTCCGTAAATAAAACGTAAACGCAACATAAGCTTACCTGAGCACTCCGTAACCGCTCCCTAAACACTCAGTAATCTTACGTCCAACCATGTGACCTTATAACAAAATATTTTATTGGTTTATAATACTTCCTACTCTAATTCTTGAAAGACGTCTCCCATCTTCATCATTCTTCTTTGGCTTTTGAGGAAGCAACACCTTTTTTCATCAGCACTATGCTCTTGAAAAATCTACTGAAATGGCTGAACAGCAGGAACCTGAGAAACCCCTACAACAGAGAGAGAGTCCATAGTACGGAAATTTTTTAAATACCCAGAAAAATAGAAAAAGGTAAATGTGCCTTTTGTCACATGTAAAATCTGTGACACAGTACTTTCAAGAGGGGATCCACAGAAGAAGTACAGCTTTGGAACTTATAATGGAGGTTTGTTCGAATCATTCAGGGTAACGAGGGGAACGAGACAGGGTTGCCCCCTGTCCCCTCTGTTGTTCGATCTGTATATAGAGCCGTTCGCACAAAAACCTAGAGAGAACCAACAAATTAAACCTTTTGTCTACTGCGATTGGACTAAAAAAGTGGCCCTTTACGCAGATGACATCATGATTTTCACACCAGATATAAACATTGCGTTTCCGGTGATTATAGATCTCGCCTTGGAGTTTGGAAAGGTGTCAGGATACGAGGTGAATGCCTCAAAAACAGAGTCAATGTCATGGAATGTTGACCTAAATACACATAGCGTGACATCGAGGGCTAACTTGAGATACCTTGGGATAGTCATAGATAAAAATATAAACACAATAGCCACCCTAAATTTTGCAAAAATAGCAGCGCAGTGCCGAAAACTGATGAGAGCATGGGCTCACCTTCCTCTCACCATCTTGGGGAAGGTAAATCTAGTTAAAATGTCCATACTGCCAAAGATAACATTTCTATTTAACTCAATACCACTGTTTTTTGATCCTAAATTAATTGCAAAACGGCAGAGTGAGATATCCTCTTTTATCTGGAATAACAAAAATCCTAGAATTGCTTGGAAAAAGATAAGGCGTCGGAGGGAGAAGGGCGGGTTGGCGGGCCCAGACCTTCAGGCTTATGCATGGGCATTCCAGCTAGCGCATGCACGCATGCTTTTTAAAACACCAGCTGATTCAGGCCTGGGCCTTATGTTTTCTACTTTGTTGAGTTGTGAGGGAGTTGGGTAAGCCAGCTTCCTTTTTAAGTTTGGAGATCCCAAATTCTTTAAAAAGATAAAGTTGAAGATACTACAGGGGATGGCCAATACATGGTACAGAGTGAGATACTCGATTAATCTAGGATATTTTTCAAGCAGAGCTCCAATATGGGACCTACCTGCACCCCCTCCCTGGGCGGAAGACGCACTAGCCCTACCACTTAAAAAGGCAGGTATCGCATCTTGGGGAGACTTATTTTCTGATGGATCTCTGCTTCCATGGAACTACTTTACTAACAAAGTCGGACCGAGATATTCAAGATTTAAATACTTACGAACTTCTAGCTGGGCCCAGGCGCAGAATACACCGCCCTCACATAACAGCAGACTCCCTTTAGGGGGAGTGAGCGAACTAGAAGTATGCCTGCTTGACAAACCACGTATAAAAAAAGAGATCTCGCTCTGGTATAACATGATCATAGAGGAATCAGACGGTAAATTCTGTCTTCCAACGCAATTGTTGTCAGAGTCTATGCCAGGAGTAGATGTGGAAGAACTTTGGCTAACCTCATGTATAGTATTGTGGGATTTGGTTAAGCCTGCTTGGCTCTGAAGGAACCATGTATTTACAATACACAGAGCGTATTACTCCCCGCAAAGGCTGTCAAAATTTTCCCAGACCGGGCCTGTCTCTTGCCCAAGATGCGGATTGGTGGCGGCGTCCGACATCCACATGTTTTTTGAATGCCCACAAATCACTCCATTCTGGGATTCCATAAGTAGTAAATTGTCTTCGATTTTGGATTGTCAGGTCACTATCGATTTGGGCTTAGTCATTTTTGGCCTGAGTGGAAAAACTCGTAACGCTGCCTCCAACTTAGTGTTTTACTCCATTCTGGCGGCCCGCAGGGAAATTTGTAGACACTGGAAAGACGCTTTGACACCCACCTTCTATGAATGGCATTCTTCAATCCTCCAGATCTCGAAACTTGATTTGGCAAGGGGAGGAAATCTGGTGAAAAGAGCCTTTTGGAAGCTGCTGGAGAGTACATGTTGACACCTGTTTTTTTTTTTTTTTTTCCCCAGGTCCGATGATTAATGCAGACATGGCTCACTTTCGGGCTCCGCCACAGTTGTGTCGTTGCTTAAAGGGCCTCGGTAATCCGGGCACTATTGTCTAACAGAGCAGCCCGCATGCTAGAATCTCACGGCCTGCCAGCTGATACTGAAGGGGTTTTCTTCACCATCCCTCCTACGTTATCCCCGCCAGCTGAAGCTGAGTCAGTACAGAGGCACTGCCTGATTTTCGGCTCTGCGGTAGTCTTCTGTCTTGACAGATTGGAGCCAATGAACGCAAATGAGGATAAAAAAAAGAAAAAAAAAAAGGAACTTATAACATGGAACACCATGTCCGAAATATACAACCAAACAATTGGAGTAAAGCTGTCATGAAAAGATCGGAGGAGCAGGGCTCTGCTCCCAGCACTTCTTCTGAAGCAACATCACCACCAATGCAAGCATCAATGGTTGCAAATATCCAACCTGAACTTAACAATTTGATGATGCAATGCATTCATTGCCAGAAACTGATAGCCTTTGGACAAGAGCATTCTGAACACAAGGAACTTGAGGATTCTTCTAGTTCATCTTCAGAAGAGTTTGTTCCTAAAACCCCTAGAACACAGAGAGAGTCCATAGTACGGAAATTTTTTAAAAACCCAGAAAGAGAGAAAAAGGTAAATGCGCCTTTTGTCACATGTAAAATCTGTCACACAGTACTTTCAAGAGGGAATCCACAGAAACAGTACAGCTTTGGAATTTATAGCATGGAATGCCATGTCCAGAATATACACCCAAATAATTGGAGTAAAACTGTAATAAAAAGATCATCAGAGGAGCAGGGCTCTACTCCCAGCACTTTTCTGAAGCAACAGGAAGCGCAGGTGCATTCCCAGGAGCATTTTTTCTTTTCTCTGAAGATTGTCCTTTGCATGAATCTTCTAATTGAGTCCTCTTGGTCGATAAAACTTGCTTATAAAATCTCTTTTGGCGGTCTTTCGTAGGCATAATCTATTATGACTCTGTAGATATTTACAATCTGTTGAAAAGAAAAATGTGACATATTATAGACCACTACTAACATAACACATAGCAAATACATTAACTAAACATTATAAACACTAGTTCTCACCTCTCTTTGTTTGTCTCATATCACTCCTTGCCTGCACTATCTCCTTCTTTTCATACCTCATCTCACTCTCTCCTTCCATCATCTCTCTGTTTGTATGTGTGTGTCATCTCAATCTCTGCCTACACCATCTGTCTGTTTGTGTGTGTGTGTGTCATCTCACTCTCTTTGCCTAAAATGATTTAACAATCTAAATGTTTTTTGCTGAAATGACTGGCTTTAAGATTTTTGACACGCATCACACTGAGTGTGTATGTGAATTAAGGAATTATATTTTCATCTTTTTCCTTAATGTTAGCTGTGTGTGCTTACAGTTTGTATCTTTTACCTTATACGGTAGACTTCTTTTTAAAGTGTTTCTCATGCTTGAATTCAATGCTGGTATAGAGATAGTGCTAATGGTTTCATTGGGCTTGTAAATATGCTCCTTTTTTACAAGCGCTTTGCACTACCTTTAACATGGATGCAAGCAGTAAATGTATACAGAGGGATAGGAATAGCAGATAGAAATCAAAATGAAATGCCACCGCTTGACGAATCCCCCAAAACTTTCAGGGAAGGAGCGGAGCACAGCGAAGCAAATTTAAGGAAAATTAAAGGCAGATCCCTCAATTGGCACCAAAGTTTCTTTGCTGCCGTATTGTCTTTGCCAGTGTTTCTTTGCTGCCGTTACTGTCTTTACCAGTGTTTCTTTGCTGATGTTATTGTCTTTGTTAGTGCTTGTTCGCTGCTGGTATTATCTTTGCCAGAGCTGTGTGGGCTGTGTGGGCTGTGAGAGCTGTGTGAGCTGTGAGAGCTGTGTGGGCTGTGAGAGCTGGTGGGCTGTGAGAGCTGTGTGGGCTGTGAGAGCGGTGTGGGCTGTGAGAGCTGTGAGAGCTGTGTGGGCTGTGAGAGCTGTGTGGGATGTGAGCTGTGTGGGCTGTGAGGGCTGTGTGAGCTGTGAGAGCTGTGTGGGCTGTGAGAGCAGTGTGGGCTGTGTGGGCTGTGTGGGCTGTGAGAGCTGTGTGGGCTGTGAGAGCTGTGCGGGCTGTGAGAGCTGTGTGGGCTGTAAGAGTGTGGGCTGTGTGGGCTGTGAGAGCTGGGAGAACCGTGTGGGCTGTGAGAGCTGTGTAGGCTGTGAGAGCTGTGTGGGCTGTGACAGCTGTATAGGCTGTGAGAGCTGTATAGGCTGTGAGAGCTGTGAGAGCTATATGTGCTGGGAGAGCTGTGAGAGCTGTGTGGGATGTGAGCTGTGTGGGCTGTGTGAGCTGTGAGAGCTGTGTGGGCTGTGAGAGCTGTGTGGGCTGTGAGAGCTGTGCGGGCAGTGTGGGCTGTGAGAGCTGTGAGAACTGTGTGGGCTGTGAGAGTGTGGGCTGTGAGGGCTGTGAGGCCTGTAAGAGCTGTGTGGACTGTGAGCTGCGTGGGCTGTGAGAGCTGTGTGGCCTGTGAGAGCGGTGTATGCTGTGAGAGCTGTGAGGGCTGTGAGGGCTGTGAGAGCTGTATGGGCTGTGAGAGCTGTGAGAGCTCTGTGGGATGTGAGCTGTGTGAGCTGTGAGAGCTGTGAGAGCTGTGTGGGCTGTGGGAGCTGTGTGGGCTGTGAGCTGTGTGGGCTGTGAGCTGTGTGGGCTTTGAGAGCTGTCAGAGCTCTGTGGGCTGTGAGAGCTGTGTGGGCTGTGAGAGCTGTGTGAGCTGTGAGAGCTGTATGGGCTGTGAGCGTTGTGTGGTCTGTGAGAGCTGTGTGGGCTGTGAGAGTGTGGGCTGTGTGGACTGTGAGAGCTGTGAGAGCTGTGTGGGCTGTGAGAGCTGTGTGGGCTGTGAGAGCTGTGTGGGCTGTGTAAGCTGTGAGAGCTGTGTGGGCTGTGAGAGTTGTGTGGGCTGTGAGCTATGTGGGCTGTGAGCTGTGTGGGCTGTGAGAGCTGTGAGAGCTCTGTGGGCTGTGAGAGCTGTGTGGGCTGTGAGAGCTGTGTGGGCTGTGTGGGCTGTGAGAGCTGTGGTGGCTGTGAGAGCTGTGTGTTGTGAGAGCTGTGTGGGCTGTGAGGGCTGTGAGGCCTGTGAGAGCTGTGTGGGCTGTGAGAGCTGTGTGGGCTGTGAGAGCTGTATGGGCTGTGAGAGCTGTGAGAGCTGTGTGGGATGTGAGCTGTGTGGGCTGTGAGGGCTGTGTGAGCTGTGAGAGCTGTGTGGGTTGTGAGAGCTGTGTGGGCTGTGAGAGTGTGGGCTGTGTGGGCTGTGAGGGCTCTGTGAGCTGTGAGAGCTGTGTGGGCTGTGAGGGTGGTGTGGGCTGTGTGGGCTGTGTGGGCTGTGAGAGCTGTGTGGGCTGTGAGAGCTGTGCGGGCTGCGAGAGCTGTGTGGGCTGTGAAAGTGTGGGCTGTGTGGGCTGTGAGAGCTGTGAGAGCTGTGTGGGCTGTGACAGCTGTATGGGCTGTGAGGGCTGTGAGGCCTGTGAGAGCTGTGTGGACTGTGAGCTGCGTGGGCTGTGAGAGCTGTGTGGGCTGTGAGAGCTGTGTGTGCTGTGAGAGCTGTGTGGGCTGTGAGGGCTGTGAGAGCTGTATGGGCTGTGAGAGCTGTGAGAGCTCTGTGGGATGTGTGAGCTGTGCGAGCTGTGAGAGCTGTGTGGGCTGTGAGAGCTGTGTGGGCTGTGAGATGTGTGGGCTGTGAGCTGTGTGGGCTTTGAGAGCTGTCAGAGCTGTGTGGGCTGTGAGAGCTGTGTGGGCTGTGAGAGTTGTGTGAGCTGTGAGAGCTGTATGGGCTGTAAGAGTTGTGTGGGCTGTGAGAGCAGTGTGGGCTGTGAGAGTGTGGGCTGTGTGGGCTGTGAGAGCTGTGAGAGCTGTGTGGGCTGTGAGAGCTGTGTGGGCTGTGAGAGCTGTGTGGGCTGTGTAAGCTGTGAGAGCTGTGTGGGCTGTGAGAGCTATGTGGGCTGTGAGCTATGTGGGCTGTGAGCTGTGTGGGCTGTGAGAGCTGTGAGAGCTCTGTGGGCTGTGAGAGCTGTGTGGGCTGTGAGAGCTGTGTGGGCTGTGTGGGCTGTGAGAGCTGTGTGGGCTGTGAGAGCTGTGTGGGCTGTGAGAGCTGTGTGGGCTGTGAGGGCTGTGAGGCCTGTGAGAGGTGTGTGGGCTGTGAGAGCTGTGTGGGCTGTGAGAGCTGTGTTGGCTGTGAGAGCTGTATGGGCTGTGAGAGTTGTGAGAGCTGTGTGGGATGTGAGCTGTGTGGGCTGTGAGGGCTGTGTGAGCCGTGAGAGCTGTGTGGGTTGTGAGAGCTGTGTGGGCTGTGTGGGCTGTGAGAGCTGTGAGATCTGTGTGGGCTGTGAGAGCCTTGCGGGCTGTGAGAGCTGTGTGGGCTATGAGAGTGTGGGCTGTGTGGGCTGTGACAGCTGTGAGAGCTGTGTGGGCTGTGAGAGCTGTGTTGGCTGTGAGAGCTGTGTGGGCTGTGAGAGCTGTGTGGGCTGTGAGAGTTTTGTGGGCTGTAAGGGCTGTGAGGCCTGTGAGAGCTGTGTGGGCTGTGAGAGCTGTGTGGGCTGTGAGAGCTGTATGGGCTGTGAGAGCTGTGAGAGCTGTGTGGGATGTGAGCTGTGTGGCCTGTGAGGGCTGTGTGAGCTGTGAGAGCTGTGTGAGTTGTGAGAGCTGTGTGGGCTGTGTGGGATGTGAGACCTGTGTGGGCTGTGAGAGCTGTGCGGGCTGTGAGAGCTGTGTGGGCTATGAGAGTGTGGGCTGTGTTGGCTGAGAGAGCTGTGAGAGCTTTGTGGGCTGTGAGAGCTGTGTGGGCTGTGAGAGCTGTGTGGGCAGTGTGGGCTGTGAGAGGTGTGTGGGCTGTGAGAGTTTTGTGGGCTGTGAGGGCTGTGGGGCTGTGAGGGCTGTGAAGGCCGTGTGGGCTGTGAGGGCTGTGAGGCCTGTGAGAGCTATGTGGGCTGTGAGAGCTGTGTGTGCTGTGAGAGCTGTGTGAGCTGTGAGGGTTGTGAGAGCAAAACTTCACAAACAAGAAGATTTGGACCAAGTCTTTGATATTGTTGCATGATTTGATTATTTATGTATCTGTATATTGAACCCTTGTGTGTGCATAGGATTGTGTCTCATAATCCTTGCCGCCTGTGCCTGTATGTCACCGCAGCAGCAGGCCCACAGCATCATCTCGGGCCAACACCGTCCCTCAGGACCCAGAGAGACGACTTGGTGCGTCTCGTCGCAGCCGCCAGTGAGAACTTGGACACTGCCGGTAGGGCCCTGCTGGACACCTCTGCAAGCCCTCTACCCCTGCATGGAGAGGTATGAATAAATACTGTCCTCATGTGACACCAAAGAAACAAAAGGCCACTTTATTGTGCATTAACAATAAAGATTTATGGTCTGACTTAAATCCAACTCATGTCATTATTACATTTGTCATGCATGAGTGCAGTGTTGTGTGAGGGTATGGGTGCACTAGAAACAGTTAATAGTGATGTGGTTGCGGCGCCTGTGTCCTTCAGCAGGATTTTTCCCGTGTGCATGACGCACATGTGGAGGTGGGCGGTTGTCCCCTTCCGACTCACTGCCAGATATCTCCACTGGTATCCTGCGCTTGGTAGCAATGTTGTGGAGTATTGCACACACGGCCACGATGCGGCAGCAGACCTCAGTTGTGTATTTGATGGCCCCACCAGTCTTGTGAAGTATGCGGAAACGGCTCTTCAATAGGCCAAATGTCCTCTCTATGCAATTTCTTGTGCGTATGTGTGCAGCATTGTAACGCCATTGCTGTGGTGTGGCAGGGTTGAGGTATGGGGTGAGGAGGTACTCACGTAGACCATAGGTGCTGTCACCTGAAGGTAAGAAGCACAAGGTGAGTGTCTGTTCTGTGTAGATACATGATCACAGTGTACTATTTGGGGGCATGTGTACTTACCTAGTAGGTGTCCTTCGCCAAAGTCTCCCCTGGCCAGTCGTGTGTGCATACCGCTGTGCCGGAAGATGAAGGAGTCATGCGTGCTCCCCGGATATTGTGCCACTATGTCCGTGATGAAATTCTTGGCGTTGCACACCATCTGGATATTGAGGGAGTGGTAGGACTTGCAGTTGCGGTACATGTATTCCGTTTGTGCTGGTGGGCAGACGTGGATGTGGGTACAGTCAATGCATCCAATTACATGTGGCAATTGTGCAATGTTGTAGAAATGAAGCTTGGTGTCATTCAAGTCCTGTTGGGTGGCGGGGAATGAGATGTAGTGGTGTAGCCGGGTCAGCATTGCATCCAGGAAACCCGTTAGGCAGCGGGACATGGTGGGCTGGGATATCCCCCCTGCAACAGCTACTATCCCCTGGAAGCTTCCGGAGGCCAGTAGGTGCAGGCTGCACAATACCTGGACATGGGTGGGCACGGCATTGGTCCTCCTTGTTGGGTGCTGCATCAGGGGGTCTATGTCCCCGATCAGCTTGATGATCATTGCCCCATTCAGGCGGTACTTAGAGTAATTTTGCTCATCAGTTTCGCCCAGAAGGGTGATCCGCTGGCGGAATATTCGCTCCTGGATCCTGCGTCTGTTCTGTGCTGCTCGCTGTAGCCTTCGCCGCCTGACCACCATATAGAGTCCTGGCATTGTGAGAGTCCTCATGCTCCAGCTGCGTCTCCTTAAGTGTGTTTGGTCAGAGCTGCACCTGTTGGTAGTTTGTTAAAGTTGATTGAATTTTTTTTTTTCCTTACTGGTTACCACCTGGTTTGGGTTCTCCTTAAATTGCAGCTCGCAAATAGCGATTTTTGGGTTTGAGATGTCATCAGTGATGTCATCAGTGATGTCACTGACCATGTCATGAATGATGTAATATGTGACATCATCAGCAGTGGATTGCGGGTGCGCGAAATATATTTAGTCCAACTAACTATATAGGAGCAATTTCAATGTTTTTTTAAATGCTAATACCTAACTATATATGACCTGAAACCTATGGTTTTTTCAGTGAATTTGCACGGTTTTTTAAATGCTAATTCCTAACTATATATAACCTGAAACCGATGGTTTTTTCAGTGAATTTCCAAGGTTTTTTAAATGCTAGTACCTAACTATATATGACCTGAAACCTTTGGTTTTTTCAGTGAATTTGCAAGGTTTTTTAATTGCTAATACCTAACTATGTAGGGCTTCAAACCTATAGTTTTTTCAGTGAATATATATATTTTTATTTTCAAGTTTTTTTTATATAATTACAGGGTCCGCGCACCGTGAGCGCTCCGAAAGCACACCGTAAACGCTCTGAGGTCTTACCCCGACAAATTTTTTTAAATTTCTAAAACATAATATCTACGTTTTTAACGTTGATTTTAAAGGTAGACAATGCTTTAATGTAGAAAATGGTTTTTTTAAACTTTTAACAACAGTATTTTACTTTTTTAGTAACAAATCTTGCGAGGGTGCGTCGCACGTGCACGCAACGTAAGAGCTCTGTCCGCGCAACGTAAAAGCTCCGAGCTCTTACCCCCGAAAGTTTTATAAACTTTAAATCGTTATATCTACGTATTCATTGCACAATGTAAAGGTACACATTATCTGGGATAATAAAGAACATGTTAATTTAAACTTTTAAAGACCATATATAACTTTATTAAAGCAATCATAAATCTCGCGAGGGTGCGTATTACGTAAGCGCATCGTAAGATGACGTAACCGCTCCGTAAATAATACGTAAACGCACCGTAAGCTTACGTAAGTGCTCCGTAAACACTCCGTAAGATTACGTTTAACCATTTGACCTGAAAACAAGACATTCTATTGGTTTATAATACTTCCTACTCCAATTGTAGACAGACCCCTCCCATGTTCATCATTCTTCTTTGGCTTTCAGAGAAGCAACATCTACTTTCAACAGCTCCTGGCTTGTTTGGAAATGGCTGAACGTGAGGAATCAGAACATTCTTCTTCAGAAGAATATGTGGAAGAGGTCCCCCATCCATCTAAAAAAGAGTCCATAGTCTAGAAGTTTTTTTCATTCCCAGAAGGTTTGAAGAAAGTCAATGCACCGCATGTCACATGCAAAATCTGTGACACAGTATTGTCAAGAGGCAATCCAAATAAAAAATATTCTTTTGGAACCTATAGCATGGAACGCCATGTTAAGAATATGCACCCTAACAATTGGGCTAGAGCTGTGGTGCGTAGATCTGAAGAGCAGGGCTTTGCTCCTAGTACTTCAACAGCACCACCAATGCCAGCTTCCACGATTGCCAATATCCAGCCGGAATTGAAAAATCTAATGATGCAGTGCATACAGTGCAATAAATTAGTTGCCTTTGGACAACAGTCCGTAGAAGCTATTTTGCAGAAAAACAGGAGCCACAAGTGCACCAAATAATTTTTTTCTTTATTTTTCATGGTTTGTTCATGTTGAACAATTGTTTTGGTTATAAAGTCCATTTTTTTACACCGTTTTTCTAGCAACCCAAAAAAATACAAAAAAACCCAGTTTTTTTTAGAACTACCTCTACTGGTCAAAAAAAGAACTATATTTCTATGTTTGTATGTAAAATTTTGTTATAGTAAATGTAAAAGTGCAAAACTATAAGGATGTGGTACAGCATAAATCTATAGGGTGTTTACCTATAGTATAATGTAGTACTTCCAAAGCACTGAAATGTAACATATGTATATAAATATGTTACAACTCAATGGGCCAGATGTACGTAATCTCGATTTACCTACTCATGAATACCAAGGGCCCGATGTAGGTAATCCCAGAATACCACTTCTTAAATACTGAATCATACCAATTCGGTATTTAAGAACTGGCAATAGGAATGTAGGTATTTTTACCGAATTAATTACCAATTCGGTGAAATTCAGTAATTACCGATTCGATAATTACCGAATCTGTATTTGCCATTAATTCCTATGGGCCTTGAAGACCATAGGAATCAATGGCAAATACTGATTCGGTAATTACCGAATCTGTAAATGCCGAATCCTGCCAGGGGGAACAGGGTGTCACTTTGACACCCTGTACCACCTCTGTTTTTGGCTTGTGTGCAATGTGACACACATACATGCCCTTAAGGAATGTATGTGTGCCACATGGCACAGGTGTACATGCACAGATGTGCTTGTACACAGGAATTCCTTATTTACCACCCAATTGTATTGAGTGGTAAATAACGAATTCTTAAACGCCTCTAGCACGATCAACAGTGCTACCTACATTAGAATTTACAGATTTGGTATTTTTACTGAGTCTGTATTACCGATTCGGTAATTTTACCGATTCAGTAAATACAGAATCGGTAAAAATACCAAATCTGTAAATAAATGCCTCCTACATAGGAAAAGGCATTTACCAGTCGGTAACGGCCAAATTTAGCCGTTACCGACCAGTAAATGCCTACCTACATCACGTCCCAAATCATACCACTTTAATATTTAAGAGTAGGTAAATGGGATGTAAGTAATTTCTCTTTTGAAATTACTGAATCTGTTTAATTCAGTCATTTTACCGAATCGGTATTTACCAATTCGGTAATTGCCATTGATTCCTATGGGCCTTGAGGCCAATAGGAATCAACGGCAATTACTGAATCAGTAAATACCGATTCGGTAAAATTACCAAATTGTCAAGGGGGACAGGTTCTCACTTTGACAGCCTGTTGCACCCCTGATTCTGACTTCTGTGCCATGTCACACACAGACATGGTCTTACGACATGTATGTGTGCCACATGGCACAAATGTACATGCACAGATGTGCATGTACACAGCAATTCATTATTTACCCCCGAAAGTGTTATCGTTATATCTACATATTCATTGTACAATATAAAAGTACACATTATCTTGGATAATAAAGAACATGTTCATTTTAATGTTTAAACAACATATATAACTTTAGTTAAGCAACTTTAAAACAACATATATAACTTTATTTAAGCAACATTTAAAAAACATATATAACTTTATTTAAGCCATTACAAATCTTGTAAGGGTGCGTACCAAACAGTTCTTTTTACAACTACCTCTACTGGCTTTCTATGTTTGTATGTAAAAGTTTGTCATACTGAATGTCAAAGTGCAAAACTATAAGGATGTGGTACAGCTTAAACCTATAAGGTGTTTACCTATAGTATACTGTACTACTTCCAAAGCACTGAAATGTAACATATGTACATAAATATGTTACAACTCAATGGGCCAGATGTACGTAATCTCGATTTACCTACTCATAAATACCAAATCATACCACTTCAATATTTAAGAGTAGGTCATTTGGATGTAGGTAATTTCTCTTTTGAAATTACCAAATCTGTATAATTCTGTCATTTTACCGATTTGGTAATTGCCATTGATTCCTATAAATCTTGAGGCCAATAGGAATCAATGGCAATTACCGAATCAGTAATTACCGAATCGGTAAAATTACCGAATTGACAAGGGGGACAGGTTGTCACTTTGACAGCCTGTTGCACCCCTGATTCTGACTTGTGTGCCATGTCACACACATACATGGTCTTACGACATATATGTGTGCCACATGGCACAAATGTACATGCACAGATATGCATGTACACAGGAATTCATGATTTACCTCTGAAAGTTTTATAAACTTTAAATCGTTATATCTACGTATTCATTGAACAATATAAAGGAACACATTACCTGGGAAAATAAAGAACATGTTTTTTTTAAACTTTTAAACAACATATATAACTTTATTTAAACAATTATAAATGTCACAAGGGTGCGTACCACGTAAGCACATCAAAAGATGACGTAAGCGCTCCGTAAATAAAACGTAAACGCAACATAAGCTTACGTGAGCACTCCGTAACCGCTCCCTAAACACTCAGTAATCTTACGTCCAACCATGTGACCTTATAACAAAAGATTTTATTGGTTTATAATACTTCCTACTCTAATTCTTGAAAGACGTCTCCCATCTTCATCATTCTTCTTTGGCTTTCGAGGAAGCAACACCTTTTTTCATCAGCACTTTGCTCTTGAAAAATCTACTGAAATGGCTGAACAGCAGGAACCTGAGAAACCCCTACAACAGAGAGAGAGTCCATAGTACGGAAATTTTTTAAATACCCAGAAAAATAGAAAAAGGTAAATGTGCCTTTTGTCACATGTAAAATCTGTGACACAGTACTTTCAAGAGGGGATCCACAGAAGAAGTACAGCTTTGGAACTTATAATGGAGGTTTGTTCGAATCATTCAGGGTAACGAGGGGAACGAGACAGGGTTGCCCCCTGTCCCCTCTGTTGTTCGATCTGTATATAGAGCCGTTCGCACAAAAACTTAGAGAGAACCAACAAATTAAACCTTTGTCTACTGCGATTGGACTAAAAAAGTGGCCCTTTACGCAGATGACATCATGATTTTCACACCAGATATAAACATTGCGTTTCCGGTGATTATAGATCTCGCCTTGGAGTTTGGAAAGGTGTCAGGATACGAGGTGAATGCCTCAAAAACAGAGTCAATGTCATGGAATGTTGACCTAAATACACATAGCGTGACATCGAGGGCTAACTTGAGATACCTTGGGATAGTCATAGATAAAAATATAAACACAATAGCCACCCTAAATTTTGCAAAAATAGCAGCGCAGTGCCGAAAACTGATGAGAGCATGGGCTCACCTTCCTCTCACCATCTTGGGGAAGGTAAATCTAGTTAAAATGTCCATACTGCCAAAGATAACATTTCTATTTAACTCAATACCACTGTTTTTTGATCCTAAATTAATTGCAAAACTGCAGAGTGAGATATCCTCTTTTATCTGGAATAACAAAAATCCTAGAATTGCTTGGAAAAAGATAAGGCGTCGGAGGGAGAAGGGCGGGTTGGCGGGCCCAGACCTTCAGGCTTATGCATGGGCATTCCAGCTAGCGCATGCACGCATGCTTTTTAAAACACCAGCTGATTCAGGCCTGGGCCTTATGTTTTCTACTTTGTTGAGTTGTGAGGGAGTTGGGTAAGCCAGCTTCCTTTTTAAGTTTGGAGATCCCAAATTCTTTAAAAAGATAAAGTTGAAGATACTACAGGGGATGGCCAATACATGGTACAGAGTGAGATACTCGATTAATCTAGGATATTTTTCAAGCAGAGCTCCAATATGGGACCTACCTGCACCCCCTCCCTGGGCGGAAGACGCACTAGCCCTACCACTTAAAAAGGCAGGTATCGCATCTTGGGGAGACTTATTTTCTGATGGATCTCTGCTTCCATGGAACTACTTTACTAACAAAGTCGGACCGAGATATTCAAGATTTAAATACTTACGAACTTCTAGCTGGGCCCAGGCGCAGAATACACCGCCCTCACGTAACAGCAGACTCCCTTTAGGGGGAGTGAGCGAACTAGAAGTATGCCTGCTTGACAAACCACGTATAAAAAAAGAGATCTCGCTCTGGTATAACATGATCATAGAGGAATCAGACGGTAAATTCTGTCTTCCAACGCAATTGTGGGCAGAGTCTATGCCAGGAGTAGATGTGGAAGAACTTTGCCTAACCTCATGTATAGTATTGTGGGATTTGGTTAAGCCTGCTTGGCTCTGAAGGAACCATGTATTTACAATACACAGAGCGTATTACTCCCCGCAAAGGCTGTCAACATTTTCCCAGACAGGGCCTGTCTCTTGCCCAAGATGCGGATTGGTGGCGGCGTCCGACATCCACATGTTTTTTGAATGCCCACAAAGCACTCCATTCTGGGATTCCATAAGTAGTAAATTGTCTTCGATTTTGGATTGTCAGGTCACTATCGATTTGGGCTTAGTCATTTTTGGCCTGAGTGGAAAAACTCGTAACGCTGCCTCCAACTTAGTGTTTTACTCCATTCTGGCGGCCCGCAGGGAAATTTGTAGACACTGGAAAGACGCTTTGCCACCCACCTTCTATGAATGGCGTTCTTCAATCCTCCAGATCTCGAAACTTGATTTGGCAAGGGGAGGAAATCTGGTGAAAAGAGCCTTTTGGAAGCTGCTGGAGAGTACATGTTGACACCTGGTTTTTTTTTTTTCCCCCCAGGTCCGATGAATAATGCAGACATGGCTCACTTTCTGGCTCTGCCACAGTTGTGTCGTTGCTTAAAGGGCCTCGGTAATCCGGGCACTATTGTCTAACAGAGCAGCCCACATGCTAGAATCTCACGGCCTGCCAGCTGATACTGAAGGGGTTTTCTTCACCACCCCTCCTACGTTATCCCCGCCAGCTGAAGCTGAGTCAGTACAGAGGCACTGCCTGATTTTCGGCTCTGCGGTAGTCTTCTGTCTTGACAGATTGGAGCCAATGAACGCAAATGAGGATAAAAAAAAGAAGAAAAAAAAGAAAAAAGAAAAAAAAAGGAACTTATAACATGGAACACCATGTCCGAAATATACAACAAACAATTGGAGTAAAGCTGTGATGAAAAGATCAGAGGAGCAGGGCTCTGCTCCCAGCACTTCTGAAGCAACATCACCACCAATGCAAGCATCAATGGTTGCAAATATCCAACCTGAACTTAACAATTTGATGATGCAATGCATTCATTGCCAGAAACTAATAGCCTTTGGACAAGAGCATTCTGAACACAAGGAACTTGAGGATTCTTCTAGTTCATCTTCAGAAGAGTTTGTTCCTAAAACCCCTAGAACACAGAGAGAGTACATAGTACGGAAATGTTTAAAAAACCCAGAAAGAGAGAAAAAGGTAAATGCGCCTTTTGTCACATGTAAAATCTATCACACAGTACTTTCAAGAGGGAATCCACAGAAACAGTACAGCTTTGGAATTTATAGCATGGAATGCCATGTCCAGAATATACACCCAAATAATTGGAGTAAAACTGTAATAAAAAGATCATCAGAGGAGCAGGGCTCTACTCCCAGCACTTTTCTGAAGCAACAGGAAGCACAGGTGCATTCCCAGGAGCATTTTTTCTTTTCTCTGAAGATTGTCCTTTGCATGAATCTTCTAATTGAGTCCTCTTGGTCGATAAAACTTGCTTATAAAATCTCTTTTGGCGGTCTTTCGTAGGCATAATCTATTATGACTCTGTAGATATTTACAATCTGTTGAAAAGAAAAATGTGACATATTATAGACCACTACTTACATAACACATAGCAAATACATTAACTAAACATTATAAACACTAGTTCTCATCTCTCTTTGTGTGTCTCATATCACTCCTTGCCTGCACTATCTCCTTCTTTTCATTCCTCATCTCACTCTCTCCTTCCATCATCTCTCTGTTTGTATGTGTGTGTCATCTCAATCTCTGCCTACACCATCTGTCTGTTTGTGTGTGTGTGTCATCTCACTCTCTGTGCCTAAAATGATTTAACAATCTAAATGTTTTTTGCTGAAATGACTGGCTTTAAGATTTTTGACACGCATCACACTGAGTGTGTATGTGAATTAAGGAATTATATTTTCATCTTTTTCCTTAATGTTAGCTGTGTGTGCTTACAGTTTGTATCTTTTACCTTATACGGTAGACTTCTTTTAAAAGTGTTTCTCATGCTTGAATTCAATGCTGGTATAGACATAGTTATGTTATGTTATGTTATTCAGTTTTTGTATAGCGTACAGCTACTCACAAGGAGTGTCCCGACGCTTTCCACCCTCAACTCATAGGAAATAACACAACACAGCTAAAAAACAGACAACAAAACAATGCAGAAACAGTGGGAAGTTAAAAACAGACTAGGAGTTAAAAAGCCAGGTCTTCAGGCCCCTCCTAAACTGGAGCAGATTGGCAGTACTCCGAAGAGAAAATGGAAGCAGATTCCAAAGCTGGGGGGCTCTGCAGCCAAAAGACCGCCCTCCCGCACGGGCCTTCCTCACCCGTGGAACCACCGCTTTACAAAGAGCTTCCGAACGGAGGGAAGGAGCTGGACGATAGAAAGTTAGTCTCTGCTGCAGATAGCCCGCTCCTGATCCATGCAGAGCTTTATGCATCAGGGTCAAGGATTTAAACTGGATCCTCTTCCTGATGGGGAGCCAATGAAGCGTCTGGAGCAGGCCGGAAGCTCGAGCTCGTCTCCCTAAGCCAAAGATCGCCCGGGCAGCAGAGTTCTGCACCACCTGCAGGCGCTGGACCAGATAGTCAGGAAGGCCGAGAAAAAGAGCGTTGGCATAATCTAGCCTCGAACCGACCAGAGCCTGCACAGTAATCCTCCTGTGCTCCTCAGATAACAAAGGCAAAAATTTGCGGAGCATTTTCAGTAGTCCGTAGCAAGTGCCGGCCAGGCCAAGAATGTGAGTTCGGAGCGACAGCTGATTGTCTAGCTTGACGCCCAAATTTTTGGCCACCACGGAGGACTGTGCGGGACGACTCATGTCGGACGGCCACCAATGCTGCCACTCCGGATCGGCAACGCAACCAAAAAATAAAATCTCGGACTTGCCTGAGTTGGCCCTCAGACCGTTCCGCTGGAACCAGTCGAAGACCAGCGCCAGGCAGTCCCGGATTCTCTCTCCCACAAACTCTTGATCTTTCCCGCATGTGAAGAGGAGTTGCGTGTCGTCGGCATAGGAGACGATCTGGGCCCCATACGCCTCCACCAAGGCCGCCAGAGGGGACATAAAGATGTTAAATAATGTGGGGCTCAACACAGAACCCTGTGGAACCCCTACTCCCAATCGGCATCTCGGCGGAGCTCTGGGAAACCCAGACCGTCTGGCGGCGGCCTTCCAGGAAAGAAGTAAACCACCTGAGCACCGTCCCCCTCAGGCCGATGTCATAAAGCCTGGTTAGAAGCGCCTTATGGGGGACGGTGTCGAAAGCCGCCGAAAGATCTAACATGACCAACATGGCCCTTCCGCCGACATCCAGAGTCTCCCTGATGATCTCAGTCACCTCTATCAAGGCTGTTTCCGTACTAAAATTAGGACGGAAGCCCGATTGAGATGGATGGAGCAGATTATTGGCTTCCAAAAAACCAGAAAGCACCCCATGGGCATGTTTTTCCGTCAGCTTCGCCAGTGCTGGTAACAGCGAGATTGGCCTGTAGTTCGCCAAAACTTCGGTGTCAAGGCCCGGTTTTTTTAGGAGGGGGATCACCATCGCTCTTTTCCAAGAGCTGGGGACCCGTCCCTCCCTCAGGGAGGCATTAAGGATAAAGTTGACCAAAGGGTTCACCACTGCCGCCATCCCGGCCAAAAATTTGGCAGGGCAGGGGTCAAGTGGCGAACCAGATTTGAGGTTGGCCAACAGCGTATGAGAGGCCTCGCTGGAAACAGTGGGGAAGTCGGACAGCACTGCCGCCGAAATCTGCGGCAGTCCACAGTCCACCCTCACACCGCTACCTCCGTCCGGTTCCTCCGCGAAGGTGGCCTGAATGGCCTTGATCTTATTTGTGAAGAAACCAGCGAGATCGCATTCCCAGGCATCCGCCGAAGCTGGTGGGGGCGGATGGGAGCTGGGGATCGTAAACTCCCTCACAATATTAAAGATCTCCTTACAGGAGTTCGCAGATGCCTCTATCCTCCTAGCCAGATACTCCCTCTTGGCACCGAGAATGTCCCGATGGTAAGTCTTCAACACCGCCTTGTAGGCAAGTTTAGCCTCCCCATCGTACACCAGGCGCCAGGCCCTCTCGGCCACCTTGCACTGCCTACGAGCCACACGGAGCGCCTCCGTAAACCACGGGGCCGAATGCCGAACCACCGTGGACCGGGGGACAACCTTGGGGGCAAGATCATCCAGCCGATCGGTAAGCCAACGCTGCAGAGTCTCCGTGTCGCTATCCAAGTCACCCGAGAGAGGACAAGGGTGCTCCAGCAGCGCCTGCTCGAGCAAGACAGGAGTTATTCTATAAAGCGCTCTCGAGGCCGGTCTAAGCGAGGTAGGCGCTCTGTGATCCGGACGCGCACGTTCCAGCACCAAAAAACTAATCAACCAGTGATCAGTCCAGAGCATCTGCAGAGTAGCAACCTCCATAAGTGGAACCGATGAAAACACCTGATCCAGGGTGTGCCCCTTCTCATGTGTAGGCCCTGTCACGCATGGAATAAGACCAAGCGGAGATGTAACATCCAGCAATTTGGCCGCATCAGGGTCATCCGCCACATCCAGGTGGAAATTAAAATCACCAGCCACAATGCAGTGCTGGGTGGACAACGCCAACTCTGAGACGACAGTCTGTAGATCCTCCAAAAAGGAACCCACAGGACCTGGTGGTCTATAGACCAGCAGCCCCTTCAGGGCCTGGCCCGGGGACAATCTGATCATAAAGGCAATCGACTCGGCATTCCCAATAGGATTCAAGGGAAGCACAGAGCAGGAGACGCTCTTTTTCACCACGACCCCTACTCCCCCTCCCCTACCCTTCGCTCTGTCCTGACGGAAGATGTTATATTCCGGCGGGATAGCAGAGAAGACGTCCGGATGGGAAGCCTCTCCGAGCCAAGTTTCCGTCAGTAACAGGCACAGGGGATTTTCCCTGACCAAAAGGTCATGGATGTGCAGGGCATGACGACCTACCGACCTTGTGTTCAGCAGCATACAAAGATGCCTCGCATCAGCAGTTGCCAGATAGTGCTAATGGTTTCATTGGGCTTGTAAATATGCTCCTTTTTTACAAGCGCTTTGCACTACCTTTAACATGGATGCAAGCAGTAAATGTATACAGAGGGATAGGAATAGCAGATAGAAATCAATATGAAATGCCACCGCTTGACGAATCCCCCCAAAACTTTCAGGGAAGGAGCGGAGCACAGTGAAGCAAATTTAAAGAAAATTACAGGCAGATCCCTCAATTGGCACCAAAGTTTCTTTGCTGCCGTTATTGTCTTTGCCAGTGTTTCTTTGCTGCCGTTACTCTCTTTGCCAGTGTTTCTTTGCTGACGTTATTGTCTTTGTTAGTGCTTGTTCGCTGCTGGTATTATCTTTGCCAGAGCTGTGTGGGCTGTGTGGGCTGTGAGAGCTGTCTGAGCTGTGAGAGCTGTGTGGGCTGTGAGAGCTGGTGGGCTGTGAGAGCTGTGTGGGCTGTGAGAGCGGTGTGGGCTGTGAGAGCTGTGAGAGCTGTGTGGGCTGTGAGAGCTGTGTGGGATGTGAGCTGTGTGGGCTGTGAGGGCTGTGTGAGCTGTGAGAGCTGTGTGGGCTGTGAGAGCAGTGTGGGCTGTGTGGGCTGTGTGGGCTGTGAGAGCTGTGTGGGATGTGAGAGCTGTGCAGGCTGTGAGAGCTGTGTGGGCTGTGAGAGTGTGGGGTGTGTGGGCTGTGAGAGCTGTGAGAACTGTGTGGGCTGTGAGAGCTGTGTAGGCTGTGTGGGCTGTGACAGCTGTATGGGCTGTGAGAGCTGTATAGGCTGTGAGAGCTGTGAGAGCTATATGTGCTGGGAGAGCTGTGAGAGCTGTGTGGGATGTGAGCTGTGTGGGCTGTGTGAGCTGTGAGAGCTGTGTGGGCTGTGAGAGCTGTGTGGGCTGTGAGAGCTGTGCGGGCAGTGTGGGCTGTGAGAGCTGTGAGAACTGTGTGGGCTGTGAGAGTGTGGGCTGTGAGGGCTGTGAGGCCTGTAAGAGCTGTGTGGACTGTGAGCTGCGTGGGCTGTGAGAGCTGTGTGGCCTGTGAGAGCGGTGTATGCTGTGAGAGCTGTGTGGGCTGTGAGGGCTGTGAGAGCTGTATGGGCTGTGAGAGCTGTGAGAGCTCTGTGGGATGTGAGCTGTGTGAGCTGTGAGAGCTGTGAGAGCTGTGTGGGCTGTGGGAGCTGTGTGGGCTGTGAGCTGTGTGGGCTGTGAGAGCTGTCAGAGCTCTGTGGGCTGTGAGAGCTGTGTGGGCTGTGAGAGCTGTGTGAGCTGTGAGAACTGTATGGGCTGTGAGCGTTGTGTGGTCTGTGAGAGCTGTGTGGGCTGTGAGAGTGTGGGCTGTGTGGGCTGTGAGAGCTGTGAGAGCTGTGTGGGCTGTGAGAGCTGTGTGGGCTGTGAGAGCTGTGTGGGCTGTGTAAGCTGTGAGAGCTGTGTGGGCTGTGAGAGCTGTGTGGGCTGTGAGCTATGTGGGCTGTGAGCTGTGTGGGCTGTGAGAGCTCTGTGGGCTGTGAGAGCTGTGTGGGCTGTGAGAGCTGTGTGGGCTGTGTGGGCTGTGAGAGCTGTGGTGGCTGTGAGAGCTGTGTGTTGTGAGAGCTGTGTGGGCTGTGAGGGCTGTGAGGGCTGTGAGGCCTGTGAGAGCTGTGTGGGCTGTGAGAGCTGTGTGGGCTGTGAGAGCTGTATGGGCTGTGAGAGCTGTGAGAGCTGTGTGGGATGTGAGCTGTGTGGGCTGTGAGGGCTGTGTGAGCTGTGAGAGCTGTGTGGGTTGTGAGAGCTGTGTGGGCTGTGAGAGTGTGGGCTGTGTGGGCTGTGAGGGCTGTGTGAGCTGTGAGAGCTGTGTGGGCTGTGAGGGCGGTGTGGGCTGTGTGGGCTGTGTGGGCTGTGAGAGCTGTGTGGGCAGTGAGAGCTGTGCGGGCTGCGAGAGCTGTGTGGGCTGTGAAAGTGTGGGCTGTGTGGGCTGTGAGAGCTGTGTGGGCTGTGAGAGCTGTGTGGGCTGTGACAGCTGTATGGGCTGTGAGAGCTGTATGGGCTGTGAGAGCTGTGAGAGCTATATGTGCTGTGAGAGCTGTGAGAGCTGTGTGGGATGTGAGCTGTGTGGGGTGTGAGGGCTCTGTGAGCTGTGAGAGCTGTGTGGGCTGTGAGAGCTGTGTGGACTGTGAGAGCTGTGTGAGCTGTGTGGGCTGTGAGAGCTGTGAGAACTGTGTGGGCTGTGAGAGTGTGGGCTGTGAGGGCTGTGAGGCCTCTGAGAGCTGTGTGGACTGTGAGCTGCGTGGGCTGTGAGAGCTGTGTGGGCTGTGAGAGCTGTGTGTGCTGTGAGAGCTGTGTGGGCTGTGAGGGCTGTGAGAGCTGTATTGGCTGTGAGAGCTGTGAGAGCTCTGTGGGATGTGTGAGCTGTGTGAGCTGTGAGAGCTGTGTGGGCTGTGAGAGCTGTGTGGGCTGTGAGCTGTGTGGGCTGTAAGCTGTGTGGGCTTTGAGAGCTGTCAGAGCTGTGTGGGCTGTGAGAGCTGTGTGGGCTGTGAGAGTTGTGTGAGCTGTGAGAGCTGTATGGGCTGTGAGAGTTGTGTGGGCTGTGAGAGCAGTGTGGGCTGTGAGAGTGTGGGCTGTGTGGGCTGTGAGAGCTGTGAGAGCTGTGTGGGCTGTGAGAGCTGTGTGGGCTGTGAGAGCTGTGTGGGCTGTGTAAGCTGTGAGAGCTGTGTGGGCTGTGAGAGCTATGTGGGCTGTGAGCTATGTGGGCTGTGAGCTGTGTGGGCTGTGAGAGCTGTGAGAGCTCTGTGGGCTGTGAGAGCTGTGTGGGCTGTGAGAGCTGTGTGGGCTGTGAGCTGTGTGGGCTGTAAGCTGTGTGGGCTTTGAGAGCTGTCAGAGCTGTGTGGGCTGTGAGAGCTGTGTGGGCTGTGAGAGTTGTGTGAGCTGTGAGAGCTGTGTGGGCTGTGAGAGCTGTGTGAGCTGTGAGAGCTGTATGGGCTGTGAGCATTGTGTGGTCTGTGAGAGCTGTGTGGGCTGTGAGAGTGTGGGCTGTGTGGGCTGTGAGAGCTGTGAGAGCTGTGTGGGCTGTGAGAGCTGTGTGGGCTGTGAGAGCTGTGTGGGCTGTGTAAGCTGTGAGAGCTGTGTGGGCTGTGAGAGCTGTGTGGGCTGTGAGCTATGTGGGCTGTGAGCTGTGTGGGCTGTGAGAGCTGTGAGAGCTCTGTGGGCTGTGAGAGCTGTGTGGGCTGTGTGGGCTGTGAGAGCTGTGTGGGCTGTGAGGGCTGTGAGGCCTGTGAGAGCTGTGTGGGCTGTGAGAGCTGTGTGGGCTGTGAGAGCTGTGTGGGCTGTGAGAGCTGTATGGGCTGTGAGAGTTGTGAGAGTTGTGTGGGATGTGAGCTGTGTGGGCTGTGAGGGCTGTGTGAGCCATGAGAGCTGTGTGGGTTGTGAGAGCTGTGTGGGCTGTGTGGGCTGTGAGAGCTGTGAGATCTGTGTGGGCTGTGAGAGCCTTGCGGGCTGTGAGAGCTGTGTGGGCTATGAGAGTGTGGGCTGTGAGAGCTGTGAGAGCTGTGTGGGCTGTGAGAGCTGTGTGGGCTGTGAGAGCTGTGTGGGCTGTGAGAGCTGTGTGGGCTGTGAGAGGTTTGTGGGCTGTAAGGGCTGTGAGGCCTGTGAGAGCTGTGTGAGCTGTGAGAGCTGTGTGGGCTGTGAGAGCTGTGTGGGCTGTGAGAGCTGTATGGGCTGTGAGAGCTGTGAGAGCTGTGTGGGATGTGAGCTGTGTGGTTTGTGAGGGCTGTGTGAGCTGTGAGAGCTGTGTGAGTTGTGAGAGCTGTGTGGGCTGTGTGGGATGTGAGACCTGTGTGGGCTGTGAGAGCTGTGCGGGCTGTGAGAGCTGTGTGGGCTATGAGAGTGTGGGCTGTGTGGGCTGAGAGAGCTGTGAGAGCTGTGTGGGCTGTGAGAGCTGTGTGGGCTGTGAGAGCTGTGTGGGCTGTGAGAGCTGTGTGGGCTGTGAGAGTTTTGTGGGCTGTGAGGGCTGTGGGGCTGTGAGGGCTGTGAAGGCCGTGTGGGCTGTGAGGGCTGTGAGGCCTGTGAGAGCTATGTGGGCAGTGAGAGCTGTGTGTGCTGTGAGAGCTCTGTGAGCTGTGAGGGTTGTGAGAGCTGTATGGGCTGTGAGAGCTCTATGGGCTGTGAGAGTGTGGGCTGTGTGGGCTGTGAGGACTGTGTGAGCTGTGAGAGCTGTGTGGGCTGTGAGAGCGGTGTGGGCTGTGTGGGCTGTGAAAGCTGTGTGGGCTGTGAGAGCTGTGCGGGCTGTGAGAGCTGTGTGGGCTGTGAGAGTGTGGGCTGTGTGGGCTGTGAGAGCTGTGAGAGCTGTGTGGGCTGTGAGAGTTGTGTGGGCTGTGACAGCTGTATGGGCTGTGAGAGCTGTATGGGCCGTGAGAGCTGTGAGAGCTATATGTGCTATGAGAGCTGTGAGAGGTGTGTGGGTTGTGAGCTGTGTGGGCTGTGAGGGCTGTGTGAGCTGTGAGAGCTGTGTGGGCTGTGAGAACTGTGTGGGCTGTGAGAGCTGTGTGGGCTGTGAGAGCTGTGAGAACTGTGTGGGCTGTGAGAGTATGGGCTGTGAGGGCTGTGAGGCCTGTAAGAGCTGTGTGGACTGTGAGCTGCGTGTGCTGTGAGAGCTGTGTGGGCTGTGAGAGCTGTGTGTGCTGTGAGAGCTGTGTGGGCTGTGAGGGCTCTGAGAGCTGTATGGGCTGTGCGAGCTCTGTGGGATGTGAGCTGTGTGAGCTGTGAGAGCTGTGAGAGCTGTGTGGGCTGTGAGAGCTGTCTGGGCTGTGAGCTGTGTGGGCTGTGATCTGTGTGGGCTTTGAAAGCTGCCAGAGCTCTGTGGGCTGTCAGAGCTGTGTGGGCTGTGAGAGCTGTGTGAGCTGTGAGAGCTGTATGGGTTGTGAGAGTTGTGTGGGCTGTGAGAGCTGTGTGGGCTGTGAGAGTGTCGGCTGTGTGGGCTGTGAGAGCTGTGAGAGCTGTGTGGGCTGTGAGAGCTGTGTGGACTGTGAGAGCAGTGTGGGCTGTGTAAGATGTGAGAGCTGTGTGGGCTGTGAGAGCTGTGTGGGCTGTGAGCTATTTGGGCTGTGAGCTGTGTGGGCTGTGAGAGCTGTGAGAGCTCTGTGGGCTGTGAGAGCTGTGTGGGCTGTGAGAGCTGTGTGGGCTGTGTGGGATGTGAGAGCTGTGTGGGCTGTGAGAGCTGTGTGGGCTGTGAGAGCTGTGTGGGCTGTGAGGGCTGTGTGGGCTGTGAGGGCTCTGAGGCTTGTGAGAGCTGTGTGGGCTGTGAGAGCTGTGTGGGCTGTGCGAGCTGTGGGCCGTGAGAGCTGTATGGGCTGGGAGAGCTGTGAGAGCTGTATGGGCTGTGAGGGTTGTGTGAGCTGTGAAAGCTGTGTGGGTTGTGAGAGCTGTGTGGGCTGTGAGAGCTGTGAGATCTGTGTGGGCTGTGAGAGCTGTGCGGGCTGTGAGAGCTGTGTGGGCTATGAGAGTGTGGGCTGTGTGGGCTGTGAGAGCTGTGAGAGCTGTGTGGGCTGTGAGAGCTGTGTGGGCTGTGAGAGCTGTGTGTGCTGTGTGGGCTGTGAGAGCTGTGTGGGCTGTGAGAGTTGTGTGGGCTGTGAGGGCTGTGAGGGCTGTGAGGGCTGTGTGGGCTTTCAGGGCTGTGAGGCATGTGAGAGCTGTGTGGGCTGTGAGAGCTGTGTGTGCTGTCAGAGCTGTGTGGGCTGTGAGGGCTTTGAGAGCTGTATGGGCTGTGAGAGCTGTGAGAGCTCTGTGGGATGTGAGGTGTGTGAGCTGTGAGAGCTGTGTGGGCTGTGAGAGCTGTGTGGGCTGTGAGCTGTGTGGGCTGTGAGCTGTGAGAGCTCTGTGGGCTATGAGAGCTGTGTGGGCTGTGGAAGCTGTGTGGGTTGTGTGGGCTGTGAGAGCTGTGTGGGCTGTGAGAGCTGTGTGGGCTGTGAGAGATGTGTGGGCTGTGAGAGCTGTGTGGGCTGTGAGAGCTGTGTGGGCTGTAAGAGCTGTATGGGCTGTGAGAGCTGTGTGGGATGTGAGCTGTGTGGGCTGTGAGGGCTGTGTGAGCTGTGAGAGCTGTGTGGGTTGTGAGAGCTGTGTGGGCTGTGTGGGCTGTGAGAGTTGTGAGAGCTGTGTGGGCTGTGAGAGCTGTGCGGGCTGTGAGAGCTGTGTGGGCTGTGAGAGTGTGGGCTGTGTGGGCTGTGAGAGCTGTGAGTGCTGTGTGGGCTGTGAGAGCTGCGTGGGCTGTGAGAGCTATGTGGGCTGGGAGCTGTGTGGGCTGTGAGAGCTATGAGAGCTCTGTGGGATGTGAGAGCTGTGTGGGCTGTGAGAGCTGTGTGGGCTGTGTGGGCTGTGTGGGCTGTGAGAGGTGTGTGGGCTGTGAGGGCTGTGAGGCCTGTGAGAGCTGTGTGGGCTGTGAGAGCTGTGTGGGCTGTGAGAGCTGTGTGGGCTGTGAGAGCTGTATGGGCTGTGAGAGCTGTGAGAGCTGTGTGGGATGTGAGCTGTGTGGGCTGTGAGGGTTGTTTGAGCTGTGAGAGCTGTGGGGGTTGTGAGAGCTGTGTGGGCTGTGAGAGCTATTAGATCTGTGTGGGCTGTGAGAGCTGTGCGGGCTGTGAGAGCTGTGTGAGCTGTGAGAGCTGTGTGGGCTGTGAGAACTGTGTGGGCTGTGAGAGCTGTGAGAACTGTGTGGGCTGTGAGAGTATGGGCTGTGAGGGCTGTGAGGCCTGTAAGAGCTGTGTGGACTGTGAGCTGCGTGTGCTGTGAGAGCTGTGTGGGCTGTGAGGGCTCTGAGAGCTGTATGGGCTGTGCGAGCTCTGTGGGATGTGAGCTGTGTGAGCTGTGAGAGCTGTGAGAGCTGTGTGGGCTGTGAGAGCTGTCTGGGCTGTGAGCTGTGTGGGCTGTGATCTGTGTGGGCTTTGAAAGCTGCCAGAGCTCTGTGGGCTGTCAGAGCTGTGTGGGCTGTGAGAGCTGTGTGAGCTGTGAGAGCTGTATGGGTTGTGAGAGTTGTGTGGGCTGTGAGAGCTGTGTGGGCTGTGAGAGTGTCGGCTGTGTGGGCTGTGAGAGCTGTGAGAGCTGTGTGGGCTGTGAGAGCTGTGTGGGCTGTGAGAGCAGTGTGGGCTGTGTAAGCTGTGAGAGCTGTGTGGGCTGTGAGCTATTTGGGCTGTGAGCTGTGTGGGCTGTGAGAGCTGTGAGAGCTCTGTGGGCTGTGAGAGCTGTGTGGGCTGTGAGAGCTGTGTGGGCTGTGTGGGCTGTGAGAGCTGTGTGGGCTGTGAGAGCTGTGTGGGCTGTGAGAGCTGTGTGGGCTGTGAGGGCTGTGTGGGCTGTGAGGGCTGTGAGGCTTGTGAGAGCTGTGTGGGCTGTGAGAGCTGTGTGGGCTGTGAGAGCTGTGTGGGCTGTGAGAGCTGTATGGGCTGGGAGAGCTGTGAGAGCTGTATGGGCTGTGAGGGTTGTGTGAGCTGTGAAAGCTGTGTGGGTTGTGAGAGCTGTGTGGGCTGTGAGAGCTGTGAGATCTGTGTGGGCTGTGAGAGCTGTGCGGGCTGTGAGAGCTGTGTGGGCTATGAGAGTGTTGGCTGTGTGGGCTGTGAGAGCTGTGAGAGCTGTGTGGGCTGTGAGAGCTGTGTGGGCTGTGAGAGCTGTGTGTGCTGTGTGGGCTGTGAGAGCTGTGTGGGCTGTGAGAGTTGTGTGGGCTGTGAGGGCTGTGAGGGCTGTGAGGGCTGTGTGGGCTTTCAGGGCTGTGAGGCATGTGAGAGCTGTGTGGGCTGTGAGAGCTGTGTGTGCTGTGAGAGCTGTGTGGGCTGTGAGGGCTTTGAGAGCTGTATGGGCTGTGAGAGCTGTGAGAGCTCTGTGGGATGTGAGGTGTGTGAGCTGTGAGAGCTGTGTGGGCTGTGAGAGCTGTGTGGGCTGTGAGCTGTGTGGGCTGTGAGCTGTGAGAGCTCTGTGGGCTATGAGAGCTGTGTGGGCTGTGGGAGCTGTGTGGGCTGTGTGGGCTGTGAGAGCTGTGTGGGCTGTGAGAGCTGTGTGGGCTGTGAGAGATGTGTGGGCTGTGAGGGCTGTGAGGGCTGTAAGGCCTGTGAGAGCTGTGTGGGCTGTGAGAGCTGTGTGGGCTGTGAGAGCTGTGTGGGCTGTGAGAGCTGTGTGGGCTGTGAGAGCTGTATGGGCTGTGAGAGCTGTGTGGGATGTGAGCTGTGTGGGCTGTGAGGGCTGTGTGAGCTGTGAGAGCTGTGTGGGTTGTGAGAGCTGTGTGGGCTGTGTGGGCTGTGAGAGTTGTGAGAGCTGTGTGGGCTGTGAGAGCTGTGCGGGCTGTGAGAGCTGTGTGGGCTGTGAGAGTGTGGGCTGTGAGAGCTGTGAGTGCTGTGTGGGCTGTGAGAGCTGCGTGGGCTGTGAGAGCTATGTGGGCTGGGAGCTGTGTGGGCTGTGAGAGCTATGAGAGCTCTTTGGGATGTGAGAGCTGTGTGGGCTGTGAGAGCTGTGTGGGCTGTGTGGGCTGTGTGGGCTGTGAGAGCTGTGTGGGCTGTGAGGGCTGTGAGGCCTGTGAGAGCTGTGTGGGCTGTGAGAGCTGTGTGGGCTGTGAGAGCTGTGTGGGCTGTGGGAGCTGTATGGGCTGTGAGAGCTGTGAGAGCTGTGTGGGATGTGAGCTGTGTGGGCTGTGAGGGTTGTTTGAGCTGTGAGAGCTGTGGGGGTTGTGAGAGCTGTGTGGGCTGTGAGAGCTATTAGATCTGTGTGGGCTGTGAGAGCTGTGCGGGCTGTGAGAGCTGTGTGGGCTATGAGAGTGTGGGCTGTGTGGGCTGTGAGAGCTGTGAGAGCTGTGTGGGCTGTGAGAGCTGTGTGGGCTGTGTGGGATGTGAGAGCTGTGTGGGCTGTGAGAGTTTTGTGGGCTGTGAGAGCTGTGTGTGCTGTGAGAGCTGTGTGGGGTGTGAGGGCTGTGAGAGCTGTATGGGCTGTGAGAGCTATGAGAGCTCTGTGGGATGTGAGTTGTGTGAGCGGTGAGAGCTGTGTGGGCTGTGAGAGCTGTGTGGGCTGTGAGCTGTGTGGGCTGTGAGGGCTGTGAGAGCTCTGTGGGCTGTGAGAGCTGTGTGGGCTGTGAGAGCTGTGTGGGCTGTGTGGGCTGTGAGAGCTGTGTGGGCTGTGAGAGCTGTGTGTGCTGTGAGAGATGTGTGGGCTGTGAGGGCTGTGAGGGCTGTGAGGCCTGTGAGAGCTGTGTGGGCTGTGAGAGCTGTGTGGGCTGTGAGAGCTGTGTGGGCTGTGAGAGCTGTGAGAGATGTGTGGGATGTGAGCTGTGTGGGCTGTGAGGGCTTTGTGAGCTGTGAGAGCTGTGTGAGCTGTGAGAGCTGTGTGGGCTGTGTGGGCGGTGAGAGCTGTGTGGGCTGTGAGAGCTGTGTGTGCTGTGAGAGATGTGTGGGCTGTGAGGGCTGTGAGGGCTGTGAGGCCTGTGAGAGCTGTGTGGGCTGTGAGAGCTGTGTGGGCTGTGAGAGCTGTATGGGCTGTGAGAGCTGTGAGAGCTGTGTGGGATGTGAGCTGTGTCTGCTGTGAGGGCTGTGTGAGCTGTGAGAGCTGTGTGGGTTGTGAGAGCTGTGTGGGCTGTGAGAGTTGTGCGGGCTGTGAGAGCTGTGTGGGCTATGAGAATGTGGGCTGTGTGGGCTGTGAGAGCTGTGAGAGCTGTGTGGGCTGTGAGAGCTGTGTGGGCTGTGAGAGCTGTGTGGGCTGTGTGGGATGTGAGAGCTGTGTGGGCTGTGAGAGTTTTGTGGGCTGTGAGAGCTGTGTGTGCTGTGAGAGCTGTGTGGGGTGTGAGGGCTGTGAGAGCTGTATGGGCTGTGAGAGCTATGAGAGCTCTGTGGGATGTGAGTTGTGTGAGTGGTGAGAGCTGTGTGGGCTGTGAGAGCTGTGTGGGATGTGAGGGCTGTATAAGCTCTGAGAGCTGTGTGGGTTGTGAGAGCTGTGTGGGCTGTGTGTGCTGTGAGAGCTGTGAGAGCTGTGTGGGCTGTGAGAGCTGTGCGGGCTGTTAGAGCTGTGTGGGCTGTGAGAGTTTGGGCTGTGTGGGCTGTGAGAGCTGTGAGAGCTGTGTGGGCTGTGAGAGCTGTGTGGGCTGTGAGAGCTGCGTGGGCTCTGTGGGCTGTGAGAGCTGTGTGGGCTGTGAGAGTTTTGTGGGCTGTGAGGGCTGTGAAGGCTGTGTGGGCTGTGAGGGCTGTGAGAGCTGTGAGAGCTGTGTGAGCTGTGTGGACTGTGAGAGCTGTGTGGGCTGGGAGAGCTGTGTGGGCTGTGTACGCTGTAAGAGCTGTGTGGGCTGTGAGAGCTGTGTGGGCTGTGAGCTATGTGGGCTGTGAGCTGTGTGGGCTGTGAGAGCTATGAGAGCTCTGTGGGTTGTGAGAGCTGTGTGGGCTGTGAGAGCTGTGTGGGCTGTGTGGGCTGTGAGAGCTGTGTGGGCTGTGAGAGCTGTGTGGGCTGTGAGGGCTGTGAGGCCTGTGAGAGCTGTGTGGGCTGTGAGAGCTGTGTGGGCTGTGAGAGCTGTGTGGGCTGTGAGAGCTGTATGGGCTGTGGGAGCTGTGAGAGCTGTGTGGGATGTGAGCTGTGTGGGCTGTGAGGGTTGTTTGAGCTGTGAGAGCTGTGTGGGTTGTGAGAGCTGTGTGGGCTGTGAGAGCTATGAGATCTGTGTGGGCTGTGAGAGCTGTGCGGGCTGTGAGAGCTGTGTGGGCTATGAGAGTGTGGGATGTGTGGGCTGTGAGAGCTGTGAGAGCTGTGTGGGCTGTGAGAGCTCTGTGGGCTGTGAGAGCTGTGTGGGCTGTGTGGGATGTGAGAGCTGTGTGGGCTGTGAGAGTTTTGTGGGCTGTGAGGGCTGTGAGGGCTGTGTGGGCTGTGAGGGCTGTGAGGCCTGTGAGAGCTGGGTGGGCTGTGAGAGCTGTGTGTGCTGTGAGAGCTGTGTGGGCTGTGAGGGCTGTGAGAGCTGTATGGGCTGTGAGAGCTGTGAGAGCTCTGTGGGATGTGAGTTGTGTGAGCTGTGAGAGCTGTGTGGGCTGTGAGAGCTGTGTGGGCTGTGAGCTGTGTGGGCTGTGAGAGCTGTGAGAGCTCTGTGGGCTGTGAGAGCTGTGTGGGCTGTGAGAGCTGTGTGGGCTGTGAGAGCTGTGTGGGCTGTGAGAGCTGTGTGGGCTGTGAGAGCTGTGTGGGCTGTGAGAGCTGTGTGGGCTGTGTGGGATGTGAGAGCTGTGTGGGCTGTGAGAGTTTTGTGGGCTGTGAGAGCTGTGTGTGCTGTGAGAGCTGTGTGGGGTGTGAGGGCTGTGAGAGCTGTATGGGCTGTGAGAGCTATGAGAGCTCTGTGGGATGTGAGTTGTGTGAGCGGTGAGAGCTGTGTGGGCTGTGAGAGCTGTGTGGGCTGTGAGCTGTGTGGGCTGTGAGGGCTGTGAGAGCTCTGTGGGCTGTGAGAGCTGTGTGGGCTGTGAGAGCTGTGTGGGCTGTGTGGGCTGTGAGAGCTGTGTGGGCTGTGAGAGATGTGTGTGCTGTGAGAGATGTGTGGGCTGTGAGGGCTGTGAGGGCTGTGAGGCCTGTGAGAGCTGTGTGGGCTGTGAGAGCTGTGTGGGCTGTGAGAGCTGTGTGGGCTGTGAGAGCTGTGAGAGATGTGTGGGATGTGAGCTGTGTGGGCTGTGAGGGCTTTGTGAGCTGTGAGAGCTGTGTGAGCTGTGAGAGCTGTGTGGGCTGTGTGGGCGGTGAGAGCTGTGTGGGCTGTGAGAGCTGTGTGTGCTGTGAGAGATGTGTGGGCTGTGAGGGCTGTGAGGGCTGTGAGGCCTGTGAGAGCTGTGTGGGCTGTGAGAGCTGTGTGGGCTGTGAGAGCTGTATGGGCTGTGAGAGCTGTGAGAGCTGTGTGGGATGTGAGCTGTGTCTGCTGTGAGGGCTGTGTGAGCTGTGAGAGCTGTGTGGGTTGTGAGAGCTGTGTGGGCTGTGAGAGTTGTGCGGGCTGTGAGAGCTGTGTGGGCTATGAGAATGTGGGCTGTGTGGGCTGTGAGAGCTGTGAGAGCTGTGTGGGCTGTGAGAGCTGTGTGGGCTGTGAGAGCTGTGTGGGCTGTGTGGGATGTGAGAGCTGTGTGGGCTGTGAGAGTTTTGTGGGCTGTGAGAGCTGTGTGTGCTGTGAGAGCTGTGTGGGGTGTGAGGGCTGTGAGAGCTGTATGGGCTGTGAGAGCTATGAGAGCTCTGTGGGATGTGAGTTGTGTGAGCGGTGAGAGCTGTGTGGGCTGTGAGAGCTGTGTGGGATGTGAGCTGTGTTGGGCTGTGAGGGCTGTATAAGCTCTGAGAGCTGTGTGGGTTGTGAGAGCTGTGTGGGCTGTGTGTGCTGTGAGAGCTGTGAGAGCTGTGTGGGCTGTGAGAGCTGTGCGGGCTGTTAGAGCTGTGTGGGCTGTGAGAGTTTGGGCTGTGTGGGCTGTGAGAGCTGTGAGAGCTGTGTGGGCTGTGAGAGCTGTGTGGGCTGTGAGAGCTGCGTGGGCTCTGTGGGCTGTGAGAGCTGTGTGGGCTGTGAGAGTTGTGTGGGCTGTGAGGGCTGTGAAGGCTGTGTGGGCTGTGAGGGCTGTGAGAGCTGTGAGAGCTGTGTGAGCTGTGTGGACTGTGAGAGCTGTGTGGGCTGGGAGAGCTGTGTGGGCTGTGTACGCTGTAAGAGCTGTGTGGGCTGTGAGAGCTGTGTGGGCTGTGAGCTATGTGGGCTGTGAGCTGTGTGGGCTGTGAGAGCTATGAGAGCTCTGTGGGTTGTGAGAGCTGTGTGGGCTGTGAGAGCTGTGTGGGCTGTGTGGGCTGTGAGAGCTGTGTGGGCTGTGAGAGCTGTGTGGGCTGTGAGGGCTGTGAGGCCTGTGAGAGCTGTGTGGGCTGTGAGAGCTGTGTGGGCTGTGAGAGCTGTGTGGGCTGTGAGAGCTGTATGGGCTGTGAGAGCTGTGAGAGCTGTGTGGGATGTGAGCTGTGTGGGCTGTGAGGGTTGTTTGAGCTGTGAGAGCTGTGTGGGTTGTGAGAGCTGTGTGGGCTGTGAGAGCTATGAGATCTGTGTGGGCTGTGAGAGCTGTGCGGGCTGTGAGAGCTGTGTGGGCTATGAGAGTGTGGGATGTGTGGGCTGTGAGAGCTGTGAGAGCTGTGTGGGCTGTGAGAGCTGTGTGGGCTGTGAGAGCTGTGTGGGCTGTGTGGGATGTGAGAGCTGTGTGGGCTGTGAGAGTTTTGTGGGCTGTGAGGGCTGTGTGGGCTGTGAGGGCTGTGAGGCCTGTGAGAGCTGGGTGGGCTGTGAGAGCTGTGTGTGCTGTGAGAGCTGTGTGGGCTGTGAGGGCTGTGAGAGCTGTATGGGCTGTGAGAGCTGTGAGAGCTCTGTGGGATGTGAGTTGTGTGAGCTGTGAGAGCTGTGTGGGCTGTGAGAGCTGTGTGGGCTGTGAGCTGTGTGGGCTGTGAGAGCTGTGAGAGCTCTGTGGGCTGTGAGAGCTGTGTGGGCTGTGAGAGCTGTGTGGGCTGTGAGAGCTGTGTGGGCTGTGAGAGCTGTGTGGGCTGTGAGAGCTGTTTGGGCTGCGAGAGCTGTGTGGGCTGTGAGGGCTGTGAGGCCTGTGAGAGCTTTGTGGGCTGTGAGAGCTGTGTGTGTTGTGAGAGCTCTGTGGGCTGTGAGGGCTGTATGGGCTTTGAGAGCTGTGAGAGCTGTGCGGGATATGAGCTGTGTGGGCTGTGAGGGGTGTGTGAGCTGTGAGAGCTGTGTGGGTTGTGAGAGCTTTGTGGGCTGTGTGGGCTGTGAGAGCTGTGAGAGCTGTGTGGGCTGTGAGAGCTGTGCAGGCTGTGAGAGCTGTGTGGGCTGTGAGAGTGTGGGCTGTGTGGGCTGTGAGGGCTGTGAGAGCTGTGTGGGCTGTGAGAGCTGTGTGGGCTATGAGAGCTGTGTGGACTGTGTGGGCTGTGAGAGCTGTGTGGGCTGTGAGAGTTTTGTGGGCTATGAGGGCTGTGAAGGCTGTGTGGGCTGTGAGGGCTGTGAGGCCTGTGAGAGCTGCGTGGGCTGTGAGAGCTGTGTGTGCTGTGAGAGCTGTGTGAGCTGTGAGGGCTGTGAGAGCTGTGTGGGCTGTGAGAGCTGTGAGAGCTGTGTGGGCTGTGAGAGCTGTGTGAGCTGTGAGAGCTGTGTGGGTTGTGAGAGCTTTGTGGGCTGTGTGGGCTGTGAAAGCTGTGTGGGCTGTGAGAGCTGTGCTGGCTGTGAGAGCTGTGTGGGCTGTGAGAGTGTGGGCTGTGTGGGCTGTGAGAGCTGTGTGGGCTGTGAGAGCTGTGCTGGCTGTGAGAGCTGTGTGGGCTGTGAGAGTGTGGGCTGTGTGGGCTGTGACAGCTGCGTGGGCTGTGAGAGCTGTGCTGGCTGTGAGAGATGTGTGGGCTGTGGGAGTGTGGGCTGTGTGGGCTGTGAGAGCTGTGTGGGCTGTGAGAGCTGTGTGGGCTATGAGAGCTGTGTGGACTGTGTGGGCTGTGAGAGCTGTGTGGGCTGTGAGAGTTTTGTGGGCTGTGAGGGCTGTGTGGGCTGTGAGGGCTGTGAGGCCTGTGAGAGCTGTGTGGGCTGTGAGAGCTGTGTGTGCTGTGAGAGCTGTGTGAGCTGTGAGGGCTGTGAGAGCTGTATGGGCTGTGAGAGCTCTGTGGGATGTGAGCTGTGTGGGCTGTGAGGGCTGTGTGAGCTGTGAGGGCTGTGTGGGCTGTGAGAGCTGTGTGGACTGAGAGAGCTGTGTGGGCTGTGAGGGCTCTGTGGGCTGTGAGATCTGTGTGGGCTGTGAGAGCTGTGTGGACTATGTGGGCTGTGAGAGCTGTGTGGGCTGTGAGAGTTTTGTGGGCTGTGAGGGCTGTGTGGGCTGTGAGGGCTGTGTGGGCTGTGAGAGCTGTGTGGGCTGTGAGAGCTGTGTGGGCTGTGAGGGCTCTGTGGGCTGTGAGAGCTGTGTGAGCTGTGAGAACTGTGTGGGCTGTGAGGGCTGTGTGAGCTGTGAGAGCTGTGTGGGCTGTGAGAGCTGTGTGGGCTGTGAGAGCTGTGAGGGCTGTGTGGGCTGTGAGAGCTGTGTGGGATGTGAGAGCTGTGTGGGCTGTGAGAGCTCTGTGGGCTGTGAAAGCTGTGTGGGCTGTGAGGGCTCTGTGGGCTGTGAGAGCTGTGTGGGCTGTGAGAGCTGTGTGGGCTGTGAGGGCTGTGTGTCCTGCGAGAGCTGTGTGGTCTGTGACAGCTGTGTGGGCTGTGTGGGCTGTGAGAGCTGTGAGAGCTGTGTGGGCTGTGAGAGTTGTGTGGGATGTGAGCTGTGTGGGCTGTGAGGGCTGTGTGAGCTGTAAGAGCTGTGTGGGCTGTGAGAGCTGTGTGGGCTGTGTGGGCTGTGAGAGCTGTGAGAACTGTGTGGGCTGTGAGAGCTGTATGGGCTGTGAGAGCTGTAAGAGCTCTGTGGGGTGTGAGCTGTGTGGGCTGTGAGGGCTGTGTGAGCTGTGAGGGCTGTGTGGGCTATGAGATCTGTGTGGGCTGTGAGGGATGTGTGGGCTGTGAGAGTGTGGGCTGTGTGGGCTGTGAGAGCTGTGTGGGATGTGAGAGCTGTGAGATCTGTCAGAGCTGTGTGGGCTGTGAGAGCTGTGTGGGATGTGAGCTGTGTGGGCTGTGAGGGCTGTGTGAGCTGTGAGAGCTGTGTGGACTGTGAGAGCTGTGTGAAATGTGAGAGCTGTGTGGGCTGTGAGAGCTGTGTGGGCTGTGAGAGTGTGGGCTGTGTGGGCTGTGAGAGCTATGAGAGCTGTGTGGGCTATGAGAGCTGTGTGGGCTGTGAGCTGTGTGGGCTGTGAGGGGCGTGTGAGCTGTGAGAGCTGTGAGTTCTGTGAGAGCTGTGTGGGCTGTTAGAGCTGTGTGGGATGTGAGCTGTGTGGGCTGTGAGGGCTGTGTGAGCTGTGAGAGCTGTGTGGGATGTGAGAGCTGTGTGGGCTATGAGAGCTGTGTGGGCTGTGAGAGCTGTGTGGGCTGTGAGAGTGTGGGCTGTGTGGGCTGTGAGAGCTGTGAGAGCTGTGTGGGCTATGAGAGCTGAATGGGCTGTGAGAGCTGTGTGGGCTGTGTGAGTGTGGGCTGTGTGGGCTGTGAGGGCTGTGAGAGCTGTGTGGGCTGTGAGAGCTGTGTGGGCTATGAGAGCTGTGTGGACTGTGTGGGCTGTGAGAGCTGTGTGGGCTGTGAGAGTTTTGTGGGCTATGAGGGCTGTGAAGGCTGTGTGGGCTGTGAGGGCTGTGAGGCCTGTGAGAGCTGCGTGGGCTGTGAGAGCTGTGTGTGCTGTGAGAGCTGTGTGAGCTGTGAGGGCTGTGAGAGCTGTGTGGGCTGTGAGAGCTGTGAGAGCTGTGTGGGCTGTGAGAGCTGTGTGAGCTGTGAGAGCTGTGTGGGTTGTGAGAGCTTTGTGGGCTGTGTGGGCTGTGAAAGCTGTGTGGGCTGTGAGAGCTGTGCTGGCTGTGAGAGCTGTGTGGGCTGTGAGAGTGTGGGCTGTGTGGGCTGTGAGAGCTGTGTGGGCTGTGAGAGCTGTGCTGGCTGTGAGAGCTGTGTGGGCTGTGAGAGTGTGGGCTGTGTGGGCTGTGAGAGCTGTGTGGGCTGTGAGAGCTGTGCTGGCTGTGAGAGATGTGTGGGCTGTGGGAGTGTGGGCTGTGTGGGCTGTGAGAGCTGTGTGGGCTGTGAGAGCTGTGTGGGCTATGAGAGCTGTGTGGACTGTGTGGGCTGTGAGAGCTGTGTGGGCTGTGAGAGTTTTGTGGGCTGTGAGGGCTGTGTGGGCTGTGAGGGCTGTGAGGCCTGTGAGAGCTGTGTGGGCTGTGAGAGCTGTGTGTGCTGTGAGAGCTGTGTGAGCTGTGAGGGCTGTGAGAGCTGTATGGGCTGTGAGAGCTCTGTGGGATGTGAGCTGTGTGGGCTGTGAGGGCTGTGTGAGCTGTGAGGGCTGTGTGGGCTGTGAGAGCTGTGTGGACTGAGAGAGCTGTGTGGGCTGTGAGGGCTCTGTGGGCTGTGAGATCTGTGTGGGCTGTGAGAGCTGTGTGGACTATGTGGGCTGTGAGAGCTGTGTGGGCTGTGAGAGTTTTGTGGGCTGTGAGGGCTGTGTGGGCTGTGAGGGCTGTGTGGGCTGTGAGAGCTGTGTGGGCTGTGAGAGCTGTGTGGGCTGTGAGGGCTCTGTGGGCTGTGAGAGCTGTGTGGGCTGTGAGAACTGTGTGGGCTGTGAGGGCTGTGTGAGCTGTGAGAGCTGTGTGGGCTGTGAGAGCTGTGTGGGCTGTGAGAGCTGTGAGGGCTGTGTGGGCTGTGAGAGCTGTGTGGGATGTGAGAGCTGTGTGGGCTGTGAGAGCTCTGTGGGCTGTGAAAGCTGTTTGGGCTGTGAGGGCTCTGTGGGCTGTGAGAGCTGTGTGGGCTGTGAGAGCTGTGTGGGCTGTGAGGGCTGTGTGTCCTGCGAGAGCTGTGTGGGCTGTGACAGCTGTGTGGGCTGTGAGAGCTGTGAGAGCTGTGTGGGCTGTGAGAGTTGGGTGGGATGTGAGCTGTGTGGGCTGTGAGGGCTGTGTGAGCTGTAAGAGCTGTGTGGGCTGTGAGAGCTGTGTGGGCTGTGTGGGCTGTGAGAGCTGTGAGAACTGTGTGGGCTGTGAGAGCTGTATGGGCTGTGAGAGCTGTAAGAGCTCTGTGGGGTGTGAGCTGTGTGGGCTGTGAGGGCTGTGTGAGCTGTGAGGGCTGTGTGGGCTATGAGATCTGTGTGGGCTGTGAGGGCTGTGTGGGCTGTGAGAGTGTGGGCTGTGTGGGCTGTGAGAGCTGTGTGGGATGTGAGAGCTGTGAGATCTGTCAGAGCTGTGTGGGCTGTGAGAGCTGTGTGGGATGTGAGCTGTGTGGTCTGTGAGGGCTGTGTGAGCTGTGAGAGCTGTGTGGACTGTGAGAGCTGTGTGAAATGTGAGAGCTGTGTGGGCTGCGAGAGCTGTGTGGGCTGTGAGAGTGTGGGCTGTGTGGGCTGTGAGAGCTATGAGAGCTGTGTGGGCTATGAGAGCTGTGTGGGCTGTGAGCTGTGTGGGCTGTGAGGGCCGTGTGAGCTGTGAGAGCTGTGAGTTCTGTGAGAGCTGTGTTGGCTGTGAGAGCTGTGTGGGATGTGAGCTGTGTGGGCTGTGAGGGCTGTGTGAGCTGTGAGAGCTGTGTGGGATGTGAGAGCTGTGTGGGCTATGAGAGCTGTGTGGGCTGTGAGAGCTGTGTGGGCTGTGAGAGTGTGGGCTGTGTGGGCTGTGAGAGCTGTGAGAGCTGTGTGGGCTATGAGAGCTGAATGGGCTGTGAGAGCTGTGTGGGCTGTGTGAGCTATGAGAGCTGAATGGGCTGTGAGAGCTGTTTGGGCTGTGAGGGCTGTGTGAGCTGTGAGAGCTGTGTTGGTTGTGAGAGCTGTGTGGGCTGTGAGAGCTGTGAGATCTGTGTGGGCTGTGAGAGCTGTGTGGGCTGTGAGAGCTGTGTGGGCTATGAGAGTGTGGGCTGTGTGGGCTGTGAGAGCTGTGTGGGCTGTGAGAGCTGTGTGGGCTGTGTGGGCTGTGAGAGCTGTGTGGGCTGTGAGCGTTTTGTGGGCTGTGAGGGCTTTGAGGGCTGTGAGGGCTGTGTGGGCTGTGAGGGCTGTGAGAGCTGTGAGGGCCGTGAGAGCTGTATGGGCTGTGAGAGCTGTGAGAGCTCTATGGGATGTGAGCTGTGTGAGCTGTGAGAGCTGTGTGGGCTGTGAGAGCTGTGTGGGCTGTGAGCTGTGTGGGCTGTGAGAGCTGTGAGAGCTCTGTGGGCTGTGAGAGCTGTGTGGGCTGTGAGATCTGTGTGGGCTGTGTGGGCTGTGAGAGCTGTGTGGGCTGTGAGAGCTGTGTAGGCAGTGAGAGCTGCATGGGCTGTGAGGGCTGTGAGGCCTGTGAGAGCTGTGTGGGCTGTTAGAGCTGTGTGGGCTGTGAGAGCTGTGTGGGTTGTGAGAGCTGTATGGGCTGTGAGAGCTGTGCGGGATGTGAGCTGTGTGGGCTGTGAGGGCTGTGTGAGCTGTGAGAGCTGTGTGGGTTGTGAGAGCTGTGTGGGCTGTGTGGGCTGTGAGCTGTGAGAGCTGTGTGGGCTGTGAGAGCTGTGCGGGCTGTGAGAGCTGTGTGGGCTGTGAGAGTATGGGCTGTGTGGGCTGTGAAAGCTGTGAGAGCTGTGTGGGCTGTGAGAGCTGTGTGGGCTGTGAGAGCTGTGTGGGCTGTGTGGGCTGTGAGAGCTGTGTGGGCTGTGGGAGTTTTGTGGGCTGTGAGGGCTGTGAGGGCTGTGAAGGCTGTGTGGGATGTGAGGGCTGTGAGGCCTGAGAGAGCTGTTTGGGCTGAGAGAGCTGTGTGTGCTGTGAGAGCTGTGTGAGCTGTGAGGGCTCTGAGAGCTGTATGGGCTGTGAGAGCTCTGTGGGATGTGAGCTGTGTGGGCTGTGAGGGCTGTGTGAGCTGTGAGGGCTGTGTGGGCTGTGAGAGCTGTGTGGACTGAGAGAGCTGTGTGGACTGTGAGGGCTCTGTGGGCTGTGAGAGCTGTGTGGGCTGTGAGAGCTGTGTGGGCTGTGAGAGCTGAGTGGGCTGTGAGAGCTGTGTGGGCTGTGAGGGCTCCGTGGGCTGTGAGAGCTGTGTGGGCTGTGAGAGCAGTGTGGGCTGTGAGGGCTGTGTGAGCTGTGAGAGCTGTGTGGGCTGTGAGAGCTGTGTGGTCTGTGAGAGCTGTGAGAGCTGTGTGGGCTTTGAGAGCTGTGTGGGATGTGAGAGCTGTGTGGGCTGTGAGAGCTGTGTGGGCTGTGAGGGCTGTGTGACCTGTGAGAGCTGTGTGGGCTGTGACAGCAGTGTGGGCTGTGTGGGCTCTGAGAGCTGTGAGAGCTGTAAGAGCTGTGTGGGCTGTGAGAGTTGTGTGGGATGTGAGCTGTGTGGGCTGTGAGGGCTGTGTGAGCTGTAAGAGCTTTGTGGGCTGTGAGAGCTGTGTGGGCTGTGTGGGCTGTGAGAGCTGCGAGCCTGTTGTGGGCTGTGAGAGCTGTATGGGCTGAGAGAGCTGTGAGAGCTCTGTGGGATGTGAGCTGTGTGGGCTGTGAGGGCTGTGTGAGCTGTGAGGGCTGTGTGGGCTGTGAGAGCTGTGTGGGCTATGATATCTGTGTGGGCTGTGTGGGCTGTGAGAGTGTGGGCTGTGTGGGATGTGAGGGCTGTGAGAGCTGTGTGGGTTGTGAGAGCTTTGTGGGCTGTGAGAGCTGTGAGAGCTGTGTGGGCTGTGAGAGCTCTGCTGGCTGTGAGAGCTATGTGGGCTGTGAGAGTGTGGGCTGTGTGGGCTGTGAGAGCTGTGTGGGCTGTGAGAGCTGTGTGGGCTATGAGAGCTGTGTGGACTGTGTGGGCTGTGAGAGCTGTGTGGGCTGTGAGAGTTTCGTGGGCTGTGAGGGCTGTGTGGGCTGTGAGGGCTGTGAGGCCTGTGAGAGCTGTGTGGGCTGTGAGAGCTGTGTGTGCTGTGAGAGCTGTATGAGCTGTGAGGGCTGTGAGAGCTGTATGGGCTGTGAGAGCTCTGTGGGATGTGAGCTGTGTGGGCTGTGAGGGCTGTGTGAGCTGTGAGGGCTGTGTGGGCTGTGAGAGCTGTGTGGACTGAGAGAGCTGTGTGGGCTGTGAGGGCTCTGTGGGCTATGAGAGCTGTCTGGGCTGTGAGAGCTATGTGGGCTGTGAGAGCTATGTGGGCTGTGAGAGCTGTGTGGGCTGTGAGAGCTGTGTGGGCTGTGAGGGCTCTGTGGGCTGTGAGAGCTGTGTGGGCTGTGAGAGCTGTGTGGGCTGTGAGGGCTGTGTGAGCTGTCAGAGCTGTGTGGGCTGTGAGAGCTAAGTGGGCTGTGAGAGCTGTGAGAGTTGTGTGGGCTGTGAGAGCTGTGTGGGATGTGAGAGCTGTGTGGGATGTGAGAGCTGTGTGGGCTGTGAGAGCTCTGTGGGCTGTGAAAGCTGTGTGGGCTGTGAGGGCTCTGTGGGCTGTGAGAGCTGTGTGTGCTGTGAGAGCTGTGTGGGCTGTGAGGGCTGTGTGTCCTGCGAGAGCTGTGTGGGCTGTGACAGCTGTGTGGGCTGTGTGGGCTGTGAGAGCTGTGAGAGCTGTGAGAGCTGTGTGGGCTGTGAGAGTTGTGTGGGATGTGAGCTGTGTGGGCTGTGAGGGCTGTGTGAGCTGTAAGAGCTGTGTGGGCTGTGAGAGCTGTGTGGGCTGTGTGGGCTGTGAGAGCTGTGAGAGCTGTGTGGGCTGTGAGAGCTGTATGGGCTGTGAGAGCTGTGAGAGCTCTGTGGGGTGTGAGCTGTGTGGGCTGTGAGGGCTGTGTGAGCTGTGAGGGCTGTGTGGGCTGTGAGAGCTGTGTGGGCTATGAGATCTGTGTGGGCTGTGAGGGCTGTGTGGGCTGTGAGAGTGTGGGCTGTGTGGGTTGTGAGAGCTGTGTGGGATGTGAGAGCTGTGAGATCTGTCAGAGCTGTGTGGGCTGTGAGAGCTGTGTGGGATGTGAGCTGTGTGGGCTGTGAGGGCTGTGTGAGCTGTGAGAGCTGTGTGGACTGTGAGAGCTGTGTGGGATGTGAGTGCTGTGTGGGCTGTGAGAGCTGTGTGGGCTGTGAGAGTGTGGGCTGTGTGGGCTGTGAGAGCTGTGAGAGCTGTTTGGGCTATGAGAGCTGAATGGGCTGTGAGAGCTGTGTGGGCTGTGTGAGCTATGAGAGCTGAATGGGCTGTGAGAGCTGTTTGGGCTGTGTGAGCTCTGAGAGCTGTGTGGGTTGTGAGAGCTGTGTGGGCTGTGAGAGCTGTGAGATCTGTGTGGGCTGTGAGAGCTGTGTGGGCTGTGAGAGCTGTGTGGGCTATGAGAGTGTGGGCTGTGTGGGCTGTGAGAGCTGTGAGAGCTGTGTGGGCTGTGAGAGCTGTGTGGGCTGTGAGAGCTGTGTGGGCTGTGTGGGCTGTGAGAGCTGTGTGGGCTGTGAGCGTTTTGTGGGCTGTGAGGGCTGTGAGGGCTGTGTGGGCTGTGAGGGCTGTGAGAGCTGTGTGGGCTGTGAGAGCTGTGTGTGCTGTGAGAGCTGTGTGGGCTGTGAGGGCTGTGAGAGCTGTATGGGCTGTGAGAGCTGTGAGAGCTCTATGGGATGTGAGCTGTGTGAGCTGTGAGAGCTGTTTGGGCTGTGAGAGCTGTGTGGGCTGTCAGCTGTGTGGGCTGTGAGAGCTGCGTGGGCTGTGAGGGCTGTGAGGCCTGTGAGAGCTGCGTGGGCAGTTAGAGCTGTGTGGGCTGTGAGAGCTGTGCGGGATGTGAGCTGTGTGGGCTGTGAGAGCTGTGTGGGCTGTGTAGGCTGTGAAAGCTGTGTGGGCTGTGAGAGCTGTGCGGGCTGTGAGAGCTGTGTGGGCTGTGAGAGTATGGGCTGTGTGGGCTGTGAGAGCTGTGAGAGCTGTGTGGGCTGTGAGAGCTGTGTGGGCTGTGAGAGCTGTGTGGGCTGTGAGAGCTGTGTGGGCTGTGTGGGCTGTGAGAGCTGTGTGGGCTGTGAGAGTTTTGTGGGCTGTGAGGGCTGTGAGGGCTGTGAAGGCTGTGTGGGCTGTGAGGGCTGTGAGGCCTGTGAGAGCTGTTTGGGCTGTGAGAGCTGTGTGTGCTGTGAGAGCTGTGTGAGCTGTGAGGGCTCTGAGAGCTGTATGGGCTGTGAGAGCTCTGTGGGATGTGAGCTGTGTGGGCTGTGAGGGCTGTGTGAGCTGTGAGGGCTGTGTGGGCTGTGAGAGCTGTGTGGACTGAGAGAGCTGTGTGGGCTGTGAGGGCTCTGTGGGCTGTGAGAGCTGTGTGGGCTGTGAGAGCTGTGTGGGCTGTGAGAGCTGTGTGGGCTGTGAGAGCTGTGTGGGCTGTGAGAGCTGTGTGGGCTGTGAGGGCTCTGTGGGCTGTGAGAGCTGTGTGGGCTGTGAGAGCTGTGTGGGCTGTGAGGGCTTTGTGAGCTGTGAGAGCTGTGTGGGCTGTGAGAACTTTGTGGGCTGTGAGAGCTGTGAGAGCTGTGTGGGCTGTGAGAGCTGTGTGGGATGTGAGAGCTGTGTGGGCTGTGAGAGCTGTGTGGGCTGTGAGGGCTGTGTGACCTGTGAGAGCTGTGTGGGCTGTGACAGCAGTGTGGGCTGTGTGGGCTCTGAGAGCTGTGAGAGCTGTAAGAGCTGTGTGGGCTGTGAGAGTTGTGTGGGATGTGAGCTGTGTGGGCTGTGAGGGCTTTGTGAGCTGTAAGAACTGTGTGGGCTGTGAGAGCTGAGTGGGCTGTTTGGGCTGTGAGAGCTGCGAGACCGTTGTGGGCTGTGAGAGCTGTGAGAGCTCTGTGGGATGTGAGCTGTGTGGGCTGTGAGGGCTGTGTGAGCTGTGAGGGCTGTGTGGGCTGTGAGAGCTGTGTGGGCTATGAGATCTGTGTGGGCTGTGAGGGCTCTGTGGGCTGTGAGAGTGTGGGCTGTGTGGGCTGTGAGGGCTGTGAGAGCTGTGTGGGATGTGAGAGCTGTGAGATCTGTTAGAGCTGTGTGGGCTGTGAGAGCTGTGTGGGATGTGAGCTGTGTGGGATGTGAGTGCTGTGTGGGCTGTGAGAGCTGTGTGGGCTGTGAGAGCTGTGTGGGATGTGAGAGCTGTGTGGGCTGTGAGAGCTGTATGGGCTGTGAGAGTGTGGGCTGTGTGGGCTGTGAGAGCTGTGAGATCTGTGTGGGCTATGAGAGCTGAATGGGCTGTGAGAGCTGTGTGGGCTGTGTGAGCTGTGAGAGCTGGTGGGCTGTGAGAGCTGTGCGGGCTGTGAGCTGTGTGGGCTGTGAGGGCTGTGTGATCTGTGAGAGCTGTGTGAGCTGTCAGAGCTGTGTGAGTTGTGACAGCTGTGTGGGCATTAATGTCAAACATTGCACAAGGGGCTTGTAAATATGCCAATGAAAACATTACACTATCTCTATACCAGCATTAATGTCAAACATTGCGCAAGGGGCTTGTAAATATGCCAATGAAAACATTACACTATCTCTATACCAGCATTAATGTCAAACATTGCGCAAGGGCCTTGTAAATATGCCAATGAAACCATTACACTATCTCTATACCAACATTAATGTCAAACATTGCGCAAGCGACTTGTAAATATGCCAATGAAAACATTACACTATCTCTATACCAGCATTAATGTCAAACATTGCGCAAGGGGCTTGTCTATATCAGCATTAATGTCAAACATTGCGCAAGCGGCTTGTAAATATGCCCCTCTTTATCTTATATTCCAGCATTGAATCCAAGCATAAAAAACAATTAAAAAAAAATCTACCTTATAAACTAAAAAATACAAACTGTAAGCACACACAGCTAACATTATGGAAAAAGGTAAAAAAATAATTCCTTAATTCAAACAGACACTCACTGTGACCCTTGTCAAAAATCTTTAAGCCACACATGTTATCAAAAAACATTTAGCATGGTAAATCATTTTACACACAGAGCACAACCCATTTAAATGAACACTACACTACAATGCAGAAACCAGACTCATTTTCAAAATACAACAGAAATGAAGCCCAATATGCTTGTTATGCTTCCCAATACTGCAAACAGCACTCTCTCTATATTACTCACCTTTAAAATCGCTTTTGAAAATATAGAACAGTGTCAAACACACAGCAGATTTTCTTAAGCAGAATCTCTGAAATGCACCTCAGACACTGAAATCAGAAATGGCACACTTTCCCACTCATTCTTCACACATATTTCAGGTCTTAACCAATGAAATCTCTTCCCACACTATTTCAAAACTAAACTAACATTTTAATTGGTTCTACATTCCCACAATTTTAAACTCACATAATATTCACCCATCCCCCTAGTGCTCATTCAACCTGTCACCATGGTAACTCCCACCTAAGGAAGAACAGAGTTTAAAAGTTCATTATACTTTGTTGCAAATGAATCCACCAAGGTTGTTAGAGCTTTCAAAATAACAGCTAATCATGTGCAATGTTCCTTTCAATGACCTTTTCTGAACCAATAGAATTGCTTCTTTTAAAAAACAAAACTATGCACCCTAATATGCTCTTTTCCATTTTCAGAAAGCACCAATCATTTCTTAAGCTTCAAGTGCAGTGAATGTCCTCCTCTTTTTTTTCTACAATGCAAGCTTTCCAACTGCAATTTCATTTACAGCCTTCATCTGAGTACAACCAGACCTGCCTTGAAGATGCCTTCAGTATGGTTTGTAGGACACAGTTTTGTATTCTGGTCTAAAAGGTATGCAACAAAAAGAGGAATTTTAAACCTTGATTTACCAAATGTGGATATTTTATGGATTGGCCAGAGAGGATTGAGATGTCACCAATTGATACCATTGGTGAAATCCTTCATGCATCTCCCACATCCTGACCTTATAATTGTGCACTGTGGTGGAAATGACGTATGCACTTTGACTGGGGTTGGTCTGGAAATGCTATTGAAGGACATCTTTGGACAATTGATGTCACTTTTTCCTCAAACTGCCTTTGTCTATTCCAATATATGCCAAAGACAAAAATGGAATTGGTCCAATTAATTTTGTCCACAGATTGAGAAAGCAAGGAAACATGTAAATAAATCTGTTTCTGCATACATGAGAGACTTGGAATTGGTTGTATATACCACAACCACTTGCGTTACAACATGCAAGGCATCTATAGGACAGATGGTGTACATTTCACTGATGAAGGAAACAGAGTCTATCTCTGTAACATCAGACTCTGCATTGGTACTTACTTGTAGGTACCAAAAAAAACACAATGAACACAACGGCTCTTTTTAGAGCCAACTAACATGTAAACACTCAAATATAATTTTTTACTTTATTTTTTGTATACATTTTTACCGAGGTCCGCGCACCGAGCACTCACCGAGCATTCCCTGTGCGCGGACATATCGTGTTTTCTGTTATTTTTTTAAAAAAAAAACATTATTTTTAACCTCAGGAGTCCTTGAACGACCCCCTGAGAAGGCATAAGGGGTCAGGGACACTCTACCCTACCCCCTTCCTATGTTTTTAAGTTATATTTTTCACTCTCTTCTGAAACCACAAAATGGCGGCGATAGGGTTCGCGCACCGTGCATTTACCGAGCACTCACGGTACGCGGACCTAGTGCAATTTAAAAAAAAAAAAAAAAAAACTAAATGGAAATGGACATTGTCTCCTCTGTAGATACCTTGTATGTTGTAATGCAAGTTATTTTGGTGTATTGAATCCATACTATAGTCTTTCAGGAAAGCAGAAACAGATTTGTTCACATGATTCCTTCCTTTCTCAATGTGTGGTCAGAATTGGCGTAGGGGATCATGAGTTCCTACTCTGGTGAAACACACTTGCTGTTCTATATACTTACTTATGTTGTAAAATAGTGCATCAGAGACAGTCAGTGACAGAAAGGATACAGGACATAAAGAACACAAAATTGGATCACTTTGCTACTACTTCATAAATTACATTTAAATAAGTATAATTTTCAAAACAATTTTTTATTTACTAAATTAAAATTCATTTATCAGAATTTTCAAAATCTAAAAGAACTTGTAGGATTTCTTCATCAGAAATTTCATCCATCAAAGTGTCTGAAAATGATTCGTCAAACTCGACAACGTCTACGCATTCCATTAATTCCATATCTAGTGTTTCATCAAAAAAATCTGCCATGGTATTTCCTTCATGTTCTTCATGATTTGTTTCATCAGTGATGTCATCAGTGATGTCATTTGAGATGTCATCAGTGATGTCATCAGTGATGTCACTGACCATGTCATGAATGATGTAATATGTGACATCATCAGCAGTGGATTGCGGGTGCGCGATATATAGTTAGTGCAACTAACTATATATGGAATTTCAATGGTTTTGTGTGAGTAAAATAAGGTTTTGTAAATGCTAATTCCTAACTATATATGGTCTATAACCTATGGTTTTTTCAGTGAATTTTCAAGGTTTTGTAAATGCTAATTCCTAACTATATATGGTCTATAACCTATGGTTTTTTCAGTGAATTTCAATGGTTTTTTAATAGTAAATATCAAAAGCTTTAAAATGTATTCTACTTTAAATCGAAAAATATATTTTATATGTTTTTAATACAATTTTTTTATGTATTTTTTTTAAAAAAAAATTTTTGTTTCGCTCCCGGTCCGCGAACCGGGTAGCTTCCCGTTAGCTCAATTTGCTGCCGCGACCCGGTCCGCGAACCGGTAAATGTTCCGTTTGTGCAACTGCCGCGTTAGAAAACAACATCGTGACGCGTCGCTTAATTGCGAAGTATCGCGTTGTCGCGTAATGCGTCATATAACGCGTCGCGTTAGCGCACCTGGAAGTGCTCCGGTACGCGAAGCGAGGCGCGAAGCGCAGCTTCCCAGAAGCGATCCGGGACGCGGCGCGGAGCGCGTAACGTAAGCTTAACAGGTCATGTGACTTGTTAATAACACTTTTCATTGGTTCATTTCACTTTTGGTTTCCTAATGATGTAAGGCTAGGTCATGTGACCTAAAAATAACACTTTTCATTGGTTCAGAACTATTTTTTTTCCCAAATGATGAAAACCCCTCCTTGTTTCCTCAGTCTGACTTTCATCTTTGTGAGAGGAAGACCATTTTTCATCACTTAGCAATGGCAAGTGTTGTAGCTTCAGCTGGTGCACCCCCACCACCACCACCACCTCCTAGAAAGAGAGGACCACCTCCTCAGGCAATCCTCAATCAAGAGGAGGAAGAAGAGGAAGAAGAGGAAGAGGAGCAAGAGAGGAGGCAGTTTTTGGAAGAAGAGCCTAGGACGTCCCGTGTCAAAGAGAGTTTCATTTGGCAATTTTTTAAATATCCCCGGGGCCAAAAAAAAGTGAATACCCGGTATGTAACTTGCCTTATATGCAAGAAAGATCTGTCCAGAGGGACAAATAAAAAATACAGTTATGGCAATTATACGATGCATCGCCATATGGAGAGGTGGCATCCTATCAACTACAGTGCTGCGCAGCTACGTGACATGCAGGACAACCCCCCTCCTGTGGCCCGAAGATCAAATGTAGAGGAAGTGACGGGACCAGAGGCGAGGGACATGGTCCCAAATATACAGATGAGGTTCGGGACAATCAAACAAGTGTGCGTGCGTTGCGGTCAGTTGATTTGCTACAGAGAAAGTAGCATCAATTTAATCAACTTAGCAATTGATAATCATGATTGTCCGAAACGCCCCAGAGAATAAATTCTTTTTTTTTGTTGCTCCTGTTGAGCCCTTTACAATGAATCGTTTTTGTTTCCCCCCCCAAAAAAAACAAAAAAAATATAAAACCGTTCAAAAAATACAAAAAAAGTAAAAAAATGTTCAGAAAAATAATAAAAAAATATAAAACAACAAAAATATTTAAAAAAAAGTTCTTTTCAGAACTACCTCCCCTTTATAAAAAAATTGCTAGAATGTTTAGCACTCTGGCAACCTCCATTTCTTTTGGTTCGCTTCCCGGTTCGCTCGCCGGTACGCGAACCGGAAGCGAAACAAAAATTTTTTTTTTTAAAAAAAGAAGAGTAAGTATAAGGGAAGGAAACAGAGAGTAATGTTAAAAGAAAGACAGCTATAGGGAGTAACACAGAGATACTGTTTAATAGATCTATTTACCGAAGAAAAGATGGAAGAGGGTATAATTGTGAAAAACAAAATAGATAAGGAAGTGAAAGAAAAAAAGGAGAGTAGAAGAATAATAAACAAGAGTTTCTTAGAGAATGTGAGTGAATGTTCAAAATAAGATTAAAACATGTGGAATAACAGAGAGAAAAAACAGAAAGCAGAAAAGAAGAAGTAACAGAAAAGGAATGATTGAAACAGCAAAGAAATGTAAATAACATAGGGGCATATTATCAACATAGATGATAAAATTATCGCTGCTTTTATCGGCAGTGTGCTTGAACTACAGGGAGAAAGCATAATGAACTATTAGTGAAAGAGTGATCAGTCAGAGACAGTGAGAGTAATAGAGACGGAGTGAGTAAACAGGAGTGAGGAACTATGAGAACAGAGGGACTGAGAAAAGGAGTGGAAGGAGTAGAGTAAGTAAGTAATAGAGAAAGAAATGAGAGAAGTAGCAAAGGCAGGAAACTGAGGGTTAAAGAAATGAAGCAGTGGAGCTAATAGAAGTTAAATGTGATAGAAATGTAATGAAAAGAGTACAAAACATTTACCTTATAATTGTCGTTAACTTAGTCACTTGTTATTTTTATACTTTCAATCTGTGAAAGAAAGAACAAAAATTTGAAAAATATTAAAACATGTATTTAAAAATTAGAAAAGACAAGGGAAAAGATTGAAGGACAAACAGTTTTTCAACAACTTTGACACTTACAGAAGCCTCTGCTTCTCCATGCCCCCTACACAGTCCTAAATATATACATTTTAAACTAACAGTATCTTGTTGCAGATGAAGTGAGGCCTATCTTGCAACATGGTGCATCTTTTGCATCACTGCTGCATCACATAAGTGATGCAACAGCGGCACAAATGAGGCGCACGGCCATAATTAATCTGCCCCTAACATTTTAAATGATTGATTCAGGATGCCGATAAGGTGTGGCCTATCCAGGGATTTGTTTGAGGTGAGGCCTACTCAGGCTTACAGATGAAATTTAGACTTGTTGAAGAGTACAGAGGAGATAATACATGTGCATGCCTACCAATGAAGTGAGTCATGTCCACTGCACTCTTGAACAAACGTCAGACCTCCTCTGTCTCCTGGAACACGCCTAAACCTCATCTACACAATGTGATGCGTAATGTTAGGAAACACAGGTAATGTAATTGAAAAACGTGCAATTTTTTTTGCTCATTCCACAATCACATCACCTGTGTTTCCTTTGCTTAGGTATCTCATTGTGCAGATGTAGTCTATCATAAGAAAGACTACGCAGAAGGTGAGCACTGCATGCAACAACTTTGACACTTACAGAAGCCTCAGCTTCTCCATGCCTCCTACACAGTTCTAAATGTATATCATAAATACAAAAAGTACAGAATTAATTATACATGTTAAATGGTTTATTTTTGCTGTTCTCAGAATATATCAAATTTCACTAAAAACAGTGACTTGAAGGTATTCATCATATAACAGCGGGGAAAAAAAACCACAATCAAAATGATTGTGTTTAAAAAACCCATATAACATAACCAATCAAAAATCAGAACTCCTTAAAATTAACTTACTTTCCATGACGTCGAAGGATATCCTATGAACAGCTTACACTCTGTTGTGCTGTTATTATTTTCAGCCCGCCACTTTCTGAAAGAAAAGCTCCATCGTTTTGACAAATATGTTACATACAATAAATGACTTCTCGCTCTCTACCACACTTTTCCACAAGGCCAAATCATGTAAGAGCCATTTATAACTTTTGGAATTTTTCTAAGCAAACACCCGTCATTTTCATTTTCCGCAACTTTCAGAAAGAAAACGTTCAAGATTACTTTCACAATCCTATACTAGTAATATCTCACCCTTCTTGCTCACTCATGTTCCACATTTCCTATGACACTGATACTGCTTACTATGAAGCAGACTTACACTACCTCTATGACTACTACAATTATTTAATTCTCTACATCACTATTAATCACAAAGCAATTTAAAACAGTACATAAAATTATATCAACCCCTAGAATCATTATAGGCCAGTTACCTACCCTAAATTATTTCTTCTGAAAACAGAAAGTAAGAATATTTTTAATAAGATGTGTAATAATAGGATGTTGTCAAAGGACCATCATGTCATATAATAGCTGCAGTTAGAATTTTTTTTCTAAAATCAACGAGTGTGTAGCCACAACATTTGAAATTAAAGTTGAAAACTTATTTTCATCAGGTTTATATAGTTGGAATTTTTAAATGACATTATAACCAAAAGTTTGTTCAAAATATGTCGACAGCATTGCAGACTTACATTACCTCTACTCCATGTTTTGATTCGCTGCTTGAATTAGCTTATTAAAAGAAACAGTTTTTCTGAACTCATTCAAAGTGCAGTTATTTTTCCATGACGTCAAGTGTTATGGTAAGAACACCGTTTGCTTTGGGAAACACTCTGTTGTCCTTTAACTAATCCGTGCCCACCACTTTCTGTAAGAAAACCACCTTTTTTTTCAGGAATTACTTAAAACTGAAAAATAACTTTTGACTCTGTACTACACTTATCCTCAAGGCCAAATAGTGTAGGAGCCATTAGAACCTCTTGAAATTCCTCAGAGCAAATCCCGAGATTCTTTCCCTAAAATTTTGGTTGTAAAAACACCAGGTAAGAATTTTTAAGGTCAAAAGGCAATTTTTTTTAAAACTTAAAACAGAATCATTGCAGAATGACCAGCCGTTTCTAGACTTCAGATTAGCTGTGTAATGTCCTGATGTTGTTGAAGGACCGTCATGATATATAATTGCTGCAGTTACAAAAGTCCTTCCTGATATTGACAACTGCGAAGCCACAACATTTTTAATTAAAGTTGTCAATTTTGTTCCATCAGGCCTACATCGTTGGAACATTAAAATGACATACTGGCCATATGTTCGTATAAATAATGTGGACAACATTTCAGACTTACATTGGCTACACTCCATGTTGTGATCGGCTGCTTTTACTAGCTTATTAAAGGACACTGATTTACTGTCTGGCAAAGTTAAATATATAAATGTTTCTGAGTCTACACTAGTAGTACTTGATACCCTACAGTTCTCGCAGTCATGCTGCCATTGATAAGAAAGGCCAAACAGGTGATCTACATCTACACCTTCATCTTGCAATACATCAAGCATATACATTAAAAACTCCTAACAATCTTGCTGAATATTTTGAGAGAATTGCGTTTGACCTGAACATTTGTCTAACAGATTTCGAATTTCAGACACACTTTCTATTTTTGTTCTATCAGTGCTACATTTCTCTAACAAGGAATTCAACAAACTGCAAAATCTTTGATCCGAATTGACCACAATCTCTTCTTTTAAATTTTATAGAGAAAACAAAACATTAACCACCACATTAGCATAGCAGTTGACACCAGAACTGTTTTCAAATTGAAAACCAACAACATCTTCAACAAAATCCTTTTTCTTTCTGCTTATAATTTCTGGTTCATCGACTTTTCGTCTTTTTGCTACAACCTCTCTACTATTGGTCACATTTCTTCGTTTCCGGCCTACCACACGTTTCTCAAACAAAGGATATTGAGGCAAATGTGGCGCATACTCTCTTCTTAACCTATTGTATTCCTTAACACAATCTTTGTGACATCACACTCAATCAAGTACAATCCCGATAAAGTTCTGACTCGTGACAATGCCACATATGCCATACCCTCCTTGAACACAGAACTGCCAATATTCACCAATGCACTGTCTACACTTAAACCTTGCGATTTATATATTGTCACCGCATATGCCAAGCAAACAGGAAACTGCTTACGGCGAACATATAAGTCTTTTACAAGCAATAACCTAGCAGAGCAACGACCAATTAGCTGTACTTCCTCAATGCCATCAAATTTAATTTTTAAAAATTCAATTCCATCTCTATTTCTGTATTTCTCAAAATCAACAACATTACTCACTGATCCATTTACCAGACCTCTTTCAACATGTAAATTCCTTCTTAAAATAATACGGCAATTTAAGCACACATTCAGAGTCTTTTCAAAACCAGCAGTTTTAGATATAGTCTTCTCTAATGAATCCAATTTTGCTTTCAAATTCTCAGACAAAATAATTGTTGCTCCCATATGCTCTACTCTGTCAATAGCTTCCAGTTTCACAATCTCTTGGTTTTCTAAATGCAACATTTTGTTGTTGAAAATGGCACATTCTGCAAGAGTTGGCATCAAACATATTCCAGATTTCTTCTCAGTAATTTTCTGAAAAATATTCTCAGGCACAACGTCTTCTTCTGGATACAAATTTGACAGTAATCGTGCATGTAAAGCTTCTTTCCCATGCTCGGTCACTTTTCCGATTCTAACATCTTGTAGAATATTCTTATAATCTTCATCCTTCGCTTGACGCATATTTTCACGCAGTTCAGCATAATTGAAGTTTAACCATATATTAACGTTGCCAATGCTCCCTAGGCACTTCCTGGTATCTTCATGCGTGAGCATTTTGAACACAGGTTGTCCTTTCACTGGTGTCAGCTGCAGAAGATCACCGAAAACAATGATGTGTTTGCCACCAAATAACACATCATACTCTGTTTTGAGAACTTCTTGCATTCTCAAATGCAAAAAAGGCAAGCATGACATTGGAAACCATGCTTACTTCGTCAATGATAAGACGTTTCATTTTCCTCAAGATTCTTGAAACTTCACAACAAGCATCTCCAGATAACTTGTGGTATTGTAATTTGTTATCATGCTCCACTGGCAGCATCAGTAGATGATGCAAAGTAATACCTTTAATGTTATGTGCTGCCAGTCCAGTTGGAGCGGTGACAACACAAGACAGCGATGACTCAGTCCTTTTCCGCAAATAACATGAAATTGCTTTAATGAGGAAACTTTTTCCAGTTCCCGCTTCTCCACTCACGTACAGTCGGACAGGCTTCAACGACGTACATGAGCACTCTTTCTTCTCATGACTTAATCCATGCTCTATTTGGTTGGTCACTTCGTCATATATTTTCCTCTGCTCAATGTTGAGTTGTCTTTCCAAGTCTTCTAAGTTAACCGCATCCTCCTGAGCATGTGCCATGGCTCTTTCCACTTCAATCATGGCAGTGGCAGCTTCATTTTCGATAACTGGTCCTCCTAGTGGATCCTGACTCAATGAAACAGAACTCTGACTGTCCTGAGAACTGTCTCTAGCAATCTCGGCTGCAATCGTTGCTTCCTGCTCGATTTCCGCATTCAACATTTCTAGATATTTGGGAAAAACAGGACATTCTATGGTCTCCTTGGCGGCATTGAAAGAGTCTTCGTAACAGAGGAAATCTCCAAGCAGTTCCTCTTCTGCACGCCAAGGCTTGAAAAGTTGCAAAAGTGCTAAATAGAAAAACTCTTTTCTTTCAGGAGATTCGCCACTCAATTTTCGATGGTTTACCAAGTGGCATTTTCTTTGCTTGACCAGACATCCCTCACTTCCAATTACAGCATACACTCCTTTATAAATATCTTCTTTGATGTTCCTCTTGAATATGTAATTTTGTAGAACCTCATACAGACAAACATTCTCGAGGTGACTGCTTCTATTTGGATAATATGTATCCAACATGTTGGTCTTCAAAATATCTGTACTGTTTGGCTCCTTTTCCGCCAAATACTCAATTTCCCGTACAGGTTTCAGAACTCGATTACGCGTTGCAGCAAGACCAAGACTCGCCCAAATGATACTCCTGGATTGGCATAGAGACTTGCTGAAGACAACCGGTCAGAACATTCGTAAGCTCCGATTTCTCGATGCGACAACATCTTCAGACTGAAACTGTACAACTTCTTACTGAGGCTCTTTTCATGGGAAATGTCCTCCCACATATCCTTCAATTCTGTCTTTTCTTTTTTGGTGATGTAAGATGTCACATACCGAGCCACAGCCATACAGTTATCAGCCACAAACTGTATATCTATGTTAGCATTCCACATGGACAAAATCACTGGGTTGTAGTCGTTGATGTACTTGGACTCTTCGTTCCTTTTCAAATTGTACGTATTTTTGGGTGATTTCTTCATCACATTATGTCGCAGTGAAGACATCAAACTGTTCACTCTTCCTTTAGAAATCACCGGTTGTGGAAAGGCGAAACGACATTTTGTGTAGAACTTGTCCTTGTTTCTGAATTTACGACGACAGTATTTTCCACAACGATGGCTTTGGAAGCGTAAAACTTGTTCTCTTAGGCTTTTGTGTTCCTTTGCCTTTGGAACAGCACATGTAGAATACTGTTCTATGAATCTCATCACTAAATCATCCGGATCTGTTCCAAAATTGGGTGCATCTTTGATCCACAGCAGCATATGTATATGAGGAGCACCTCTTGCTTGGTACTCCTTTCTCCAGACGAAATCCAACACCTCTCCAAGAGGTGGATTTTTCTTGTTCATGATGAAAGACATCATAGCTTCAATTCTATGATTGAAGTACCTGCATACATTCACTGGATCCAAGGAGCAGAGTTCTCCGGGTGTCTTGAATTCGATATTTTCAATGCTTCCATTTGCCTCTCGTAGAAATTCAAGTAAATCTTCCCAGCCATACTCGGCACAGCTGAGAGTGAGGAACCATGTGGGAGTTCCTAAGTTCCTCAGCATACATTTTAAATCACCATGACGACGGTACCAGTACTCATTAGTACCACGCTGACACGCCATGAGATTAATCAGGTGAGAATCCAAAATACTGTCTTGCACATTGACTTTATCCATAAAGTCACTTCCCGAGATATTTTGCATCTGTACACCACTTTTCAAGATGTGGTTCACTGCATATGACAGTCCAGACAGATCGCTTTCAAACAGTAGATGAAACAAATAGGGAATGCATTGACGAAACCTAGGATCTTCTGCATACAATCGTAAAGTCCGGTATTCAGAAGCAGGAATTTGATCAGGTCGCTCATCATATCTTCCTCCTTGACCTGTTGGAAATAGCTGTGGGAAACACCGAGCTTCCAAACTTTCCTCCCAAACACTAATGGGACTTCCTTTGGCTTGTTTCATTTGAAACAACTCAATAGCATTCCCCATGACTTCCTTGGAATGCAAAGGATGAACACTATAATGTTCATATATTTCCTCATTTTTAGAGGCTTCTACTTTCTCAATTTGACCAGCACACAAATCGCTATCCTCTTCTTCACTTACTTCCTCTTCTGCAACATATACATTCTTGTAGTACTTATTGTTTTTCTTCAAATACAATGTTGCCTTTTAGACTTTCCTAACATCCACTAAATCTTGCCAGATTTTCTTACTCTTTGTCGGAACCCCATTAACTAAGATAACCAGAGGTTCCTCTTCCACTTTCTCTACTCCAATTGTATTAATGTTTTTCTTCAAATCTAGAGGCAAATAAACAACTCTTCCCTTTAATCCTCCCTGTAAATCTGATGGAGGCAATTTCCCTGTCTTTGGCTCCATTCGTACAATAGCCTGAAAGGGATGGATACTTTGAATCAAAATAGATTCATAAGTATTTAAATCCTTCAATTCAGAAGGAATCTCAACCAATTCCAGATTATTATGAACCGCTCTAGCAGGCATCCGGTTTTGATTTAATTTGTTACAACAATAAGTACACACACGTTGATCCAATCCCAAATCAAAACAATTTTCTACCATCAAGTTTGTTGCAAAATCCTTCCATTCACTATTATTTTCACTTTCACTTTTCGCATATAAATCCACTAACTTAGTCTGATTCTTATAATAAGTGCGTCGACAACACACACAAGTAAAATTAGGCCTCTCACTTGATTTCACCTGAAACGTGGCAATTTCTTTCTGAAAATTATCTGTACTGGAAACCTGTACACTATCTTCCACATTACCTTCTTCTTCTGGGTCAATTTCAACATTCTCCTCTTTACTTGCAAAGTAACAAAACTCAATTTCTTCACAAATATTCTTCACATCTACTTCAGAACCATGCAAAAGAGCAGTGCATAATTGTTTAAGCATAATTGCTGGACTCTTAGCATAATACAACATTCTAACTAATTTCCTCACTTTATTATGATGCACTGCTAGCATCCTGAAATGATGAAAAACACTCTGGCATACTCTCCTGGAAAGACAAGCCAGTGAATGACCATGCAAACCAGTCACTTCTCTCACTCTGCAAGGATCTAATTCTTGCAACAACTTCATTTTCTGTTTTAAAGTTTTCTTATTAAATGTCCGTACAAAATCACAAAGCAAATTGCTGGAATCCTGTCGCACACTGCAAATACTACTACACTTCCAGGTATGGAGAAGCGTGGCTCAGTGGTTAGAGGCGGCAGACCCGGAAGCTGAGATCGGCCGTGGACCAGGGTTCGATTCCCCGCCTCGGCGGGTCTTGGGCTCAAAATTCCACGGACTTGACAATTCTCGCTCCAGTGCCTACTCAACTCACGGAGTCACACTCTGCGACTCTGGGCAATAGCTTGCTTAATCTCCACTACGGCCCCTCGCGGCGGGATGCCTGGCTTTCACCTTGTGGATACCCTGCTGGGGTATCTCGCAGGGGAATACCAGGACGGGTTCCCTAAGCAAGCGCCTTGAGACCCCTGGGTGATTCGTGCGCTATATAAATCGAAATACATTTACATTTACATTTACATTTATACACTGGTCCCTTAGGACGTCTTCCTAAAACCTCATTACCTAACACCTCTTCTGCCTCTGTTGTCACAAGTTTTTCTTTTTCAACTGGACAACCATCTTTCACCTCATAAGCTCGACCACTGGTGTCAACTGCATGCACCAAATCATTATCCTGGAAATAACTCTCCTCATTAAAAAATGCCTCACAACTTGAACTATGCATCCATTCTCCTGAAAAAACTTCACAAAAATTACTACGATTAACTGTTCTCTTCCATCTACTATTTCTTTTGAAATCATAAATTGCCTTGTTTAGCTTCCTATTCTATTGATTATCAAAATAAATAACGTTCGCTTAATTTCAAATGCCTGATCAATATTTTTCTCAACTTTTTTTTTTCTCTTATAAAAAACCACTTTCTGTTGACCTTTCTTAATATTTTTTAACAAATTGCCAATTATCCTGTTGCGGAACATTCGTCTACGAATGTCCCTAAACTGATTTTTCCTTCTACTACCATGCACAGAGTTATCTCCTGCTCTAGCAGTAACATTTTTGATTGGCCTTTCCTTTCCATTTAAATTGGTTCTTTTTTTCTGGACTAAAACATTTTCTGTAGTACTACTGTTTTTTCTACAAATGTTTCTTAGGAATGATTTCGTTGTCTTACCCGGAGCTTTCTTGGTGACTTGACGAGTTTTATTGTAGAGGACTGCTGCAAGCATTTAGTAATCTGCTGTCTTTGACGTTTTGTAGCCTTTCGGTTTCGTTCTTTAGATGGCATTATGTACTTTTGAAATGATCTGCAGTTGAATCTGTGGTAAAATATAATAAAAAATGTTATTAACCACTATTACCAAACAGTAAATCAATAACAGTCATCAAAAATTTAACACACTACTCACAAATAGTAGCAAAGAAATGGAATGCTTCTACATTTGACCTCTGCTCTTTTATATGTGAATCTGAACTAATTTTATGAGCATATTTGACTATTTTATTAAAGACACTACACACAAGCTGTTTTTGAAGTTGTGTTTAATTTTAAATGAAACGGTTTACATGTTTACTTTTCATTTCCAGTAACTTTTAAAAATAAATGTTTATAGTTCCATAGGCTCAAGCAGGTCAGCTTCCCACCCTATGTCATACAATTCTGACAAATCTGCATCCTCATCATGTTCTTCATCATCCTCAGGATTTAAATCATCCAAGGGATCTACTTCCACTGATGTTTCAATCACAATTTCAATGATAATATCGAGATCAACAGATTGCTCATTATCACTCATGCTTGATGTTGTCGTTATCTTTAAAGAAAGAGAACAACAATGAGATGTTGCAGAGTAAGAGACAAATCTCAGAGACTATAGTTGTAAAATTGTTTAACAAGAGTAACATTTTGCAGATATTATTTAACCATGTCCAGTGATGCTGAGGAGGTGAGGCCTATGTCCAATTTTTCAGTGAACAGGACTCATCTCTTCTTAACCTTGGATAAGCCTCACCAACACTGTGTCCCCTGCTAATACTTAAATTTAAAGGAGCAGATTTATGTCAACTGGCGCATCCCCAGGGATGCACCAGTTAACGTGCGCCACTGCTCTGCCACCCATGATGTGCCGCATTTACAATGCAGAGCACCATTGAGCAAAAACAGCACAGATGCGTCACGCATCTGTTCCACAAAAACGGCGCATTGCACGAATCACGTCGTAAGCGTGACATGTCTACTGCAATGCACAGGGGCAAGCCACACATTGCATGGTGCATCACTCCTTATGCCTGTTTCAAACAGGCGTAAGGATTTGATTCAGCAATGCCATAAATGTGACTCAGTGAAATCTTCTTAATTTTACTGTGTAAGTTTTACAGGGCTTTCATGCAAATGACTGGCCACCCTACAACAAAACGCTCACATGAAATCTGGTGCAGGTTTCATGTGGCACAGGACTTTACAGCATGACACATCTGCCTAGATGCATCAAGTTGTAAATATGTCGCAACATAGCAAATCTTTGGCACCGCCGCTGCGTCACAAAAGTGACGCACAGCGGCGCAAAAGAGGCACACGGCTATCATAAATCTGTCCCTAACATTTTAAATGATTGATTCAGGATGACGATAAGGTGTGGCCTATCCAGAGGTTTGTTTGAGGTGAGGCCTACTCAGGGTTGCAGATGAAATTTAGGCTTGTTGAAGAGTACAGAGCAGATAATACATGTGCAGGCCTACCAATGAAGTGAGTCATGTCCACTTCACTCTTGAACAAAGGCCAGACCTCTTCTGTGTCCGTGGACAGGCCTAAACCTCATCTGCACAATGTGATTCGTAAAGTTAGGAAACACAGGTGATGTAATTGAAAAATGTGGAATTTCTTTTCCTCATTTCACAATCACATCACCTGTGTTTCCTTTGCTTAGGTATCTCATAGTGCAGATGGAGTCTAGCATATCAAAGAGTACACAGACGTTGAGCACTGTATACAACAATTTTGACATTTACAGAAGATTCAGCTTCTCCATGCCCCCTACACAGTCCTAAATGTTTACAGTTTAAACTGACGGTATCTTGTTGGAGATGAAGTGAGGCCTGTCTTGCAACATGGTGCATCTTTTGCATCACTGCTGCATCGGTTTCATGTGGCACAGGACTTTACAGCATGACACATCTGCCTAGATGCATCAAGTTGTAAATATGTCGCAACATAGCAAATCTTTTGCACCGCCGCTGCGTCACAAAAGTGACGCACAGCGGCGCAAAAGAGGCACACGGCTATCATAAATCTGTCCCTAACATTTTAAATGATTGATTCAGGATGACGATAAGGTGTGGCCTATCCAGAGGTTTGTTTGAGGTGAGGCCTACTCAGGGTTGCAGATGAAATTTAGGCTTGTTGAAGAGTACAGAGGAGATAATACATGTTCAGGCCTACCAATGAAGTGAGTCATGTCCACTTCACTCTTGAACAAAGGCCAGACCTCTTCTGTGTCCGTGGACACGCCTAAACCTCATCTGCACAATGTGATTCGTAAAGTTAGGAAACACAGGTGATGTAATTGAAAAATGTGGAATTTCTTTTCCTCATTTCACAATCACATCACCTATGTTTCCTTTGCTTAGGTATCTCATTGTGCAGATGGAGTCTAGCATATCACAGAGTACACAGAAGTTGAGCACTGTATACAACAATTTTGACATTTACAGAAGATTCAGCTTCTCCATGCCCCCTACACATTCCTAAATGTTTACAGTTTAAACTGACGGTATCTTGTTGGAGATGAAGTGAGGCCTGTCTTGCAACATGGTGCATCTTTTGCATCACTGCTGCATCGGTTTCATGTGGCACAGGACTTTACAGCATGACACATCTGCCTAGATACATCAAGTTGTAAATATGTCGCAACATAGCAAATCTTTTGCACCGCCACTGCGTCACAAAAGTGACGCACAGTGGCGCAAAAGAGGCACACGGCCATCATAAATCTGCCCCTAACATTTTAAATGATTGATTCAGGATGACGATAAGGTGTGGCCTATCCAGAGGTTTGTTTGAGGTGAGGCCTACTCAGGGTTGCAGATGAAATTTAGGCTTGTTGAAGAGTACAGAGGAGATAATACATGTGCAGGCCTACCAATGAAGTGAGTCATGTCCACTTCACTCTTGAACAAAGGCCAGACCTCTTCTGTGTCCGTGGACAGGCCTAAACCTCATCTGCACAATGTGATTCGTAAAGTTAGGAAACACAGGTGATGTAATTGAAAAATGTGGAATTTCTTTTCCTCATTTCACAATCACATCACCTGTGTTTCCTTTGCGTAGGTATCTCATAGTGCAGATGGAGTCTAGCATAATAAAAGAGTACACAGACGTTGAGCACTGTATACAACAATTTTGACATTTACAGAAGATTCAGCTTCTCCATGCCCCCTACACAGTCCTAAATGTTTACAGTTTAAACTGACGGTATCTTGTTGGAGATGAAGTGAGGCCTGTCTTGCAACATGGTGCATCTTTTGCATCACTGCTGCATCGGTTTCATGTGGCACAGGACTTTACAGCATGACACATCTGCCTAGATGCATCAAGTTGTAAATATGTCGCAACATAGCAAATCTTTGGCACCGCCGCTGCGTCACAAAAGTGACGCACAGCGGCGCAAAAGAGGCACACGGCTATCATAAATCTGTCCCTAACATTTTAAATGATTGATTCAGGATGACGATAAGGTGTGGCCTATCCAGAGGTTTGTTTGAGGTGAGGCCTACTCAGGGTTGCAGATGAAATTTAGGCTTGTTGAAGAGTACAGAGCAGATAATACATGTGCAGGCCTACCAATGAAGTGAGTCATGTCCACTTCACTCATGAACAAAGGCCAGACCTCTTCTGTGTCCGTGGACAGGCCTAAACCTCATCTGCACAATGTGATTCGTAAAGTTAGGAAACACAGGTGATGTAATTGAAAAATGTGGAATTTCTTTTCCTCATTTCACAATCACATCACCTGTGTTTCCTTTGCTTAGGTATCTCATAGTGCAGATGGAGTCTAGCATATCAAAGAGTACACAGACGTTGAGCACTGTATACAACAATTTTGACATTTACAGAAGATTTAGCTTCTCCATGCCCCCTACACAGTCCTAAATGTTTACAGTTTAAACTGACGGTATCTTGTTGGAGATGAAGTGAGGCCTGTCTTGCAACATGGTGCATCTTTTGCATCACTGCTGCATCGGTTTCATGTGGCACAGGACTTTACAGCATGACACATCTGCCTAGATGCATCAAGTTGTAAATATGTCGCAACATAGCAAATCTTTTGCACCGCCGCTGCGTCACAAAAGTGACGCACAGCGGCGCAAAAGAGGCACACGGCTATCATAAATCTGTCCCTAACATTTTAAATGATTGATTCAGGATGACGATAAGGTGTGGCCTATCCAGAGGTTTGTTTGAGGTGAGGCCTACTCAGGGTTGCAGATGAAATTTAGGCTTGTTGAAGAGTACAGAGGAGATAATACATGTTCAGGCCTACCAATGAAGTGAGTCATGTCCACTTCACTCTTGAACAAAGGCCAGACCTCTTCTGTGTCCGTGGACAGGCCTAAACCTCATCTGCACAATGTGATTCGTAAAGTTAGGAAACACAGGTGATGTAATTGAAAAATGTGGAATTTCTTTTCCTCATTTCACAATCACATCACCTGTGTTTCCTTTGCGTAGGTATCCCATAGTGCAGATGGAGTCTAGCATATCAAAGAGTACACAGAAGTTGAGCACTGTATACAACAATTTTGACATTTACAGAAGATTCAGCTTCTCCATGCCCCCTACACAGTCCTAAATGTTTACAGTTTAAACTGACGGTATCTTGTTGGAGATGAAGTGAGGCCTGTCTTGCAACATGGTGCATCTTTTGCATCACTGCTGCATCGGTTTCATGTGGCACAGGACTTTACAGCATGACACATCTGCCTATATGCATCAAGTTGTAAATATGTCGCAACATAGCAAATCTTTTGCACCGCCGCTGCGTCACAAAAGTGACGCACAGTGGCGCAAAAGAGGCACACAGCCATCATAAATCTGCCCCTAACATTTTAAATGATTGATTCAGGATGACGATAAGGTGTGGCCTATCCAGAGGTTTGTTTGAGGTGAGGCCTTCTCAGGGTTGCAGATGAAATTTAGGCTTGTTGAAGAGTACAGAGGAGATAATACATGTGCAGGCCTACCAATGAAGTGAGTCATGTCCACTTCACTCTTGGACAAAGGCCAGACCTCTTCTGTGTCCGTGGACAGGCCTAAACCTCATCTGCACAATGTGATTCGTAAAGTTAGGAAACACAGGTGATGTAATTGAAAAATGTGGAATTTCTTTTCCTCATTTCAGAATCACATAACCTGTGTTTCCTCAGCTTAGTTATCTCATTGAGCAGATTTAGTCTAGCATATCCAAGAGTACGCAGAGGATGAGGACTGTATCCAACAGAGCAATGAACATTACTCACCTTCTTTGACACTTACAGAAGCCTCAGTTTAATATTTCTCAGTTCAATATTTATTTAAAGAAGCACACAAAATATGACCTTCTCATAAATGTGAAAAGCGTTTAAAAAAAACGAAAACGATTTTCTGGTCTTAATTTGAAAACACAACACAGGTCCTATGTAGAAGCACATCCTATCAGTACTTAAATTAGCCAAGCACACATGGGGGCGTATTTACAAGGACCTTACACCACAGGGAAATAACTTAAATTAAAATGGGGAAAATAACATCAAAGGGACTCAAAGGCCTTTTAAATATGCCCCAAGCAGCCTATGAAACTCTAGCAGTACATATCAAGAAACTTAAATGACTTCAATAAACGTTTTTAAACACATCAAGTAAAGCAGTTATTCAACTACATTCATGGGGAAGTGACTTAAAATGCCCTAACACACATGAAAGCGTATTTTGAAGACCCTTAAACCATTTTTGCATCACTTTTAACATGGCTATGTAACTCAAAGAAACAAAATCTAAATTTGCCAAGCACACTGGGGGGCGTATTTACAAGGACCTTGCACCACGGGGAAATGTCTTAAATTAAAATGGGAAAAATAAAATCAAAGGGACTCAAAGACCTTGTAAATATGCCCCAAGCAACCTATGAAACTCTAGCAGTACATATCAAGAAACTTAAATGACTTCAATAAACGTTTTTAAACACATCAAGTAAAGCAGTTATTCAACTACATTCATGGGGAAGTGACTTAAAATGCCCTAACACACATGAAAGCGTATTTTGAAGGCCCTTAAACCATTTTTCCATCACTTTTAACATGGCTATATAACTCAAAGAAACAAAATCTAAATTTGCCAAGCACACATGGGGGCGTATTTACAAGGACCTTGCACCACGGGGAAATGACTTAAATTAAAATGGGGAAAATAACATCAAAGGGACTCAAAGGCCTTGTAAATATGCCCCAAGCAGCCTATGAAACTTTAGCAGTACATATCAAGAAACTTAAATGACTTCAATAAACGTTTTTAAACACATCAACTAAAGCAGTTATTCAACTACATTCAAGGGGAAGTGACTTAAAATGCCCTAACACACATGAAAGCGTATTTTGAAGGCCCTTGCACCATTTTTCCATCACTTTTAACATGGCTATGTAACTCAAAGAAACAAAATCTAAATTTGCCAAGCACACATGGAGGCGTATTTACAAGGACCTTGCACCACGGGGAAATGACTTAAATTAAAATGGGGAAAATAACATCAAAGGGACTCAAAGACCTTGTAAATATGCCCCAAGCAACCTATGAAACTCTAGCAACATTTTAAATACACAAATTTCTTCATAATTTTCTCCTTAAAGCATACTATTCTCTATCTAAATTAAATGAATTTTTTCTCACCTTAGCAAATACTTTTTGAGTTTCAAAATAGTCTCAGACACACACCAATTTGTCTTCAGCAGAGCAAAAGGTATGCACTCCAGAGGCTGCAACCAACAATGGCACAGAAATGCTGTAATTCATCACACATATCTCTCATGTCACCCAATCAAAACTCTTCCCTCACTTTTTTCAAATCAACACTCTTCCCCCTCTGCCCTTTCTGCCTTTTTTCCATAGCAACCACCTCCTGAAAGACCTCTCATGTTTGCAAGTTCACACAACAATGTTGCAATTGAACTCTGAACTCTCAGTACACCTGCGTATCCAGTGCAATCTTTCATAAAATGATTTTTTATTGACCATTCAAATTACATCTTTCAAAGAACTCATCCATGCACCCTAACTTTCTGTTTTCAGCAATCAAAATCCACCAATCACTGCTACTGATTAATTACCACAAAAACTCCACAGTTTTTTTCATTACATACTCCTACTGTTTCAACTGCCATTTCATTACCACACTTCATCTGACTGCAGCAGAACCTCCTCTCACCATGTTTTCTGTCTGGATTGTTGGACATAGTTATATCCACTGGGCTCAAAGGTATGCTGATAACAGAAATTTACACAACCTCAATTTACAAAATGTGGAAATCAACTGGATTGGCCACAGAGGATTAAGATGTCACCAATTGATACCATTGGTGAAAACCTTTTTGCATTTGCCAAAACCTGACCTGTTAATTGTGCACTGTGGAGGAAATGACTTGGGCACTTTGACTGGGGTAGGTCTGGAAATGCTTTTAAAGGACACCTTTGAGCAATTGATGGCACTATTTCCTCAAACTGCCTTGGTATATTCAAATATATGCCAAAGACAGAAATGGAGGTGGTCAAACCAATTTTGCCCACAAATTGAGAAATCGAGGAAGCATGTAAATAAATCTGTTTCCGCTTACATGAGAGACCATGGAATGGGCTCCATCTACAACAATAACTTGCATGATATCTACAGAGCAGATGGAGTTCACTTCTCAGATGAGGGGAACAGAATTTTCATCCTCAATTTAAGACTGTGCATTGGTACCTACTTGTAGGTACCTACATCAGCCACAGGACCCAAAAGCTCTTTTCAGAGCTACCCTACATCTGATCACTCATAATTATTATTTTACTCTAACTTTTTTCACTAATTTTCACCAAAGTACGCTCCCCGGAGCGCTAACCGGTACGCGCACCGGACGCTAACCGCGTGAAAATTTGAAAAAAAATGTTTTTTTTCGCACATATGGGCCTCCTCAGCCACCCTCAGAAAACCTAGGGGGTCAGGATACGTCTACCGTGCCCCCTTCTACCCATTCTCAACGTTATTTGCCCTCCATCTTGTATCTCAAATCTACAAAAACACAAAATGGAGGACTCCCGTAACGCTGCCGGTTCGCGTACCAGGGCGCGCACCGGGAAGCGCTCGCTCAAAAAAGGTGGGAAAGTAATATACAGAAAAACCACTGGAGACACTTTCACCAAATATAGATTAGCTCATACTACATACCAATCCCTACCATTTTCACAAATTTGGTTGGAATTCCATTTACCCATTTAGCCTGTAGACCTATCTAAATACCCTGAGGTAAATTACTTCACAAAACACATCTGAAGTGTTGGAATTGACAACCAATTAAAATGTTACTTTCATTTTCTACTTTTTTTACCTGACATTTGATTGGTTATGTACCTGAATATATATAAAGAAAGAGAGAGAAACACAGCCATTTTGACTACTACTTCCTGAACTACATTTCAAGATCATTTTCACTGACAACTTAAACTTGTTTTTAAAAGGTAAGATGTTATTTTATAAATTTGAAAAAAAAATCAGATAGTTATATACTATCCCTCTGTAAGAGTTAGACATTGAGAAAGGCTTGTTTATTATAATTATGGATTGATTTAGGTTTCTGTGGTATAATTATGAATTCACTTAGGCTTTTTCACAGGCACTTTTTAATAGTACTACTTCACGCCTGAAAAGTACCTGTCTGAACTTAAACCCAACAGTGCCCTATCTCAACTGATATATTTATTTTTTATACAAATTTCAGCACAAAAATGGAAGGAGAACAGAACGTTTCCTTTGAAATTGTTGAGGAAATCATTGAACCCATTGACTTGGAATTCATGGATGAATCACGAGACCATGAACTTCTACAATGTGTAGAATCTGTGGATTTCTTCAATATGAGGACGGTCAAATGTGGGAAGTTATGTTCAGTCAAAAAGAAGACATATCGGACAGTCAAATGTTAGACGTTCTATTAAATTTTGAAAAAGAATCAGAAAAATAAATTTATATTTAATAATCAAAAATTGTTCGAGTCTTTAATCATTTTTATATCTAATTCATAAACTAGTACCAAATTGATTATAATGTAAAGTCAGACTTATAGTATACTGTGCAACTTTATATTATCTCCAATGTGTATTTAACATCTCTTTATCATCTCCTGCCTCCATATTGTTTCTGCTTTCCTGACACACTATGGTATGAATTCCATATTCCACAATAACTTCTGAAACAACATGCAAGATATCTACAAAGGAGACGGTGTATATTAATTTTTTGACTCTGCATTGGTACCTACATATTGCTACTTAAATAAAAACGAAAAAAAAACAACAAAACGAACAATCAATAAACATACAATATTTAAAAAGTCTATCATTCTTTTTTCCTTATATTACGCTCCCCGGACCGCTTCCAGGTGCGCGTACCGGGCGCTCCCCACGCAAACAAAACACATTTATTTTTTTCTTTTCCCCCGCGGGGCCCTTTTAAAGCCTCCACATCAAACCTAGGGTGTCAGGGAGATCTGCTATGCCCCCTTATGGTCATTTACCCCTTTGTTTTGGCCTCCTCTTGTCTCTCGATCCTACCGAGAGACAAGATGGCGGCCGCTCCGGACTGTTTAGAATGTTGACAGACACCGGAGAGCCAATCAGCTTCGCTTCGCGAAGTTCCGTTACGCGTCAGGTACGCGAACCGGGGCGCTGCCCGGAGCGCGCTTACAGATATATATATTTTTTTGAACGTTAATTTCTCAAAACCCACTGGAACAAATATATTGAGAACTAGCAAAGGCACATCGAGCTACCAGTCCCTACAATTTTGCCAAGTTTCGTGGAAATCCATTCAGCCGTTCGAGCTAAAAGTGAGGCCAACCGCCCTATGGAAAATTGCATGGGAAAAATGCGTTTTGGGACCCCCCTTTTTTCTCGGCCCCCCCTTGAGAAAACCCCCCCAAATTTTCAGGGGCTGCTCAGAAACAAAATGTTCCATTTTCCTGAAAATTTCAGCCAATTCCGTCCTCAAACGCCAAAGTTATGCGACATAGAATTTTCAAAAATCCCATAGATAAAAAATCCTAACTATATATACCTACTGGCGACCGCCAGTAGGTAATATATATATATTCAATGAAAAAACCATAGGTTTGAGACCATATATAGTTAGGTGAATATTTTAATCATACAAAACCAATGAAATTCCATATATAGTTAGTTGCACTAACTATATATTTCGCGCACCCGCATTCCACTGCTGATGATCACATATTACATCATTCGTGACATGGTCAGTGACATCACTGATGACATCACTGATGACATCTCAAATGACATCACTGATGACATCACTGATGACATCTCAAATGACATCACTGATGACATCATCCAGTGACTGTGTGTTTCTGTAAAGTTTAAATATGTTTGACATATTGAAGAATGAGTGGATGTATAAGTGTCTGAATGAAGGATTTAGTAGGTGCGTGACTGACTGTATGAGTGAGTGAATAAATGTGTCGTACTAAATGCATGTGTTAGTGACTAAACTGTCTGAATGTGTGCATCAGTATGTCTGTTGTGATGTAAACTGCTGCATGTGTTGATCATTAGCTATACGAGAGGCTTTATGTGTTATTGATTGGTTGCCCAAGTATTTGTATGGGAGATTGAGTTTGTGTGGGGGTGGCTGGGAGGTGTGTGACTCTGTGCATAGATGTGTGAGCAGTTGATTCACTAGGTGTATGAGTTCAAGAGTGCATGTGGAAACAGCTACATGGGCGGTTGACTGTGTGCATGAGTGTATTGATGAGTGAAGGGATATCTCAATGCTACATGTCATAGTAAGTACATATGTAAAACACAGTACATGTGAGAGTTGGCATATATAAATAACTGTGCATGAGAGCCAGTGAATGTGTGAGTGGCTGTATGGATCATTGTGAACTTGTATCAGGGATTGTATAAGAGAGTAAATATGTGTTAGTATCTGTTTGAAAAGGTGTGTATAACTGTATAGTTGAGGAAATGGAGGTGAGATTGATTCTTTGCATGACTGACTAGGTGTGTGAGTAACTCCATGGATGAGTGACAGTGTGTGAGTGTCTGTATACACTGAGTGTATCTAAGGTTATATTAGAGTCTGAAGAGGTTCATCGTATTAGCACATGAATGATGTCATCAGTGATGTGATCAATGATGTCAAATGAGATGTGATCAGTGATGTCATCAGTGATGTCATTTGAGATGTCATCAGTGATGTCATCAGTGATGTCATCAGTGATGTCATTTGAGATGTCATCAGTGATGTCATTTGAGATGTCATCAGTGATGTCATTTGAGATGTCATCAGTGATGTCATCAGTGATGTCATTTGAGATGTCAACAGTGATGTTATCAGTGATGTCACTGACCATGTCATGAATGATGTAATATGTGACATCATCAGCAGTGGATTGCGGGTGCGCGAAATATATAGTTAGTGCAACTAACTATATATGGAATTTCATTGGTTTTGTATGATTAAAATATTCACCTAACTATATATGAATTTCAAAGGTTTTTTAAATGCTAATTCCTAACTATATAAGGCCTGAAACCTATGGTTTTTTCAGTGAATTTGCAAGGTTTTTAAATGCTAATTCCATTAGCGGATAACGTTTTTATATATTCAAACGTTTTTTAATGCTAATTACGAACTATATAAGGCCTGAAACCTATGGTTTTTTCAGTGAATTTCAAAGGTTTTTTAAATGCTAATTCCTAACTATATAAGGCCTGAAACCTATGTTTTTTTTAGTGAATTCGCAAGGATTTTTAAATACTAATTCTTAACTATATAAGGCCTGAAACCTATGTTTTTTTCAGTAAATTTCAAAGGTTTTTTAAATGCTAATTCCTAACAATATAAGGCCTGAAACCTATGTTTTTTTCTTTGAATTTCAAAGGTTTGTTAAATGCTAATTCCATTAGCGGATAACGTTTAAATGTATTAATATCCTAGTGGGACCACCTGAGCAGCCCTAAGGGGTCAGGGTGTTTCTACCCTGCCCCCTTTTTGTGTTCTACACGTTTTTTTTCTGCTTTCTTGTGCCTCAGTCTACTAAGACCCAAGATGGATGCCAACACCTCCTGGTTAGAAGTGTTGACAGCCAATGAGCATGCAGCTTTCTCGGGAAGGCATGCTGATTGGCTGTCACTGTCTGTCAACACTAGCACAAGATAGATGCCAACACCTCCTGGTTAGAAGTGTTGACAGCCAATGACCATGCAGCTTTCTCGGGAAGGCATGCTGATTGGCTGCCACTATCTGTCAACACTCAAAACCAGGAAGTGTTGGCAGCCATCTTGTGCCTTGTTAGAACCAAGGCACAAGAAAGCAGTGAAACAAAGGTGTGAAACTCGCAAAGGGGCCAGAGTAGAATCACCCTGACCCCCGAGGCCTGCTCAGGGGGTCCCACAAAGCCCCCAAAGGCACATTTTTTTTGTTGTAAAAATCGGGGTACGCCTACCGTGCGCGTACGGTACGCGTACCCTGCGACTTTAAAAAAATATATATATATTTTTGCCTTCGGGGTCCTTGTGGGACCCCCTGAGCAGGTCTAGGGGGTCAGGGTGCTTCTACCCAGCCCCCTTTTTGAGTTCTACACATTTGTTTTTCTGCTTTAATGTGCCTCAGTCCACCGAGGCACAAGATGGCTGTCAACAGTTTCTGTTTTGGAGTGTTGACAGACATTGGCAGCCAATCAGCATGCAGCTCGTGCGCTTGAGGTACGCTTACCGTACGCGTACGTGCGCGTACCGTAAGCGCGCCGGTAAGCTCACGGGTAAGCTGCTATAGATATATATATTGTTTTGAACCTTAATTTCTCAAAATCCACTGGACCGCATATCTTGAGACCTAGCAAAGGCACATCGGGCTAACAGTCCCTACAATTTTGCCAAGTTTGGTGGAAATCCATTCAGCCGTTCGGGCTAAAAGTGAGTCCACCCGCCCTATGGAAAATTGCATGGGGAAAACACGTTTTGGGACCCCCCTTTTTTCTCGGGCCCCGCTTGACGAATCCCCCCCAAACTTTCAGCGAAGGACCGGAGAGTAAATGTGCCATTTTCATGAAAATTTCAGCCAATTCCGTCCATCAACGCCAAAGTTATTCAACATAGAATTTTGAAAAATCCCATAGGAAAAAAATCCTAACTATATATACCTACTGACGACCGCCAGTAGGTAATATATATATATATATATATATATATATATATATTCACTGAAAAAACCATAGGTTATAGACCATATATAGTTAGGAATTAGCATTTAAAAAACCTTATTTTACTCACACAAAACCATTGAAATTCCATATATAGTTAGTTGCACTAACTATATATCGCGCACCCGCAATCCACTGCTGATGATGTCACATATTACATCATTCATGACATGGTCAGTGACATCACTGATGACATCACTGATGACATCTCAAATGACATCACTGATGACATCACTGATGACATCTCATTTCACATCAATGACCACATCACTGATGATATCATTCATGTGACAATACAATGCATCTCCTCATATTTTAATATAACCTCTGTTTCACCCAGTGTTAAATACAGAGTATAATTTTTGAAACCATTGACACACCAATACTAGTTACTACATATGTACTCACTGATTCCTACGTCTACACACACATTCACTCATTCACCCATACAATCATTCATACATACAATCACTCATCTTTACAACACTATCATATGCACTCATACACCTATACAGACACTCACACTCTGCCACTCATCCATGGAGTTACTCACACACCTAGTCAGTCCTGTAAAGAATCAATCACACTTCCATTTTCTTGTCTATACAGTTAAACATAGAGCACCTTATATTTTCAAACATATACTAACACATACTTACCTTGTTATACAATCATTGATATAAGTACACCTTGATCTGCACAGAGTCACACACCTCCCAGCCAGCCACACACACACTCAGTCTCCCATACAAATACTTGGACAATCAATCAATAACCCATATAGTTACTCATATAGCTATTGATCAACACATGCAACAGTTTACAGAACAATAGACATAATGATGCACAAATTAAGACAGTTTAGTCACTAACCCATGCACTCAGTGAGACACATTTAATCACTCACTCATACAGTCAGTCATGCACCTACTAAATCCTTCATCCAGACACTTCTACATCCACTCATTCTTCAATATGTAAAACATATTTTAACTTTACAGAAACATACAGTCACTGGATGTTGTCATCAGTGATGTCATCAGTGATGTCATTTGAGATGTCATCAGTGATGTCATCAGTGATGTCACTGACCATGTCATGAATGATGTAATATGTGACATCATCAGCAGTGGATTGCGGGTGCGCGATATATAGTTAGTGCAACTAACTATATATGGAATTTCAATGGTTTTGTGTGAGTAAAATAAGGTTTTTTAAATGCTAATTCCTAACTATATATGGTCTATAACCTATGGTTTTTTCAGTGAATTTTCAAGGTTTTGTAAATGCTAATTCCTAACTATATATGGTCTATAACCTATGGTTTTTTCAGTGAATTTCATAGGTTTTTTAATAGCAAATCTTTATAAAAATAATACATTTTAAATCTAATTTTATATTTTATAATTTTTTTATTTTTTTTTAAATATTATTTTTAGTGCGCTCCCGGGGCGCGGACAGGTGAACGCACGGGTAAGCGCAATCTTGCGGCGCGCCCCGGGGCGCGTACTAATGCGCGTCCCGGAAGCGCTATTGCCGAGAACGAAAACAACATCGTGACGTATCGCGTAGCCGCCACGCCTTGCGTCATAAGACACGTATCGCGTAGCCGCGAGATGCGTCTTATGACGCACCGCGTAAGCGCACCCGGAAGCGCATACGATCGCGCAACGTAAGCGCCCCGATGCGCTTACGATACACGCCCGGGGCGCGCCCCGGGGCGCGTAGCGTAAGCGCGTCAAACCATGTGACTTTAAAATAACACTTTTCATTGGTTCAGAACTTTTTATTTTCCAAATTGTGTGAAACCCACCCATTTCTCTCACTATTGCTTTGTACTTGGAGAGAGCAAGAGCTGTTGTGTCTACTCTATCTCCTACTTTTCTGATCTCCAGCAATGGCTGCAAGAGAGTCATCCAGCAGTGATTCAGAGGGATTTTTAGATGAGGACCCTCCTCAGCAAAAGAAAAAAACCCATTTCATCTGGAAATTTTACGAAATCCCAGAAGGACAGAAAAAAGTCAACGCTCCAAAAGTAACATGCAAAATATGTGGGAGTAGTTTATCCAGAGGCAATCCTCTGAAAAAATATAGTTTTGGGAATGCTAATTTGATCCGGCATGTGAAAAGAAGACACCCTAACAACTTTGCCAGGGAGAGTGTCAGAGAGCTGGCACGGAATGTACCCACAGATGGCGGCAGCACCTCCACTGGTGGAGCAACACCTTCGGGACCACCCCGTGGAAGAATGATCCCTAACATTCAGCCGGTGTTTGCGGGCATCAAATTTTTGTGCACAGAGTGTGACGAACTGCTCTGCTATGGGGAGCAGAGTGTTGAACTGATTGCCCTAAAGAAACAGCAACACCGCTGCTCTTCCAGTCCCTAAATTTTCAATTTTTTTTGCTCCTGTTGAGCAGTTTTGGAATCCTTGTTTTTGTTTTTCCCTTGAAAAAAATCCAAAAAAAATATAAAATTGTTTTAAAAAGTCTAAAAAAATATAAAACAACAAAAACAAAAAAATATATATAAAACAACAAAATGAAAAAAAAAGTTCTTTTCAGAACTACCTCCAATTTTTAAAAAGAAGCTTTATTTTTTTAAAAGTCTGTCATTTTTAATCTCCATGGTACGCTCCCCCGTACGCTCCCCGGTGCGCGTACCGGGCGCTCACCCCCGCGAAAATCGAATTTTTTAAAAAAATGTTTTTTCACCCGCGGGAGCCTTTTATGGCCCCCACATGAAACCTAGGGGGTCAGGGGGTGTGTACCCTGCCCCCTCTTGCTCATTTCCCCCTTTGATTTTTGCCACCTCTTGTGTCTCAATCCTACCGAGACACAAGATGGCGGCCGCTGCGGACTGTTTCGAATGTTTACAGACACCCGAGAACCAATCAGCTTGCCGTGCGCAAGTCGCGTGGCGCGCCTGGAGCGCTCCCCGGTACGCGTACCGGGGAGCGCTCCAGGCGCGGCTCTAGATATATATCTTTTTTTGAACGTTAATTTCTCAAAATCCACTGTAGCACATATATTGAGACCTACAAAAGGCACATCGGGCTACCAGTCCCTACAATTTTGCCAAGTTTCGTGCAAATCCATTCAGCCGTTCGGGCTAAAAGTGAGGCCAACCGCCCTATGGAAAACTCAATGTTAAAAACATGTTTTGGGACCCCCCTTTTTTCTCGGCCCCCCCTTGACGAAACCCCCCCAAATTTTCAGGGGCTGCTCAGAAACAAAATGTTCCATTTTCCTGAAAATTTCAGCCAATTCCGTCTACAAACGCCAAAGTTATTAGACATAGAATTTTCAAAAATCCCATAGGGAAAAAATCCTAACTATATATACCTACTGGCGACCGCCAGTAGGTAATATATATATATATATATATATATATATATATATATATATATATATATATATACATATATATATATATATATTACCTACTGGCGGTTGCCAGTAGGTATATATAGTTAGGATTTTTTCTCTATGGGTTTTTTGAAAATTCTATGTCTAATAACTTTGGCGTTTGTGGACGGAATTGGCTGAAATTTTCAGGAAAATGGCACATTTTGTTTCTGAGCAGCCCTTGAAAATTTGGGGGGGGTTCGTCCAGTGGGGGCCGAGAAAAAAGGGGGGTCCCAAAACGTGTTTTTAACATTGAGTTTTCCATAGGGCGGTTGGCCTCACTTTTAGCCCGAACGGCTGAATGGATTTGCACGAAACTTGGCAAAATTGTAGGGACTGGTAGCCCGATGTGCCTTTTGTAGGTCTCAATATATGTGCTCCAGTGGATTTTGAGAAATTAACGTTTAAAAAAAGATATATATCTGTAACAGCGGACCGGGCAGCGGCCCAGGACGCGTACTTTTCGCGCAACGGAGCTTTGTGAAGCGAAGCTGATTGGTTCTCTGGCGTCTGTCAACATTCCAAACAGTCCGTAGCGGCCGCCATCTTGTCTCTCGGTAGGATCGAGAGACAAGAGGAGGCCAAAGCGAAGGGGCAAATGACCATAAGGGGGAATAGTAGATCCTCGCTGACCCCCTAGGTTTGATGTGGAGGTTTTATAAGGGCCCCGCGGGGCAAAAAAAAAAAATAATAATAATAATCGAACGGCTGAATGGATTTGCACGAAACTTGGCAAAATTGTAGGGACTGGTAGCCCGATGTGCCTTTGCTAGGTCTCAATATATGTGCTCCAGTGGATTTTGAGAAATTAACGTTCAAAAAAAGATATATATCTGTAACAGCGCTCCGCCTCGCGTAACGGAGGTTTGCGAAGCGGATTGGTCATTCTGTCACTGGGCTATAGTTGGGCTACATCTGGCTGATATTTGGGCTACATTTGTTTTTTTGTGTGTCTGGCGGCCATCTTTGGGCTACATTGGGCTACATTGGGCTTCATTGGGCTACATTGGGCTACATTTGGGCTCCAACATATATATAGGCCAATGTAGCCCAATATATATTTTTCAAAGTTAATTTTCGTAAAAACCACTGGAGCATATATCTTGAGACATAGCAAAGGCACATCGGGCTACCAGTCCCTACAATTTTGCCAAGTTTCGTGCAAATCCATTCAGCCGTTCGAGCTAAAAGTGAGTCCAACCGCCCTATGGAAATGAAGGAAATGAATGGGTAATTTGTAATTAGCAAATAGCTAATCGCAAACTAGGAATGGTAAAGAATCGCTATTTATTCCTTAAAGTTCGCTATTTAGGAAATGCAAAAAACTTTGATGATACATATGGCGGTTCATCTCTAACAAGATAAGAAGCATAGGGATACATTTATGATGACTGGCGCATCACCAGGGATGTGTTAGTCATTCTGTGCCGCTGTTCCGTCACCTATGGTGTGCTGCATTTACAATGCGGCGCATCATGGGGCAAAAACAGCACAGATGCGTGATGTATCTGTGCCGTAAAGGTGGCGCATTGCTGGAGTTGTATCGCAAGTGTGATGAAGCTCCAGCAAGGGTCGGGGGTGCCCCTGTCGCAGGGTTTCTGTTCTCACACAGAACTGTGGACAGAGGATTGGAACCTCGGCGAATTAGGGTGTCCCAAAACTCACGTTAGTAATCAAAAACTCCTTAGCAAGCTAGGTACAGTGTCACATTGGATATAACAAACTCTCAATGTTTAGACAATCCAGAATATGAACTTATAGTACCTCAGGATACGTGGAACTCATGAACAGTCGGTCGTTATATATTTCTTAGAAACCAGAACATGGAGTTAAGAAGAACACATGTGTATTTGAAATGTTTATTTACTAATGCCGTCTTCTGAGGCGTAGTATCTTAGATTATACAAGTACACATATTATCAGTAGCAAAATTACCAGCATAGTCAGTAGTACATAAAAAGCGAATGGTGACAGTATGTTAACATGCTGTAAATGAATAAGAGTTAGCAACACTTATAAGCAGCCGCGGGCCGTGGAGGGAGTTACGGTGAGGCAGGGAGGCGGGGAGGGGGAGAAGCAGGGTGGAGAATACAAGTACACATATTATCAGTAGCAAAATTACCAGCATAGTTACTAGTACATAAAAAGCGAATGGTGACAGTATGTTAACATGCTGTAAATGAATAAGAGTTAGCAACACTTATAAGCAGCCGCGGGCCGTGGAGGGAGTTACGGTGGGGCAGGGAGGCGGGGAGGGGGAGGGGCAAGGTAGAGAGGGCTCCACCCTGCTTCTCCCCCTCCCCGCCTCCCTGCCTCACCGTAACTCCCTCCACGGCCCGCGGCTGCTTATATCTCACCCTCCCTAATACACATATTATATTATTTGCTAAGAAGGTCTCTTTGTGTTGGTTTAGGGCGTGCCCATACTTTAGTGTCTTAGATTTGAAGGAATCACATCAGCATACACCAGCTCTCTCTTCATGTGAACCGCATCAACTGTTGTGTATGTGTGTTCGGCAAAGCAATATAAAACCCGCCTCATGCCCAGAATTGGCAGAAGTTGCACTTATGTTATGAGTATGAAGTCGTGGAGATCAGACCTCATAACAATTCTGTATCGTGTTGTTCTTGAAACTTTAGCACTCGCTGTACAGATATAGTTTAACAAGCAAAGCAGATAGTAGAGCAATAACATATTATTCTCATGTAAACCACGATGAACTACTAGGTGGAAAGCTAAAGCAACAACTAAGTGTCGTGTGCAGAAGTTGCAAAAAAGGAAAAATGGCGTTTAAACCGGTAATGAGCCCATGCTAACTTAACACGGTGTAAAGATATCCAGGACCTAGATGACACCTCCCCATGATCCGGAAACGAACTGAATAAGATAATAGAAGTGCCATCTCATGAGAGTAGATTGCAAGTTTATATGTGGACGGTCCGCAAGGTAAAGCATTAAAAACTAGGAAAATTTAATGCTAAAGAAAAATAAAACAGCCAAGTACTTTATCGAGTCTTAAGCCAATAGGCAAGGTAAATAATAAAAACTTGACAAATAAGTCAATGAATTGTCAATGAAATGCTAGTACTCAGCATATCAAACATGAAAAAGGTCTATGACATAACTGTGTATGCAAAATAAGCTGCAACAGCCTCCAATAGGAAGTCACCGTCTTCATCCGAAAACAGTTCAGCCATCCAATTTAAAAGCGGAAAAGAACATACGTGCTCTCCCAGCACCGGATCCTCTATCACCATCAGAGGACAGCTCGGTGGGTTTTCAAGAAAGCTCTGTTCCAAGAAAGACTGTGCTGCCACCAGTAAATTCCAGGGACCAAGTAGTCCATGCATCAATGCCACAGCCATAATCCTTTCGCCAGGACAAACCAACTCGTGAGTAATGATAGGAGTCATCAGCTGATTAAAGTCGACGTCAGGAGAAACCGGTCCGCAGAGACACAAATCAATGGCCCAATCGAAATCACAGGTCAGGCAGTGAAATACAGGCTGGACACAGGTGAAGTAGGAGAATCGAAAAGATAATCCATATGCCGTGCTTAATATCGCCAACGGCATTGTGCCATAATATTCTAGCATGCGATTGCGGAACAGTGTCAGCATCTGCAGGGTGGGAGGTTGCATAGGAGGGACATCCATATTTAAAAATGTAAAAAAGCACAAGAGCGTCCGCTGGTAATGCAAGTAAAAATGCCAATCCACGAAGCAGAGTGGAGAAAATATAATGAAAGGAAGCAGGGATGACTCCAAAGATTTTCTCAAATGAAGTCACGAGACCACTGGTAACAACTTTAAAAAAGTGCGCCAGGGCCTTTGTGGAGGATGCGTTAAAGATAGTCGGAACCATCTTGCAGAAATTGAAAGGCAAATCTTAATTGAAAAGGGTCTGCACCTCTGTACGGGTGTTCGCTATGTGAAGCACGAAAGTTTCACGGGCCGAACTCAAGGCCACCTCTCTCTGAGACAAAAGAGCTCTTATTCTTGCCATGCCGTTGAAATGTGCTCCCAAGGTTGGTATTTGTGGCCAGATTGAAAACTCCCTATGTTCATGTGTGGGAGGAAATAGAACATTTCTGCAGCAAATAACCCGTTCACTTACTGTTACGATAAAAGGAATACTTTTAATTAACTCAGAACAATCTTCATTATTGAGCATCAAATAACTACCATTTTCCAACAACTTGAACGTGGGGATGATAGCAGGAACTGGCGTGCCTTGCAACACGCAAGCCATATTTGGTCGGTGTTTGTTGCATGAACCGTGTAACTGTATGTGCCTACACATTAGTGAATGATCTGGCGTCTCAGTGCATTCCTCTCCATTCAGATAAACTTCTTGATCATCTTTGAAACATCTGTATGTGTATGGAAGCGACCAGACCTCATGAAGAAAAGCACTACCTAAAGGTTCATAACGACCTATTGGTATATATTTCATACAATTTGAAAACTTATATAAAGCAAAAGGCAGCGTTATTAAACCGTGGATAAGGCACGTTACCAAAAAACCCGCAATCCTCTGCTGATGATGTCACTGAGCATGTCATGAATGATGTAATATGTGACATCATCAGCAGTGGATTACGGGTAATAGTATCTCTAGTTTACTCCCCTATAGCTGTCTTTCTTTTAACATAAGTGTCTGTTTCCTTCCCTTATACTTACTGTTTTTGGTTCGCTTCCGGTTCGCGTACCGGCGAGCGAACTGGGAAGTGAACTAAGAGAAATAGAGGTTGGCACAGTTCCAAATATTGTACCAATTTTTTAATAACGGGGAGGTAGTTCTGAAAAGAACTTTTTTTTTTATTGTTTTTGTTGTTTTATATTTTTTTTATTATTTTTCGGAACATTTTTTTACTTTTTTTGAATTTTTCTGAACAGTTTTATATTTTTTGGGGTTTTTCTTGGAGGGGGCAATGAAAACGATTCATTGTAAAGGGCTCAACAGGAGCAACAAAACAAAAAAAGAAGTATTTATTATTTTGGGCGTTTCGTACAAACTTGCATATGATAGTCAATAGCTCTGTTGATCAGAGTGATGCTTCTTTCTCCGTAGGAAATGAATCCATCGCAAAATACGCAGATGTGTTTTACTTCACCAAATTTCATTTGTATATTTGGCACCATCTCCCTGCCCTCTGGTCCCGTTACTTCCGGTACAACAGATCTTCTGGCCATAATAGGGAGATTATCTAGGTCGTTCCGAAACTGTGCAGCACTGTAGTTGTTAGGATGCCACCTAGTCATATGGCGATGCATTGTGTAGTTTCCGAAACTGTATTTTTTCTCGGTTCCTCTGGACAGTCTATCTTGACATATAAGGCAAGTTACGTATCTTGCATTTACTTTTTTCTGACCTTTGGGAATTTTAAAAAATTGCCAAATGAAGTTTTCTTTCCGGTGAGACGTCTTGGGCTGCTCAGGCAAAAACTGCCTCTCTTCGTGCTCGTCGTCCTGTTCCTCTTCTTCCTCTTCTTGTTGAATTATAACTTGAGCAGGTGGTCCACTCTTCCTTGGATGTGGTGGAGGTGGTGGGGAAGCACCAGCTGAAGCTACTAAAGAAGCCATTGCTCAGTGATCACAAAGGGTCTTTCTCTCACAATGATGAAAGTCAGAGTGAGGAAAGAAGGAGGGATTTTCATCATTTGGGAAAAACAAGAGTTCTCAACCAATCAAAAGTGTTCATTTTAGATTATATGACCTAGTCTTACATCATTAGGAAACCAAAAGTGAAATGAACAAATGAAAAGTGTTATTACCAAGTCACATGACTTGCTGTGTTTACGTTAAGCGCTTTGCAGGGCCTCACGGTTTGCTTCCAGAAACCTGCGCTTTGCGACTCGCTTCGCGTACCAGTTCGCTAACGTAGCACGTCATATGACGTATCACGCGACAACGTGGAACGTCATGCGGACGGGAGGCGTCACGATGTTGTTTTCTAACGCGGCACTTGCGGTAAAGAAACGTTTACCGGCTCGCGGTCTATTTCGCGGCATCAAGGTCAGCTAACGGGAAGCTTCCCGATTCGCGAAGCGGGAACGTAGAAAAAAAAATATAAAAAAAAAAAAATTATTCATAAACATATAAAATATATTTTTGGATTTAAAGAAGAATAAATTTTACAGCTACAGATATTAGCTGTTAAAAAACCAATGAAATTCACAGAAAAAACCATAGGTTATAGACCATATATAGTTAGGAATTAGCATTTACAAAACCTTGAAAATTCACTGAAAAAACCATAGGTTATAGACCATATATAGTTAGGAATTAGCATTTAGAAAACCTTATTTTACTCACACAAAACCATTGAAATTCCATATATAGTTAGTTGCACTAACTATATATCGCGCACCCGCAATCCACTGCTGATGATGTCACATATTACATCATTCATGACATGGTCAGTGACATCACTGATGACATTACTGATGACATCTCAAATGACATCACTGATGATATCTCATTTGACATCAATGGTCACATCAATGATGATATCATTAATGTGACAATACAATGCATCTCCTCACACTTTAATATAACCTCTGTTACACCCAGTGTTAAATACAGAGTATAATTTTTGAAACCATTGACACACCAATACTAGTTACTACATACGCACTCACTGATTCCTACGTCTACACACACATTCACTCATTCACCCATACAATCATTCATACATACAATCACTCATCTTTACAACACTATCATATGCACTCATACACCTATACAGACACTCACACTCTGCCACTCATCCATGGAGTTACTCACACACCTAGTCAGTCCTGTAAAGAATCAATCACAGTTCCATTTTCTAATCTACACAGTTAAACATAGAGTACCTTACATTTTCAAACATATACTAACACATACTTACTCTCTTATAGAATCACTGATACAAGTACACATTGATCTGCACAGAGTCACACACCTCCCAGCCAGCCATACACACACTCAGTCTCCCATACAAATACTTGTGCAACCAATCAATAACCCATATAGCTACTTATATAGCTACTGATCAACACATGCAGCAGCTTGCACAACAACAGACATGCTGATGCACACTTTCAGACAGTTTAGTCACTAACCCGTGCATTTAGTAAGACGCATTTAATCACTCACTCATACAGTCAATCACGCACCTACTAAAACCTTCATTCAGACACTTATACATCCACTCATTCTTCAATATGTAAAACATATTTAAACTTTACAGAAACACATAATCACTGGATGTTGTCATCAGTGATGTCATTTGAGATGTCATCAGTGATGTCACTGACCATGTCATGAATGATGTAATATGTGACATCATCAGCAGTGGATTGCGGGTGCGCGATATATAGTTAGTGCAACTAACTATATATGGAATTTCAATGGTTTTGTGTGAGTAAAATAAGGTTTTCTAAATGCTAATTCCTAACTATATATGGTCTATAACCTATGGTTTTTTCAGTGAATTTTCAAGGTTTTGTAAATGCTAATTCCTAACTATATATGGTCTATAACCTATGGTTTTTTCTGTGAATATATATATATATATATATATATATATATATACATGCAGCCTGCAGGGAACTGAGCTGGATACATATATATATATATATATATATATATATATATATATATATATATATATATATATATATATATATATATATATATATATATATATATATATATATATATATATATATATATATATATATGTATATATATGTATATATATGTATATATATATATAAAATTTCTATGGCAAAATGAAACCCCTCCTTTTGTTCCTTTTCAAATTAAATGTATTAAGTGTTACCACTTTATTCCAATCAAGATGACTTCAGGTGTGCCATACTTTTGTCGTAAGTAAGACTGTTAGCGTTCTAGTTGTTCTTTAGAACACTCTGGGACATTCTGTCATTGGGCTATAGTTGGGCAACATCTGGCTGATATTTGGGCTACATTTGGGCTCTTTTGTCTCTGGTGGCCATCTTGGGAGACTGCATAACAGATTTTTTTTAATGAAATATAAGAGGATTTGAGAAGTCACTCAAAATGTGCCCTAATTTTTCTTTCTTCAGCACTAATCATAATTTCTATGGCAAAATGAACCCCCTCATTTTGTTCCTTTGCAAATTAAATGTTTTAAGTGTTAACACTTTATTCCAATCAAGATGACTTCAGGTGTGCCATACTTTTGTCATAAGTAAGACTGTTAGCACTCTAGTTGTTCTTTAGAACACTCTGGGACATTCTGTCATTGGGCTATAGTTGGGCTACATCTGGCTGATATTTGGGCTACATTTGATTTTTTTTGTCTCTGGTGGCCATCTTTGGGCTACATTGGGCTACATTGGGCTACATTGGGCTACATTTGGGCTCTAACATATATATAGCCCAATGTAGCCCAATATATATTTTTTCAAAGTTAATTCTCGTAAAAACCACTGGAGCATATATCTTGAGACATAGCAAAGGCACATCCGGCTAACAGTCCCTACAATTTTGCCAATTTTGGTGGAAATCCATTCAGCCGTTCGGGCTCAAAGTGAGTCCAACTGCCCTATGGAAAATTGCATGGGGAAAACACGTTTTGGGACCCCCCTTTTTTCTCGGCCCCCGCTTGACAAATCCCCCCCAAACTTTCAGGGAAGGACCGGAGAGTAAATGTGCCATTTTCAGGAACATTTCAGCCGATTCCGTCCATCAACGCCAAAGTTATTCAACATAGAATTTTGAAAAATCCCATAGGAAAAAAATCCTAACTATATATACCTACTGGCGACCGCCAGTAGGTAATATATATATATATATATATATATATATATCAACTTGATCCTCTCGCTCGACGAAGGGACGACAAGCCACACCAGCCAGGTACGATCAAAGTTTCTTTATTGGGCACATAAACTATATATATATTACCTACTGGCGGTCGCCAGTAGGTATATATAGTTAGGATTTTTTCTCTATGGGTTTTTTGAAAATTCTATGTCTAATAACTTTGGCGTTTGTGGACGGAATTGGCTGAAATTTTCAGGAAAATGGCACATTTTGTTTCTGAGCAGCCCCTGAAAATTGGGGGGGGTTCGTCCAGGGGGGGGTCGAGAAAAAAGGGGGGTTCCAAAACGTGTTTTTAACATTGAGTTTTCCATAGGGCGGTTGGCCTCACTTTTAGCCCGAACGGCTGAATGGATTTGCACGAAACTTGGCAAAATTGTAGGGACTGGTAGCCCGATGTGCCTTTTGTAGGTCTCAATATATGTGCTCCAGTGGATTTTGAGAAATTAACGTTTAAAAAAAGATATATATCTGTAACTGCGGACCGGGCAGCGCTCCAGTTCGCGTACTTTTCGCGCAACGGAGCTTTGTGAAGCGAAGCTGATTGGTTCTCCGGCGTCTGTCAACATTCCAAACAGTCCGTAGCGGCCGCCATCTTGTCTCTCGGTAGGATCGAGAGACAAGAGGAGGCGAAAGGGAAGGGGCAAATGACGATAAGGGGGCATAGTAGATCCTCCCTGACCTCTTAGGTTTGATGTACCATTTTGCCAAGTTTGGTGTAATTCCGTTCAGCCATTCAGGCTGTAGACGTATCTAAATGTCAATAATCGAACGGCTGAATGGATTTGCATGAAACTTGGCAAAATATTAGGGACTGGTAGCCCGATGTGCCTTTGCTAGGTCTCAATATATGTGCTCCAGTGGATTTTGAGAAATTAACGTTCAAAAAAGATATATATCTGTAACAGCGCTCCGCTTCGCGTACTTTTCGCGTTACGGAGCTTTGCGAAGCTGATTGGTTCTCCGGCGTCTGTCAACATTCCAAACAGTCCGTAGCGGCCGCCATCTTGTCTCTCGGTAGGATCGAGAGACAAGAGGAGGCCAAAGCAAAGGGGGAAATGACCATAAGGGGGCATAGTAGATCCTTCCTGACCTCTTAGGTTTGATGTACCATTTTGCCAAGTTTGGTGTAATTCCGTTCAGCCATTCAGGCTGTAGACGTATGTAAATGTCCTATGGAAAATTGCATGGGGAAAACACATTTGAAAGTGTTGAAATTTAGAACCAATTAAAATGTTACTTTGGTTTTGTATTTGTGTGTGATGAAAGTTAATTGGTTATGTATATATGTCAAATGAGAGGAAACCACAGCCATTTTGTGATACTACTGTCTGAGGTACATTTGTGAGGAATTTTTGGTGGTGAATTTCTGGTGTTTGATTTACACAGTACTAACACTTCTCCTACTTTTAAAAAGGTGAGTTGTTAATTTGTAAGGGGAACTATGTTGTACACTTGAAGATAATTTGAAAAATGTTTTCTGTTATTTATTTGCAGTCCTTTCTGTTATACTAAATACTTGATAAAGTTAGTTTTATATTATGTATTACTAAAAACGATAAATGAAAGTGATTATTTTTTTCTGCAAGTTACAGCAAGCAATTTCAAAATAAAATGGCTCACAATGAAGAGACCGTGGCAATTTCTTTTGAATTGTCCACTACATTGATTGAAATTGAGAGCACCAATAATGAAATATTGTCACATGGAGGAGATGACTTGTATGATTCCATTAGATTGATTGAAATGGACAGCACCAATAATGAAATATTGTCACAAGGAGGAGATGACTTGAATGATTCCACTACATTGATTGAAATTGAGAGCACCAATAATGAAATATTGTCACAAGGAGGAGATGACTTGTATGATTCCATTAGATTGATTGAAATGGACAGCACCAATAATGAAATATTGTCACAAGGAGGAGATGACTTGAATGATTCCACTACATTGATTGAAATTGAGAGCACCAATAATGAAATATTGTCACGAGGAGATGACTTGAATGATTCCACTACATTGATTGAAATTGACAGCACCAATAATGAAATATTGTCACAAGGAGGAGATGACTTGAATGATTTTTTTGATCAATCTGTTGATGGCGAATTTATCGAATGTTTGGAGACCATAGAGTTACAAGAATCATCATTGCAGACTTTTCATGAGGAAATTGCTGATGAGGACATGTTACTAGTTCTTTCAAATTTAGAAAATTCTGAAGAATAAATTTATATTTAGAAATCAAAAATTGTTTGAGACATTATTCATTTTTATTTTTAATTTATGAGGTTGTAGCGAAGTGATTGTAGTATAAAATGAGACTTATAGTATAGAGTGCAACATTTTTATGTTACATGGTAAGTTTACTCATATTTACTTCCCTTCTGCCACTATATTATCTCCAATGTGTATTTGACATCTCTTCTTCATCTCCGGCCTCCTTTCTCTCACTGTGTGTCTCCGATGCATCTTATCGCTGCTATTTTGTGTAATTACAGAAGAGAGTAAAATAAAATAGTTCGGAACGTGAAAAGGGGGCAAAGTAGAGTACCCCTCACCCCGTAGGCCTTTTCAGGCGGTCCCAAAAGGATCAGTTTCTGCTTTCCTGAGAGATTATGGTATGAGTTCCATATACCACAATAATTTGCATTACAACATGCAAGATATCTATCTCCTATTACCAACTTTTGGAGATATTCGCGCTAAGCGCGGATATCTCCAAAAAGTTATACCTGCCCTGAGCAGTTCTTAGCCATGTTATCCAATGGGAGGTGGATAACATGGCTAAGAGCATTAGCTCGGTAATGCATGAATATCGCTGACTTTTTAGCGATATTCATGCATTGCGGCCGTTTTTTATCGCATTTGCGATAAACCTTGATAATAGCAAGGTTTATCTTCGATAATTTCTGACGATGCTTAGCGGTAAAAAATTCGTTGGTAAGCATCGTTAGCGATAAATATCGCTTAACTTTGGTAATATGCACCAACGTCTCTTAACGTTCGATTCCAAGGAAATGAGGAAGTGTTGAAAAACATTGTTTGCGCTATCTTGCCTTTTTTGAAATGCCACACTTTTGTCGTGCACGGCAGCCATTTTAGATGCCTTGACCAGACCCACTCTCTGCACGCTGTCGATTCGTAGCATGGCTCCCCACCCTCGCAAGCATCTTCCCCAGGCACTGGTCACCCCCGCTCTCTGTCTTATACATGGGCAATAAACCTCCCCCCATCTGCGCTGCTCTTCCCTGAGAATCACACTCTGTGCCCGCCCGACACCTCCCTTTCGCCCTATTCACTACCGCACCCTCTGACACTCCTCTTCCTCTGTGTCCGATTGTCCAGGCTATCAGCTAGCCCTGCAGATGTAGTTTATGGCTCCAGCTGTAAAGAATCACCCCTCTTTAAAGGAGTTATAGTAGATCAAGGCCCACACCCGATGAGATCCGTCACACCACACGTGTTCCTACTATCTGAAAACCATCCTGTATTGTGATTGGGGAGGGGACCGAGCCTGAAGCGGAAGATTCCAGGAATGACTCTTTGTACATCAAAGTTTTTACAATTATGTGTCACATTAAAAATATATAGCACTCCAACAAAGTAGTAGGAATATAAAACTTTAATAACATATAAATATATACAACAAAACAAAAACAGTAAAAACATTTAAACAACGAAGAGACCGTGGCAATTTCTTTTGAATTCCTGATGAGGACATGTTACTAGTTCTTTCAAATTATGAAAATTCAGAAGATGTTGCCTGGGGGTGGGTCGTCAGTAGCAGTCTGTTGTGCGAATAGTTCCAAGGCAGCAGAACGCGCTGAAATCTAGATGGCACGAAAGTGATGTCTAGTAAGTTGCCGCCCAGCAAATAACGGCGTGGGGCGCCGCGGGGGGTGGATTGTCAGTAGCGGTCTGTTGGAGGAATAGTTCCAAGGCAGCAGAAAGCGCTGAAATCTGGATGTCACGAAGGTGATGTCTAGTAAGTTGCCGCCCAGCAAATAACGGCGTGGGGCGCCGCGGGGGTGAGTGAGTCCAGTAGGCACCACAGCTATTCTTACCGGCATTGCAGAATTACTGCTGGGGACAATGCCTGTGCTGTAGCAGGGTCACAGCAGAAACAAAAAGGATTCTGTTGAAGATGTTGTTGGTTTTCAATTTGAAAACAGTTCTGGTGTCAATTGCTATGCTAATGTAGTGGTTAATGTTTTGTTTTCTCTAGAAAATGTAAAAGAGGGGGAGGCAGTCCAAAGTTCCGTTAAAAGGGCAAAGGAAAGGATCGGTGGTTTGAACTATCAGTCAAAAAGGGGAGGGGGTGCAACAATTTTTCCTACCGGGTCACAGTGTGCTTTCACCGGAACTGAGGTCTGCAGGATTCTAGTAATTCAAAGTGAGGCTGGCGCCAGCATGGGAGCGCCGACGTCCCGCGGATACAGTTTCGTCACTCCACGGGCGATCATGGCAGTCATTCCCCATCGGGGGTGTCTGCGGGGGTCGGAGACTCCCGCGGCTCCTGTAGAATCTTCAAGGTCGTGGAGGACTACGGTGGTGGAGTCAACCAGTGACCGGGCCATTTCTTTATGCTGGGCCCGCTCTTGCCAGGTCGACCGCCATTTTGAGAGTTCGGTAGCTACTGGCGATCGCGGGGTCAAATGAGCGGACGGGCTCCACCCTGCCGGGCGAGACGTTGCAGCATCGCCACAGTGGAAGAACCCTTTTCCGGGCGCTTGGAGCGCAGAGGGTGCAGGTGGGAAGCCTCCACTGGGGAGGCGGGAGAGGCCTGTTCGCATCGTCTCTCCCTCCCAGTGCACCCCACGGCGTCTCGCTTGAGATTTGTTATGGCCGGACCAGGCGATGAGGACGAGGGGGGGGGGGGTCGGAGGCATGTGCAAGACATCCCCCCCCAGTGTTGTCGCAGCCATTAATCAAGAGAGAAGAAGTGTCCCGTCCGTCTTCGGGCCGGGCTTCCGGTGGATGTCGGCCGGACGCCCCTGGCTCTGGCCCCATGAACGGGTTTCTTGGTTTATCGGCTGCAGCCGGATCCCGTCGGCCTCGGCCCCCCGACCGTTGGTGGCCGGACCGGAAGAGCATGTGGCGGGACTACCTGCAACTCTCAAGGGCCACCGCGGCCGGACTGGGAGAGAGAGGGGAGGGTCGAGGAGACATTCCCCCCCCCTGAAACTCTTCAGCGTTGTAAAGGCAATCCCCTGGCCGGGTCCCGCTGGCCTCGGCCTCTCCTCCGGCTACACCCTACGTTAGGATCTCCTGGCCGAGGCGTGGCAGCAGGATCCGCCTTATATGGGCTGCTCCCGGCTGGGCGTAGCCGCAACCCTGCCCCACCTTGGAAGTTTCCAGAGTGGGGGCGGATGTTCTACTGACTTGCATTTTCCCTAGTCTATCGATTTTTTTGGCGTGGCAGGCGGTGGGACAGCGAGGGGTGATTTGGTTTCTCTTACTGTTTTTCTGGTCTCTCACCACTGGCATATTTCTAACGTTTTCTTGTTTCTAGGACATTAATAGGTTTTATCATTACGTTATGTTATCGTTTCTTTGTTCGTTGTTTAATAAAAGTTTATGTTCATCAGTGGCCTACTGATTTTCGTTTTCCTATTCTTTTCTTTCCAGGTTGTTTCATGCTAAAGTTTCTGTTAACAGGATACAGTGATCACTTCGTTATTATTGCATATGTCCTTTTCACTAGGGGTGCTCTCTGGTCGGGCCAGATGACGTATCTCTAGTAAATGGTCCGGGTGAAACAGGTGCATCAATCAGTGGGGAGTAGATAGGCATGACAGATTACAACGGGGGAGAAAGGTCCGCATTACGTACCCTTTCACTATTTGCAAAGATTTTCCTACGTATATTTGCAAACAGGGAATACCTCCAAAAAGAACCAATTCCCAAACAGTCAATGTTTGGGGAAACAATCAATCAATGAGGAACGAAATAGGCACGACGTGTTAAAGGTTTGTGTTACCTACCCTTCACTATCTGCAAAGGGAGAGAGTAGGGGGCATATTACCAAGCAATAGCGATAATTATCGCTATTGCTTGGTTAGAGACAAAAATTTACCGCTGAGCTGCGGCGATTTTTATCGCAGATAAACCTTGGTATTACCAAGGTTTATCGCAAATGCGATAAAAATCGGCCGCAATGCATGAATATCGCTGAAAAGTCAGCGATATTCATGCATTACCGAGCTAATGCTCTTAGCCATGTTATCCACCTCCCATTGGATAACATGGGTAAGAACTGCTCAGGGCAGGTGTTAGCTTTTGGAGATATTCGCGCTTAGCGCGAATATCTCCAAAAGTTGGAAATAGGAGATAGCGATGTTAGCGACTGTTTCCAGTCGCTAACATCTTGGCACGCCCACTTTGCATGTCATTAGGGATAAATATCACTGACATGCAAAGTGGGGCCCAAGATGGTCGCTATCTCCTACTAGCTGTCGCTAACTGGTGTTAGCGACAGCTAGGTAATAGGGAGATAATTTTATCTCCGCTTTCTTGGCTTTTAAAGCCAAAAAAGCGGAGATAAACCCCCTTGATAATATGCCCCAATATTCCTATTCTTCCTCGTTTGCAGGCAGAGAAGATTCTTAAGAGAACCAACTTCGAACAATTCAATGCTCGATTCAAACAATCAAGAAGGGGTACTGTGAACACAAATGAACGCCGCTTATGTACATACACATTGGTATTATCAACAGGTTGTTCCTAATGTTTCTATTTTAGGGAGGTCAAAAAGAGATCCCATTAGTGGCCTACTGATTTTGCTCGATTCCTTTTCTTTTTTTACACGATTTTTCGCTATCTGCAAAGACTAAACAGAGTATTGCGACTCTGTGCTTGTTTGTAAATAGAGAATGAACCAAAGAGAACAATCAATCAAATGGAGAGAGAAGCAGGCACGACGGATTACAACGGGGGCAAAGGCCTGCGTTAACTACCCTTCACTATCTGCAAAGAGAGAGTACTCCTAATAGAAATGAGGGGTGGGGGGCAGCATTCAAAGCAGATCAGTGTGCATAAACACGAAAATGTTTTTACTTACCACGTACTTGACATTCGACAGCTTATGATATTTGCTATTAAAAAACCATTGAAATTCACTGAAAAAACCATAGGTTATAGACCATATATAGTTAGGAATTAGCATTTAAAAAACCTTATTTTACTCACACAAAACCATTGAAATTCCATATATAGTTAGTTGCACTAACTATATATCGCTCACCCGCAATCCACTGCTGATCATGTCCCATATTACATCATTCATGACATGGTCAGTGACATCACTGATGACATCACTGATGACATCTCAAATGACATCACTGATGACATCACTGATGACATCTCATTTGACATCATTCTTGTGCTAATACGATAAACCTCTTCAGACTCTAATATAACCTTAGATACACTCAGTGTATACAGACACTCACACACTGCCACTCATCCATGGAGTTACTCACACACCCAGTCAGTCATGCAAAGAAACAATCTCACCTCCATTTCTTCAACTATACAGTTAAACACACCTTACTTATTGAAACATATACTAACACATATTTACTCTCTTATACAATCCCTGATACAAGTTCACAATGATCGATACAACCACTCACTCATTCAGTGGCTCTCATGCACAGTTATTTATATATGCCAACTCTCACATGTACTGTGTTTTACATATGTATTTAGTATGACATGTAGCATTGAGATATCCATTCACTCATCAATACACTCATGCACACAGTCAACTGCCCATGTAGCTGTTTCCACATGCACTCTTGAACTCATACACCTAGTGAATAAACTGCTCACACATCTATGCACAGAGTCACACACCTTGCAGCCACCCCCACACAAACTCAATCTCCCATAGAAATACTTGGGCAACCAATTAATAACACATATAGCCTCTCGTATAGCTAATGATCAACACATGCAGCAGTTTACATCACAACAGACATAATGATGCACAAATTAAGACAGTTTAGTCACTAACCCATGCATTCAGTGAGACATATTTAATCACTCACTCATACAGTCAGTCACGCACCTACTAAATCCTTCATCCAGACACTTATACATCCACTCATTCTTCAATATGTAAGACATATTTTAACTTTACAGAAACATACAGTCACTGGATGTTGTCATCAGTGATGTCATCAGTGATGTCATTTGAGATGTCATCAGTGATGTCATCAGTGATGTCACTGACCATGTCATGAATGATGTAATATGTGACATGATCAGCAGTGGATTGCGGGTGCGCGATATATAGTTAGTGCAACTAACTATATATGGAATTTCAATGGTTTTGTGTGAGTAAAATAAGGTTTTTTAAATGCTAATTCCTAACTATATATGGTCTATAACCTATGGTTTTTTCAGTGAATATATATATATATAAAGTTTATTCCTGGTTATCGCTACGCGTTTCGAGACCTGGCGGTCTCTTGATCACTCGATACTCTGCATTTGTTACACAATGATGGATATCGAAATGGTAAATAAAACCATCATCAATCTTTCAGACAGACTTTTAAGTGACTTTGAAAAAACTACCCTTTATTTAGATTTGTCATTTTGCCCGACTGAGCTACTCAATTATTCAAATACTAGAGTTGACATTTTCAGATTCGTGCGTAAATTGAAGTAAAAAAAATGGCATTTGCTTTACAATAAGAAACCACCAGGTGGGGGGATAGAATTTTCCCACACAATACAATTGGCTGTAGGAGATACTACATACTGTATATGAACTGGGAGTTGTAACCAGGGAAGAAGCTGACAATTTTGGGTCACACAATTTAAATGGTATTACAACCGACAGTTCAGCTAATACTGAATTTAGAGCCAAATCAGTGTTTTGCCCCATCATGCCTCATGATAGCATTGATACCTTTCATGAGGTAGTAACTAAAGAACTTACTGAACATAAACACAAGGTTGCCAACAAAACCAAACATAACTTTAATCTGACAAAAACACAAAGAGATTTTTTTTATCTCTAGCGAATGATGAAAGTGTCATTATCAGACCCTCGGATAAGGGGGGCAACATAGTTCTGTGGGGGCGTGACCTATACACCACAGAAGCGTACAACTTAATGATACCAACTATTATTGTAAAAGTAATACTACTGAATACAACCAATGCATCACCAGTACATGGAAAAATTTGGAAAAGTGGCAGAATGAAGGACTGATTACATGGCACGAGTACTGCTTTCTCAATAAAGATTACCCGAAATTACCTATCCTATACCTCCTACCGAAGGTACATAAAGATCCAAGAAAACCACCTGGGAGACCCATAGTGTCCTCAATAGGTAGTGTGAACGAAAATATTTCAAGATATATTGATCACTTTTTGAGAGATTACGTTAACACACTCCCTTCACATATTGAGGAGACAAAAGATTTTCTTAATAAGATCTCCACTATGGTATGGGAGGAGGGGCTCATTCTTATGACTATGGATGTAAGTTCCCTTTACACCATAATAGATCATGAGCAGGGTATAACAGCATGCCTTTATTTTATGCAAGTGAGGGATATTGCTTATCTGGAACACACGCGCATGCTTGCAAAAATTATGAGGACCTGTTTGAACAATAACATCTTTATGTTCAACGGGGATCTCTATAAGCAGGTGCGTGGGACCACCATGGGTTCTAGCTTTGCGCCGAGCTTGGCGAATTTGTTTCTAGGAAAATGGGAGGAGGAGATCCGTAGAGACAACCAGCTCAGGGAGGATTTTGGCAAAGTTAGAACCGGGATCCGCTACATAGACGATCTGTTTGTAGTGTGGAACGGGTCCCAACTTGAAGCCCAAAATGTTGTCAGGAAACTTAATGTTAATCCTTATAATATCCAACTTACTCTTAATACTAGCACACAAAGTATAGAGTTTCTAGACATTAAGGTAACTGTATGCGATGGTCGTCTAACAACTGCACTCTATAGAAAAGAAACTGCCGGCAACAGTCTCCTACATGCCGAAAGTACCCACCCTGAACCGCTCAAACGGAGCATACCTTACGGTGAGCTCCTGCAAGCTAAACGAAACTGCAGTGAGGATAGTCTTTTTGAGTTAGAAACAACATCTATGCTCAAGAGATTCAGGGAAAGAGGGTACCCGGAATGGGTTCTTTCTAAAGCAGTTAGAAAAGTGAGCGAAAGAACAAGGGAGAGCACCTTGGAACCAAGAAATCCCACACCAGAATATAATCCAATCACAAGAGTAATTACCACCTTCAATGCAGATTCCAGAAAAGTAAGCAAAGTGTTGGCTGATAACTGGAATTTACTTAAAAATGACAACATCATAGGCCCCAGTATGGGCGAACGACCATATGTCACATACAAGAGGGGTAGAAGTCTGAGGGACATTCTGGTGGAGGGGGATATCAGCCAGAGAGGCAGTGCTAATACCCACAATCTGAAAGGATTCTACCCATGCGGGCATTGCCGGGCATGTAGATCCAGCACAATGGTTAAAGAGGCCTAAATACCAGATGCAAACAGAAAACACACTATAGGTCAATTTCTAACATGTAGTAGCAATTATGTAATCTATGTGTTAGAATGTCCGTGCAAATTAAAATACGTGGGGAGCACTGTGTGCATGGCTAAAAAGCGAGTACAGGAACATCTCCGGGCCATCACCAATGTTGATACAAACTATCCAATAGCACGCCACTTTCAAATGAAGCATCAGTCTAACAATGCCCATCTCAAATATTTTGCCTTAGAACAGGTCAACATAAGCAGAAGAGGGGGCAATAGACTGATAGCCCTGAGAAAAAGAGAGTCCCATTGGATAATGGAGCTCGAGACTAGATCCCCGGGTGGGCACAACTGGGATGAGGAACTAGCAACCCACCTCCACGAAATATAGGAATATAATCACTGTCTGCAATGTTGGTAATTTAAAAAAAAGGTTAACAGAAAGTTTATGCAAAGAGAAGAAAAGAAGAAAAGAGTCAAAAAATGTAAAAATGTATCATGATAGTCTGTTGCAAGTATGTTTGCACATGGTTTTTAACAATGGTTTTTAATATCCTTTCTCTTTCTGTTTATGTTTCACAGGAAGAAAAGGAAGGGACCTTTTTTCACATTCACTTTTATAAGCTGCACGGTTCCCTACCCTTTTTCTTCATAAGATCGGACTCTTAAAGGGAATAAGATAAGGAAAAGCAACTAAGCACTTTTTTGGTTAGAAGTAGTACTACCAGTTGGTGGACATCAGATAATATTTATTATTATGATTTTCTTTAAAAATAGTTTTTTGTTATTTACCACTTATCATGATTATTTATTGTTACACTTATGGACTTGGGGTTGTTTTTAAATCATAAAGAGGTTATGCTGCCCATAAAGAATGTGATAGAAGATAGGCTTACTCTGAAACCCACCAGAGACGAGCAAAGGTACTGGACCTGGACAATAAATAATACACGGGCACTAGACCGAAAGAATATTTGAATAGAAGGATGTGACCTAACAGGTATAGGTCAAGTGGCGGCGTAATGTCAAAAGACAAAAGTCATAAATTATAGCCACAGCAGTGCCCATACGAGCATCTTGAGCGCTTATAGATAGGAAATGAGTGCGCCCGAGTTTACCATGGCACAAGTGCCTATATGAAACACAAGTTACATAATTGTCTATTTTTGTACAAATAAATAGATCAGCATGTTACAAAACATGGAATACAATAGAAGGGATATTCTAACAGCACCACACGCAGTAAATGAATAGTAGAATTCTACATTCTAAGATGGCGGTTGTGGTTTCAGTGTGATTCCTAATGAAATGCTGCATCTCTTTTATGTTTACTACTCCTCACTTGGTTGTAAAATTTTATTTATGCACAATGTAACAAATGCAGAGTATCGTGTGATCAAGAGACCGTCAGGTCTCGAAACGCGTAGCGATAACCAGGAATAAACTTAGTGATGATTTACTCTCCTTCTGAGTGCGCATTGGAATCTTTTTTGTGACTTTGTTGAAAATTCTTACCGGCATTGGGGTCTTGCCGGCACATGCGCCATCTGACAACGGGAGCGATTCAGGAAGGACCCTCTTTGCTTGGATATATATATATATATATTCACTGAAAAAAACATAGGTTATAGACCATATATAGTTAGGAATTAGCATTTACAAAACCTTATTTTACTCACACAAAACCATTGAAATTTGCATATATAGTTAGTTGTACTAACTATATATCGCACACCCGCAATCCACTGCTGATCATGTCACATATTACATCATTCATGACATGGTCAGTGACATCACTGATGACATCACTGATGACATCTCAAATGACATCACTGATGACATCACTGATGACATCTCAAATGACATCACTGATGACATCACTGATGACATCTCAAATGACATCACTGATGACATCACTGATGACATCTCATTTGACATTACTGATCACATCACTGATGACATCATTCATGTGATAATACGATGAACCTCTTCAGACTCTAATATAACCTTAGATACACTCAGTGTAAACACAGACTCACAGATTGTCATTCATCCATGAAGTTACACACACACCTAGTCAGTCATGCAAACAATCAATCACACCTCCATTTTCCCAACTATACAGTTATACACACCTTACTTATTCAAACATATTACATCATTCATGACATGGTCAGTGACATCACTGATGACATCACTGACGACATCTCAAATGACATCACTGATGACATCACTGATGACATCTCAAATGACATCACATTTGGAGAGTAGAAGAATAATAAACAAGAGTTTCTTGGAGAATATGAGTGAATGTTCAAATTAAGAAGAAAACCAGTAAAGGATGTGGAATGAGAGGTAGGGATAGAACCGGACTAAAAGAACAACCCTGAGGGAAAGTGTTAAGAAAAGAGTGAGTGAAAGTAAATAGGCATAAAACAAGATATATGACAGTGACTAAGGTTAAAACATGTGGAATAACAGAGAGAAAAAACAGAAAGCAGAAAAGAAGAAGTGAGAGAAAAGGAATAATTGAAACAGCAAAGAAATGTAAATAACATAGTGTGCTTGAACTACAGGGAGAAAGCATAATGAACAAGTAGTGAAAGAGTGATCAGTCAGAGACAGTAAGAGTTATAGAGACGGAGTGAGTGAAAAAAAGGAAGATACTTTCAGTGACAGAAAAGAAGGATAAAAGAGAAAACTAAATTGAAGTTGTGTAAGCTACTAAAAGAAAGTGAGTAAGGTAAACTATATAAGGAAAGGATGAATAAGGAAAAGAGAGTGAGGGAGAGAGGAGACAGAGGAAGTGAAGGAAAGAGTGTCAGATACAGACTGAGTGAGGCAACAAAGAAAGATAAATGAGTGAGGGTGAGTTATACTAACTGATTGCACCTAAAAAGGAGAACCCAAAAATATTTAATTTAGAAAACAAAGGGAGGAAAGATGGAAAAGACAAGCGAAGCAGAAGGTCTAAAAGCTGAAAAATTGTGCAAGGGAGAAAAGAAAAAAGTAGAGTTGGATTAGGGAAACAAAGGTTGAAAGATAAGTGGAGTTAGATAGCAAGGGTGAAAGAGAATAAAACAAAAGGCAATGTGAGTATGTAAGGAGGATTGATAGAAGGTAGTAAAAGATGAGTGAGCATGAGATAAGACGAGTACAAATTAAAATTAACCATACAAAGTACAGAATTATTTTTACATGTTAAATGGTTTATTTTTGCTGTTCTCAGAATATATCAAATTTCACTAAAAACAGTGAGTTGAAGGCATTCATCATATAACAGCGGGGAAAAAAAAACACAATCAAAATGATTGTGTTTAAAAAACCCATATAACATAACCAATCAGAAATCAGAACTCCTTAAAAGTAACTTACTTTCCATGACGTCGAAGGATGTCCTATGAACAGCTTATACTCTGTTGTGCTGTTATTATTTTCAGCCCGCCACTTTCTGAAAGAAAAGCTCCATCGTTTTGAAAAATATGTTACATACAATAAATGACTTCTCGCTCTCTACCGCACTTCTCCTCAAGGCCAAATCGTGTAAGAGCCATTTATAAGTCTTGGAATTCTTCTAAGCAAATCCCGTCATTTTCTTTTTCCGCGACTTTCAGAAAGAAAACGTTCAAGATCACTTTCACAATCCTGTACTAGTAATATCTCACCCTTCTTGCTCACTCATGTTCCACATTTCCTATGACACTGATACTGCTTACTATGAGGCACACTTACACTACAATTATTTAATTCTCTACATCACTTTTAATCACAAAGCAATTTAAAACAGTACATAAAATTATATCAACTCCTAGAATCATTATAGGCCAGTTACCTACCCAAAATTCTCTCTTCTGAAAACAGAAAGTAAGAATATTTTTAAGTCAAAAGGCAACATTGTTTCATAGTCAAATGTGAATCATTTCTGAAACATCAGCTTTTTTTACATTTTAAATAAGCTGTGTAATAAGCGGATGTTGTCAAAGGACCATTATGTCATATAATAGCTGCAGTTACAAATGTTCTTCCTAAAATCAACGACTGTGTAGCCACAACATTTGTAATTAAAGTTGAAAACTTACTTTCATCAGGTTTATATAGTTGGAATTTTAAAATGACATTATAACCAAAAGTTTGTACAAATAATGTGTACAGCATTGCAGACTTACATTACCTCTACTCCATGTTTTGATTGGCTGCTTGAATTAGCTTATTAAAAGAAACAGTTTTTCTGAACTCATTCAAAGTGCGGTTATTTTTCCATGACGTCAAGTGTTATGGTAAGAACACCGTTTGCTTTGGGAAATACTCTGTTGTCCTTTAACTAATCCGTGCCCACCACTTTCTGTAAAAAAACCTTTTTTTTTTCAGGAACTACTTAAAACTCAAAAATTACTTTTTACTCTGTACTACACTTATCCTCAAGGCCAAATAGTGTAGGAGCCATTAGAACCTCTTGAAATTCCTCAGAGCAAATCCCGAGATTCTTTCCCTAAAATTTTGGTTGTAAAAACACCAGGTAAGAATTTTTAAGGTCAAAAGGCAATTTTTTTTTTAAAGTTAAAACAGAATCATTGCAGAATGACCAGCCGTTTCTAGACTTCAAATAAGCTGTGTAATGTCCTGATGTTGTTGAAGGACCGTCATGATATATAATTGCTGCAGTTACAAAAGTCCTTCCTGATATTGACAACTGCGAAGCCACAACATTTTTAATTAAAGTTGTCAATTTTGTTCCATCAGGCCTACATCGTTGGAACATTAAAATGACATACTGGCCATATGTTCGTATAAATAATGTGGACAGCATTGCAGACTTACATTGGCTACACTCCATGTTGTGATCGGCTGCTTTTACTAGCTTAATAAAGGACACTGATTTACTGTCTGGCAAAGTTAAATATATAAATCTTTCTGAGTCTACACTAGTAGTACTTGATACCCTACAGTTCTCACAGTCATGCTGCCATTGATAAGAAAGGCCAAACAGATGATGTACATCTATACCTTCATTTTGCAATACATCAAGAATATACATTAAAAACTCCTGACAATCTTGCTGAATATTTGAGAGAATTGCGTTTGACCTGAACATTTGTCTAACAGATTTCGAATTTCAGACACACTTTCTATTTTTGTTCTATCAGTGCTACATTTCTCTAACACAGACTTCAGTAAACAGCAAAAACTTTGATCCGAATTGATCACAATCTGTTCTTTTAAAGTTTCTAGAGAAAAGACAACATTAACCACTACATTAGCATAGCAGTTGACACCAGAACTATTTTCAAATTGAAAACCAACAACATCTTCAACAGAATCCATTTTCTTTCTGCTTATAATTTCGGGTTCATCGACTTTTCGTCTTTTTGCTACAACCTCCCTACTATTGGTCACATTTCTTCGTTTCCGGCCTACCACACGTTTCTCAAACAAAGGATATTGAGGCAAATGTGGTGCATACTCTCTTCTTAACCTATTGTATTCCTTAACACAATCTAGATCCGCACAAATGTTTGTGACATCACACTCAATCAAGTATAATCCCGATAAAGTTCTGACTTGTGACAATGCCACATATGCCATTCCCTCCTTGAACACAGAACTGCCAATATTCACCAATGCACTGTCTACACTTAAACCTTGCGATTTATGGATTGTCACAGCATATGCCAAGCAAACAGGAAACTGCTTACGGCGAACATATAAGTCTTTTACAAGCAAAAATCTAGCAGAGCAATGACCAATTAACTGTACTTCCTCAATGCCATCAAATTTAATTTTTAAAAATTCAATTCCATCTCTATTTCTGTATTTCTCAAAATCAACAACATTACCCATTGATCCATTTACCAGACCTCTTTCAACATGTAAATTCCTTCTCAAAATGATACGGCAATTTAAGCACACATTCAGAGTCTTTCCAAAACCAGCAGTTTTAGATATAGTCTTCTCTAATGAATCCAATTTTGATTTCAAATTCTCAGACAAAATAATTGTTGCTCCCATGTGCTCTATTCTGTCAATAGCTTCCAGTTTCACAATCTCTTGGTTTTCTAAATTCAACATTTTGTTGTTGAAGATGGCACATTCTGCAAGAGTTGGCATCAAACATATTCCAGATTTCTTCTCAGTAATTTTCCGAAAAATATTCTCTGGCACAACGTCTTCTTCTGGATACAAATTTGACAGTAATCGTGCATGTAAAGGTTCTTTCCCATGCTCGGTCAATTTTCCGATTCTAACATCTTGTAGAATATTCTTATAATCTTCATCTTTCGCTTGACGCATATTTTCACGAAGTTCAGCATAATTGAAGTTTAACCATATATTAACGTTGCCAATGCTCCCTAGGCACTTCCTGGTATCTTCATGTGTAAGTAGTTTAAACACTGGTTGTCCATTCACTGGTGTCAGCTGCAGAAGATCACCGAAAACAATGATGTGTTTGCCACCAAATAACACATCATACTCTGTTTTAAGAACTTCTTGCATTCTCAAATGCACAAAGGCAAGCATGACATTGGAAACCATGCTAACTTCGTCAATGATAAGAAGTTTCATTTTCCTCAAGACTCTTGAAACTTCACAACAAGCATCTCCAGATAACTTGTGGTATTGTAATTTGTTATCATGCTCCACTGGCAGCATCAGTAGACGATGCAAAGTAATACCTTTAATGTTATGTGCTGCCAGTCCAGTTGGAGCGGTGACAACAAAAGACAGCAATGACTCAGTTCTTTTCTGCAAATAACATGAAATTGCTTTAATGAGGAAACACTTTCCAGTTCCTGCTTCTCCACTCACGTACAGTCGGACAGGCTTCAATGACATACATGAGCACTCTTTCTTCTCATGACTTAATCCATGATCAATTTGGTTGGTAACTTCGTCATATATTTTCCTCTGCTCAACGTTGAGTTGTCTTTCCAAATCTTCTAAGTTAACCGCATCCTCCTGAGCATGTGCCATGGCTCTTTCCACTTCAATCATGGCAGTGGCAGCTTCATTTTCGATAACTGGTCCTCCTAGTGGATCCTGACTCAATGAAACAGAACTCTGACTGTCCTGAGAACTGTCTCTAGCAATCTCGGCTGCAATTGTTGCTTCCTGCTCGATTTCCGCATTCAACATTTCTAGATATTTTGGAAAAACAGGACATTCTATGGTGTCCTTGGCTGCATTGAAAGAGTCTTCGTAATAGAGGAAATCTCCAAGCAGTTCCTCTTCTGCACGCCAAGGCTTGAAAAGTTGCAAAAGAGCTAAATAGAAAAACTCTTTTCTTTCAGGAGATTCGCCACTCAATTTTCGATGATTTACCAATTGGCATTTTCTTTGCTTGACCAGACATCCCTCAGTTCCAATTACAGCATACACTCCTTTATCAATATCTTCTTTGATGTTCCTCTTGAATATGTAATTTTGTAGAACCTCATACAGACAAACATTCTCGAGGTGACTGCTTCTATTTGGATAATATGTATCCAACATATTGGTCTTCAAAATATCTGTACTGTTTGGCTCCTTTTCTGCCAAATACTCAATTTCCCGTACAGGTTTCAGAACTCGATTACGTGTTGCAGCAAGACCAAGACTCGCCCAAATTATACTCCTAGATTTGGCATAGAGACTTGCTGAAGATAACCGGTCAGAACATTTGTAAGCTCCGATTTCTCGATGCGACAACATCTTCAGACTGAAACTGTACAACTTCTTACTGAGGCTCTTTTCATGGGAAATGTCCTCCCACATATCCTTCAATTCTGTCTTTTCTTTTTTTGTGATGTAAGATGTCACATACCGAGCCACAGCCATACAGTTATCAGCCACAAACTGTATATCCATGTTAGCATTCCACATGGACAAAATCACTGGGTTGTAGTCGTTGATGTACTTGGACTCTTCGTTTCTTTTCAAATTGTATGTATTTTTGGGTGATTTCCTCGTCACATTATGTCGCAGCGAAGACATCAAACTGTTCACTCTTCCTTTAGAAATCACCGGTCGTGGAAAGCTGAAACGACATTTTGTGTAGAACTTGTCCTTGTTTCTGAATTTACGACGACAGTACTTTCCACAACGATGGCTTTGAAACCGTAAAACTTGTTCTCTTAGGGTTTTGTCTTCCTTTGTCTTTGGAACAGCACATGTAGAATACTGTTCTATGAAACTCATCACTAAGTCATCCGGATCTGTTCCAAATTTGGGTGCATCTTTAATCCATAGCAGCATTTGTATATGAGGAGCACCTCTTGCTTGATACTCCTTTCTCCAGAAGAAATCCAACACCTCTCCAAGAGGTGGATTTTTCTTGTTCATGATGAAAGACTTCATAGCTTCAAATCTATGATTGAAGTACCTGCATACATTCACTGGATCCAAAGAGCACAGTTCTTCGGGTGTCTTGAATTCGATATTTTCAATGTTTCCATTTGCCTCTCGTAGAAATTCAAGTAAGTCTTCCCAGCCATACTCAGCACAGCTGAGAGTGAGGAACCATGTGGGAGTTCCTAAGTTCCTCAGCATACATTTTAAATCTCCTTGTCGACGGTACCAGTACTCATTAGTACCACGCTGACATGCCATGAGATTAATCAGGTGAGAATCCAAAATACTGTCTTGCACATTGACTTTATCCATAAAGTCCCTTGCTGAGATATTTTGCATCTGTATACCACTTTTCAAGATGTGGTTCACTGCATATGACAGTCCAGACAGATCGCTTTCAAACAGTAGATGAAACAAATAGGGAATGCATTGACGAAACCTAGGATCTTCTGCATACAATCGTAAAGTCCGGTATTCAGAAGCAGGAATTTGATCAGGTCGCTCATCATATCTTCCTCCTTGACCTGTTGGAAATAGCTGTGGAAAACACCGAGCTTCCAAACTTTCCTCCCAAACACTAATGGGACTCCCTTTGGCTTGTTTCATTTGAAACAACTCAATAGCATTCCCCATGACTTCCTTGGAATGCAAAGGATGAACACTATAATGTTCATATATTTCTTCTTTTTTAGAGGCTTCTACTTTCTCAATTTGTCCAGCACACAAATCGCTGTCCTCTTCTTCACTTACTTCCTCTTCTGCAACATATACATTCTTGTAGTACTTATTGTTTTTCATCAAATACAATGTTGCCTTTTTGACTTTCCTAACATCCACTAAATCTTGCCAGATTTTCTTACTCTTTGTTGGAACCCCATTAACTAAGACAACCAGAGGTTGCTCTTCCACTTTCTCTACTCCAATTGTATTAATGTTTTTCTTCAAATCTAGAGGCAAATAAACAACTCTTCCCTTTAATCCTCTCTGTAAATCTGATGGAGGCAATTTCCCGGTCTTTGGCTCCATTCGTACAACAGCCTGAAAGGGATGGACACTTTGAATCAAAATAGATTCATAAGTATTTAAATCCTTCAATTCAGAAGGAATGTCAACCAATTCCAGATTATTATGAACCGCTCTAGCAGGCATCTGGTTTTGATTTAATTTGTTACAACAATAAGTACACACACGTTGATCCGATCCCAAATCAAAACAATTTTCTACCATCAAGTATGTTGCGAAATCCTTCCATTCACTATTATTTTCCCTTTTACTTTTTGCATATAAATCCACTAACTTAGTCTGATTCTTATAATAAGTGCGTCGACAACACACACAAGTGAAATTAGGCCTCTCACTTGATTTCACCTGAAACGTGGCAATTTCCTTCTGAAAATTATCTGTACTGGAAACCTGTACACTCTCTTCCACATTACCTTCTTCTTCTGGGTCAATTTCAACATTCTTCTCTTTACTTGCAAAGTAACAAAACTCAATTTCTTCACAAATATTCTTCACATCTACTTCAGAACCATGCAAAAGAGCAGTGCATAATTGTTTAAGCATAATTGCTGGACTCTTAGCATAATACAACATTCTAACTAATTTCCTCACTTTATTATGATGCACTGCTAGCATCCTGAAATGATGAAAAACACTCTGGCATACTCTCCTGGAAAGACAAGCCAGTGAATGACCATGCAAACCTGTAACTTCTCTCACTCTGCAAGGATCTAATTCTTGCAACAACTTAATTTTCTGTTTTAAAGTTTTCTTATTAAATGTCCGTACAAAATCACAAAGCAAATTGATGGAATCCTGTCGCACACTGCAAATACTACTACACTTCCAGGTGTACACTGGTCCCTTAGGACGTCTTCCTAAAATCCTATTACCTAACACCTCTTCTGCCTCTGTTGACACAAGTTTTTCTTTTTCAACCGGACAACCATCTTTCACCTCATATGCTCGACCACTGGTGTCAACTGCATGCACCAAATCATTATCCTGGAAATAACTCTCCTCATTAAAAAATGCCTCACAACTTGAACTATGCATCCATTCTCCTGAAAAAACTTCACAAAAATTACTACGATTAACTGTTCTCTTCCATCTACTATTTGTTTTGAAATCATAAATTACCTTGTTTAGTTTCCTAATTCTATTGATTATCAAAATAAATAACTTTCGCTTAATTTCGAATGCCTGATCAATAATTTTCTCAATGTTTCTCTTTCTCTTATAAAAAGCCACTTTCTGTTGACGTTTCTTAATATTTTTTAACAAATTGCCAATTATCCTGTTGTGGAACATTCGTCTACGAATGTCCCTAAACTGATTTTTCCTTCTACTACAATGCACAGAGTTATCTCCTGCTCTAGCAGTAACATTTTTGAGTGGCCTTTCCTTTCCGTTTAAATTGGCTCTCTTTTTCTGGACTAAAACATGTTCTGTAGTGATACTTTTTTTTCTGGAAATGTTTCTTAGGAAAGATTTCGTTCTCTTACCCGGAGCGTTTTTGGTGACTTGACAAGTTTTTATTGTAGAGGACTGCTGCAAGCATGTAGTAAGCTGCTGTGTTTGACGTTTTGTAGCCTTTCTCCTTCTTTGCTTCGAAGGCATTGTGTAATTTTGAAATGATCTGCAGTTGAATCTGTGGTAAAATATAATAAAAAATGTTATTAACCACTATTACCAAACAGTAAATCAATAACAGTCGTCAAAAAATTAACACACTACTTGTCAATTCTACATACAATAATTTTTTGTGCATTGGCAAATTTAAAACTCACAAATAGTAGCAAAGAAATGGAATGCTTCTACATTTGACCTTTGCTCTTTTATATGTGAATCTGAACTAATTTTATTAGCATATTTCACTATTTTATTAAAGACACTTCACACAAGCTGTTTTTGAAGTTGTATTTAATTTTAAATGAAACGGTTAACATGGTTACTTTTCATTTCCAGTAACTTTTAAAAATAAGTCTTTATAGTTCCATAGGCTCGAGCAGGTCAGCTTCCCACCCTATGTCATACAATTCTGACAAATCGGCATCCTCATCATATTCTTCATCATCCACAGGATTTAAATCATCCAAGGGATCTACTTCCACTGATGTTTCAATGACAAGTTCAATGATAAGATCGAGATCAACAGATTGCTCATTATCACTCATGCTTGATGTTGTCGTTATCTTTAAAGAAAGAGAACAACAATGAGATGTTGCAGAGTAAGAGACAAATCTCAGAGACTATAATAGTAAAATTGTTTAACAAGAGTAACATTTTGCAGATATTATTTAACCATGTCCAGCGATGCTGAGGAGGTGAGGCCTATGTCCAAGTTTTCAGTGAACAGGACTCATCTCTTCTTAACCTTGGATAAGCCTCACCAACTCTGTGTCCCCTGCTCATACTTAAATATAAAGGGGCAGATTTATGTTAACTGGCGCATCCCCAGGGATGCACCAGTTAATGTGCGCTGCTGCTCTGCCACCCATGATGTGCCGCATTTACAATGTGGAGCACCATTGAGCAAAAACAGCACAGATGCGTCACGCATCTGTACCGCAAAAGCGGCGCATTGCAGGAATCACGTCGTAAGCGCGACATGTCTACTGCAATGCACAAGGGCAAGCCATACATTGCATGGTGCATCACTCCTTATGCCTGTTTCAAACAGGCGTAAGGATTTGATTCAGCAATGCCATAAAGCTGACTCAGTGAAATCTTCTAAATTTCACTGTGTTAGTTTTACAGGGATTTCATGCAAATGAATGCCCACCCTGCAACAAAACGCCCACATGAAACCTGACACAGGTTTCATGTGGCACAGGACTTTACACCGTGACACATCTGCCTAGATGCATCAAGTTGTAAATATGTCGCAACATAGCGCATCTTTTGCGCCGCCGCTGCATCACAAAAGTGACGCACAGCGGCGCAAAAGAGGCACACGGCCATCATAAATCTGCCCCTAACATTTTAAATGATTGGTTCAGGATGCCGATAAGGTGTGGCCTATCCCGGGGTTTGTTTGAGGTGAGGCCTACTCAGGGTTACAGATGAAATTTAGGCTTGTTGAAGAGTACAGAGGAGATAATACATGTGCATGCCTACCAATGAAGTGAGTCATGTCCACTGCACTCTTTAACAAAGCTCAGACCTCCTCTGTCTCCCTGGACAGGCCTAAACCTGATCTGCACAATGTGATTCGTAATGTAAGGAAACACAGGTGATGTAATTGAAAAACGTGCAATTTCTTTTGCTCATTTCACAATCACATCACTTTTGTTTCCTTTGTTTAGGTATCTCATTGTGCAGATGTAGTCTAGCATATCAAAGAGTACGCAGAAGGTGAGCACTGTATGCAACAATTTTGACACTTACAGAAGATTCAGCTTCTCCATGCCCCCTACACAGTCCTAAATGTATACAGTTTAAACTGACGGTATCTTGTTGCAGATGAAGTGAGGCCTATCTTGCAACATGGTGCATCTTTTGCACCACTGCTGCGTCACAAAAGTGACGCAACAGCGGCGCAAAAGAGGCGCACGGCCATCATAAATTTGCCCCTAACATTTTAAATGATTGATTCAGGATGATGATACGGTGTGGCCTATCCAGAGGTTTGTTTGAGGTGAGGCCTACTCAGGGTTGCAGATGAAATTTAGGCTTGTTGAAGAGTACAGAGGAGATAATACATGTGCAGGCCTACCAATGAAGTGAGTCATGTCCACTGCACTCTTGAACAAAGGCCAGACCTCCTCTGTCTCCCTGGACGGACCTAAACCTCATCTGCACAATGTGATTCGTAATGTTAGAAAACACAGGTGATATAATTGAAAAACGTGCAAATATTTATGCTCAATTCACAATCACATCACCTGTGTTTCCTCAGCTTAGGTATCTCATTGTGCAGATGTAGTCTAACATATCCAAGAGTACGCAGAAGATGAGGACTGTATGCAACAGAGCAATGTACATTACTCACCTCCCTTGACACTTACAGAAGCCTCAGTTTCTCCATGCCTCCTACACAGTTCTAAATGTATATCATTATCATCATAGTGAGTATGAAACTCTTGCAGAACATATTGTGAAACCTTAATGACTTCAAGAAACGTGTTTTTAAACCGACAAACAAGGAAAATTATTCTCACATATTCATGGTGGAAAGTAAAATATTTATTTAAAGAAGCAGACACCATTATGACCTTCTCATAAATGTGAAAAGCATTTCTTTTAAAAAAAAAACGATTTTCTGGTCATAATTTGAAAACACAAAGCAGCTCCTATGTAGAAGCACACCCTGTCAGTACTTAAATTTGCCAAGCACACATAGGTGCGTATTTACAAGGACCTTGCACCACGGGGAAATGACTTAAATTAAAATGGGGAAAATAACATCAAAGTGACTCAAAGGCCTTGTAAATATGCCCCAAGCAGCCTATGAAACTCTAGCAGTACATATCAAGAAACCTAATTGACTTTAAGAAACGTTTTTAAACACATCAAGTAAACCAATTATTCACCCACATTCATGGGGAAGTGACTTAAAATGCCCTAACACACATGAAAGCGTATTTTTAAGGCCCTTGCACAATTTTTGCGTCACTTTTAACATGGCTATGTAACTCAAAGAAACAAAATCTAAATTTGCCAAGCACACATGGGGGCGTATTTACAAGGACCTTGCACCACAGGGAAATTACTTAAATTAAAATGGGGAAAATAACGTCAAAGTGACTCAAAGGCCTTGTAAATATGCCCCAAGCAGCCTATGAAACTCTAGCAGTACATATCAAGAAACCTAATTTACTTCAAGAAACGTTTTTAAACACATCAAGTAAACCAATTATTCACCCACATTCATGGGGAAGTGACTTAAAATGCCCTAACACACATGAAAGCGTATTTTTAAGGGCCTTGCACCATTTTTGCGTCACTTTTAACATGGCCATGTAACTCAAAGAAACAAAATCTTAATTTGCCAAGCACACATGGGGGCGTATTTACAAGGACCTTGCACCACGGGGAAATGACTTAAATTAAAATGAGGAAAATAACATCAAAGTGACTCAAAGGCCTTGTAAATATGCACCAAGCAGCCTATGAAACTCTAGCAGTACATATCAAGAAACCTAATTGACTTCAGGAAACGTTTTTAAACACATCAAGTAAACCAATTATTCACCCACATTCATGGGGAAGTGACTTAAAATGCCCTAACACACATGAAAGTGTATTTTTAAGGCCCTTGCACCATTTTTGCGTCACTTTTAACATGGCTATGTAACTCAAAGAAACAAAATCTAAATTTGCCAAGCACACATGAGGGCGTATTTACAAGGACCTTGCACCACGGGGAAATGACTTAAATTAAAATGGGGAAAATAACATCAAAGTGACTCAAAGGCCTTGTAAATATGCCCCAAGCAGCCTATGAAACTCTAGCAGTACATATCAAGAAACCTAATTGACTTCAAGAAACGTTTTTAAACACATCAAGTAAACCAATTATTCACCCACATTCATGGGGAAGTGACTTAAAATGCCCTAACACACATTAAAGTGTATTTTTAAGGCCCTTGCACCATTTATGCGTCATTTTTAACATGGCTATGTAACTCAAAGAAACAAAATCTATTTGTAAAACACTTGACACAAAGCAACATTTTAAATACACAACTTTCTTCATAATTTTCTCCCTACAGCATACTATTCTCTATCTAAATTAAATGAATCTTTTCTCACCTTAGCAAATACTTTTTGAGTTTCAAAACAGTCTCAGACACACACCAATTTTTCTTTAGCAGAGCAAAGGGTATGCACTCCAGAGGCTGCAACCAACAATGGCACAGAAATGCTGTAATTCATCACACATATCTCTCATGTCACCAAATCAAAACTCTTCCCTCACTTTTTTCAAATCAACACCCTTCCCCCCTCTGCCCTTTCTGCCTTTTTTCCATAGCAACCACCTCCTGAAAGACCTCTCATGTTTACAAGTTCACACAACAATGTTTCAATTGAACTCTGAACTCTCAGTACACCTGCATATCCAGTGCAATCTTTCATAAAATGATTTTTTCTTGACCATTCAAATTACATCTTTCAAAGAACTCATCCATGCACCCTAACTTTCTGTTTTCAGCAATCAAAATCCACCAATCACTGCTACTGAATCATTAGCACAGAAACTCCACAGTTTTTTTCATTATAAACTCCTACTGTTTCAACTGCCATTTCATACCCACACTTCATCTGACTGCAGCATAACCTCCTCTCACCATGTTTTCTGTCTGGATTGTTGGACATAGTTACATGCACTGGGCTCAATGGTATGCTGATAACAGAAATTTACACAACCTCAATTTACAAAATGTGGAAATCAACTGGATTGGCCACAGAGGATTAAGATGTCACCAATTGATACCATTGGTGAAAACCTTTTTGCATTTGCCAAAACCTGACCTGTTAATTGTGCACTGTGGAGGAAATGACTTTGGCACTTTGACTGGGGTAGGTCTGGAAATGCTTTTAAAGGACACCTTTGAGCAATTGATGGCACTTTTTCCTCAAACTGCCTTGGTATATTCAAATATATGCCAAAGACAGAAATGGAGGTGGTCCAACCAATTTTGTCCACAAATTGAGAAATCGAGGAAGCATGTAAATAAGTCTGTTTCAACTTACATGAGAGACCATGGAATGGGCTCCATCTACAACAATAACTTGCGTTACTACATGCAAGATATCTACAGAGCAGATGGAGTTCACTTCTCAGATGAGGGGAACAGAATTTTCATCCTGAATTTAAGACTATGTATTGGTACCTACTTATAAGTACCTAGAACTTACACAGAACCCAAAAGCTCTTTTCAGAGCTACCTTAACTATGATTACTCTTTAAAAATTTCAAATGTACCTTTTTTCACAAATTTTCACTTTTGTTCGCTTCCCGGTGCGCTACCCGGTTCGCGTACCGGCAGCTAACCTCGCGAAAAATTCTATTTTTTTTCTTTTTCGACATATATGAGCCTCCTCAGCCACCCTTAGAAAACCTAGGGGGTCAGGATACGTCTCCTGTGCCCCCTTATACCCTTTCCCAACATTCTTTATCCTCCATTTTGTGTCTAAATTCATCCGAAACACAAGATGGCGGACTCCCGTTACGCTATCGGTAAGCTTCCCGGTCCGCAAACCGGGGCGCGCCTCTACCGCGAAAAAACGAAAATTTTTATTTTTTTAATTTTTTGCCCCGCGGGAACTTTTATTGCCCCCTCATCAATCCTAGGGGGTCAGGAGTGGTCTACCTTGCCCCCTTTCATTAATTTCCCCCTTCATTTTTCTTCACCTCTTGTCTCTCGATCCTACCGAGAGACAAGATGGCGGCCGCTCCGGAGTGTTTAGAATGTTGACAGACTCCGGAGAGCCAATCAGCTTTGCTTCGCGAAGTTCCGTTACGCGTCAGGTACGCAAACCGGGGCGCTTACCGGAGCGCTGTTACAGATATATATATATTTTTGAACGTTAATTTATCAAAATTCACTGGAGCACATATATTGAGACCTAGCAAAGGCACATCGGCCAAACAATATCTACAATTTTGCAAAGTTTTGTGTAAATCCATTCAGCCGTTCGAGCTAAAAGTGAGTCCAACCGCACTATGGAAAATTGCATGGGAAAAACGTGTTTTGGGACCCCCCTTTTTTCTCGGCCCCCCCTTGACAAAACACCCCCAAATTTTCAGGGGCTGCTCAGAAACAAAATGTTCAATTTTCCTGAAAATTTCAGCCAATTCCGTCCTCAAACGCCAAAGTTATTCGACATAGAATTTTCAAAAATCCCATAGGAAAAAAATCCTAACTATATATACCTACTGACGACCTCCAGTAGGTAATATATATATATATATATATATATATATATATATATATATATATATATATATATATATTACCTACTGGCGGTCGCCAGTAGGTATATATAGTTAGGATTTTTTCCCTATGGGATTTTTGAAAATTCTATGTCTAATAACTTTGGCGTTTGTGGACGGAATTGGCTGAAATTTTCTGGAAAATGGAACATTTTGTTTCTGAGCAGCCACTGGAAATTTGGGGGGAGTTGGTCCAGGGGGGGCCGAGAAAAAAGGGGGGTCCCAAAACGTGTTTTTAACATTGAGTTTTCCATAGGGCGGTTAGCCTCACTTTTAGCCCGAACGGCTGAATGGATTTGCACGAAACTTGGCAAAATTGTAGGGACTGGTAGCCCGATGTGCCTTTTGTAGGTCTCAATATATGTGCTGCAGTGGATTTTGAGAAAATAACGTTCAAAAAAAGATATATATCTGTAAGCGCGGACCAGGCAGCGCCCCGGTACGCGTACTTGACGCGTAACGGAACTTCGCGTAGCGAAGTTGATTGGCTCTCCGGTGTCTGTCAACATTCTAAACAGTCCGGAGCGGCCGCCATCTTGTCTCTCGGTAGGATCGAGAGACAAGAGGAGGCAAAAGCGAAGGGGCAAATGACCTTAAGGGGGCATAGTAGATACTCCCTGACCCCCTAGGTTTGATGTGGAGGCTTTAAAGGGGCCCCGCTAAGCAAAAAAAAAAAAATTTTTTTTTGTTTTTTTTCGTGGTTAGCGCCCGGTACGCGAACCGGGAAGCGTACTGGGGAGCGTATCACAATAAAAAATGAATGATAGACTTTTCAAATGCTGTATGTTAATTGATTGTTGGTTTTGTTGATTATTTTTATTTTTTTTTTAACTTTTTTTATTGTGTTTCATAATTTATTAAACTTTCTAACATTTCATTGTCAGAAATTTCATAATCATGGAATATAGATTGTAGTCTCTGAGGTTGTAAAATGTCCTCATTTGCAAGGAGGTTATCTACTGCTTGTACACATTGCAGTAGTTCTTGGGTCCCATGTTTCATCCATAAATTCAATCTCATTTGGATCAATGATTTCTGTGTTGGACTCTGGAAGGACAATTTCAAATGAAATGTTTTGTTCACTTTCCATTTTTCCTGAAATTTGCATAAAAAAAATATATATTAGTAGAGGTAGGGCACTGTTGGGATTAATTTTAGATAGGCAGTTTTTATCAGAGAATTTATCTTTGGGCAGTGTATAGTATCAGAGTGGAAGTAGGAATATAAAAAAGTGTATCTAAATTTATAAGTACTACAGAGGGATAGTATATAACTAACAGAAAAAGTTTGCCATATTAACTTAAAGTGCACAATATACTTCAGTTTTAAAAATAACAACTTACCTTTAAAAAGAAGTTGAAGTTATTAATGAAAATCCAAATGAAATGTACACCAGGAAGTAGTAGTCAAAATGGCTGTGTTTCCTTCTCTTCCTTTATATATATTCGGGTACATAACCAATCAAATGTCAGGTAAAAAAAGTAGAAAATGAAAGTAACATTTTAATTGGTTGTCAATTCCAACACTTCAGATGTGTTTTGTGAAGTAATTTACCTCACGGTATTTAGAGAGGTCTACAGGCTAAATGGCTAAATGGAATTCCAATCAAATTTGTGAAAATGGTAGGGATTGGTATGTAGTATGAGCTAATCTATATTTGGTGAAATTGTCTCAAGTGGCTTTTGTGTGAACTACTTTCCCACCTTTTTTGATGGTGCGCTTCCCAGGAAGCGACCCGGTACGCGAACCGGTGAGCGCCCTGGTACGCGAACCTTAAGCGTAACGGGAGTCCACCATTTTGTGTTTCGGTCGAATTATGATACAAGATGGAGGGCAAATAATGTTCAGAATAGGTAGAAGGGGGCACGGTAGACTTATCTTGACCCCCTAGGTTTTGTGAGGGTGGCTGAGGAGGCCCATATGTGCGAAAAAAAAACATTTTTTTAAAAAATTTCGCGAGGTTAGCTCCCGGTACGCGTACCGGGTAGCGCACCAGGGAGTGTACTTTGTTGAAAATTAGTGAAAAAAGTTAGAGTAAAATAATAATTGTGAGTAATTAGATGTAGGGTAGCTCTGAGAAGAGCTTTTGGGTTTATAGTACATTTTGGTACTTATAAGTAGGTACCAATGCACATTTTTAAATTCAGAGTGAAAACTCTGTTGCCCTCATCTGAGAAGTGAACTCCATCTCCTCTGTAGATATCTTGCATGTAATAACGCAAGTTATTGTTGTACAGGGAGCCCATTCCATGGTCTCTCATGTAAGCTGAAACAGATTTGTTTACATGCTTCCTCGACTTCTCAATTTGTGGACAAAATTGGTTTGACCACCTCCATTTCTGTCTTTGGCATATATTTGAATATACCAAGGCAGTCTGAGGAAAAAGTGCCATTAATTGCTCAAAGGTGTCCTTTAAAAGCATTTCCAGACCTACACCAGTCAAAGTGCCCAAGTCATTACCTCCACAGTGCACAATTAACAGGTCAGGTTTTGGCAAATGCATAAAGGTTTTCACCAATGGTATCAATTGGTGACATTTTAATCCTCTGTGGCCAAACCACTTAATTTCCACATCTTGTAAATTGAGGTTAGGTAAATTCCTGCTTTCAACGTACCTTTGAGCCCAGTGAATATAACTATGACCAACAATCCAGACAGAAAACATGGTGAGAGAAGGTTCTCCTGCAGTCAGATGAAGTGTGGCAATGAAATGGCAGTTGAAAAAATGTGAGTTTGAAATGAAAAAAACTGTGGAGTTTCTGTGTTCATGAAGTAGTAACAGTGATTGGTGGATTTTAATTGATGAAAACAGAAAGTTAGGGTGTACAGATGTGTTGTTTGAAAGATGTATTTTGAGTGGTCAATAAAAAATCATTAAATGAAAGAAAGCACTGGATATGCAGGTGCACTGAGAGTTCAGAGTTCAATTGCAACATTGTTGTGTGAATTTGCAAACACCAGAGTTTCTCCAAGAGGTGGTTGCTATGGAAAATAGGCAGAAAGGGCAGAGGGGGAAGGGTTTTCATTTGAAAAAAAGTGAGGGAAGAGTTTTGATTGGGTGACATGAGAAATATGTGTGAAGAATTACACCATTTCTGTGCTTTTGATAGCTGCAGACTCTGGAGTGCATACCTTTTGCTCTGCTGAAGACAAATTGGTGTGTTTCTTAGACTGTTTTCAAACTCAAAGTATTTGCTAAGGTGAGAAAATATTTCTTTACTTTAGATAGAGAATAGTGTGCTTTAAGGAGAAAATTATGATTTATGTGGCGCAATTTGCTTGTAAATATGCTCTCACATGTGCATGGAAAATTTTGATTTTGAATGTTTTTGTTATATAGCCATGTTAAAAGTGACGCAACCATGCTGGAAAGCCAATCAAAAAATGATTTCATGTGTTTTAATGACATTTTAAGTCATTTTCTGATGTGCAGTGTTTAGAAATTATGATTTGAAAATCGTTTTTGTGGAAAAGGAATTGTTTTTAAATTCATGACAAGGATATAATGGTGTATGGTTCTTTATAAGGCAATTGACTGTCCTTGATGTTATTTTTCTCATTTTAGTGTAAGACCTTTCTCTGTGGCGCAAATTGCTTGTAAATATGCTCTTACATGTGCATGAAAATTTTAATTATCAATGTTTGTGTTACATAGCCATGATAAAAGTGAACCAACCATGCAGGAAAGCCAATAAAAAAACGCTTTCATGTGTTTCAATGACATTTTAAGTCATTTTCTCATGTGCAGTTTTTTGAAATTATGATTTGAAAATCGTTTTTGGGAAAAAGGAATTGTTTTTAAATTCATGAGAAGGACATAATGGTGTATGGTTCTTTATAAGGCAATTGACTGTCCCTGATGTTATTTTTCCCATTTTAATGTCAGACCTTTCTTTGTGGCGCAAATTGCTTGTAAATATGCTCCCACCTGTACATTGAAAATTTTGATTTTGAATGTTTATGTTACATAGCCATGTTAAAAGTGACCCTACCATGCAGGAAAGCCAATCAAAAAACGCTTTTATGTGTCTTAAGGACAATTTAAGTAATTTTCCCATGTGTAGTGTTTTGAAGTTATGATTTGAAAATCGTTTTTGAGGTAAAGGAATGTTGTTAAAATGTATGTTCGCCATATGCCCCCAAATTTCTTTTTCAGGGTTGCAGCAGGGTGTTCTTGAGACACCCCTGCACTTTTGGAATAAATTCCTAATTTGTGATGAGCAAATTGTTAATCGCAAATTGCACCTTCATTTATATGAGCCTCCTAGCCCATGGAAATGAATGGGTAATTTGCAATTAGCAATTTTCTCAAACAAATTTGGAATGGTAAAGAATCGCTATTTATTCCTTAAAATTCGCTTTTTTGGAAATGCAAAATAGTTATATGATACATATGGCGGTTGATGTCTAACAAGATAAGAAGCTTATGGATACATTTATGATGACTGGTGCAATGAAGTAGAAATCACTTACTTCATTGGTAGGCCTTTACAATAAATTATCTCCTCTGTATTCTTCATCAAGCATAACTTTAATCTGCAATCCTGAGTAGGCCTCACCTTAAACAAACCTCTGGATAGGCCACATCTTATTGTCATCCTGATTTAATCATTTATAATGCTAGGGACAGATTTATGATAGGTGTATACCTCTTTTGTGCCACTTAGAAAACATTGTCCATGGGGAAATGACTTAAAATGTCATTAAGACACATGAATGTTTTTTTTTAAAACGTTTGCAATTTTTTTGGGTCACTTTCAACATGGCTATGTGTCTGAAACAGTCAAAATCTAAATTTGCAATGCACTGGTGGGAGCATATTTACAAGGAATGTGCTTCATGGGGAAAGGTCTTATAATGTAATATGGGAAAAATGACATTAGAGATACTGAAATGCCTTATAGAGAAGCATACACCATTATGTCCTTGTCATAAATTTGCAAACCATTACTTTTCCCCAAAAACGATTTTCAAATTATATTTAGAAAACAGTGCACATGTGGAAATTACTTAAAATGTCAATAATTCAAAATTTGTGATTCCTTAAATGCAATGTATCAAAAAAAAATATGTAAAAAATGATATTAAGGATTTGGAAACTACCACCAACTTCTAGTTTGTGGTAATTTGCGAATTCTTTTCAAAAAGCATTTTTAAAAAAAAAAAAAAAAAAGGTCCCATATGACGCCCATACATGCCATTAGGGCATGTAGGTGTGCCATGTGCTCCCAAATTTCTTTTTCAGGGGTGCAGCAGGGTGTTCTTGAGATACCCCTGCACGCTTGAAAAAAATCCTATTTTGTGATGAGCTAATTGCTAATCACAACTTGCAACATTAATTCCTATGAGCCTCCTAGCCTATGGAAATGAATGGGTAATTTGCAATTAGCAATTTGCTCATTGCAAATTAGGAATAGTAAAGAATCGCTATTTATTCCTTAAAATTTGCTATTTATAATATGTAAAATATTTTGATGATACATATGGCAGTTCATCTGTAACAAGATAAGAAGCTTAGGGATAGATTTATGATGAGTGGCGCATCCCCAGGGATGTGACAGTCATCCTGCGCCACTGTTCCGCCACCCATGGTGTGCTGCATTTACAATGCGGCGCAGCATGGGGCAAAAAAGGCACAGATGCGTGACGCATCTGTGCCGTAAAGGTGGCGCATTGCTGGAGTTGTATCGTAAGTGCGGTGCAGCTCCAGCAAGGATCAGGGGTGCCCCATCTATACAATGCTGCGTCAAGACCTATGCCAGCTTCAAGCAGGCGCAGGGTTTTGAAGCAGCTTTCTCCTATCTGATTGTAAATGCGGCACACCATGGGTGGTAAAGCAGTGGTGCACATTAACTGGTGCATGCCTGGGGATGTGCCATTTAATATAAATCTGCACTTTAACATTTGAGTATGTGCAGGGGACACAGAGTCGTTGAGGCTTATCCAAGGTTAAGAACAGATGAGTCCTGTTCAGTGAAAAATTAGACATAGGCTTCACCTGCTCAGCATCGCTGGACATGGCTAAATAATAGCTGCAAAATGTTACTCTTGTTAAATAATTTTACTATTATAATCTGTGAGATTTGTCTCTTACTCTGCAACATCTCATTGTTGTTGTCTTTCTTTAAAGATAAAGACAACCTCAACATGAGCGACAATCTGCAATCAGTTGATTTTGACCTCATCATTGAACTTGTAATTGAAACATCAGTGGATGTTGATCCATTGGATGATTTAAATCCTGAGGATGAAGAAGAGCGTGATGAGGATGCAGATTTGTCCGAATTATATGATATAGGATGGGAAGCTGACCTGCTTGAGCCTTTGGAATTATAAACATTTATTTTTAAAATTTATAATCAATAAAAAGTAAAAAGGTAAACCGTTTAATTTAAAAATAAAGACACCTTCAAAAACAGGTTATGTGTAGTGTCTTCAATAAAATATTAAAATATGCTCATAAAATTAGATCAGATTCACATATAAAATAGCATAGGTAACATAAATATAAATCTCATTTCTTTTCTGCTATTTCTGTATTGTAAATTTGCAAGGACTAAAAAATCTTCTATTTAAAATGTCAAGTAGTGTGTTATGTTTTTGATCACTATTACTGATTTACTGTTTGATAATAATGTTTAATAACATTTTTATTATATTTTTCCTCAGATTCAACTATGCCTACAAAAATAAGAGAGATGAAGGCTGCAAAACGTCAAAGACAGCAGGAGAAAAAAAAAATGCAGCAGTCCTCTAACAAAAAGATTTCTCAAGCCATGAAGAAAGCACCGGGTAAGAGCTCTAAATATTTCATAAGAAATATTTCTAATAAAAAAAATATTAGTACAGAAAATGTTTCAATCCATAACATGACAAGTAAATCAAATGGAAAGAAAAGGACAAATGAAAATGTTACTGCTAGAGCAAGAGATAAATCTGTGCATGATAGTAGAAGGAAACAACAGTTTACGGAGATTCGTAAACGAATGTTCCGTAACAGGATAATTGGCAATTTGTTAAAAAATATTAAGAAAGGTCAACAGAAATTAGTTTTTTATAGGAGAAAAAAAAAAGTTGAGAAAGTTATTGATCAGGCTTTTGAAATTAAACGTAAGTTATTTATTTTGATAATCAATAGAATTAGGAAGCTAAACAAGGCAATTTTTGATTTCAAAAGAAATAGTAGATGGAAGAGAATAGTTAATCGTAGTAATTTTTGTGAAGTTTTTTCTGGAGAATGGATACATAGTTCAAGCTGTGAGGCATTTTTTAATGAAGAGAGTTATTTCCAGGATAATGATTTGGTGCATGCAGTTGACATCAGTGGTCGTGCTTATGAAGTGAAAGATGGTTGTCCAGTTGAAAAAGAAAAACTTGTGACAACAGAGGCAGAAGAGTTGTTAGGTAATGAGGTTTTAGGAAGACGTGCTAAGGGTCCTGTGTACACCTGGAAGTGTAGTAGTATTTGCAGTGTGCGACAGGATTCCATCAATTTGCTTTGTGATTTTGTACGGACATTTAACAAGAAAAGTTTGAAGCAGAAAATAAGGTTGTTGCAAGAATTAGATCCTTGCAGAGTGAGAGAAGTGACAGGTTTGCATGGTCATTCACTGGCTTGTCTTTCCAGGAGAGTATGCCAGAGTGTTTTTCATCATTTCAGGATGCTAGCAGTGCATCATAACAAAGTGAGGAAGTTAGTTAGACTGTTGTATTATGCTAAGAGTCCAGCAATTATGCTGAAACAATTATGCGCTGCTCTTTTGCATGGTTCTGAAATAGATGTGAAGAATATATGTGAAGAAATTGAGTTTTGTTACTTTGGAAGTAAAGAGGAGAATGTTGAAATTGAGCAAGAAGTAGAGGGTCATTTGGAAGATAGTGTACAGGTTTCCAGTACAGATAATTTCCAGAGGGAAATTGCGACGTTTGACATGAAATCAAGTGAGAGGCCTAATTTCACTTGTGTGTGTTGTAGACGCACTTATTATAAGAATCAGACTAAGTTAGTGGATTTATATGCAAAAAGTGAAAGGGAAAATAATAGTGAATGGAAGGATTTTGCAACATACTTGATGGTAGAAAATTGTTTTGATTTGGGATTGGATCAACGTGTGTGTACTTATTGTTGTAACAAATTAAAACAAAACCAGATGCCTGCTAGAGCAGTTCATAATAATCTGGAATTGGTTGAGATTCCTTCTGAATTGAAGGACTTAAATACTTATGAATCTATTTTGATTCAAAGTATCCATCCCTTTCAGGCTATTGTAAGAATGGAGCCAAAGACAGGGAAATTGCCTCCATCAGATTTACAGAGAGGATTAAAGGGAAGAGTTGTTTATTTGCCTCTAGATTTCAAGAAAAACATTAACACAATTGGAGTAGAAAAAGTGGAAGAGGAACCTCTGGTTATCTTAGTTAATGGGGTTCCGACAAAGAATAAGAAAATATGGCAAGATTTAGTAGATGTTAGGAAAGTTAAAAAGGCAACATTGTATTTGAAAAAAAATAATAAATACTATAAGAATGTATATGTTGCAGAAGAGGAAGTAAGTGAGGAAGAGGATAGCGATTTGTGTGCTGGTCAAATTGAGAAAGTAGAACCCTCTACTAGTGAGGAAATATATGAACATTATAGTGTTCATCCTTTGCATTCAAAGGAAGTCATGGGGAATGCTATTGAGTTGTTTCAAATGAAACAAGCCAAAGGGAGTCCCATTAGTGTTTGGGAGGAAAGTTTGGAAGCTCGGTGTTTCCCACAGCTTTTTCCAACAGGTCAGGGAGGAAGATATGATGAGCGACCTCATCAAATTCCTGCTTCTGAATACCGGACTTTGCGATTGTATGCAGGAGATGCTAGGTTTCGACAATGCATTCCTTATTTGTTTCATCTCCTGTTTGAAAGCGATCTGTCTGGACTGTCATATGCAGTGAACCACATCTTGAAAAGTGGTATACACATGCAAAACATCTCGGCAAGTGATTTTATGGATAAAGTGAATGTCCAAGATAGTATTTTGGATTCTCACCTGATTAATCTCATGGCGTGTCAGCGTGGTACTAATGAGTACTGGTACCGTCGTCATGGTGATTTAAAATGTATGCTGAGGAACTTAGGTACTCCCACATGGTTCCTCACTCTGAGCTGTGCCGAGTATGGCTGGGAAGACTTACTTGAATTTCTACGAGAGGCAAATGCTAACGTAGAAAACATCGAATTCAAGACACCCGGAGAACTGTGCTCTTTGGATCCAGTCAATGTATGTAGGTACTTCAATCATAGATTTGAAGCTATGATGTCTTTCATCATGAATAAGAAGAATCCACCTCTTGGAGAGGTGTTGGATTTCTTCTGGAGAAAGGAGTACCAAGCAAGAGGTGCTCCTCATATACATATGTTGCTGTGGATCAAGGATGCACCTAAATTTGGAACGGATCCAGAAGACTCAGTGATGAGTTTCATCCAACAGTATTCTACGTGTGCTGTTCCAAACGCAAAGGAGAAGAAAAGCCTAAGAGAAAAAGTTCTGCGTTTCCAAAGCCATCGATGTGGAAAGTACTGCCGTCGTAAATTCCGAAAGAAAGACAAGTTCTACACCAAATGTCGTTTCGGCTTTCCACGACCGGTGATTTCTAAAGGAAGAGTAAACAGTTTGATGTCTTCGCTGCGACATAATGTGATGAAGAAATCACCTAAAAACACTTACAATTTGAAGAGGAACGAAGAGTCCAAGTACATCAACGACTACAACCCGGTGATTTTGTCCATGTGGAATGCTAACATGGATATACAGTTTGTGGCTGATAACTGTATGGCTGTGGCTCGGTATGTGACGTCTTACATCACCAAAAAAGAGAAGACAGAATTGAAGGATATGTGGGAGGACATTTCCCATGAAAAGAGCCTCAGCAAGAAGTTGTACAGTTTCAGTCTGAAGATGTTGTCGCATCGAGAAATCGGAGCGTACGAATGTTCTGACCGGTTGTCTTCAGCAAGTCTCTATGCCAAGTCCAGGAGTATCGTTTGGGCGAGTCTTGGTCTTGCTGCAACGCGTAATCGAGTTCTCAAACCTGTGCGGGAAATTGAGTATTTGGCGGAAAAGGAGCCAAACAGTACCGACATTTTGAAGACAAACATGTTGGATACATATTATCCAAATCGAAGCAGTCACCTAGAGAATGTTTGTCTGTATGAGGTTCTGCAAAATTACATGTTCAAGAGGAACATCAAAGAAGATACTGAGAAAGGAGTGTATGCTGTAATAGGAAGTGAGGGATGTCTGGTCAAGCAAAGAAAATGCCACTTGATAAACCATCGAAAATTGAGTGGCGAATCTCCTGAAAAAAAGGAGTTTTTCTATTTAGCACTTTTGCAACTTTTCAAGCCTTGGCGTGCAGAAGAGGAACTGCTTGGAGATTTCCTCTGTTATGAAGACTCTTTCAATGCCGCCAAGGAGACCATAGAATGTCCTGCTTTTCCCAAATATGTAGAAATGTTGAATGCGGAAATTGAGCAGGAAGCAACGATTGCAGCCGAGATTGCCAGAGACAGTTCTCAGGACAGTCAGAGTTCTGCTTCATTGAGTCAGGATCCACTAGGAGGACCTCTTATTGAAAATGAAGCTGCCACTGCTATGAATGAGGTGGAAAGAGCCATGGCACATGCTCAAGAGGATGCGGTTAACTTAGAAGAGTTGGAAAGGCAACTCAACGTTGAGCAGAGGAAAATATATGACGAAGTTACCATGCAAATTGATCATGGATTAAGTCATGATAAGAAAGAGTGCTCATGTACGTCGTTGAAGCCTGTCCGACTGTACGTGAGTGGAGAAGCGGGAACTGGAAAAAGTTTCCTCATTAAAGCAATTTCATGCTATTTGCAGGAAAGGACAGAGTCATCGCTGTCTTGTGTTGTCACTGCTCCAACTGGACTGGCAGCACATAATATTAAAGGGATTACTTTACATCGTTTACTGATGCTGCCAGTGGAGCATGACAACAAATTAGAATATCACAAGCTATCTGGAGATGCTTGTTTTGAAGTTTCAAGAATCTTGAGGAAAATGAAACTTCTTATCATTGACGAAGTAAGCATGGTTTCCAATGTCATGCTTGCCTTTGTGCATTTGAGGATGCAAGAAGTTCTCAAAACAGAGTATGATGTGTTATTTGGTGGCAAACACATCATTGTTTTCGGAGATCTTCTGCAGCTGACACCAGTGAAAGGGCAACCTGTGTTCAAAATGCTCACGCATGAAGATACCAGGAAGTGCCTAGGCAGCATTGGCAACGTCAATATATGGTTAAACTTCAATTATGCTGAACTGCATGAAAATATGCGTCAGGCAAAGGATGAAGTTTACAAGACTATTCTACAAGATGTTAGAATTGGAAAAGTGACCGAGCATGGGAAAGAAGCTTTACATGCACGATTACTGTCAAATTTATATCCAGAACAAGATGTTGTGCCTGAGAATATTTTTCAGAAAATTACTGATAAGAAATCTGGAATATGTTTGATGCCAACTCTTGCAGAATGTGCCAAATTTAACAACAAAATGTTGCATTTAGAAAAGCAAGAGATTGTGAAAGTGGAAGCTATTGATAGAGTAGAGCATATGGGATCAACAATTATTTTGTCTGAGAATCTGAAAACAAAATTGGATTCATTGGAGAAGAGTATATCTAAAACTGCAGGTTTTGAAAAGACTCTGAATGTGTGCTTGAACTGCCGTATAATTTTAAGAAGGAATTTACATGTTGAAAGAGGTCTGGTAAATGGATCAATGGGTAATGTTGTTGATTTTGTGAAATACAGAAATAGAGATGGAATTGAATTTTTAAAAATTAAATTTGATGGCATTGAGGAAGTACAGCTAATTGCTCGTTGTTCTGCTAGATTTTTGCTTGTAAAAGACTTATATGTTGGCCGTAAGCAGTTCCCTGTTTGCTTGGCATATGCGGTGACAATTCATAAATCGCAAGGTTTAAGTGTAGACACTGCATTGGTGAATATTGGCAGTTCTGTGTTCAAGGAGGGTATGGCATATGTGGCATTGTCACGAGTTAGAACTTTATCGGGATTGTACTTGATTGAGTGTGATGTCAGAAACATTTGTGCAGATCTAGATTGTGTTAAGGAATACAATAGGTTAAGAAGAGAGTATGCGCCACATTTGCCTCAGTTTCCTTTGTTTGAGAAACGTCTGGTAGGCCGGAAACGAAGAAATGAGAACAATACTGGGGAGGTTGTAGCAAAAAGACAAAAAGTGAATGAACCTAAAATTACAAGCAGAAACAAAGAGGATTCTGTTGAAGATGTTGTTGGTTTTCAGTTTGAAAACAGTTCTGGTGTCAACTGCTATGCTAATGTAGTAATTAATGTTTTGTTTTCTCTAAAAAATGTAAAAGAAGAGATTGTGGTCAATTCTGATCAAAGATTTTGCAGTTTGTTAAATTCTGTGTTAGAGAAATGTACCACTGATAGAAGAAACATAGAAAGTGTGTCTGAAATTAGAAATCTGTTAGATAGATGTTCAGGCCAAACACAATTCTCTCAAAATATTCAGCAAGATTGTCAGGAGTTTTTAATGTATATGCTTGATGTATTACATGCTGAAGGTGTAGATGTAGATCAGCTGTTTGGGCTTTCTTATCAATGGCAGCATGACTGCGAGAACTGTATGGTATCAAGTACTACTAGTGTAGACTCAGAAAGATTTATATATTTAACTTTGCCAGACAGTAAATCAGTCTCCTTTAATAAGCTAGTAAAAGCTGCTAATCACAACATGGAGTGTAGCCAATGTAAATCTGAAATGATGTCCACATTATTTATACGAACATATGGCCAGTACGTCATTTTAATGTTCCAACGATGTAGGCCTGATGGAACAAAATTGACAACTTTAATAAAAAATTTTGTAGCTTCGCAGTTGTCAATATCAGGAAGGACTTTTGTAACTACAGCAATTATATATCATGACGGCCCTTCAATATCATCAGGACATTACACAGCTTATTTAAAGTCTAGAAATGGCTGGTCATTCTGCAATGATTCTGTTTTAATTTTCAAAAAAAAATTGCCGTATGACCTTAAAAACTCTTACCTGGTGTTTTTAAAACCAAAATTTTAGGAAAATAATCTCGGGATATGATCTGTGGAATTTCAAGAAGTTCTAATGGCTCCTACACAATTTGGCCTTGAGGATAAGTGTAGTTCAGAGACATAACTTCTAATCATAGGATTGGACATCATGGAGATGTATGTGCACTTTAAATGAGTTCAGAAAAACTGTTTCTTTTCATAAGCTAATTGAAGCAGCCAATCAAAACATGGAGTAGAGGGAATGTAAGTCTGCAATGCTGTCTACTGTTTTACATTGCTTTGTGATTAAAAGTGATGTAGAGAATTAAATAATTGTAGTACTCATAGAGGTAGTGTAAGTCTGCTTCATATTAAGCAGTATCAGTGTCATAGGAAATGTAGAACATGACTGAGCAAGAAGGGGAAGATATTACTATTCCAGGATTGTGAAAATGATCTTCAACATTTTAATTCTGAAAGTTGCGGAAATGCCAAATGATGGGATTGGCTTACAAGAAATCCAAGAGTTATAAATATCTCTGACTAGATTTGGCCTTGTGGAAAATAGTGGTAGAGAGCAAGAAGTCATTTATTGCATGTAACGTGTTTTTAAAAACGATGGAGGTTTTCTTTCAGAAAGTGGCGGGCTGAAAGTAATAACAGCACAAAAGAGTGTAAGCTGTTCATAGGACATCCTTGGACGTCATGGAAAGTAAGTTAACTTTAAGGAGTTCTGAATTTTAATTTCTGATGTTGTATGGGTTTTTTAAACACAATCATTTTGATTGTGTTTTTTTTTCCCCGCTGTTACATGATGAATACCTTCAAGTCACTGTTTTTAGTGAATTTTGATACATTCTGAGAACAGCAAAAATAAACCATTTAACATGTATAATTAATTCTGTACTGTTTGCATTTATGATGTATATGTAGAACTGTGTAGGAGGCATGGAGAAGGTGAGTTTTCTGTAAGTGTTAAATTTATTGTATGCAGTGCTGCACTTCTACGTATTTTTTCATATGCTGGACTACATCTGCACAATGAGATACCTAAGCAAAGGAAACACAAGTGATGTGATTGTGAAATGAGCAAAATAAATTGCACATATTTCAATTACATCACCTGTGTTTCCTATCATTACGAATCACATTGTGCAGATCAATTTAGGTCTGTCCAGGGAAACATAGGAGGTTTCTACTTTGTTGAAGAGTGCAGTGGACATGACTCACTTCATTAGTAGACTTTCACAGATATTATCTCCTCTGTACACTTCAACAAGTGTAAATCTCATCTTGAACTCTGAGTAGGCCTCACCTCAAACAAATCTCTGGATAGGAGACATGTTATTGGCATACTGAAGCGACACTTTTCTGAAACAAGAGCAATGCAAAAGATGCACCATGTTTTAAGATAGGCCTCACTTCATCTGCATCAAGATACTGTTAGTTTAAAATGTATATCTTTAGGATTGTGTAGAGGACCTGGAGAAGCAGAAGCTTCTGTCAGTGTCAAAGTTGTTGAAAAACTATTTGTCCTTCAATATTTTCCCTTGTCTTTTGTAATTTTTAAATACATATTTTAATTTTTTTCAAATGTTGGTTCTCTCTTTCACAGATTGAAAGTATAGAAATAAAATGTGATTAATTTAACGGCAATTACAAGGTAAATAGTTGTACTCTTTTCGTTACATTTCTATCACATTCACCTACTATTAGATCCACTGCTTCACTTCTTTAATCCTCAGTTTCCTGCCTTTGCTACTTTCCTCATTCCTTTCTCTATTACCTATTTACTCAACTCCTTCCACTCTTTTTCTCAGTCCCTCTGTTCTCATAGTTCCTCAGTCTTGTTCACTCACTCCATCTCTATTACTCTTAGTGTCTGTGAATTACTTTCCCAACTTTTTTTTTGGACCGCTTCCCGGGAAGTTGCCCGGTTCGCAAACCAGCAGCGTTATGGCAGTCCACCATTTTGTGTTTCGGTCGAATCAAGATACAAGATGGAGGGCAAATAATGTTCAGAATGGGTAGAAGGGGGCACGGTAGATGTATCTTGACCCCCTTGGTTTTCTGAGGGTGGCTGAGGAGGACCATAGTTCTTCACTCTTGTTCACTCTCTCTGTTTCTATTAATGTCACTGTTTATGACTGATCAAAAAAATGTTTTTTAAAAAAGAACAGTAACTATAAGGGAAGGAAATAGACAGTTATGTTAAAAGAAAGACAGCTATAGGGAGTAAACTAAGGATACTGTTACCCACAATCCACTGCTGTTGATGTTACTGACCATGTCATGAATGATGTAATATGTGACATCATCAGCAGTGGATTGTAGGTAACAGTATCCTTAGTTTACTCCCTAGAGCTGTCTTTCTTTTAACATAACTGTCTGTTTGCTTACCTTATACTTACTGTTCTTTTTTTTAAAAAATATTTTTTTTGGTTAGCTTCCGGTACGCGTACCGGGTAGCGCTCCGGGAGCGAACTAAGAGAAATAGAGGTTGGCAGAGTTCCAAATATTCTACCAATTTTTTTATAATGGGGAGTTAGTTCTGAAAAGAACTTTTTTTTGTATGTTTTTGTTGTTTTATATTTTTTTTTGTATTTTTTGAACATTTTTTTACTTTTTTTGTATTTTCTGAACGTTTTTAAAATTTTTTTGGTTTTTTTTTGGGGGGGGGAAACAAAAACGATCCATTATAAAGGGCTCAACAGGAGCAAAAAAAAAAAAAAAGAATTTATTTTTTGGTGCGTCTCGTACAAACATTAATATGATTTTGAATTGCTCGCAAAATCAAAGTGATGCTACTTTCTCTGTAGCAGATGAAAGTGCCACATTCCACGCACACTTGCTTTACGTGCCCAAACAACATTTGGATGTTTGCAATCGTCTCCCTCGCCTCTGGTCCCGACACCTCTGGAACCACCGATCTTCTTGCCATTGGGAGGGGATTTTGTTGTTCGTCACGTAGCTGGGCAGCACTATAATTATTTGGGTGCCACCTACTCATATGCCGATGCATAGTATGATTGCCATAACTGTATTTTTTATCAGTGCCCCTAGACAATCTATCACCGCATATGCGGCAAAACACGTAACGTGCATTGACTTTCTTTTGCCCCTCAGGAATTCTGTAGAATTGCCAGATATAATTCTCCTTTCTGTTGTACCTCCTGGGCTCCTCTGGCAGAAACTCATGCTGTTCCTCCTCTTCCTCCTCTTCCTGTTCTTCCTCTTCTTGCAAAATTACTTCTGCAGGTGGTCCTCTCTTTCTTGGATTTGGTGGAGGTGGTGGGCTAGCACCAGCTGAAGCTACTAATGAAGCCATCACAAAGTATCAATAAAGGGTCTTTCTCTCACCAAGATGAAAGTCAGAGTGATGAAAGAAGGAGGGGTTTTCATCATTTGGGAAAAACAAAAGTTCTAAACCAATGAAAAGTGTCCATTTTAGATCACATGACCTTGTATTACATCATTAGGAAACCAAAAGTGAAATGAACCAATGAAAAGTGTTATTACCGAGTCACATGACCTGCTATGTTTACGTTACGCGGTCGGCGCCGCGCCGCGGATCGCTTCCGGTTCGCGTACCGCTACGCTTCCGGGTACGCGAACGTAGCACGTAATATGACGTATTACGCGAGAACGCGAAACGTCATGCTGACGCGAAGCGTCGCGATGTTGTTTTGTAACGCGAGAGGTGCGCAAAAGGAACGTTTACCAGTTCGCGTACCGGGTCGCGCCTCCGGATTGAGCTAACGGGAAGCTAACCGGTACGCGTACTGGGAGCGAAACAAAAAAAAATAAAAAAAAAATTGTATAAAAAACATGTAAAAAATATTTTTCTTTTTAAAGAATAATACATTGTAAAGGTTTTGATATTAGCTATTAAAAAACCAATGAAATTCACTGAAAAAACCATAGGTTATACACCATATATAGTTAGGAATTAGCATTTAAAAAACCTTATTTTACTCACACAAAACCAATGAAATTCCATATATAGTTAGTTGTACTAACTATATATCACGCACCCGCAATCCACTGCTGATGATGTCACATATTACATCATTCATGACATGGTCAGTGACATCACTGATGACATCACTGATGACATCTCAAATGACATCACTGATGACATCACTGATGAAATCATTCATGTGATAATACGATGAACCTCTTCAGACTGTAATATAACCTTAGATACACTCAGTGTAAACACAGACTCACAGATTGTCACTCATCCATGAAGTTACACACACACCTAGACAGTCATGCAAACAATCAATCACACCTCCGTTTCCTTAACTATACAGTTAAACACACCTTACTTATTCAAACATATACTAAAACATATTTACTCACTTATACAATCCTGGATACAAGTTCACAATGATCCATACAGCCACTCACACATTCACTGGCTCTTATGCACAGTTATTTATATATGTCAACTCTCACATGTACCGTATTTTACATATGTACTTAATTTGACATGTAGCACTGAGATATCTATTCACTCACCAATACAGTCATGCACACAGTCAACCGCCCATACAGCTATTTCCAACATGCACTTTTGAATCCATACATCTATGCACAGAGTCATACACTTCCCAGCCACCCACACACACACTCAGTCTCCCATACAAATGCTTGTGCAACCAATCAATAACCTATATAGTTACTCATATAGCTACTGATCAACACATGCAGCAGTTTACAGAACAACAGACATAATGATGCACAAATTAAGACAGTTTAGTCACTAACCCATGCACTCAGTGAGACACATTTAATCACTCACTCATACATTCAGTCATGCACCTACTAAATCCTTCGTCCAGACACTTATACATCGACTCATTCATAAATATGTAAGACATATTTTAACTTTACAGAAAAATACAGTCACTGGATGTTGTCATCAGTGATGTCATCAGTGATGTCATTTGAGATGTCATCAGTGATGTCATCAGTGATGTCATTTGAGATGTCATCAGTGATGTCATCAGTGATGTCACTGACCATGTCATGAATGATGTAATATGTGACATCATCAGCAGTGGATTGCGGGTGCGTGATATATAGTTAGTACAACTAACTATATATGGAATTTCATTGGTTTTGTGTGAGTAAAATAAGGTTTTTTAAATGCTAATTCCTAACTATATATGGTCTATAACCTATGGTTTTTTCAGTGAATATATATATATATATATTCACTGAAAAAACCATAGGTTATAGACCATATATAGTTAGGAATTAGCATTTAAAAAACCTTATTTTACTCACACAAAACCAATGAAATTCCATATATAGTTAGTTGTACTAACTATATATCACGCACCCGCAATCCACTGCTGATCATGTCACATATTACATCATTCATGACATGGTCAGTGACATCACTGATGACATCACTGATGACATCTCAAATGACATCACTGATGACATCACTGATGACATCTCAAATGACATCACTGATGACATCACTGATGACATCATACAGTGACTGTATTTTTCTGTAAAGTTAAAATATGTCTTACATATTTAAGAATGAGTGGATGTATAAGTATCTGGATGAAGGATTTAGTAGGTGCATGACTGACTGTATGAGTGAGTGGTTAAATGTGTCTCACTGAGTGCATGGGTTAGTGACTAAACTGTCTTAATTTGTGCATCATTATGTCTGTTGTTCTGTAAACTGCTGCATGTGTTGATCAGTAGCTATATGAGTAACTATATGGGTTATTGATTGGTTGCCCAAGCATTTGTATGGGAGACTGAGTGTGTGTGTGGGTGGCTGGGAGGTGTATGACTCTGTGCATAGATGTATGGGTTCAAAAGTGCATGTGGAAACAGCTGTATGGGCGGTTGACTGTGTGCATGACTGTATTGGTGAGTGAATGGATATCTCAGTGCTACATGTCAAAGTAAGTACATATGTAAAATACAGTACATGTGAGAGTTGACATATATAAATAACTGTGCATAAGAGCCAGTGAATGTGTGAGTGGCTGTATGGATCATTGTGCTCTTGTATCCAGGATTGTATAAGTGAGTAAATATGTTTTAGTATATGTTTGAATAAGTAAGATGTGTATAACTGTATAGTTGTGAAAATGGAGGTGTGATTGTTTCTTTGCATGACTGACTAGGTGTGTAAGTAACTCCATGGATGAGTGACAGTCTGTGAGTGTCTGTTTACACTGAGTGTATCTAAGGTTATATTAGAGTCTGAAGAGGTTCATCGTATTATCACATGAATGATGTCATCAGTGATGTGATCAGTAATGTCAAATGAGATGTCATCAGTGATGTCATCAGTGATGTCATTTGAGATGTCATCAGTGATGTCATCAGTGATGTCATTTGAGATGTCATCAGTGATGTCATCAGTGATGTCATTTGAATTGTCATCAGTGATGTCATCAGTGATGTCATTTGAGATGTCATCAGTGATGTCATCAGTGATGTCACTGACCATGTCATGAATGATGTAATATGTGACATGATCAGCAGTGGATTGCGGGTGCGTGATATATAGTTAGTACAACTAACTATATATGGAATTTCATTGGTTTTGTGTGAGTAAAATAAGGTTTTTTAAATGCTAATTCCTAACTATATATGGTCTATAACCTATGGTTTTTTCAGTGAATTTTCAAGGTTTTGTAAATGCTAATTCCTAACTATATATGGTTTATAACCTATGGTTTTTTCAGTGAATTTCAATGGTTTTTTAATAGCAAATATCTATAGCTGTAAAATGTATTCTTATTTAAATCCAAAAATATATTTTATATGTTTATTAATAATTTTTTTTTTAATATTTTTTTTGTTTCGCTCCCGGTCCGCGAACCGGGAAGCTTCCCGTTAGCTCAATTTGATGCCGCGACCCGGTCCGCGAACCGGTAAAAAATCAACTTAGTGACGGTATCGCGTTGCCGCGTAATGCGTCTTATGACGTACTGCGTTAGCGCACCCGGAAGTGCCCCGGGGCGCGGACCGAGGCGCGAAGCTCAGCGACCCGGAAGCTAACCGGGGCGCATCGCGAAAGCGCGACGTATCGCGTTGCCGCGTAATGCGTCTTGTGACGTACCGCGTTAGCGCACCCGGAAGTGTCCCGGGGCGCGGACCGAGGCGCGAAGCTCAGCGACCCGGAAGCTAACCGGGGCGCGTTCCGCAGCGCGTAACATGAGCGTGAGAGGTCATGTGACTTGTTAATAAAACTTTTCATTGGTTCATTTCACTTTTGGTTTCATAATGATGTAAGGCTAGGTCAGGTGACCTAAAAATAACACTTTTCATTGGTTGAGAAGTATTGTTTTTCCCAAATGATGAAAACCCCTCCTTTCCTCACTCTGACTTTCATCATTGTGAGAGGAAGACCTATTTTGCTTGTTGGAAAATGGCTTCATTGGTTGCTTCAGCTGGTGCACCCCCACCACCACCTCCACCTCCTCATGGGAAGAGAGGACCACCTCCCCAGGTCATTACCAACACTGAGGAGGAAGATGAAGAAATGGATGAGGAGGGAGAAGAACCACAGTTCTTAGAAGAGTTGCCCCGGGTTTCCAGAAAGAAAGCCAGTTTCATCTGGCAGTTTTATTCGATCCCTCCTGGCCAAAAAAAAGTCAATGCGAGGTATGTCACCTGCCGCATATGCAAAGAACAATTGTCCAGAGGGACGGACAAAAAATATAGCTATGGAAATCACACAATGCACAGGCACATGACAAGGAAGCATCCACTAAATTACAGCCGGGCGGAAATAAGGGATATGCAGGACAATCCAAGACCAACTCCTGTGGCCAGACCAACAATACCGATTTCTCTAACACCAGAAGAGGCACGGGAAACTGTGCCAAATATTCAAGAAAATTTTGGGCACATGATTTACTTATGTATGCACTGTCGTGCATTATTAGCTTGTGGCAACATGAGCATCAATGCACTCAACCTGGCGTATGAACACCATGATTGCCCTAACCGCCCCCAGTAATTTTTTTTTGCTCCTGTTGAGCCCTTTTCAACGCCTGTTTTTTGTTGTTTACCCCCCCCCCAAAAAAACCAAAAAAAATATAAATTCGTTCAAAAAATACAAAAAAAAAAAAATGTTAAAAAAAATAAATATATATAAAACAACAAAAATATTAAAAAAAAAGTTCTTTTCAGAACTACCTTCCCTTTCAAAAAAAATTGCTAGAATGTTTAGCACTCTGGCAAGCTCTATTTCTTTTGGTTCGCTCCCGGGTTAGCTTCCCGGTACGCGGACCGGGAGCTAACCCAAAAAAAAAAGTGTAAGTATAAGGAAAGTAAACAGAGAGTGATGTTAAAAGAAAGACAGCTATAGGGAGTAAAGAAGAGATACTGTTTAATAGATCTATTTACCGAAGAAAAGACAGAAGAGGGTATAATTGTGAAAAACAAAATAGATAACGAAGTGAAAGAAAAAAAAAGAGAGTATAACATTAACAAAGAAGAGTTTCTTGGAGAATGTGAGTGAATTTTTAAATAAGATTAAAACATGAGGAATAACAGAGAGAAAAAATAGAAAACAGAAAACAAAAAATAACAGAAAAAGATTAATTGAAACAGCAAAGAAATGTAAGTAACATAGAGCCATATCATCAACATAGGCAATAAAAGTTTTGCAGCTTTTATTGGCAGAAATGTGTCGCTAAAGCTGCTTTTGTGGCAGAAAACTGCCGCTAAAACCACTTTTGCACCAGTTTTCTGCCAATAAAAAGAGCAATAATTTTATTGGCTGTGTTCATAATATTCCCCTTAGTGTGCTTCAACTACACAGAGAAAGCATTATGAACAAGTAGTGATAGAGTGATCAGTCAAAGACACTAAGAGTAATAGAGACGGAGTGAGTGAACAAGAGTGAGGAACTATGAGAAGAGAGGGACTGAGAAAAAGAGTGGAAGGAGTTGAGTAAGTAGGTAATAGAGAAAGGAATGAGGGAAGTAGCAAAGGCAGGAAACTGAGGGTTAAAGAAATGAAGCAGTGGAACTAATAGTAGTTAAATGTGATAGAAATGTAACGAAAAGAGTACAAAATATTTACCTTATAATTGTCGTTAAATTACTCACTTTTTGTTTTTATACTTTCAATCTGTGAAAGAGAGAACAAACATTTGAAAAATATTAAAACATGTATTTAAAAATTAGAAAAGACAAGGGAAAAGATTGAAGGACAAACAGTTTTTCAACAACTTTGACACTTACAGAAGCTTCTGCTTCTCCAGGCCCCCTACACAGTCCTAAAGATATACATTTTAAACTAACAGTATCTTGATGCAGATGAAGTGAGGCCTATCTTAAAACATGGTGCATCTTTTGCATTGCTGTTGTTTCAGAAAAGTGTCGCAAGACACTAAAATTTTAAATAATTGCTTCAGGATGACGATAAGATGTCTACTATCCAGAGGTTTGTTTAAGGTGAGGCCTACTCAGGGTTGCAGATGAGATTTACACTTGTTGAAGAGTACAGAGGAGATAATATATGTGAAGGTCTACCAATGAAGTGAGTCATGTCCACTGCACTCTTCAACAAAGTCCAAACCTCCTATGTTTCCCTGGACAGACCTAAACTTGATCTGCACAATGTGATTCGTAATGATAGGAAACACAGGTGATGTAATTGAAATACGTGCAATTTATTTTGCTCATTTCACAATCACATCACTTGTGTTTCCTTTGCTTAGGTATCTCATTGTGCAGATGTAGTCTAGCATATGAAAGAATACGCAGAAGTGCAGCACTGCATGCAACAACTTTGACACTTACAGAAGCCTCACCTTCTCCATGCCTCCTACACAGTTCTACATATACATCATAAATGCAAACAGTACAGAATTAATTTTACATGTTAAATGGTTTATTTTTGCTGTTCTCAGAATGTATCAAAATTCACTAAAAACAGTGACTTGAAGGTATTCATCATATAACAGCGGGGAAAAAAAAACACAATCAAAATGATTGTGTTTAAAAAACCCATACAACATAAGAAATCAAAATTCAGAACTCCTTAAAGTTAACTTACTTTCCATGACGTCCAAGGATGTCCTATGAACAGCTTACACTCTTTTGTGCTGTTATTACTTTCAGCCCGCCACTTTCTGAAAGAAAATCTCCATCGTTTTTAAAAACATGTTACATGCAATAAATGACTTCTTGCTCTCTACCACAAGTTTCCACAAGGCCAAATCTGGTCAGAGCCATTTATAACTCTTGGATTTCTTGTAAGCCAATCCCGTCATTTGGCATTTCCGCAACTTTCAGAATTAAAATGTTGAAGATCATTTTCACAATCCTGGAATAGTAATATCTTCCCCTTCTTGCTCAGTCATGTTCTACATTTCCTATGACACTGATACTGCTTACTATGAAGCAGACTTACACTACCTCTATGACTACTACAATTATTTAATTCTCTACATCACTTTTAATCACAAAGCAATGTAAAACAGTAGACAGCATTGCAGACTTACATTCCCTCTACTCCATGTTTTGATTGGCTGCTTCAATTAGCTTATAAAAAGAAACAGTTTTTCTGAACTCATTCAAAGTGCACGTATTTCTCCATGACGTCCAGTCCTATGGTTAGAAGTTATGTCTCTGAACTACACTTATCCTCAAGGCCAAATTGTGTAGGAGCCATTAAAACTTCTTGAAATTCCACAGAGCACATCCCGAGATTATTTCCCTAAAATTTTGGTTTTAAAAACACCAGGTAAGAGTTTTTAAGGTCATACGGCAATTTTTTTTTGAAAATTAAAACAGAATCATTGCAGAATGACCAGCCATTTCTAGACTTTAAATAAGCTGTGTAATGTCCTGATGTTATTGAAGGGCCGTCATGATATATAATTGCTGCAGTTACAAAAGTCCTTCCTGATATTGACAACTGCGAAGCTACAAAATTTTTAATTAAAGTTGTCAATTTTGTTCCATCAGGCCTACATCGTTGGAACATTAAAATGACATACTGGCCTTTTGTTCGTATAAATAATGTGGACATCATTTCAGATTTACATTGGCTACACTCCATGTTGTGATCAGCTGCTTTTACTAGCTTATTAAAGGAGACTGATTTACTGTCTGGCAAAGTTAAATATATAAATCTTTCTGAGTCTACACTAGCAGTACTTGATACCATACAGTTCTCGCAGTCATGCTGCCATTGATAAGAAAGCCCAAACAGCTGATCTACATCTACACCTTCAGCATGTAATACATCAAGCATATACATTAAAAACTCCTGACAATCTTGCTGAATATTTTGAGAGAATTGTGTTTGGCCTGAACATCTGTCTAACAGATTTCGAATTTCAGACACACTTTCTATGTTTCTTCTGTCAGTGCTACATTTCTCTAACACAGAATTTAACAAACTGCAAAATCTTTGATCAGAATTGACCACAATCTCTTCTTTTACATTTTCTAGAGAAAACAAAACATTAACCACTACATTAGCATAGCAGTTGACACCAGAACTGTTTTCAAATTGAAAACCAACAACATCTTCAACAGAATCCTTTTTGTTTCTGCTTGTAATTTTAGGTTCATCGACTTTTCGTCTTTTTGCTACAACCTCCCCAGTATTGGTCACATTTCTTCGTTTCCGGCCTACCACACGTTTCTCAAACAAAGGATACTGAGGCAAATGTGGCGCATACTCTCTTCTTAACCTATTGTATTCCTTAACACAATCTAGATCAGCACAAATGTTTGTGACATCACACTCAATCAAGTACAATCCCGATAAAGTTCTAACTCGTGACAATGCCACATATGCCATACCCTCCTTGAACACAGAACTGCCAATATTCACCAATGCACTGTCTACACTTAAACCTTGCGATTTATGGATTGTCACTGCATATGCCAAGCAAACAGGAAACTGCTTACGGCGAACATATAAGTCTTTTACAAGCAAAAATCTAGCAGAGCAACGACCAATTAGCTGTACTTCCTCAATGCCATCAAATTTAATTTTTAAAAATTCAATTCCATCTCTATTTCTGTATTTTACAAAATCAACAACATTACCCATTGATCCATTTACCAGACCTCTTTCAACATGTAAATTCCTTCTTAAAATTATACGGCAGTTCAAGCACACATTCAGAGTCTTTTCAAAACCTGCAGTTTTAGATATACTCTTCTCTAATGAATCCAATTTTGTTTTCAGATTCTCAGACAAAATAATTGTTGATCCCATATGCTCTACTCTGTCAATAGCTTCCAGTTTCACAATCTCTTGCTTTTCTAAATGCAACATTTTGTTGTTGAATTTGGCACATTCTGCAAGAGTTGGCATCAAACATATTCCAGATTTCTTATCAGTAATTTTCTGAAAAATATTCTCAGGCACAACATCTTGTTCTGGATATAAATTTGACAGTAATCGTGCATGTAAAGCTTCTTTCCCATGCTCGGTCACTTTTCCAATTCTAACATCTTGTAGAATAGTCTTGTAAACTTCATCCTTCGCCTGACGCATATTTTCATGCAGTTCAGCATAATTGAAGTTTAACCATATATTGACGTTGCCAATGCTGCCTAGGCACTTCCTGGTATCTTCATGCGTGAGCATTTTGAACACAGGTTGCCCTTTCACTGGTGTCAGCTGCAGAAGATCTCCGAAAACAATGATGTGTTTGCCACCAAATAACACATCATACTCTGTTTTGAGAACTTCTTGCATTCTCAAATGCACAAAGGCAAGCATGACATTGGAAACCATGCTTACTTCGTCAATGATAAGAAGTTTCATTTTCCTCAAGATTCTTGAAACTTCAAAACAAGCATCTCCAGATAGCTTGTGATATTGTAATTTGTTGTCATGCTCCACTGGCAGCATCAGTAAACGATGTAAAGTAATCCCTTTAATGTTATGTGCTGCCAGTCCAGTTGGAGCGGTGACAACACAAGACAGCGATGACTCTGTCCTTTCCTGCAAATAGCATGAAATTGCTTTAATGAGGAAACTTTTTCCAGTTCCCGCTTCTCCACTCACGTACAGTCGGACAGGCTTCAACGACGTACATGAGCACTCTTTCTTGTCATGACTTAATCCATGATCAATTTGCATGGTAACTTCGTCATATATTTTCCTCTGCTCAACGTTGAGTTGTCTTTCCAACTCTTCTAAGTTAACCGCATCCTCCTGAGCATGTGCCATGGCTCTTTCCACTTCATTCATGGCAGTGGCAGCTTCATTTTCGATAACAGGTCCTCCTAGTGGATCCTGACTCAATGAAGCAGAACTCTGACTGTCCTGAGAACTGTCTCTGGCAATCTCGGCTGCAATCGTTGCTTCCTGCTCAATTTCCGCATTCAACATTTCTACATATTTAGGAAAAGCAGGACATTCTATGGTCTCCTTGGCGGCATTGAAAGAGTCTTCGTAACAGAGAAAATCTCCAAGCAGTTCCTCTTCTGCACGCCAAGGCTTGAAAAGTTGCAAAAGTGCTAAATAGAAAAACTCCTTTTTTTCAGGAGATTCGCCACTCAATTTTCGATGGTTTACCAAGTGGCATTTTCTTTGCTTGACCAGACATCCCTCACTTCCTATTACAGCATACACTCCTTTCTCAGTATCTTCTTTGATGTTCCTCTTGAATATGTAATTTTGAAGAACCTCATACAGACAAACATTGTCGAGGTGACTGCTTCTATTTGGATAATATGTATCCAACATGTTGGTCTTCAAAATGTCGGTACTGTTTGGCTCCTTTTCCGCCAAATACTCAATTTCCCGCACAGGTTTCAGAACTCGATTACGCGTTGCAGCAAGACCAAGACTCGCCCAAACGATACTCCTGGACTTGGCATAGAGACTTGCTGAAGACAACCGGTCAGAGCATTCGTAAGCTCCAATTTCTCGATGCGACAACATCTTCAGACTGAAACTGTACAACTTCTTGCTGAGGCTCTTTTCATGGGAAATGTCCTCCCACATATCCTTCAATTCTGTCTTCTCTTTTTTGGTGATGTAAGACGTCACATACCGAGCCACAGCCATACAGTTATCAGCCACAAACTGTATATCCATGTTAGCATTCCACATGGACAAAATCACCGGGTTGTAGTCGTTGATGTACTTGGACTCTTCGTTCCTCTTCAAATTGTATGTGTTTTTAGGTGATTTCTTCATCACATTATGTCGCAGCGAAGACATCAAACTGTTTACTCTTCCTTTAGAAATCACCGGTCGTGGAAAACCGAAACGACATTTGGTGTAGAACTTGTCCTTGTTTCGGAATTTACGACGGCAGTACTTTCCACATCGATGGCTTTGGAAACGCAGAACTTTTTCTCTTAGGCTTTTCTTCTCCTTTGCGTTTGGAACAGCACACGTAGAATACTGTTGGATGAAACTCATCACTGAGTCTTCTGGATCCGTTCCAAATTTAGGTGCATCCTTGATCCACAGCAACATATGTATATGAGGAGCACCTCTTGCTTGGTACTCCTTTCTCCAGAAGAAATCCAACACCTCTCCAAGAGGTGGATTCTTCTTATTCATGATGAAAGACATCATAGCTTCAAATCTATGATTGAAGTACCTACATACATTGACTGGATCCAAAGAGCACAGTTCTCCGGGTGTCTTGAATTCGATGTTATCTACGTTAGCATTTGCCTCTCGTAGAAATTCAAGTAAGTCTTACCAGCCATACTCGGCACAGCTCAGAGTGAGGAACCATGTGGGAGTACCTAAGTTCCTCAGCATACATTTTAAATCACCATGATGACGGTACCAGTACTCATTAGTACCACGCTGACACGCCATGAGATTAATCAGGTGAGAATCCAAAATACTGTCTTGGACATTGACTTTATCCATAAAGTCACTTGCCGAGATGTTTTGCATGTGTATACCACTTTTCAAGATGTGGTTCACTGCATATGACAGTCCAGATAGATCGCTTTCAAACAGGAGATGAAACAAATAGGGAATGCATTGTCGAAACCTAGCATCTCCTGCATACAATCGCAAAGTCCGGTATTCAGAAGCAGGAATTTGATGAGGTCGCTCATCATATCTTCCTCCCTGACCTGTTGGAAAAAGCTGTGGGAAACACCGAGCTTCCAAACTTTCCTCCCAAACACTAATGGGACTCCCTTTGGCTTGTTTCATTTGAAACAACTCAATAGCATTCCCCATGACTTCCTTGGAATGCAAAGGATGAACACTATAATGTTCATATATTTCTTCACTAGTAGAGGGTTCTACTTTCTCAATTTGACCAGTACACAAATCGCTATCCTCTTCCTCACTTACTTCCTCTTCTGCAACATATACATTCTTATAGTATTTATTATTATTTTTTCAAATACAATGTTGCCTTTTTAACTTTCCTAACATCTACTAAATCTTGCCATATTTTCTTATTCTTTGTCGGAACCCCATTAACTAAGATAACCAGAGGTTCCTCTTCCACTTTTTCTACTCCAATTGTGTTAATGTTTTTCTTCAAATCTAGAGGCAAATAAACAACTCTTCCCTTTAATCCTCTCTGTAAATCTGATGGAGGCAATTTCCCTGTCTTTGGCTCCATTCTTACAATAGCCTGAAAGGGATGGATACTTTGAATCAAAATAGATTCATAAGTATTTAAATCCTTCAATTCAGAAGGAATCTCAACCAATTCCAGATTATTATGAACTGCTCTAGCAGGCATCTGGTTTTGATTTAATTTGCAACAACAATAACTACACACACGTTGATCCAATCCCAAATCAAAACAATTTTCTACCATCAAGTATGTTGCGAAATCCTTCCATTCACTATTATCTTCCCTTTCACTTTTTGCATATAAATCCACTAACTTAGTCTGATTCTTATAATAAGTGCGTCGACAACACACACAAGTGAAATTAGGCCTCTCACTTGATTTCACCTCAAACGTCGCAATTTCCCTCTGGAAATTATCTGTACTGGAAACCTGTACACTATCTTCCACATGACCCTCTTCTTCTTGCTCAATTTCAACATTCTCCTCTTTACTTCCAAAGTAACAAAACTCAATTTCTTCACATATATTCTTCACATCTATTTCAGAACCATGCAAAAGAGCAGCGCATAATTGTTTAAGCATAATTGCTGGACTCTTAGCATAATACAACATTCTAACTAATTTCCTCACTTTATTATGATGCACTGCTAGCATCCTGAAATGATGAAAAACACTCTGGCATACTCTCCTGGAAAGACAAGCCAGTGAATGACCATGCAAACCTGTCACTTCTCTTACTCTGCAAGGATCTAATTCTTGCAACAACCTTATTTTCTGCTTCAAACTTTTCTTATTAAATGACCGTACAAAATCACAAAGCAAATTGATGGAATCCTGTCGCACACTGCAAATACTACTACACTTCCAGGTGTACACAGGACCCTTAGCACGTCTTCCTAAAACCTCATTACCTAACACCTCTTCTGCCTCTGTTGTCACAAGTTTTTCTTTTTCAACTGGACAACCATCTTTCACTTCATAAGCACGACCACTGGTGTCAACTGCATGCACCAAATCATTATCCTGGAAATAACTCTCCTCATTAAAAAATGCCTCACAGCTTGAACTATGCATCCATTCTCCAGAAAAAACTTCACAAAAATTACTACGATTAACTATTCTCTTCCATCTACTATTTCTTTTGAAATCATAAATTGCCTTGTTTAGCTTCCTAATTCTATTGATTATCAAAATAAATAACTTACGTTTAATTTCAAATGCCTGATCAATAACTTTCTCAACTTTTTTTTTTCTCTTATAAAAAACCAGTTTCTGTTGACCTTTCTTAATATTTTTTAACAAATTGCCAATTATCCTGTTGCGGAACATTCGTTTACGAATCTCCCTAAACTGTTGTTTCCTTCTACTATCATGCACAGAGTTATCTCTTGCTCTAGCAGTAACATTTTTGATTGGCCTTTCCTTTCCATTTGAATTCCTTCTCGTTTTATGGACTGAAACATTTTCTGTAGTAATATTTTTTTTACTACACATATTTCTTATGAAATATTTTGTGCTCTTACCCGGTACTTTCTTCGTGACTTGACAAATCTTTTTGTTAGAGGACTGCTGCTTATTTTCTTTCACCTGCTGTCTTTGACGTTTTGCAGCCTTTCTCTGTCTTTCTATTGTAGGCATGGTGAAATCTTGAAATAATCTGCAGTTGAATCTGTGGTAAAATATATTAAAAAATGTTATTAACCATTATTACCAAACAGTAAAACAGTAACAGTGATCAAAAACTTAACACACTACTTGACATTTTAAATAGAAGATTTTTTAGTCCTTGCAAATTTACAATACAGAAATAGCAGAAAAGAAATGACATTTATATTTATGTTACCTGTGCTATTTTATATGTGAATCTGATCTAATTTTATGAGCATATTTTAATATTTTATTGAAGACACTACACATAACCTGCTTTTGAAGGTGTCTTTATTTTTAAATTAAACGGTTTACCTTTTTAGTTTTTATTAATTATAAATTTTAAAAATAAATGTTTATATTTCCATAGGCTCAAGCAGGCCAGCTTCCCATCCTATGTCATATAATTCGGACAAATCTGCATCCTCATCACGCTCTTCTTCATCCTCAGGATTTAAATCATCCAAGGGATCAACATCCACTGATGTTTCAATTACAAGTTCAATGATGAGGTCAAAATCAACTGATTGCAGATTGTCGCTCATGTTGAGGTTGTCTTTATCTTTAAAGAAAGATAACAACAATGAGATGTTGCAGAGTAAGAGACAAATCTCAGAGATTATAATAGTAAAATTGTTTAACAAGAGTAATATTTTGCAGCTATTATTTAGCCATGTCCAGCAATGCTGAGCAGGTGAAGACTATGTCTAAATTTTCAGTGAACAGGACTCATCTCTTCTTAACCTTGGATAAGCCTCACCGACTCTGTGTGTCCTGCACATACTTAAATGTAAAGGGGCAGATTTATGTTAAATGGCACATCCCCAGGCATGCACCAGTTAACGTGCACCACTACTCTGCCACCCATGGTGTGCCGTATTTACAATCAGATAGGAGAAAGCTTCGTCAAAACCCTGCGCCTGCTTTAAGCAGGCATAGGTCTTGACGCAACATTGTGGAGATGGGGCACCCCTGAGCCTTGCTTGAGCTGCATCGCACTTGCGATACAACTCCAGCAATCACTACCTTTACAGCACAGATACGTCACGCATCTGTGCCATTTTTGCCCCATGATGCCCCGTATTCTAAATGCAGCACACCATGGGTGGCGGAACAGCGGCGCAGGATGACTGACACATCCCTGGTGATGCACCAGTCATCATAAATCTATCCCTAAGCTTCTTATCTTGTTACAGATGAACCGCCATATGTAGCATGAAACTATTTTGCATTTCCTAAATAGCGAATTTTAAGGAATAAATAGCAATTCTTTACCATTCCTAATTTGCAATGAGCAAATTGCTAATTGCAAGTTACCCATTCATTTCCATGGGCTAGGAGGCTCATACGAATGAAGGTTTAATTTGCGATTAGCAATTTGCTCATCACAAATTAGGAATTTTTCCAAGGGTGCAGGGGTGTCTCAAGAACACCATGCTGCACCCCTGAAAAAGAAATTTGGGGGCGTATGGCACACATACATGCCCTAAGGGCATGTGTTGGCGTCATATGGCACCTTTTGTTTTTTTGAAAAAAAGCTTTTTGAAAAGAATTCACAAATTACCACCAATTTACCACAATAGTTTCCAAATCCTTAATGTCATTTTTTACATATTTTTTGTTTGATACATTGCATTTAAGTAGTCACAAAATTTGCAAATCCTTCAGTGCAATTGCAAAATAAGGAATAGCAAATTTTGCTACTCCTTATTTTGCATCAAACTTGTTTGATACATACCATTTGTCTAATTAACATTCGCAAAGGCCGAAATTCGTAGAATTTTGATATTTGCGAATGCTAATTAGCTTGATACATATGGCCCCAAGTGAGGCCTGTCTTGCGACATGGTGCATCTTTTGCATCACTGCTGCATCGGTTTCATGTGGTACGTTTTTTTTACACCATGACATATCTGCCTAAATGCATCAATTTGTAATGTTGTCGCCTCATAGCAAATCTTTTGCACCGCCGCTGCATCATAAAAGTGACGCACAGTGGCACAAAAGAGGCATACACCTATCATAAATCTGTCCCTAGCATTTTAAAAGATTAATCCAGGATGACGATAAGGTGTGGCCTATCCAGAGGTTTGTTTAAGGTGAGGCCTACTCAGGATTGCAGATTAAAGTTACGCTTGATGAAGAATACAGAGGAGATAATACATGTAAAGGCCTACCAATGAAGTAAGTAATGTGCACTTTATTGCGCCAGTCATCATAAATGTATCCCTAAGCTTCTTATCTTGTTACAGATGAACCACCATATGTACCATCAAACTATTTTGCATTTCCTAAATAGCAAATTTTAAGGAATAAATAGCAATTCTTTACCATTCCTAATTTGCAATGAGCAAATTGCTAATTGCAAATTAGCACCGCCGCTGCATCATAAAAGTGACGCACAGTGGCACAAAAGAGGCATACACCTATCATAAATCTGTCCCTAGCATTTTAAATGATTAATCCAGGATGACAATAAGGTGTGGCCTATCCAAAGGTTTGTTTAAGGTGAGGCCTACTCAGGATTGCAGATTAAAGTTACGCTTGATGAAGAATACAGAGGAGATAATACATGTAAAGGCCTACCAATGAAGTAAGTAATGTCCACTTTATTGCGCCAGTCATCATAAATGTATCCCTAAGCTTCTTATCTTGTTACAGATGAACCACCATATGTACCATCAAACTATTTTGCATTTCCTAAATAGCAAATTTTAAGGAATAAATAGCAATTCTTTACCATTCCTAATTTGCAATGAGCAAATTGCTAATTGCAAGTTACCCATTCACTTCCATGGGCTAGGAGGCTCATAGGAATGAAGGTTGCAATTTGCGATTAGCAATTAGCTCATCACAAAAAAGGAATTTTTTCAAGCGTGCAGGGGTATCTCAAGAACACCCTGCTACACCCCTGAAAAAGAAATTTGGGGGCATATGGCACACATACATGCCCTAAGGACATGTATAGGCATCATATGGGACCTTTTGTTTTTTGGAAAAAAATGCTTTTTGAAAAGAATTCGCAAATTACCACAAACTAGAAGTTGGTGGTAGTTTCCAAATCCTTAATATCATTTTTTACATATTTTTTGTTTGATACATTGCATTTAAGGAATCGCAAAATTTGCAAATCCTTCAGTGCAATCGCAAAATAAGGAATAGCAAATTTTGAATTAAGGACATTTTAAGTAATTTCCACATGTGCAGTGTTTTCAAATTATGATTTGAAAATCGTTTTTGGGGAAAAGTAATGGTTTGCAAATTTATGACAAGGACATAATGGTGTATGCTTCTCTATAAGGCATTTCAGTGTCTCTGATGTCATTTTTCCCATATTACATTATAAGACCTTTCCCCATGGAGCACATTCCTTGTAAATATGCTCCCACCTGTGCATGGTGAATTTAGATTTTGACTGTTTGAGTCACATACCCATGTTAAAAGTCACCCCAAAAAATTGCAAACGCTTTAAAAAAACACATTCATGTGTCTTAAGGACATTTTAAGTCATTTCCCCGTGGACAGTGTTTTGTAAGTGGCGCAAAAGAGGCATACACCTATCATAAATCTGTCCCTAGCATTTTAAATGATTAATTCAGGATGACGATAAGGTGTGGCCTATCCAGAGGTTTGTTTAAGGTGAGGCCTACTCAGGATTGCAGATTAAAGTTACGCTTGATGAAGAATACAGAGGACATAATACATGTAAAGCTCTACCAATGAAGTAAGTGATGTCCACTTCATTGCGCCAGTCATCATAAATGTATCCCTAAGCTTCTTATCTTGTTAGACATCAACCGCCATATGTATCATATAACTATTTTGCATTTCCAAAATAGCGAATTTTAAGGAATAAATAGCGATTCTTTACCATTCCTAATTTGCGATGAGCAAATTGCTAATTGCAAATTACCCATTCATTTCCATGGAGCAGGAGGCCCATAGGAATGAAGGTGCAATTTGCGATTAGCAATTAGCTCATCGCAAATTAGGAATTTTTCCAAAGGTGCAGGGGTGTCTCAAGAACACCCTGCTGCACCCCTGAAAACGAAATTTGTGGACATATGGCGCACATAAATTTTAACAACATTCCTTTACCTCAAAAACGATTTTCAATTCATAATTTGAAAACACTGCCCACAGGGAAATTACTTAAAATGTCCTTAAGACACATGAAAGTGTTTTTTTATTGCCTTTCCAGCATGGTTGGGTCACTTTTAACATGGCTATGTAACACAAACATTTAAAATCTAAATTTCCCATGCACAGGTCGGAGCATATTTACAAGCAACTTGCGCCACAGAGAAAGGTCTTACATTAAAATGGGAAAAATAACATCAGGGACAGTCAATTGCCGTATAAAGAAGCATACACCATTATGTCCTTGTCATAAATTTAAAAACAATTCCTTTTCCCCAAAAACGATTTTCAAATCATAATTTCAAAACACTGCACATGGGAAAATTACTTAAAATGTCCTTAAGACACATAAAAGCGTTTTTTGATTGCCTTTGCAGCATGTTTGTATCACTTTTAACATGGCTATGTAACACAAACATTCAAAATCTAAATTTTCCATGCACATGTGGGAGCATATTTACAAGCAATTTGCGCCACATAATTCATAATTTTCTCCTAAAAGCACACTATTCTCTATCTAAATTAAAGAAATATTTTCTCACCTTAGCAAATACTTTGAGTTTGAAAACAGTCTCAGAAACACACCAATTTGTCTTCAGCAGAGCAAAAGGTATGCACTCCAGAGTCTGCAGCTATCAAAAGCACAGAAATGCTGTCATTCTTCACACATATCTCTCATGTCACCCAATCAAAACTCTTCCCTCACTTTTTTTCAAATGAAAACCCTTCCCCCCTCTGCCCTTTCTGCCTTTTCTGCATGGCAACCACCTCTTGGAAGACTTCTGGTGTTTGCAAGTTCACACAACTTTGTTGCAATTGAACTCTGAACTCTCAGTGCACCTGCATATCCAGTGCATTCTTTCATTTAATGATTTTTTATTGACCATTCAAAATACATCTTTCAAAGAACACATCCGTGCACCCTAACTTTCTGTTTTCAGCAATCAAAATCCACCAATCACTGTTACTGCTTCATGAACACAGAAACTCCACAGTTTTTTTCATTTTAAACTCTCATTTTTTCAACTGCCATTTCATTGCCACACTTCATCTGACTGCAGGAGAACCTTCTCTCACCATGTTTTCTGTCTGGATTGTTGGACATAGTTATATTCACTGGGCTCAAAGGTACACTGAAAACAGGAAATTACCTAACCTCAATTTACAAGATGTGGAAATTAAGTGGTTTGGCCACAGAGGATTAAAATGTCACCAATTGATACCATTGGTGAAAACCTTTATGCATTTGCCCAAACCTGACCTGTTAATTGTGCACTGTGGAGGTAATGACTTGGGCACTTTGACTGGTGTAGGTCTGGAAATGCTTTTAAAGGACACCTTTGAGCAATTAATGGCACTTTTTGTCCTCAGACTGCCTTGGTATATTCAAATATATGCCAAAGACAGAAATGGAGGTGGTCAAACCAATTTTGTCCACAAATTGAGAAGTCGAGGAAGCATGTAAACAAATCTGTTTCAGCTTACATGAGAGACCATGGAATGGGCTCCCTGTACAACAATAACTTGCGTTACTACATGCAAGATATCTACAGAGGAGATGGAGTTCACTTCTCAGATGAGGGCAACAGAGTTTTCACTCTGAATTTAAGAATGTGCATTGGTACCTACTTATAAGTACCTAAATGTACCATAAACCCAAAAGCTCTTCTCAGAGCTACCCTACATCTGATCACTCACAATTATTATTTTACTCTAACATTTTTCACTAATTTCCAACAAAGTACGCTCCCTGGGGCGCTACCCGGTACGCGAACCGGGAGCTAACCTCGCGAAATTTTTTTTAAAAATGTTTTTTTTTCGCACATATAAGCCTCCTCAGCCACCCTCAGAAAACCTAGGGGGTCAAGATAACTCTACCGTGCCCCCTTCTACCCATTCTGAACATTATTTGCCCTCCATCTTGTATCTTAATTCGACCGAAACACAAAATGGTGGACTCCCGGAACGCTTAAGGTTCGCGAACCGGGGCGCTTAACGGTTCGCGTACCGGGTCGCTCTCTGGGAAGCGCACCATCAAAAAAGGTGGGAAAGTAGTTCACAGAAAAGCCACTGGAGACAATTTCACCAAATATAGATTAGCTCATACTACATACCAATCCCTACCATTTTCACAAATTTGATTGGAATTCCATTTAGTCATTTAGCCTGTAGACCTCTCTAAATACCGTGAGGTAAATTACTTCACAAAACACATCTGAAGTGTTGGAATTGACAACCAATGAAAATGTTACTTTCATTTTCTACTTTTTTTACCTGACATTTCATTGGTTATATACCTGAATATATATAAAGGAAGAGAAGAAAACACCGCCATTTTGACTACTACTTCTTGCTGTACATTTCAATAGTATTTTCACTAATTCCTTCAACTTCTTTCTAAAGGTAAGTTTTTATTTTTAAAACTGAAGTATATTGTGCACTATAAGTTAATATGGTAAACTTTTTCTGATAGATATATACTATCCCTCTGTAGTAGTTATAGATTTAGAGAGACTTCTCTGTTATAGTTATGGATGGAGTTAGGCTTCTCTTGTATAATTATGAATTTACTTACGTTAAATCACATACACTTTTTTATATTCCTACTTCCACTCTGATACTATACACTGCCCAAAGATAAATTCACTGATAAAAAATGCCTATCTAAAATTATTCCCAACATTGCCCTATCTCTACTAATATATATTTTTTTAATCCAAATTTCAGGCAAAATGGAAGGCGAAAACCAAGTTTCTTTTGAAATGGACCTGCAAGAGAGCAGCCAAGAATTGATTGATACAATTGATCAAATTGACATTGAATTTTTCGATGAAACTTGGGACAATGAACTACTGCAATGTGTACAAGCAGTAGATAACCTCCTTGCAAATGAGGACATTTTACACCCTCAGAGACTACAATGTATATTCCATGATAATTATGACATTTCTGACAATTAAATGTTAGAAAGTTTAATAAATTATGAAACACAATCACAATAAAAAAAAAGCTTAAAAAATAAAGAAAATAAAAAATAATCAACAAAAACAACAATCAATTAACATACAGCATTTGAAAAGTCTATCATTCATTTTTCATTGCAGTACGCTGCCCAGAACGCTTCCCGGTTCGCGGACCGGGCGCTCCCCACGCAAAAAAAACAAAAAATTTTTTTTTGTTTTTTTTGCCCCGCGGGGCCCTTTTAAAACCTCCACATTAAACCTAGGGGGTCAGGGAGGATCTAGTATGCCCCCTTATGGTCATTTTCGCCTTTGTTTTGGCCTCCTCTTGTCTCTCAATCCTACCGAGAGACAAGATGGCGGCCGCTCCGGACTGTTTAGAATGTTGACAGACACCGGAGAGCCAATCAGCTTAGCTACGCGAAGTTCCGGTACGCTTAAGGTCCGCGGACCGGAGCGCTGCCCGGAGCGCGCTTACAGATATATATCTTTTTTTAAACGTTAATTTCTCAAAATCCACTGGAGCACATATATTGAGACCTAGAAAAGGCACATCGGGCTACCAGTCCCTACAATTTTGCCAAGTTTCATGCAAATCCATTCAGCCGTTCGGGCTAAAAGTGAGGCCAACCGCCCTATGGAAAACTCAATGTTAAAAACACGTTTTGGGACCCCCCTTTTTTCTCGGCCCCCCCTTGACGAAACCCCCCAAAATTTCCAAGGGCTGCTCAGAAACAAAATGTTTCATTTTCCTGAAAATTTCAGCCAATTCCGTCCACAAAAGCCAAAGTTATTAGACATAGAATTTTCAAAAATCCCATAGAGAAAAAAATCCTAACTATATATACCTACTGGCGACCGCCAGTAGGTAATATATATATATATATATATATTACCTACTGGCGGTCGCCAGTAGGTAATATATATATATATATATATTACCTACTGGCGGTCGCCAGTAGGTATATATAGTTAGGATTTTTTCCCTATGGGATTTTTGAAAATTCTATGTCTAATAACTTTGGCGTTTGTGGACGGAATTGGCTGAAATTTTCTGGAAAATGGAACATTTTGTTTCTGAGCAGCCACTGAAAATTTGGGGGGGGGGTTTGTCAAGGGGGGGCTGAGAAAAAAGGGGGGTCCCAAAACGTGTTTTTAACATTGAGTTTTCCATAGGGCGGTTGGCCTCATTTTTAGCCCGAACGGCTGAATGGATTTGCACGAAACTTGGCAAAATTGTAGGGACTGGTAGCCCGATGTGCCTTTGCTAGGTCTCAATATATGTGCTGCAGTGGATTTTGAGAAATTAACGTTCAAAAAAAGATATATATCTGTAACAGCGGACCGGGCAGCGCTCCAGTTCGCGTACTTTTCGCGTTATGGAGCTTTGTGAAGCGAAGCTGATTGGTTCTCCGGCGTCTGTAAACATTCCAAACAGTCCGTAGCGGCCGCCATCTTGTCTCTCGGTAGGATCGAGAGACAAGAGGAGGCCAAAGCGAAGGGGCAAATGACCATAAGGGGGCATAGTAGATCCTCCCTGACCCCCTAGGTTTGATGTGGAGGTTTTAAAAGGGCCCCGCGGGGCAAAAAAAATAAAAAATAATAATAATCGAACGGCTGAATGGATTTGCACGAAACTTGGCAAAATATTAGGGACTGGTAGCCCGATGTGCCTTTGCTAGGTCTCAATATATGTGCTCCAGTGGATTTTGAGAAATTAACGTTCAAAAAAAGATATATATCTGTAACAGCGCTCCGCTTCGCGTACTTTTCGCGTTACGGAGCTTTGCGAAGCTGATTGGTTCTCCGGCGTCTGTAAACATTCAAACAGTCCGTAGCGGCCGCCATCTTGTCTCTCGGTAGGATCGAGAGACAAGAGGAGGCCAAAGCGAAGGGGCAAATGACCATAAGGGGGCATAGTAAATCCTCCCTGACCTCTTAGGTTTGATGTACCATTTTGCCAAGTTTGGTGTAATTCCGTTCAGCCATTCAGGCTGTAGACGTATCTAAATGTCCTATGGAAAATTGCATGGGGAAAACACATTTGAAAGTGTTGAAATTTAGAACCAATTAAAATGTTACTTTGGTTTTGTATTTGTGTGTGATAAAAGTTAATTGGTTATGTATATATCTAAAATGAGAGGAAACCACAGCCATTTTGTGATACTACTGTCTGAGGTATATTTGTGAGGAATTTTTGGTGCTCAATTTCTGGTGTTTGATTTACACAGTACTAACACTTCTCCTACTTTTAAAAAGGTGAGTTGTTAATTTGTAAGGGGAACTATGTTGTACACTTTAAGATAATTTGAAAAATGTTTTCTGTTATTTATTTACAGTCCTTCTGTTATACTAAATACTTGATAAAGTTAGTCTTATATTATGTATTACTAAAAACGATAAATGAAAGTGATTATTTTTTTCTGCAATTTACAGCAAGCAATTTCAAAATAAAATGGCTCACAATGAAGAGACCGTGGCAATTTCTTTTAAATTATCCACTACATTTATTGAAATTGACAGCACCAATAATGAAATATTCTCACAAGGAGGAGATGACTTGATTGATTTTTTTGATCAATCTCTTGATGGCGAATTTATCGAATGTTTGGAGACCATAGAGTTACAAGAATCATCATTGCAGACTTTTCATGAGGAGATTCCTGATGAGATGATTGAAGAGGAAATCCCTGATGAGGACATGTTACTAGTTCTTTCAAATTTTGAAAATTCAGAAGAATAAATTTATATTTAGAAATCAAAAATTGTTTGAGACATTATTCATTTTTATTTTTAATTTATGAGGTTGTAGCGAAGTGATTGTAGTATAAAATGAGACTTATAGTATAGAGTGCAACATTTTTATGTTACATGGTAAGTTTACTCATATTTACTTTCCTTCTCCCACTATATTATCTCCAATGTGTATTTGACATCTCTTCTTCATCTCCGGCCTCCTTTCTCTCACTGTCTGTGTCTGATGCATCTTATCGCTGCCATTTTGTGTAATTACAGAAGAGAGTAAAATAAAATAGTTCGGAACGTGAAAAGGGGGCAAAGTAGAGTACCCCTCACCCCCTAGGCCTTCTCAGGCGGTCCCAAAAGGATCAGTTTCTGTTTTCCTGAGAGATTATGGTATGAGTTCCATATACCACAATAACTTGCATTACAACATGCAATATATCTATCTCCTATTACCAACTTTTGGAGATATTCGCGCTAAGCGCGAATATCTCCAAAAACTAACACCTGCCCTGAGCAGTTCTTAGCCATGTTATCCAATGGGAGGTGGATAACATGGCTAAGAGCATTAGCTCGGTAATGCATGAATATCGCTGACTTTTTAGCGATATTCATGCATTGCGGCCGTTTTTTATCGCATTTGCGATAAACCTTGATAATAGCAAGGTTTATCTGCGATAATTTCTGACGATGCTTAGCGGTAAAAAATTCGTTGCTAAGCATCGTTAGCGATAAATATCGCTTAACTTTGGTAATATGCACCAACGTCTGTTAACGTTCGATTCGAAGGAAATGAGGAAGTGTTGAAAAACATTGTCTGCGCCATCTTGCCTTTTTTGAAATGCCACACTTTTGTCGTGCACGGCAGCCATTTTAGATGCCTTGACCAGACCCACTCTCTGCACGCTGTTGATCCGTAGCATGGCTCCCCACCCTCGCAAGCATCTTCCCCAGGCACTGGTCACCCCCGCTCTCTGTCTTATGCATCGGCAATAAACCTCCCCCCATCTGCGCTTCTCTTCCCTGAGAATCACACTCTGTGCCCGCCCGACACCTCCCTTTCGCCCTATTCACTACCGCACCCTCTGACACTCCTCTTCCTCTGTGTCCGATTGTCCAGGCTATCAGCTAGCCCTGCAGATGTAGTTTATGGCCCCAGCTGTAAAGAATCACCCCTCTTCAAAGGAGTTATAGTAGATCAAGGCCCACACCCGATGAGATCCGTCAAACCACACGCGTTCCTACTATCTGAAAACCATCCTGTATTGTGATTGGGGAGGGGACCGAGCCTGAAGCGGACGATTCCAGGGATGACTCTTTGTACATCAAAGTTTTTACAATTATGTGTCACATTAAAAATATATAGCACTCCAACAAAGTAGTAGGAATATAAAACTTTAATAACTTATAAATATATACAACAAAACAAAAACAGTAAAAACAATTAAACAATGAAGAGACCGTGGAAATTTCTTTTGAATTATCCACTACATTTAATGAAATTGACAGCACCAATAATGAAATATTCTCACAAGGAGGAGATGACTTGAATGATTTTTTTGATCAATCTCTTGATGGCGAATTTATCGAATGTTTGGAGACCATAGAGTTACAAGAATCATCATTGCAGACTTTTCATGAGGAGATTCCTGATGAGATGATTGAAGAGGAAATTCCTGATGAGGACATGTTACTAGTTCTTTCAAATTATGAAAATTCAGAAGATGTTGCCTGGGTGCCGCACTGATTTGGGTATCCGGCGTGGGGCGTCCCGGGGGGTGGGTTGTCAGTAGCGGTCTGTTGTGCGAATAGTTCCAAGGCAGCAGAACGCGCTGAAATCTGGATGGCACGAAGGTGATGTCTAGTAAGTTGCCGCCCAGCAAATAACGGCGTGGGGCGCCGCGGGGGGGTGGGAGGGGAGGCAGTCCAAAGTTCCGTTAAAAGGGCAAAGGAAAGGATCGGTGGTTTGAACCATCAGTCAAAAAGGGGAGGGGGTGCAACAATTTTTCCTACCGGGTCACACTGTGCTTTCACCGGAACTGAGGTCTGCAGGTTTCTAGTCATTCAAACTGAGGCTGGCGCCAGCATGGGAGTGCCGACGTCCTGCGGCTACAGTTTCGTCACTCCACGGGCGATCATGGCAGTCATTCCCCATCGGGGGTGTCTGCGGGGGTCGGGGACTCCCGCGGCTCCTCTAGAATCTTCAAGGTCGTGGAGGACTACGGTGGTGGAGTCAACCAGTGACCGGGCCATTTCTTCATGCTGGGCCCGCTCTTGCCAGGTCGACCGCCATTTTGAGAGTTCGGTAGCTACTGGCGATCGCGGGGTCAAATGAGCGGACGGGCTCCACCCTGCCGGGCGAGACGTTGCAGCATCGCCACAGTGGAAGAACCCTTTTCCGGGCGCCTGGAGCGCTGAGGGTGCAGCTGGGAAGCCTCCACCTGGGGAGGCGGGAGAGGCCTGTTCGCACCGTCTCTCCCACCCAGTGCACCCCACGGCGTCTCGCTTGACATTTGTTATGGCCGGACCAGGCGATGAGGACGAGGGGGGGGGGTCGGAGGCATGTGCAAGACATCCCCCCCCAGTGTTGTCGCATCCATTATAAAAGAAAGAAGAAATGTCCCGTCCGTCTTTGGGCCGGACCTCCGGTGGATGGCGGCCGGACGCCCTTTGCTCTGGCCCCATGAACGGGTTCCTTGGCTCATCCGGTGGGGCAGGCCTTGGCGTGTGGTGCCTCTCCTGGGCCTTTCGTGCAGTGGCCTCTCCACTCCCAGGCCCTCCATGGATGCTGGCCCAGACTGGGAGAGAGAGGGTCTAACCTGCAATTCTCCAGGGTTACCGCCACCGCGGCCGGATCCCGTCGGCCTCCGCCTCTGGTTGATGGTGGCCGGACTGGGAGAGAGAGGGGAGGGTCGAGGACACAGACATTCCCCCCCCTGCAACTCTCCAGGGTGGTCGTAGCAATCCCCCTGGCCGGGTCCCGCTGGCCTCGGCCTCTCCTCCGGCTACACCCTATGTGATGATCTCCTGGCCGACGGTTGGCAGCAGGACCCGCCTTATATGTGTTGCTTCCGGCTGGGCGTAGCCGGAAACCTGTTTCTCAAACAAAGGATATTGAGGCAAATGTGGCGCATACTCTCTTCTTAACCTATTGTATTCCTTAACACAATCTAGATCCGCACAAATGTTTGTGACATCACACTCAATCAAGTACAATCCCGATAAAGTTTCCAGAATGGGGCGGATGTCTGCTTACTTGTATCTTTCCCAGTTTGCCGTTATTTGGGCGTGGCAGGCGGTGGGACAGACACGTTTTGGGGCAGTGAGGGGCGATGAAGCCTCGTTGCCTTGTGGCCGTTGCAATGTCACACTTGGTTTCTCTTACTGTTTTCAGGTTTCTTATTACGGGCTTACTTCTAACGTTTCTTGTTTCTAGGACAATAATAGGTTTTATCATTACGTATTGTTATCGTTTCTTTGTTTGTTATTTAATAAAAAGTTCATCAGTGGCCTACTGATTTTCGTTTTCCTATTCCTTTCTTTCCAGGTTGTTTCATGCTAAAGTTTCTGTTAACAGGATACAGTGATCACTTCGTTATTATTGCATATGTCCTTTTCACTAGGGGTGCTCTCTGGTCGGGCCAGATGACCTATCTCTAGTAAATGGTCCGGGTGAAACAGGTGCATCAATCAGTGGGGAGTAGATAGGCATGACAGATTACAACGGGGGACAAAGGTCCGCATTACCTACCCTTTCACTACTTGCAAAGATTTTCCTACGTTTATTTGCAAACAGGGAATACCTCCAAAAAGAACCAATTCCCAAACAGTCAATGTTCGGGCAAACAATCAATCAATGAGGAACGAAATAGGCACGACGTGTTAAAGGTTTGCGTTACCTACCTTTCACTATCTGCAAAGGGAGAGAGAATATTCCTATTCTTCCTCGTTTGCAGGCAGAGAAGATCCTTAAGAGAACCAACTTCGAACAATTCAATGCTCGATTCAAACAATCAACAAGGGGTACTGTGAACACAAATGAATGCCGCTTATGTACATACACATTGCTATTTTCAACAGGTTGTTCCTAATGTTTCTATTTTAGCCAGGTCAAAAAGAGATCCCATTAGTGGCCTACTGATTTTGCTCGATTCCTTTTGTTTTTTACACGATTTTTCGCTATCTGCAAAGACTAAACAGAGTATTGCGACTCTGTGCTTGTTTGTAAATAGAGAATGAACCAAAGAGAACAATCAATGAAATGGAGAGAGAAGCAGGCACGACGGATTACAACGGGGGCAAAGGCCTGCGTTAACTACCTTTCACTATCTGCAAAGAGAGAGTACTCCTAATAGAAATGAGGGGGGGGGGGCACCATTCAAAGCAGATCAGTGTGCATAAACACGAAAATGTTTTCACTTACCACGTACTTGACATTCGACAGCTTATGATATTTGCTATTAAAAAACCATTGAAATTCACTGAAAAAACCATAGGTTATAGACCATATATAGTTAGGAATTAGCATTTACAAAACCTTGAAAATTCACTGAAAAAACCATAGGTTATAGACCATATATAGTTAGGAATTAGCATTTACAAAACCTTATTTTACTCACACAAAACCATTGAAATTCCATATATAGTTAGTTGCACTAACTAAATATCGCGCACCCGCAATCCACTGCTGATGATGTCACATATTACATCATTCATGACATGGTCAGTGACATCACTGATGACATCACTGATGACATCTCAAATGACATCACTGATGACATCACTGATGACATCTCAAATGACATCACTGATGACATCACTGATGACATCTCAAATGACATCACTGATGACATCACTGATGACATCTCATTTGACATTACTGATCACATCACTGATGACATCATTCATGTGATAATACGATGAACCTCTTCAGACTCTAATATAACCTTAGATACACTCAGTGTAAACACAGACTCACAGATTGTCATTCATCCATGAAGTTACACACACACCTAGTCAGTCATGCAAACAATCAATCACACCTCCATTTTCCCAACTATACAGTTATACACACCTTACTTATTCAAACATATACTAAAACATATTTACTCTCTTATACAATACTGGATACAAGTTCACAATGATGCATACAGCCACTCACACATTCACTGGCTCTTATGCACAGTTATTTATATATGTCAAGTCTCACATGTACTGTGTTTTACATATGTACTTACTTTGACATGTAGCACTGAGATATCCATTCACTCACCAATACACTGATGCACACAGTCAACCGCCCATACAGCTGTTTCCACATGCACTTTTGAACCCATACATCTAGTGAATCAACTGCTCACACATCTATGCACAGAGTCATACACCTCCCAGCCACCCACACACACACTCAGTCTCCCATACAAATACTTGGGCAACCAATCAATAACCCATATAGTTACTCATATAGCTACTGAACAACACATGCAGCAGTTTTCAGAACAACAGACATAATGATGCACAAATTAAGACAGTTTAGTCACTAACCCATGCACTCAGTGAGACACATTTAATCACTCACTCATACAGTCAGTCATGCACCTACTAAATCCTTCATCCAGACACTTATACATCCACTCAAGACATATTTTAACTTTACAGAAAAATACAGTCACTGGATGTTGTCATCAGTGATGTCATCAGTGATGTCATTTGAGATGTCATCAGTGATGTCATCAGTGATGTCACTGACCATGTCATGAATGATGTAATATGTGACATGATCAGCAGTGGATTGCGGGTGCGCGATATATAGTTAGTGCAACTAACTATATATGGAATTTCAATGGTTTTGTGTGAGTAAAATAAGGTTTTGTAAATGCTAATTCCTAACTATATATGGTCTATAACCTATGGTTTTTTCAGTGAATATATATATATATATATCCAGGCTCCAACCGCTTCCGTTAAGAAAACGTTACACGCACTCCAGGGGTAAGCGGCAAAGATTTATTTTAGCCCACAAACAAGTGTAACAGACGCGTTTCGGACAAAAAGTCCTTAGTCAATGTTTACATTCCTGACCACCTTGACGAAACGCGTCTGTTACACTTGTTTGTGGGCTAAAATAAATCTTTGCCGCTTAACCCTGGAGTGCGTGTAACGTTTTCTTAACGGAAGCGATTGGAGCCTGGATTGTTTACCGCGTGTATCGGCGCGGGAATCTGCACCCGCTTGCGAGTACCTCGGGATTACCGATGCGACCTTGGAGCCTTGATATATATATATATATATATATATATATATATATTACCTACTGGCGGTCGCCAGTAGGTATATATAGTTAGGATTTTTTCTCTATGGGATTTTTGAAAATTCTATGTCTAATAACTTTGGCGTTTGTGGACGGAATTGGCTGAAATTTTCAGGAAAATGGAACATTTTGTTTCTGAGCAGCCCCTGGAAATTTGGGGGGGGTTCGTCAAGGGGGGGCTGAGAAAAAAGGGGGGTCCCAAAACGTGTTTTTAACATTGAGTTTTCCATAGGGCGGTTGGCCTCACTTTTAGCCCGAACGGCTGAATGGATTTCCACGAAACTTGGCAAAATTGTAGGGACTGGTAGCCCGATGTGCCTTTGCTAGGTCTCAATATATGTGCTTCAGTGGATTTTGAGAAATTAATGTTTAAAAAAAGATATATATCTTTAAGCGCGCTCTGGGCAGCACTCCGGTTCGCGGACTTTACGCGTAACGGAACTTCGCGAAGCGAAGCTGATTGGCTCTCCGGTGTCTGTCAACATTCTAAACAGTCCGGAGCGGCCGCCATCTTGTCTCTCGGTAGGATCGAGAGACAAGAGGAGGCCAAAACAAAGGGGGAAATGACCATAAGGGGGCATAGTAGATCCTCCCTGACCCCCTAGGTTTAATGTGGAGGCTTTAAAAGGGCCCCGCGGGGCAAAAAAAAATAAAAACATTTTTAGTTTTTTTTGCGTGGGTAGCGCCCGGTTCGCGAACCGGGAAGCGTTCTGGGCAGCGTACTATAAGGAAAAAAGAATGATAGACTTTTCAAATACTGTATGTTAATTGATTGTTGGTTTTGTTGATTATTTTTTTATTTTTTTTATTTTTTAAGCAATTATTTATTATTGTGATTGTGTTTGAAAATTTAATAACATTTCTAACATTTAACTAGTTTATGAATTACATATAAAAATGATTAAAGACTCAAACAATTTTTTAATATTACATACAATTTTATTTTTCGGATTGTTTTTCAAAATTTAATAGAACGTCTAGCATTTGACTGTCCGATATGTCCTCTTGTTGAGTGAACATAAGTTCCCACATTTGACCGTCATCATAATGAAGTAAATGATCCACAGATTCTACACATTGAACTAATTCATGGTCCCGTGATTCATCCATGAAATCTGAGTCATCATTGTCCTCAATATCTTTTTCTGTGTTGTTCTCCAGAACAATTTCGAAGGAAACATTCTGCTCACCTTCCATTTTATTGCTGTAATTTGCATAAAAAATAATATATCAGTAGAGATAGGGCACTGTTGGGTTTAAGTTCAGACAGGTACTTGTGAGTTTATAACAGAGAAGTAATCTAAGGGCACTGTATGGTTTCAGGCGTGAAGTAGTACTATTAAAAAGTGCCTGTGAAGAAGCCTAAGTAAATTCATAATTATACCACAGAAACCTAAATCAATCCATAATTATAATAAAGAAGCATTTCTCAATGTCTAACTCTTACAGAGGGATAGTATATAACTATCTGAAAATGTTTTCAAATTTATAAAATAATATCTCACCTTCTAAAAAGAAGTTTAAGTTGTGAGTGAAAATGATCTTGCAATGTAGTTCAGGAAGTAGTAGTCAAAATGGCTGTGTTTCTCTCTCTTCCTTTATATATATTCAGGTACATAGCCAATCAAATGTCAGGTAAAAAAAGTAGAAAATGAAAGTAACATTTTAATTGGTTGTCAATTCCAACACTTCAGATGTGTTTTGTGAAGTAATTTACCTCAGGGTATTTAGAGAGGTCTACAGGCTAAATGGTTAAATGGAATTTCAATCAAATTTGTGAAAATGGTAGGCATTGGTATGTAGTATGAGCTAATCTATATTTGGTGAAATTGTCTCCAGTCGCTTTTCTGTAAACTACTTTCCCACCTTTTTTGATGGTGCGCTTCCCAGGGAGCGACCCGGTACGCGAACTGGTGAGCGCCCCGGTTCGCGAACCTTAAGTGTTACGGGAGTCCACCATTTTGTGTTTCGGTCGAATTAAGATACAAGATGGAGGGCAAATAATGTTCAGAATGGGTAGAAGGGGGCACGGTAGACTTATCTTGACCCCCTAGGTTTTCTGAGGGTGGCTGAGGAGGCCCATATGTGCGAAAAAAAAACCATTTTTTTTTTAAATTTAGCGAGGTTAGCTCCCGGTTCGCGTACCGGGTAGCGCCCCAGGGAGCGTACTTTGTTGAAAATTAGTGAAAAATGTTAGAGTAAAATAATAATTGTGAGTGATCAGATGTAGGGTAGCTCTGAGAAGAGCTTTTGGGTTTATGGTACATTTAGGTACTTATAAGTAGGTACCAATGCACAGTCTTAAATTCAGAATGAAAATTCTGTTGCCCTCATCTGAGAAGTGAACTCCATCTCCTCTGTAGATATCTTGCATGTAGTAACGCAAGTTATTGTTGTACAGGGAGCCCATTCCATGGTCTCTCATGTAAGCTGAAACAGATTTGTTTACATGCTTCCTCGACTTCTCAATTTGTGGACAAAATTGGTTTGACCACCTCCATTTCTGTCTTTGGCATATATTTGAATATACCAAGGCAGTCTGAGGAAAAAGTGCCATCAATTGCTCAAAGGTGTCGTTTAACAGCATTTCCAGACCTACCCCAGTCAAAGTGCCCAAATCATTACCTCCACAGTGCACAATTAACAGGTCAGGTTTTGGCAAATGCATAAAGGTTTTCACCAATGGTATCAATTGGTGACATTTTAATCCTCTGTGGCCAAACCACTTAATTTCCACATCTTGTAGATTGAGGTTAGGTAAATTCCTGTTCTCAGCATACCTCTGAGCCCAATAGATGTAACTATGTCCAACAATCCAGACAGAAAACATGGTGAGAGAAGCTTCTCCTGCAGTCAGATGAAGTGTGGCAATGAAATGGCAGTTGAAAAAATAAGAGTTTAAAATGAAAAAAACTGTGGAGTTTCTGTGTTAATGAAGCAGTAACAGTGATTGGTGGATTTTGATTGCTGAAAACAGAAAGTTAGGGTGCATGGATGAGTTGTTTGAAAGATGTATTTTGAGTGGTCAAGAAAAAATCATTAAATGAAAGAATGCACTGGATATGAGGTGCACTGAGAGTTCAGAGTTCAATTGCAACATTGTTGTGTGAACTTGCAAACACCAGAGGTCTTCCAAGAGGTGGTTGCCATGCAGAAAAGGCATGAAATGGCAGAGGGGGGAAGGGTTTTGATTTGAAAAAAGTGAGGGAAGAGTTTTGATTGGGTGACATGAGAGATATGTGTGAAGAATTACAGCATTTCTGTGCTTTTGATAGCTGCAGACTCTGGAGTGCATACCTTTTGCTCTGCTGAAGACAAATTGGTGTGTTTCTGAGACTGTTTTGAAACTCAAAGTATTTGCTAAGGTGAGAAAAGATTTCTTTAATTTAGATAGAGAATAGTGTGCTTTAAGGAGAAAATTATGAAGAAAGTTGTGTTCTTCAAATGTTGCTTTGTCTCAAGTGTTTTACAAATAGATTTTGTTTCTTTGAGAAAATGTAATTGGAGAAAATGTGAAGTATTAGTACTGACAGGGTGTTATTGTGCATAGGAGCTGTGGAGTCTTTTCAAATTATGATTTGAAAATCGTTTTTGAGGAAAATGAATGGTTATAATATTTATGACAAGGACATAATGGTGTATGCTTCATTATAAGGCAATTGAGTGTCTCTGATGTTATTTTTTCCCATTTTAATGTAAGACCTTTCTCTGTGGAGCATATTGCTTGTAAATATGCTCCCACCTGTGCATGGCAAATTTAGATTTTGAATGATTGTGTTACATAGCTATGTTAAAAGTGACCCAACCATGCTGCAAAGGCAATCAAAAAATGCTTTTATGTGTCTTAAGGACATTTTAAGTCATTTCCCTATGTGCAGTGTTTTCAAATTATGATTTGAAAATCGTTTTTGGGGAAAAGGAATGGTTTGTAAATTTATGACAAGGATATAATGGTGTATGCTTCTTTATAAGGCATTTCAGTGTCTCTGATGTCATTTTCCCCATATTACATTAAAAGACCTTTCCCCGTGGGGCACATTCCTTGTAAATATGCTCCCACCTGTGCATGGCAAATTTAGATTTTGACTGTTTGAGTTACATAGCCATGTTAAAAGTGACCCAAAAAAGTTGCAAAGGCTTAAAAAAAACACTTTCATGTGTCTTAAGGACATTTTAAGTCATTTCCCCGTGGGCAGTGTTTTGTAAGTGGCGCAAAAGAGGCATACACCTATCATAAATCTGTCCCTAGCATTTTAAATGATTAATTCAGGATGACGATAAGGTGTGGCCTATCCAGAGGTTTGTTTAAGGTGAGGCCTACTCAGGATTGCAGATTAAAGTTACGCTTGATGAAGAATACAGAGGAGATAATACATGTAAAGGCCTACCAATGAAGTAAGTAATGTCCACTTCATTGCGCCAGTCATCATAAATGTATCCCTAAGCTTCTTATCTTGTTACAGATGAACCGCCATATGTATCATCAAACTATTTTGCATTTCCTAAATAGCGAATTTTAAGGAATAAATAGCGATTCTTTACCATTCCTAATTTGCAATGAGCAAATTGCTAATTGCAAATTACCCATTCATTTCCATGGGCCAGAGACACTGAAATGCCTTATAAAGAAGCATACACCATTATGTCCTTGTCATAAATTTACAAACCATTCCTTTTCCCTAAAAACGATTTTCAAATCATAATTTGAAAACACTGTACATGGGGAAATGACTTAAAATGTCCTTAATTCAAAATTTGCTATTCCTTATTTTGCGATTGCATTGAAGGATTTGCAAATTTTGCGATTCCTTAAATGCAATGTATCAAACAAAAAATATGCAAAAAATGCCATTAAGGATTTGCAAATTACCACCAACTTCTAGTTGGTGGTAATTTGCGAATTCTTTTCAAAAAGCTTTTTTTCCAAAAAACAAAAGGTGACATATGACGCCCATACATGCCCTTAGGGCATGTATGTGCGCCATATGCCCCCAAATTTCTTTTTCAGGGGTGCAGCAGGGTGTTCTTGAGACACCCCTGCACCCTTGGAAAAATAACTAATTTGCGATGAGCTAATTGCTAATCGCAAATTGCACCTTCATTCCTATGGGCCTCCTGGCCCATGCAAATGAATGGGTAATTTGCAATTAGCAATTTGCTCATTGCAAATTAGGAATGGTAAAGAATCGCTATTTATTCCTTAAAATTCGCTATTTAGGAAATGCAAAATAGTTTGATGATACATATGGCGGTTCATCTGTAACAAGATAAGAAGCTTAGGGATACATTTATGATGACTGGCGCAATAAAGTGGACATTACTTACTTCATTGGTAGGCCTTTACATGTATTATCTCCTCTGTATTCTTCATCAAGCGTAACTTTAATCTGCAATCCTGAGTAGGCCTCACCTTAAACAAACCTCTGGATAGGCCACACCTTATCGTCATCCTGAATTAATCATTTAAAATGCTAGGGACAGATTTATGATAGGTGTATGCCTCTTTTGCGCCACTGTGCGTCACTTTTGTGATGCAGCGGTGGTGCAAAAGATTTGCTATGAGGCGACAAAATTACAAATTGATGCATTTAGGCAGATGTGTCATGGTGTAAAAAAAACGTGCCACATGAAACCGATGCAGCAGTGATGCAAAAGATGCACCATGTTGCAAGACAGGCCTCACTTGGGGCCATATGTATCAAGCTAATTACCATTCGGAAAGGTCAAAATTCTGCGAATTTCGGCCTTTGCGAATGCTAATTAGACAAATGGTATGTATCAAACAAGTTTGATGCAAAATAAGGAATAGCAAAATTTGCTATTACTTATTTTGCGAATGCACTGAAGGATTTGCAAATTTTGCGATTCCTTAAATGCAATGTATCAAACAAAAAATATGCAACTTCTAGTTGGTGTTAATTTGCGAATTCTTTTCAAAAAGCTTTTTTTCCAAAAAACAAAAGGTGCCATATGACGCCCATACATGCCCTTAGGGCATGTATGTGCGCCATATGCCCCCAAATTTCTTTTTCAGGGGTGCAGCAGGGTGTTCTTGAGACACCCCTGCACCTTTGGAAAAATTCCTAATTTGTGATGAGCTAATTGCTAATCGCAAATTGCACCTTCATTCCTATGGGCCTCCTGGCCCATGGAAATGAATGGGTAATTTGCAATTAGCAATTTGCTCATCGCAAATTAGGAATGGTAAAGAATCGCTATTTATCCCTTAAAATTCGCTATTTAGGAAATGCAAAATAGTTTGATGATACATATGGCGGTTCATCTGTAACAAGATAAGAAGCTTAGGGATAGATTTATGATGACTGGCGCATCACCAGGGATGTGCCAGTCATCCTGCGCCACTGTTCCGCCACCCATGGTGTGCTGCATTTACAATGCGGCGCAGCATGGGGCAAAAATGGCACAGATGAGTGACGCATCTGTGCCGTAAAGGTGGCGCATTGCTGGAGTTGTATCGCAAGTGCGATGCAGCTCCAGCAAGGCTCAGGGGTGCCCCATCTCCACAATGTTGCGTCAAGACCTATGCCTGCTTAAAGCAGGCGCAGGGTTTTGACGCAGCTTTTTCCTATCTGATTGTAAATGCGGCACACCATGGGTGGCAGAGCAGTGGTGCACGTTAACTGGTGCATGCCTGGGGATGTGCCATTTAACATAAATCTGCCCCTTTACATTTAAGTATGTGCAGGGGACACAGAGTCGGTGAGGCTTATCCAAGGTTAAGAAGAGATGAGTCCTGTTCACTGAAAAATTAGACATAGGCTTCAACTGCTCAGCATCGCTGGACATGGCTAAATAATAGCTGCAAAATGTTACTCTTGTTAAACAACTTTACTATTATAATCTCTGAGATTTGTCTCTTACTCTGCAACATCTCATTGTTGTTATCTTTCTTTAAAGATAAAGACAACATCAACATGAGCGACAATCAGCAATCAGTTGATTTCGACCTCATCATTGAACTCGTAATTGAAACATCAGTGGATGTTGATCCCTTGGATGATTTAAATCCTGAGGATGAAGAAGAACGTGATGAGGATGCAGATTTGTCCGAATTATATGACATAGGGTGGGAAGCTGACCTGCTTGAGCCTATGGAACTATAAACATTTATTTTTAAAATTTACAATAAATGAAAAGTAAAAATGTAAACTGTTTAATTTTAAATTAAACACACCTTCAAAAACAGGTTATGTGTAGTGTCTTCAATAAAATATTAAAATATGCTCATAAAATTAGATCAGATTCACATATAAAACAGGACAGGTAAATGAAGAAGAATTCCATTTCTTTTCTGCTATTTCTGTATTCTAAATTTGCCAAAGCACTAAAAAATATTATATGTAAAAATGTTAAGTAGTGTGTTAAGTTTTTGTTGACTGTTATTGATTTACTGTTTGGTAATAGTGGTTAATAAAATTTTTTATTATATTTTACCACAGATTCAACTGCAGATAATTTCAAATTTTGAGAATGCCAACTAAGGAGAGAATGAGAAAGGCTACAAAACGTCAAAGACAGCAGGTCCATCATTTACAGCAGCAGTCCTCTACAAAAAAAAATCGTCAAGTCACCAAGAAAGCACCGGCTAAGAGTACAAAAACATTCATAAGAAATATTTGTAGTAAAAAAAATATTACTACAGAAAATGTTTCAGTCCAGAAAAAGAGAAGCCATTCAAACGGAAAGGAAAGGCCAATCAAAAATGTTACTGCTAGAGCAAGAGATAACTCTGTGCATGATAGTAGAAGGAAACAACAGTTTAGGGACATTCGTAAACGAATGTTCCGCAACAGGATAATTGGCAATTTGTTAAAAAATATTAAGAAAGGTCAACAGAAAGTGCTTTTTTATAAGAGAAAAAAAAAAGTTGAGAAAGTTATTGATCAGGCATTTGAAATTAAACGTAAGTTATTCATTTTGATAATCAATAGAATTAGGAAGCTAAACAAGGCAATTTATGATTTCAAAAGAAATAGTAGATGGAAGAGAATAGTTAATCGTAGTAATTTTTGTGAAGTTTTTTCTGGAGAATGGATGCATAGTTCAAGTTGTGAGGCATTTTTTAATGAGGAGAGTTATTTCCAGGATAATGATTTGGTGCATGCAGTTGACACCAGTGGTCGTGCTTATGAAGTGAAAGATGGTTGTCCAGTTGAAAAAGAAAAACTTGTGACAACAGAGGCAGAAGAGGTGTTAGGTAATGAGGTTTTAGGAAGACGTGCTAAGGGTCCTGTGTACACCTGGAAGTGTAGTAGTATTTGCAGTGTGCGACAGGATTCCATCAATTTGCTTTGTGATTTTGTACGGTCATTTAATAAGAAAAGTTTGAAGCAGAAAATGAGGTTGTTGCAAGAATTAGATCCTTGCAGAGTGAGAGAAGTGACAGGTTTGCATGGTCATTCACTGGCTTGTCTTTCCAGGAGAGTATGCCAGAGTGTTTTTCATCATTTCAGGATGCTAGCAGTGCATCATAATAAAGTGAGGAAATTAGTTAGAATGTTGTATTATGCTAAGAGTCCAGCAATTATGCTTAAACAATTATGCGCTGCTCTTTTGCATGGTTCTGAAATAGATGTGAAGAATATATGTGAAGAAATTGAGTTTTGTTACTTTGGAAGTAAAGAGGAGAATGTTGAAATTGACCAAGAAGAAGCGGGTAATGTGGAAGATAGTGTACAGGTTTCCAGTACAGATAATTTCCAGAGGGAAATTGCGACGTTTCAGGTCAAATCAAGTGAGAGGCCAAATTTCACTTGTGTGTGTTGTCGACGCACTTATTATAAGAATCAGACTAAGTTAGTGGATTTATATGCAAAAAGTGAAAGGGAAAATAATAGTGAATGGAAGGATTTCACAACATACTTGATGGTAGAAAATTGTTTTGATTTGGGATTGGATCAACGTGTGTGTACCTATTGTTGTTGCAAATTAAATCAAAACCAGATGCCTGCTAGAGCAGTTCATAATAATCTGGAATTGGTTGAGATTCCTTCTGAATTGAAGGATTTAAATACTTATGAATCTATTTTGATTCAAAGTATCCATCCCTTTCAGGCTATTGTAAGAATGGAGCCAAAGACAGGGAAATTGCCTCCATCAGATTTACAGAGAGGATTAAAGGGAAGAGTTGTTTATTTGCCTCTAGATTTGAAGAAAAACATTAACACAATTGGAGTAGAAAAAGTGGAAGAGGAACCTCTGGTTATCTTAGTTAATGGGGTTCCGACAAAGAATAAGAAAATATGGCAAGATTTAGTGGATGTTAGGAAAGTTAAAAAGGCAACATTGTATTTGAAAAAAATAAATAAATACTATAAGAATGTATATGTTGCAGAAGAGGAAGTAAGTGAGGAAGAGGATAGCGATTTGTGTGCTGGTCAAATTGAGAAAGTAGAACCCTCTACTAGTGAAGAAATATATGAACATTATAGTGTTCATCCTTTGCATTCCAAGGAAGTCATGGGGAATGCTATTGAGTTGTTTCAAATGAAACAAGCCAAAGGGAGTCCCATTAGTGTTTGGGAGGAAAGTTTGGAAGCTCGGTGTTTCCCACAGCTTTTTCCAACAGGTCAGGGAGGAAGATATGATGAGCGACCTCATCAAATTCCTGCTTCTGAATACCGGACTTTGCGATTGTATGCAGGAGATGCTAGGTTTCGACAATGCATTCCCTATTTGTTTCATCTCCTGTTTGAAAGCGATCTGTCTGGACTGTCATATGCAGTGAACCACATCTTGAAAAGTGGTATACACATGCAAAACATCTCGGCAAGTGACTTTATGGATAAAGTTAATGTCCAAGACAGTATTTTGGATTCTCACCTGATTAATCTCATGGCGTGTCAGCGTGGTACTAATGAGTACTGGTACCGTCGTCATGGTGATTTAAAATGTATGCTGAGGAACTTAGGAACTCCCACATGGTTCCTCACTCTGAGCTGTGCCGAGTATGGCTGGGAAGACTTACTTGAATTTCTACGAGAGGCAAATGCTAACGTAGAAAACATCGAATTCAAGACACCCGGAGAACTGTGCTCTTTGGATCCAGTCAATGTATGTAGGTACTTCAATCATAGATTTGAAGCTATGATGTCTTTCATTATGAATAAGAAGAATCCACCTCTTGGAGAGGTGTTGGATTTCTTCTGGAGAAAGGAGTACCAAGCAAGAGGTGCTCCTCATATACATATGTTGCTGTGGATCAAGGATGCACCTAAATTTGGAACGGATCCAGAAGACTCAGTGATGAGTTTTATACAAGAGTATTCTACGTGTGCTGTTCCAAACGCAAAGGAGAAGAAAAGCCTAAGAGAAAAAGTTCTGCGTTTCCAAAGCCATCGATGTGGAAAGTACTGTCGTCGTAAATTCCGAAACAAGGACAAGTTCTACACCAAATGTCGTTTCGGATTTCCACGACCGGTGATTTCTAAAGGAAGAGTAAACAGTTTGATGTCTTCGCTGCGACATAATGTGATGAAGAAATCACCTAAAAACACATACAATTTGAAGAGGAACGAAGAGTCCAAGTACATCAACGACTACAACCCGGTGATTTTGTCCATGTGGAATGCTAACATGGATATACAGTTTGTGGCTGATAACTGTATGGCTGTGGCTCGGTATGTGACGTCTTACATCACCAAAAAAGAGAAGACAGAATTGAAGGATATGTGGGAGGACATTTCCCATGAAAAGAGCCTCAGCAAGAAGTTGTACAGTTTCAGTCTGAAGATGTTGTCGCATCGAGAAATTGGAGCGTACGAATGTTCTGACCGGTTGTCTTCAGCAAGTCTCTATGCCAAGTCCAGGAGTATCATTTGGGCGAGTCTTGGTCTTGCTGCAACGCGTAATCGAGTTCTCAAACCTGTGCGGGAAATTGAGTATTTGGCGGAAAAGGAGCCAAACAGTACCGACATTTTGAAGACCAACATGTTGGATACATATTATCCAAATCGAAGCATTCACCTCGAGAATGTTTGTTTATATGAGGTTCTTCAAAATTACATATTCAAGAGGAACATCAAAGAAGATACTGAGAAAGGAGTGTATGCTGTAATAGGAAGTGAGGGATGTCTGGTCAAGCAAAGAAAATGCCACTTGGTAAACCATCGAAAATTGAGTGGCGAATCTCCTGAAAAAAAGGAGTTTTTCTATTTAGCACTTTTGCAACTTTTCAAGCCTTGGCGTGCAGAAGAGGAACTGCTTGGAGATTTTCTCTGTTACGAAGACTCTTTCAATGCCGCCAAGGAGACCATAGAATGTCCTGCTTTTCCCAAATATGTAGAAATGTTGAATGCGGAAATTGAGCAGGAAGCAATGATTGCAGCCGAGATTGCCAGAGACAGTTCTCAGGACAGTCAGAGTTCTGCTTCATTGAGTCAGGATCCACTAGGAGGACCTGTTATCGAAAATGAAGCTGCCACTGCTATGAATGAAGTGGAAAGAGCCATGGCACATGCTCAGGAGGATGCGGTTAACTTAGAAGAGTTGGAAAGACAACTCAACGTTGAGCAGAGGAAAATATATGACGAAGTTACCATGCAAATTGATCATGGATTAAGTCATGACAAGAAAGAGTGCTCATGTACGTCGTTGAAGCCTGTCCGACTGTACGTGAGTGGAGAAGCGGGAACTGGAAAAAGTTTCCTTATTAAAGTAATTTCATGTTATTTGCAGGAAAGGACAGAGTCATCGCTGTCTTGTGTTGTCACCGCTCCAACTGGACTGGCAGCACATAACATTAAAGGGATTACTTTACATCGTTTACTGATGCTGCCAGTGGAGCATGACAACAAATTACAATATCACAAGCTATCTGGAGATGCTTGTTTTGAAGTTTCAAGAATCTTGAGGAAAATTAAACTTCTTATCATTGACGAAGTAAGCATGGTTTCCAATGTCATGCTTGCCTTTGTGCATTTGAGAATGCAAGAAGTTCTCAAAACAGAGTATGATGTGTTATTTGGTGGCAAACACATCATTGTTTTCGGAGATCTTCTGCAGCTGACACCAGTGAAAGGGCAACCTGTGTTCAAAATGCTCACGCATGAAGATACCAGGAAGTGCCTAGGCAGCATTGGCAACGTCGATATATGGTTAAACTTCAATTATGCTGAACTGCATGAAAATATGCGTCAGGCGAAGGATGAAGTTTACAAGACTATTCTACAAGATGTTAGAATTGGAAAAGTGACCGAGCATGGGAAAGAAGCTTTACATGCACGATTACTGTCAAATTTATATCCAGAACAAGATGTTGTGCCTGAGAATATTTTTCAGAAAATTACTGAGAAGAAATCCGGAATATGTTTGATGCCAACTCTTGCAGAATGTGCCAAATTCAACAACAAAATGTTGCATTTAGAAAAGCAAGAGATTGTGAAACTGGAAGCTATTGACAGAGTAGAGCATATGGGATCAACAATTAATTTGTCTGAGAATCTGAAAACAAAATTGGATTCATTAGAGAAGAGTATAATTAAAACTGCAGGTTTTGAAAAGACTCTGAATGTGTGCTTGAACTGCCGTATAATTTTAAGAAGGAATTTACATGTTGAAAGAGGTCTGGTAAATGGATCAATGGGTAATGTTGTTGATTTTGTGAAATACAGAAATAGAGATGGAATTGAATTTTTAAAAATTAAATTTGATGGCATTGAGGAAGTACAGCTAATTGGTCGTTGTTGTGCTAGATTTTTGCTTGTAAAAGACTTATATGTTCGCCGTAAGCAGTTTCCTGTTTGCTTGGCATATGCGGTGACAATCCATAAATCGCAAGGTTTAAGTGTAGACAGTGCATTGGTGAATATTGGCAGTTCTGTGTTCAAGGAGGGTATGGCATATGTGGCATTGTCACGAGTTAGAACTTTATCGGGATTGTACTTGATTGAGTGTGATGTCACAAACATTTGTGCGGATCTAGATTGTGTTAAGGAATACAATAGGTTAAGAAGAGAGTATGCGCCACATTTGCCTCAATATCCTTTGTTTGAGAAACGTGTGGTAGGCCGGAAACGAAGAAATGTGACCAATACTAGGGAGGTTGTAGCAAAAAGACGAAAAGTCGATGAACCTGAAATTATAAGCAGAAACAAAAAGGATTCTGTTGAAGATGTTGTTGGTTTTCAATTTGAAAACAGTTCTGGTGTCAACTGCTATGCTAATGTAGTGGTTAATGTTTTGTTTTCTCTAGAAAATGTAAAAAAAGAGATTGTGGTCAATTCTGATCAAAGATTTAGCAGTTTGTTAAATTCTGTCTTAGAAAAATGTAGCACTGATAGAACAAACATAGAAAGTGTGTCTGAAATTCGAAATCTGTTAGACAGATGTTCAGGCCAAACACAATTCTCTCAAAATATTCAGCAAGATTGTCAGGAGTTTTTAATGTATAGGCTTGATGTATTGCATGCTGAAGGTGTAGATGTAGATCAGCTGTTTGGGCTTTCTTATCAATGGCAGCATGACTGCGAGAACTGTAAGTACTACTAGTGTAGACTCAGAAAGATTTATATATTTAACTTTGCCAGACAGTAAATCAGTCTCCTTTAATAAGCTAGTAAAAGCAGCTGATCACAACATGGAGTGTAGCCAATGTAAATCTGAAATGATGTCCACATTATTTATACAAACATATGGCCAGTATGTCATTTTAATGTTCCAACGATGTAGGCCTGATGGAACAAAATTGACAACTTTAATTAAAAATTTTGTGGCTTCGCAGTTGTCAATATCAGGAAGGACTTTTGTAACTGCAGCAATTATATATCATGACGGTCCTTCAATAACATCAGGACATTACACAGCTTATTTAAAGTCTAGAAATGGCTGGTCATTCTGCAATGATTCTGTTTTAATTTAAAAAAAAAATTGCCGTATGACCTTAAAAACTCTTACCTGGTGTTTTTAAAGCCAAAATTTTAGGGAAAGAATCTCGGGATGTGCTCTGAGGAATTTCAAGAAGTTCTAATGGCTCCTACACGATTTGGCCTTGAGGATAAGTGTAGTTCAGAGACATAACTTCTAACCATAAGACTGGACGTCATGGAGAAATAAGTGCACTTTGAATGAGTTTAGAAAAACTATTTCTTTTTATAAGCTAATTGAAGCAGCCAATCAAAACATAGAGTAGAGGGAATGTAAGTCTGCAATGCTGTCTACTGTTTTACATTGCTTTGTGATTAAAAGTGATGTAGAGAATTAAATAATTGTAGTAGTCATAGAGGTAGTATAAGTCTGCTTCATAGTAAGCAGTATCAGTGTCATAGGAAATGTAGAACATGACTGAGGAAGAAGGGGAAGATATTACTAGTCCAGGATTGTGAAAATGATCTTCAACATTTTAATTCTGAAAGTTGCGGAAATGCCAAATGACGGGATTGGCTTACAAGAAATCCAAGAGTTATAAATGGCTCTGACAAGATTTGGCCTTGTGGAAACTTGTGGTAGAGAGCAAGAAGTCATTTATTGTATGTAACATGTTTTTCAAAACGATGGAGGTTTTCTTTCAGAAAGTGGCGGGCTGAAAGTAATAACAGCACAACAGAGTGTAAGCTGTTCATAGGACATCCTTTGACGTCATGGAAAGTAAGTTAACTTTAAGGAGTTCTGAATTCTGATTTGTTATGTTGTATGGGTTTTTTAAACACAATCATTTTGATTGTGTTTTTTTTTCCCCGCTGTTATATGATGAATACCTTCAAGTCACTGTTTTTAGTGAAATTTGATACATTCTGAGAACAGCAAAAATAAACCATTTAACATGTATAATTAATTCTGTACTGTTTCCATTTATGATGTACATTTAGAACTGTGTAGGAGGGATGGAGAAGGAGAGGCTTCTGTAAGTGTCAAAGTTCTTGCATACAGTGCTCATATTCTACGTAGTCTTTCATATGATAGACTACATTTCCACAATGAGATACCTAAGCAAAGGAAACACAGGTCATATGATGTGGAATGAGCAAAAAAATTTGCATGTTTTTCAATTATATTACCTGTGTTTCCTAACATTACACACCACATTGTGTAGATGAGGTTTAGGCCTGTTCCTGGAGACAGAGGAGGTCTGACATTTGTTCAAGAGTGCAGTGGATATTAATCACTACGTTGGTAGGCCTCCACATGTATTATGTCCTCTGTTCTCTTCAAACAACTCGAAATTTCATTTGGAACCCTGAGTAGGTCTCACCTCAAACAAACCTCTGGATAGGACACATCTTATTGGCATCCTGAAGCAATCATTTAAAATGTTAGTGTCTTGCGACACTTTTCTGAGACAAAAGCAGTGCAAAAGATGCACCATGTTTTAAGATAGGCCTCACTTCATCTGCATCAAGATACTGTTAGTTTAAAATGTATATCTTTAGGACTGTGTAGGGGGTCTGGAGAAGCAGAAGCTTCTGTCAGTGTCAAAGTTGTTGAAAAACTGTTTGTCCTTCAATCTTTCCCCTTGTCTTTTGTAATTTTTAAATACATGTTTTAATATTTTTCAAATGTCTGTTCTCTCTTTCACAGATTGAAAGTATAAAAACAAAAAGTGAGTAATTTAACGACAATTATAAGGTAAATGTTTTGTATTCTTTTCGTTACATTTCTATCACATTCACCTACTATTAGTTCCACAGCTTTATTTCTTTAACCCTCAGTTTCCTGCCTTTGCTACTTTCCTCATTCCTTTCTCTTTTACCTACTTACTCAACTCCTTCCACTCCTTTTCTCAGTCCCTCTCTTCTCATAGTTCCTCACTCTTGTTCACTCACTCCGTCTCTATTACTCTTAGTGTCTTTGACTGATCACTTTTTCACTACTTGTTCATAATGCTTTCTCTGTGTAGTTGAAGCACACTAAGGGGCATATTATGAACACAGCCAATAAAATTATTGCTGTTTTTATTGGCAGAAAACTGGTGCAAAAGTGGTTTTAGCGGCAGTTTTCTGCCGCAAAAGCGGCTTTGGTGACATATTTCTGCCGATAAAATCTGCAAAACTTTTATTGCCTATGTTGATGATATGGCTCTATGTTATTTACATTTCTTTGCTGTTTCAATTAATCTTTTTCTGTTATTTTTTGTTTTCTGTTTTCTATTTTTTCTCTCTGTTATTCCCCATGTTTTAATCTTATTTTGAACATTCACTCACATTCTCCAAGAAACTCTTCTTTGTTATTGTTCTACTCTCTTTTTTTTCTTTCACTTCCTTATCTATTTTGTTTTCCACAATTATACCCTCTTCCGTCTTTTCTTCGGTAAATATATCTATTAAACAGTATCTCTGGTTTACTCCCTATAGCTGTCTTTCTTTTAACATCACTCTCTGTTTACTTTCCTTATACTTACTCTTCTTTTTAAAAAAAAAAAAAATTTTGGGGTTCGCTCCCGGTTCGCGAACCGGGAAGCGAACTGGGAGCGAACTAAAAGAAATAGAGCTTGCTAGAGTGCTAAACATTCTAGCAATTTTTTTTGAAAGGGGAGGTAGTTCTGAAAAGAACTTTTTTTAAATGTTTTTGTTGTTTTATATTTTTTTTTATTTTTTGTTTTTTTTGTATTTTTTGAACAATTTTATATTTTTTTTGTTTTTTTTGGGAGGGGGAAACAACAAAAAACAGGCATTGAAAAGGGCTCAACAGGAGCAAAAAAAAAATTACTGTGTGGGGCGGTTAGGGCAATTATGATTGTTGTAAGCTAGGTTTATTGAATTGATACTCATGTTGCCACATGATATCTATGCACCGCAGTGCAGACAAGTAAACTTCATATGCCCAAAATTATCCTGGATGTTTGGCACGGTTTCCCGTGCCTCTGCTGCTGTCAAAGAAATCAACGAAGTTGACCTGGCCACAGGAGTTGCTGTTGGGTTCTGTTCCATGTCTCGTATTTCCGCCCGGCTGTAATTGAGTGGATGCCACCTGCTCATGTGCCTATGCATGGTATAGTTCCCATAGCTATACTTTTTATCAGTCCCTCTTGATAATTTTTCTTTGCAAATGAGGCAGGTGACATACCTCGCATTCACTTTCTTCTGGCCTGGAGGGATTGAAAAAAACTGCCAAATGAAACTGGCTTTCCTATGGGAAACCCGGGGCACCTCTTCCAAGAACTGTGGTCCTTCTCTCTCCTCTTCCTCTATTTCTTCCTCTTCCTCCTCTGTGTTGGTGATGACCTGGGGAGGTGGTCCTCTCTTCCCATGAGGAGGTGGTGGTGGTGGTGGGGGTCCACCAGCTGAAGCTACCATTGAAGCCATTGCTCTAGTATGAAATAAGGTCTTCCTCTCACAAAGATGAAAGTCAGAGTGAGGAAAGAAGGAGGGGTTTTCATCATTTGGGAAAAACAATAGTTCTAAACCAATGAAAAGTGTTATTTTTAGGTCACCTGACCTAGCCTTACATGATTATGAAACCAAAAGTTAAATGAACCAATGAAAAGTTTTATTAACAAGTCACATGACCTCTCACGCTTATGTTACGCGCTGCGGAACGCGCCCCGGATCGCTTCCGGGTCGCTGCGCTTCGCGCCTCGGTTCGCGTACCGGAGCACTTCCGGGTGCGCTAACGCAGCGCGTCATAAGACGCATTACGCGACAACGTGATACTTCGCGCTTCCGCGACGCGTCCCGATGTTGATTTCTAACGCGGCAGTTGCGCTAACGGAACGTTTACCGGTTCGCGGACCGGGTCGCGGCATCAAATTGAGCTAACGGAAAGCTTCCCGGTTCGCGAACCCAAAAAAATATTTTTAAAAAAATTATTAATAAACATATAAAATATATTTTTGGATTTAAAGAAGAATACATTTTACAGCTATAGATATTAGCTTTTAAAAAACCAATGAAATTCACTGAAAAAAACATAGGTTATAGACCATATATAGTTAGGAATTAGCATTTACAAAACCTTGAAAATTCACTGAAAAAACCATAGGTTATAGACCATATATAGTTAGGAATTAGCATTAGCATTTACAAAACCTTGAAAATTCACTGAAAAAACCATATTTGAGATGTCATCAGTGATGTCATCAGTGATGTCATTTGAGATGTCATCAGTGATGTCATTTTAGCATTTAAAAAACCTTATTTTACTCACACAAAACCATTGAAATTCCATATATAGTTAGTTGCACTAACTATATATCGCACACCCGCAATCCACTGCTGATGATGTCACATATTACATCATTCATGACATGGTCAGTGACATCACTGATGACATCACTGATGACATCTCAAATGACATCACTGATGACATCATCTAGTGTCTGTGTGTTTTTGTAAAGTTTAAATACGTTTTACATATTGAAGAATGACTGGATGTATGGAAGACTGAGTGTGTGTGTGGCTGGCTGGGAGGTGTGTGACTCTGTGCATATCAATGTGTACTTGTATCAGTGATTGTATAAGAGAGTAAGTATGTGTTAGTATATGTGTGAAAAGTATGGTGTTCTGTGTTTAACTATAGATGAGGAAATCGAAGTGTGATTGATTCTTCATAGGACTGACTAGGTGTATGAGTGCATATGATAGTGTTCTAATAATAAGTGACTGTATGTATGAGTAATTGTATGGGTGAATGAGTGAATGTGTGTGTAGACGTACGAATCAGTGAGTGCGTATGTAGTAACTGGTATTGGTGTGTCATGATGTTATCAGTGATGTCATTTGAGATGTCATCAGTGATGTCATTTCAGATGTCATTAGTGATGTCATCAGTGATGTCACTGAAGTATGGTGTTCTGTGTTTAACTGTATAGATGAAGAAATGGAAGTGTGATTGATTCTTTACAGGACTGACTTGGTGTGTGAGTAACTCCATGGATGAGTGGCAGTGTGTGACTGTCTGCATAGGTGTATGAGTGCATATGATAGTGTTGTAATAATGAGTGACTGTATGTATGAGTGATTGTATGGGTGAATGAGTGAATGTGTGTGTAGACGTAGGAATCAGTGAGTGCGTATGTAGTAACTGGTATTGGTGTGTCATGATGTCATCAGTGATGTCATTTGAGATGTCATCAGTGATGTCATCAGTGATGTCATTTGAGATGTCATCAGTGATGTCATCAGTGATGTCACTGACCATGTCATGAATGATGTAATATGTGACATCATCAGCAGTGGATTGCGGGTGCGCGATATATAGTTAGTGCAACTAACTATATATGGAATTTCAATGGTTTTGTGTGAGTAAAATAAGGTTTTCTAAATGCTAATTCCTAAATATATATGGTCTATAACCTATGGTTTTTTCAGTGAATTTTCAAGGTTTTGTAAATGCTAATTCCTAACTATATATGGTCTATAACCTATGTTTTTTTCAGTGAATTTCATTGGTTTTTTAACAGCTAATATCTGTAGCTGTAAAATGTATTCTTCTTTAAATCCAAAAATATATTTTATATGTTTATTAATAACTTTTTTTTTAAATATTTTTTTTTCTTCGTTCCCGCTTCGCGAATCGGGAAGCTTCCCGTTAGCTGACCTTGATGCCGCGAAATAGACCGCGAGCCGGTAAACGTTTCTTTACCGCAACTGCCGCGTTAGAAAACAACATCGTGACGCCTCCCGTCCGCATGACGTTTCGCGTTGTCGCGTGATACGTCATATGACGTGCTACGTTAGCGAACTGGTACGCTTACCGAGTCGCAAAGCACAGGTTTCTGGAAGCAAACCGGGAGGCCCTGCAAAGCGCGTAACGTAAACACAGCAGGTCATGTGACTTGGTAATAACACTTTTCATTGGTTCATTTCACTTTTGGTTTCCTAATGATGTAAGACTAGGTCATATAATCTAAAATGAACACTTTTCATTGGTTGAGAACTATTGTTTTTCCCAAATGATGAAAATCCCTCCTTCTTTCCTCACTCTGACTTTCATCATTCTGAGAGAAAGACCCTTTGTTACCAGTGAGCAATGGCTTCTTTAGTAGCTTCAGCTGGTGCTTCCCCACCACCTCCACCACATCCAAGGAAGAGTGGACCACCTGCTGAAGTTATAATTCAGCAAGAAGAGGAAGAAGAGGAACAGGACGACGAGCACGAAGAGAGGCACTTTTTGCCTGAGGAGCCCAGGACGTCTCACCGGAAAGAAAACTTCATTTGGCAATTTTTTAAAATTCCCAAAGGTCAGAAAAAAGTAAATGCAAGATACGTAACTTGCCTTATATGTCAAGATAGACTGTCCAGAGGGACCGACAAAAAATACAGTTTCGGAAACTACACAATGCATCGCCATATGACTAGGTGGCATCCTAACAACTACAGTGCTGCACAGTTTCGTAACGACCTAGATAATCTCCCTATTATGGCCAGAAGATCTGTTGTACCGGAAGTAACGGGACCAGAGGGCAGGGAGATGGTGCCAAATATACAAACGAGATTTCGTGAAGTAAAACAAGTCTGCGTACATTGCAGTGGATTCATTTGCTACGGAGAAAGTAGCATCACTCTGATCAACAGAGCTATTGACTATCATATGCAAGTTTGTACGAAACGCCCCAAATAATAAATTATTTTTTTTTGTTTTGTTGCTCCTGTTGAGCCCTTTACAATGAATCGTTTTCGTTGCCCCCTCCGAAAAAAACCCAAAAAAAATATAAAACTGTTCAGAAAAATTCAAAAAAAGTAAAAAAATGTTCAGAAAAATAATAAAAAAAATATAAAACAACAAAAACAATAAAAAAAAAAGTTCTTTTCAGAACTACCTCCCCGTTATTAAAAAATTGGTACAATATTTGGAACTGTGCCAACCTCTATTTCTCTTAGTTCGCTTCCCAGTTCGCTCCCCGGTACGCGAACCGGAAGCGAACCAAAAATTTTTTTTTTTAAAAAAGAACAGTAAGTATAAGGGAAGGAAACAGACAGTTATGTTAAAAGAAAGACAGCTATAGGGGAGTAAACTAGAGATACTATTACCCGTAATCCACTGCTGATGATGTCACATATTACATCATTCATGACATGCTCAGTGACATCATCAGCAGAGGATTGCGGGTAACAGTATCCCTAGTTTATTCCCTATAGCTGTGTTTCTTTTAACATAACTGTCTGTTTCCTTCCCTTATACTTACTGTTCTTTTTAAAAAAAAATTTTTAGATCAGTCAGAAACAGTGAAAGTAATGAAATATAAAAGATTACGTAGAATATGAGCACTGTATGCAACAACTTTGACACTTACAGAAGCCTCACCTTCTCCATGCCTCCTACACAGTTCTACATGTACATCATAAATGCAAACAGAACAGAATTAATTATACATGTTAAATGGTTTATTTTTGCTGTTCTCAGAATGTATCAAATTTCACTAAAACAGTGACTTGAAGGTATTCATCATATAACAGCGGGAAAAAAAACCACAATCAAAATGATTGTGTTTAAAAAACCCATACAACATAACAAATCAGAATTCAGAACTCCTTAAAGTTAACTCACTTTCCATGACGGCCAAGGATGTCCTATGAACAGCTTACACTCTGTTGTGCTGTTATTACTTTCAACCCGCCACTTTCTGAAAGAAAACCTCCATCGTTTTCAAAAACATGTTACATACAATAAATGACTTCTCGCTCTCTACCGCACGTTTCCACAAGGCCAAATCGTGTCTGAGCCATTTATAACTCTTAGAATTCTTTTAAGCCAATCCCGTCATGTTGTATTTCCGCAACTTTCACAATTAAAATGTTGAAGATCATTTTCACAATCCTGGACTAGTAATATCTTCCCCTTCTTGCTCAATCATGTTCTACATTTCCTATCACACTGATACTGCTTACTATGAAGCAGACTTACACTACCTTTATGACTAGTACAATTATTTAATTCTCTACATCACTTTTAATGACAAAGCAATGTAAAACAGTAGACAGCATTGCAGACTTACATTCCCTCTACTCCATGTTTTGATTGGCTGCTTCAATTAGCTTATAAAAAGAAACAGTTTTTCTGAACTCATTCAAAGTGCACGTATTTCTCCATGACGTCCAGTGTTATGGTAAGAAGTTATGTCTCTGTACTACACTTATCCTCAAGGCCAAATCGTGTAGGAGCCATTAGAACTTCTTGAAATTCCTCAGAGCACATCCCGAGATTCTTTCCCTAAAAATTTGGTTATAAAAAAACCAGGTAAGAGTTTTTAAGGTCATATGGCAATTTTTTTGGGAAAATTAAAACAGAATCATTGCAGAATGACCAGCCATTTCTACACTTTAAATAAGCTGTATAATGTCCTGATGTTATTGAAGGACCATCATGATATATAATTGCTACAGTTACAAAAGTCCTTCCTGATATTGACAACTGTGAAGCCACAACATTTTTAATTAAAGTTGTCAATTTTGTTCCATCAGGCCTACATCGTTGGAACATTAAAATGACATACTGGCCATATGTTCGTATAAATAATGTGGACATCATTTCAGATTTACATTGGCTACACTCCATGTTGTGATCAGCTGCTTTTACTAGCTTATTAAAAGAGACTGATTTACTGTCTGGCAAAGTTAAATATATAAATCTTTCTGAGTCTACACTAGTAGTACTTGATACCCTACAGTTCTCGCAGTCATGCTGCCATTGATAAGAAAGCCCAAACAGGTGATCTACATCTACACCTTCATCATGCAATACATCAAGCATATACATTAAAAACTCCTGACAATCTTGCTGACTATTTTGAGAGAATTGTGTTTGGCCTGAACATCTGTCTAACAGATTTCGAATTTCAGACACACTTTCTATGTTTGTTCTATCAGTGCTACATTTCTCTAACACAGAATTTAACAAACTGCAAAATCTTTGATCAGAATTGACCACAATCTCTTCTTTTACATTTTCTAGAGAAAACAAAACATTAACCACTACATTAGCATAGCAGTTGACACCAGAACTGTTTTCAAATTGAAAACCAACAACATCTTCAACAGAATCCTTTTTGTTTCTGCTTATAATTTCAGGTTCATCGACTTTTCGTCTTTTTGCTACAACCTCCCCAGTATTGGTCACATTTCTTCGTTTCCGGCCTACCACACGTTTCTCAAACAAAGGATACTGAGGCAAATGTGGCGCATACTCTCTTCTTAACCTATTGTATTCCTTAACACAATCTAGATCCGCACAAATGTTTGTGACATCACACTCAATCAAGTACAATCCCGATAAAGTTCTAACTCGTGACAATGCCACATATGCCATACCCTCCTTGAACACAGAACTGCCAATATTCACCAATGCACAGTCTACACTTAAACCTTGCGATTTATGGATTGTCACCGCATATGCCAAGCAAACAGGAAACTGCTTACGACGAACATATAAGTCTTTTACAAGCAAAAATCTAGCAGAACAACGAGCAATTAGCTGTACTTCCTCAATGCCATCAAATTTAATTTTTAAAAATTCAATTCCATCTCTATTTCTGTATTTCACAAAATCAACAACATTACCCATTGATCCATTTACCAGACCTCTTTCAACATGTAAATTCCTTCTTAAAATTATACGGCAGTTCAAGCACACATTCAGAGTCTTTTCAAAACCCGCAGTTTTAGATATACTCTTCTCTAATGAATCCAATTTTGTTTTCAGATTCTCAGACAAAATAATTGTTGATCCCATATGCTCTACTCTGTCAATAGCTTCCAGTTTCACAATCTCTTGCTTTTCTAAATACAACATTTTGTTGTTGAATTTGGCACATTCTGCAAGAGTTGGCATCAAACATATTCCAGATTTTTTCTCAGTAACTTTCTGAAAAATATTCTCAGGCACAACATCTTCGTCTGGATATAAATTTGTCAGTAATCGTGCATGTAAAGCTTCTTTCCCATGCTCGGTCACTTTTCCAATTCTAACATCTTGTAGAATAGTCTTGTAAACTTCATCCTTTGCCTGACGCATATTTTCATGCAGTTCAGCATAATTGAAGTTTAACCATATATTGACGTTGCCAATGCTCCCTAAGCACTTCCAGGTATCTTCATGCGTGAGCATTTTGAACACAGGTTGCCCTTTCACTGGTGTCAGCTGCAGAAGATCTCCGAAAACAATGATGTGTTTGCCACCAAATAACACATCATACTCTGTTTTGAGAACTTCTTGCATTCTCAAATGCACAAAGGCAAGCATGACATTGGAAACCATGCTTACTTCGTCAATGATAAGAAGTTTCATTTTCCTCAAGACTCTTGAAACTTCAAAACAAGCATCTCCAGATAGCTTGTGATATTCTAATTTGTTGTCATGCTCCACTGGCAGCATCAGTAAACGATGTAAAGTAATCCCTTTAATGTTATGTGCTGCCAGTCCAGTTGGAGCGGTGACAACACAAGACAGCGATGACTCTGTCCTTTCCTGCAAATAACATGAAATTGCTTTAATAAGGAAACTTTTTCCAGTTCCCGCTTCTCCACTCACGTACAGTCGGACAGGCTTCAACGACGTACATGAGCACTCTTTCTTGTCATGACTTAATCCATGATCAATTTGCATGGTAAGTTCGTCATATATTTTCCTCTGCTCAACGTTGAGTTGTCTTTCCAACTCTTCTAAGTTAACCGCATCCTCCTGAGCATGTGCCATGGCTCTTTCCACTTCATTCATAGGAGTGGCAGCTTCATTTTTGATAAGAGGTCCTCCTAGTGGATCCTGACTCAATGAAGCAGAACTCTGACTGTCCTGAGAACTGTCTCTGGCAATCTCGGCTGCAATCGTTGCTTCCTGCTCAATTTCCACATTCAACATTTCTACATATTTGGGAAAAGCAGGACATTCTATGGTCTCCTTGGCAGCATTGAATGAGTCTTCGTAACAAAGGAAATCTCCAAGCAGTTCCTCTTCTGCACGCCAAGGCTTAAAAAGTTGCAAAAGTGCTAAATAGAAAAACTCCTTTTTTTCAGGAGATTCGCCACTCAATTTTCGATGGTTTATCAAGTGGCATTTTCTTTGCTTGACCAGGCATCCCTCACTTCCTATTACAGCATACACTCCTTTCTCAGTATCTTCTTTGATGTTCCTCTTGAATATGTAATTTTGCAGAACCTCATACAGACAAACATTCTCGAGGTGACTGCTTCGATTTGGATAATATGTATCCAACATGTTGCTCTTCAAAATGTCGGTACTGTTTGGCTCCTTTTCCGCCAAATACTCAATTTCCCGCACAGGTTTCAGAACTCGATTACGCGTTGCAGCAAGACCAACACTCGCCCAAACGATACTCCTGGACTTGGCATAGAGACTTGCTGAAGACAACCGGTCAGAACATTCGTAAGCTCCGATTTCTCGATGCGACAACATCTTCAGACTGAAACTGTACAACTTCTTGCTGAGGCTCTTTTCATGGGAAATGTCCTCCCACATATCCTTCAATTCTGTCTTCTCTTTTTTGGTGATGTAAGATGTCACATACCGAGCCACAGTTATCAGCCACAAACTGTATATCCATGTTAGCATTCCACATGGACAAAATCACCGGGTTGTAGTCGTTGATGTACTTAGACTCTTCGTTCCTCTTCAAATTGTATGTGTTTTTAGGTGATTTCTTCATCACATTATGTCGCAGCGAAGACATCAAACTGTTCACTCTTCCTTTAGAAATCACCGGTCGTGGAAAGCCGAAACGACATTTGGTGTAGAACTTGTCTTTGTTCCGGAATTTACGACGACAGTACTTTCCACATCGATGGCTTTGGAAACGTAGAACTTTTTCTCGTAGGCTTTTTTTCTCCTTTGCGTTTGGAACAGCACACGTAGAATACTGTTCTATGAAACTCATCACTGAGTCTTCTGCATCCGTTCCAAATTTAGGTGCATCCTTGATCCACAGCAACATATGTATATGAGGAGCACCTCTTGCTTGGTACTCCTTCCTCCAGAAGAAATCCAACACCTCTCCAAGAGGTGGATTCTTCTTATTCATGATGAAAGACATCATACCTTCAAATCTATGATTGAAGTACCTACATACATTGACTGGATCCAAAGAGCACAGTTCTCCGGGTGTCTTGAATTCGATGTTTTCTACGTTAGCATTTGCCTCTCGTAGAAATTCAAGTAAGTCTTCCCAGCCATACTCAGCACAGCTCAAAGTGAGGAACCATGTGGGAGTTCCTAAGTTCCTCAGCATACATTTTAAATCACCATGACGACGGTACCAGTACTCATTAGTACCACGCTGACACGCCATGAGATTAATCAGGTGAGAATCCAAAATACTGTCTTGGACATTGACTTTATCCATAAAGTCACTTTCCGAGATGTTTTGCATGTGTATACCACTTTTCAAGATGTGGTTCACTGCATATGACAGTCCAGACAGATCGCTTTCAAACAGGAGATGAAACAAATAAGGAATGCATTGTCGAAACCTAGGATCTCCTGCATACAATCGCAAAGTCCGGTATTCAGAAGCAGGAATTTGATGAGGTCGCTCATCATATCTTCCTCCCTGACCTGTTGGAAAAAGCTGTGGGAAACACCGAGCTTCCAAACTTTCCTCCCAAACACTAATGGGACTCCCTTTCGCTTGTTTCATTTGAAACAACTCAATAGCATTCCCCATGACTTCCTTGGAATGCAAAGGATGAACACTATAATGTTCATATATTTCTTCACTAGTACAGGGTTCTACTTTCTCAATTTGACCAGCACACAAATCGCTATCCTCTTCCTCACTTACTTCCTCCTCTGCAACATATACATTTTTATAGTATTTATTATATTTTTTCAAATACAATGTTGCCCTTTTGACTTTCCTAACATCTACTAAATCTTGCCATATTTTCTTATTCTTTGTCGGAACCCCATTAACTAAGATAACAAGAGGTTCCTCTTCCACTTTTTCTACTCCAATTGTGTTAATGTTTTTCTTCAAATCTAGAGGCAAATAAACAACTCTTCCCTTTAATCCTCTCTGTAAATCTGATGGAGGCAATTTCCCTGTCTTTGGCTCCATTCTTACAATAGCCTGAAAGGGATGGATACTTTGAATCAAAATAGATTCATAAGTATTTAAATCCTTCAATTCAGAAGGAATCTCAACCAATTCCAGATCATTATGAACTGCTCTAGCAGGCATCTGGTTTTGATTTAATTTGTTACAACAATAAGTACACACACGTTGATCCAATCCCAAATCAAAACAATTTTCTACCATCAAGTATGTTGTAAAATCCTTCCATTCACTATTATTTTCCCTTTCACTTTTTCCATATAAATCCACTAACTTAGTCTGATTCTTATAATAAGTGCGTCGACAACACACACAAGTGAAATTTGGCCTCTCACTTGATTTCACCTCAAACGTCGCAATTTTCCTCTGGAAATTATCTTTACTGGAAACCTGTACACTATCTTCCACATTACTCTCTTCTTCTTGGTCAATTTCAACATTCTCCTCTTTACTTCCAAAGTAACAAAACTCAATTTCTTCACATATATTCTTCACATCTATTTCAGTACCATGCAAAAGAGCAGCGCATAATTGTTTAAGCATAATTGCTGGACTCTTAGCATAATACAACATTCTAACTAATTTCCTCACTTTATTATGATGCACTGCTAGCATCCTGAAATGATGAAAAACACTCTGGCATACTCTCCTGGAAAGACAAGCCAGTGAATGACCATGCAAACCTATCACTTCTCTCACTCTGCAAGGATCTAATTCTTGCAACAACTTCATTTTCTGCTTCAAACTTTTCTTATTAAATGACTGTATAAAATCACAAAGCAAATTGATGGAATCCTGTCGTACACTGCAAATACTACTACACTTCCAGGTGTACACAGGACCCTTAGGACGTCTCCCTAAAACCTCATTACCTAACACCTCTTCTATCTCTGTTGTCACAAGTTTTTCTTTTTCAACTGGACAACCATCTTTCACTTCATAAGCTCGACCACTGGTGTCAACTGCATGCACCAAATCATTATCCTGGAAATAACTCTCCTCATTAAAAAATGCCTCAGAGCTTGAACTATGCATCCATTCTCCAGAAAAAACTTCACAAAAATTACTACGATTAACTATTCTCTTCCATCTACTATTTCTTTTGAAATCATAAATTGCCTTGTTTAGCTTCCTAATTCTATTGATTGTCAAAATAAATAACTTACGTTTAATTTCAAATGCCTGATCAATAACTTTCTCAACTATTTTTTTTCTCTTATAAAAAACCACTTTCTGTTGACCTTTCTTAATATTTTTTAACAAATTGCCAATTATCCTGTTGCGGAACATTCGTTTACGAATGTCCCTAAACTGTTGTTTCCTTCTACTTTCATGCATAGAGTTATCTCTTACTCTAGCAGTAACATTTCTCATTGGCCTTTCCTTACCGTTTGAATTGCTTCTCCTTTTCTGGACTGAAACATTTTCTGTAGTAATATTTTTTTTACTAGAGATATTTCTTATGAATGTTTTTGTACTCTTACCCGGTGCTTTCTTGGTGACTTGACAAATCTTTTTGTTAGAGGACTGCTGCTTTTTTTCATTCACCTGCTGTCTTTGACGTTTTGCAGCCTTTCTCACTCTTTCTTTGCTTGGCATCCTAAAATCTTGAAATAATCTGCAGTTGAATCTGTGGTAAAATATAATAAAAAATGTTATTAACCACTATTACCCAACAGTAAATTAATAACAGTCATCAAAAACTTAACACACTACTTAACATTTTTACATAGAAGAATTTTTTGTACATGGCAAATTTAGAATACAGAAATAGCAGAAAAGAAATGGAATTTATATTCATTTTACCTGTGCTGTTTTATATATGAATCTGATCTAATTTTATGACCATATTTTAATATTTTATTGAAGACACTACACATAACCTGTTTTTGAAGGTGTCTTTATTTTTAAATTAAACGGTTTACATATTTACTTTCTATTTATTATACATTTATAAAATAAATGTTTATAGTTCCATAGGCTCAAGCACGTCAGCTTCCCATCCTATGTCATACAATTCTGACAAATCTGCATCCTCATCACGTTCTTCTTCATCCTCAGGATTGAAATCATCCAAGGGATCAACATCCACTGATGTTTCAATTACGAGTTCAATGATGAGGTCTAAATCAACTGATTGCTGATTGTCGCTCATGTTGATGTTGTCTTTATCTTTAAAGAAAGATAACAACAATGAGATGTTGCACAGTAAGAGACAAATCTCAGAGATTATAATAGTAAAATTGTTTAACAAGAGTAACATTTTGCAGCTATTATTTAACCATGTCCAACGATGCTGAGGAGCAGAGGAGGTGAAGCCTATCTCCAATTTTTCACTGAACAGGACTCATCTCTTCTTAACCTTGGATAAACCTCACCGACTCTGTGTCCCCTGCACATAATTAAATGTAAAGGGGCAGATTTATATTAACTAGCACATCCCCAGGGATGCACCAGTTAACGTGCACCGCTGCTCTGCCACCCACGGTGTGCCGCATTTACAATCAGATAGGACAAAGCTGCATCAAAACCCTGCGCCTGCTTGAAGCAGGCATAGATCTTGACGCAGGTAGGCTGAAAGCTAAAGCAACAACTAAGTGTCGTGTGCAGAAGTTGCAAAAAAGGAAAAATGGCGTTTAAACCAGTAATGAGCCCATGCTAACTTAACACAGTGTAAAGATATCCAGGATCTACATCAGTTTGGGGTTCACGAACCTGGCAGGTACAAGGCACTGAGGCTTTGCACCGTGCATGTCTCATCCCAAATCATATGTTGTTTGTGAATGAAACAATTTCCCAGACCAAATGCTTTGGATTGGCTACTTCTAAAAAATTAAACACCCCTACTATCCCGGAGTTAGAGGAATATGATGGTTGGAGTAATTTTACTTGGTTGTCCATTAAAGATTTACAGGCCCTACTCCGTAATTCTTCCTTTAACATTTCCAGTATAAATCCAAAAGGTTGGCTGCTTTGGCAACGTGCCTTATCCACGGTTTAATAACGCTGCCTTTTGCTTTATATAAGTTTTCAAATTGTATGAAATATATACCAATAGGTCGTTATGAACCTTTAGGTAGTGGTTTTCTTCATGAGGTCTGGTCGCTTCCATACACATACAGATTTTCAAAGATGATCAAGAAGTTTATCTGAATGGAGAGGAATGCACTGAGACGCCAGATCATTCACTAATGTGTAGGCACATACAGTTACACGGTTCATGCAACAAACACCGACCAAATATGGCTTGCGTGTTCCAAGGCACGCCAGTTCCTGCTATCATCCCCACGTTCAAGTTGTTGGAAAATGGTAGTTATTTGATGCTCAATAATGAAGATTGTTCTGGGTTAATTAAAAGTATTCCTTTTATCGTAACAGTAAGTGAACGGGTTATTTGCTGCAGAAATGTTCTATTTCCTCCCACACATGAACATAGGGAGTTTTCAATCTGGCCACAAATACCAACCTTGGGAGCACATTTCAACGGCATGGCAAGAATAAGAGCTCTTTTGTCTCAGAGAGAGGTGGCCTTGAGTTCGGCCCGTGAAACTTTCGTGCTTCACATAGCGAACACCCGTACAGAGGTGCAGACCCTTTTAAATACTGATTCGCCTTTGCATTTCAGCGACATGGTTCGGACTATCTTTAACGCGTACTCCACAAAGGGCCTGGCGCACTTTTTAAAAGTTGTTACCAGTGGTCTCGTGACTTCATTTGAGAAAATCTTTGGAGTCATCCCTGCTTTCTTTCATTCTATTTTTTCCACTGTGCTTGGTGGATTCCCATTTTTACTTGCATTACCAACGGACGCTCTTGTGCTTTTTTACATTTTTAAATATGGATGTCCCTCCTGTGCAAGCTCCCGCCCTGCAGCTGCTGACGCTGTTCCGCAATCGCATGCTTCAATATTATGGCACAATGCCGTTGGCGATATTAAGCACGGCATATGGATTATCTTTTCGATTCTCCTACTTCACCTGTGTCCAGCCTGTATTTCACTGCCTGACCTGTGATTTCGATTGGGCCATTGATTTGTGTCTCTGCGGACCGGTTTCTCCTGACGTCGACTTTAATCAGCTGATGACTCCTATCATTACTCACGAGTTGGTTTGTCCTGGCGAAAGGATTATGGCTGTGGCATTGATGCATGGACTAATTGGTCCCTGGAATTTACTGGCGGCAACACAGTCTTTCTTGGAACAGAGCTTTCTTGAAAACCCACGAGCTGTCCTCTGATGGTGATAGAGGATCCGGTGCTGGGAGAGCACGTATGTTCTTTTCCGCTTTTAAATTGGATGGCTGAACTCTTTTCGGATGAAGACGGTGACTTCCTATTAGAGGCTGTTGCAGCTTATTTTGCATACACAGTTATGTCATAGACCTTTTTCATGTTTGATATGCTGAGTACTAGCATTTCATTGACAATTCATTGACTTATTTGTCAAGTTTTTATTATTTAGCTTGCCTATTGGCTTAAGCCTCGATAAAGTAGTTGGCTGTTTTATTTTTCTTTAGCATTAAATTTTCCTAGTTTTTAATGTTTTACCTTGCGGACCGTCCACATATAAAGTTGCAATCTGCTCTCATGAGATGGCACTTCTATTATCTTATTCAGTTCGTTTCCGGATCATGGGGAGGTGTCATCTAGATCCTGGATATCTTTACACCGTGTTAAGTTAGCATGGGCTCATTACCGGTTTAAATGCCATTTTTCCTTTTTTGCAACTTCTGCACACGACACTTAGTTGTTGCTTTAGCTTTCAACCTAATAGTTCATCGTGATTTACATGAGAATAATATGTTATTGCTCTACTATCTGCTTTACTTGTTCAACTATATCTGTACAGCGAGTGCTGAAGTTTCAAGAACAACACGATACAGAATTGTTATGAGGTCTGATCTCCACGACTTCATACTCATAACATAAGTGCAGCTTCTGCCAATTCTGGGCATGAGGCGGGTTTTATATTGCTTTGCCGAACACACATACACAACACTTGATGCGGTTCACATGAAGAGAGAGCTGGTGTATGCTGATGTGATTCCTTCAAATCTAAGACACTAAAGTATGGGCACGCCCTAAACCAACACAAAGAGACCTTCTTAGCAAATAATATAATATGTGTATTAGGGAGGGTGAGATATAAGCAGCCGCGGGCCGTGGAGGGAGTTACGGTGGGGCAGGGAGGCGGGGAGGGGGAGGGGCAGGGTGGAGCCCTCTCCACCCTGCCCCTCCCCCTCCCCGCCTCCCTGCCCCACCGTAACTCCCTCCACGGCCCGCGGCTGCTTATAAGTGTTGCTAACTCTTATTCATTTACAGCATGTTAACATACTCTCACCATTCGCTTTTTATGTACTAGTAACTATGCTCGTAATTTTGCTACTGATAATATGTGTACTTGTATTATCTAAGATACTACGCCTGAGAAGACGGCATTAGTAAATAAACATTTCAAATACACATGTGTTCTTCTTAACTCCATGTTCTGGTTTCTAAGAAATATATAACGACCGACTGTTCATGAGTTCCACGTATCCTGAGGTACTATAAGTTCATATTCTGGATTGTCTAAACATTGAGAGTTTGTTATATCCAATGTGACACAGTACCTAGCTTGCTAAGGGGTTTTTGATTACTAAGGTGAGTTTTGGGGCACCCTAATTCGCCGAGGTTCCAATCCTCTGTCCACAGTTCTGTGTGAGAACAGAAACCCTGCGACAGGGGCACCCCTGAGCCTTGTTGGAGCTTCATCACACTTGCGATACAACTCCAGCAATGCGCCACCTTTACGGCACAGATACGTCACGCATCTGTGCTGGTTTTGCCCCATGATGCGCCGCATTGTAAATGCAGCACACCATAGGTGACGGAACAGCGGCACAGAATGACTAACACATCCCTGGTGATGCGCCAGTCATCATAAATCTATCCCTATGCTTCTTATCTTGTTAGAGATGAACCGCCATATGTATCATCAAAGTTTTTTGCATTTCCTAAATAGCGAACTTTAAGGAATAAATAGCGATTCTTTACCATTCCTAGTTTGCGATGAGCTATTTGCTAATTACAAATTACCCATTCATTTCCATGCAGCAGGAGGCCCATAGGAATGAAGGTGCAATTTGCGATTAGCAATTACCTCATCGCAAATTACGAATTTTTCCGAGGGTGCAGGGGTGTCTCAAGAACACCCTGCTGCACCCCTGAAAAAGAAATTTGGGGGCATATGGCGCACATACATTTTGAAAACATTCCTTTACCTCAAAAACGATTTTCAACTCATAATTTGAAAACACTGCACATGGGGAAATGACTTAAAATGTCCTTAAGACACATAAAAGCGTTTTTTGATTGCCTTTGCAGCATGTTTCAGTCACCTTTAACATGCCTATGTAACGCAAACATTCAAAATCTAAATTTGCCATGCACAGGTGGGAGCATATTTACAAGCAATTTGCTCCACAGACAAACTTCTTACATTGAAATGGGAAAAATAACATCAGAGACTCTCAATTACCTTATAAAGAAGCAGACACCATTATGTCCTTGTCATCAATATTAAAACCATTGCTTTTTCTCAAAAACGATTTACAAGTCATAATTTGATAACACTCCACAGCTCCTATGCACATAAAAACCCTGTCAGTACTAATACTTCACATTTTCTCCAATTACAATTTCTCAAAGAAACAAAATCTATTTGTAAAACACTTGAGACAAAGCAACATTTGAAAAACACAACTTTCTTCATAATTTTCTCCTTAAAGCACACTATTTTCTATCTAAATTAAAGAAATCTTTTCTCACCTTAGCAAATACTTTGAGTTTCAAAACAGTCTCAGAAACACACCAATTTGTCTTCAGCAGAGCAAAAGGTATGCACTCCAGAGTCTGCAGCTATCAAAAGCACAGAAATGCTGTAATTCTTCACACATATCTCTCATGTCACCCAATCAAAACTCTTCCCTCACTTTTTTTTCAAATCAAAACCCTTCCCCCCTCTGCCCCCTCCCTGCTTTTTCTGCATAGCAACCACCTCTTGCAAGACCTCTGGTGTTTCCAAGTTCACACAACAATGTTGCAATTGAACTCTGAACTCTCAGTGCACCTGCATATCCAGTGCAATCTTTCATTTAATGATTTTTTCTTCGCCACTCAAAATACATCTTTCAACGAACTCATCCATGCACCCTAACTTTCTGTTTTCAGCAATCAAAATCCACCAATCACTCTTACTGCTTCATTAACACAGAAACTCCTCAGTTTTTTTCATTTTACACTCTCATTTTTTCAACTGCCATTTCATTGCCACACTTCATCTGACTGCAGGAGAACCTTCTCTCGCCATGTTTTCTGTCTGGATTGTTGGACATAGTTACATCTATTGGGCTCAGAGGTACGCTGAAAACAGGAATTTACCTAACCTCAATTTACAAGATGTGGAAATTAAGTGGTTTGGCCACAGAGGATTAAAATGGCACCAATTGATACCATTGGTGAAAACCTTTATGCATTTGCCAAAACCTGACCTGTTAATTGTGCACTGTGGAGGTAATGATTTGGGCACTTTGACTGGGGTAGGTCTGGAAATGCTTTTAAAGGACACCTTTGAGCAATTGATGGCACTTTTTCCTCAGACTGCCTTGGTATATTCAAATATATGCCAAAGACAAAAATGGAGGTGGTCGAACCAATTTTGTCCACAAATTGAGAAATCGAGGAAGCATGTAAACAAATCTGTTTCAGCTTACATGAGAGACCATGGAATGGGCTCCCTGTACAACAATAACTTGCGTTACTACATGCAAGATATCTACAGAGGAGATGGAGTTCATTTCTCAGATGAGGGCAACAGAATTTTCATTCTGAATTTAAGAATGTGCATTGGTACCTACTTATAAGTACCTAAATGTACCATAAACCCAAAAGCTCTTCTCAGAGCTACCCTACATCTGATCACTCACAATTATTATTTTACTCTAACTTTTTTCACTAATTTTCAAGAAAGTACGCTCCCCAGAACACTTCCCGGTTCGCGAACCGGGCGCACTCCACGCAAAAAAACTAAAAAAACGATATATTTTTTTTTTGCCCTGCGAGACCCTTTTAAAGCCTCCACATCAAACCTAGGGGGTCAGGGAGGATCTACTATGCCCCCTTATGGTCATTTGCCCCTTCACTTTGGCCTCCTCTTGTCTCTCGATCCTACCGAGAGACAAGATGGCGGCCGCTACGGACTGTTTGGAATGTTTACAGACGCCGAAGAACCAATCAGCTTCGCAAAGCTCCGTAACGCGAAAAGTACGCGAAGCGGAGCGCTGTTACAGATATATATCTTTTTTTGAACGTTAATTTCTCAAAATCCACTGGAGCACATATATTGAGACCTAGCAAAGGCACATCGGGCTACCAGTCCCTACAATTTTGCCAAGTTTCGTGCAAATCCATTCAGCCGTTCGATTATTATTATTATTTTTTTTTTTGCCCCGCGGGGCCCTTTTAAAACCTCCACATCAAACCTAGGGGGTCAGCGAGAATCTACTATGCCCCCTTATGTTCATTTGCCCCTTCGCTTTGGCCTCCTCTTGTCTCTCGATCCTACCGAGAGACAAGATGGCGGCCACTACGGACTGCTTGGAATGTTTACAGACGCCGGAGAACCAATCAGCTTCGCTTCACAAAGCTCCGTTGCGCGAAAAGTACGCGAACCGGAGCGCTGCCCGGTCCGCTGTTACAGATATATATATTTTTTTAAACGTTAATTTCTCAAAATCCACTGGAGCACATATATTGAGACCTACAAAAGGCACATCGGGCTACCAGTCCCTACAATTTTGCCAAGTTTCGTGCAAATCCATTCAGCCGTTCGGGCTAAAAGTGAGGCCAACCGCCCTATGGAAAACTCAATGTTAAAAACGCGTTTTGGGACCCCCCTTTTTTCTCGGCCCCCCCTTGACGAACCCCCCCCCAAATTTTCAAGGGCTGCTCAGAAACAAAATGTGCCATTTTCCTGAAAATTTCAGCCAATTCCGTCCACAAACGCCAAAGTTATTAGACATAGAATTTTCAAAAATCCCATAGAGAAAAAATCCTAACTATATATTACCTACTGGCGGTCGCCAGTAGGTATATATAGTTAGGATTTTTTCTCTATGGGTTTTTTGAAAATTCTATGTCTAATAACTTTGGCGTTTGTGGACGGAATTGGCTGAAATTTTCAGGAAAATGGCACATTTTGTTTCTGAGCAGCCCTTGAAAATTTGGGGGGGGTTCGTCAAGGGGGGGCCGAGAAAAAAGGGGGGTCCCAAAACGCGTTTTTCCCATGTTAATTTCCATAGGGCGGTTGGCCTCACTTTTAGCCCGAACGGCTGAATGGATTTGCACGAAACTTGGCAAAATTGTAGGGACTGGTAGCCCGATGTGCCTTTTGTAGGTCTCAATATATGTGCTCCAGTGGATTTTGAGAAATTAACGTTTAAAAAAAGATATATATCTGTAACAGCGGACCGGGCAGCGCTCTGGTTCGCGGACTTTTCGCGCAACGGAGCTCTGTGAAGCGAAGCTGATTGGTTCTCCGGCGTCTGTCAACATTCCAAACAGTCCGTAGCGGCCGCCATCTTGTCTCTCGGTAGGATCGAGAGACAAGAGGAGGCCAAAGCGAAGGGGCAAATGACCATAAGGGGGCATAGTACATTGTCGCTCACCCCCTAGGTTTGATGTGGAGGTTTTAAAAGGGCCCCGCGGGGCAAAAAAAAAAAATAATAATAATAATCGAACAGCTGAATGGATTTGCACGAAACTTGGCAAAATTGTAGGGACTGGTAGCCCGATGTGCCTTTGCTAGATCTCAATATATGTGCTCCAGTGGATTTTGAGAAATTAACGTTCAAAAAAAGGTATATATCTGTAACAGCGCACCGCTTCGCGTACTTTTCGCGTTACGGAGCTTTGCGAAGCGAAGCTGATTGGCTCTCCGGTGTCTGTAAACATTCCAAACAGTCCGTAGTGGCCGCCATCTTGTCTCTCGGTAGGATCGAACAGCTGAATGGATTTGCACGAAACTTGGCAAAATTGTAGGGACTGGTAGCCCGATGTGCCTTTGCTAGGTCTCAATATATGTGCTTCAGTGCATTTTGAGAAATTAACGTTCAGAAACAAGATATATATCTGTAACAGCGCTCCGCTTCGCGGAGATAAAATTATATGTGTATTACCTAGCTGTTGCTAACACCAGTTAGCGACGGCTAGTAGAAGATAGCGACCATCTTGGGCCCCACTTTGCATGTGAGTGATATTTATCACTAATGACATGCAAAGTGGGCATGCCAAGATGTTAGCGACTGGAAACAGTCGCTAACATCGCTATCTCCTATTATCAACTTTTGGAAATATTCGAGATAAGGGCGAATATCTCTAAAAGCTACCACCTGCCCTGAGCAGTTCTTAGCCATGTTATCCAATGGGAGGTGGATAACATGGCTAAGAGCATTAGCTCGGTAATGCATGAATATCGCTGAGTTTTCAGCGATATTAATGCATTGCGGTCGTTTTTTATCGTATTTCCGATAAACCTTGATAATAGCAAGGTTTATCTGCGATAATTTCTGACGGTAAAAAAATCGTTGCTAAGCATCGTTAGGGATCAATATCGCTTAACTTTGGTAATATGCCCCAACGTCTGTTAACGTTCGATTCGAAGGAAATCAGGAAGTGTTGAAAAACATTGTCTGCGCCATCTTGTCTTTTTTCAAATGCCAAACTTTTGTCGTGCACGGCAGCCATTTTAGATGCCTTGACCAGACCCACTCTGTGCACGCTGTCGATCCTTAGCATGGCTCCCCACCCTCGCAAACATCTCCCCCAGGCAGTGGTCACCCCCGCTCTCTGTCTTATGCATGGGTAATAAACCTCCCCCATCTGCGCTGCTGTTCCCTGAGAATCACACCCTGTGCCCGCCCGACACCTCCCTTTCGCCCTATTCACTACCGCACCCTCTGACACTCCTTTTCCTCTGTGTCCGATTGTCCAGGCTGGTCCTAGGGTATCAGCTAGCCCTGCAGATGTAGTTTATGGCCACAGCTGTAAAGAATCACCCCTCTTCAAAGGAGTTATAGTAGATCAAGGCCCACACTCGATGAGATCCGTCACAGCAGAAGCGTTGCTATTATCTGAAAACCATCCTGTATTGTGATTGGGGAGGGGACCGAGCCTGAAGCGGAAGATTCCAGGGATGACTGTTTGTACATCAAAGTTTTTACAATTATGTGTCACATTAAAAATATATAGCACTCCGACAAAGTAGTAAGATTATAAAACTTTAATAATTTATAAATATATACAAGAAAACAAAAATAGTAATAACATATAAACATTTTTAGGGAAAAACAACGAAGTAGCGGTCGGCTGTGCGAATAGTCCCAACGCAGCACAACGTCCAGATTTCCGGCGTGGGGCGTCGCGGGGGGTGGGTCATCAGTAGCAAACTGTTGTGCGAATAGTTCCAAGGCAGCAGAACGCGCCGAAATCTAGATGACACGAAAGTGATGTCTAGTAAGTTGCCACCCAGCAAATAACGGCATGGGGCGTCGCGGGGGGTGGGTCATCAGTAGCAAACTGTTGCGCGAATAGTTCCAAGGCAGCAGAACGATGGCACCAAGGTGATGTCCAGTAAGTTGCCGCACTGGTTTTGGTATCCTACAATGCTGCTCCGAATAACGGCGTGGAGCGCCCCGGGGGAGGCGGCGTGAACGGGCCTCTGCAGGTGGAGTCTCGTCTGTTGTAGTGGGGCGCCCCTTTACCGTTTCAGTTGCCATTCCGTCCGTTTTTGGTCCACTGTGTCAAAAGCCGCAATTCAGCTGAGTTGCGCCCACTCTTGCGGTGCAGCGATAGGCGGCTGTCACAGGACTCTCAAAATGGCGGCAGGCTGTTTCCTTTTTGGGCCTGGTCCACTGAAATGGCCCTGGGACACCTTGGAAATCGGACGCTTGTCTGCTAGGTCTTGGACCTCATTCTCGAAAGCGTCCCCTCCGCCTTGAGAATTCATCAAAAGTTTTGGGGGCTCCGACTCCTGCAGGCTTCTGGTGGGGAGCGGCTGCCATGATTGCTCGCGGAATGACCACGACTGAGCTACGAGATGGTGGTGCTTTCATGCTGACGCCAGCTTCAGTCTGAAACATCCAGAAACAAGGTGGGGCTTTCATCGTTTGGGGAAAAAAAAAAGTTTTCATCCTATGAAAAGTGTTGTTTTTAGGTCACATGATCAAGCCTTCCATCATTAGGAAACCAAAAGTAAAATGAACCAATGAAAAGTTTTATAAACAAGTCACATGACCTGTTATGCGGCATAGGGTGTAAAATTAGGAGAAAATACGTTGGCACGTGAGGCGGCGTCAGTAGCGGACCGATGTGCGAATAGGCCGAAGGCAACACAACGCGCCAAGATCCGGATGGCACCGAGGTGGTGTCCAGCAAGTTGCAGCACTGGTGTGGCCATCCTACAATGCTGAAAGTCGGCGTGGGGCGCCCCGTTGGCCTGTGAGTTTGCGTCAGTAGCGGACCGATGTGCGAATAGGCCGAAGGCAGCACAACGCGCCAAGATCCGGATGGCACCGAGGTGGTGTCTAGTAAGTTGCCGCACTGGTGTGGCTATCCAACAATGCTGAAAGTCGGCGTGGGGCGCCCCGTTGGCCTGTGAGTTTGCGTCAGTAGCGGACCGATGTGCGAATAGGCCGAAGGCAGCAAAACGCACCAAGATCCGGATGGCACCGAGGTGGTGTCTAGTAAGTTGCCGCACTGGTGTGGCCATCCAACAATGCTGAAAGTCGGCGTGGGGCGCCCCGTTGGCCTGTGAGTTTGCGTCAGTAGCGGACCGATGTGCGAATAGGCCGAAGGCAGCACAACGCGCCAAGATCCGGATGGCACCGAGGTGGTGTCTAGTAAGTTGCCGCACTGGTGTGGTCATCCTACAATGCTGAAAGTCGGCGTGGGGCGCCCCGTTGGCCTGTGAGTTTGCGTCAGTAGCGGACCGATGTGCGAATAGGTCGAAGGCAGCACAACGCGCCAAGATCCGGATGGCACCGAGGTGGTGTCTAGTAAGTTGCCGCACTGGTGTGGCCATCCTACAATGCTGAAAGTCGGCGTGGGGCGCCCCGTTGGCCTGTGAGATGGCGTCAGTAGTGGACCGATGTGCGAATGGGGCCAAAGGCAGCGCAACAATATTTTCTGATTTGAAGACACCACAAGGCGCTGAAATGCCAAGATCCGGATGGCACCGAGGTGGTGTCTAGCAAGTTGTGGCACTGGTGTGGCCATCGTACAATGGTAAAAGTCGGCGTGGGGCGCCCTGTTGGCCTGTGAGATGGTGTCAGTAGCGGACTGATGTGTGAATGGGGCCAAAGGCAGCGCAACAATATTTTCTACTATATTTTCGGAGTAGAAGACACCACAAGGCGCTGAGATGCCAAGATCCGGATGGCACCGAGGTGATGTGTAAGTTGCGGACGGATGTGCGAATGGGGCCAAAGGCAGCTCAACAATATTTTCTGAAGAGAATACACCACAAGGCGCTGAGATGCCAAGATCCGGATGGCACCGAGGTGATGTCTAAGTTGCGGACCGATGTGCGAATGGGGCCAAAGGTAGCGTAACAAGATTTTCTATATGGAAGATACCACTAGGCGTTGAGATGCCAAGATTCGGATGGCACCGAGGTGATGTCTAGCAAGTTGTGCCACTGGTGTGGCCATCGTACAATGGTAAAAGTCGGCGTGGGGCGCCCTATTGGCCTGTGAGATGGTGTCAGTAGCGGACTGATGTGCGAATGGGGCCAAAGGCAGCGCAACAATATTTTCTGACTGACACCACAAGGCGCTGAGATGCCAAGACCCGGATGGCATCGAGGTGATGTCTAAGTTGCGGACTGATGTGCGAATGGGGCCAAAGGCAGCGTAACAATATTTTCTGTATGGAAGATACCACTAGGCGTTGAGATGCCAAGATTCGGATGGCACCGAGGTGATGTCTAGCAAGTTGGTGTGGTCATCCTACAATGCTGAAACTCGGCGTGGGTCACCCCATTAGCCTGTGAGATGGCGTCAGTAGCGGACCGATGTGCGAATAGGCCGAAGGCAGCACAACGCGCCAAGATCCGGATGTCACCGTGGTGGTTTCATAGTTGAGAGGCACTTCATCTGCAGTGGGGCGCCGAGATCCGGATGGCACCGAGGTGATGTCTAGCAAGTTGCTGTACTTGTGTGGTCATCCTACAATGCTGAAACTCGGCGTGGGTCGCCCCATTAGCCTGTGAGATGGCTGTTCTTTGGATTTGGGCCTGGTCCACTAAAATGGCCCTGGGACACCTTAGAACTCGGACGCTCGATTTTTTTTTCCTTTCCTGTACATGCAAAAAAAGGTAAATGCCCGGTATGTTACACGCTTCATCTGCCACGATGAACTCTCCAGAGGAACCGAAAAAAAATATAGTTGTGGTAACTATACCATGCATCGTCATATGGAGAGGTGGCACCAATTAATTATAGTGCTGCATAAAAGAGAGATTTGGAGGAGAACCCCTGACCTGCTAGTACATTCATTAAAGAAGTGGCACTGAGAGCTTCAGAGGCAAGGGAAACGGTCCCAAATATTTAGAAGAACTTTGGAAAGATTAAAATGACATGTTTAGATTGTGGTAAATTAATTTCATGTGGGCAGATGAGTGTTACTCTAATAAATACAGCATATGAACATCATCATAGTCGATGGTTGGTAGAGACATTTTGACTATATCCTGGACCTGCCCGTCCTCGCCCAAAATGGCGCCGGAATAAATGGGACTCGTAACTCCTTGTTGTGTACTGGTTGCAGAACCTTGAAATCACGAGATACGTATGCAGTTTTGAAGCACATGGCGGGCGGGGACGAGAATTTATTGAATATTTCGACATCCCTATTGATATTAAGTTCTGATGTGTTATTGATTACTGTACTGTTGAAAATTCGAATTAACGTCACCCATGGTACTTGCCCGCAAATGTATATCTAGATAATTTTATTGTAACTGGCCCTGTCGTATTTTAATTATAAAATGTACGTCCACCGATTCCGTAACTGTTAGACACCTTAGTTTTTGCAACCTAATGGCCCGCCCGTTACGTTCCTCTACAGTGTAAATGTCTATTCATCATATACGATTACAGTTTGCTCCGTGGCAGGCCCACGTGGTTATAGGCTCGTATTTGTATAATGAAATTTTCACAATAAAGGTTTTTAAAAGAAAACATGGTAGTAGTGTATACATTGGTAAAGTTTTTAATAATAGTCACTGTTTTAGAATCATTAAAAGGCAAGTGAAATAAAGCAGACCAATTACATGAAGGGTAAAAGGTATAATACGAAGGAACGCAGTAAAGATAAATGGTCAAGGGCTGTTGTGTTTTCTATTCCTGCAACATAAAGTGATCGATAAGAATCTCATATTCAGGCGTATCGGCGACTAAGACAGCAGGTCGACCCTCTTTTGCTCAACGGCTCCGTCATGGGACGAAGAAACGCTCTTTTTCTCGAAAAAAGAATATATTTTACTTGCAGGACAGTTGTAAAATTTCCGGGAAAGTACATTAGCCTGGAACATTATAACATATATTTAAGAGAAAATAATGTTCGGAAGTAATTAAAAGCGTAATTTTTAGGTGATATGACCAAGGCTTTCATCATTAGAATAAGAAAAGTAAAATGAACCAATGAAAAGTTTTATTAACAAGTCACATGACTTGTTATGCTTACGTTACGCGCTGCGCGCCCCGGATGACTTCCGGATGCGCTAACGCGGCGCGTCATATGACGCATTGCGCGACAACGCAGGTCCAGAATATAGTCAAAATGTCTCCACCAACCAGCGGTCGAAACACAACCCCTTTCAGCAGGCTAAATAGTTCTGTTAAATGACAACAGAAAGGACAGGCAACAAGAACCATCAGTCAAAGAGGGGAGGGCTAGTTCTTCTCTACCGGGTTACATTGGGGCGCTACCGGAACTGATCGAATTGGTAGTCTACAGTGTTTCTGGATGTTTCAGACCGAAGCTGGGGTTAGCATGAGAGCAGCACCATTTCGTAGCTCCGTTGTGGCCATTCCGCAACCAATCATGGCAGCCGCTCTTTATCGTTATTTTGGGCGGGGTGGGTGGCGGAGCCGAGCTGTTTTGCAGCCATCATTGTGTGGAGTTCAGTTCATCTCACTAGTTTTGTATTTGTCATGAGGGGTTGTTCCTAATGTTTCTATTTTAGCGAGGTCAAAAAGAGATCCCATTAGTGGCCTACTGATTTTGCTCGATTCCTTTTCTTTTTTTTTTACACGATTTTTCGTTATCTGCAAAGACTAAACAGAGTATTGCGACTCTGTGTTTGTTTGTAAATAGAGAATGAACCAAAGAGAACTAATTCTAAAACAGTAAATACTTGGATAACAATCAATCAAATGGAGAGAGAAGCAGGCACGACGGATTACAACGGGGGCAAAGGCCTGCGTTAACTACCTTTCACTATCTGCAAAGAGAGAGTACTCCTAATAGAAATGAGGGGGGGGGGGCACCATTCAAAGCAGATCAGTGTGCATAAACACGAAAATGTTTTCACTTACCACGTACTTGACATTCGACAGCTTATGATATTTGCTATTAAAAAACCATTGAAATTCACTGAAAAAACCATAGGTTATAGACCATATATAGTTAGGAATTAGCATTTACAAAACCTTGAAAATTCACTGAAAAAACCATAGGTTATAGACCATATATAGTTAGGAATTAGCATTTAAAAAACCTTATTTTACTCACACAAAACCATTGAAATTCCATATATAGTTAGTTGCACTAACTATATATCGCGCACCCGCAATCCACTGCTGATCATGTCACATATTACATCATTCATGACATGGTCAGTGACATCACTGATGACATCACTGATGACATCTCAAATGACATCACTGATGACATCACTGATGACATCTCATTTGACATCAATGACCACATCACTGATGATATCATTCATGTGACAATACAATGCATCTCCTCACATTTTAATATAACCTCTGTTTCACCCAGTGTTAAATACAGAGTATAATTTTTGAAACCATTGACACACCAATACTAGTTACTACATACGTACTCACTGATTCCTACGTCTACACACACATTCACTCATTCACCCATACAATCATTCATACATACAATCACTCATCTTTACAACACTATCATATGCACTCATACACCTATACAGACACTCACACTCTGCCACTCATCCATGGAGTTACTCACACACCTAGTCAGTCCTGTAAAGAATCAATCACACTTCCATTTTCTTGTCTATACAGTTAAACATAGAGCACCTTACATTTTCAAACATATAGTAACACATACTTACTTTCTTATACAATCATTGATACAAGTACACATTGATCTGCACAGAGTCACACACCTCCCAGCCAGCCACACACACACTCAGTCTCCCATACAAATACTTGGACAATCAATCAATAACCCATATAGTTAATCATATAGCTACTGATCAACACATGCAGTAGTTTACAGAACAACAGACATAATGATGCACAAATTAAGATAGTTTAGTCACTAACCCATGCACTCAGTGAGACACATTTAATCACTCACTCATACATTCAGTCATGCACCTACTAAATCCTTCGTCCAGACAGTTATACATCTACTCATTCTTCAATATCTAAAACATATTTAAACTTTACAGAAACACACAGTCACTGGATGATGTCATCAGTGATGTCATCAGTGATGTCATTTGAGATGTCATCAGTGATGTCATCAGTGATGTCACTGACCATGTCATGAATGATGTAATATGTGACATGATCAGCAGTGGATTGCGGGTGCGCGATATATAGTTAGTGCAACTAACTATATATGGAATTTCAATGGTTTTGTGTGAGTAAAATAAGGTTTTTTAAATGCTAATTCCTAACTATATATGGTCTATAACCTATGGTTTTTTCAGTGAATATATATATATATATATATATATATATATAGGAAATCCGCAACATTTTATTTGGAATAACTTTGGCGCCGGTTGACGAATCTTTGCGAAATTTACAAAACTGGGGCACTCCGGTCTGCTCCTATCCTGAAAGTGTTGGAGTGATTTGTGAAGCGGGGGCTGAGAAAAAAGGGGGGTCCCAAAATATGTTTTCCCCATGCAATTTTCCATAGGTACTGTTCATCGCGGCTACAGCCCAAACAGCTGAACGGAATTACACCAAATTTGGCAAAGTTGTAGTCATGTGCCTTTTGCTTATATGGTGTAAATCTGTTCAGTAGTTCCTAAGAAAATTACAATTAAAAGTACTTATATATCTATGGCCTCGGTGGCATCATCTTGTGGGGATTATAAGAGCACCATCCCGATCACGCGCAGAATGCTGATTGGCTGTCAAGTGGTTGTCAACATTCGAAACCAGGAAGTGTTGGCAGCCATTTTGTGCCTCGGTAAAACGAGGATCTAGAAAATAGTGGGACAAGTGTTTAACACGTATAAAGGGGGCATGTAACAAATATTTTGATCATCTAGCCCTGCTTAAGGGGTCCCCCAAAAATTATTTTGGGAAAAAACTGAGAAATGTGCGTTGGGTGCACAGATCCGCCGTAATAAAAATAAAAACGAACTGGGGGCACCTGTGCTTGTTTAAAAATTAGGTACCCGGGATGGCCAAATCCCGGGATTTAAAATATTACATTTGATGGGGGTCCAGAGGGGCCCTGTAGCCCCGGGACCACCATTCCTCGGTGCTACAAAATAAATTGGTGAGGGAGCTCAAAGGTTCGTCTAAGCCCCGGGGATTACCAACTAGACCTGGAAGTAAGAAAGCACTACAGTGGAAATCTGGGCCATGTAGCGCTCTTGTGTTTTCCTGGAAGCGTAAGCGAAGTAGGCTGGACTGACGTATGCCAGTGCTGCACGAGGCTGTGAACGCTGACTCAGAGCTATGGGCGTGGTTCCATCGTGAGCTATATGAGAAATCAACTGATTCGGGTGTCCGTGTTGTAGTGCTGCTGTCACCCGGGTCTTACACGCAAATGTGTCATTATGTCTATAAAGTCCCACAATATGGCTAACATGGAAGGTACGGGGTATCATTGACCTTATATTCATCCATAGTTGCACACATAAAAGATGGTGGACATGACGCATTTCTGCAAATATGAATGTTTGTTGTACATTCAGTGGAGTGTTGTAGCTGTAGTAATACAGGGCTGTGAAAGGTTTAGGTTGCAGTTTTTGGCTCATGAAGGGCAGATAATGTATATAAATATGTGGTCATTCAGGTATACTGTCGAACTTGGTGCTGGAAATCAGTGTTCGAGGCTCGGAGTCGCATCCACATCCTGTTATTGTAGAGAAATAGCGTAATCTACACGTGCCTGAAAATGTACTGTAACTACGGTGCTCATGTAAATTGTTGATATAGTTTTGGGTCGACTTCGCGCTATATAAATATGCTTAAAAACAACAAGAAATAGCACACACTTATAAATTAACTACACAGTTTCTTTGCAGTATTGTAATGATCCACTTTGTACGTTCGTATTTGTAGAATGAGCGAGAGAAATTTATATAATCGAAGTTTTTGTTATTGGTAGAGGTAAGATGGTTGCGTACGCTGTTTACAGCACTATATAATGTGGTAGGGCACAGGAGTAGCATTTTACAAACATAATAAGTACACAGAGACAGATAGATAGTTGAAGTGGGTACGGGCACGTGTGCTCGACTCCTTTTTATTACGTTGCTGTTGGTAACAAGTAGAATAGTAATCATGATACCATACACAGATATTCAATCATAAACTGTTTATGACTTCAGCTGTACAAACGTAGGAGCACTATATGTGAAATAATACACAGAAGATTCTATCATAAAGGGTTCATGAGTTGTGGTGCACTAAGGTAGGATCGGTTTGTGTGGAGCCTGCGATGATGCGTGGTTCAGGCAGAGCCCACTGGTAAGAATGTCTTTTGGCAACTGAATTTTGCCTTAATAAGGCCACGTGGTGATTATTTATGGTGCACTGAGTTAGTTATCCGTCTGGTGCTCAGCGGGTGGTCACCCTGCGATGATGCTGGTTCGAGCGGTCTGTACTCAAAGCATTGAGTATTGCATACTGGACTGAATGAACTTTGAGGGGAAAAAAAACTACCATCAATGGTTATCAATTGCTCTGCAAACTAGGTCTACTGATTGCACCCCATAACAAATTAAACAATTGCATTTCACGCAGTGCATTCTAACTTTCTCAAAATGGGGACGTATGTCTGGTGGCGATGTTAAAGGTGATGCCCCAGAGGTACTTGGTTTTGCAGGTGGTGGAGGTATATTTTGGCGCTTTGTTCTACATTCTTTGTGAGCATAGTTCACAGGATGCAGGGACTAATGGTGCTTGCGCATACTAGCAGTGCCACAAGAGTATTTTTTGTCCCTGCCTTAAATAAATCAATGCTAAATTCCCTACTGTCTGTAGTGTGGATACAAAGCTGAATGTAAGTTGTAAACCCTGCTGTCCGCAGTGTAGATCTTAGGCTGGACAGCATTATCTGTAATCACGATTGAAATAAAAGATGTAACATGTATGGAATACATTGTAGAAATGTGTATGTTTAAGGGACATTATAGTTTAAGTTGTGACCTGTGCTGTCCACAGTGTAGACTGCCATTGAGTATGCCTTTGCACTTGCAGCGTGAATTTACTTTTTCAACTAAACCTAGAACTGATATAAAAGAAGTTTAAGAAGGAAGGCTACTAAAGGGATATTGTATAGGGTTTGATAGACGTTTTACTTTGTTTGGTACTGCACACTGCAAATAATGAAGGAAGAGTCAGTTGAATTCTGCCTGAATAAGGCCACGTGGTGATGAATTATGGTGCACTGAGTTAGTAGTACCTTTGGGACTGAGCATGTCCGTAACCTCCAATGATGCGTAGTCCGGACAAGCCGCACTGGGGATAATGTTTTTTGACTACTGAATTTTGCCTTAATAAGGCCACCTGGCAATTATTTATGGTGTATTGAGTTAGTGGTACGTCTGGTGTTTAGCGGGTGCTCACCCTGCGATGATGCGTGGTCTGAACAGGCTACACTCAAAGCATTGAATGTTGCATACTTCATTGCATGTACTTTGAGGGAAAAAAAAAACCCTACCATCGATGGTTATCAATTGCTCTGCAAACTAGGTCTACTAATTGCTCCCCATAACAAATTAAACAATTGCACTTCACGCAGTGCATTCTAACTTTCTCAAAATGGGTACGTATGTCTTGCGGCGATGTTGCAGATTGGGAGAATTTGGTTTTCTTAACCGATTATAGACTCTTACACAATTTGCATTGGTAGTAATCTTGAATTGTGAGCCCTACTGTTCGCAGTATAGACCAGAGGGAGCCGTCAGAAGGGCCCACAGCCATGTGGCATTGACTTGAGCTGTATAGAGTTAGTGGTAGGTGTGGCTCTCAGCGTCTACACAGCCAGCAATGATGTGTGGTGTGGGCCAGCCGCGCTGGGAGCAATAATTTTTGCCTAGTGAATTCTGTCTTAATAAGGCCATGGGGAGATGCCTTGTGGTGCAGTGAGTTAGTGGTACCTGAAGAACTCAGCGTGTGCGCACCATGCAATGATTTGTGTTTCGGGCGGGTCGCACTGGTACAATGTCTCTTGCCTATTGGAATGCGTCATGTGCAATCGCCATTCCACCTGAATCGTGAGGCCTTACAATGTAGATCAAAGGCAGTAGTCAGTAAAGACATTGAGGAATGTTTTTGTCACATCTTTTAACTAAATCTGAGGACATAAAGTACAATTGTCTCTGCCCTAAAGAAAGCAAGGCTGCATTTCATGCTGTCCGTAGTGTAGATCCAAAGTTGAATTCAAGTTGTGAACCCTGCAGTCCTCACTATTGTTCGAAGGCAGTAGTTAGCATAGACATGAATAAATTCTTTTTGTCGTATCCTTTTACAAAATCTGAGGACATAGAGTACAATTATCAGAGCCTTAAATAAATCAAGGCTGAATTTCATGCTGTCCGTAGTGTACATCCAAAGCTGAATTCAAGTTGTGAACCCCGATGTCCGCACTGTAGATTAAAAGCAGTAGTCAGCACAGATATGGACAAATCATTTTTGTCTTTTATTTTAACAAAATCTGAACACATACAGTACAATTGTCTCTGCATTAAATAAATCAAGGGTGAATCCCCTACTGTCCGTAGTGTAGATGCCAAGTTGAATTCAAATTGTGAACCCTGCTGTCCGCATTGTAGATCGAAGGCAGTAGTCGACACAAATAAGGAGGAATGCTTTTTGTGACATCCTTTAACAAAATCTGAGGACACAGTACAATTGTCTCTACCTTAAATAAAGCAAGGCTTGATTCAATGCTGTCCGTGGTGTAGATCCAATGCTGAATTCAACTTGTGCACACTGCTGTCCACAGTGTAGATTGAAGGCAGTAGTTAGCACAGTTATAGACGAATGCTTTTTGTCACACCCTTTTACAAAATCGGAAGACAGAGATTATAACTGTTTCTGCCTTAAATAAAGCAAGGCTAACTTCAGTGCTGTCCATAGTGTAGATCCAAAGCTGAATTCAAGTTGTAAACCCTGCTGTCCACAGAGTAGATCGAAGGCAGTAGTCGATGCAGACATAAGTTGAGTTCGGAATGGGCCCATATCGAGGAGGCACGTGGTCATGGCGCCAGCCACATGGCAGGGTGAGGACCTTCGCTGTGGCAGAGTTTTTTCTCTTTGCAGAAGTGAACCACGCCCAAGGCGTAGGCCTTGGGGGTGGTTCACTTATGGTGGTTATTTATACTCTTACGCTGGAGTTGCGTACCTTAGACCAGTCCACTCTGCTTCTGCTTCAAGTGGGAGAGAGAGAACACAGCTACATAACCGAGACATTCCCCAGAGTCTGAGATAATATGGTTGCGTCTACTGTGCAGTACACTACAGGTATCAATACTATATTTTCACACGGAAAAGTTGTTTCTATAATGAGTTGTATATAGCAAATCAAATTTCAAAGCTTTATTCGACAGCATGTCATAAAAGCAATTTTACATCCTACACTACACAATAAATACTACAATATTAAAATAATTTTTTTTTTAAACTCATTAAACCATAGCGCTGTCATGTTACAATTTGAGAGAAATTTTATACATAATAAAAAATAGTTCAATAAAACATGGATATTTTAAAAACAAACCTATAGTAAACGGTGTCAGTTAATTCATCAAACAGTGTCTAGCTGTTGTAAAGTGCGGGTGCGTATAGTCCATGACCAACCTAAAAATTTTGCAACAGCAATCGCCAAGCAGGGTGTACAGTCCGATTCCAGCATTCTTAGCGCCTCTGAACACCTGCGTGTGCCTAGATTTAAACACACAGGTTTAATCCACTTCCGTCGTGGGGTTACATAAAGGGGACACACAAACAGGAGATGAGCAATATTCTCAATCGAGTCTTTGCAGTGTGGACATTTGTCATCCTGGATAGCTGACCATTTGCGGGTAAACGCCTTTATAGGAAGGGTCCCGATTCTAAATTGAAAATACAATTTCCTATCAAACGGCCTTTCAATAATGTCCCAGAATAACTCACAAGATGGTAAGGGTTTGATATCCAAAAAACGTCCTGTTAAATTTGTATTGGATCCAAAACTATAAGCGGACGACCATACCATTTCCCAATACAATTTTTTCAATAATACCTTTGATGGGAAGCTTTCAGCATTAGGAGAGTTCCATAGGTGGTCTAATTCCAACTTACTAAGCAGCCCTCTTAGTTCCTTTAACCACAGGATTGAATGGAAGCGATCTGCCCTGATGATGTCCTTTAGGGCAGTGGCATAATGCACAAGTTCAGGAGTAGTCATAATGCGTCTCCAATATAGCAACGGTCGCAGCCGTGCCAAGTCCTCAATGTTTTTCCTGCCAAGGTCATATGCCAGTGCCACGGTTGGAGTGCTTTGGGGAACCCCAACCAGGCGGCGTAAAAACCTGTTTTCTGCCAATTTTAGTTGTTTCAAATTGGAGAATCCCCAAAATTCCGAGCCGTATAAAGAGGCACTAATCACCTTCATGTTGTAGATTTCTAAAGCAGGGGAGATTGGCTTAGTCAATGAGTCTTTATATTTATGGGCCACTGCGCCCGCCAGCTGGTGAAATTTTAGGACAGCCATGTCTATATGATTCTTCCAGCTCATGTTACACTGAAGGGATATTCCTAGGTACGTGAAAGCCTCAACCTGTTCTAGGGGAGTACCATTGAAATTAATTGAACCCTTGAAGGTGTTCCGCTAGTTCAAGCACATGAACTTAGTTTTGGAGGTGTTTATCTCAAGTCCACGTGTTTGACAGAACTCACCGAAGGCATTAACTGCCTTCTGGAGCCCACTCGGTGTTCGAGAAACTATGAGCGTGTCGTCCGCAAACATGAGGACAGGCACGCGTGCCCCTGCTAGAACAGGAGCATCAGTGGGAGAACGGCTTAGATGGTCTACAATGCCGTTGATGTAAATAGAGAACAGTGTGGGTGCCAAGACACACCCCTGCCGGACCCCACGTTCGACAGGGAATATGTCTGTCACCTCGCCCTGAGCCCCCCACCTGATTCTAGCATAATTATCCCCATGTAAGCGGACTAGTAGCGTCAACAGTTCCGGGGCCACCCCAGCTTCTGCAAGCACTCTCCAAAGTTTAGAACGAGGAACTAAATGAAAAGCTGACTTTAAATCAACAAAACAGCGTAGAGAGTCCCATTAGTTAGCGTCACGTTTCTCCAGTACAGAGCTATGAAGAAAAAGACCTGGTCAACTGAACTTGTACAAGGACGGAACCCAGCTTGATAAGGGGATAGAATATCTTTTTCTTCTATCCAAGATTGCAATTTGTTTTGCACTAGTCGACCTATTAACTTTTGAGCAGAGTCTATGAGACTGATAGGTCTATAATTACTAGGTAACGATTTGTTTCCCTTTTTAAAACTGGAATTATTTCTGCACCCTTCCATGAGGTTGGTATTGGTGCACTCCTGGCCACAGAATTAGCTAGCCACTCAAAGTACTGACACCAAGATGGACGATCGCTTAGAAACACATCAGCAGATATGGCATCCATTCCTGGTGTTCGGCCCCCAATCACACAATCTAACGCAATACTGACATCTTCTTTAGTAAATAACTGGCATTGATAAAAAACTGTAGGAGGTAGCGAGCTCTCTCCTTCCGCTAAATCACAAGCGTATTGTGGTTTGAAGAAGTCTACCCATTGATTTTTGGCAACGTTATTTTGTGGGGGTTGTGCCACCCCCCCTCTGTCCCACTTGACCAAGGCCCAAAATTGGCTTTGTTTCTTTGCATCACAGGCGGATTTAAGATCACGCAAGTGGGCCTCATCCCACTGCTTCCTGGCCTCTTTTTGTACTTTCCTATATATATCCCTTGCCTTTCTCACACCTAGGATGTTCTTATTTCTAAGTTCAGTGCTGAGGTTCTGGCGGGCTACTCTACAAGACTTGTTGTACCATCCCATTTTGGGTGACTTTTTATGGACATTATCTAATTTTGTCGGCTTCTTGAAAAACTCCTGGAGCTTAGTAAAAAGGTTCATATGGGCCTCAAGCATGATTTCAGGGAAGTTTTGATTTGTGACATATGAATTTATCTTACACACTTCCTCAACCACCACTTTTTTAAGCTCCTCCAGCCTCTCTGTATTCTCAATTAATCTACCCCATTTTATGTGGCGCAGGTTGTTCGAGGCTATGATATCTAAGGTGAGTTTGCCACCCCTATGGTTTGGTTCTCTCAACCCCATATTTGCTTTGAAGACCATACAGAGAGGATTATGATCACTCTCCATCCTGTTTTTTACAGCCATGTCGATCAGCCTGTGCCACTCTCTAATATCCACTAGAAAGTAGTCTATTCGGCTAGAGAACCTACCATTGTCAAATGTTTTGTTCCCCAGGCGATCTGAAGGGGTGCGTCCATTGGCTGCTCTGAGTCCTCTTGATAGACATAGGGCCTTCAATTGAATGGCCACTGCTGTCCATCTTCTAACTACGGGTAGGTCTACCTGGGAGACACCCCACTTGCTATCCTCCTCTTCTGCTAGGATTTGGTCTTCTTGACCAAGCGGTTCAAATGTGGTGTTAACATCACCCCCCACAATAAAAGACAGCTGTGTTGGGAGTGCTTCAAGCTCAAGGTCAAGAGCGGCGATTACTTCTGATGATTGGCCTCCCACTACTCCCCTTGCATAGATGTTAAATATAACCAGCCCCTGTCCGTTAGCCCACGTAAGGTTGACTGATAAAATGTCATCTAGGGGAGAACTCCTTTGCTGAATATTACAGCATAATGTTTGGCGGACCCAGAGTATCAGTCCCCCTGATGGGCGACCCCTAGGATTTTTTGTAGCTGGGGTTTGGAAATTAAGATACCCTAGATGATGTACTGGGGTCACTGACCATGTCTCCTGGAACAGTAGAATATCAAATTGATCTATAAAGTTACACCATTCAGGTGATGACAACCTATTAGCAATTCCGGCGATGTTCCAGGAAAGAAAAGACAACCCTGCCTCATCTATTTCATCTGCTACTAAACCTAGGGGGGCCTGAGATGTCAATGTACCTTGGGTTTCATCCTCCAACCTTGGATCTAATTCTACCATAGCACTGTGATTACTTAATAATTCAGATGAAAATGCTACTGGACCAGAGGCGAAACATGGTACTATCAGAGTGGGGTCAGACTGAGACTCGGAGTATTTATACTCCTTTCTATTTATTAGAATAATTGGATCATCAACCCACTTCCCTGGGCTCGAGGAGATAGCATTTGTAAGACCAATCCCCGCGTCTGTTGAAATATCTGTTCTATTTAGCTTGACTAATTCATTTAACACTACACTGTCTGCCCACTCAAGTCAATCGCATTCGTTCAAATCTGACAGTGCCGCAAATCTATTTTCAAGACTAATTCCCCATTCACTGGGTTGGGGACCCCTACCCCACCTATTTGACACCAGATTCCACTTTGTCTTTAGTATACTTGGATTCACTGTGCTAACTCTACGATAAAAAAAATCTAGAGTCAGCGGGGTGATGTCAGTGCTCCTACGTTGTAAATAGCATATCACCGGTACACTTGGGATTCTGTAAATTATTGTTGATATGTGAATTTACTCCCTTATTCATAGTTGGTTGCCACATCTCTGAACATTCAGCTATTGTGCGTTTGAGAGGATATGGTATCTTGGTAAGGTCCGTTGTCCTGTTTGCGCTGCCTTTGAGGTAGTAGGGGGGAGGGATCCGGGGGGGTTGTTGTGGTGGCACTGGGTGTTGTGATTTTGTTGTGTGTCGGAGGTGCATGTTAGTACATCTATCACACATACGTCTTTAAATATGGGTGTGAGTGGGTGTAATTCACGCAGTAGATAGTCGACGTGTTTACACCAGTTAAATGTTGATGTTAATTTGTTACTGGTAAGTGGAGCTATCGCCTGTTTTTTTAGTGGTTTGTGGCGATTTTGTTGGTGGAAGGAATCAATTGAAGGGTGCTGATATTTGCAGTTTTTACTACGTTGAGAACAGGATGATAATTAAAAAAGATTGAAAAAAACAGATATGCTTAATGAACATTATAATTAGGAATTATAATTTTAAAAACATTTGAAATTCACTGAAAAAACATAGGTTTCAGGCAGGTTATAGTTAGGAATTATCATTTAAAAAACCTTAGAAATTCATTGAAAAAAACATAGGTTTCAGGGGTGTTATAGCTAGCTGGACATTTCACACATACAAAACTATTGAAATTCCTCCGTTATGGTTAGTTGTACTAACTGTAACTCCCGCGCCCGCAATCCCCTGGTGATGATGTCACATATTACATCATTCATGACATGGTCAGTGACATCACTGATGACATCATTGATGACATCTCAAATGGCATCACTGATGACATCTCAAATGGCATCACTGATTACATCATCCATGTGACAATTAGATACACCTGTGGTACTGAAAATTTTGGACCTGAGTCATAAACATCGTCGTATCATGACGAAATTGATATCAGCAGACCGAGAATGACTAGTAGACTATGCACAAGCATTTTCGTCACGTTGGAGTGACGAAATCACCCTGAATTCTGAGTTTTCACCCTGAACCCTCGGGTTCCATTTTGTGAACGGCAGCCATTTTGTGATTACCCTCACATAGGCCGGTGACTAAGGCCAAAAACAAGTCCGAAGGACACGTACACCTTTGCTGACTTCTCTGCTACCTGAGCCAGCTGACTCCACTGCCCAAGGCCAAAACTGTTCGATCAGTTCCTCTCCCAGTGGCCGAACGAGATAGTATCAAGGCACAACATGCCATAAACCTTTCATCGCACACAAACCCTTCCTAATCTTACACACACCTGCCTCTGTTTCATCTTTATGACCTGCTTTACGAGGAGGAGGCACCCGTTTTTATTGGGGTTTCGTCGATATCTGATGAAAATACTGGGCCTTGCCGGATAATTGATTGTGGGCTGAACTAACTGAAATATGGGCTTGTCATCATGACTCTGCTTTTTCTTTGTAGTGAAAATATGTGAATGGTCAACTGTAATGTAAAGAATGTTTGCCTGAAGCATAATATTTTGTATAAAAAGAGAAGGCTGGCTTTGTAAGGTTGAGCAGTCTCCTGAGAATATACACCATGTTGTACTTCTAGGACGCCTGTTACTTGGTTGCAGCCAATAAACTCGATCTTTGACTTCACCTAGAAGACTCTGTGTTTCTGTAGTCTGAAACAGGAAGGACTCGAAGTCATAGGATGTTGTCCCTGGCACCGCTGGGTTACCGGATCCGAAAAACCCAGTACTTCAGTTGGCGCCCAACGTAGGGCGATATCAGCGGTACCGGTCCAAGCCAGAGGTTCGTGAGGAGCTTCATGTGAAAATTCTGGTGGAAGGCCGCCACTTCATCGACCCCTGCATGGTGACGTGGTCCGAAAGTCTTTGCTGCGAGGTTCCCCGCTTCCCGACGGCTACATAGGACTGCTGCCCTGACTATCGCCCTGTTTTGGACCCTTGATGATTGGTAGAGCGAAACGATACACGAGTCTTCTGGTGACGTCATCGATACCTCAGTTAAGTATAAGTGGAGCGTCTCCCAGTCCTTAGTTTAAGTATCCCCTTGGGATCTTTGATTTGGAACTTGCAAGTACCAAAGCCGAGGGACTCGTGTATTCACGAGACTATCGTATTCGATAATCCTTTGAAGTTTGAAGCTAGACTAGTGAGCGAAGATGCCTGGTCTTAGCAGACTTGGAAATTTGTTTTGTCTTGGTTGTAATAGGGATTCCCGATTGGAGGACTCGTGTCCGGTTCCTCCGATTGGAACTCCAACCTATGAGCTCTACGTGAAACATGGAGTAGGCCCCATCACATATATTGAAGTATGGATCTGATATACCAGGAAAGATGGTGTTTTAAAATGGCCCCAATACGGTAGCTTTGACACGGAAATCCTAAATAATCTAGAGGTTAGACTTTTTAAGAAGAAAGCCCGGCCGGCGATGTTTGACTCTTTCCGCCTATGGCGAAAGGAAGCCAAACAGAAGGAAATTAAATTAGAGAAGAAAAATAAAAGAGAAAAGGGTATCTCGATAATGCAAGCTGCTATGCAATATAAAGATGATGAGGAAGAACAAGCGAGTGAACAGTTGCACAGGCAACGTAAAATGGTAATCGATAAATGTTATCCAGTTTTGCCGCCTCTTCAGCAGGATGCAGCAAAAGAACTTGAAAAAGATCCCCTAATGTTGCATTCATTGAGTTCACCACCCCCTTATGCGCAGAATGCTACAGCACCTCCGCAACGTCTAGTCGTGCAACCCCCGATTGTTGTGCCTCAAGTTCTTCCACAGCCACCAGCTGCTCTTCAGTTGGCTCCTACTCTTCCGGTGCAGCCTCCTCAAGGGCCACCGGCTTTGACATCTGCTCTGCCTTTACTTCCTACAACTCTGACCACTATATCGACTACCACTCCTGGCATTCCTCTTGACACTGCCTCTGCATCTGCCTTGCCTCACTCTGCTTTTCCGCCTGTCCTTTCATCGACCTCCCCCTCTGTTTGCCAGAGAATGACTAGCACTGGTGCTAGCCTTCTATATCCTCTCTTTGGAGCAACAGGTGTAACTCCTGTCTCAGAGCGTAAACAGTTACGTAGCCAACTGCCTGATTCTAGGGAGAAGGAAACATTGAATTATTTGGCACATAAATGGGTTACTGCCCCGATGAGATATGAGCTAGAGTCTGTTATGGATGTCTTCCATCAGTGGGAAGCACCGAAACAGAGATACGTTTTTGAGAAAATGTGTACTTTTCTTTGTGAGGATTTAGAGGAAAATGATTTAGAGCCTAATCCGCCTGAGTTGTGTGGTGTCCGGTTCGATTTTGCAAAAGGCACGATTGTGGGTTCCGATGTTGAGAAAGCAGTTGCGACATTGTTATCATTCAGGAGTGAGGGTGTTTCTCGGTCGTTGTTTGAGTCTGATTCCTCTGTTAAAAAGAAGGTAAGACAGTATCCAATGAGAGAAGTTCCTCCGGTATGGAAGGAAGCAGTGCAGGCTGATGCGGGTCGTAATATTGACGCTGTTCCAGCACACTTTCCGCGCATTTGGGTACATGTTCCATGGAAAAGAGCTCAAGTCTTGGCCCTTAAACAGACATTGCCTGATACCCGTAAAAATCCTGCAGGATATTACAAGGAATTGTCACAGACTGCAGGCTCTTGCATTATGAATTTAGCCGACATAGACATGTTGTTTGGAAATGTTGTTCCACAGCCTTTTTGGGGAAAGATTTGTCATGCGGATCATGATCAAGAGTTAAGTGACTCATGGGCTAATATTAGTGCTGCAAATGACCGACAAGTTGGTGGTGCTAAACCCGAGCCTTTAGTAGCAGATCTCCCTGGTAGGATCATTAATTACATGAAGACTTTAATGCCTGCGATGCGAGTGAATTGGGACTAATTGTCTGCGTGTAAGCAGAAGAAAGATGAAATAGTGTCTGATTTCTTCACTAGGTTCGAAGAGACGTTTATCGACCACAGAGGTCAAGATATGAGTACAGAAGGTGGTCAACGGTTGTTCGTTGACAAGTTTGTGCACAATTTGCTTCCCGAGTTGTGTAAGAAGTTAAAAGATTCAGAAAGTTCGTGGGCCGTTTCCTCTTCAGCACAGATATTGGCTACTGCCCAGTATTACGAAAATCGAGATAAAGATGAGGAAGATAGAGCAGACAAGAAAACGAAAGAGTTAAAAACAAAGGTCCTCTTACAGCAGGCGTACCCGCCTCGTGGCGGCCAAAGTAACTATCAGCAGCCTCAGCAGTTTCAGAGAAACATGCAAAGGACCGAATATCCTCAACAACGTTTTCCTGTAGGCCCTAATCAGTGTGCATATTGTAAAGAAGAGGGCCATTTTAAAAGTAGCTGTCCTGCTTTATTACAGCGTATGAATGGTGTTTCTAGCGCAAGAGGTCGAGGTATTTCACAAGCACCTAGAGGTAGAGGACGTGGAAATTTCCCCCAGAACGTGCGTTCCCTTCCGCCTCAAAATTCAATGAATAGGTTTGATCAGCAGAATAACGCGTCTAGTAGGACAGCTCAGTACTATGCTGATGACTACTATGCAGAAGATGAGAATATGGAAGGTAATGATTGCTAGGACAGCCATAGACAGGGAGACGGAGTTGTTTCAGTTCCAGTAGATCAGAGTGGACCTTATGTTGAGGTGATTACATCAGGTGTGTCAGAGCCTTTTCTGTTGGATACTGGTGCTACAAAGATTTCTATTATGCACTCTAAACTCCCTGGCGCACCTTTGTCTGGCGAAATGAATGTTTCAGTAGGTTTTTCTGGCGCCCCGGTTAGGAACCCGATTTCTAGTCCTATGTCTCTTTCTGTTGGACATTGTGAATTAGAAGCACCCCTTATTCTGACAACAGGTTGCGGTGAAAACTTGTTAGGATTGGACCTGTTGAAGAGATTGTATGCGACATTGTATTGTTCTCCTTCGGGAGTGCAACTTACACTAGGTAAGAAAGTGGTCTCCCCAATGTATTTGTCGAAGGATAAACTTCCGACAGAATTGTCGCTTCTTCCTGATGTTCTTTGGGCTACTGGTCCTAATGATGTGGGTCTTTTGGAAATACCGCCATATGTTGTGACATTGAAAGCCAATGTTAAAATGCCACGCATTCCCCAATACAAGATCTCTAGTGAAGGTGAGAAAGCGTTGCTAGCGATCATTTATGATTTGATTGAAAAAGATGTAATTGAAGAGACAAGAGGCAATGTTTGCAATAGTCCTGTTCTGCCTGTTTTGAAGCGTACTGACCCTTCTCAGCCACCCGTTTACAGATTTGTGATTGATCTTAGAGAGGTGAATAAAATAGTTGTGCCACAATTTCCAGTCGTTCCTGATATCACTGCCCTATTGACTATGATTCCAGCTTCTGCGACTTGGTTCTCAGTGATTGACCTGAAAAATGCCTTTTTCAGCATCCCGATTGCCGAAGAGAGTAGGGATATTTTCGGCTTCAGTTTAGGAGGTCGAAGCTTCCGCTTCAAACGCGCTCCCCAGGGCTACTGTGAAAGTCCATCGATATATAGTCAAGCCTTAAAAGCACAGCTTGACACAATTATTTTACCTGATGGCGCTACACTTATTCAATACGTTGATGATTTGCTTGTTGCTGCAGATACTGAGAAAATCTGTAAAGAAGGCATGTTGTCATTGTTGCATCATTTGTCTGATTTACATCACAAAGTGTCTCTTTCCAAATTGCAATATTGTCGACAAGAAGTGACCTACTTAGGTCATCTCTTATCGAAGGAGGGAAGGAAACTGACCCCAGAAAGAATTCAGGCAATAGCGAAATTGAGTGTGCCTAGGACACAGAGAGAAGTGCGTGCTTTCTTGGGCATTACGTCCTATTGCAGACAATGGATACCGATTTTTTCTTTGTTGGCCAAACCTTTGGTGGCATTAACTTGTAAAGATACACCGCATCCCCTTCCATGGTCTGAAGAGTGTCAGAAAAGTTTTTCCGAATTGCGCAATGCATTATGTTCGGCTCCTGTGTTGGGTACCCCCGACTACAGTAAGCCTTTTACATTGTATGTCCATGAGAAAGACGGTTGTGCATTGTCAGTGTTGACACAGTTGTTCGGAGACAAACAGCGTCCATGTGCGTATTTTTCGTAAACTTTGGACCCGGTAGCTAAAGCATTGCTAAGCTGCTTGAGAGCCACAGCAGCAGCAGCTGTTTCTATTCGACAGTCTGCTGGTTTATCATGAATAATACATTGGTTGTGATGGTTCCACATGCAGTGGACACGTTGTTAAACAGGACCAAGACACAGCACTTAACTAGTGCTCGATTGTCAGGTTATGAGTTAACACTGTTAGCGAGTCATGTGCACATAAAAAGATGCAACACGTTGAATCCAGCTACGTTGTTGCCGATTGAAACAGAGTTAGATACTTCTGAACAGCATGATTGTTTTCTCAGAACAGAAGAAGAAACGAAAGGGAGAATAGATCTTAGTGACACTCCTCTTTCAAAGTGTGATGGTACCTTATGGGTGGATGGTTCATGCTTCAAGCTTCCGAATGGTGATACGACTGCAGCATATGCTGTCACGACTTTGCATACGATCGTTGAAGCTGCACGTATCCCACATAGTTCAGCTCAAGCAGCAGAGTTGATTGCACTTACAAGAGCGTGTGTGTTGTCGAAAGGAATGAAGGCGAACATACATACCGACAGCCAGTATGCATTTGGTGTGGCTCACAGTTTTGGACGATTGTGGAAAGAACGTGGGTTTCTGACTTCGCATGGAGCTAAGATACAGCATGGTCAGTTGGTGAATGAGCTTCTCGAGTCACTTACCTTGCCGTTGCAAGTTGCGATTTTAAAATGCAGTGCACACAAGAAGGTGACTGATGATGTTGGTCGTGGAAATGCATTTGCTGACGAAGTCGCAAAAGAAACAGCGAGGGATGTGATGAGTCGAATGTATGTTGCAGGCCCGTCAAGATGGATTGGTGACGTGGGAATGTGTGAAGACACGATAGAGAGTGTAAAGTCTATTCAAGCTGAAGCTACAGAGAAAGAGTTGAGTACATGGAGAGAGAGTAAGGGGAAATTGGATGTGAATGGTTGTTGGGTTGAATTGTCAGAGCATCAGAGATGGTTGTTACCCGATGCGTATGTGCTTGCAGTTGTTACAATGGCTCATGGAATGGCCCACATCACTGTGAAAGGGATTTGTAAGTTGTTGGCTGCAGTATGGCAAAATGCTAGAATTCCTAAGTGTGCAGAGAATGTGGTCAAGAATTGCATGGTGTGCTTGAAATACAATCCTGGTAGGGGAACCCCAACTCCAGCTGGTCATTTTGCGCCTCCTACGTATCCGTTCGAGGTTTTGCAGATAGATTTCATCCACATGGAAAGGTGCAACAATTTGAAATACGTACTCGTTGTTGTTTGTGCCTTTTCAGGATGGGTAGAAGCATACCCCCTGAAGAACAACACTGCCTTATCCACAGCTAAAGCCCTTGTCAAAGAATTTTTCCCTAGGTTTGGAATGCCGAGAATGGTCTGGAGTGACAATGGGAGTGAATTTGTGGATCGAGTGATGAAGAAAGTATGTGAAGGGCTAGGCATCCAACAGAAATTCCACACTGCAAATCACCCCCAATCAGCTGGACTAGTAGAGTGCTACAATGGCACATTAAAACTAAAATTGGCCAAAATCCAAGCAAGCTCTGGTCTTAAATGGCCTGACGCTCTGCCTTTAGCACATTCTATCAACCAGAATGACTGTGCATTCGCGAGTGGGACTTAGTCCGTATGAAATCGTGTTCGGTCGTCCGGCCAACATATGGGGAGTGCCAAGACCGACAAAATTCAGTGAAATCGAACACCCTGTACTGCTTGACTATTTGTACGAATTGACGGCTAAATTGCGTGTTTTACACCAACAGGTTCACGAAACTCTGCCTCAGGTCTCTGAAGCTCCAGGACATCTGATCGATCCTGAGTGCTGGTCAAGAATTTCCAGCGAACAAAGAATGACCAGCCCCGGTGGACCGGCCCTCACCTAGTTCTTCTCTCAACAAGATCAGCCGTTCGGGTGGAAGGGAAGAAGAACTGGATCCACGGTGTACACTGCAAGAAGGTCCCTTTGCCTCTGCCGTACGACCGGTGGGTCCAGGAGGGTGTTGCTGACTCTGAGACTGAGACTGTGCCTCGTTTTCTACCTTTCAGTGATGCACGCATAAAAGGAACAGTTTCCGAACAGGAAAGTGACAATCTTTTGCAAGGAGCTGTGCCACCGTCAATTCGATTGGACACTACAGAGCCTGAACTCCTTTTTCAGGACCAGACAGTACCTGGGAAGAAACGCTATAATCTGATGCCGAGAACTATGAACTAATAAAAATCTTCCTTTTCTTTGCCTAAGTTTTGAAAGTGCAGCTCTCTCATCTGAGAAACTTTTTTATTTTTGTTTTTCGAACCACCATCCGGGTTCAGCTGTAGGGTAGCGGTTGCCCAAGTCTTTGGGGTGCAGCTGAAGACGTTAGGTCGACAGTTCTGGTTGGGCTAAGGGAGTTGCCCTGGACTGACAGAAGCATTCCTTAGCATAGAACATCCTACCATCGCGAGCAGCATTTAGAGAGGATGGAGTTTTTCGAGATGGAGAGACCTGTCAAAACAATGAACTTTAAAGCTAAAATATGTAGAATGATGACCAAGAAAAGCTTTTTGATATTATGCATTTTTATGTTGTTCAGTGTAATGATGTTTTTAATAGGATATGGGTTATTTTCTTTTCGAGTAACATTTGCACCCACTACACAGTCCACGTCTCCTTCTACTGTTTCCTCGCACTCTTTCCACCCTTTTCCTGAACATGAGTCTGTTAGGAGATTAGAGTTTATTAATAACTCCTTCGTTCAGCTTTTGCACCATCACCAACTAGTAATCAACACGGCTAACTGTTGGGTGTGTGGTCTTATGCCTCACACAACGGATAAAGGTATCCCTTATCTGGTCCTGCCATTCAGCCACAATGGTTCTGTGTGGGCATACAGAACAATGTTCATCTACGCGCATGAAGTCTACCCCCTACATTCTGAAAAGGACAATCCTAAAAATAGTGCTCTAGTTAAGGGTATAGTAGATATGATTAGGGAAGATATTTCCTATGAGACTATCCTGAGAGATGAGACACTAGTATATATAGGATGGAACGTGACCGGATATGGAGTTACTCTGAGTGAGAAACAGCAAGCTAAGAGATCTTCCCCGATTTCGATTGTACCCCATCAGGGTCCCCTATGTCTGCAAGGTAATGGCAAGAATCCCAGAGCTCAGTTAGGGAAGAGTACCTGCACTGAAACGTATGTTTTTGCGTCCCAGACTTCCCCTTCGTTCTTAGCAGCTAAGGGTACCTATTTCATCTGCCATGATAGAGCCTATACATGGTTGCCCCCTGACTTTTCGGGCACATGTTTCGTTTCGTTCCTGTGGCCTCCCACCTACACAGCTGCGGCAGATTACCACAAGACAAGGATAGTTAGAGGTGTCTTCAGTAAAGAAGACACTGCAGGACAAGAATTTGGGGACTTCATGAAGGGTTTTCTGCCGTTTTGGGGACCCATGGCTAACAGCAGGAACATAAGGCAATTGACGAGGGTGGTTGAATCCACCATAGATGAAACTGCCGGTGCCCTTAGTAACTTGACTGCTGAGCTCCAGTCGGATCGTCTTATGACCCTCCAGAACAGGGTCGCGTTAGACGTCATACTTGCAGACCGAGGTGGGGTATGTAAAGTGATCCAATCGAGTTGCTGTGTTTTCATTCCAGATAACGCTCCAACAGTGTACCAGGCCATCTCCAAACTACATAAGATCTCTGAATCTATTCATGTGGATAAAGGAGATTGGTCGTTGATGGGATGGTTCTGGGAACTGATATCCGCCTGGGGATGGAAGATTCTGATGGTCATTGGGATGATCTTAGCCATTCTTTTCCTGTTCTGTCTGTGCGTACAGTGTGCTCCTGCTATATGTGGCCTCTGTGCTACATCGTGTGTAAGGAAACCTGTATCGAGGGACGAGCTAAGAAATAGGATGATGCTACAGCAACATCTCAATGACTTCATGAATATAGACCTGGACTCAGATTAGCATGAGTATAGGTTATTGCCTATGTAAGGGCAAAAGGAGGGTCTGTGGTACTGAAAATTTTGGACCTGTGCCATAAACATCGTCGTATCATGACGAAATTGATATCAGCAGACCGAGAATGACTAGTAGACTATGCACAAGCGTTTTCGTCACGTTGGAGTGACAAAATCACCCTGAATTCTGAGTTTTCACCCTGAACCCTCGGGTTCCATTTTGTGAACGGCAGCCATTTTGTGATTGCCCTCACATAGGCCGGTGACTAAGGCCAAAAACAAGTCCGAAGGACACGTACACCTTTGCTGACTTCTCTGCGACCTGGGCAAGCTGACTTCACTGCCCAAGGCCAAACCTGTTCGATCAGTTCCTCTCCCAGTGGCCGAACGAGATAGTATCAAGGCACAACAAGCCATAAACCTTTCATCGCACACAAACCCTTCCTAATCTTACACACACCTGCCTCTGTTTCCTACTTTATGACCTGCTTTACGAGGAGGAGGCGCCCGTTTTTATTGGGGTTTCGTCGATATCTGATGAAAATACTGGGCCTTGCCGGATAATTGATTGTGGGCTGAACAAACTGAAATAGGGACTTGTCATCATGACTCTGCTTTTTCTTTGTAGTGAAAATATGTGAATGGTCAACTGTAATGTAAAGAATGTTTGCCTGAAGCATAATATTTTGTATAAAAAGAGAAGGCTGGCTTTGTAAGGTTGAGCGGTCTCCTGAGAATATAACACCGTGTTGTACTTCTAGGACGCCTGTTACTTGATTGCTGCCAATAAACTCGATCTTTGACTTCACCTAGAAGACTCTGTGTTTCTGTAGTCTGAAACAGGAAGGACTCGAAGTCATAGGGTGTTGTCCTTGGCACCGCTGGGTTACCGGTTCCGAAAAACCCAGTACTTCACACCTCATCATACAGTACTATAACCTTTCATCACTCACTGTAAAATACAGAATACCATATTTGAACCCATTGACACAGCAATACAAGTATCTAAAAGCCCACTCAGTGATTCCTAGATCTACACACACATCTAATCAATTAACTATATATTTACTCATACATGTTGTGAATGATCAATAGAGCACTATCACATATAATTATACACCTATATTGACTTTATGGTTTAGACAGACTACTTACCACCTAAGCAGCCATGTGAAGGTCCCATGAAGTAAAACATTACGTTATAATGGTAATCACAGTGGCAATAATCTTGTGGCCCAGGCTTGATATTATCACCCAAAATGCGTAGTGTACAGTAGCTTCTCTGTAAAATCTATAATTAACTCTGAGCAGTGACAACAGATAGGCTACAACAGTCTGACAAACAGATCCACAACCTTGTTACGCAACTTTTGAGTCACTTTTATCATGGGTAAAGTGATGCAAGGAGCTAGTAAATCTACGTCTGGTTCAACAAAAAATCTCAACTCCAGACTCTGCGACACAGTTTTAATGTTGTTTTCTCTCTCTCTCACTCTCTGTGACATAATGTCTCTTTCTCTCTTAAAGTTAGACACTGCTGTCTGCTTGGATGTGTAGAAGATCAGCCCAACTTAAGTGGTGAACTCCACTCCCTAATGTGTTTGGGCGCAAAGTTTACACAACGGTAAGCACAGAGGCCTACATCTAAAAATCCTTCATAGGAATGCATTAGAAATAATTCGGAATAACGGGCGTCAGTAACGCAATAGGCACTTCCATATAGACTCCACTTGAACGCGGCACTATAACAGAACAGGAATATACGAGTCACACTGCACACGTAAAACTGTAGAGTTACCACAACTTCTAATGCTTCAGCTCATTTACTCACATCTACATAATTCTAAACTCTAATTTTCTTTTTTATTTTGCAGATTACCAATCGGACACCTTTTGGAATCCATTTCACAATTTCTTTATAACATTGTTTAAGTTATTTTGCCAGTTCTAATATAGTTATAATTGAGTTTCGTTTATATTTATTGTTTAATAAAAGTTAATACAAAAAACTACATACTTCTTTTATTTTGTGGGGGAGGGGTATGACGGTTCACAATAAAAATAATGTTGAAATACTATAGTAAGATATTCAAGACTAGGATTGAAAACTACTGAGTACTAACTAACTGATATAATAAATACAACAGTGAGAAACTACTAAAATGGCGGTGGACTGAGTACGTAATCAACGTTTGTCGCCTCGGCACTACCTTTCAAATAAATATATAAAAAATATCACTATTAATACTGTACAAAAGTACAGCACCGGATGAATCACACAAACCGGGAAAAGAAAGCGACAGATTTACTAACTGATATAAAGAAAGGTTTGCTTGTTGAACTTGAAGAAAAAGAAAACGTGAACTTTGAAACGACGCTGAGCATGCGAAGAGAGTACAACTGCTACACCAAAAAAGGAAAGTTTTACATACAAAAGTCGATACATTATTGTCGCTTTTATCGGCAGGAAATTGCCGATAAAGTGGCGATAATATGCTTGATAATAGGCCCTTGTAACTTCCCATAGCAGCCCAAGTTCTGGTGTTAACCTGGGCTGCTATGGTTATTCACAAGGGCATATTATCAAGCCCATTATCGCCGCTTTATCTGCAGTTTTCCTCCGATAAAAGCGATGATAATGTATTGCCTTTTGTTGAAAATATGGCCCATTGCTCTTTTTTTGATTATCTTAGGTGCATATCATCAAGGACCGGTGTTAAAATTATCGTCATTTTATTGCCAGGAAACTGCAGATACAACAACGATAATGAGCTTGATAATACGGCCTTCTTATTTCCCATAGAAGTCCATGTTAACACCACAACATAGCCTTCTATGGAAATTTACAAGGACGTATTATCAAGCCCACCCTCCCAACATTAACTAAAAAACATAGCCCTTGTAAATTCCCATAGCAGCCCAGATTCTGATCCTAACCTAGGCTGCTATGGTTATTCACAAGTACATATTATCAAGCCCATTATCTCCGCTTTATCGGCAGTTTCCTGACAATAAAAGCGATGATAATGTATCGCCTTTTGTTGATAATATGGCCCATTGCTCTTTTTTTTGACCAGTAAACTTAGGTGCATATTATCAAGGACCGGTGTTAAAATTATCGCTGTTTTATTGGCAAGAAACTGCCCATAAAACGGCGATAATGAACTTGATAATAAGGCCTTGTTTTTTCCCATAGACCCCATGTTAGCACCAGAACATAGGCTTCTATGGGAATTTACAAGGACGTATTATCAAGCCCACCCTCCCAACATTAATAAAAAACTCCATACAATGCAGACACCCGGAGCTAGAAGGTCATTTTACATATCACTGCCCCAGAAAGGTGGCGTCCCCTGTGATGTGTATGGGGAGAGAAAGAGAGAGAGCTCAAAACATTTTTTTTAAAAAAAAGATTCGAGGGGTGCCGCTCACCGAGACTGCGGGGATTAGGACCGTAACACCCCCCCCCCCGCATACTTCAAAATAAAACCAGAAGAGTGCCGTTCCCCAGTGCTCGGGGCACCTTACAAGCCCCCATTATGCAGAAAAATTGCCCCCGTAATTTACCCCCCCCCGGGACCTAATGAATAGAACGGACTTCTACTTTTATTTTCACCTTTTCCACCGCTTCTTTTTTTTTCACCTTTTCCACCGCGTACAAGTACTGCATGAGTACCCCGACATTTTTTATTTAAAAAAAAAATAAAAATTGAGCCTAAAGATCCATGTACCACCCTCTGACCATGACTATAGGCTCAGAATGTTTCTACCCTGCCCCCTTTCCTTATTTCTCAACTTTGTTTTACTGTTTTCTTGTGACTCTGCTCTCCCGACAAACAACATGGCTGCCAACACTTCCTGGTTTAGAGTATTGACAGCCAATCAGCACGCAGCTCCTGCTCGTAATTGTAGGTATTTCCATATGCGTACGCCGAGATTTTTCTTTAAAAAAAAATATAATAAAATATAGAGCCTAAACATCCATGTACGACTCCCTGACCAAGCCTAGAGGGTCAGAATATCTCTACCCTACCCCCTTCCCTTATTTCTCAACTTTGTTTTACTGTTTTCTTGTGACTCAGTTCTAGCGACACACAAGATAGCCGCCAACACTTCCTGGTTTCGAGTGTTGACAGACAGTACACAGCCAATCAGCATGCAGCTCGCGCTCGTAATTGAACAAATTTCCGTACGCGTACTGCACCCCGTCTCTAGATATCGCTATGATTATACTTGCAATTTTCAAAGAAACTACTGAACGGATTTACACCATTTAACAAAAAGCACAATCTACGAACCAAACTCTACTTCTCTGCCAAATTCCGTGTAATTCCGTTCAGCCGTTCAGGCTGTAGCCCTGGCTAAAGGTCCCTATGGAAAATTGCATGGGGAAAACACGTTTTGGGATCCCTTTTTTTTCTCGGCCCCCACTTGACGAATCACCCCCAAACTTTCAGGGAAGGAGCGGAACTGAGCAGGCCATTTTCTTGGAGAAATTCACGAAGATTCGTCCACCGGCGCCAAGGTTATTTCAAATAGAATGTTGTGGGTTTCCTATGGAAACTAGGTCCTAACTATAACTACCTACTGGCGACCGCCAGTAGGTAATGTATATCTGTATATGTATATCTGTGTATGTGTATTTGTGTGTTTGGAGCAAGAGATATATAGATACAGAGATAGATAGACATACATAGACACACAAACATACACACATATGGTTTAGACAGACTACTTACCACCTAAGCAGCCATGTGAAGCTCCCATGAAGTAAAATATTATGAGATAATGGTAATCACAATGTGATAACTACAGTGCAATGCATCACGTTGTAACAACTGACATTCGAATACCGAATCCCATTCGCATATTCAACTATGATCCTGCCCTTCTTTCCCACAAGTGGATGATACACATAAAGCGTAATGGAGTTGAACAATTTAACTTTATCAACCAGAACTGTAATTAACAGTATGTTTATGTTCCTTCAAGGAATATTTGAACAATTAGCACAATAGTACTGTTCTTTGTTGATCAAGTTTTTGACAACTATTGAAATGACTGGTGAGTCAACAAATAACAACACAACCTTAAAGGCAGGAATTTCATAAGCCTTATTCTGAGAATGAGGATGTCTGATTCATTCCAAATCCTCTACCAAAGTGTGAGTAGATCCTTATACTATTCAACTCACACAATTGTGTGTTTTGTATTGATTGTATATTTACATCCCTAAATTTGCTAGGTATGCTCAACATGTCTTGATCTCTTCCCATTCTGTTACTGTGGAGTGTTCGCTGGCCATTTTACTTGACAACACAGGTGTTAGATGTAGAGTGGTCTGTTGCTTTCAGTTCTAATGGTAATTCAGAAAGAGGTCCAATCTGAATTATAAGTGTATGTCCTCCCAGGTGATAAGCTGGCATGATTAAATGGTGACAAACAGGAGCAGTTTGTTCCTGCTGGAGGCAAAGAGTCAAATGGACAGAACTGGTGCTAATGCTTGTGCTCCTACTGCCCAATAGACTTTAAAGGCTTAGGGCCTGGCCCAAGAAAGAATATATTGATTCCCTTCTTAAGGCTAAATATATTAACAAAGACTTCCAACTCCTGGTACCAGATTGTAAATTTATTTTGGGCAATATTTGTTATTGAGAACTGTGTAACAGGAATTATGTTTCTTTTATTTGTTTTGTTATGGTGTAACTACATATAAGGTGCAGTATTCTCCATGGTTTATTGGCACTAAGGAAATGAAAGCAAGTTGTGCTGGTAGGGTTCGAGAAGCTAGATGGAACAAACTTGTTTTGAGAAAATGTGTAAATGAAGGTTGGCTGGTTTCTTGATTGATTGCTTCAGGTAGAGAGCTCCATAACTTGGGTGAGCATACTGAGAAGTGCAGCCACTTATCCTGGATTTGTTGAAATTTGGTGCCACTAATAGGCTGGCTGTGAACAAATGAAGTATACTATAAGGATTGAGTTGAATCAGGCCCTTTCTACAGGGTCACAGCAGATTTTCGCCTTTCTTTGCTGAACCAGTTTTGGTAGCTTTTAGGACTCTACTCACTTTACTCCAGCTGAACAGTGTGTGCTCTCCATTACACATGGTAAAATAGGTACACACCTGACTGGAATATTTAATTTACTTATAAATGCCCAGTATATGGTACTACATGTACACAGGGCCTGTAAATGTAATTATATTAGTGGGTTGCGGCACTGAATCTCCTGTCCACAGAAGAGCATTTTAAAACATGTCTCAGACCTGCAACTGCAGCCTTTACTGCAGTTTTAAACTGCAAATTTTGACCTGGAAATATAAACCTTTTGCTAGGCCTAAACCTTCCTTTTTAATACTTGTAAGACACCCGTAATGTATGCCCTAATATCTCACAGGGCAGCGTGCATGGTATTTAAAAAGGACAAAATGTATACCTATGTTTCACATGTCATATCAGTGAAAAAAAAACCTCCTAAAGTCATTTTTCACTGATGTAATGCTACCATTCCCATAGACTAACACTCGGTTACCTTATTACATTTAATAAGTGATAACCTCAGTTTGGTAGCAGATAGAGAATTACCTCTTCCACTCATTTGAATTGTAATGTAAAACCCACTTCAATGGTAAAGTTAGATTTTAAGTTACTTTTCAGAAAAATAAATTTTTAGGAAGTCAGCATTTTTCTTCCTAAACCAAATGTGCCTTTCTGCCATGGTCACATGACTGTAATGGCTCTCCTGTGGGTGATGTGCATTCCTTCCAGAAATGGACCAAGAGGGACCTGTGTGTGGGAAAGGTGTTCCCCTCTTGAGTGGCATGGTCTGGAGGTTGCATGCTGCCCTTCCTGAGCATCACAGGGTAGCCTGAGGGCTGTGCCCACTTCCTTCCTGACTTCTGAAGCTGCCGGTGCTGTCACTGGTAAATGTTGCAGACACTTGGGCCTCCTTGTCTTTTGTTCTGCTTGACAGGTTCGAGGCAAACCCAGGAGAAGGGGAAGAACTGACTAGAAACAGTTTAAGAGTAGACACAGAGAGAGACTCCCACACACAGGCTGGCACTGAGCATAAAGGTGGCACCCTCAGAAACTCTCACCAGAACACTCATGGACCTGTGGAAGATTCAGAAGAAGGACTGCCCTGCTTCTCTGAAGAAGGAAGACTTGACCTGCTTGCATTGAACCCAGGTTTCCCAGAAGTGACTCCAAGTGTCAGTTGGCTGACCTCCTATTTGAGCTACAGGGACAAAGCAAGCCTCCAAAGGCCCTCCCTGCAACTGCCCAGCTGACAAACACTAACTGGACCTGCCTGAGCTTTGCTGCTGGCCTCCGCTAGATCGAGTTCTCATCCCCATAAGGTGACCTACCATGTCCCAGAACCTTGGCTGGCCTCATAGTGTACTCCTCTTACTTTAAGGCTGCAAAGACTTGACTGTAGATCAAAATCCAGAGTTTTGTGCTCCTCGAGACCCTGAGTGGACTTTTTGTCTCAGCAATGACCAATGCATTGCCTGCTAAGGCGAAGTTACAATGGTGACATGCTCTTTGCGCCTACAGCAACTGCCTTGTCTCCCACCAATGTGGACCGCTAACTGCGACCTGCTTTTCGCTCTGACAAGGATCTCCTTGTGGCTCCTGCCAATGCGAAGCTTTGACTTAGGCTCCTTGCTAGGACTTTGACTGTGAGAAGCAAAACTCTTCACCAGGATGAACCTGATTCCTAGATCTGATCCATCGTCCATTGCTGGTGGCCTCAACTTGTGACTCTGACCCGGTCCAGCGCAACCAAGTAGCCACGACTGGCACTTTGTGCTTTTAGATGCTATTTTCACCTTAAATTTAAATATTCCTAACTCTGGTTCTACATTTTGGATTATTGCCATTTTGGAGTTATTTTGTTCATTAACGTTTACTCTATATATATAAATTGGTTTGGGAGTTTTCTTGTGTTGTGGTTCACTTTATTTCTGTTTGAGTGCTGGATAACAACTTTACTCATTGCCTCTAAATTAAAACTGACTGCTTTTGTGCAAAGTTATCAGAAGTTTCATCACAGGTTTATTTAGTGACCTTTGTGGTTCACCTTGACAAATACTGTGTTTATTACATGAATTGAGCTCTCACCCACCTCAACTAATAAATTAATATTGGAAGCGAAGGGGGCCCGTTGCTCTCTATTGCTCGCTGATATCCTGCATGATTGACCCTGGTGGGAGCATAAGCCCAGGGCACTACATTTTTCCCAAAAAAAACGTACCCCACAGCAGCTACTGAGGTCGTCATTCACCCTGGTCGGACTACAAGTACCAGGGTGCAATACTCGGAAAACCAGCCCCACTCCCACTGCCACAGGTGCTACAGGTGAGGGGAAGGAGTTTCGACAGCTCTACAAAGAGCAGCCTCTCCCTCCGAGGCGCGGGTTGCGCTGGAAGCGAAGGGGCCCGTTGCTCTCGATTGCTTGCTGATTTACTGCATTATTGACCCTGGTGGGAGCATAAGCCCAGGGCGCTACATCTTTCCCGCAAAAAACTTACTCCACAGCAGCTACCGAGGTCATCATTCATCATGGTGGGACTACAAGTCCGAGGGTGCAATGCTCGGAAAACCAGCCCCACTCCCACTCCCACAGGTGTTACAGGTGAGGGGGAGGAGTTTTGACCGCTCTACAAAGAGCAGCCTCTCATTCCGCAGTACAGAACGCGAACAGACCACACCCGGGCGAAGCCCGTGCCATGGGCGGGCCCGTCCTTGCCCGCCAGCTCCAGGAGGAGGTAGGGCAGGGCCACCTCTCTTGGGTTTGCTGTTGGGGATCGTTTTGGATAAGACATTGCTGACTTTTCACAATTCTTCGGCCTAATGGTGTTTTCTGACCTGCATTTCATGGCATCTGTGGTCTGTTGTTCACCTTAAAGACATTCAGAGCAAGCTCAACTAAACGAGGACCCCAAGTTCGCCACGTGTGCACATGGGAAGAATTTTCCTCATTACTCTTGGGATAAAATTTGGACTGGGTTGATTGACTCTTGCACATTAGACTAACCTTGTTTTGACTTCTGTAACACAAAAGTCCGCAGTTACTCGTTCCATTTTCTCACCCTTTTCTTTTAAATGGCAAATTCTATTCCACCCGCTCCAATATTTCTGTGAGCAACTGCCCTGTATCGAGAGTGGGGTGGGCATGGTAAAAGGCATAACAAGCAAAATGGGGAAACGTACTTGTGTTGTAAAACAGTCCGACCAAAAACGACTACCACTCCCTGGTTACCACCGACCTCGATTGACAGAATGTTCCAAAGAGCGATAGGGGCGGTAACGACAGAAATTGAACTAACTGAGTTGCCTCTCTTTAACTCCTGATCTGTGCCCATTGTTGCTAAACCAGACCCCATCAAAAACCCCTACTCCGCCCCTACCACCCCAAACAAAAACAATGCACCTTTGTCCGCAACAAGAAGCCTGAAATGGAAAATCATTAGGGGTGTGCCATTGATACCATACACAAGACTGGCAAGAGCAAGCAAGCAAGCAGGGAGGCTCCAAAGAGTAAGAAAGCCAAAGGAGGGTCTACAACCAGCTTGACTATCCCCAAAGCAGCCAGAGACTGCACTGCCAGCACACAAACTGATCTAGTTTACCCCTTTTAGGTTCAGAACATGGTCAAAGACTTATTGGCCCAAATTAAAATTCTCATAAAGGAAGGAATTGCCCCACTAGCTGAGCGCCTATTTACTCTGGAGACTCTGGGGAATAGCAGGGCAGTAAACATGAGTAATGGCCCTGTCCAGTCTGTGGTGAGGGGGACGGATTTTAGCTGCCAAGCCGCGATGACTAGCTCGACATCTGTGGATAGAGAAGGGATACTTAGGAGCCACGACTCTACTATTCCATGTGGGGCCAGCAGATCTAACAACCACGCTAGCAAGGGAGCTAAATCAGTCAAGCCGCCACCATCTAGACCAGATCAACAGCAGGTGCAAACCCATACCGATTGTCTATTACCCATGAACCCTAAGTCCGATATCAGGGATAACAGCTTAGCTAACACCCCTCAGCCTGGAAACAAAAATGTTATCACCCTGACAGGGACCAGTTAGCACAGTGAATGGTGTAGAGGAACAGAGACCATAGTGGGCAACTTAGAAGCAACGATTCAACCAACTATTAATTCGCCCTCAGCTGCAACCCCATATGTGGTAGCGTTGACGGGAGTACTGGTGCTTAAAAATGGCCAGAGCGAAACCTATTTGGAACTTAGGAACAAAAGCCTGTTCTGGCTAGCAAGGCACAGGCAGCTACCCTATGAAAGAGCGGGGGAAATCATTATGGTCTGCAGAGCGGGTTGCGTTGGAACCAGCCCCAAGCAGAACCAGGTAGATTGTGTAGTCATACATTTTAGAAATCCCCAGACTGTAAGCTGGTTACTGACACAAGAGCTGAGACCCCAGGAGCCATGTACTGAGATACAATCTGTACCACTAGACTATTTTTACCCACGTGCTCACAAACCAGCCAGGGCCATTACCTCCACAGATCACCTTAGACGCCATTGAATTTTCAGGACTACTTCCACAGGCAACCCCCTCCGAGACCCCTACTGTTTAATGCTCCACTATGGAACAGATTTGAGGGCCTTGAAGAAGTGGATTGACAAATAGAGGGGGAGGGTAAAGTCTACAGAGGGACAACTATAGGGCATTACTCTGAGGCCGAGGTGCCTAGAGCACACCAACCAGCTGTGCATAATACTCCTAAGGTAAGGGCATACATGTGGGGTAAGGAAATTCTAAAGCAGTGGGGAGTCGGTGATCGTGCAATATTACTGGAATGGTCCCCGAATCCACCATTATTCCCAGTGTCCAATTCTTTAAAATGCACTGAGATGGGGACACAATTATCTTCTGGGACCCTGGGTAACACCTCTGAGGCTGCATTAGGAGGCACATATACTAAAAGAATCCATGCATTCAATGATGCCAAGGCCCCACAGAACTTAGGGAGGAAGTTTAAAGTTTTATCATGGAACGTTGCAGGCCTGAAAACCAAATTATCTTGTTCGAATTGGGAACTATTCGTGGACCAATTTGATATTTGTTTTTTTCAGGATACCTGGGCACGTTAAGATTCGCACAGGGTGGGGTTTGCGTCATTCAACATCCCAGCCACCTCAGGAGGAAGGGGCAGACCATCTGGTGGCCTATGCATTTGGGTGGGTTCCCATCTTGGCTGCATAGCCAAACAGTTGGATACTTTTTCCAATGACATCCAATGTGTATCACTTAGCTTCCCAAACAACTTGGCACTGGCTCTCATTAATGTCTATTCCCGCCCTGTTAGTGTGACCAAGGAATCACCAACGTTTGATCACCTGATTTCTTTTATCACCGCGGTTCCCCTAATCCTTGGGTAATAGTGGGGGGAGATTTTAATTGTCAATTCAAGCCACTTCCCAACATGACCGACTCAACTTTTTTTTTTTTTTATTAAAATTGAAATCATGTGTATACAAAAATATCTTTCCATTATAATACAGTTAGGACCAATTCATCTTAAATATCTTGTAGAGATAAAAAACATCAAATTTTAAGGCAGATTAGTAAATATCACAATAAAAAAGGTAGACAATACATAAAGGAACGAGATCTAGGACTTTCTAGCATCCCTCCAGCTAGTTGGGACCAATTCATCTTGAATATCTTGCAATATAAAAAACATCATATTTTAAGGCAAATCAGTAATTGTCACAGTAAAAAGGCAGAAAATACATAAAAGAACGATATCTAGGACTTTCTAGCATCCCTCCAGCTTTCAAGAGGGGCCCAGATATTCTGCCCCAGCTCCCTCATCTTCCTTCCCCTTCGGGAATATAAGGCGGCTTCGATATTATGAATGCCAAGTAGTCTGGATAACCACATCTGGAATGAGGGTGCCATAGAGTCCTTCCACCGTGCGACCAACAATATTTTTAGGACTGCAACACCGATAAATACAAAAGCTCCTGCCTCTTTTTTCAATTTTAACTTAGAATCTAGTCCAAATATCAACAGGACCGGGGATAGGGTAACTTTAATCCCTAGCAGCCCCTCCCAAAATCTTTCCATTTCCGAAATAAGCTGTTTCAGAGCACTGCAATCATAGAACATATGAACTAGATTAGCCGGCCCCCCCAAACACCTAGGGCACCTGTCATCATCTCTTTTCCCCCACTCAAAAAGCTTGGCTGGGGTGTAGTACAGCTTAAATAGTGTTTTGTAATGTTGTGCCCATAGGTTTGTGGATCAGAATAAGCTGCTTGCCATCTGCAGCGCTCTGTCCAAATCCACGTCCGGGTCCCCGAGTTTAATTGCCCACGAGGCCTCGACCTTTTCCATATCATCTTGCCATGTCTCGTAGAGGGCCTCATAGATCGTACCGATCCTGGTCCCCCCACCCAAGACATAGACAAGGATCTTAATTCTTCCACCTGGGTTATGTCTGGGTCTAATGGCCATCGGTGTTTGATGTAATTGCATGAACTTAAAGCTGTGTTTTGATTCCAGTCCATATTTCCGTTGAAGTTCAGCAAAACCCATTAGGGCAGAGCCACCCCATACATCCCAAATTCCTAAAGAATCCCATTCAGACCCCCCTCCATCACAGCTCAGGTATGGGAAAAGTTTGGAATTCCATAAGGGTGTGTGATAGTTAAATTTCAAAGTACCTAAAGACTTCATAACTTCTTTCCAAACCCACCATGCAGTATCCAATACTTTGTATATTTTTGTTGTTGTAGTATCGCCAGTCAGTATTGCGTAGCAGTGAACCCACAGCCTCCTTCCCCATCAGTAATTCATAAATAGTGGGTGGGGGAATGCTACCTGGGAGCTTGTGAATATATATTGAAGTTTTGCCCAGAAGTATCGCCATTTGGCTAAACAGGGAAGCTAGGAGGTAGCACCTAATGTTGGGGGCACCTAGGCCACCTCTTTCCTGTGGAAGCGCAAGATATTTTAATGAGCGTCTTGTCTTTCCATACTGCCACAGGAAGTTGGTGAATGTTCTCTCGATGTATTTAAGCAGGTTTTCCCCCAGCATTAGCGGGATTGACCGAAAGATATACAGAAATCTCGGCATCATAGTAATCTTTAGAACGTTAGTTCTGCCTATTAATGAAAGATGGATAGTATCTATCCGTTTTAACTCAGATGTAACTGAGACGATCAATGGTTCATAATTCTCTTTGACTATAGACTCCATTGACGGGCTAATTTTGACCCCCAGATAGGTTGCCGAGTCTGTATATCTACTATCCCGTTTAAAGATGTTGCTCGTACACACTATCTGGGTCCTATTTACATTAAGTAGGTAGCCTGAGCATCGGCCAAACTCTGTAGTTATTGCCTCTAGATCCAGCATTGCGGCAGCGGGCTCTGGAGTTAAGACTGCCAGGTCTTCCGCATAAGCCAACAACTTGGTCTCATAGCCCCCAAATATCACTGGATTGATGCCCCTGCTTCCCAAAATCCTTCTTATTAACGGGTCAATATATAAAGTAAAGAGGATTGGGGAGCAGGGGCACCCTTGCTGGGTCCCCCGGGAAATGAGGATTTTATCTGAGGCTCCTCCCATTAGCTGTATGCTTGCACACGGGTCCACATACATAGCCCTTATAGCCATAATGGCTATTCCTGTCCTGTTAGTGTGACCAAGGAATTACCAACGTTTGATCACCTGACTTCTTTTATCCCCGCGGTTCCCCTAATGCTTGGGTAATAGTGGGGGGAGATTTTAATTGTCAATTTGAGCCACTTCCCAACATGACCGACTCAACTCTTAATGAGGAGGATGCACACTGGTCCATTCCTGAACCACAAATTCCACCAATAAAGGCCTGTCTCCACTGGCAATCCAGATAAATGTATTTACGTTGACCTATTCTCTGAGAGCATGCAATGACGGGACACCCTCAGACACACCAGGGAACTTCACTTTTAATAGAACCTGCCAAGCTTCCCTTCTTGATTACATCTTAGTGGAAACAAAGCATTGGCACAAAGTTGTTGCTTTTGTAGTATATTCTCGCCATGACAGCGACCATAATGCTTTATCACTTGTATTGGACTTACCAGCCCTGGGAACTGCCCGACCACAAGCTCCACAGTAGATAGCGGTCTAACGTTGGCCAACAACAGGAAAAGAATAAAATGGGAGGCAATACATCAGTCACCAGGGAAGCTGTCTGTATTTTACACAGCAGTAGTCTTTGTCTTAACAAAATTAAGTGAACTGGTCTCAGGGGCACCCACTCCTGACTTATTTAAAGACATCGCAGCATTGCACACAGGGATCTCATCTAAATTAGCGGACGTTTTCCATCCAGAGATGCTTACTAAGAGGTCCACCTAAAGCTGAACCCGGACAAGACCGAGTTGGTCCTTACGGGTGGTTGCTCCAGTCCCTGGAATTCTCTATTTTGGCCTTCTTCTTTTGGGCCCCCTCCTTCTCCTTCTGCCTCAGTCAAGACATTAGGTGTCAAACTCAATAATCAACTCACTCTTCACTCTCAGGTTAGTCATGTCGTCTCTTCCTGCTTTCTCACTCTTCGCACAATTCGCACTGTCTCTCGTTTTTTCTCTCCTTTGGCACTCAAACTGATTATGTCCGCTCTTGTTATCTCCCGGCTAGACTACGCAAATGCCCTGTACAATGGCATTCCAGCGTATAGCCTACGGAAACTTCAATTGGTTCAAAACCAGGCAGCTAGACTTATTCATGGCCTTTCTCGCTCGCATCATTGCACTCCCATTCTTAAAGCACTCCATTGGCTGCCAGTTAAAGAGAGAGCCTTGTTTAAGTTGGGTTGTATGGTTTTTCACTCACGGCAGGGCTTGGCTCCCGCCTTCATCTCTTCTATGCTCAGGGAGTACACCCCCACCCGAGAGCTCCGCTCCTCTTCCCAGTCCTTGTTGGTGGTCCCCCGTTTTAAACGCAAGAGGTGGGGTGGGTCGAACTTTTCCACGTTGGCACCCTCCTTTTGGAACTCTTTACCGGACCACCTAAGACTGGCAACACATTATCTTCCTTTTCGGAAAGACCTCAAAACTTTTCTTTTTAAACAGGCCTTTCCTCAGTGATATGTTTTCACTTTTTTCAGTTCCACCAGTCCTTGGCACGGTGCTCACTTTCCCCCATTGGTACCCTGCCCTCCATAGCGCCAAGAAACCGTTGGTGAATGCTGCGCTTAATAAATATTTTTAAATTAAATTAAATTAAATTAAATTAAATTACAAAGTAGCCATCCACTCCTGGTTTAATGATAGCTGCCGCAAGACCAAACAGGATATATTGGTGGCTATAAAAGCCAACAACAAACCACTCATCAGGCTAAAGAGGGCGTCGTATAAAGAGATCACACGTTTAGCAAAAGAGGAGTGGGAACTGAAGAGATTGGATGATTTAAAAATTGCTATAAGCTCTAAAGACTTGAAGAGGTTCTGGTCAATAGCCAGCACGGGAAGTAGTGAGGGCAAACTAGCAGTGGAACCTAACATAGCTGCGGAAGTGTGGGAAACACACTTTCAGGCTCTGTACACCTCCAAGGAAATTCTATGTTCCTATCTCCCCCCAGCACCATCCCATTACAGGGATAACTGCGAAGAAGCGTCGCAGTTCACTCTGTCAGAGGTGGTAAAAGCAATAAACAACCTCTCGCCCGTCAAAGCTCCTGGACTGGATAAGATTCTGGGAGATCTTTTCCAGCACAAGCCAAAAATTTGGGGACCTTATTTACTGACCCTATTCAATGCCATCCTGAAGGGTATGCCGATCCCGGAAACCTGGGCATGAGCAGAAATAGTCCCTAGTTTCAAAAAAGGTTCTCCTCTTCCACCAACTAATTACAGACCGATTATTCTGATTGATGTGGCACAAAAGCTCTTGGCGAGACTAATTCTTGACCGTTTACAAGGTTGGATGGATGACCACGCGATCCTAAGCCCATATCAGGCTGGCTTTAGGAAGAACACTTCCACAATTGACCACATTTATAGATTACAAGTAATTCTGTGGAAAACGGTGAGAATGGCGGGTGGAAGCTTATATGCAATTTTTGTGGATTTAAAGTCAGCCTTCGACTTAGTGGCCAGGGGAAACTGTGGGAGGTACTTATAGAAATGGGGATTCCCCCTTATCTCCTGACTATACTTGTTAGATTACATGATGCAAATTTTGCCAAGGTAAGATGTAGGAAAGGAGGAGAAATGACAGCGTGGTTCCCAGTCGACAGAGGTGTAAGGCAGGGCTGTGTGCTCGCACCGAACCTGTTTTGCCTCTTTGTCAACGCACTACTGGCCCAGCTTACTGAGGTGAGGGAAAATGATGCACCCAAATTGGCAGGCACCAAGGTCCCCGCAATCATGTTTGCCGATGACACCCTATTAATGTCCAAATCCTATATGGGTATACAAATGATTTTGGACTGTTTTGCCATCTTTTGCAATAAACGGGGATTAGAGATAAATACTCCTAAAACACTTCGTCCCACACCCAATTTAGATGGCACTAGACTGGATAGGGTGACAGTATTCGAATACAAAGGGGTCACACAAACATAAAATATGGAGTGGGTCCCACAAATTGCCGAATCCAAACTCAAGTTAATGCAGACATCTGGAGGAATCATTAACCTATTAAGAAACTCCTCCTACAAACCTGCAGGCCCGTAGCAGAGATTTACAAGATGCAAGCCAGAGGTGCGACACTATACGGGGCAGAACTATGGGGGCATTGCTGCTGTCAAGATCTGTCAAGATCTGAGTAAAGTAGAAAACAGCTTCATGAGGCAAATGTTGGGTCTACCCTCTAGCACTCCTCTTATCCCACTTCGGCTGGACTTGGGGATCAGACCAATTGGGGAGGAAATAGGACTGAAACCCCTCCCATTCTGGTGCAGATTATGGGTGACACCTGAGTTGACTGTCTACAGAACGGAACTGAAGGAGATACAGAGTATTCCTGGTGTGGCAAAAATCCCCTGGTTTATTCACGTAAAAATAGAATGTACCAGGCTGGGCAAACCAAGCCTATGGAGTAACCCGGAGGAAGCTTGCGCTTCAGTCTCCCGTTGGAAACTAGTAAATGCCTATTGAATGTGCAAGCTAGCACAGGTGCAAGGGAACCCGTCCACTGCACGACTGTCAGCTAAATTCCTATCGTTGAAGGAGGAATATTTACTTTAGCCTTTTTTAAATGATATCTATCCACCCCTGCCAAGGAAACTATATGTTCAGTTCAGACTGGGTACCCTCCCGCTCCGCGCCTTTTCCAGTAAATGGTCGGGCGCGGTTCAGAGGGAGTGCCCAACCCAACCTGTAGCTGGGAGGAAGAGTCAGAGCTCCATGTCAACTTTTTCTGCCCTGCCTATAAACCAGCAAGGAAGTCTTGGCTTGTTCCTCTGTGTAGGAATTTAGGGTTCACACACTGTGCAGAAGCATTCAGAGTTTTAAAATACGACACTTGTAGACCCATTGTATTTGCCAAAATCCTACCTACTATTACCTACTGTAGTGAAGCACTGCGCGGGAGAGATACTAATCTTCCGGACAAAACGCTTGTAAAAGCATACAGAACTATGTACAGCCTCCCAAATGAAACCTCTCCGGCGCCACTTCGACTGGAGTTTGGCCTGATAAAGCAAACCTGGGCCAGATATGGAGTATACATCAATTGTTGGAATAAAATTAGAATATCAAACCCTAATACATTAAACCACCTGCTGTGGCAAGATCTCCAACAGAGGGAGATTTCGCCTGCAAGACTGTACCTTCAGGAGGCATTGGCAAACACAGGCTTATCGCCCTTATGGGATACACAGTGTCACCATTCAATTTTTTAAAAATTAGTGTGGAAGTCACTGAAAAAACAGTCACTGGTGGAGGACAAAGCTGCTTTTTCTGTCGGAGCGCATGCTTGGATGACTTTGAATTCGTACAAGACCCTAGCCCCGCAACAATACTTTAACCTGGGCTATTCAAAACCATTGAAATTAAAATTCCTAAAGTTACGACCACGGTGTGATGCCATGCACGCAGCATCTCCCACCATGGAAAAGGGTGCAGACTTTCAGAGTATGCAGTCTGTGCAAAAACAGCCAGGGGGACATCATCCACACCATTTGTTCTTGCACGGAGATGCTTCAAGAAAGGAGGCAACTGCTAAAAATCCCCTTTAATCAAAGGAGGATTCGGACAAGGAGGCAGGCAGTTTTGGCCTGCTTTGACCCAGCATCACCACAACTGAACACTAGACTTGTTCGATTCCTCGAAACGGCCCAGGCAAAAATGCCAAACTGACACTAAAGTTTTTGGGCATAGTAGTCTTTGGACTAGTAATTTTTGAAGGGGGAGCACCAATCGATGCAGGTGTCTGGGTTTCTTACATAGGTTGCTCCTGCACGACTAAATATGTATTTTGTAACTTGTAAACAACAGAAGTGTTTCATATTTCCATTATGATGACATTTTATTACTGTGGTCGAATATTTTATATGTGGTTTTATTTTTGCATGTATTGCAATGGTTTTAAGTAACTCTGCAAAATAAAAAATAAAAAAAATAAAAAACATTGATTTTCCGTATCGCGATTTTTTACCTCTATGTGGCGTAGACGCTGGAAGTTTGTAGATAAGACCAAACAGCAATAAAATCAACTTAGCAATCAAACAATAGAGGTTTCTTACAAAATCTTAATTCTTCTATAGTTTAAATTTCTAAAAAGGAAAAACAAAACAACACTTAAGCCTGCATGCTTTTAGAAGTATAAGTCACTGTCTGGTTTTATTCTAGTCATAACGTGATATAAGGAACTGACACTGTATGGCTATTTTACATTTTAGACTAATTTATACTGTCTGGACCATCACTGTCAATATTCATGGTTTTTTGTCAGGGCCTTGCTTTACTAAGCCAGTGCCTCTGTCTTTGTAATTATTCAACTTACACGAGCTTAGGAATTATTGTATATAGGCCATGCGCCAAGGTAAACTTGCTTTTATTGATCGAACTATAGAGGTCCTGTAAATAGATCCATGTAAATAACCATGGTAACTAATGTATAGTTCTAACCGCCATGAATTTTAATGTACCGTCTTTTCTTGCAAGCTTTTATGGTTGTTCGACCGAAATAAAGTTTTTATGATGATGATGAATATTCTATAGATTGTATCTCTTAGTACAGTTTTCAATGAAAGTGGGAGTATTTAAAGATGATGCACAATGACTTAAATACATTGAGTGAAAGCCACTAAAGAATAAAAGATAAGGAGGAGGCGGGAGGAAAATCTTGGTTCTCTCAGGACAAGGGCTTTTAGACTTTGGAAGGACTGAAAGGACACTAACTTACTAAAACAAAAGGTTGGAAATATGAGCTACAGGGAGTTCAGTTGGGATCCTATTATTGCAGCAGCGGCAAGTCATTTGCCATCCTCTTTCATGAAAGAAAGTGGTTTCTAAGAATCCTTAAACAGAAGATACTCATGGAGACTACAGAAGATATCTGATTCAACAGTGATAGTTGATTGTTTGTTTTGACTCTTAAGCTTTTCACCGAAGAGCATGGCATGGTAAGGTGGCCCATCTCAGCTGGCCAGTAAGTGTCAAGACTCGGGTCTATTTCGATGTAACTATCAAGAGAAAACTTTTCTCCATGTTTAATTTTAGACAATTGCTGCCCATCCAGATCTAAACAAATGTCATTTTCTGCTGGAATATTCAAAGAATGGAAGGGTTCTAATCAAGTATCTGTGTGCATAGCTCTAATTTCTCTATGAGCTAAAGATGTTGCTAGGGGTTGCATGTACATTTAAAAAAAATAAGAAGACACTGAGGATGATGCTGTATCTCACACCTTATAGTGAGTTTTGTGGCACCTAATGGTGGAAGCATTATTGGCTCTGTGCATTTAGGGGCAGATTAACTAAGGGGTTGCATTGTCCTTGCGTGACACAAATTGCCACGTGGCAACACAGGTCCTTAACTGAGGTTTACTAACCCACACAATGCCACTTTGCATGGCTTTGGGTAGTTTACTAAATACAAAGTAACACAAAGCAGCTGATAGAACTGCCTTGCCTTCCTTTCCATCAGGTTACAAGGGTGGAACATGGGCATACCCATAAATCCACCAATGTATTTTAACACAAACCCAGACTTACAAAGACTTGTAAAGCGAGCTTTGCACAAAAATGGACCAGTAACAAGGAGAAATATCTTAGTTTCTTCTCATTAATTCCTCTTTCCACATGTGCTGCATTCTGCAGCACAGATAAAAAGTGAAATATGCCTCTCACGATTGTTTTTGTGCAGTAAGGTGTTCTTTCAATTCACAAGAACCATTCTGGCAGGAATGCAGACAGCGTTGCACTATGGTACAAAGAGGCCTGGGTTAATGCTAGATAACACGTAGAGTGCACCAGCACAAGGAGAGATCAGAAATGCTTCATATCTTGGCATCACAGCACAGAACGTTACATTGAAGCGTTGTGTTTGTATGCTTTGCATGAATGAATGGTAAATCTGCCCCTTAGTGACGAGGGACCTGAGCCACTTCACAGTGGGGCTTTTAATCTCAAGTGCTATAAAGCACTTAATAACTATACTGTGCTTTATTGCATGAAATGCCTCTGACAAGACCAACAAGAGTCAAGACATTGATATGTCTTTGGTCCAGATCAGTCCTCAAATCATGTTTAGTGGGTAGAAGGATGGATTTTGCTGTTGTGTAGAGGGATGAGCAAAACTCATGGAGTTTCACTCTGTGGAATTCTGCAGAGTTACAAATAAACTCTGTGAGATTTTGCAGAATTCCGCTAATGGGCAGCAAATATGTAGCTCATGCTGCTCGTGCTACAATTTAGCATTGGTAGCACAACACGAACTACACCATAGGTTGCGCGAGAGCACGCTGGCATTCAAGTTGATTTTGCTATTGCTCGAGTTGCAAATATACTCAAGTCTCAGCAAATCTATTCAAATGACAGCCCTCTGACTATGACCACCCACAACTGCCCTCGTTAGAAAATCACTCTAGGGGACACCATATCTCGCTCACTAGCTCGTATTTTTTGGAGCTTTGAGGAGAAAAATGCCACCATGCAGCGATTGTCGCTATTTTGCCAGAAAAATTCCACCAATGCTGCGGGTGGAACAAAACATTCAGCCCTCCCCTAGTAGTGTGTTATTTGGAAGTCTTTTTGAAAGTTTCGTAGCAGGTTGCTTTCCTATATAGATGGTTACATATTTTGTCTAGCAGTGTGATCTTCTGATATTCTGACAATTTTTTTCAGTATAGAGGGGTTGGTTCCCTCTTTCTCAAGTAATGGTGTCACAGAAGCCTTTCTTAGTTATTGAGGAAGTTGCCCTTTTTCTAATGCTGAAGTTAGGGGAAAAAGAAGAGGTTTCCTGATTGTGTTATGAGGTTGTTTTAAGATTTCATGCAGGCATTCTGATTTTACTTTATCAATTATAAGGGAAGGCTGTCAAGGGAGAACATTGGAAAATATGTTACTTTCTGGATATTACAGGTGAAATCAATATTGGCATAAAATAAATGACGCTTCTTGATCTCTGCGAAGTATTTTGTCACAAAAGATGTTGTTCCACTTGTCAGTGTGCTAACAAATAAAGAATCTCCTGAGTTTTCTAGATACATCAGGTATTTCATTAACTCTTTGAAATATTGCTTTTTGTGGGTTGGTGACAATATAGATTTTATTAGTGTGTAAAATATATTTAATGCTAGAAACTAGCTGTTTAATTTAGAGGTATGATCTTTCTTGTATCCAGTTGTATCTCTTTCATCATAATTTCTTCTTTATTAACATTCTAGTTTCAGTAACTAAGTTTTGACAGCTATTCATTCATTAGAATACCATGGAACTGCCTTTTTGAAATTAATCACTCATTTGGAGACTAAAGGTGCATGTAGATCAACTGCCCTGCTTAGTTGTAAAAGGCATTGCTTTGTGATTGCTGGAAATGATTTATCCTCTTAGGTTTGGATCGTGCCTGCCACACAAGTTTTGTTCCTAAGCTAGAGGACTTCATTGTCTTATTTATAGTTGTCCTGATGACATGAAGGGGAAATGATCGATGCAATAATCAGACAAGATAGAAACCGAAATAACTATGTTGGCTAACGCAATGTTACAAGTCCAGATATTGTTGAGAATATGGCAGTTAACACAGGTCATTGATGTATATTTTGAACTAAGAGACGTAATAGCGCTGAGAAATTTTTATCTTTTAGAGCTTTGAGATTATTGTTTTCCCAGTAATCAAAATCCCCAATGACAATTAAAGGAAGCTGGCTCTATATATGATGTACTAACAAGAAGTACACTGTGGAGAGAGTCCAATGGGATCCCAATTGATTCCCAGAGGCTAAAGTAGACAAAACAAATGCTCTCTTTTGTGTTATTGTGGGCGAGCCGTTAGGCTTATCAGAGGGTAGTGCTAAGCATTTGTTGTACTCACATGGGCAATAAATGCGACATAGACTCAAAGAATAAATCTGAGACCAATTTAGAAAAATTACACTTCTATTGATATATATATTTTGAATTCAAGAACTACGTTTCAAGGTAAGTACAGTTCTCAATAGAAATATTAACAGGTAAGTAAAATGTTCTGACTTGTGCGCTTTTACGCACAATGCAATCCAATGGGAGGAAAAGTCAAAGAAGCATAAATGACTTAGCTGATCCTACCCTGGACCTTTTAATGCCTCCCAACTATGATATCATTAGGTTTGAAAAAACTAGTGGTCAAGGTGGTGGCATAGCATGTTTACACCGCAGCAATCTAATAGCGAAAGTACTTCATGCCAGCCTCATGCCGTCCTGTGAATACCTTTGCATTGAAGGGGGCAACAATCTCTCATGCAAACTGCACACATTCTACCACCCACTTGTGAAAACCTCCCCTTCACAGAACAGATCATGGACATTATCTCTGCCAATGCTGATTTCCGTGGTACACAGATCTTCCTGGGAGATTTCAACCTCCACTGGAATGATGCAAATAATATGGTGGTTAATAGCCTTAAATCCTTCCTACTTGACCTCAACCTAACCCAATTTTATGACAGCCCGACTCATATCAAAGGAGCTATCTTAGATCTTGTCATCGGTAAGCCCAACTCCATCCTCCTGGAGTCAATCCTCCCATCTGATTGGACAGACCACTATTGCATCACCTTCCCCATCTTGGGCTGGGTAAGAGCTCATAGATCCCAGCCTAAGAACCCAAAACAGCTGAAGAGATATCTACGGAATATTAACCCGCAAGATCACTCTGTTCTCTGTGATAACATCCTGCCCCCTCCCTTCAACATGTCAGACGTCCACGACCTCACGGGCCACTATAAGTGCACAATTTTCAATGTACTAAATTCAGTTGCTCCACTACAGCTTAAGAGAATGTCCTCTAAACTCTCCAAACCACGCTTTAATGAGAGTCTTAATTCCGATAGAAGAAATCTAAGGCTTGCAGAAAAGTTGCAGCGATCCCACCCCTCCCTTGAACATCACCACCATTTGAGATACCTGCGAAGCCTATGCAATAAATGCATCAGATGCTCGAAGGCCACCTTTTTCAGATCTCAACTAGACCATGTAAAAAAACGTCCTAGTCCCAAGCTAACGGCCATCCTAAGCTCTTGTCACCGGATCAAGGACATTGCCGAAATGTGAGGAATTTGTGGACTTCTTCACTGACAAGACTATCAAGATTGAGACTGAATTATGCTCTGCCCTTGCCCACCTTGCGATCAGTCCACTGATCATCCTCTGTCCCCCAGGTTTGGATTTCACTGACCCTGCGCAGCCCTACCTTTCCAAAAAAAGGCATCTTGGAGCTTGTTCCAAACCTTGGATGAATGCACTATTCGCAAAATGCTGGAGACATTAAATCCGTCCAATCACTACAATAACCCTTTGCCATCAAACCTTTTCCCAGAGGTTAGAGCCTCCTTAATAACACTTTGGACTACGATCGTCAATGCTTCACCTAGGCAAGGTGCTATTCCTGATTTCCTAAAATCGGGTCAAGTTACCCCGATTTTAAAGAAACCATCCGTGGATCCAATGGACCTTCATAACTTTCGACCAATCTCTAAAATCTGAGCTCTTGGGTTCAGGGGTGCCACCTAAATACTCAATTTAGAGACATTATGGGGAGTGACAGGTTGCTATGGGCTACCTACCCTTATGGTGTTGTAGTGTAGTTCCTATTTCCCTAATAGGCTCTGCCCATTGGAATAATATACACTATAGTTTTGGTATAGGACTGAGGTCAGCATGTCCCTATCAAGTATATTAAACGTAATTACTTTGTGTGCCAGCTAACTCGGAGGCCACTAGAAACTCCTTGTAAACAAGAAGGGAGTAGTTTCTGGCAACCGCATAAACATGACAACATTGGTTCCCTTTAGAAAAGGACACTCTCAGAATCGTGGAAACAATAGATAACAGTTTCACACAGCTAATCGTGCATGCTTAGTTTCTGCAGAGTTACACAGAAAGAGTAGACGGGTGTGTCAATAAAAAGGATTTATCGAACAGTCTTATTTCTCGTGTAAGAGATATGTGCTGTTGCAATCAAAAGACAGTATGCGAGATATATTATGTACAGTGTAAGCAGTAGAAAGAAACAATACTGCAATAGCATTGTCTTTTAGCTATGACAAATATTCATATACATAATAACACAGGCTAAAATGTGAGTACTCATACGATGCATTCTCTAACTAGTTCTACCCCAGTGTACCTAACCTAAGTGAAGTACAAGGTAAGAAGTAGGTGTTGTATTCTATAGTATGGTAAGCTATAGTTTGTATGCTAGGTTTGCATGCCAAAAGTCCCTCTAGGTTCTAGTCAGCTCTATTCCTTGAGAATGAGAGAGATTGGAATCTCTTTCCGGGTCTCGAACTCTAACACCCCGTGAAGGGAGTCAGAACACTGGAAGCTGAATTCTCTGCGAGCAGGAATGACAGCATCTTGTCAGTGCGTCAGGCCATGACACAAATTTCTCTAAGTCGTGGTCTCTTCCGAACTTGCCGTGGCTAGCAGTATCGAGCTGTGCAGCCGAGTCGTGTTTGTATTGACGTAAAGTCGGGCAGAGGAAGACGTCAGGAATGAACCCTTAGGGTATAGCGATTCATGCATAAAAAATCAGTTCTTGGAGAAATCAATAATCCTGGGCTAGGGAAACTCCCAACAGCTTATGGGTCTGGTTTGTAAGAACTCGTTGTGACATAGGGGTGGACGGATGTAGGTGACCATGCCTGTATTTGGATAGCATGGCTAATGCCTAAATAGGACTGGGATCTTATGCCTATATAAGGGCAATGCGAATTTTGCCTATTTAAGGACATGTATCAGGAAAACCTATATACCGACACCTAAAGCAGAATACAAGTGTCTACACCCTCTATGTGACCACTCCCTGTGGGTAGTGGGCATAAGCCCGACCCTACAATCTGCCACACTTACAAGGATATTTGCACTTTTTTTTCACCCGCACTAAAATAGGCAAGATATGTACATCTGCAGGGAGGCCTGGCAATCTATGTGATAAACACATGTACAACCTCAGCTCACATAGTTGGGTTGATAACACCAGAATCCATAGCCATAAAAATCTTCACCTCATTTGGGCCACCACGGAACGGGCACAAGGAAATTGAAATAATAAACACCTATATCCACCCTAACAGGAAAATGAAGGATACAAAACAACTGGCAAACTTTGTAGTGCTCTGTATGAGTGAGATTAAAACACCAGATCTAATCCTCACAGGGGATTTTAACCAACACCTTCTTGGCTCATCACTAGTGGAGGAAGTAATAATACAGAACCAGCAATGGAGCATCCCACAACAGCGTAACAATTCATCAGAACTACCTACAAAAACTGGCCAGAGCCTAAAAGAGGGACTTGAACATCTGAACCTCAGAGCTGTGAATGGTAGAAGCATAGGCAACACTCCTCTTGCATTCACTAATCAAAAACTTGACGCTAGACTATACGTTTTTGTCTCTAATCATTTTAATGATTTTTTTTCATTCAGTATGGGTGACAAAGCCGACAGTGATAACCGGCCGCAGGAGCTCACTCTTCGCACAAATATGCCAAAACTCATGAGATAGAAGAGCGAGCCAGGCACGACCACCACAATCAACCATAGAAAAATAAAATTTGTGCAAGCGGCACAAGATAATGTTCAGCAAGCAGCAACACTTCTGTTCGAATCCCGTAAAGGTGGCAATGAGATGGAGAAATTGACAAACCATACGAACTCCTTGGCAAAATCATTTGCCGTCCCAATTAAATCAAGGACACAGCAAATCTGCAGCGGCAATCCCAACTTCACAAGGATCCGAAAGAGTATGATAAGATCAATAAAAAATACTATCAATTATACGTTATGGCAGGTACGGTGGTCTCCAACTAACACCTTAAAACTAGCAGAATAACAACAGCAGAAAAAACAGCTGAAGCGAGCGACATGGGAGGCCAGACGAGACAATGAGGACTCTCTATGGGCGAAATTGCATGCAGATTCCAAATGGAAAGACAGTGCAAGGTTCTGGGAGACTATGAAAAGATTTATCCCCCCAACACACGAGGGTCTGTCTTCAAATATATTCGAGGAGGACTGGGCTACCTACCTTGGAAACCACTTTCACCAAGAAAATATCTTATTACATACTGGGACCAGATCAGAGACAATACAAGGAGATTTGCTGGGATTCATACCCCAAATGATCACCTCAAAACAATAAAAAGCTACATAAAGAAGGGAAGACAAGAAGGGGCGCCTGGCCTGAATGGAATACCACCTGTGCTTTATAAACAAAATGCAGATTATTAGGCAAAAGCACTTAGTCCACTGTTCATGGAAGTAAGGCAGACAGGCCTACTTCCTTCATCCTGGCGTGCCTCGATAATTTCACCTATTTTCAAGTCGGGCGATAAGACTCTGCCTAGGACCCATCGTTTAGTTGCCCTTCTGGATAATGAGGCAAAATATTTTGGAGGCACTCTGCTGGACGAATTGCAAAACTGGGCAGAAGGCAACTCAATTATACCCTTAAACCAAACTGGCTTCTCCAAATCTGTTGGAACGGTAACAAATATAATCACCATGGCTCTATTAATAGATAGAGCAGAGACCTCAAAAATGCCACTACACTTATGCTTTATCGATTACCGGGCCGCTTTTGATCACGTGAACCATAACAGACTTTGGTCAAAGTTGGCCGGCTGAGGCATACCACAGACTTTACTAAATCTGCTAAATAATCTGCATACTGGAACCTGGATCCAAGTAAAGTTGGGGGACGGGTCAGCATTATCAAGGAAGATACCAACAACAGAAGGTCTCAAGCAAGGGTGCTTGCTGGCCCCGAACCTATTTAATCTATTTCTTGCAGACCTTATCCTGCTACTAAATGCCAGCAATTTGCACTCTCCAAAAGACGGAAATGTAGCTCTACCATGTCTACTCTATGCTGCTGATTTAGTTCTAATCAGCCAAACGAAGGTGGGTCTACAGAATCTTCTCAACGCTACATTTTATTACTCTAAGGCAAATAATTTGAACATCAACTTGGAGAAAACCAAAACTATGACAATGAAAAAGAATTCCAAGAACACACCTGTCTGGTTTTGGGGCAAGACCCACATAGACTCAGTAAAATAATATAAATATCTGGGTGTTAGCAGTGACAAACGGGGGCATTTGGCTGCCCAAAGGGACACAATCAAAAAGAAGGGAATAGCCCTAGCAACTTCATTGAGAAACCTTAACTCTAAACTGAGCGGCCCCTCACTTGCCCCACTGGTTGAAGTAATACGGGCAAAACTCCTGCCTACAATAATCTACGTGAGCGAGGCACAGAGGGGAAGGGACTCCAAAATCTTGGATGAATAATCTTTGGTCTTTGAACAAGCGTCTTTCCAGCACATATTAGGCTTGAGTTTGGTGTTCAAAAACAGACCCTTGCAAGACAAGGTACAACAGTTATTTTTTGGGACAAAGTAAGAAAATCAAGACCAGGAACCCTAAACTGGTATTTGTGGTTAGAACTACAACAGAAAAAAACATCACCAGCAACAAAATACCTACTAGCAAGCCTGACTACCCTGGGCCTCCTCGAGCTTTGGGAAACATCCATAAGCCACTGCCTTCTGAAAAAAATAACAAAGAAAACAGTAAAGAGACAATCCTGGATTGAAGACAAGGCAGCCCTATCCAGAAGATTGCACGGCTGGATGATCCTGAGCTCCTATACTCTCCCACTGCTCAAAAATACCTAGCCCTAGGGTTTGTCAAATCCATTAAAATACAATTCCTGAAGTATCGGCTTGGCTGGCTACCATGCATAAAGCACTATCCACATTGGCTAAAAAAACATTCCCATTCCATCTGTTGCCTGTGCGGCACAGCGCAAGAGGATATGCTGCATCTACTCTGTACGTGCAAAGAACTAATACAGGATCGGAACCAGCTCTTGAAGCCACTTTTTAACCAGAGAGGCATCCGCACATGGAGGCAGGCTGTGCTGGCATGCTTTGCACCAGGGGACATGCAGCAGACCTATCGCCTGGTAAAATATTTGAGACAAGCAGAGAAGAGAATGCCACAAAATCAAGATGCCGACCACTGGTTGCTAACTTTGGACAGAATGACATTATAGTCATTAAGAACTGAGTTGGATGCTGCTAAACAAATATTTTGTACAGATTTTTAGGAAAATTTGTTATACTATGTTTTTAAAATTGTAATTTATAAATGAAATGTCATGAGTTAATTTGTAGAAATGGTTTTAAGTAACTATGCTAAATAAAATACTTACTGTTTCTAACCCTAGAATCCTATTTCCATCCAAAACAGCATGGAGGAATCTGTAAAGTGGGGTCCACATAAGTTTGCCTGCCTTAGGGCTGGTGCTTGTTGAATGTGGGTACACATCCTAAACTTGCTAATTTTCCCACCTGTCTTACTGCCAAAAAGTTGTGTCTGGACAGGGAGGAGGTCATCTCCATTATCTGGAGACGCCAGGGGTCGCAAAACAAAGGTGGCAGGGCCGATGAAGCTTCCCGCTCTGGAAGCCCATCCTGCTTGGAGGAGGTGCGAACCCCTCCGCCCAGAGAAGGCTTTGTTCTTGACCTCCGAGAGCAAAGGCTCTCACCCCTGGGAGGTCAGAAATCTGTCTATGGTGGCTGGATGGTCGAGACCAGTCGGTCAACACACTAGTAGTTGGTAGGTTTTCAGGGGGCACCTCTAAGGTGCCCTCTGGATCTATACATTATTAAATCCAGCATTGGCATCAGTGTCAGTTTATTAAGACGAGGGGTTTGGTAGCAAACACCTTAGGGTACAGTGAAGCCATCATGTAGCCAAGGAACTCGTGATGACAAGGGTCCAGCCCATGTACTTGTTATGGCTACCCTGCGCACTAGCAATATCTAAGGGTGAATTTTGAAATCCCCAGGACATATCCAATATTGCATATATGCCTACACACGAGTATAAAGCACCCTGCCATATGGCTGTAAGGCCCGCCGGAGGGGTGACTTACCTATACCACATATAGTGCTGGCAAGCATGGCACACATGGGTGTGTGCCATGTCGACTCCAGTTTTCTATGCACTAAGACACGCAAGCTGCAATGGCAGTTTGCATGAGCTTGATGAGGGGTCCCTTAGGGTGGCACACTTTGTGCTGCAACCCCCTTAGGAACCCTCTTTAGTTCCAAGGGCCTAGGTACCAGGGGCACTACTTACTAGGGACTTAAAGGGACTCTTAAGGGGTGCCAATTGTGGAACAATTGCACAGTTTAGGGAAAGAACACTGGCACCGGGTACTGGGTTTGCAGGAACCCAGTACACTCTCAGTCAAAGTTGCACCAGATGCCAGGTAAAAAGTGGGGGATCACTGCAACATAAACCCAGTTTCCTACAACTGTCAATTCAGAGCAAGACGAAATTAGGGAGCAGCTTCATCCATAATAGAGAAATGTAGGTCATAGTCTTTATGTTAAGAGTCCTATTAAATCAGTCGTTTTTAAATTCAGCCCAGCAAGAAGCTTTTTAAGAGTATTTATTGTCATTTTTTTCTTTTTGAATATCGTTGTATTCTTTGATGGAATATATGGTAGCCAGCTGCAACTGTCACAAGTACTTCAAGAAAGGGTGTGTCAGATAACCACGTTTCCATGAGTAGTAGAATATCTACATTGTCTTTATTTAACAACTCTCTAATTTCGGATGCATGTTTAGGTAAGGAACGGTAGACAAACTGCCTTTAATTCCTCAGGGTGGAGCTTTATGAGTTGTACCTCAAGTGTGCCAATCACCTTGAGCAGTTTGAGTACCAACACTGCCATACTTCTAAATCATGAGCCACGAATCTTTCGAGATGGAACTTGTAAGTATTTTGGGGATATTTAAGATCTTGGGTAGAGTAAGCAATCAAACTAGCATGGTGAATGTCCCTTGGTCCTGTCCAGTCAGGGACAGGTGCACACAGGTTTGCCTTTCATACCCGTTGCACGCAGCCACTTCGTAGTCACGCAGCAAGCGTAATTTAAATGTAGTTCCCCCTCCTCACCTGCTTAGAGATGAAGCTCCCTATCAGGATCATTGACCCCCACCAACATCAAGAACTCTCCATAAAATAGTGTCCATCTTTGACCCAACGCACTGCTAGCGTGGTGGTATGAATGGCAGGTGCAGTCTTCGTAGTGGAAAATTAATAGATATTTATGTCGACTTTAATTTTAAAAAAAGGTTAATTTTCCCATATAAAATAAGACTCAGAGAAAACAGTGCAGCACAAACGCCATTTAAAATCCTTCTGTTTTCCTATTACGCCTCAAAATTAGCTAAAAAAATTTATATAACCGTGATAATTAACTAATAAATAATCTAAAACAAGCAAACAAAAATATAGAGACACTAGTGAAATACAGAAAAAAGGAGACGGCGCTCGCTTTTGTCTTTCATACTGGTTGTGAAAGAGTGGAGAGTGATAGCTGGGGTCGTTGATGAGGGCAGACCATGTGCTCGGTGGCATCGCCTGTCTGCCATCAGAGACGAGCCTGCTGATCTGAGGACACGCCCTTGCAATGAGAACCTGTGAGAACGGACCTGACTGAAACAGTCTGCGCTCTCCACAATCCCAGATCTGCAGTCAACATCATCAGCCGATCTCTTCGAACCGCTCATGTGTTTATATTCAAGTGGCCTTAATAAATTGAGCACATGGAGGGGATACCGAAATGGCCTGTGGAACTTTGTTCTGATTTGGGCAATACATCGCTTTTTGCACAAACGTTTTTTTCAAAAGATTTTATTTGATTTTATGCGATGAAGATTAACTCTCGTAATAACTAGAGTACATAACTCTTGTACATGCTTTTTGATGCAGGACTTAACAAACCACAGGTAAGGCCATGTTTATGTCATAGTCATGCTGGAAACATTATTGATGGCTATGTCAACAATGAAAGAAAGAGGAAGAGATAGTAGAAAAGAGCAAGGAGAGGGCCACAACAATTCTGGTGTTCGGTAGGTCTCCATTCTGAGGCAGCAGTTTGAGTAACGGCTACTGATCAATGTGGTTCCCCCGGTGAATGTGCTCCTTGTGTGTTTGCCCTTTCTGTACTGCTACATGGTCAGCGACTGGCTGCCGCCCCCCCCCATCCGACCACACCAACCCCAGAAACATGAACATGAGGCCTGGTTATCTTTGGAAGGCGGGGGCTAGTCCCCCGGCCGTATTTATTAAGATATGCAATTAAAAGGTTTTTTAATTGCATGGTCAACAATTTATACAAAAATCAGCAGGACATTAGATACAATATCGTCAACAAGTTTGAGAGGCTAACCTTAACAAAACTCTAATACAGGTTGTTTCCTAACCGAATCTAACATCCTCATCTTGATTTTTGTATCCTACATTTCTGGCCATATGGCAAGGTCGTTAACCGGTGTCAGGTCCTACTAGCTGCGCCTCACCTAGAGATGTGCGCATGCGCAGCCGGGCCTGGTAATTACCCGGTCCACGCCGTGAACTCCATTTACTCACTTAAGTAGGGCCCTTACTCTGCGTCATCCGGTGACGTCATAAGTATGCGCGCGCGGGGTGGCTACCGGCCTAAGGAAAGCGTGACTCCTCCAACCCGCGCCCCTTTGAAGCACCAGTTACCTTGCCCCTGAAGTTCTAGGAGGGGCCAATGGCCTCCTCCCCCTGGGCGGGAACCTCTATTGGATGATGCCCGCCCCCTCAGACCTTAAAATAGCTGCTCACCGGTCATGACCTTACCGCATGCCCCATACCTAATAAATACGACGACCTATGGGAAAAAATTCTAATGGACAACTACCCTGACTAACACATCAAAGCATCACTGTAAGGCTACAAAGGGAAAAAAGGTCCTAAAAACAATTGCAAATTATCAAATATTTCAGCACAGTACACTAAAAGGAGAAAAAACTTCCTAAACACAATTGCAAATTATAACATATTTTACCGTTCACTAAAAGGGGGAAAATTCCTAAAGAAAGCATCATCCGCATAATATATAACCCGACAATTTTCCATGTGCATAGCCAGGATGGCAACAATCACCTCAAAATTACACCTAACACGACTAATACAGCATCAACCATTTTGTTCCAGGGATGGTGGGTGGGTTAACAAAGAAGCCCCGAGCGCGGGGCACAACACGCTGTGGGGGAGCGTCCAGGGAACAAGAGGGTGTCCCGGGCGCTCCCCGCCTCTTTATTCACAAGGGGCCGGGTGGGGATGGCAACGCCCCCCGCCCAGCCTCTCCAGCAGCACGCCCCCCCCTGACCCGGACATCCTACCCTGGTATCCGGGTCAGGGAGGTCGCCGGCCAATCGGTGGCGGGTCGCGCCCATGAGGGCCCGCCCCACCATCGAGAGGCACTAAGGGGGTGGCGGTCGCCGCGCCGCCATGCGGGCGGGGGGCCAAGGGCCCCCCTTTTCACATGGTCAGCGACTGGCTGCCGCCCCCCCCCCCATCCGACCACACCAACCCCAGAAACATGAACATGAGGCCTGGTTATCTTTGGAAGGCGGGGGCTAGTCCCCCGGCCGTATTTATTAAGATATGAAATTAAAAGGTTTTTTAATTGCATGGTCAACAATTTATACAAAAATCAGCAGGACATTAGATACAATATCGTCAACAAGTTTGAGAGGCTAACCTTAACAAAACTCTAATACAGGTTGTTTCCTAACCGAATCTAACATCCTCATCTTGATTTTTGTATCCTACATTTCTGGCCATATGGCAAGGTCGTTAACCGGTGTCAGGTCCTACTAGCTGCGCCTCACCTAGAGATGTGCGCATGCGCAGCCGGGCCTGGTAATTACCCGGTCCACGCCGTGAACTCCATTTACTCACTTAAGTAGGGCCCTTACTCTGCGTCATCCGGTGACGTCATAAGTATGCGCGCGCGGGGTGGCTACCAGCCTAAGGAAAGCGTGACTCCTCCAACCCGCGCCCCTTTGAAGCACCAATTACCTTGCCCCTGAAGTTCTAGGAGGGGCCAATGGCCTCCTCCCCCTGGGCGGGAACCTCCATTGGATTATGCCCGCCCCCTCAGACCTTAAAATAGCTGCTCACCGGTCATGACCTTACCGCCACAGGCCAGCATTGTTAACCGACGATCTGGCCTCCCCCTGTCTTGACCTACCCTAGAAAGTTCTCACTTTAGCAAAACCCTCCAACCAGGCCCAGACATTATCAGACCACAGGACGTTTCCTTCCTCAGTCAAGTGGACTCCCATCACCCAGGTAGAATTGTGCACCCCAAATACACCCATGTGGGATCGTCTGCAACCGGGGGGCTCGGAATAATTTGTCCAACTGTGTGTTGATCCTCTTTACCGAGTGATTCAACGCCCTGACCGAGTCCCCCCCTCGCCCCTGCCACCGAGGGATAAGTTGAGACCATACTACTGTGCAACCCAGGCGAGTCCTGGAGACCCACCCGCAGTGGAGATGATCTCATCAATGAGGATTCGCCTCACAAGTTTGGCCAAGTCATTCTCCCCTAGGTGAAGTATCACCACTGACGGGGGGTCGGGCTGCTGAGCTAAGAGTCCCTGAAAGAAGTTCCTGAACTGACCAAGGCACAGACCCCCTCTCCCGAAAAATGAGATGTCTAACCCCTTCAATGCCGCCCTTCTCTTACGGTCTGCTGAAAGAAAACATTTAGCACCCACCTTACATAAGAGTGGCCCCCAATCCAGATCTTCCCTGTCCCGCGTCCAGCCTGTTGCTTGTGCTGGGACGTTGTAGCTCCTCGACTTCTGGCGATGAGTTCCTCCCCTGCGTCACAGGTTTGAGAAACTGCAAGAACCAGAAAAAGACCAAGAAAACCTGGATGACAATTCCCACTTCCACCTTAGGGAATGGGTAGCACTTACACCTGCCAGCACCGCTTGGGCCCTTGGGTGTCCTCTTTCTCTTGATCAATCGCCACAATCTTGAAGTCGCTGCTTGCCGTCGCCGTGCCTGACGTATGCTTTCCTTTTGACGTCCACCAGCTGCTGATGTTGCGGTGTGGAGCACCTCTCAGATATCCGCCATGGACCCAGCCGTGAATACAAAGATAGACAAACACAACAATTAGTGTTTCTGGCTTCGTTGTGAAAACTGCATTACACAAGCCTGACTTACATTGCCCGCACAAGCCATGTCTTAGCCAAAATTAACGCCCAATGTATTCCCAGGGACACTTCCCACTGCAATAGCAGCAACTTCATTCAGCCTTTGGCTAGCAGAATGCTATCCGTGCCGAGGTGTAAAACTGGCCCTTTATCAGTCCAGTCATCGCTTTGGCTCTTAGTTACCTACCGTCCAAACTAACCTGACGTTATTCAAACCACCCCTGGCCTGCGTTCCCTGCCATTACGACCCTCGGTGAGGTACAGCTCTGTCCTAGCCCCAGGGAGCATCCATCCCATTGCTTAAACACTTGTTCTAGTTCCTTATTAGGCAGAGGGTCAGGTTCCAGGGTCTGTGCATTGCGCATAAAGTCTCATTTGGAATGGCACTCGAAGTCCTATGTGCCTAGACGTCAATAGAACCACCATGGGAGGACGGGCTTTCTCAGTCGTGATCCCCCAACCCCAAACTTACCACCATCCTGTTATGGGGACACAGGCAGGCATGCAATGGAGGAATGGACATGCCTAGAGCTCGCCAGATGAGGCTACAGGCGGCCCAGTGTCATGCTCATGTGAATTTAAATTAGTTGAGGCCGTGGCTGTTTGTCTGACCTGCTTGCAAAGGTGAGTCTATATTGCTCATCATTGTCAGTTCATGCATTGTTTCAAGCATTGACAATGCTGTGGCTAGCCAAGTTTAACATTACTGCCTAGTACAGAAATGAGACACTATCATGTAACATTTCAATTATCTTCACCTAAACGAACATACAGCACTGAGGCCCACTCATCTCTAGGATGTTAGGGGTTAATATCACAAACCCATGCTAGCGACTAACCGTAACACACCTAATAAAAGATGTGCTTCCCCAAATTGCTATCCGGGAAGCCTAGCACCAAATGAGCAACGGACAGGAGAGACCTATCGGCATGGTGATACCATCTTCTTAACTGCCTTCAAGCCCCTATTTAGGTGTGACCTTCCCTAACAAACAACCCATGGACCACAGTGCCATGATGACGCACCTTATATGTGGTATTACCAACCGTGGTATCGCATCATAGTACCATCCTCGCTCCCAAGGACTGAGCTTTAGGTGGGATGCCATGGTCACTCCCTTGGAGTCAGAACTTTTGGCTTTGCCAAAGCTTGTACCTCTCGCATTCTGTTTGCCTTTGATACGTGCCCAAATGCCACCATTGCCTACGTAAGATTTTTCTTGTGCCTGAGTGTTTAGCATACATTGCAGTATTATACCTCCAATTGTACTTTGTCTTCTCTTGCAATCTGCACACTTGTCACGTTTTCCTCCTGTGCACTATTGCTACCTCATGTATTACGTTTGCTCACCATTGTCACTTTTTCCTCATGCCGCGCAACGTCTGCTTTCACAAACAGGAGCGTGACACGGGCCCTTGCCGTCCTAAATCTGCAAAGTTCCCCAAACCTTCATGGGACCCAATTTATCCTAGGTCCGTGTACATTTTGAGATATGGGATACTCGGGTGACTCTCGTCACATTCTGCAGGGATGGTGGGGGGCATCGTTTTGCGTCACAGCACTGCCAACTGACATTGGAAAAAAGGTTCACCAAATTATTGGTGTGGCCCATGACCTGTTCAATGGGGACGAGAGCTGACCAGCTTGCCCTGCAAGATATTGTTGCTCATGTGCATGATTGTCCATTGAAAATACCCTGGATGAAGGAACTCGCACCAAATACGTAAACAATAAATAGGCAGTTTATTTATTCTTTTTTGTGACAAACCACAATATATCGTGCATCTTTCATATATAAACCATATGCAGGGATCGAAGAGGTTTAAGATCACATTTTGTTTTGATTACAGTTTTAGTTGCTGTTTTAACTCTATGCAAACTAGGTATCCTAAACTGAGATATGGAAAGAACATTTAAGCTATATGACTAATGTAAGTCACATGCATGTCATTCATATATTGAGCGGTTCACCTGGTGAAGTAATTATTTTTTCGTTTTAAAACAAGGAATACACTTGCTTGGTGCATTTAAAAAGGGGCAAATTTCAACACGTAACGTATATGCTACGCCTTGAATATTATGTTTGAATAGAGAAATAAGAAATGGCATAAATTGCAGCCTCATGTGTCTCTGAAAACCCACCTTAGTCCCCTTTAAAATTCTGGTAACTATTTCACCTCTTGTCTTTCTGAAAGAACCGCCTGAAAGTGCCTCATCCTTGAGCATGTTCACCCAGTAAACAATGTGAAATCTCCTAGTCCAAACCTTGTGCCCAGTTTTTACAAGTCATTCTAACGTAGTGTCTGTGTGCACAGATGCAACCTTGTGGATATTTACACATATTTACAAACCTTCACGTACTCCTTAACTAATATAAACTGCAGATTTCCCACGGTGGTGAAACTCAACACTCTTAGCGTGAGTGAAGGAAAATGTCATATCAATTATGTCAAAAATTGAACATTTTTGACTGAGCACAAATCTGTGCATGCTAATATTAATGCCGGGTGAAATGTTTTCATGGGGTAAAGCTCCTGACATTTAAAATGTTATGTTACTCTAATTTCATGGACGCCACGCAACCTTGTGCCCAGTTTTTACAAGTCATTATAACGTAGTGCCTGTGTGCACAGATGCAACCTTGTGGATATTTACACATATTTACAAACCTTCACGTACTCCTTAACTAATATAAACTGCAGATTTCCCACGGTGGTGAAACTCAACACTCTTAGCGTGAGTGAAGGAAAATGTCATATCAATTATGTCAAAAATTGAACATTTTTGACTGAGCACAAATCTGTGCATGCTAATATTAATGCCGGGTGAAATGTTTTCATGGGGTAAAGCTCCTGACATTTAAAATGTTATGTTACTCTAATTTCATGGACGCCACGCAACCTTGTGCCCAGTTTTTACAAGTCATTATAACGTAGTGCCTGTGTGCACAGATGCAACCTTGTGGATATTTACACATATTTACAAACCTTCACGTACTCCTTAACTAATATAAACTGCAGATTTCCCACGGTGGTGAAACTCAACACTCTTAGCGTGAGTGAAGGAAAATGTCATATCAATTATGTCAAAAATTGAAAATTTTTTGACTGAGCACAAATCTGTGCATGCTAATATTAATGCCGGGTGAAATGTTTTCATGGGGTAAAGCTCATGACATTTAAAATGTTATGTTACTCTAATTTCATGGACGCCACGCACGTGTTGCATTACCTCTTGGACGGCATACTAGTATGAGAGAAAAATTTCATGAAAGCTGTTTACAAGAGGTATTCTCTTCTCAAACCAGTTTCCTGGCAGAAATTTCAGTGACTGATGAAGACAATATATGACCCCATGTTCAATTTTCACACGAAATAACGGCAAGTACATTTGATAAACTGTGCGTTATTTAGCCGGAAATACCTCAACATTTTGCTACCTCTAGTTAAGAGTACATTGTTTGTGAATCGTACATAACTGTATTCAGTGGCGTATCTGCTGCTGTCACGGGGGCACCAAATGCAGGGATCACCAGCAGCTGTCGCGGGGCGCCAAAAGCAGGGACCGCCACTGGCAACAAAAGTCTAGCTACGCCACTGCCTCTGCTCTGCAGACAGAACACGACTGAGATGGCGAAAGGTTTCAGGCTTCCCCTGTGGTACTCTAGCCGCCCTCCATCAGAGATAGCGCCTCTAATACGGGAGATGGGCTGACATCACAGAAACTGAGGCTTAGGTACAGGGTGGGGGAAGAAGGAGGGAATACATGTTTTCTTTATTTACGTGAAACGTATGACTGCTACTTAAAAGGTGGTCGGTGTGCCACCTGTACTTGTGGTGTGGGTAACACTGCAGCGCTGTCACGGAACGAGCCAGCCAGCCACGAGGACTTCCACCTGCACCGTGAGCAGCCTTCTAAGTTAATTATTTCTGAATTGTAACACGGACCCTAGGCATTTGACTACCTGCTTGTATTTTTAACCAATGTGTATCTCGTCAAGCACGTTTTAACTAAATAGGCACGATTACCAATCGTTACTCAGGTTTACCAGCGCTCGCTGCTCCTTCACCCGTTGAAATTGTTTGCAAAACAAAATGACAAAGAACACAGCCTGCAAATGTATAGAGGAGCGCACATAATCAGTCATTCAATATAGCATTTGAAAAGACAGGCTCGCAGGACAAAATCAAACGTGGGAATAAATTAACCCGAAAGAAAAGTCCAGCAGGAGGCGCTCGAAGCGATGGATCGGCTTGGCACAACACTGGCAACATATACAATAAAACATAACTCTGAACAACAAGATAGTCAGTGCCTTATAAAACAAGTAGAATACCCAGTATAACAAGCATTTACAATGCAACAGTCTCGCCTTTGCACATGGGGCTAGAAAGCATACGTGGCACAACCATTCCGCCTCCGATCCGACTCAGGATCTTGCATAACCCACAGGCGCCTTACCCACTACACACAACTGCTCTGCCCATATATAGGGCTTCCTCACCATGTTCAGACGCCCTCTGTGGCCGTCGAATGTCCCGATAGCCCCGTTCATGGCTCTGTGGGATTGTCCAGCTGAAGACTCGGGACCAGGAAAAAAGGCCGTCGGAGCTGGAGTTCTCACGGATCCATCGTCGCTCCGGCTCTGTCCGCGCTGAACGCCCCCTCCAGCTACGACCCGATGAAACTCCGATGCTTCCCCGTCGTCCCAGCATGGTCCCGCCAAACTTGACCTGCAGGGGATAAAAGAGAAAATTAAGAAGCCCCGAGCGCGGGGCACGACCGATGTGTGGGGAAAAACAAAGAAGCCCCGAGCGCGGGGCACAACACGCTGTGGGGGAGCGTCCAGGGAACAAGAGGGTCTCCCGGGCGCTCCCCGCCTCTTTATTCACAAGGGGCCGGGTGGGGATGGCAACGCCCCCCGCCCAGCCTCTCCAGCAGCACGCCCCCCCTGACCCGGACATCCTACCCTGGTATCCGGGTCAGGGAGGTCGCCGGCCAATCGGTGGCGGGTCGCGCCCATGAGGACCCGCCCCACCATCGAGAGGCACTAAGGGGGAGGCGGTCGCCGCGCCGCCATGCGGGCGGGGGGGCCAAGGGCCCCCCCTTTTCAATTGTCTTTTTCATGGAGCTCTTTGCATTGAAGGTGCAAGTGAAGGAATATCCTATGTGCATGCTAGGTGGAGAAATAATCCATAAACCTTTTCTATCATAGCCTTAAACCCCGACGTAGCGTGTTCTACCAGCCATTAAAGGCAAACTTCAGTGTTAAAGGCCAGTGGCAAAGATGAGGGCCTTTAACAAGCGAGCAGGTCTTTAATGGCTGGTTCAGCCTGCTGCGGAGGGCTCTTAGGCTATTAGAACTTTGCAACTCTAGAGGGAAGAATGTTCTAATTAATAAAAACAAGCACCTTTTAATCTGAGGGGGTTTAAAACCCCTTGGGTTCCAAGAGGCCTTTGTTCACAGTAGACGCTGTGGATACAGTCAAGCATTGGAATGTTGGAGCTCCTGGCTTCTACCAGCCATTAGAAGCCCAGATCACTCCACTGTTTTTAGGTCGAGCCTTGGCAGTGCGTTCGCTGCCGTGAGGCATGCAGTAGTGGAGAATGGATTTGACGCCCGCCCACTGTCCGCCGATATTTTTGTCATTGTCTTTCCTAAACACTGTCTTGCGATTCATTATTAGGCATGTTAGACCCTCCTTGGTACCGCCTTGTCTTCATGTGTTACCAACCATAACGATTGGACCTTTTACTTCTCTCGTTAAACGGTCTGCTTTATCTTGGCTGTGAGCACTATTTTATTAAATGATTTGGCCCTATTCGACCCCCTAACTCACAGCATGCCGCCTTCTTTTATTTTATTTGCCATTGGCGGGCATGCGTGGAATTTTTTTATTTATTTATTTTAGTAGCGCGGTCTGCTTTAAGTATAGCAGCCACGCTTTCTTATTCATTCATTTATTAACTTTTAGATTGTTTACTAGCACCTATGCAGCGCTTTTTCATTCATGAAGGCCGCACGCCTTTCTTTCGACAAGCTGCGTCTAAAGAAAGGTGCGTGGCCAACATTGAAGTGAAAGCACAGCATGGGCGCTTCTACCAAAAAAAAACATCTATTTGTCAACTTGACAAACAGATGCTTTTTTTGTCAAAATCCCCTTACTGCGGTTTCACTTTATTGTCGGCCACGCCCCTTTCTTTACATGAGGCTTGTCTAAATAAAGGGCTGTGTCCTTCATGAATGTGAAAGCACTGCATTTGCACTAGTGAGGCAATAGGTCTCGCATTTGCGAGAGTTTAAGCTATTGCATTGTCAATAGCTTAAACCCTTTTTTATGCGAGAGCTATTGCATTGCGAATGCTTGTTAATGGAGCTCCCAACATTCCAGTGTTCTAATTGCAGATAATATAATTTTTAGAAGTTACCTCCTCTGATCTTAGGGCTCTAATAGGTGAGACTATTATTTCTCCCTTTCAGGATTCAAAGGCAGTAAGTCCAATGTATGGTTTGCCACCATTTTGATGATGTAAGTGATCAGAATTACAGTTTAAATTGGATTGAATTCTCATTTGCATATTTAGAACTACTAACCCTCCTGGATTGATGACCTTTCTGCTATTATGATTCATTCCTTGCTCACTAAAGTAACACATGAAAGTTAGCGGTTGTAGACAATATGGTGACGTGGGTAAAGTTCTTAGGTGAAGACAGTGTGTTCTTCTCCTCTGTGTTCTCTGAGGCTTTTTTTTTTACCGTTCCAGAAGGTTTTTTGTTAACTTTATTTTAGAGGTAAATGTGTTAGTTGTGCCTGCTAAGCACTATGGGAGGTCGAGAATAGTTCCACACCTTCCAAGAAGACTCCAGTGATCGTTCAAGGATAGCTACACTTTTTTTTTTTTAAATATATGCTGACAGACACGGGCAGTTGCTAACTTTTAGTGGCATGAAAAGCCTAAAACCATTTGTAGGGTTCCTTCGCAAATTGCGAGGAAATAGCGATCCCCTTCCTGGCTCCCTTTTTTAAGTGCTGTGCAAGGGATTGCATTTTTGACGTGGTATTCGACTTGCAATGTCACTTTCATGCATTGCATTGCTGGTTTCCACCCATATAAAGCTTGGACACTGGCAAAGGAGGTTTTGCGAGGGTCAAAAAGATTTGATGCGTCTGGCACCTTATGTTTGTAATGCAAAGTGAGGCGAACTGCAGAATCAGGCAGATTAGAAACGAGGGGAGGGCTCAGGGCATATTGGTTGCAGGTAGTCAGTGGCATTTTTTGTCAGTATTTACAGTTTATGCTATTTACAGTAATTACCTCGGCGCCTTGTCTCCGTTGAGTTTGTTCGTGTTTCCACGCGTTGTTTCCCCAAGATCTAAAATCTATTTCTGGACCTCTCTGTACAACAGTACCACTGCCTGGTGTTTCTTTGTAGTTGTGCACAATGCAGGATTTTTTTCGATTGGTCTAGTACAAAGTATGAATATTTATTTTTATTTAAAAAAATGATGTTGGCCTAATTTAAAGAAAAACCTTACGTCATTTTATAATTAATGTATCCTTCTTGTTATGTGAAGATCAGGTCTTCTCAAGCACCGGAGCTCTGTATTTATGCACATAACAACCATACCCCTACAGCCTATTGAAATGCAAGTTTAAACCCAAATATCTTGCAGGCTCACTTGTTTCTGCCTCTGGGTAAAATTACATGGATCTTAATCAGTAAAAAAATGAATCAGACACTAGCTTTGCTGATATGATCTGTCAGAGGCCTTCTAATAATATTCACCAGTTTCCCCATCTGACAATCTGACATCTCTGACTGGTAGAGGCTGATACAAACACCTCATCAAATCCAGGATGCAAGGAGCCGGGCCTGTTCAGCAGACTGCATCTGATGGACATCAGACCCATCCAGCCATCGAAAATGCACCTCAATATATTCATATTCCATATGCATGACTTGTATACGAGACGGTTTGTGTATACATTTTAGAAGCCCAATTTGATTTCTCCACGACTATCTCTAAAAAATAAGCTTAACCCTCAACTGGAAAATCCTGCTAAGATGGGGACGTTAACTGACTTTTCTTGGATGACTGATGCTTATTGTCACAATTTTTACTCAATATATTTTGATTTATTCCTCCCCCAAATGCTCAATTCCAGCAATAGCGAAATGATGGTCATTTAGAAATGCATGTTCGCCTTCTCTCTTTACCTCATTCCGATAGCATCTGTTGGGAATCCTAAGCTGTGAAATGAAATACGTCTTATTTTATTTCCCACAAGCTGCTCACATTGTACTTTTAAAGTCAGGGGTCTCTTCATTGAAACTTGTAAAGAATAGAGGCATCTATTGATAGTGATGTTGTGTTACCAGCATTTGTGTAGCATGCTTGAGGCCTTTGTGTGCCCTTAGGGCACTACCAAAGTTTGTGCGCTTTTTCCTGATGGGCTTTGGGATTTCAAGCTAGTCAGAATCATGGTGATCTTGTGTCAATTGTCTGTTTCCGAAAATCAACTATTAAATATGTACTCATACATGGCTGCTTATTCACAAAGTTTGGGAGTGTTTGGAATTCACAACTGTTTCCCAGAGCAGGTTTGTGAACCTGGAACAATCACAGATTTCCATGGTGTTCCAACTATACCAGGATGTGAATAGATCAGAGAAAAGTAAATTGTGAATATGTGTTTGCAACCTTTCCAGGGCACCCCTGACCCACAGTGCCCACTCCTGCACCTGGAGTAGGATTTACTCAGAGGCAATATTACAGCATCGTGAGTTCATTATTATGCACATTTAATAAGTACCTTGATTTACCAGTGCAAAATTACCTTTTGTGAACATCCGGATACTCTGAAAAAAATCTGGCCTCAATCCCTACTGCCCCCAGCTCTCAAAATTAGTCAGGAACCTGGGAGGTAATTTTGACAACAAACTCTCTGTTACAACTCACATCAATTCAGTTGTCAGAAGTGTGTTCTTCCGTCACACTCACAGGGGATTCCATCCCTTCTACAAACTGAAAACCAAATATCTCTTACCACAGCAAATGTCCTCTCGTGGATGGAATATTTCAGTGGAGTCTATGTGGGCCTACCAACCAAAGCTTTAAAGAAAATGTAAGGTGCTCAAGACTGTGCTGCTCTTCTCATCTTTAATCCTAAGAGTTTAGATTAAATCACTCCAGCTCTGAAATCACTGCATCAGCTGTCCATCGAACAAAGCATTGAAAGTAAAATCGTTTGGCCTAGCCCCCTAGCTCAATATTGGTTAACCCTAAAATACATTTCCAAACTTCTTACTCTGTATTACCTGACCAGAAGCCTAAAACTGGCCGGCCAATGCTGTCTTCTAATAACTCCTTCATAATTTAAAAATTCTGGGAGCAGGTCTCTTCCCCAAATTAGCTTCCCTCTTTAAAATGTCCTCCCACACGTCTCTAAAATAAACCAATATCTTATATTTTCACAAATAACTGCAGACCCACCTTACTAGACTGGCACTCAGCCAGATAGATAACTTTCATACAATGGGGGTCGATATTTTGCCCTGCCCAGGTTTTGTTGGAGAAGCAGCATTATCAGGACAGGATTGGCCCCACACAGCACCTCCAGGATCTCAGCATCTCTCTGTACATATATCAGCTGCGCGGGCATTGAACACTGACCTACCGATCATTAATGGAGTAGCCACTGAAAACCTGCGAATCACTGCAAGTAAAAATAGCAGGACAATTAAGCTACCAAACCCGAGGTCAAAGAGGCCAAGACGGACTGTAAAGATTGGTCATGGATAGCAGCAGCTCTGGCATCTTACCCCAGATAGTCCACCAGATGAGAGTCCGATTGAGGAAGGAAACCTGCCCCCCCCCGTGCTTGCTGACATGAATCCAATGGAGGACACATGACCAGTGTAACAGAGAGGACTGGTAATGATGATTATTTGTATGTTTTATCCAGGAATATTGCTGGGTTGGCCATCAAAACGGAGGGTGAGGACTGGCTGAACTTTCTAGAGCAATATACAATATGTTTTGTGTAGTCACACTCTAGTGGTTGTGCGCTACGTCACAAAGTAGCGCGCGAGGTGGCCATTTTGTAGACTCGCAGAGCGGAGCGCGAGTCGGGGGGCAACCTTAGAGAACACCGGACTCCCGGCACTCTCCTGCATGATTATGTGTAAATAAATACTTATTCCTCCTACGCTTGGCTCCAGAGTCCTTCAAATATATATACAAGTGGCGCATCATTATAGTGGCGACAAGGCTGGGGGGCCATAGAAAAAAAGACAGGAAAAAAAAAATCTGAGAACACCACCAGACAAGAACCCAGCACTAGAAGGAGGAAGCACACAGGCGCCAGAAGATCCCCACAAGGGTACCGAAGGGGTCAGGGGGAACCAGTACACGGGAAGCAGCAGGAGAGCCTGGCGGAGGCATAGGGCTATGTAGAAGAGCAGCAGAAGTGCAACACCAGCATCAGGTACAGGGGACAGTAGAATACCGGAGTGGGGAGACAGGAAGAGACCCCACTGTGACCCCTGCAGCACTGGGGGATAAATATCTGAAGAGGAGCCACCAAAGGGGAGGTCAGTCCAGGAGAGACACCTCACAGGATAGAGGCCCTGGCGGAGCCAGAGAGGGACAGGGAAGGGGGCGCAGAAGGACCCCAATTGAACCAGGCGCGAGTAGAGGGAGCAAGCATGCCGGCAGCCCGAGAGGTCAGGAAGCGGAACCAGTAAGACGAGCCAAGATGAGTGAACAGGCATCATCGTTGACGACGCCGATTCCATTCTTGCTTAAACCAGGAGAACCTCTAATGAAATGGGAGGACTGGAGAGAGTACATCATGAACTACATAGAAGCCCTAGAAGACGAGAACGGAGAAGCCTTCCCCAGTATAAGGAAGAAGAGGATACTTCTGCATAACTTAGGCCCGGAAGGAATCAGGGTATTCCAGAATCTAGTGCCCATGCCCAGGCAAGCCGCAGACAACGACGTATTCAGACACGCAATAGAAGATCTGAACAACCACTATCGACCAGCAGTATGCACATCCATTGATAGATACAATTTATAGCAGAGGAAACAGGAAGCTGGCGAATCAATAGACGACTACGTTGCCGTGCTAAGGAAGCTGGCAACGACGTGCAAATTCGGCGTCTTGCATGACAAGTTTATAAAGGACCAGATAGTTATGTACACCACCAATAAGACTGTCCAAGACAAATTGTGGGTGAATTGAGACGCCACGCTGAAAGATGTAATAGCCATGGTGAAAAAGGCTGAACTGACAAAAAGGTGCGCCGACGCAGCAAAAAGAGAACCTGTCCCGTGGCCCATGGTGAACAAAGTTGATGACGCAGAACCTACAGGAAGGAACCAAGCCATGATGGCAGAAAATAAAGGACCCAACAGATGGACAGGAAAATCCATACAACAAAGGAAGCAGAACAGAGAAGGCACGACCTCGTGCTACCTGTGTGGTAGCCAGTCCCACGCGGCCCACGACAAAAGATGTCCGGCGTTCCGTGCGAAGTGTCTGTTCTGAGGCATAGTAAGACACTATGAGAAGGTATGTCGCCGAAAAACAAAACGAACCACAGTGAAATATGTAGCGCAAGATCCGGAGGAGGAAGAAGATAGAGAACAAGACGAAGAAGACAACGTACTGTGCGTGGATGGTCAAGTACTGGGCATCGATGGCAAACGCTCCCGCAAACCACAATGTGACATGGTGATTGGAGGAGTGCAGATCAAAATTGTGGCGGATTCGGGTTCCCCGTACACTATCGTCCAAAGAGCAGTGTGGAATGAGAAGTTCAGACCCAGCCTAGGCCCACGGCTAGAACCACCGGACATAAGACCAGTCACGTACACAGGAGAACCCATCCCCATGGTCGGCTACAGAGTCCTAACCTTTGAGTTCAAAGGGCGGAGTGCCGAGTGCAAGTTGTACGTAGCGGAGAAGGGACCGTCGGTCCTGGGGTGGATGGATCAAGGTGACCTAGGCATACAGCTGGATTCTGGAGGAGACACGCAAGTGCTAATGACAGCACCTGAGCATTGGCCAGACTTTGAGAAGATGAGGAGCGACTTCCCCAAGGTATTCGGTGGAAAGGTTGGCAAATTAGAAAAATTCACACATCGGATAGAACTCAAGGAGAACTCCAAGCCAATTTCCCACAAGGTGAGGAATGTACCCATAGCAGTGCGAGAAGCGGTACAGCAAGAGTTGCACAGATTGGAGGAGAACGGAATCATCGAACCAATAAATTGCTCAGAGTGGCTGGCGCCCCTGGTGGTAGCGATGACACCTAATGGAAAGGTCCGCCTCTGCGTGGATTTGACAGAACTGAATAAATGCATAGTGGTGGCGAAATTCCCGTTACCATGCATCGAAGAGATGTTAGCAAAGACCAATCAATCAATCAATGCATTTGTAGAGCGTGCTACATACCCGTGAGGGTCTCAAGGCATGGGGGGGCTGCTACTGATCGAAGAGCCAGGTCTTGAGAAGTCTTCTGAAGGCCAGCAGGTCCTGGGTCTGTTGTAGGCTGGTAGGGAGAGCGTTCCAGGTCTTGGCGGCGAGGTAGGAGAAGGATCTGCCGCCGGCGTTGGTTTTCCGGATATGAGGAACTGTGGCGAGGGCGAGGGTGGCAGAGCGGAGGTTGCGGGTGGGGTTGTGGAAGCTGAGTCGGTTGTTGAGGTATGTTGGTCCGGTGTTGTGTAGCGCCTTGTGTGCGTGGGTGAGGAGTTTGAAGGTGAATCTTTTGTTGACGGGGAGCCAGTGAAGGCATCTCATGTGGGGTGTGATGTGGCTGCGTCGGGGGACGTCGAGGATCAGTTGTGCCGAGGCGTTCTGGATTCGTTGTAGTCATCTCAGGAGCTTGGTTGTTGTTCCTGAGTAGAGGGCGTTCCCGTAGTCGAGTCTGCTGGTGATGAGGGCCTGGGTGACGTTTTTTCACGTGTCGGGAGGGATCCATTTGAAGATCCTGCGGAGCATCCGGAGGATGTTGAAGCAGGACGCGGAGACGGCGTTGACTTGCTTGGTCATGGAGAGGGTGGAGTCGAGGATGAACCCCAGGTTGCGTGCGTGGTCGGTGGATTCCGGGGCTGTGCCTAGCGATGTGGGCCACCAGGAGTCGTCCCAGGCTGATGGGTGGGCCCGAGGATGAGGACCTCCGTCTTGTCTGAATTCAGCTTCAGTCTGCTGTCCTTCATCCAGTCGGCGACGGCCTTCATTCCTCTGTGGAGGTTGGCTTTGGAGGTGTGGGGGTCTTCGGTGAGGGATATGATCCGCTGGGTGTCGGCATAGGAGATGATGTTGAGGTTGTGCTGTCGTGCGACGTGGGCGAGAGGTGCCATGTAGATGTTGAACAGCATCGGGCTGAGGGAGGAGCCCTGTGGGACGCCGCAGATGATCTCGGTTGTTTTTGAGCGGAAGGGTGGGAGGCGGACGCTCTGGGTTCTGCCGGAGAGGAAGGATGTGGTCCAGGCCAGGGCTTTCTCTTGAATTCCGGCATCATGGAGGCGCGCTGATAGGATGCGGTGGCAGACCGTGTCGAAGGCAGCTGACAGGTCCAGGAGGATGAGGGCGGCTGTTTCTCCTTTGTCCATCAGGATCCTGATGTCATCGGTGGCGGCGATGAGGGCCGTCTCGGTGCTGTGGTTGCTGCGGAAGCCGGATTGGGAAGGGTCCGGGATGTTGTTGTCTTCGAGGTAGCGGGTTAGCTGTTTGTTGACAATCTTCTCTGTTACTTTTGCCGGGAACGGGAGCAGGGAGATGGGCCGGAAGTTCTTGAGGTCCTTGGGGTCCGCCTTGGGTTTCTTCCGAAGGGCGTTGATCTCGGCGTGTTTCCAGCTTTCCGGGAAGGATGCTGTCTCGAAGGAGATGTTGATTGTTTTCCGGAGGTGGGGTGCGATGGTTGTTCTGGCTATGTTGAAAATGTGGTGAGGGCACGGGTCGGATGGGGATCCGGAGTAGATGGAGTTCATGGTTTTGATGGTGTCTTCATCGCTGACGTTGGACCAGGTGGTCAGGCGACTCGTGTGGGTGGAGGTTGTGGGGATGGTGGTCTTGGTGGTGGGTGCGGGGGTGTCGCAGTTGAAGCTGTCGTGGATGTCGGTGATCTTGCGGTGAAAGAAGGTGGCCAGGGAGTCGCACAGGTCTTGTGATGGTGGAATGTCGTTGGTGTTGGAGCTGGGGTTGGAGAGTTCTTTCACAATGCTAAGGAACTCTTTGGTGTTGTGTGTGTTGTTGTCTAGGCGGTCCTTGAAGGCGGTCCTTTTGGCAGTCCTGATGAGTTGGTGGTGTCTGCGGGTGGCGTTCTTGTGGGCTGTGAGGCTGTCTGGTGATCGGTCGTGGAGCCATTTCTTCTCCAGCTTCCGACAGGTGTGCTTGGAGGTCCGGAAGTCTTCGGTGAACCAGGCGGCTTTCTTGTCAGTGTGGTTGGTTGTGGGGATCTTGAGAGGGGCGAGGGTGTTGGCGCCCTTCTCAAGTGGTTCTCTACTATTGATCTCACGTCAGCCTATCACCAAATAGCTTTGCACCCTGCAAGCTGGAAACTGACATTGTTTATAACTCCCTTCGGATGTTACCAATTCAGCCGCATGCCTTTTGGCCTCGTGTCGGCAGCGGCCGTGTTCCAGAAATTAATGCACCGCCTTTTCAAGGATATCGAAGGCGTGCAGTACTTCCAGGACGATATATTGGTGATGGGAAAGATCTAAGGGATCATGATAAGAAACTGGACATGGTGCTTCGAGTCCTGGAAGGCAACGGCTTGACAGCGGAGTGGGAGAAATGCCGTCTCGGGATGACCTCAGTCACGTACCTGGGACATGAGATTGGAGAACACTGCATCACGCCCAAAAGGGCCAACGTGAAGGCGAGATATGACGACCCGGCACCAACCAACAAGGAAGAAGTGAGATCCATCTTAGGGATGGCTTAATACTACAGCAAATTTGTACGACAATTTGCCACTAAGATGCACCACTTGAGGCAACTCATAAGAGACAAAACATTATTCACATGGATGTAGGAGACACAAAGAGAATTCAACGACCTGAAGAACAATATCAGCCAAGCCATACCTCTGCAGGGATATGATCCCCAAGGGAGGTCGGTGTTGACAGCGGACGCCAGTGAAAAAGGACTGGGAGAAGTCCTCATGCAGGAAAGGAAGGATGGAACAACGGAAACCCTCAGCTTCGCATCAAGGGCTCTATCTCCCACGGAACTAAAAGTTAGCATCATAGAAAAAGAGATGCTGGCAGTAGTATGGGCCATGGGGAAGTTCCACCAGTTCTTATGGGCTACGAGGTTCCAACTCAAGACCGACCACAAACCCTTAGTCAAGGTCCTCACATCGAGTGGACACGCGAGCGCCACACCTCGCATCGCCAAGATGACGCTGAAACTGCTCGAATACAGATACGATGTAGAGTACATCCCTGGAACTAGAAACAAGGTGGCGGACTACCTTAGTAGAGCTGCTGCAAAGGAAGAAGCCTCTGACAGCGTGGAAGAGAGTGAGGAGATGGTAGCCTTAACAGAAGACCCGGAGAAAGTGATAAGTAACCAGGAGTGGGCTGAGGCATATGGAGAAGACCGGGACATCCAAGAAGTCAAAGAATGTATCATGCAAGGATGGCCAGAAAAGAAACACTTAAGGACAGCACTTAGGAAGATTTATGAAGTGCGAGAGGAACTGTATATAGACGAAAAAGGCACATTCTTGTACAGGGGTGACAAAGTAGTCCCGCCGACAACACTGGTACCCCAGTTGTTTGCAGTACTACACGAGGGACACCTGGGAATCATAAATACTAAGATGAGAACAAAGCAAACGTACTGGTGGCCAGGAATGGACATCCAAATAGAAAGACACGTGAGGGACTGCGAACAGTGTCAAAGGGCAGACAAGACCCTGACACCCCTGAGACCAGCCTTAGGCAAGTTTGCCAGCCCGATAAATCCCTGGGAGGAAGTGTCCATAGACATTCTGGGGCCTATATTAGACACCCAGGGCACGTCAAAATACCTATGCGTCATCGTCGACAGGTACTCGAAGTGGCCGGAAGTGCATATTCAAGAAGAAATGGACACTGAAACAGTGCTTAGATTCCTGACATCTATCTTCCTCAGAGAAGGCATACCAAGATCCATATTGAGCGACAATGGACCACAGTTCACTTCGGAGAAGTGGTACAAGTACATGGAGAGGAACGGCATCAAAACCAAACACACCTCCATATACCACCCCGCCGGAAATGGTCAGGTTGAGCTGTTTCACAGGGTCCTAATGGGATCCATCCAAGCGGCCATCACGATGGGTAAGGATTGGGAAAAAGAGGTCCAAAGTATGATGTGGGCCTACCGCATCATCTCCATGAGCACGGGGAATTGCCCCTTCCAGATTTTGAGAGGAAGAGACCCCTTCACCAAAGACAACCTGGCGTGGAAGGAAAAGACAGTAACAAGCAAATGTTCCCCAGCGGTGGTGCAGCATAATCTGGAGAAAGCCCAAAAGATATACGCAGAACATTATAACAGGAGGAGGAACGTGAAAGAAACATCCCTGGAGAGAGGGGAATGGGTCAGAGTTAAACTGGCGGTGCTGCGGAAAAAAGGGGACAGCAAATACAGTCAACCCCTACAAGTAAAACAAGTATATGACAGAGCGGCGCTACTCAGCGATGGGAATGTGTGGTCCCAAGACCGCATGTCCAAATGTAGTAAGATCCTAGAATGGCCACAGGGAGAAAAAGGGAGAAAATCACAAGACCAGGGGCCACAGGAGAATGAACAATCCGCCTCGGAAAAAAAAGGTAATCCTGGAACAGGCGGAAGCTGTGAGGAGCTGGGAGATAGTGATGTCCCCTCGGCAGAAGAACATCTAGGAGAGGAGAGTGAGACCCCAAGGAGAGAAAGTTCCTGGAGCTCAAGGGGATAAGGTGGTGAGCCCAGCAGAGAACAGTCCCAGGGAAGTTGCCTCCACTCCGGTAAGGCGCACACGAGCAGGTAGAGCGGTGGTGAGACCTGCCCGATTTCGAGACTTTGAACTGGGTGAAGGAAAATAACGTACCTCATGTTTTGGACTGTACGTTTTCTTGTTAGTGTGCAAAAGGGGGAGATATGTAGAGTCGTGCTCTAGTGGTTGCACGCTACATCACGACATACTACGCGAGGCAGACATTTTGTAGACTCGCGGAGCGCGAGTCGGGGGGCAACCTTAGAGAGCAACGACGCCCAGCGCTCTCCTGCATGATTATGTGTAAATAAATACTTATTCCTCCTACACTTGGCTCCAGAGTCCTACATATATACATACAAGTGGCGCATCATTATATGTTTCTTCCCAAAAACATCGGTTCTCGAAGGAATCAGTGTAAATGGGTTCCTTGATATTAGGTCTCAGGCTGTTCGCCCCAGGAAGGGGCGCCCAGTGGGAGGGCTCACTGTGCGGGTGTCTTGTAAACTGAAATGCAGGATAGAGTAACCAGGGTTAGCAAATCTGTCGTCCAATGTACAACACGTGAGGATTAGGTTTATGGGCCCGAAGGAGCTGTATTCGATATCCTGAATGTATGCTTCCCACCGGGGTGGTCCCAAGAGGTCCAGACAATACGGGTGAACTTTGTTTCTTACATCAGCAGTGTCACGGAGGACGTGGTCAACTGTAAATCGATAAAGGATGGTGAAGGGGAAGTACTTCCTACTGATTTGCGTAGATATCAACACACAACCATCTGATGCTCTCAGTAACAGCAAGGTTCTATTAGAAGACCGTTGCCTAGGTATTCCCAAAACAGCCATGAGTAATTGTAAATCTCCCAATAGGGTGATGAATTTTCTAACTCTCTGACAAATTACCAGCAGCGCTTTATTCATGGTCACACCCACTTATAAAGTACTGCTATGGTAACTTTTGGTAATGGGAGAAGCCGGTCACTAAATGACTATATTTATGTCACTATGAAGTGGTGGAAATGTGTGCATGACATGAGAGTTGTCAAAAGAGTGGAGAGCGATCACGACACTGAGGCACTCTGTCTGAAGCTACGTTGAAGTTGGTGTGCCATTGTAAAAAAAATCCTTTGGAGGGCGTGTATGGTCATGTGATTGCCCCAACTAATAGCAGGATGAGAATAAGGTGGAGTAATGAGAAGTACTCACTGGAACTCCCCCTGCTAGAATGCATAATGGCCAAGTATGGAGTCATAATCTTGTCCCCTCTGTCTGGTGATTGGAAAATCTTAGCAGCTTATGATATGGTGGCAAATAAGTTGAAGGCTCAGTGGTATTAGTCCATTGATCCCAAAACCGTCAGCTCTAATGGAGGGAGACAGACTGCAGGGGTCATCTGTAGGGTCATCAATGAAGAATCTTCTAGAATGAAGAGAGCCAGCTCACTCGCCCAATAATGCCAACACTGTAGCCGATAGAGCAGACTGTTATTTCATGAGTGTAGGGGCAAGTATAAACGCCTTTTAAACTCTAGGAAATCACTACATTAGTTGGCATTATGGGTGGAACTGAGGGTGGTCATGCATGGCAAAAACACCTGCAGATTTGAGGAACTGGTAACGCAGGTGGAAATGTGGGCAGTAAATATCGTAGAAACTCATATTTGCCCAATTCCCTGAATCAGTCACTTCAGTACCCTGTATAGAGTTAACCCCATAGGCCATTAGGGCACCAAACCGGAGCGAGATGATCTTTGCTCTGGGTCATGAGCAATTGACATCTTGGTACAGAAGGTGGAAAGAGCACTGAAGACTATGAAGAAAATCAAGGCACCCAGCCCAGACCTTGTGCTTATAGATATTTATTGAGAGCAACCCCACTTATTGGGCCAGCATGCTTGTTAAAGGCTATAATTCAGTGCTTGCTGGCACCGCTGTATCCCACTCATAGTGCTCTGCCATTATAGTACCAATCCATAAGAAGGGTGATCAGGGTAGTCCCTCCAATTACTGCCCGATCTCACTCTTGGATGGGGCAGACAAAGTTCTGGGGTAAGTCCTACTCAACCGCCTCCTTGATTGGGTGCACACACATAACATTATGACAGAAGTGCAGGCTGGCTTCTGGGTGCGAATAGCAATTATCGGCCAGGCTCTGCATTGTACATAATCTCATATACATTTACAGTAGTTAGAAAGTCCTCCCTATCTAATATGTGTTGACCTTAAAGAAGTTTTCAATCTATTTGACAGAGAGAAGCTGTGGAAATCCCTGGTTGATTTATTTAGGAGTCAATATCACCCTGGTAATGGCTATAACAGCTCTTCAAACTAGCAACACAGCTAGAGTGAGATATGGCCCTGATATGGAGTGCACTGAACCTTTCTCAGTTGAAAAGGGCTTCTGAAAATGGTGTGTGTTGGTGCCCTTGCTCTTCAGCCTTTTTCTAATTGGTGTAGCAGAATATCTGGCATCAATTCAAGACATTCTCATCACAGCTGGAAAGAGGGTGCTGATACTATTATATGCATATGACACAGTGCTAATGGAGAGCAGGGAAAATGGCACTCTTAGGCTGCTAAAGTGCTTTGAGTAATACTGCAATAAGAAATCATTAATCATTAATGGTAGTAAAATGAAGAGCATGGTACTGAGGCCGTCCCCAAATTTTGAGCTGAAGCCCACGATTGAAGGTGTGCCCTTAGAATCCGTTAAGCAGTTCGATTACCTGGGTATTCTTCTCTTAGAACCTGTATTGGGGTTTTCATATACTGAAGGAAACAATTGTTGTGAAACAACTGTCTGGGGAAGTTCTGATGCTTAGACACAAGGCCGGTGCTAGAAACCTTAGTATTATCCAGAAAATATACAAACAATATGCAGTGACGGCTTCACTCTATGGGGCAGAGCTCAGGGGGTATGCGAATGTTTGATCTTTTCAAGTTGCTGAGAATAACTTCCTAAAAGCTTTGATGGGGTTGGGGCAGGGCACTCCCTTATTGGTGTTTTATGGGGAGCTCAATTGTACCCCTATATCGAAAATAGCAGCCCTCAGGCCAGTTCTTTATTGGGTCAGACTGATGAGAAATCCTAAGGCAGCAATATACTTGAAAACCCTTGAAGAAGTAACCCTCACTATATATCTCATATACATAATTCTCTGCATGAGCTGCAGATGGAGTTCTTGTGGGCACATCCCAGTGGGGCAAGGCAGGAAATAGCAGATCGTATTAAAGATCAGTATTTTGAATTCATGCAGACAAGGAAGCACCAGGTGCTGAGGCCACGATCCATCTTTTTTTTTTCTCTTTTTTCTTTTTAGTCCTCATTTGCCTTGCCCTCCTTTCTAGACTCGTCAACCACCTACCGTGTCCGCCACCACAAGACATCCGATCTTTACCGTCTATCATACTAAGACACGAATTTATGTTATTGGCGGGAGGAGAGTCTTCAAAGTATGAGGGAGGGAGGAGAGAGTGCGGACCCACTCTTGCTCTGACTCCATCGTGGTGTTTAACAACCTGCTGGACCAACAATTCCAACGGGGGGCCCTGGTCCTTGGAGTATACTGGGCATAATCATTGGACCCGGGGAAAAAAAAAACCCGGAACCATTATCTCCACTGAACCAACAGATCCCAAAAGGCCACCTTTCTTTTGCTCCCAGGTCTAGCAAGGTCCACTTTAGATGTTTCATATAGCGATGTCAACCAACCAGAGTGCGAAGGAGCCTTGTTCTCCACCCAGACTTTACAAATTTGCCTTCTGGCCAACAGAATCGCATAGAACAAAAAGGACCTAGCCTGACCGGAAATACCTGCCTCTAAGCCAAATATGATTAATGGTAGCGTAAGAGACAATGAGATGTTCAAAATAGAGTCCAAGGTAGTTTTCACTTCATTCCAGAAGCGGACGATGTAGGGACAGTCCATAAACATGTGTACGTCAGAAGCTTCACTGTAGTTGCATTTATTACATTTCTTACCAGGGAGAAACTTAGACAGTCTCAGGGGCGAAAGATAGGCTCGGTGTACAGTAAATAAGTGGTTCCGTCTGAGCCAAGCCGGTTTCACGATTTTGTACAGGAGGGTGAAAGATTTTACCCATATCTCTTCACACTGGAAACCTACCACTTCCCCCCACAGCTCATCGGGCAATACAAATTCTCCATCAACTTCGTCCAGTAGGCTCCCGTACCATAGGGCTACCTCCTTGCCCCCCCCTGCCCGTTCTACCAGCTGCTGTTCCAAGGTGCAGATCTTACCCAATGGAACCCCTTTCCTGCTCACGACCCTAGCCCAACTTTCTAACTATAGATATTTAAATCTAGAAAATCCTGGGCCCACCAATTCCCATAGTTCCTCCCAGTCCCTCAACACCCTGTCTGCCAGTATCTCCCCCCATATTACTATCCCAGCATCCCTCACCGGAATGGACAATCTATCTTGTAAACATAATGGTAACCCGGGGGAGTCCCACACTGGTGCATAGTTGGAATAGTAGGCCAACCCCATTCTCTTTCTGATCTGAACCCAGGCTTTCACCAGGGACAGCAGGATTTTTAACTTGACCTTTTTGAAAAACTTCTGGTCCCCAAATTTAAATAGGAACCCATCGATTGACATGTCCGCCCCCACCAGCATTGCTTTAAACATTGTCCCAGAGGATGAGCCCAGTGGTGATTTTAAGAGCATTCTCGAGTGGGACAGCAGGAAACCCATGCATAATGTTGCAAGTCCGGCAGAGCAAGCCCTCCTTTCTCCCTCCTCCTCCTCAACTTTTTCCACGCCAGTCTAGTAGACTTATAGTTCCAAATAAAGGAGTTGATTTCTCGCTGGCTTTTATCCAATGATTTGGCATCAAAAGCCAGGGGGATGGTGTTTAAAATATAAGTAAATTTAGGCAAGATAGACATTTTGATCAGATTGACCCTACCCAAGATGGTCAGTGGGAGGTGAGACCATGATTTCATTAACTTCCTACATTCATTGTGTACCCGCTCCCAGTTGATTTGGGCGATGTTTCCAATGTCTTGGACAACCCGTATACCGAGGTAATGCATAGATGTTGTCACCCCCAGATGTATGTTGGGGATATTCCATGCCGTGATTTCCGTTTTACTAGCGTTGATCTCATACCCCGATATACGTCCAAACTCCTCCGCCCTCTTAATAACTGCGGGAAATGCTTTTTCGGGGTCTGACGTAAAAATCAAAATATCGTCAGCATATAATGCGACCCGCCTCTCCCACTCTGCGAATTTAAATGGGAAAATGTTTTCATCTCCCCTCAGGACCTGGGCAAATGGCTCAATATACAAATCGAAGAGGAGGGGAGAGAGCGGACACCCCTGCCTCGTTCCCCTTGTGATTTTAAAAGGTTCTGTCAAGGCACCATTAACCAAAAGCCTTGCTGATGGGGTGCTATACAGAAGAGCGATGACGCGACAAAAACCCTCGCCAAAGCCGAACTTCTTCAACACAGCATCCAAGTATTGCCCATTGACCCTGTCGAAGTCCTTTGTTGCGTCTAAAGTGAGTGTAGCTAGTGGAGTAGAGAAAGCCGAAGTGATGTCTATTGATCCAACCAAATCGTATGTCAGGTCAGAAAGCTGCCGCCCTTTGATAAATCCCTTCTGATCTTGCTGTACTATGTCACCAATCACTGACCACAATCTAGCAGGCATGATGGAAGCAAAGATCTTATAATCGCTATTTAAAAGAGAAATCGGTCTGTAAGACCCACATTCTATTGGGTCTTTCCCTGGCTTGCGGATCAAGACAGTAGTCGCCTCTCCCCAAGATTTTGGGGGCCTGCCCCCTTCCTTAGTATCTCATTAAAGAGTGTCGTCAGTGTTGGGACTACCGCGCTGCCCAGGGCTCGGAATAGCTCACCAGGCAGACCATCAGGGTCTGCCGCCTTCCCTCGCTTGAATTGTCTGATGGCTTTAAACACCTCGGCTTCCGATATTGCCATCTCCAAACAGTTGCTCTGAGCTGTTGAGAGAGTTGGCAAAAAGATATTGCCCAACCATATGTCCCTTCTCAACTCGTTATTCGGAATGTCTTCTCTATAAATCCCCTCGAAAAACTCAAGAAACGCGCGCCCTATCTCCTACTTGGAGGTCCTGACGGACACCTCCCCCTCCATCTTTATATCTCTGATATAGTTATTGGCTTGTTCCGCCTTAACTTTCCAAGCCAGGATCCTTCCAGCTGCTTCTCCGAATTCAAAGTGCGCGATCTTACTGGCCTCCCATCTTTTCGCCACCCTCTCTTGTAGGATGTTCTCCAGCTGTCTTTTCATCGTCCCTAACTGCTTTTGCTCGTCTAGAGACCCAATGGAGTCCCCCAGTTTCTGCTCCAACAACTTCATCTCGATCTTGAGTCTGCCTGTCATCTCTCTATATGCTTTCCGCCTATAAGAGGCTCTGTTTGAAATGCACCCTCTAAGAAAGACCTTCAATGTTTCCCAAACCGTTGTTACAGCTGCAGAGTCTAGGTTAACCTCCAGAAACGATGTAGTTTCAGATACCAAAAAACTGACTTCCTCCTCTTCCAACAAATAGTACGGTCAAACGACCAGGAGGGATGTTTTGTCTGGGGTTCGAGTCTAAGACTAAATATTAAAGCAGCGTGATCCGATAGTTGGGATGGAAGGTATTCTATGGCAGTTAGCATATCTTTAAGACCATAACTGAATAAAGCATAATCTATTCTTGATTTGTGCTTATATTTCAAGTTACAAAAGGAGACCCCTAATTTGTAACCAGCCCTTTCCCTCCAAAAGTCTGCCAAGCCAAGTTGTGTCATTGCTGCTATAAGGGTTTGCCTAGATTTGGAGGGTACACTGGCTCTAGAGCTGGGTGTCTTATCTAATTTCGGGTTGAGCACAATATTAAAGTCGCCCACCCATATTATGGGGTCTTGAGTGGAGGTCAGATGGTGCCTAATAATATCCAAAAAGGATTGGTCATCCGAATTAGGGCCATAGTAGCCCACCACTGTACAGATCCAGCCATCCACTGAGATTCTCATTATGAGCCATCTCCCACTTTGGTCCTCCTTAGAATCCAAAATCTGGACTTTCGCAGATTTCTTAAAGATAAATAGGATCCCTCTTATGTTTGCGTTATGGTCAGTGCAATAAAAACTGTCTATCCATCTATGCTTTATTAATAAAGCTTTAACCTCTACCTTCAAAAGATGTGTCTCCTGCATGACAATGATCTGCGCAGGGGAATCTCTAAGATATTGCAGAATTCTGTCTCTTCTGCCCCTCACACGCAGACCATTGACATTCCAGGACAAAAACTGGGCTGACATCAACGTTTAAATTTTAACACCTCCCCTGTGTAGTCCCTCCTAGCTAACATATTTGACTGAAATTGAGTTTTTTCCCAACTAAGACAGCTATCATTCGTATGGAAATCAACCTTATGAGGAATTTTTGCCATTTTCCCCCACACCTCAACCCACCCCGCACCCCTGGAAAACCCACCCATACTTACTCCGACCAGATGTGATGCCGGATTTGCGTCCACAGACAGTCCCCCCTACTCCTGTACCGCATAATACTACTGGACCATCCGGCTACCCGTGAGACTAAGCAGCGGGACCTAGAAATCTCCCCCCGTGTTGCAAATAGTGATTGCTAGTCTTAACCCAAATCCTAGTGCTTTGTTATTTTGAATTTTATTTATTTATTTATTTATATATATATATATTTTTTATGCTCCTCCCCGTATGTGCTCATTTCTTTCTTTTTTTTTTTTTACCTATTCATACTTTCTTTTATTTCCTAAAGCCCTATTCCGGCCATCATGCCACTGATATCTGCAAAGAGGGAGGCCGTATTTGTCCTATCTCGCTCACATTTTCGTTCCAGGTTGTTTAATACCCTGCAGTTAGAGACCCCTCCGGAGATTTAAGAAAAGACATTTAGCCTTCTCCGCTATTACCTGGTCTGTTATTTTAAAGTATCTCAAATTAGGATTAAAATAGTTGAATTATTAACTTAGACCCCCTCTCTGAGCATGGTCGTTGATGGATTCCAAAAGTTCGTCTGCCTCCGCTGGTGATCGTACATTATGCATCTTATGATTATACATCACACGTAAGAACGCGGCGAACCGCATCTGAACCGTTGCCCCAAAAGACCTGAGCTTATCCATTCGCTGACCAAGCTCCCACTGTCTATCCAGCGTAGTTTTAGAGAGGTCTGACCGTATCTCAAAGGAGAAGTCAAGGCCCTTCAATGATTTCGTTTTTAAGGCGAGATTCAGCATTTTTTCCTTAAGGGAATACGTGAGAAAGTTAACCAAGATCTTCCTGGCTTTGGTTCTACCGGGATTTAAGCGGAAGGGGTCCCGGTGTGCCCGTTGGATATCTTTGTTCAGCTCCTCCTCTGATTCTTCAAGATTGAGAGAGACTTTCAGTGTCCTGTCCACAAAAGCCTTGACATCCTCTCCTTCTTTTCCCTCAGGGATCTTCAGAAACCGAAGGTTGTTTCTCTGTGAGTAGTTCTCCAATGACTCGACTTTCTCTCGCATAACATCCCCCTCACGTCGTAGATTCTGAATTTTGAATTCGGCTCTCTCAAGATTAGATTTCAAAAGCCCCACTGTACCTTCCAATACCTCTGTTCTCTCACAAAGGCCGTCCACCTTTTTCTCTAGTATATCACATGAGGACCTAATCTCATTCTGGTTAGCCTTAGATACAGAGAAATCATGTCTTATCTCCTCCCTCATTGAAGTAATAGAGGCCACTAGAGCCTCAAGTGTATTTCCGAAACTCTTTCCGTGCTGGCCCTCCGCCTCCTCTCTACTCCTTCTTGTTGCATTGCCAGTCTCCTCTAAAACTGCTGATGCAAGCTCTTGATTTCCACCGTCTCGCTCTAGCTCTGGCTCTGGACCTGGTTCTGGATCAGGTTCTGGATCTAATACTGAGGAAGGGGATGACTCGGCCATCCTTAGCTGCTCGAACGTAGGAACTGGTGTAGGAGCTGATGTAGGCAGTGATGCTATAGTTGTTGAGGTGCGGGCATCAGAGGCTGGCAATAAGTCCAATACCTGGGGCAGCACCTTAAAAAAGGAACGCAGGGAAGGTGTCACCCTAGTAGTATTGTTCCTGCCCCTAGCTTTCGCTCCCTTTCCGGTCTCCTTGTTATTGCTTTTCTGATTGCCCCTAGTGCTTCTCACTATTCCCGCCTCAGCGACTATTCTTGTGACACTAGGACTCCCTGCTACTTTTCCCGGACTTTCTACCTCACTAATGATGCATTCTGGGACTTGCAGTGCTTTCCCAGCTTTCTGACTTTTTTTCTGTTTCCTTGAGGCTCTGGGGGTCTGCCTTGAAGTTTGTTCCTTGATTGTGTTTTTAGAGTGCTTGGCAGACTCAGACTTCCCCACCGCCCCCCCTCCTTACTACCAAGTTCCGGATCCAGCGCCGCTCTCCTGTCTATCTCTGCCGTTTCTGCCTCAAAGTACCGCTCCTCCCGTGGGCCAGCAGCTACACCTACACTGTTTCCCAATCTACTCCTCAGGAGCCCCCGGGCCACGGCGCTACGTTCGCGCCTGAGCTCCACGACTGCCCGGCCCCAGTGAGAGAGCAAGACAGGTGGGAGGGGAAGTGATTCCGCGCCCCAGCACATCCGCAGCGGTGAGCAACAGGCAAGCGTCCAAAACAGAGGTAGAGATGCCAGGTGACAAGGGTCTAGTGTCTTCACGGCTCCTTTACTCCGGGGGATTATTCACACTTGTTCATCCCTTAGTGCTAGTAGCCGCTGTATAGTTCGCGCAGTGCAGAGAAGCACAGGAGAGCTCCCTAGATGGGCGAACCACACCGCCATGTTCTCATGCGCCAGGATCCATCTTGTGTAATTTTTTAGCAATGCCAATGGGTTGCCTTGAACTGGGTATCTGGATGGGATCAGTCTCCAAACAATGTATGTAAAATACAGGCTGGGTATCTTGCTGACGAGGGATTACTTAATTCATATTCACAGGCTGCTTCTAAACACTGCTTAACCCATTTCCTTTTGCTTTGTAAAAAATATGACTTTACAGGGCGGCGGCGATGGCTCCTTCCTCTTGTTAACATTTATGGTGTTAGATGTGTCAAATTTGCATTGGCTCTCTGTATCAGGCTGAATGAAATGTTTTTCATTAATTCTGTGGCATCATTTCTATGGGTTGCATGGCCCTGTTTGAGAGAAATGCCCACCACGCTACGTATTAACTCACTCAGACAACCCACGGAGACTTATTACACTCCATCATGCACTGTGCTGCCATTGATGTTCAAACTGCATGCCCCTCAATGCTTCCCTGCATCAGGCCCTGATACATTTGGTGAACTAACTGATTGTTTTTACTGGAATGGAATTTAATGCTCAACTGTATTATGCCACTTAGTTGATAGTAGTGTATATGCTTTTAAGGAAGGGAGTTTTCGGCTGTACTGTATTCATTTGAAAATGTATTTTCACTTGCACTATATGTATGAATGTATATATATATATATATATTCACTGAAAAAACCAAAGGTTTCAGAGACGTTATAGTTAGAAATTAGCATTTAAAAAAACCTTAGAAAGTCACAGAAAAAAACATAGGTTTCACTGGTGTTATAGTTAGTTGGCCATTTCACTCGTACAAAACCATAGAAATTCCCCCGTTATAGTTAGTTCAGCTAACTATAACTCGCGCGCCCGCATTGGACTGCTGATGACGTCACATATTAACTCACTCATGACATGGTCAGTGACATCACTCATGACATCTCAAATGACATCACTGATGACATCACTGATGACACCAATCTTGTGAAAGAGTGGCAGACCTCCTCCCAGCGTAATATAACCTCCGATTCACACATTCAAAAATAGAAACTAAAATTTTCAAAAAAATGGAGATACCAATACCAGTTACAACAACCTATTCAGTAATTCTACCATCTATATACACATCCACTCATTCACCAACAGTTCTATATAGTCACTCATACATGTACTCACTCATCATATGTACTGATACACCTACACATCCTGTTACACACCAACAGTCATCCATAGAGTTACTCATACACATACTCACACATGCAAATAAACTATCAAACATCCATTTATTTGCATATACAGCTATACACACACTACCACACTTACTTCTACGGAAACGTACACATACGTACTCTCTTAAACAATCACTTATAGAAACACATACTTATTTAAACAGGAACTCTTCCAACCTCTCACTCTCACATATACTCACTTATATACATCAATACTCACATATACTAGATTAAAGCATATGTAGTTACTCATAAAGATACTATTGAGACAGTCATTCACTCAGTAACACACCCATACACACACTCATCCACCCATACAGTCCTGCACACATGCTGTCTTCAAAACACTTACAAACAGTGAGTCAGTCATTCATGCATCTATGCGCCAAGTAATACCCCCCACCAAACCATACAGACACTCATACTGAAAAACAACTAATAACCCATATACACACTCATGTAGCTACTCACCAACCCATGCAGCCACTTATACAGAAAGTGAGACAGTGATACATATATTTAAATATTTAAACATTACTCGCTAATATATGTATTCACTAAGATACACTTAATAAGTCAGTTAACCAATCAATTTTTCGAAAAAAACATCCAATTAGACACTTATTTACCCATTTATTCTTCCATCGACCTTTAGATATACATATATAAAACATGTATTTTTCAGAAAGACACATATTCACTGGATGGTGTCATCAGTGATGTCATCAGTGATGTCATTTGAGATGTCATCAGTGATGTCATGAGTGATTTCACTGACCATGTCATGAGTGATGTAATATATGACGTCATCGGCAGTGCATTGCGGGCGCATGAGTGAAATGTCCAGCTAACTATAACATGTGTGAAACCTATGGTTTCTTCAATGAATTTGCCAGGTATTTTAAATGCTAATTCCTAACTATAACGTGTGTGAAACCTTAGGTTTTTTTCAGTGAATATATATATATATCTCAATCTGCCTTGAAGACTGAGTGGATGTATAAGTCCCTGAATGGAGGATTTAGTAGCAATGTGATTGACTGTTTAAGTGACTAATAAGTCTCTCACTAAATATATGGGATATTAAACTGTGTGAATACCTGTAACACTCTATCTCTTGTTGTGTAAACTACTACATAAGTTGGTTACTAGCTATGTGAAAGTCTATATTAGTTATTAATTAGTTAAGTGAGTATTTGTATGGGATAGTGAATGTGTGTGTGGTTGAGTGGGAGGTGTGTGACTGTCCAAAGATGTGTAAATAGTTGATTTACTAGGTATATGAGGTTAAGACTGTATGTGGAAACAGTTGTTTGGGTGAGTGAATCTCTTTATAGGTATGGTGATGAGCAAATATATTTCTCAATGATACATGTCTAACAAACTAGAAATATAAAAGGCAGTGTTTGTGACAGTTGTATATAAATAAGTATACATAAGACTCAGTGATTGTATGAGTGACTATCGAAAACTGTATACTTGTAATAGCAATTTTATAACACACTAAGTATGAGTTACTATCTATACGAATATATAAAGTGTTGTTTGTATAAGTGTGTAGCTTAGTAAATGTAAGTATGATCAATTGATTGCACATGTGAGTAGAATGACTGCATAAGTGAATAGGATGTATGCTGGTGTGTAATGTCGATGTAGGTGTATAAGTATATTTGATAGTGTTCTATTGATCATTGACAGCATGTATGAGTGAATTTATAGGTGAGTGTTTTGATGTGTGTGTAGATGTAGGAATCACTTAGTGGGTTTTTAGAAACTGGTATTGGTGTGTCAATGGTTTCAAATATGGTACTCTGTATTTTACAGTGAGTGATGAAAGGTTATACTTGTGTATGATGAGGTGTATCATCTTGTCACGTGGATGATGTCATCAGTGATGTCATTTGAGATGTCATCAGTGATGTCACTGACCATGTCATGAATGGTGCAATATGTGACATCATCAGCAGTGCATTGCGGGCGCACAAGTTATAGCTAGCAGAACTAACTATAACGGAGGAATTTCTATGGTTTTGTACGAGTGAAATGGCCAACTAACTATAACACCCGTGAAATCTATGTTTTTTTCTGTGACTTTCTAAGGTTTTTAAATGCTAATTTCTAACTAACGTCTCTGAAACCTATGGTTTTTTTCAGTGAATTTCAAAGGTTTTTTAAAGGCAAATTTTTAAGTGTGATAGTAGTTATACCTATTTTTTTGTACTGATTTTCTACAGTTTTTTAGCTGTTTATTTATAAATATTTTATCCATTAAATAACATTATATATTTTTCTGAAAATTGCAAAAAAAATGTAAAAATTCAAACTGAAATATTGATAAATTTTTTTGTTTTCATTTTTTATTTTAATATATTTATATTATTTTCTTTAAAAAAAAGAAAGTTCCCACATTTTTTTGGGAGTCGCGCACTCAAAGCCTACACATCACTGTGGGTGCTTGTATTCTAGACGCCATTTTAGAAAAGTCGTGAAGGATCCGCGTACGGTGTGCGAAGGCTGCGTGTTTTTCAGTTACATCATATACATTTAATATTACGTGATGTGCGCGATTGGTATGCGACCAGCCCTGACTCCTGTTCCCGCGCATTCGCGACACATGCGCATTACGGTATGAGACGCTTGCACGGTGGCGCGTCCCGCGTGACGTCATATACGTGCTGGGGCACGCTGGGTGCGCAACTCCCGCAAAAAAAAATTACGTTCCCAAATTATATGTATGTGTCTTTAATATACATATTAGGGCAAGAGATTATCTAAGATGTTCATAAAAACAATATATTTGTACTTAAAATAAAATATTATTTTTAAATATATTTTTGAGAAGTTGGTGCGTGCATCGTGAGCGCAGAGAACCAGGTCAGCAGAGCTGCTGTAGAGCCAGAGAAACCAGGTCAGCAGAGCCACTGTAGAGCCAGAGAACCAGGTCAGCAGAGCTGCTCTAGAGCCGAAGAAGCAGGTCAGCAGAGCTGCTCTAGAATCAGAGACCCAGGTCAGCAGAGCTGCTCTAGAGCCAGAGACCCAGGTCAGCAGAGCTGCTCTAAAGGCCGAGAACCAGGTCAGCCGAGCTGCTGTCGAGCCAAAGAAACCAGGTCAGCAGAGCTGCTTAAGAGGGAGAGAACCAGGTCAACAGAACTGCTTTAGAGCCAGAGAACTAGGTCAGCAGAGCTGCTCTAGAGCCAGAGAACCAGGTCAGCAGAGTTGCTTCGAGCCATAGAACCAGGTCAGCAGAGCTGCTCTAGAGGCAGAGAAATAGGTCAGCAGAACTGCTTTAGAGCCAGAGAACCAGATCAGCAGAGCTAAAGAGCCAGAGAACCAGGTCAGCAGAGCTGCTCTAGAGGCAAAGAACCAGGTCAACAGAGCTGCTTTAGGGGGAGAGAACAAGCTCAGTAGAGCTGCTTTAGAGCCAGAGAACCAGGTCAGCAGAGCTGCTTTAGAGCCAGAGAAACCAGATCAGCAAAGCTGCTTTAGAGGAAGAGAACCAGGTCCGCAGAGCTGCTTTAGAGCCAGAAAACCAGGTCAGCAGAGCTGCTCTAGAGCCAGAGAACCAGGTAAGCAGAGCTGCTCTAGAGCCAGAGAATCAGGTCAGCAGAGCTGCTCTAGAGCCATAGAACCAGGTCAGCAGAGCTGCTTTGAGCCAGAGAACCAGGTCAGCAGAGCTGCTCTAGAGCCAGAGAACCAGGTCAGCAGAGCTGCTGTAGAGCCAGAGAAACCTGGTCAGTAGAACTGCTTTAGAGCGAGAGAACCAGGTCAGCAGAGCTGCTTTAGAGGGAGAGAACCAGGTCAGCAGAGCTGCTTTAGAGCCAAGGGACCAAGTCAGCAGAGCTGCTCTAGAGCCAGAGAACAAGTTCAGCAGTACTGCATTAGAGCCAGAGAACCAGGCCAGCAGAGCTGCTTTAGAGCCAGAGAACCAGGTCAGCAGAGCTGCTCTAGAGACTAAGAACTAGGTCAGCAGAGCTGCTCTAGAGCCAGAGAACCAGGTCAGCAGAGCTGCTGTAGACCCAGAGAAACCAGGTCAGCAGAGCTTATTTAGAAGGAGAGAACCAGGTCAGCAGAGCTGCTTTAGAGCCAGAGAACCAGGTCAGCAGAGCTGTTTTAGAGCCAGAGAACCAGGTCAGTAGAGCTGCTCTAGAGCCAGAGAACCAACTCAGCAGAGCTGCTTTATATCCAGAGAACCAGGTCAGCAGAGCTGCTTTAGAGGGAGAGAACCAGGTCAGCAGAGCTGCTTTAGAGCCAGAGAACCAGGTCAGCAGAGCTGCTTTAGAGCCAGAGAACCAGGTCAGCAGAGCTGCTCTAGCTGACACTGACTGACTGACTGACACTGACTAATTGACACTGATTGAATCTGATTGACTGACACTGACACGACTGACACTGACTGACACTGATTGACTGACACTGACTGACACTGATTGACTGACACTGACTAACTGACACTGACTGAAACCAACCTGGTGTGCGGGAGAACCTGTTGCTTGCCGATTCCACCGCCAAGAGTCACGCCGCCCTTACTGGAAGCGCTGAAGCGCTACATACCATTGCCGGACACCACCGCCATCAGTGCCGCCGCTCCGGGACTACGAATCCCAGCAGCCTCAGCGGCAGCGCGCATCCCTGGCGCGGTTGGAGCGCCAGGAGGCACATAAAGTCGCCCAACCCTCCTCGTCACGGGACGCACGCGGGACGCGCCGGGCTAAGCCCAGGCCAAGGGCGGGCCCGTTTAAGGCCGTTCAAGACCGAAAAAGGACGGGACGGGCCATCCTATCAACATCTCCTGTAAGACCTTAAGGCACAAGGTTAGTCCCAAGTTATATCATCGTTTGTGTGGGCCCTCTGGACGGGTGGATTAGTAACTTTACAATAGTAAGTATGGCGATTTCACCAGAAGCAACCCTTAATGGCAGAAAGTCTACAGGAGGTTCTCTAATGGGAACACTTGATAATTTTCTGATTAGGGTATCGTCAGCCCTTGCCAAGGATATTGAACTTACGGAAAAAAGGCTATCCTTGGACACTCTGTTTGATAAGCGATCATCTTTGGGGAATCTAGCAACAGCTAGATCACCGTTGCCTCGGCAGGATGAAATCCAGGGAACACTCCCTCCCTCGGGGATGGTGGAGATTATCCCTTCTCCTCAACTAGATCTCACTGACGAGCCAAGTATTTCTTCACCTATGTGTTTGCTCCCCCATCCTGGTGCTCGAAGAGTTCCCTCACCTAAATTCAAAACTTGCTTAGCCTGTAATTTAAAATCAGGCCCGGCACAGCTAGAGGGGGGGATGTTAGCAAAAAGAAAACATCCCGGCCCACCGATCCAAGCTGAGGGAAGGAAAGCAAAGTGTGCAAAGAAGACTGCTTCAAAGGAGGTCGCAGTAGTAACGTCATCTGGTAGCCAAACACAAACTCAGACTGTACCACCTAATATTGAAGGGCATGGAGGGTCACAGGTACCTGTGAGGAATGAGTCACACTTTGATCTGGGACAACCATTTTGGAAAAAACTGGAGGGAACCATTAAGAAGCTATGCAACCCAATATATGATCGGTTAGAGTCTATTGAAAATAGACTGGTGTGTTTGGAACTCTCGTTATCTACAGTCCAGAAGCAGGTTGGAACACGGCGTAGTGCTCCAAACTCTCAACGAAAATCACCAATAGCTCAAAATCCATCAGATTCTTCCACTTCTGGGGCAATCAGTGTAGGGGCCACAGTGTCTGAGGCAGTCAACAAGGTGCCTTCTTTGGCACCACCGCCATCTACACTGCCAGACATTGGGAACATAGTGGGGACTGAGCGAGTGCCTCATGTTTCAGAGAATAGACCAGTAGTAACTTTGTCAAATCCATCATTGTGGTCTGTAACAAGTACTGAGGGGTCTGTAACAAGTTCTGTGGCTACCTTACCGACTATTGATCTCCCACCTGAATCAGCACCATATGTGGTAGTACTAGTGGGAATACCTCCAGTAGCCCAGGGCAAGCGAGAAACCTATGGGGAGCTGAAAAATAAGTGTGTCTTCTGGCTCAACAAGTATCGTCCATTACCATCGAACATTCTTACAGAAATTCTGTTTACTAGGAGAGTGAACTGGTTGGGAAGGATCCCTAAGTTGACTGAAGGGGACTGTATTATTATTAACTTCAAAGATTGGAGAAGTGTGGAAAAGTAAATTTTGCCATGTTCTGTGTCCCTACGTGTCCTCCATCTTATGTTATGTGTGCATGATTAAATATGCATATGTATCCCCATGTTTGATTAAAGACGCAATTACAGTTGTGTCCATCTCTAGTATGCCAGTTTCCAGTTCTCGTGAAAGCTACGAGTATCAGGCCTATGTAAAGTTACGTTGCCACGTTTCTCAGTGTGCACGTTATTTCATTGTAAAGTCCCCGTTTCTAGGCCTCAAAAGGGCCCGGACACCAGATTCAGCTCCTGTCTTCTGAGTCCTCGCTGAGGAGCGATACAGCCCCCACCTGTATCCTCGACCCTTCACTTACTTCCTGCCTCACAGTGCCCGGCTCAGCCTGGCTCTGCCTCTGAGTCTGCCAAGAGTATGTTATGATTCTAGTTATCAGTCCAGCCCTCCTTCTCTGCATTCCTAAGCTACTGAATCGCATCAATAGTTTCCGTCATTGTCTAGCCTTTACGTCTCCATGTAAGAGAAATACTGCATTTAATGGTCATTTAATATTCTTCATCACGCACTACATGTAGAATAATGCATGCTCCAGTCTTAGAGTCTGTTAGCCTTTACCCCGATAACTTTTGGATTCTATCAACATGTTCTCCAAACATTAGATACTAGATAGGGTTTAGGTACATGTCGCCCTGACTCTCCAGACTTCAGTCTCTGCTCCTAGCACAGAGTTCATAGCCCCCAGCTTCTCCTAGTAACACGTCATTGTCAGTTTGCGCGCACCATTAGGTTAGAGGTCCCGGCTCCTTAGGTAGCCCCCTCCATGTTTCCGCCCCATTTATGACATATTCTGTTACGTTTGCATCACATGTCTATGTATACGCCCCTGTTACACCTACTTTCACCCTTATCTTTCGCGACTGCTATTGACTACACCCACTGCTCCGCCTACTGTAATTCATTGTAATGTAACTGTTTTAGTATATATATTTGTGCACTGTTGTTAAATGTTATGCCGATTCTGATCCTGCCCCCGGCAGCGCTGTCCATCCTGTTCCCGTGCAGGTTGTCCTGTTCCTGTCCTTTATGCTGTATTAAACCTGCAAACTCCTACTACCTCGAATCTTGACTCTTATTTATTGAGCTATCTGTTATTGCTATGTCCAGTCAAACCTAGATCCGGTATTATTTATTTATATACCACATAATGGCGCCCGAACAGGGACTTGCCCTTTCCCCACGCGCCGGTGAAGCCACGCCGGCCCCCTGACCCTCTGCAGCCGTGACGGAACCATACCGTGCACGTGCAGATATTTCTGCTTCAAGTATCCCTCAGGCCCACGGAGGAGACGGAGGTGGCGGTCCAGCATCCAGACGAGGCGGTGGAGGAACGCGGCGAGTCCCGACCAGAGCCCAAGCCGAGAGTCCAAGGTCCGAGGTATCCGGAGGCCCACCCGTAACAGAAGTCCGAAGTTCGTCCGTCCGGCGTCGAAGCAGTCCAGTCCAGTCCGAGGCCTTCCGTTCTTGCTGCCCGGTGAGTACCATTGCTGGGGTAGTATCTAGACAGGGTCAATCTAATTGACTCTGGTCCGTGGGTTGGTGGTACACAGACCCACAAACGAAGTGTCCACTTCGGTGGATGCGGGTCCTGACGTGTCTCTTTATGAGACCGGTAAGTTTCGTACTGTTTCAGCAGTGCATCTAGTTTCTGTTCTAGTCAGTTCTGTTCTCGAGAAAATTCATGTATTCTGAGTATTCCAGGTAGTATTCTGTTCGAACTGTTATTTTAAATGTTCTTCATGTATTTTAATGTCGTGGTATGAATGTGGAGTAATTATCGTGTTCATTGTGTATTGTATTGTGACTAGATTACAGTTCAGTCATGCCGTTATTTTCCAGACTACGTCAGTTAAGAAGTAGAAAAGGTCTGTTAGAAGAAGCAGTTCCTGTCCCGCCTAGGGACAGTCCAGGTCATTTTATGTATCAGAAGCATGGCATAAGTGCCATATTATATCTAGACTTATGGGTAGAGTATACCAAACAGTTAGAAGAAAAGTATAGATGGCCTGTATCAGGCACATGGGATGCCGAGTGCATCATGAGAGTAGAAGAAGCATTATGGAAGAAGAAAGCCAGACAGTCACAGAAAGATGCCATCGAGTTATGGCGCAAAGAATCTCATAAAAGAACCAAAAAAGAAATCAGAAAGTCAGAACTAAGTAGAGAATCCTTAGAACGAGCCCAAGAAAGGGAACTAATCGAGATAGGTGAACGAGTTAAAACAGAACAGTCAGACAGACAGAGGCATGCCCTTATTAAGGGTATGTATCCTCTTCTTGCCGAGGGCTTGCCAAAAGCGACCCCGGAGGCATCCAGAAATTTTCCGCCACCACTAGTTCCGACTAAGTTACGTCACAAACCGACCGCAGCTGATATTTTCATCTCGTCCTATTTGGACGACACAGTCCCAGAATATGCAAATCCTGTTCCGCCAGTCCCTGTAAATCAGGCAATTCCTGCTCCCCCAGACACCGGGGCACCTTTTGCAGTACCTGCTACGGTACCCCCGGTCCAGCCTGCATTACAACTTCCCGCCACTCTGCCAATACGAAGAGTATCAGTCGGCGATTCCAGTTTAGGGGCCGCAGGAGGAGGTCCTCCTGGTACCCCGCCACCGCACCAACGTAGAACGTTGGCCGAGTTACATGAATGTGCGTTACAGCGTACGCCCAAATTTAAGTCCGTTGCAGAAATCCGACGAGCTCTTACTGAATGCCGCTATGATCCAGTTGCAGGTGATGATAGTACAGTAATATATTCCATCCGTGTAAGACGGGTGACCGGGTATTTAGACACCCTACCAGATATGAAAGGAGATCTAGACCGAATATATCGTTTCATCCGTACAGGGGATGATCCAGAAAGTATTGGCGAAGCCATGTCTCAAAGGAAAGCTGAGATCCAGCTCATGTTATTAAAGTTTCTGATTAATTGTCTAATAAGAGAACAAGATTCCCCGACTAAAGATCAGGCCGAAATGAAAATCCTGACAAGGTGGAGTGATAATATAGCCGAGGGTAAACACAAGACTATCAGTAGTATAGAGAGTATGTACAAGAAAATCCGTAAAGAAATAATAAAGTTACACGAACAACGTAAAGCAGCACAAGTAAACGAGAAAGAAAATGACTCTTCTACTGAAGAGGTAGAGGACGAGAATCCCGCCAGAATAGCGTATGTAGGAAAATCTAGATTTCCAGACCGACATTCACGTCTAGACTACAAGAAAACTGTTCCTCATCCGGCACCAGAACAAGGTTCTCTAGAACAAGTATTTCAAGCTACCGATCACATTCTGAAATCACGAATCGGTTATAGTGAGTTAAGTACTATGCATGAACAAGAACTAGTCCGATCAGCAGTCCGATGGATTACTGATTCTACCACTTTTCCAGATGAAATAGTGGCACAAATGTTTCTGAAATTGCCCCCAGCCGAGCAACGACTGGTGGGTATGTATATGATCCAACACCTCATTACTCTGTATGAGGGTCAACATTCTGATCCAGGTCCGTTACATGATGTCCTGAACGAGTTACTCCAGTATAGATGGAAAGGTTTAGGTACCGATTTAATTAGTGTCATTCTAGAACAGCGTCACAAATATAGAACGTTTCTGAACCCGCATTTTGTTCATGTCTCACCTCCGGAAAGTAAACCGTTTTACATAGATAGACAGAATCCGTTACGAGAAGTACACCCAGTCAGGACAACAGATGGTGAAATGCAACGAGTGTTTGTTTACACTCCGATTACAAAGATGGAACTCTTAGAGATGAAGAAATTAATTCCCTGTCATGACAAAGATCCAGCAGGGTTCCACCGAGAATTAAAGGACATGCTCCGTATGGGAGAATACACGTATCCAGATATAATTAAAATGCTAAAGGTCCTGTTGCCCGCAGGGGTATACGAGAAACTCAAGGAAAAAGAATGGGAGGTGGGAGAGAAAAAGATCGATTGGGCAGTTCTAGAAGCTGAAGATAAGATACGAGTACCAGGTACCGGTCTTGGAGAGAAATGTAAAGAATTACCTGAACTGTTAATACAAGTTTTGCCCAGATTATTAGCAACTAAAAAGGAAGACTGGGATGCAATCTCAGCCTGTAAACAGAAACAAGATGAAGACACTAGTGATTTTTATTCTAGATTTGAGAAATGCTTTAGTATCAACAGTGGCCTCAAGACAAGTAGTGAGTCATACCCTCATCTTTTTGTTACTAAATTAGTCGAGAATTCAAGTCCACAAGTTAAGAATCGAGTTTTGAAAGTCGAAAGTACCTGGCAAGCTAATACCCCGTCCCAAATGTTACAGATGCTTCAGTATCACCAGAATAGAATCAGAGAAGAGCAAGATCATGAAAGAAAACGTATGAAAGACACGAAAATGAAAGTACTGGTTGCACAATCTATTCCACAAGACAGTCAAAAGAGGGGTACGAATCAAGCCAGTCATCCTGCAGTTCCCGTTAAAGGGACCTGCAATTATTGTAAACAGCCAGGTCATTTCATAAACGAGTGTGCAGTTCTGAAACATAATATAGCTACCGGTAAGACTAAAGAAAGACCACGTCCGCCTAGACAAGAACAAGTTTCACAGACTTCTCAGCCACAGAATGCACAACAGACAGTTCCAGTACCGCAGCCAATTGCTGCAACACAGCATGTTACACAGCAGATGTACCAGTATGCGCAGTCCGAGTATCCAGAGTATCAGCCGTACTCATGAAACAGCCTAGAGAGGGAGGTAGGCTTGCCTCTCATCAAGATACCTGTAGATCAAGAGGGTCCCTATGTTCATAGTCAAGTACTAGGGAAAGACAGAAAGTTTTTGATTGATACAGGGGCAAGTAGGACCACCATCAGTCACGCCGAAGTTCCAGGGGCTCCGCTCTCAGGCTCAAGAAATGTTTCCCTTGGATTTTCAGGAAAGCCTATTGTAAACGAGATATCTAAGCCAGTTACTCTAGAAGTAGGTCCATTGTCCCGCACTACTGATCTGTTACTTACGAAGTCATGTCCAGAAAATGTATTAGGCATTAAAACACTGAAAGAATTAGGTGCAGTTATTTGCTGTTCCCCAGAGGGAATACGATTGTTCCTACGTGACTTCAAGGGTCACTATGTATTACGAGATTTTGATCCGAGATTGTCCAATGTTCCGCAGCATCTATGGGCGCAAGGTCCAACTGATGTTGGTTATATGCAAATCACACCCCATTGTGTGACTCTCAAACCAGGTGTAGTGTTACCACGAATCAGACAGTACAGATTGCCACCTGAGGCTGTAGCAGCCTTATCCAAAATTATTGACGAGCTCATCGCTCAAGGAGTAGTTGTAGAAACTGACTCCAATGTATGTAATTCTCCGATCATTCCAGTCATGAAACGTACTGATCCAAATGCACCCCCAGTATATCGATTAGTGATTGACCTTCGAGAACTCAACAAATGTATTATTCCCCAGTACCCAGTTGTCCCAGATATCTCTTCCCTATTGACAGCCATTGATTCTGAAGCCTCATTTTTTTCAGTCATAGACCTCAAGAACGCGTTTTTCAGTGTCCCCATTCATCCAGACAGCCAGTTCCTTTTCGGATTTTGTTTAAATGGAAGGAGCTACCAATTTACACGAGCTCCTCAAGGTTTCACAGAAAGTCCTAGTATTTACAGTCAAGCACTTAAGAGACAACTAGACAATATTCACATGCCAACTGACACTGCCCTGCTCCAGTATGTCGATGATCTACTGATCACAGCCCGTTCTGAACGTGCTTGCGAGCGAGCATCACTTACAGTCTTATATTTCCTTGCCGAGATGGGGCACAAGGTGTCCCCTTCTAAGCTTCAATTCTGTGTCCAGCAAGTGATCTACTTAGGCCACTTGCTGTCCAAGAGGGGTAGGCAGTTGACACCTGACCGTATCCAGTTAATAGCGAGTCTTCCTCAGCCCAAGACCCAGAAGGAGGTACGTGCTTTTATCTGCCTTACTTCTTATGGCAGACAATGGATTCCTCAGTATGCATTTCTAGCTAAACCACTGATACAGTTAACGACACAGGAGGCAGCCGTATCGACTGTTCTCCCTTGGACATCTGAACATACACTTAGTTTTAATGAGTTAAAGAAAGCTCTATGCCAAGCTCCAGTTCTAGCTACACCGAACTACAGTAAGCCTTTTACACTTTTTGTCACTGAACGCGAAGGTACAGCATTATCTGTTCTCACACAAGATCAAGCAGGACAATACAAGCCCTGTGCTTATTTTTCGAGCACATTAGATCCTGTAGCCCAGGCTCTGCCTGCGTGCCTCAAGTCAGTTGCAGCCACAGCACTAGCTATCAGACAAAGTGATTCCATAGTATTAGGACATTCCTTGACAGTACAAGTTCCACACTCCGTGGAAGTTCTTTTAAACCGAACACAGACTCAGCACTTGACAATTGCACGTTTAACAGGTTATGAATTGACACTGTTCCAGCCACACATAGAAATCAGACGCTGCAACGTTTTAAATCCTGCCACACTGTTACCGTCAGTTAATTCAAATCCTGCCACACACGACTGTGTGGAAGTAGTTAACACTATGACTAAGCCAAGACAAGACTTGACAGATATTCCATTACCAGATCCCGACCTGACACTTTATGTGGATGGTTCATGTATGAGAACAAGTACAGGAGAACTAGTAGCCGCGTATGCAGTGACTACTGACACTGAAGTTATTGAATCAACAAGGGCCTTGACTCCTTACTCAGAAAGGCTGAGTCCAACTCAACTAGATAAACAACAAAAATGCCAATTCCGGAAATAATTTTACACTATTTTCAAAAAACGCTGTTTTGATTAAAGCAAAAACAACCTGTTTGTAATTAACACCATCAAGGTTTATTCATAATTATAACATGGTTATTATTCATATTAGCACACTTATTTATCGTGCTTTGGAAAATATAACATACAAAATGCACAACAATTTTTATATACAATATATACAAGAAAATACAATCTCAAACATACTTATCATTCATTCATGCACACTCCTTAACAAAACAGTGAAAACAATAAAGTGAAAATAAAGAAACACAGTACGTCACAACACCGGTTAATAAATGAGTCCTAAATATTTCTTTACATATTTTGACAATTTGTCGCAGTTTGTAATAGTCACAAATGCTCTCGTGAAACCAAAAATGTACAAAACAAAATTAGGGGTAACCAGATGTTGGACAAAGTGGTCGACGCGTTTCAAACCCCTATCATTAAGGTGGGGTTCTCCTCAGGACCGAATGGTTCTGAAACAATAAAAATTCCTGGTTTTAGCGTGTATAACTAGAACATGATCAGCTAACTACAAAAAAGGGATCGACTCCCTGTGCTCCAGAGGGGTCTCCTACCTTAATCCACTAGTCACAGCGCAGTTGCTAATAGGCAGTAAATTATCCCCAAAGTTCAGTATGGTATTTCCCACAAACGTGATAACAGCAGCTGTGCAAAGAGAACGCGACAACAATTACAAATATGCCACATTTTCATGCTGTCATTCTATTTTCACACTCTGTGCACTAGCGGGTCATGCGGGAGGCACTGGTACTTACCGGCTTTGAAGCTGGCTGCTCGCACATACTATTAAGTTGCGTCCGCTCCTTTCCTGCAAGATTGAGCGAGAAGCGCGTTAGATGTCTGGCGCGCTGGATGCCACTGAAGTAATCAAAGCGCAGTGCAGATAAACATACCAATTAAAGCGTGTAGTCCGGACAGACTTGCATGGGCATTTTTTACTTCAACACCTACGGTCTGGCACCATTCCAGCGGGCCTTGTAATCCGCAATATCCCAGTTGTCTTTACGGACGATCCGGTGTATAAAAAAGGCTTCAGTGGTATAGAAACTAAGTGTAGCAGAGACCTTATGGTCCTAACCATCGAGACTGCACACAGGATATCGCTCAAGGAGCTAGAAGAAATAGAGACTTTAAAAAGGGAAATTGAGACCAATCAGCTAATAACAGATTCAAAGACGCTATTGGAGAAAATTGATAAAGATATATTGGAATTTAAGGACTTCACAGTTACTCAAAAAAACAATAAATTTGAACTGGACAAGAAAAACTTCTCACTAGAATCAATCTATCCGTACCTCAATAAGGATTTTTATACTCATTCCGATTCGCGTCGCTTTCTGCAGGACAATCAAGGACGATCTCGCCGCAAATTTCTAACTTTTTCAGACACTTCATCTTCCTCAGGGAGTGAACAAGACAACAGTAGTAGACCAAACCAAAACAGGGCAACAACTCGCCCCAACCAATATCAACAACAAGCGCAAAACCAACAGCCTTTTTTAGGACGGGGACAACAGAAACCCAGAGGCCGGGTCCGATTCACACAACCATGGCAAATGAGAACTCGCCAGAAATCATACAACAACTAGAGATTTCGCCTATTTTCAATTTATCAAACAGGACGCTATCGGCAGCAGAAATATCCATCCTAACTAAAGGACTCAATTTTGTCCCATCAAGATCAACGGACTACACAAGAATGAAATTAGAGACATTGGAGTTCTGCCGTAAAATCCGTTTAAAAACATTTTTTCAGGATACTATTGAAAATTCACAGGAAGAGACCACTGGCCTTAAGAAAAAGTCTACTTTTTGTCCGAGAGGACCAAAAATCCCAAAGGAGGTTTTATCGTTTGAAACAACACTGCTATCAGGAATTTCGACGATTGAAAGTAAAAAGTCATTTGTAAAATTTAATCTGTCCAAAGCAGAAAAGGAGGCACTTATAGCGGTTAAGAATGACAACACTATAGTTGTCAAACAAGCCGATAAGGGCGGAGCGGTGGTACTATGGGATATCAACAAATATAAACAGGATGGATTAAGGTAGGAGACCCCTCTGGAGCACAGGGAGTCGATCCCTTTTTTGTAGTTAGCTGATCATGTTCTAGTTATACACGCTAAAACCAGGAATTTTTATTGTTTCAGAACCATTCGGTCCTGAGGAGAACCCCACCTTAATGATAGGGGTTTGAAACGCGTCGACCACTTTGTCCAACATCTGGTTACCCCTAATTTTGTTTTGTACATTTTTGGTTTCACGAGAGCATTTGTGACTATTACAAACTGCGACAAATTGTCAAAATATGTAAAGAAATATTTAGGACTCATTTATTAACCGGTGTTGTGACGTACTGTGTTTCTTTATTTTCACTTTATTGTTTTCACTGTTTTGTTAAGGAGTGTGCATGAATGAATGATAAGTATGTTTGAGATTGTATTTTCTTGTATATATTGTATATAAAAATTGTTGTGCATTTTGTATGTTATATTTTCCAAAGCACGATAAATAAGTGTGCTAATATGAATAATAACCATGTTATAATTATGAATAAACCTTGATGGTGTTAATTACAAACAGGTTGTTTTTGCTTTAATCAAAACAGCGTTTTTTGAAAATAGTGTAAAATTATTTCCGGAATTGGCATTTTTGTTGTTTATCTAACTGAAGTTATTGAAACACACCGTATTGACACCCTGTCTGCTCAAGCAGCAGAGCTAGTTGCTCTGACACAAGCCTGCATACACGCTAAAAACCTGAAAGTTAATGTTTACACAGATTCACGTTATGCATTCGGAGTCGTACACGACTTTGGAGTGCTCTGGCAGGAGAGAGGTTTCATGACTTCTCATGGAACCAAGATTCAGCATGGTCTCCTTATTCAAGCTCTGTTAGATGCCATACACTTACCGACATCCATTGCTATCATGAAATGCAAAGCACATACGAAAGTTACTGACACTATTTCCCAAGGTAATGATCTAGCAGATCGCACAGCCAAGCTTACAGCACAGACTCCAGACATTTCAGTTAACAAGACACCGACATCCACTCCAGATCAGACTACATGTATGACAGTTAAGGACCCTACTCAAGATGTCATAGATATTCAGTTACATGCTACTCCCGATGAAATCAAGAAATGGTCCGAACAAGGAGGGGTCCAGACAGATCAGGGATGGGTAACAAAGGGTAAAGCCACATGGTTTCTCCCCGATTCTATGGTTCAAGTCATTATCAATACCGCACATAGTCCAGCACATTTAGGAGAAAAAGCTATGTTAGATAGTATCCAGAACATTTGGTTCAACAAGCATTTACGAGCTGCAGCCAAGCAGAAAGTCCGTACCTGTATGATATGTTGTCAGTTTAATCCAGGTAAAAGTGTCCCGGTGGAACAAGGTGGATTCCAGCCCCCTGACCACCCTTTTGAAGTCCTCCAGATGGATTATATTCAGATGGAGCGATGTCGAGGTTTCAAGTATGTCCTCGTAGTTGTATGCGCTTTGTCCAGGTGGACAGAAGCATATCCAGTCCCAGATTACACAGCCGCGACCACTGCCAAGCAGTTGGTTCGTGAATTCTTCCCCCGTTATGGACTCCCTAGAGTCGTATATTCTGACAACGGCCAGCCATTCTCATCCGAGCTTATGAAACATATTTCCCTTCTGTTAGGGTACCAGTGGAAGTTCCATTGTGTACGCCATCCTGAAGCAGCCGGTCTAGTAGAGAGACATAACCAGACCCTGAAAATTCGAATTGCAAAAGTATGTAAAGAGAAAGGTGTGGACTGGCTAGTAGCTCTGCCAGTTGCCTTATTTTATATGCGCATGGTCGCACATTCCAGATCAGGTCTGTCCCCTTATGAGGTCGTATTTGGCCGCCCCCCTAACTTGTGGGGTACACCTAGACCTCGAAGTATTACCGATGTTTCAAGTAATATGCTGACAGATTACCTAGCTTCCTTGATGTCTGCCCTCAACTCTTGTCGTTCACAGGTTGCTGCCGCATTTCCAGACAATACCGAGGTGGCACCACATGACATCGTTCCCGGATCCATGGTTCTTGTCCGAAATTTTGATCGTTCAAGTCCGCTGGAGCCTCGCTGGAAGGAACCCCGACAGGTCCTCCTGGCCACCCGTACTGCCGTCAAGCTGGAAGGCAGGAAGGGCTGGGTGCATCTGTCTCATGTGAAAAGATTTTTTGGATTGAAACCTGTTTCAAAGAACATTTCCGAGGATCTTAAAGACTGCCAAAGTACTATTCTTAAGGACTGTCCCGCAAAAGACATTGCTACGAACCCTTCCCTGTTAGAGAAAACTCCGCAGCAGGAGTATAAGCTTAAACTAAGGTCTAGTAAAATAAGTCAGCCAGTTTGATTGTCTAAGTCCTCCCCTAGGTGAAATGGTTAGACCGGTTTCTGACATGTATATAATAGACCCCCACAGAGAGAGAGTTAGTGAGAACTCTAGAAGTTGCACTATTATTTTATGTTTTCTGCTATATTTCAGCATTATGATTTCCTGCACCAGTTATGCATTTTATTTGTATTTTCCAGTTTCTCATGTAAATAAGTCTGCTAATGTTACAGTAGAGCACACGTTTAGTGATCTGCCTCCTCATGACCTCTCATATCGTCTTGCTATGCGTAATAACTCCTTTATCCGCATGTTACATTATTCACACCAGATCAGCAATGCCACAAATTGTTGGGTGTGTGGTCGACTCCCCCCTTTCCAGACACCGAAGGGAGTTCTGCCACTCTTTCCTTATCCATTCTCACATAATGGTTCGTGTGGAGCATGGTCCACGTTAACGTCATCCTTAACAGATATGTCTTTTCTGAACAGTACATGTTTCCCAGACAAGCAAGGTGTTCCCCACAGAACAGGGTTAGATCTAGAAAATGAAGTTTATAATTTGGGTAATTATTCTTCGAGTTTTATGGTCCTGAATGTTCAGTCTGATTCTACTCCAGACTTACCTGCTATGTCAGTACTACCAGTCAAAGGTGAATTATGTGTCCGAAATAATGGTTCCGTACATGTAGGCCATAGTGATTGTACTACTATTGTCAAGTATAGTGACAGTAGGAAATCTATTTTCAAAGCTTCACGTCATTCTTATTTTGTTTGTGGTCAGACCGCATATGTTCGTCTGCCCCTCGATTGGGAGGGAACCTGTTACATTGCCTTCCTACTGCCACCAGTTTTCCTAGCCCCACCTGACTATCATAGGAATTCCCACCTAGTACATACTAGACACAAGAGAAATTTCCCGATTGTCGATTATACTGAAACTGCTCTAGAACAATACATAGATATCAATAAAGGTGTCTTCCCCTACTTAGGTACTGTTGTAAATAGTAAACTGATACGTAGATTGACCAGAACCCTTGAAGCAGTAGTGATCGAGACTACTTCTGCTCTAGGTAACTTAACCGAAGAACAATCCTTTATGAGAATTGTCGTGCTCCAGAATCGTCTCGTCCTTGACGTCATACTGGCCGATAGGGGCGGGGCATGTAGAGTCATCGGATCCAGTTGCTGCATTTTCATTCCTAATAACGCGCCGTCTGTTTATTCAGCTATAACCAGACTCCATAAAATTGCCCATATGTTACACCAAGATCCAGGCACCTGGACATGGTCCGGTTGGTTCTGGAATATAATTTCCGCCTGGGGATGGAAAGTATTGTCATTTCTGGGTATTGCAGTAGCGATCATATTCAGTTGCTGCCTCTGTTTACAATGTGGCCCTGCGATTTGCGGCATTTGTGCTACATCTTGTGTTCCTAGTCCCAAGTCCCGTCCTAAATCCCGTTCCAAGAAAATTCGAGATGAGCAAATCATACTGTATGAAATGATAGATGGTATCATGAATATTGATGTTTCCTGATGGAAACGTAGTGACAAGGAGGGAATGTGGAAAAGTAAATCTTGCCATGTTCTGTGTCCCTACGTGTCCTCCATCTTATGTTATGTGTGCATGATTAAATATGCATATGTATCCCCATGTTTGATTAAAGACGCAATTACAGTTGTATCCATCTCTAGTATGCCAGTTTCCAGTTCTCGTGAAAGCTACGATTATCAGGCCTATGTAAAGTTACGTTGCCACGTTTCTCAGTGTGCACGTTATTTCATTGTAAAGTCCCCGTTTCTAGGCCTCAAAAGGGCCCGGACACCAGATTCACCTCCTGTCTTCTGAGTCCTCGCTGAGGAGCGATACAGCCCCCACCTGTATCCTCGACCCTTCACTTACTTCCTGCCTCACAGTGCCCGGCTCAGCCTGGCTCTGCCTCTGAGTCTGCCAAGAGTATGTTATGATTCTAGTTATCAGTCCAGCCCTCCTTCTCTGCATTCCTAAGCTACTGAATCGCATCAATAGTTTCCGTCATTGTCTAGCCTTTACGTCTCCTTGTAAGAGAAATACTGCATTTAATGGTCATTTAATATTCTTCATCACGCACTACATGTAGAATAATGCATGCTCCAGTCTTAGAGTCTGTTAGCCTTTACCCCGATAACTTTTGGATTCTATCAACATGTTCTCTAAACATTAGATACTAGATAGGGTTTAGGTACATGTCGCCCTGACTCTCCAGACTTCAGTCTCTGCTCCTAGCACAGAGTTCATAGCCCCCAGCTTCTCCTAGTAACACGTCATTGTCAGTTTGCGCGCACCATTAGGTTAGAGGTCCCGGCTCCTTAGGTAGCCCCCTCCATGTTTCCGCCCCATTTATGACATATTCTGTTACGTTTGCATCACATGTCTATGTATACGCCCCTGTTACACCTACTTTCACCCTTATCTTTCGCGACTGCTATTGACTACACCCACTGCTCCGCCTACTGTAATTCATTGTAATGTAACTGTTTTAGTATATATATTTGTGCACTGTTGTTAAATGTTATGCCGATTCTGATCCTGCCCCCGGCAGCGCTGTCCATCCTGTTCCCGTGCAGGTTGTCCTGTTCCTGTCCTTTATGCTGTATTAAACCTGCAAACTCCTACTACCTCGAATCTTGACTCTTATTTATTGAGCTATCTGTTATTGCTATGTCCAGTCAAACCTAGATCCGGTATTATTTATTTATATACCACATAAGTGTAAACTACATTTGTAGCTGGCCACTATCTGATCGGTCCCCCAGATACAAATCCCCTATCATATTTCTATGGCCCTAGGGTACCCATTGGAAGGAATATTTTTACACTGGGAGAGCCAACTAATGCATGTCCTTTGGGTAATATAAGGCTGTTTAATAGGTTTGAGGCTTTGTCGGGGTTGGGTGTGACTGACGCTATGTACCCCAAAACCCCGTATTAAGTGTTGTGTCTCCAGGTATAGGCGAGGATGGGTATGATAAGAGGGTAGTTGAAGTGACTGCCCATGATTGCAGAGACATAGAGAAAGGTGCCTGCAGCTCAGTCATGACAGGTACTGAAAACATAGATGAGGCATCAGGAGTGGGATCAATGTCCATGCAGAATGAGGAATACCAAGCACCCGAGAGTTCTCCAGAATCAGGATATTTGGCTTGTGGTCATGCCGGGGTGGTATGTCAAACATCGTTCATTTCATGGAATTTCATGGAATGTGGCGGGTGTGGGGTGGTAGTAGCCTTGGACACAATGCTTCAGACAACCCCTGGAAATGTATCACCAATAATGATTTTAATACCACTTTCGAGCCACTGGGCCCTGACGATATGCACCTAACAGATGAAGAGGATAGTAGATGGGGAGTTCCCCAGCTTGATACTAACCCCATAAGAAAGTGGACTGAGGCTGCAATTCAACTGAAGGGCCTCTGTATGGGGCATCAGTTGAGGGCAGCTAATGGCCGTACACCATCGGATAGAATGGGCAAGGCAACGTTTGATAATGGTAATAGAGCAAGTCATATAGATTATCTTCTTGTTCCTCTCAAGTTGTGGTACACCCTTCTTGATATGGAGATAGTGGACCGCATTGAGAGTGACCATAATCCCATCTCCGCGGTGTTTAATTTGGGTTTAAAGAAGGTGGATGAAACGTCTAGGGGACCCATTCAGTCGAACCTAGTTCTAACTAATGATGAGCACCGCCTAAAGTGGTGCCAGGTGGCAGAACATCAGGACATCATTACAGGAATTGAGGATGGCTTGGAAGGTGTCCTGGTGTCTATGGAGGTCGAACCTAGTCATGGGCTCCCGTATAGAGCTTTTATGGATGCCCATGATATCTACTTTACTAGTTTGAAAAGCTACTTCTGTAAGTCTCGTCAAGGCAAAAGCGTGCAAATTCGTAGAGCCGAGAGTTGGTATGACAGCTCTTGTCGTGAAGCCAGGGGGGAGCTATCCAAAGCATTAAAAACAAAGAACCCAAGTAAAGTAAAGGCGGCTAGAGCCAACTATAGGCACAAACAGTTTACTGCTAAAAAAGCATGGGAAGAGTGTGTATGGCAGGACCCCAAAGAAGCTTGTAAAGCTAAGAACACAAAAGGTTTTTGGGACTTTTTTAAATGAGGTAGGGATGGACAACATGAGATCCCCCAAAATAATGTTGCCCAAAGTGCATGGGTCGATTATTTTAAACCACAATACGCCGCTAATGAAGCAGGTTGCACAGAGGGAATGCGGGTCCACGTTTTCTATAATGAAGTAGTATTCACGGTAGGAGACGTGGACAGAGCGTTAGATCTGGTGACCGCGGGCCGTGCACCTGGAATGGATTGTGTCCCCGCCGACCTGTTTTTACATAATAAGGGAAGATGGCGGTTTTATATAATGCATTTAGCAAATGCCATCGCCCAGGGGATGGAAGTCCCACAATCATGGAAATGCGCGGAAATAGTTCCGGTATTTAAAAAAGGGACAAGTCGCTAGCAGGCAACTATAGGCCCATCAGCCTGATCGACTCTGTCCAAAAAATCATAGGACGGCTGGTTTTGGGAAAAATCCAGACGTGGATGGATGATGATAACATCTTGAGTCACCTCCAGGCTGGGTTTCGACCCAAGACCAGCACCATAGACCAGGTCTTCCGATTCATTATTTTATTTTGGCGCACTGTGGTTTTGGATAAAGGTACTCTTTATGCCGTTTTTGTAGACTTGAGGGCGGCTTTTGACTTGGTGCCCCATAACAAATTGTGGCAAGTGCTGGAGGAACTAGGGATGCCCCTTGAGCTGCTGTGTTTGTTCGTCCGGTTACATGAGGGTACGTTTGCTCGGGTACGGTGGGGGGGGCAGGGAGATATTACGGAACCCTTCCCTATTGAGCGGGGGGTGAGACAGGGTTGCGTCAGGGCGCCTACCCTGTTCTCTCTTTTCGTGAATGGGGTAGCGAGTTTTCTCTCCTTGGTCCCAACTGATGCCCCTGTGATGTGTGGTGAGCGAGTCCCGATCCTCATGTTCGCGGACGACACCTTAATAATTTCAAAAACTCCCAGTGGCCTTCAGCGTGCCCTTAAGCGCTTTGAGGACTTTTGCCTAGAACGGAGTTTGGAAATAAATATAGCCAAAACCAAGTATATGGTCCTTACTGACCGCAAATTTACTGGGTGTACCAAACCCTATAGAGGAAGGATATACATGAACACCTCCCCGCTTGAGCAGGTTGAAGCTTTTACCTACCTGGGGGTTACCCTTCAGAAAGATCTGGGATGGACTAGCCAACAAGATCTAGCAGTCCTTAAGCATCGCCAGCAGGCAGGTATCCTTCTTAAAAGGTTTAAGTCTTCTGAATCAAAACCCATTAGCCCACTGTTAGAAATATATGGGATGAAGGTATTTAGTTCGGCTCTTTATGGAGCTGAACTATGGGGTTTTGAAAAATTGAGGAGTCTGGCACTAGCAGAAAATGAATTTATAAGAAAAGCGACTAGTGTCCCGGCAAGTACCCCGCTGTTACCATTAATGTGGGATCTAGGGAAAAAATCTGTCCAAGATCTTGCTCTCCTACGCCCGCTTTTGTACTGGCGTGGGATATGGACCACAGAAGAGCTTCAGCATTATGCAGAGGGCCTAAAAGAAATAATAGCGAAAGATTCCTCACAAAAAATACATTGGCTAAAGGCTATAAAGTCTCTGCTAATTAGCCAGGGAATGAGGGAACTTTGGGATGACCCTGTAAATGCTGTTTTTCCCTCCAAAAAAGTTCTGAAGATAAAATATTGGGAGATGGTTACATCAAATGCAAGAATGAAGGGCCTCTCTCTGCACCTCACAGGTCGCTTCCTGGAATTTAAGGTCTACCCTAAGCTGGAATCGTGTTGGGGTGCCATCGAAAAGCAGTTTGACCGTAAACTCTATTTTCAAATCAGAGTAGGCTCCCTTCCAACAAGGTCATTCACAGCTAATTGGGTAGGCGAAAACTACCATGACAAATGCCCTAGGTGCAGGGAAGAACAAGAGACGATAAGTCACCCCCTTTTTGTCCCCTCTATGTGGCCCCTAGAGAGATGTGGATTAAACCAATATGTAAATTAATCGGTATCCGCAGACATGAGGAGGCGTTAAGAATCTTGTGTACCGACCCCAATCCCCCAATTGCCATAGCAGTGGCAAAATTTTTAAAATGGGCATGGATAAATCGGGCAAGAGCACTATGAAAATGGATTGAGAATATTATTTAACCTGTTTATTTGCACTGTAAACGTTTGGGATATAGCTGGGACATGAGCCTTGCCATATAGCATCTGACCCACATAACTGATGAGTTTTATACATTTTAAGGATGTGTTTTTAGTTATGTGATATTAGGCAATTGTCCCTTGGAGTTTAATTCTTTTTTAAATATATTTATTGTTCAACTTTCTTAATGATATTTTTTTAAATCATTGGGAAATGTGATTTTATGTCTTACTTTTATGACTTAATTGTCGAATAAAGTTTATGAATTTGACACTGACTGACACTGATTGACTGACACTGACTGAATGACACTGACTGACACTGATTGACTGACACTGACTGGCACTGATTGACTGACACTTACTGACTGACTGGCACTGACTGACTGACACTGACTGACACTGACTGACTACTCTCTACTACTCTACTACTCACTCTCTACTAATCTCTACTACTCTCTCTCTACTACTCATTCTCTACTACTCTACTAATCTCTACTACTCACTCTCTACTACTCACTCTTTACTACTTTCTACTACTCACTCTCTACTACTCACTCTCTACTACTCACTCTCTACTACTCTCTCTCTATTACTCTCTACTATTCACTCTCTTCTACTCACTCTCTACTACTCTCTAGTACTCTCTCTCTACTACCTACTCTCGACTACTCTACTACTAACTCTCTACTACTCTACTACTCTCTACTACTCACTCTCTACTACTCTCTCACTAGTACTCACTCTCTACTACTCACTCTCTACTATTCACTCTCTACTACTCGCTCTTTACTACTCTCTACTACTCACTCGCTACTACTCTCTACTACTCACTCTCTACTACTCTCTACTACTACTCTCTACTACTCTCTACTACTCACTACTACTCTCTACTACTCTCTACCACACTCGAATACTCACTCTCTACCACTCTCTACTACTCACTCTCTACTACTCTCTTTCCCACTCTCTACTACTCACTCTCTACTATTCACTCTCTACTACTCACTCTCAATTACTCTCTACTACTCACTCTCCACTACTCAATCTCTACTACTCGCTCTCTACTACTCACTCTCTACTACTCTACTACTCTCTTATACTCTGTCTACTACTCGCTCTCTACTACTAGCTCTCTACTACTCACTCTCTACTACTCTCTACCATCACTCTCTACTACTCTACTACTAACTCTCTACTACTCTCTCACTACTACTCACTCTACTACTCTCTACTACTCTCTCTCTACTACTCACTCTCTACTACTCACTCTCTACTACTCACTGTCGACTAATCGCTCTCTACTACTCACTCTCCACTACTCACTCTATACTACTCGCTCTCTACTACTCTCTACTACTCACTCTCTACTACTCTCTCTACTTCTCACTCTTTACTACTATCTCTACTACTCTCTCTCTACTACTCTCTACTACTCTCTCTCTACTACTCACTCTACTACTCATTCTACTACTCACTCCCTACAACTCACTCTCCACTACTCTCTTCTACTACTCTCTACTACTCACTCTAATACTCACTCTCTACTACTCTACTACTCACTCTCTACTACTCACTCTACTACTCTCTACTAATCACTCTCTGCTACTCTCTGTACTACTCTCTACTACTCACTCTCTACTCTCGAATACTCACTATCTACTCTCTACCTCTCTCTCTACTACTCTCTACCTCTACCTCTCTACCTCTACACCTCTACCTCTACACCTCTACCTCTCTACCTCTACCTCTCTACCTCTCTCTACCCCTCTCTACACGCACACACATCCACATATATATATGCATATGCATTTATATTACCTACTGGCGGTCGACAGTAGGTATATATAGTTAGGATCGATTTCCATAGGGAAATCGCAACATTCTATTTGGAATAACTTTGGCGCCGGTTGAGGAATCAGCCTGAAGTTTTTAGCAACTTTGCCTCGCGGCGCTCCGCTCTTTCCCTGAAAGTTTGGGGGGGATTCGTCAAGCGGGGGCTGAGATAAAAGGGGGGTCCCAAAACGTGTTTTCCCCATGTTAATTTCCATAGGGTGGTCTGTCGCACTTTTAGCTTGAACGGCTGAATGGATTTTCACCAAACTTGGCAAAATTGTAGGGACTGGTAGCCCGATGTGCCTTTGCTATGTCTCAAGATATGTGCTCCAGAGGATTTAGAGTAATTTAGGTTCAAAAAAATGTATATATCTGTAAGCGCGCCCCGGTGCGCGTACCGGGGAGCGTCCGGGCGCGCTACGCGACCTGCACACGGGAAGCTGATTGGCTCTCGGGTGTCTGTAAACATTCCGCAGTGGCCGCCATCTTGTGTCTCGGTAGGATCGAGACACAAGAGGTGGTAAAAACAAAAGGGAAAATAATGAAAAGGGGGCAGGGTAGACCCCCCTGACCCCCTAGGTGTGATGTGGGAGCCATAAAAGGGTTCCTCGGGTAAAAAAAAACAATAATTTTTTTTTCAATTTTCGCGGGGGGAGCGCCCGGTACGCGCACCGGGGAGCGTACCGGGGAGCGTACTTTGGTGAAAAATAGTGAAAATAATAGTGTAAAATAATCATTTTGAGTGATTACAGGTAGGGTAGCTCTGAAAAGAGCTTTTGGGTTGTGTGGCTGTTTTAGGTACCTACAAGTACGTCCCACACACACCCACACGCACACAACCCTACACCCCCACAGTCACACACTCCCCACACACACCTTACACACGCACACCTCCACCCACACCCAAACACCCCACAGCCCTACACCGACACCTTATACATCCACACCCACAACCACACATCCCACACACCCAGACACACACACACACCTCACCCCCCAACACACACACACGCACACACAGATACCTCACAGACACACCTCACACATCCCACACACCTCCCCCCCACACACACGCACACCTCACAGACACATCCACACATCCCACACATACACATATATCCTATACACATACTCCCCACAACCACACACACCCCAAACACACCTCACACACCAACACTTCCACCTACACCGAAACACCCCACACACCCACACCCACACACACACTTTACACACCCACATCCCCACCCACACCCACATACCCCACACAGATATACACCTCATCCCTCCCAGACACACACACACACACATACACACCTCACAGACACACCGCGCACATCCCCCACACACACCTCCCCCACCCCCACACATGGGGAAAACTCAGTGAAACACTAAAATAATAATGTAAAGTGCTTAGAGGTAGGGTATCTCTGAATAGAGTTGTTGTGTTGTGTGGGTGATTTAAGTACCAACATGTAGGTACCAATGCAGAGTCTTAAATTCAATGTACACCGTTTACTCTGTAGATAATTTGCATGTTGTTATAGAAGTTATTGTGGTATATGGAATGCATACCATAGTCTGTCAGGAAAACATAAAGAACATGGAGGCAGGAGATGAAAAAGAGATGTCAAATACACTTTGGAGATAATATAGTGGGAGAAAGGAAGTATCTATGAGCAAAATTACTATGCAAAACAAAAAAGTTGCACAGTATACTATTAGTCTCACATTATATTATATTCATTTTGGTACTATTTCATTGATTACATATAAAAAAGAATAATGTCTGGAACAATTTTTAATTATTAAATATAAATTTATTGCTGTGATTTTTCAAAATTTAATAAGACTTCCAACATTATGTTGTCGGGAATGTCCTCATTTGGATTACATGATTCCATTTCTTCCTCATATTTCAGAAACTCTTCATCAAGAGACTGATCCAAAACATCTGAATTGTTATTCTCTTCCTCTGGGTTGTCCTGAAGATCAAGTTCGAATGAAATATACATTTAATTTGATCTCCTTCCATTATGTTGCTGTAAATTGCATAAAAAACAAATATATCAGTAGAGATAGGGCACTGTTGGGTTTAAGTTCAGACAGGTAGTTTTGATTTTTTAACAGTGAAGTTATCTTTGGGCAGTGTATGTATCAGGCTGGAAGTAGAAATATAAAAAAGTGTATGTGATGAAACCTAAGTAAATTCATAATTATACAAGACAAGCCTAAATCCATCCATAACTATAACAGAGAAGTCTATCTAAATCTATAACTATTACAGATGGATAGTATATAACTATCAGAAAAAGTTTTCCATATTAACTTAAAGTGCACAATATACTTCAGTTTTCAAAATAACAACTTACCTTTAAAAAGAAGTTGAAGTTATTAGTGAAAATCCTTTTGAAATGTACACCAGGAAGTAGTAGTCAAAATGGCTGTGTTTCCCTCTCTTTCTTTATATATATTCAGGTACATAACCAATCAAATGTCAGGTAAAAAAAAGTAGAAAATGAAAGTAACATTTTAATTGGTTGTCAATTCTAACACTTCAGATGTGTTTTTGTGAAGTAATTTACCTCAGGGTATTTAGAGAGGTCTACAGGCTAAATGGCTCAATGGAATTCCATCGAATTTGGGAAAATGGTAGGGATTGGTATGTAGTATGAGCTATTCTATATTTGGTGAAAGTGTCTCCAGTGGTTTTTATGTAAATTAACTTTTAACATTTTTGGGAGCGCTTCCCGGTGCGCGCCCCGGTACGCGTACCGGCAGCGCTACGGGAGTCCTCCATTTTGTGTTTCGGTAGATTTGAGAGAGAAAATGGAGGAAAAAAAAACGTTGAGATTGGGTATAAGGGGGCATCGTAGGCACTCCTTGACCCTCTAGGTTTTCTGAGGGGGTCTTAGGAGGCCGAAATAGGCAAACAAGAAAAAAAAAGTTTTTATTTTTCGCGGGGGGGGCGCCCGGTACGCGCACCGGGAAGCGTACCGGGGAGCGTACTATAGTGAAAAATAGTGAAAAAAGTTAGAAAAAGATAATCATTTGGAGTGATCAGAGATAGGGTAGCCCTGAAAAGGGCTTTTGGGTTCTGTGGCTGATTTAGGTACCTACAAGTAGGTACCAATGCACAGTCTTAAATTCAGGAGGAATATTCTATTCCCTTCATCTGAGAAGTGCACACCATCTTCTCTGTAAATATCTTGCATGTTGTAACACAAGTTGTTGTTGTATATTGAACCCATTCCATAGTCTCTCATGTAAGCAGAAACAGATTTATTCACATGTTTCCGTGCTTTTTCAAATTGTGGACAAAATTGGTTGGACCACTTCCATTTCTGTCTTTGGCATATATTGGAATATACCAAGACAGTTTGTGGAAAAAGTGCCATCAATTGATCAAAGGTGTCCTTTAAAAGTATTTCCAGACCTACACCAGTCAAAGTGCCCAAGTCATTTCCTCCACAGTGCACAATTAACAGTTCAGGGTGTGGCAAATGCAAAAAGGTTTTCACCAATGGAATCAATTGGTGACATTGTAATCCTCTCTGGCCAATCCATTTGATGTTCATGTTTGATAAATCAAGGTTGTGAAAATTTCTGGTACTAGCATACCTTTGAGCCCATTGGATATAGCTATGTCCAATAATCCAGACAGAATACATGGTGAGAGGAGATTCTGATGCAGTCAGATGAAGTGTGGAAAAGAAATGGCAGTTGGAACAATAGGAGGTTGCAAAAAAAAACCTGTGGAGTTTCAGTGCTCTTGAATCACAAGCAATGATTGGTACAATGAGATAGGTGAAAACTGAAAGTTAGGGTGCATGGTTGTGTTCTGTGTAAAAAGTAATTTGAATGGTTAAAAAAAAGTCATTTAAAGAAACATGGCACCAGATAAGCTGGTGTATTTGCAGGTCAAACATCCTTGCAGAGGTGATTTGCAACATTGTAGAATAAACTTTTAACCCTGGCAGCTCAGTGAGGAGGGAGTTGCTATGGTAACAGATAGAAAGGGCTGAGGGGGGGAAGGGTGTTGGTTTGAAAATACAGAGGGAAGAGTTTTGATTGGTTACCATGAGCAATATGTGTGTAGAATTAGAGGTTTTCTGTGCCTTTATGGTTTGCAGTGCCTGGAGAACATACCTTTTGCTCTGCTAAAGAAATATTGGTGTGTGTATCTGACACTGTTCTGAATCTCCTAAAGCATTTGTAAAGGTGAGTTATGATTCATTTAATATACATAGAGACTTGTATACTCTATGGAGAAGATTTGGAAGCAAATTGTGGTTTTTTATTGTTGCTTTGTGTCATGCTTTTTGATGATGCTTGGTAAAAAGTTTTTACTGCATAGAGGAATTGTATTTTGTAAAATTGTGAACTTTTAGTAGTGATAAGGAATGCTTTTATTTGGGACCGGTGCTGTGTTTTTTAAATGTGAAGTCAAAAACGATTTTGTGAAAAATGAATGGATTTTACATTTTTTAAAAGGAATAAAGAATGTGTGCATGTTTAAAGAAATATATTTGACTCTTTACAATGATGTTACCTGTGTTAACTCAGTGTAGGAAGCATATTGAGTTTGTTTGCATAGAGGAATTGTATTTTGTAAAATTGTGAAGCTTCATGTGAAAGCGTTAATTGTATTTTGTAAAATTGTGAAGTTTTAGTCGTGACATGGAATGCTTCTACATAGGACCTGTGCTGTGTTTTGTAAATGTGATGTAAAAAACGATTTTGGGGAAAATAAATAGTTTTTACATTTTTTAAAAGGAATAAAGAATGTGTGCATGTTTAATAGAAATACATTTGACTCTTTACTATGATGTTACCTGTGTTAACTCAGTGTAGGAAGCATATTGAGTTTGTTTGCATAGAGGAATTGTATTTTGTAAAATTGTGAAGCTTCATGTGAAAGCGTTAATTGTATTTTGTAAAATTGTGAAGTTTTAGTCGTGACATGGAATGCTTCTACATAGGACCTGTGCTGTGTTTTGTAAATGTGATGTAAAAAACGATTTTGGGGAAAATAAATAGTTTTTACATTTTTTAAAAGGAATAAAGAATGTGTGCATGTTTAATAGAAATACATTTTACTCTTTACTATGATGTCACCTGTGTTAACTCAGTGTAGGAAGCATACTGAGTTTGTTTGCATAGAGGAATTGTATTTTGTAAAATTGTGAAGCTTCATGTGAAAGCGTTTGCCTCAGTCTTATTCCTGTTGTAAGGCAGGTGCAAGATTTTGCCTCAGTCTTATCCCTGCTGTGAGGCAGATGGTTGTAAATATGATCAGTGCTGTGTTTCCTAAATGTGATGTCAAAAACGATTTTGGGGAAAATAAATGGATTTTACATTTTTGAGTATAATGTGGCGCAAAGGTTTAAAAAATGACGCATACATGCGTCACTTTTTAAATATGGGGAAAAAAGGTACATGTTTGGGCTTTCCTGGAGAGCCTAGGTGGTGAGGATTGTATCTAAGTGTGCAGTGGACTAGGCTTCATGAAGCATATGCCTGTCTGCATTCTTAGACACAGGTGTCAATTTGACTCTTTACAATGATGTTAGCTGTGTTTTAAAACAGTGTAGGAAGCACATTGAGTTTGTTTGCATAGAGGAATTGTATTTTGTAAAATTGTGAAGCTCCATGAGAAAGCGTTTGCCTCAGTCTTATTCCTGTTGTAAGGCAGGTGCAAGATTTTGCCTCAGTCTTATCCCTGCTGTGAGGCAGATGGTTGTAAATATGATCAGTGCTGTGTTTCCTAAATGTGATGTCAAAAACGATTTTGGGGAAAATAAATGGATTTTACATTTTTGAGTATAATGTGGCGCAAAGGTTTAAAAAATGACGCATACATGCGTCACTTTTTAAATATGGGGAAAAAAGGTACATGTTTGGGCTTTCCTGGAGAGCCTAGGTGGTGAGGATTGTATCTAAGTGTGCAGTGGACTAGGCTTCATGAAGCATATGCCTGTCTGCATTCTTAGACACAGGTGTCAATTTGACTCTTTACAATGATGTTAGCTGTGTTTTAAAACAGTGTAGGAAGCACATTGAGTTTGTTTGCATAGAGGAATTGTATTTTGTAAAATTGTGAAGCTCCATGAGAAAGCGTTTGCCTCAGTCTTGTTCCTGTTGTGAGGCAGGTGCAAGATTTTGCCTCAGTCTTATCCCTGCTGTGAGGCAGATGATTGTAAATAGGATCTGTGCTGTGTTTCCTAAATGTGATGTCAAAAACGATTTTGGAGAAAATAAATGGTTTTTACATTTTTGATTATAATGTGGCGCAGAGGTTTAAAAAGTGACGCATCTACATACATGCATCAATTTTTAAATATGGAGCAAAAAGGTACTTGTTTGGGTTTTCCTGGGGAGTGTAGGTGGTGAAGCTTGTGTCTAAGAGTGCAGTGGACCAGGCTTCCTGAAGCATATCCCTGTCTGCATTCTTAGAGACAGGTGTCAATTTGACTCTTTACTATGATGTTACCTGTGTTTTAAATCAGTGTAGGAAGCATATTGAGTTTGTTTGCATAGAGGAATTGTATTTTGTAAAATTGTGAAGCTTCATGAGAAAGCGTTTGCCTCAGTCTTATTCCTGTTGTGAGGCAGGTGCAAGATTATGCATAGAATTCAAAACACCTGGAGAACTGTGTTCTTTGGATCCAGTGAATGTATGCAGATATTTCAATCATAGATTTGAAGCTATGATGTCTTTTATTACCAACAAAAAAAATCCTCCCCTTGGAGAGGTTTTGGATTTCTTTTGGAGAAAGGAGTATCAAGCGAGAGGTGCTCCTCACATACATATGTTGTTATGGATTAAAGATGCACCCAAATTTGGAACAGATTCGGATGAGACAGTGATGAGTTTCATTGAAGAGTATTCAACATGTGCTGTTCCGACAACTACGGAAGAAAACAGTTTAAGGCAACAAGTTTTACGCTTTCAATCCCATCGTTGTGGAAAGTACTTTCGTCGAAAATTCAGAAACAAGGACAAGTTCTACAAAAAATGTCGTTTCGGCTTTCCACGACCAGTGATTTCTAAAGGAAGAGTAAATAATTTGATGTCTTCTCTGCGACATACTGTGACGAGGAAATCACCAAAAAATACATACAATTTAAAAAGAGACGAAGAGTCCAAGTACATCAACGACTACAACCCAGTGATTTTGTCCATGTGGAATGCTAACATGGATATTCAATTCGTTGCTGACAACTCTATTGCTGTGGCTCGATATGTGACGTCTTACATCACAAAAAAAGAAAAGACAGAACTAAAGGAAATGTGGGAGGACATTTCACATGAAAAGATTCTAAGCAAGAAATTATACAGTTACAGTCTGAAGATGTTGTCGCATCGAGAAATTGGAGCGTATGAATGTTCTGATCGATTGTCGTCAGCAAGTCTCTATGCCAAATCTAGAACCATCCTTTGGGTGAGTCTAGGTCTTGCTGCAACACGAAATCGAGTTTTGAAATCTGTACAAGAGATAGAGTATTTGGCGGAGAAAGAACCAGAAAGTACAGATATTTTGAAGACAAACATGTTGGATACATACTATCCAAATAGAAGTCATCACCTTGAGAACGCTTGTCTCTATGAAGTTCTGCAAAGATATATTTATAAGAGGAACATCAGAGAAGATATCAATAATGGAATATATGGAATCATTGGATGTGAAGGATGTCTAGTGAAACAGAAAAAAGGTCATTTGATTAATCATCGCAAATTGAGTTGTGATAATCCAGATAAAAGAGAATTTTATTATTTGGCTCTTTTGCAACTGTTTAAACCATGGCGTGACGAAGAGGAACTTCTTGGAGATTTTCTCTGTTATGAAGACTCCTTTAATGCAACGAAGGATACCATAGAATGTCCTGTTTTTCCAAATTATCTGCAAATGTTGAATGAAGAAATAGAGCAAGAAGCCACAATTGCTGCAGAGATTGCGAGAGACAGTTCTCAAGGCAGTCAGAGTTCTGCTTCATTGAGTCAGGATCCACTAGGAGGACCAATTATCCAAAATGAAGCTGCTACTGCCATGGATGAGGTGGAAAGAGCTATGGAACAAGCTCAAGATGATGAAGTTAACTTAGAAGATTTGGTGAAACAACTAAACCTTGAGCAGAAACAGATATATGACGAAGTCACAGAACAGATTGAACATGGATTCAGTCATGAGAAAAAAGAGTGCTCATGTACATCATTTAAGCCTGTCCAACTGTACGTGAGTGGAGAAGCGGGAACTGGAAAAAGTTTTCTGATTAAAGCAATTGCAACTTATCTGCAGAAAAGGACTGAATCACCGCTGTCTTGTGTTGTTACCGCTCCAACTGGGCTGGCAGCACATAACATTAAAGGGATTACTTTACATCGTTTACTGATGCTGCCAGTGGAACATGATAACAAATTGGAGTATCACAAGCTATCTGGAGATGCGTGTTCCGAAGTTTCGAGAGTCCTGAAGAAAATGAAACTTCTTATCATTGATGAAGTAAGCATGGTGTCAAATATAATGCTTGCTTTTGTGCATTTGAGAACAGACTATGATGTCTTATTTGGAGGAAAACATATTATTGTTTTTGGAGATCTTCTGCAGTTGACTCCAGTGAAAGGACAACCTGTGTTCAAAATACTCACTCATGAAGATACCAGGAAGTGCATAGGGAGCATTGGAAACGTTAATATATGGTTAAACTTTAAATATGCAGAACTGCTTCAAAATATGCGGCAGGCAAAGGATGAAGATTATAAAAATATTCTACAAGATGTAAGGATCGGAAAAGTAAGTCAGCACGGGAAAGAAGCTTTACATGCACGATTAATTTCAAATTTGTACCCAAATGAAAACATTCTTCCAGAGAACATTTTTAAGAAAATTAACGAGAAGAAATCTGGCATATGTTTGTTGCCAACTCTGAAAGAATGTTCCATGTTCAACAACAAAATGTTACAGTTAGAAAATGAAGAGATTATGAAACTGGAAGCTATTGATAAAATAGAGCATATGGGAGCAACAATTAATTTGTCTGAAAATGTGAAATCAAAATTGGATTCATTAGAGAAGACTATATCTAAAACTGCTGGTTTTGAAAAGACTCTGAATGTGTGTTTGAATTGTTGTGTCATTTTAAGAAGGAATTTAAATGTTGAAAGAGGTCTGGTAAATGGAGCAATGGGTTATTTTGTTAGTTTTGTGAATTACAAAAATAGAGATGGAATTGAAATTTAAAAAATTAAATTTGATGACATTGATGAAATAGAACAAATTTGTCGTTGTTCAGCTGGATTTTTGCTCGTGAAAGACTTATATGTTCGCCGAAAACAGTTTCCTATTTGTTTGGCATATGCGGTGACAATTCATAAGTCTCAAGGTTTAAGTGTAGATAGCCCTTTGGTGAACATTGGAAGTTCTGTGTTTAAAGAGGGTATGGCATATGTGGCATTATCACGAGTCAGAACTTTATCAGGATTGTACTTGATTGAGTGTGATGAAACAAAGATTTGTGCAGATCTAGATTGTGTGAAAGAATACAATAGGTTAAGAAGAGAGTATGCTCCACATTTGCCTCAATATCCTCTGATTGAAAAACGTGTGGTAGGCCGAAAAAGAAGAAATGAGAATAATTGCAGTGAGGTAGTAGCAAAAAGACAAAAAGTAGATGAAACTGTAATTGTAAGCAGAAAGAAAAAGGATTCTGTTGAAGATGTTGTTGGATTTCAGTTTGAAAACAGTTCTGGTGTCAACTGCTATGCTAATGTAGTAGTTAATGTTGTTTTTTTTCTTCAAAATTTACAAAGACAGATTGTTGAAAATCAGGAACAAACATTGTGCTGTTTATTGAATTCTGTGTTAGACAAATGTAGTAGTGATAGAGTAAAAATAGAAAGTGTTTCAGAAATTAGAAATCTTCTAGATATATGTTCAGGTCAAAATCAATTTTCACAGAATATTCAGCAGGATTGTCAGGAATTTTTAATATATATGTTTGATGTATTACAAGGTGAAGGAGTAGATATAAAAAATCTATTTGGCCTTTATTATCAATGGCAACATGACTGTGATAACTGTGCTTCATCAAGTACTACTAGAATAGACTCTGAAAGATTTATATATTTAACTTTACCAGACTGCAAATGAGCGTCTTTTAATAATCTAGTTAAAGCAGCGGATCACAATATGGTGTGTACCCAATGTAAGTCTGCAATGCTGTCCACATTATTTCTACAAAATTATGGTCACTATGTTATTTTAATGTTCCAACGATGTAGACCTGATGGAACTAAATTGACAACTTCTATTAAAAATTTCGTGGCTACTCAGTTATCGATATCAGGAAGAACCTTTGCAACTGTAGCTATTATTGTTCCTGACGGTCCTTCTACAACATCAGGGCATTACACATGCTATTTAAAAACTTCTAAAGGTTGGACCCAATGTAACGACACTCATTTGACTTTCAAACAACGTTTGCCTTTTGGCTTTATAAATTCATACCTAGTGTTTTTACAGCCAAAATTTAGGTAAAGGTAATTGGCCTATGAAGACGGGAGTAGTACTCATATATACTCATACATCTGACACTATTTGGCCAAATGGAAAGGTGCAAGAATGAGTAAAGAGACATGACTGAAAAAAAGGAGTATATTAAAATTTTGAAAATATTTCAGATGTTTTTGGAGCTTTTCTTGCAGAAAGTCGATGAAATGGATTTCTAAGTGAACAGCAAAATACTATGCAACGAGAAAAGGACCTCCATGATATACTATTTGGCCTCAAGGAAAAGTAAGTCAATCAAAGATTAGCGTACATTTGTCATTTGTCAGTATATAAGGTTTTTTTTAAAACACAATCTTTTAGATTGTGTTTTTTTTCCCGCTGCCATATGATGAGTAATTTGAACTCACTGCTTTAAGTGAAATTCAATATATTCTGAGAACAGCAAACATAAACTATGTAACAAGTTGTAGAAGTTATTCTATACTTTGGATTGTGTAAATTAAATTGTATTCCCATTCTCTGACATCCACTCTCCCTCGCTTACCTTTGTTTGCTCCTTACTTTTGACCTCTTCACTCTATTTTTCGTTCACTACTTCTCTGTGCTCAGTGCCTCACTCTACTTGTGTTATTTTCACTTGTGTTTATCTACCTTCTATCACTTCTTTTACAACAACTTCACTGCTCCTCTCTCATCGTTCTACATCCCATTTCTTTTACTCTGGTTCCGTTACTATCCATCATTTCCTTTCTTTCAATGTCCTTCTCTTTACTTTCATCACCAAATTATTTTCTCTCAGTACCACTTTTTTAGTCGTCTTCTCCACTCTTTCCTTTTTTTGCTCACTTACTTTTTTTTTCTTTTCTCACTCATTGTACTCCACCTCACTCAGTTTTTCTCTTAGTGTGTCTACCTTATAACTTCCTCAGTCCATTTCCTTCAATTGTTGTATATTATTCTGTCTCCCTTCATCCTTTCACTCTATGACTGTTCTTCACTTACTCTCAGTTATCTTCTATTCCTCATTCTTCTAAATGCATCCTTAATTAGACTGTTTTCTGTCTCAGTCATTATCTTTTTACTTACTTCTGTTTCCTGATTTAGTTTTGCTAACTCACATTGTTTTAGTATCTTTCTTACCTTCAGTTCATTTCTCTGTTCTTCTCTCTTTTTTTGTCAGTGAAACTATATGCCTTACTCTTTGTAATTTGCTCTCTTTCTATTTCTTTTTCTCTCTTTTTGTCCTTCTACTTTAGTTTATTTCGCTTTCTGTGTCCTTCACTCTAACTTTATTTCTAAATAGAGTGTTATTATTTTTTACCTCTTCATTTGTATCTTTTAATTTAAAATACATATTTTACTAATCATAACTTATTTTTTCTTCTCTCTTTCAGAGATACCAACTGTAATAAAAAAAATTAAAGTTACATTTATTATATGGTAAGTATGACTAAAAAAATGTACTTTGTTATCACCCTTTGCTTTAAGGTCACTAACATTTTCTCAATCTACCTCACTCCTGTGTTTTTACTCTGCTTTTCTCACTTATTCTTATTCTCCATGTTTACTCCCCTTTCTTTATTTACCCTCTCATATTCAACTTCTTTTGATCCCTATTCTTTACTTCACTAACCCTCTGTTCCCTTCCTTTGCTTCTTCACTCATACTCTTTTTCTTAATTATTTACCTTACTCCTACACATATACCTCATTCCCCTCCCAACACATACACACACCTGTAACATACACCCCACACACACACCACACACACACCTCATAGACACAAAAAAAACCTCCCACACACACTCCTCAAAAACACACACACATTCCATACACACACATACATCGAACACATATACACCCCACACTCATACACTTCTCACATATATTTCACAAACCCTCACCTCTACCCACACCAAAACACTCCACACAACCACACCCACAGACACATCTTACACACCCACACTCCGAAATACACCCACTGACTCCCTGTAAGTCACACACACTGCATTACTTATCTTTTTTTGCTGTTTTACTCAAGCCCATTCAGGTACTGTTTCCTTTACTCTTTATGTCCTCTTTCTTTGTCACTCTCCATGTGTTATCCTAATTCAATTTTTCTCCCTCTTTCACCCGTCTTTACTTATACTATGGGTAGCGCACCGGGGAGCGTAACAAGTGGAAAACCAAGAGAAACAGTAAAATAATATTTTAGAGTGCTTTGAGGTAGGGTAGCTGTTGTGTTGTGTGGGTGATTTACTTACTGCACTCCTTCCACTCCTTTTCTCAGTCCCTCTGTTCTTACAGTTCCTCACTCCCGTTCACTCAGTCCGTCTCTCTTTCTGTAATTGTCTCTGTCTCCTCACTTCTTCACTACTTATTCATTATGCTTTCTCCCTGAAGTTCAAGCACACTACGTTATTTATATTTCTTTGCTGATTCAATTATTCCCTTTCTGTTACTTCTTCTTTTTTTTCAGTTTTTCTCTCTGTCAATTCACATGTTTTAACTTTAGTCGATTTTATCCATCTTATTTCATCCCTCTTTAGTTATGCACACTACTTTTTTCTCTCTCTCCCTCACCAGTGTTATTTAAATCTGGTTCCGCTATTACCTTTTATTTGTACATCATTTTTTCTCTTTCCTTTTACTCTTTACAGCCACTCACATTCTTCATGTGCCTCTGCTTTAGTATTCTTCTTCTCTCTTTCTTTGTTTCACAGCCTTATATTTTTTTTCATTTTCTCTCTTACACTTTCTTATATCTTTTACACTGTTTTACTATGTATTACACAGCACCTCTGTGTTGCTCCCTCTTGCTGTCTGTCTCTTAACATTACTCTCTCTTTCTCTTTCTCTTATGCTCTCCTTCTCTTGTTTTTTTTTTCTTTTTTTTTTTATTGCGCTAACGGGGCGCTCGCCGGTGCGCTCACCGGTGCGCTCACCGGGAAGCGCACTCATGAGAAAAATGAAGTCAAGAGTGCTAAAAATGTTAGTAATTTTTTTAAAATGGGAGGTAGTTCGGAAAAGAACTTTTTTTTAATGTTTTTGTTGTTTTATATATTTTTTTATTTTTCTGAACATTTTTTTTTTTGTATTTTTTGAACAATTTTATATTTTTTGGGGGTTTTTTGGGGGGGAACAACGAAAAACAGGCATTAGAAAGGGCTCAACAGGAGCAAAAAAAAATGTTACTTCTTGGGGCGTTTTGAGCACTTGTGGTTTTCAAATGCTCTATTAAATAAAATGATACTCATATTCCCATAAGAAATTAGTTCACCACAATAAATGCACACTAGCTTCATGTGCACAAAATTCTTTTGAATACTTGGGACCGTCTCCCTCGCCTCTGGTCCCGATAGAGTTTCCTGTGATGATATACTGGCCACAGGAGTTGGTGGGTTATCCTGGAGGTGACGCTACTCAGCAGCGCTATAATTGATTGGATGCCACCTCTGCATGTGGCGGTGCATAGTATAGTTTCCAAAACTATACTTTTTGTTTGTACCTCTAGACAAAACATCTTTGCAAATGAGGCATGTCACGTATCGGGCATTGACCTTTTTTTGGTCTTGAGGGTAAGAAAAAAATTGCCATATAAAATTGGCTATGTGGTGGGATTTCCGGGGTTCTTCACGCAAGAACTGCCTCGGCTCTACGTCCTCTTCCTCTTCTTCTTCCTCTTCCTCTGGGTTTGGAACGAACTGTGCAGGTGGTCCTTCCTTCCTAGGTGGTTGTGGTGGTGGTGGGGGTCCACCAGCTGCAGCTACTACAGATGCCATGACTGAACAAGCAGAAACAGGTCTTCCTCTCACAAAGATGAAAGTCAGAGTGAGGAAAAAAGGAGGGGTTTTCATCATTTGGGAAAAAAATAGTTCTAAACCAATGAAAAGTGTTATTTACAGGTCACATGACCTGTCACGCTTACGTTACGCATCCCGGTGCGCGCCCGGAGCGTTTTCGGGGTGCGGCGCTTCGCGCCTCGTTCGCGCTCCGGAGCACTTCCGAGTGCGCTAACGCGGCGCGTCATAAGACGCATTACGCGGCAACGCAATACGTCGCACTTACGCGACGCGTCACGATGTTGTTCTCGAACGCGGCAGTTGTGCAATCGGAACGTTTCCCGGTGCGCGGATCGGGTCGCGGCACCAAATTGAGCTAACGGGAAGCTACCCGGTGCGCGAACCGGTAGCGAACCAAAAAAAAATAATAATAAATTTATACATATAAAAATTATATTAAATACATATAAAATATTTTTTTCCTTTTAAAAAAAGAATACATTTAACAGCTTTTAATATTTGCTATTAAAAAACCATTGAAATTCACTGAAAAAACCATAGGTTATAGACCATATATAGTTAGGAATTAGCATTTACAAAACCTTGAAAATTCACTGAAAAACCATAGGTTATAGACCATATATAGTTAGGAATTAGCATTTATAAAACCTTATTTTACTCACACAAAACCATTGAAATTTGCATATATAGTTAGTTGCACTAACTATATATTTCGCGCACCCGCAATCCACTGCTGATGACGTCACATATTACATCATTCATGACATGGTCAGTGACATCACTGATGACATCACTGATGACATCTCAAATGACATCACTGATGAAATCACTGATAACAACATCCAGTGACTGTATGTTTCTGTAAAGTTTAAATATGTCTTACATTTTGAAGAATGAGTGGATGTATAAGTGTCTGAATGAAGGATTTAGTAGGTGCATGACTGACTGTATGAGTGAGTGATTAAATGTGTCTCACTGAGTGCATGGGTTAGTGACTAAACTGTCTTAATTTGTGCATCATTATGTCTGTTGTTCTGTAAACTGCTGCATGTGTTGATCAGTAGCTATATGAGTAACTATATGGGTTATTGATTGGTTGCCCAAGTATTTGTATGGGAGACTGAGTGTGTGTGTGGGTGGTTGGGAGGTGAATGACTCTGTGCATAGATGTGTGAGCAGTTCATTCACTAGATGTATGGGTTCAAAAGTGCATGTGGAAACAGCTGTATGGGCGGTTGACTGTGTGCATGAGTGTATTGGTGAGTGAATGGATATCTCAGTGCTACATGTCAAAGTAAGAACATATGTAAAACACAGTATATGTGAGAGTTGACATATATAAATAACTGTGCATAAGAGCCAGTGAATGTGTGAGTGGCTGTATGGATCATTCTGAAATTGTATCAGGGATTGTATAAGAGAGTAAATATGTGTTAGTATCTGTTTGAATAAGTAAGGTGTGTATAACTGTATAGTTGAGGAAATGGAGGTGTGATTGATTCTTTGCATGACTGACTAGGTGTGTGAGTAACTCCATTGATGAGTGACAGTCTGTGAGTGTCTGTTTACACTGAGTGTATATAAGGTTATATTAGAGTCTGAAGAAGTTCATCGTATTATTACATGAATGATGTCATCAGTGATGTGATCAGTCATGTCAAATGAGATGTCATCAGTGATGTCATCAGTGATGTCATTTGAGATGTCATCAGTGATGTCATCAGTGATGTCACTGACCATGTCATGAATGATGTAATATGTGACGTCATCAGCAGTGGATTGCGGGTGCGCGAAATATATAGTTAGTGCAACTAACTATATATGCGAATTTCAATGGTTTTGTGTGAGTAAAATAAGGTTTTATAAATGCTAATTCCTAACTATATATGGTCTATAACCTATGGTTTTTTCAGTGAATATATATATATGTATGTGTGTATATATATACATACATATATAAACATATATATAAAATGCATATCTATATAAATACAAATATAAATGCATGCATACATATACATAAACGCATACAAATGCATGTTATGTACATGAAAGTTTGAAAAACACTAATACAAGCAAAGCTAAAAAGCCACCTAATTACAAACAGAATTGCTTTAACTTAAACGAGGGCGAAACCTATTGCATTTTCAATGCTTGCTTACTTTGGTACCATCAAGAAGGCATTCAGATGTGTCACACATTTGCCATAAATTCAGAATGTTAGCACTCTAGTACAGTCTATATGTCAGAGTTTCTTAATGAAATAGAAGAGGATTTGAGAAGTCACTCAAAAGGTGCCCTAATTTTTCTTTCTGCAGCACTAATCATACTTTCTATGGCAAAATGAACCCCCTCATGTTGTTCCTTTTTAAATTAAATATTTTAAGAGTTACCACTTTATTCCAATCAAGATGGCTTCAGGTGTGCCATACGTTTATCATAAGTAGGACTGTTAGCGCTGTAGTTGTTCTTTAGAACACTCTGGGAAGCTGCAGTAGAACACAAAGGAATCAACTGACAGTCTCTGCTCTTGTTGGATGTACATGTTTTACTGAGAATGTCAGACTTCATTCTCACATGACTGAGAAAGATAATGCGAATTTACGGAAAATATGCTCTCAGTTTAGCTTATAGATCACCTTCCAAACCTCTGTGGGAAAAGCATGAGAAAATAGTTTTCTCTAAAACATGATTCATGATATCCCAGCAGAAGGCTTTTTCACCTGGTAAAATCACCTTAGAACACACCACAATTCCTAAAATTAGTATGGTACTATCAACAAATGATTTATAATGTAACTAACGTCTTAAAACCTTCTCTTAACCACAATGCTTTTTAATGAGGTGCTATCATGTATATTGGTCCCAAGATGGCTGCCAACAATTTCTGGTTTGGAGTGTTGACAGACAGTTGACAGCCAATTAGCATGCAGCTCCTGCTCGGAATGCTAGATATATATATTTTTTTCTTTTGATTTTCTCAGGAACTACTGGAGGGATTTACACAATTTAAGCAAAAGCGTGATCTGCGAATAAGACTCTACCATTTTGCCAAATTTCTTGTAATTCCGTTCAGCAGTTCGGGCTGTAGCCATGTCTAATCGTCCTATGGAAAATAATATGTTGAAAACACGTTTTGGGACCCCCATTTTTTCTCAGCCCCCACTTGACAAATCCCCCCAAAACTTTCAGTGAAGGAGAGGAGCGGAGCGGGCCATCTTCTTTTGAGAAATTCGCGAAGATTCATCCACCGGCGCCAAAGTTATTCCAAATAGAATGTTGTGGATTTCCTATGGAAACTAGGTCCTAACTCTCTTGCTTCTTTCTGCAGTTCTCTTACCTCTTTGTGCACCTCTGTTTCTTCTTTCTGTACTGATCTTGCCTCTTTCTGCACTTCTCTTCCCTCTTTACTTTTTGCAACTCTGTTGCTTTTTAATGCACTTCTATTGCTTCTTTCTGTACCTCTCTTGCTTCATTCAGTACCCCTCTTGCCTCTTTCTGTACCCCTTTTCCCTCTTTCTGTACCTCTCTTTCCTCTTTCTGCACTTCTCTTGCCTCTTTCTGTATCTTTATTGCTTCTTTCTGCACTTCTGTTGCTCTTTCTGCACCTCTCATGCTTCTTTCTGTACCCCTCTTGTCTCTTTCTGTACTTTTCTCACCTCTTTCTGTACTTAAATGGGAAGTGCAAGCTGTCAAGTTTAAAGGTCTGTGTGCTCTCGTGTCTGAGGTATATGTCTACTCCTACATGTATTCTCACATGTGTTATGTACTTGAAGATGGTAGTTCGAAAAGCTGGTAGCTTCTCCCACAGATGGTCAAATCTTCTCTGTTCTGCTCTGCCATTCGGTTGCACGGCAGACATGTCGTACGTATGTAGGTGTTGTTGAGCTCCTGAACCATACTATTAAAAACCCATGTGCCCTGTATTATGAGAAGAAAGAAATACATACACCTTCTTGTATACAAATTTACAGAGTATGCTGTTTGAAACACAGGTATTCAAGTATTTGTATGTTTATTTTTTGTAACATATCACTAGGTAAAAGCACAGACACGCATGCATACCGTCTAAAACTCACAACAGTGATATGGTTGGGATTTCTGTTTCACATTTGGTAGGCCTAACATTCTGAGCAGTGTAAGAATAGTGAAACTTCAAGAGAAAAGGGAGGTTTCAGACATCTTGGGAGAAGGATTAGTGATTAGGCTACTTTGTATAAGAGAGTAAGTATGTGATAGTATCTGTATGAATAAGTGAGGTGGTGTGTGTATAACTGTATTGTGAGTAAATAGGAGTGTGATTGATTCTTTGAATGACTGACTAGCTGTGTAAGTAACTCTATGGGTGAGTGGCGGTGTGTGAGTATCTGTATATGTGTATATGTGCATATGATAGTGGCTGCATTGATGAGTGGCTGCATGTATGAGTGACTGTATGGGTGAGTGAGTGGATGTGTGTGTAGACCTAGGAATCAGTGAATGGGTATGTAGTAATTGATTTTGGGGTGTCTGTGGTTTCGAGAATAGTAGTCTGTATTTTAGAGTGGGTGTATCAAAGGTTATATTAGTGTGAGGAGGTGCATCAGTTCATCACGTGGATGATGTCATCATTGATGTCATCAGTGCAGTCATTTTAGATGTCATCAATGATGTCATTACGGGCCTCAATGCCCCCCCCAAGCCCCAGGGACCACCAGGCTTTAGGTATTATGGGAGGGGGCTGCGTGGCCCCCTCTTGGAGCCCTCGAGGGCCCTGGGGAACGCCACCCCCCAGGGCCAGCTCCTGCAGTGTCCTGGGATGCCCACCCCAGGACACTGTTATTTGCGATGAAAGGGCAGGAGTCTCCAGCACTCCCATAGCAAACGTGGTTTGGATTTTGAAAGAGAGAGCAGGGAAAACTGCTCTCTCTTTCAAAATCCAAACCATTTTGCTTTATCACACGGGGAGCTGCATGTTAGCAGCTCCCCATGTGGAAAAGCAATGCCGGCTCCTGAAGGACGCGGAGAGCCGGCTTGGACCGTGGGGGCGTTGGGGTTCCCTCCATGGTCCCAATGTTTTTTATAAGCCCCAGGGGATGGGGTCCCCGGGGATAATAAAAATTAGTGATAGGGGCTATTTTTTTTACTGTAAAATTAGGAGTCACGCATCCATCGCGGCACTCAGTGCGGCCCTCTGGTGTGCACACATTGGAAGCATGACCATTAATCTGTAGGTTGCGCGACTCCAGTGCGTTTGGTGCATGACCTCTATGCATTGGATGCACGATTCTAACGCGTTGGGTGTGCGACTCCAAGCCAAAAATAAAAAATTGAGATATACATCAAGCTTATGTCTTTAGATCTTTGGTGGCTCTAAAAAGAGCCATTCTGTTTTTTGACAGAGTTTTGATACCTACAAGTAAGTACCGATGCAGAGTCTGAAGTTTATGAGGAAGACTCTGTTTCCCTCATCTGTAAAATGTACACCATCTCTCCTATAGATGCCATCCGTATTGAAACGCATATTGCTGTGGTAAATGGACCCCATTCTATAGTCTTGGAGAAAAGCAGAAACAGATGTATTCACATGTTTCCTAGCTTTCTCAATCTGTGGACAAAATTGATTGGACCAGTTCCATTTCTGCCTTTGGCATATGTTAGAATAGACAAAGGCAGTTTAGGGGAAAAGTGACATCAATTCTCCAAAGGTGTCCTTCATAATCATTTCCAGACCTACCCCAGTCAAAGTGCCTAGGTCATTGCCACCACAGTGCACAATTATGAGGTCAGGGTATTGGAGATGCATAAAGGATTTAATCAATGACATAAAATGGTGTCACTTTAACCCTCTCTGTCCAATCCATTTAATGTCGACATTTGGCAAACCTAGGTGTTTGTGAATGCCTTTGTTTTCTGCATACCTTTGGCTCTAGAAAATATAGCTGTGTCCCACAATCCACACTCTAAGCATCATGAAGGGAGGTCTGGATGCACTCAGATGGTCTCTGTAAATGAAATGACAGTTCGAAAAGTAAGATTTTTCTAAAATGATGGATGAGATGCAGTTTTGAAAAAAGAAAAGAAATGATTGGTTGTTTGACAACATTGTACACTGAAAACTAGGGTGCATGTTTCTGTTTTTTAAAAGCATGATTCTTATTGGTTAACAAAAACTGATTGAAAAGAACATTACATAAGACAAGCTGATATGTTGAAAAATCAAGCACACTTGCTGTTTTGATTAGCAACATTGTGTGGTGAACTTGTGACCTGTGTGCTCAGTTAAGTGCTCCATGTACTGTTTTTATGGTAATAGGCAGAAGGCAGATCGGGGGTAGGGTTCAAATTTATGTCAATTGGAAAGGGTTGAAATGTGTAACCAATAGACATGTGTGTTTGCTTTTGAATTAATGTGGGAAGCAATGTGATTTGATGTTTAGATGTATATGTGTTGAAAATGAGAGGGAAACTTTGCCATTCTTTGGTTTCGGTCAGAGGTGTACAGAACAGAGATTCTGTATAAGAAAATCTGGTGTGTGACTGACCTAATTCTTAATCTACAAAACAATTTGAAAGGGGAGTTATTAATTTGAGAGGGGATGTATGTAGTGCATTTTGATTTTAATCAGACTAATGTGTTTCTCCTGCTAAAGTGCAGGGAATACTTTTTTTCTCTAGAATCTTATTGTGAGTGTGTGTGCATTTAGAAACCATTCTGAGATGTGCATTTGTGTATTTCGTGTGTTTGCAGACATATAACTGCTGTTCTCATGTTTTGGTGGAATTAGAAACCAGTCATTGTTTATGTATTTTTAAATAGTAGTACAAAGCTTTATTTTGATATGAAATATCTTAAAAAGAACATTTACAGTTAAAAACACAATTCATTTGAAACATACATTAAAAAAGCATTTAAACAGGAATACAACAGTAATAAAAATCTATTAAACCAATTACAGCTTTGGACAGAGTTAAAAAGTGGTCGCCTTATAAGATTAGTGTAAGTCTTTCAGTCTGATCACCCACGCCCAACTAAGGAATTTAGCCACCCCACAAGCTAGGGTGGTGTTGGGATCTGTCTGCAAGATTCTAAGGGCAGAAGAGTAATTCTTGGTCTCAAGCTGACAGCAGACAGGTTTTAACCATTTCGACCTAGGTTTGTTATAAGCGCGACATACAAAGAAAAAATGTGAGATAGCTTCGGGTACATCGGTACAAAACGGACAATAGACAGATGTTTGGTTGGGTGGTTTCCACTTACATGTACGTTCACAAACCGGAAGAGTTCCCAGTCTGAACTGAATATAAAGTGCCCTATCTCTGGGTTTCCTAATGAAGTCCAGGTAGGGTTCAAGACGATGTACTGTCTTGTGTAAGCGGAACTCATCTGTCAACCTGCCCAGGTTGGTATCTCTGAGGTCTTGAGCATCAACCCATGTCCAATAGGCTCTCTTGATTTCCGTTTTTGACACCGAAACACCCGACTCCCATGCAGTATTAAAACCAATAGCCCAAAAAAATGTCTTTACCCTAGCAAGCCAAACGATTTTGTGGGAGCCCTGCATGTTCATGACTTCTCTTAGGCCATCTGCATAGCTAGATAGCTCGGGTGTGCGCCACAGACGGGCCCAATAAAGAATTGGGCGCAAAATGATAAGGTCTTTGATTGATCGGCGTCCCGTGTCGCACTGGAGTGGCTTAGTCGGAGTACCCCTGGGTAATGAAACAAGCTCTCTAAAAAACGTATTTTCTGCCGTAAAGAGGGGATCAACGTTGTTGAAACCCCAGAGCTCAGCTCCGTACAATGCACAGCCTACAGCTTTTGCAGCATAAATCTCCAGTGCAGGTGCTATGGGCCTGGATATTGAAGCTCTATGTTCCCTCCCAATGGCACCCAGAACACGCTTGTGGTTTAAGGCCATTTTCTCAATGTGGGGCTGCCATTTCAATTGATCTGATATCCTTATCCCTAGATAGTCAAAAATTGTAACACGCTCTAGGGGCACCTTCTCAAGTGTAAGCGTAGATTTGGCTTTCCTGCTAGGGTTAAAATAAAGGAGCTTGGTTTTGGTTGTATTAATTACCAAGCCCCTTAGATTGCAGAATATACAGAAACGATCTAAGAGCTTCTGGAGCCCCACTGGTGTTTTGGGTACCAATAACGTATCATCCACAAAAAGCATGGCAGGGACTTTGACACCAGCCAGAGTAGGGGCATCAGCGTCGATTTCAGACAAAAATGAGACAACTCCATTAACAAACAACGAAAAGAGGGTCGGCACCAGGACACATCCCTGGCGGACGCCTCTATTTACCGGGATTTTATAGTTTTTCTGCTCCTGTGTACCCCACCGGATACATGCATATTTTCCATTGTGCATACGGGCCAACAAATTCAAAAGGGGCAAGGGAAACCCCATCTCCCGCAGAACCATCCACAGGCGCTCTCGGGGAACCAAGTCAAACGCGGTCTTTAAGTCAATAAAGGCTAAATACAGACCGCCCTTGCCAATGGTTACTATCTTCCAGTGCAACAAAACCAGCCTAAATGCCTGGTCGACAGTGCTTGTGCACGCCCTGAAGCCTGCCTGGAATTGGGAGATGATATTGTTCTCTTCCCCCCACGAAAGGATCCTCTCCAGAAGAACCCTGCCAACCACCTTCTGACCAGCATCAATAAGGCTGATTGGATGATAGTTGGCAGGGTCTCCCCTTGGTCCCTTCTTGTAAATGGGGATCAATTCAGCCCCTTTCCAAGAGCTCGGAACCGGAGAACCCTGAAGGAGGGCATTAATCAAAAGGGAGAAGTACTTAGCCCATTGCTCAGTATTGGCACGGAATAGATCGCCTGGAATGCCATCCTGGCCCGGAGCCTTCCCAGATACAATTTTGTTAATGGCAGCCTCAACCTCTTTTTGCCCTACAGGGTCAACGGAGGGCGAAATGTTTGTCATGGGGAATGGATCGTGTTCAAGGGACCCGCTTTTATCTATTACCTCAGCCCCTTCATACAGACTCCTAAAGTGGTCAAACCACTACCTATCAGTGATATGATTGGGTATTGGATCAGTGTCGCCACCATTTGAACTTCTGACCAAAGCCCAAAACAGCTCACCGTTATTGGACTGACTAGCTGACTTCAGCTCATCCCAATGAGTGTCCAAGCCCTCTTTGCCACCAATAAAGCTCGCCTATACTGGAGTCGGGCTAAGCGAACCTCAACGGCATCGTGGGTTTTAATGGCAGATATTAATTTTGATTTTGCCCCCCTGCAATCCTGATTATACCACTTGGCTGCAGGTTTCCTGCTCCTGGGCTGGCTTAAAACTCGAGTATCAAGGAGGAGAGCGCCCATCATATCAATTGTTTCAGCGTAAATTACATCCGCCTGACAGGGTCCCAGCTCATTAGTGCAAATTGCAGAAAGCTTCTCAGTCTGATCTCTTACGATCTCCCAAGGGCGCTAGTTTTTCGATAATCTAAGATGAATTTTTTCCATTTAATAAATCTTCTACAGTTAGAAGGTGTAATTTCCCTGGTCAGCATCCTCGGTCTGCTACTAAACTGTGGTTCCCATTAAGCAACTGATTCCGCATGCAAAGGGACAGGGGGTTATGATCGCTATGGATAGATAGAATGACAATCATGTCACTCACAAATTTCCATAGCCTCTTGTCAACCAAGATGTAATCTATTCTGCTTGGGCAGGAAACCCTGTTATATGTATGGGCTCCCAAGAAATCAGATGGCGTACGCCCATTAACAGCTACTAGGGCATGCTCTATTAGTAAAGCATTCATTTTTATGACAATCGGTGTCCATTTTTTAATTGGCGCGATCGTCAGTTGCGGTATGCCCCATCTAGCATCCTCATCGTGAAATCCGCCAGCACCATCCACAGCCAGCGGTTCGAAGGTACAGTTAAAATCGCCGGCAATCAGGGACAGGGAGTCCGTGGGGCAGCATAAAAGTAATTTTGACAACGCAGAAATAGTCGGAGATTTAGCCCCCCTTGCAGACCTCTAGCATAAATATTAAAAAGCTCCAGGGTCACACTAGCCTTAGAATCCCTAACCGTTAGCCTCATCAGGTCCATTGATGCACTTTGATGGTGGGTAATTTTACAATTTAGCACAACTTTCACCCAAATTAACAATCCGCCCGACGGGCGTCCCCGCCCAGAGGAGGTAGCTGGCACATAAAAGGAAGAATAGCCAGGCTTATACATTGGTTCAAGGCACCAAGTTCCCTGGAAAATACACAGATCATATTTATCAATAAAATTATTCCTGTCTGGGAGTAGTAGCTTTTTGCGCAGGCCCGCTACATTCCATGAAATAATTTTAAGGTTTCTGTTGCAGCCATTAATGGGAGCAACATCGTCGTGTAGCGAGACTAACCCCTGGCCCGATCCTTTGTCACCTCCCAGAATTGAGATCAATGGACCTGCCACTAAAGGCACTGTAGGCTCCGTGAGCCCAACATTACCACTTCCTACCAGAGCAGTAGAGTTCAGGGAAATCGCCATACCTAATGGGTGGTCTAAACCTTGGGCATTTTTCTTATTACCCCCATGTATTAGAGTGACCAAGGTTGAGAGTGCAGTACCGTGGAGATCTGGTAGCCTGGGGGGACATCTATCGATGGTTCTCAGAGGGACAATCATAACAGGAGAAACCCCTACATGTACCGGAAGTCAATCTACGGCTTCCAGACCGCTGTACTGGTTTGGCAGGGAATGTAAGGTGGAACAAACTGGGGGCCTAACCAACCTCCATGATTCAAAGTTCCCCCCTGATTAAATCTCCCACCTCTCCGCTGTATTAAAGTCCAACCATTATCTGTTGGGGGAGGAAAACCAGAGGGATAAAAATAGGACAATGGGAGGGCTAGAATGGAGGTTTCCAGACCATGGCTTTTCCAATTACAAATGTGTCCTACTGTCCTAGGATCGTCAAAGATAACTAAGACACAATCCCCCCTAATATCCTTATCTGAATGTCCCACCCATGAGACCCTTTTAACCATCAATATTGTAGTTAAAGTATGCATAGGAAGCGGTCTAAATTTGTTAAGCCAGTCCACAACCTTATTTCGTAAAGATGCATACGATTCATGGTCATCTTTTTCCAAAACTGGTACTCCTGCCAGAACTACCAGATAAGGACTTACTTCCGGAGGAAGGTCAATATTAATTCCTTCTCCTTCAGAAAGTTCCTTCGAGGTCCCATCTCCCAGATTTGATCGAGACGTTTTACTCTGTATTGCAACTGGGGCCTTTGCTTGCACTTTAAATGAGGAAGCAGCTGCAACCAGTGTGTCTGAACATCTGGGTAGCGGGGTTATATAATCATTAACAGCTCCCGCTCCCTGAGGGTTAGTAGAAGGGACTTCAACCCCGGGTACTTTCGCCATTTTCAATGGATCAACCTTGTCAGAGGACACAACACCAATCCTATCTAATTTTTCCTCGATCTTATTTAGCCTCTCCACAACTGGGCGGAGAAGAAGTCTAAATAGATCTCCTATCTTATTAATGAGAGAGTCCTCCACATCCAACCCATTAAGTGCCCTACTGTCTGACCCCTCAGCCTCCAGAGGCAATCTCACAGGAGTCATGATTACCTTAGGAGTGTGTACAATTGCCTTAGTAATCTGGGGGCCTACCCTTTTTCATTAGGAGCTTTTCCCTTGCGTTTGGTCACTTTTTCCTTCTTTTGTTCAATAGCAGTGACCAGACGCTGTTTGGTTTTTGGGATAGCCCCTTGACGCCTTTCCCGAAGTTGTCTAGTATTATGCTCCATAACGGGACTAGGCTCTGTTGGTAATTCATAGGGGGTTATCAAAAGCAAATCAGAGGCCGTGGTTTGGTTCCCTTCAGAAAGATAATCAGTGTCACAAACCACCGGATCGGGAATTAGAGATTCCAGGAGAGGAAGTACATCGGGGTTAATAGGGCTATAATGATTAGCCGGAGTCCTGACATTAGCAATTGGACCCATTGAAGATCTTCTGGCAAGTGCTAGATCCTGGGAGACCCGTCTCTCCATTATTGAAATACTCTGGTCGATAGCGGAGTTCACCCTGGTGATAAATTTGTCCATAGAACCTATTAAGTTTGCACTAGCCATCTTGCTGCTACCTTCGTTAGCTGCCATTTACAATAATATCAAAGCAATAATGCAAATACAGGGGTACACAGTACAGGCAATGGGGACCACACGTTACTGAGATATAAGGGGGACAGCCCGCCTCGCCCTTGTATGGACTTGAACGAGCTTAAACGGGCCCGCCCTTGGCCCGGGCTTCACCCGCGCCTCTCCCGCGCGCGTCCCGCAAGACGCGGGGATATAGGGTAAATAAATAGGAGGTCAAATAAGGTGTGGTGGGAAGAGGACCAGCTGCGGCTGATCGCACGCCGCAAGGCAGGCTGGTCCTCGCAGTTCCATGCAGCAGTAGGCAGAGTCTGAGTTCACCCCAGTGATGGTTAATTCTCCCGGAATCCAGCGATAATGACCCGACAGCAGGCAGGCAAACACCACAGCTGCGAGCGGCTCCCGCGAAGCGGGGCCTGAGCCGTTAAGAGCTGCAGGGGGGTGTGGCGGGAAGAGTACCAGCTGTGGCTGATCGCACGCCGCAAGGCAGGCTGGTCCTCGCAGTCCCGTGAAGCAGTAGGCAGAGTCTGAGTTCACCCCCAGTGATGGTTAATTCTCCCGGAATCCAGCGATAATGACCCGACAGCAGACAGGCAAACACCACGGCTGCGAGCGGCTCCCGCGAAGCGGGGGCCGTGAACCGTTAAGAGCTGCAGGGGGGTGTGGCGGGAAGAGGACCAGCTGCGGCTGATCGCACGCCATAAGGCAGGCTGGTCCTCGCAGTCCCGTGAAGCAGTAGGCAGAGTCTGGGTTCACCCCCAGTGATGGTTAATTCTCCCGGAATCCAGCGATAATGACCCGACAGCAGGCAGGCAAACACCACGGCTGCGAGCAAAATGAGTCAAGTTTCTACACTAAAATGCAATACTACTTTTAGACTATGAAATGTGTTTTAATAAAATGCAAGGGATAGTGTTGTTTGTCTAGAATCACACAGTGAGTCTTGTGTGCATTTAGGAATCACTCTGACAGAAGCACTCTATACTAATGTGTAGTAGAAAATGTTGTGCAATGTGTGCAGCCACCTTATGGCTCGTAGACTAGTAAATGTGTTTTGGTAAAATGCACGGGATAGTGTTATTTGTCTAGAGTCCCACATGGAGTCTGTGTGCATTTAGGAATCACTCTGAGAGAAGCATTTTGGTACTTCATGTGTTTGCTGACATGTAGTTTATTAAAAACCTATTGTGTTCTCACATTTTGGTAGAATTAGAAAATAGTCATTGGTTATGTATGAGTTTAGCTTTAATAGTAAAATGCAGTAATGAAATATGTGGAATGGATGCTTGATGTGTTTGCAGACACATAATTTTTTATTTATTTATTAATTAAATTTATTGAGCGCGACAGCTACCCATTAGGGTTTCCCGGCGCTAAAAGACAAATCAACAACATCCAGCAGAAGATTTAGAGATCAAAAAGCTAGGTTTTCACCGCTCTGCGAAAACGCATATGACAGTTTTCCATCCGAATGGCCAAGGGAAGTGAGTTCCACAGTCTGGGTCCTAAGTTTGCAAAGGAACCACCGCCCATTCTGGTGAGTTTAAACTTCGGTACATAGAAGAGATGATGGGATGAGGAACGAAGTGAGCGAGTAGGAAGGTAGGGACTGACAAGGGCCTGAAGATAGAGGGGAGCTGATCCAATTTTGATCTTTAGCATAAAGCTCAATGCTTTAAACTTTATCCGATTTTCCACACGGAGCCAGTGCAGCTCCCTCAGGTGTTCTGTAATATGGTCACGTTTCCGACAACCACAGAGAAGCCAAGCTGCGGCATTTTGTACCAGCTGAAGGCGCCGTGTGATGGCCTTCGCAGACCCCAGGTAGAGCACGTTACCGTAATCCAACCTCGAGGTTATCAAGGCATTCACAACGGATCTCTGGGTGTTTTCGGGGAGTATCCAAAAGATTTTACGTAGCCATCGTAGGATGGTAAAACAGGTGGCTATGCATGCGTACATAAGAACATGTACGCATGCAGTGAGCCAGGCTTTAGGGCAAGCAGTGCTTCAAAGTCCTATGTTCTATGCATGTACTGGTCTATCCATCTTCAAACTTGTGTTTGAAGCCTACATTTCCCCAGTCAGTATCTATACACTCCATTTATAAGAAATACTGTTATTTGTCTAGAATCACACTGTGAGTCAGTGTCCATTTGGGAAAATTGAGAGAATGATTTGGTAGGTTGATGTGTTTGCAGAAATATAAGTACATGAACTGCTGCAGTGAGCCAGGCTCTTGGGCATGCAGTGCTTGAAACTCCTATGTACTATGCAAGTGGTAGTCTAACCATCTTCACATTTGTGTTTCAGGCCTACAATTCCCCAGTTACTATCCATACACTCATGTAAACACCCTGTGAGTGCTCGTGCAATCCCATAGTGACTCTTTCAGTAGCATGTAGTAATCCTTTCAGTGAAGTGCAAAAATACTGTTATTTGTCCAGAATCACACTGTGAGTCAGTGTCAATTTGGGAAATTTGAGAGAGAAACATTCGGTTGCCCGATGTGTTTGCAGACACATAAATACATGTACTCATGCAGTGAGCCAGGCTTTAGGACACGCAGTGCTTGAAACTCCTATGCACTAAGCAAGTAGTAGTTTAACCATCTTCACACGTGTGTTTCAGGCGTACAATTCACCAGTTAGTATCAATACACTCCAGTAAACACCCTGTGAGTGCTTTTGCAATCCCATAGTGACTCTTTCAGTAGCATGTAGTAATACTTTCAGTGAAGTTCAAGGGATACTGCTATTTGTCTAGAATCACACTGTGAGTCAGTGTTCATTTGGGAAAATTGAGAGAGAATGATTTGGTTGATTGATGTGTTTGCAGACACATAAGTACATGTACTCTTGCAGTGAGCCAGCCTTTAGGGAATGCAGTACTTGAAAATCCTATGCACTAAGCACGTAGTAGTCTAACCATCTTCACACGTGTGTTTCAGGCATACAATTCCCCAGTTAGTATCTATACACTCCAGTAAACACCCTGTGAGTGCTCTTGCAATCCCATAGTGACTCTTTCAGTAGCATGTAGTAATCCTTTCAATGAAGTGCAAGGGATACTGTTATTTGTCTAGAATGACACTGTGAGTCAGTGTGCATTTGGGAAAATTGAGAGAGAATGATTTGGTTGGTTGATGTGTTTGCAGACATATAAGTACATGTACTCTTGCAGGGAGCCAGGTTTAGAATACATGTAGTGGTCTAACCAATTTCACACTTGTGCTTCAGGCCTACAATTTTGTAGTCAGAATTTATATAAAATGTGTTTGTATAGTAATAGAAAAGTATAATTTATAAAATTATTAATATACATTTATTTATGATTCTTTTTTGCAGATACTGCTTATCATCATTAAAATAAAGTTATTATGCCGGAGAAAATAAGAGAAAGGAAAGAACAGAAAAAGGACAGTTACTTGAAGTAAACTCAACCACAAGTATTGGATGTCCAACATAATGTGGCTAAAAAGATCAAATCTTCTGGTAAGGCCTCAAAGCATTTTATTAAAAATGTTTGTAAGGCCAGACTGAATGTACAGAATGCTGAAACTACTGACGATGCTCCAACTAGTAAAAATAGTCAAAATAATAGGAAAGGAAAAAAATCAAATGTACAGTCAAAGGACACGATGTATGGTAAAAGAAGAAAAAATCAGTATAAAGAATTCCGCAAAAAAATTATTTTACAACAGAGTAGTACATAATTTGATGAAAGAAACGAAGAAATATAAAAAAAGAACACTATTTTATAAAAAGAAGAAGCATATCGAATCCATTGTTGAAAAGGCTTTTGAAGTAAAAAGGAAACTATTCATTTTAGTATTAAACAGAATTCGATCACTAGATAACCCAATCCATTTAATGAAAGCCAAAAGTAAGAGGAAAAGAGTAATTAATAAAACAAATTTTTGTAATGCTTTTTTGGGGGAATGGAAACACAGTTTGAAGAGAGTTATTTGCAGACCAATGATTTGGTGCATGCCGTTGACACCAGTGGTCATGCTTATGAGGTTAGAAATGGTTGTCCAATTGAGAAAGAGAAAATGGTTCCGAGAAATGCAGAAGAAGTGATAGCTGATGAAGTTCTAGGCAGACGTCCTATTGCCCCAGTGTACACTTGGGATTGCAGTAGTATTTGTAGTGTAGGACAAGAATCTATTGATAAATTACGCAGTTTCTTACAAGAATATAGTTAAAAAAAAAGTGTTAAACCACAGATTAAGGTGTTGCAATGAATAGACCCTTGCAGAGTGAGAAAAAATACTGATTTGCATGGTCATTCTCTGGCTTGTCTTTCTAGGAAAGTATGTCAAAGTGTTTTTCACCATTTCAGGATGTTGGCAGTACATCATACTCAAATGCGGAAGTTAGTGAGAAGATTGTATTATGCAAAAAGTCCAGCACTAAAGTTAAATGAGTTGAACAGTGCTCTTTTGCATGGGTCAGTATCAGATGTGAAAAAGGTTTGTGATGATATTGAGTTTAGTTACTTTGGTACTGAACAAGAGAGTGAAGAAACTCAGACATTAATAAAAGAAAACGTTATAGAGATTGTTGTACATAGTTGTACAAAAACTTTTGAAAGTGAAATTGCAAAGTTTAAGGTGATTTCAGGTGAAAGGCTAAATTTTTATTGTATTTATTGTCAGCGAACTCACTATAAAAATCAGACTAGGAGTGTTGATCTGTATCTAAAAAGTCAAAAAGAAAACAATTTTAAGTGGAAGGAATTTGCAACTTATTTGTTGGTAGAGAATTGTTTTGATTTGGGTTCTGATCAGCGTTTTTGTAAATATTGTTATAACAAATTAGATGAGAGTAAAATGCCCACTAGAGCTGTGCATAATAATTTGTAGTTACTTGCTATTCCTCCAGAATTGATAGATTTAAACACCTATGAGTCTATTCTCATTCAATGTGTGCACCCGTTTCAGGCTATTGTTTGTATGGAGCCTAAAACAGGTAAATTGCCTCCTTCAGATTTACAAAGAGAGTTAAAAGGAAGAGTTGTGTATTTACCATTAGATTTAAAGAAAAATATTGAAACTATTAGTGTAGACAGTGTAGAAAGTGAACCACTAGTTATTCTTGTTAATGGTGTGCCAACTAAGAATAAGAAAATCTGGCAGGAGTTAGTGAATGTTAGGAAAGTGCAAAAGGCAACATTGTATCTGATAAAAAACAATGAGTACCATAGAAATGTGTATGTGGGAGAAGAAGAAATCGTTTTAGCAGAAGATAGTGAAACGTCAAGTGGACAAATTGAAAAAGTGGACATGTTAAGATGTGAAGAAATCTATGTACATTGCAGTGTGCATCCACTTCATTCAAAAGAAGTGATGGAAAACAATATTGAGTTGTTCCAAATGAAAAAAGCAAAAGGAAGTCCCATGAGTGTATGGGAAGAGTGCTTGGAAGCTCGTTGTTTTCCGCAGTTATTCTCAACTGGAAAAGGAGGACGATATGATGAACGTCCTGTTCAGATTCCAGTATCTGAATATCGGACAACAAGATTATATGCAGAAGATCCAAGATTTTGACAATGTATTCTTTATATATTTCATCTTATGTTTGAGAGTGACTTGTCTGGACTTTCATATGCAGTCAATCACATTTTAAAAACTGGAATACATCTGCAAAAGATTTTATTGATAAAATGCACCAGAGAGATGATCATTTAGAATCTCAGCTCATTAGCCTGATAGCATGTCAGCGTGGGACTAATGAATATTGGTACAGTCGTCATGGAGAACTGAAACGTATGCTACGGAACTTAGGAACTCCTACATGGTTCCTTACCCTAAGCTGTACTGAGTATGCGGATGATTTACTTGAATTTCTTCGAGACGCAAATTGCAATATAAAAAATATTGAATATAAGACACCTGGGGAATTGTGCTCTTTGGATCCTGTTAATGTATGCAGGTATTTCAATCATAGATTTGAAGCTATGATGTCTTTTATCTGCAATAAAAAAAATCCTCCTCTTGGAGAAGTTGTGGATTTCTTTTGGCGAAAGGAAGATCAAGCAAGAGGGGTTCCTCATATACATATGCTGTTATGGATTAAGGACGCCCCCAAATTTGGAACAGATGCGGATGATACTGTTTAGACTTTTATTGAACAATATGCAACATGTGCTGTTCCCAAAAGCACAGAAGAAAGCAACTTAAGAGCACAAGTCTTATGATTCCAAAGCCACCAATGTGGAAAATACTGTCAACGAAAGTACAAATCTAAAGATAAGTTCTACACAAAGTGTCGTCTTGCATTTCCACGTTCTGTAATATCCAAAGGAAGATTGAACAGTTTTATGTCATCTTTGCGACATACCATCACAAGAAAGTCTTCAAAAAATACCTACAACTTAAGAAGAAATGAAGAGTCAAAATACATAAATGACTACAACCCAGTTATTTTGTCCATGTGGAATGCTAACATGGATATTCAGTATGTTGCGGACAATTCCATTGCTGTTGCTCGATATGTAACGTCCTATATTACAAAATCAGAAAAGGTGGAATTGAGAGAAATGTGGGAAGAGATTTTTCACAAGAAGACTCTAAGTAGGAAATTATACAGTTTCAGTTCGAAGATGTTATCCCATCGAGAAATCGGAGCATATGAATGCTCAGATCAGTTATCATCTGCAAGTCTATACTCCAAATCTAGAAGAATCATTTGGGTGAGTCGAGGTCTTGCAGGAATGCGAAATCGAGTACTGAAATCTGTATAAGAAATTGAATATTTAGCAGGAAAAAGATCCAGAAAGTACAGATATTTTGAAAACGAATATGTTGGACACATATTACCCAAACAGAAGTCATCATCTTGAGTACATGTGTCTCTATGAAGTGTTGCAAAAGTACACTTTTAAACGGAATACTACAGAGAACATCAATGATGGGAAATATGGAGTCATTGGTTCCGAAGAATGTTTGGTGAAACAAACTAAAGGAAATTTGATTAATCACAGAAAGCGGAGTTGTGACAGTGCTGATAAAAGGGAATTTTACAATTTAGCAATTTTACAACTGTGCAAACCATGGCGTTCAGAACTGGAATTACTTGGAGATTTCCAGAGCTATGAAGATTCCTTTAATGCTTGTAAAGATAGCATACAATGCAGTGCTTTTGCAAATTATGTGAAAACGTTGAACGATGAAATTGATCAAGAAGCTACAATTGCAGCTGAGATTGCTAGAGACAGTTCTCAAGACAGTCAAAGTTCTGCTGCGCTGAGTCAAGATCCACTAGGACAACCAATTGTTGAAAATGAAGCAGCAATCGCCATGAATGAGGTAGAAACAGCAATGCATCAAGCTCAAGAAGTTGTAACAAACTTAGCAAACTTGGAAGAACAACTAAATGTTGAACAGAAACAAATATATCAGCAAATGAGACAACAGATTGACCATGGATTACTTTATGAAAAGAAAGAGTGCTCATGCACGTCATTTAAACCTATCCGAATGTATGTGAGTGGACAAGCTGGAACAGGAAAAAGTTTTTTAATTAAAGTAATTACAAGTTATCTACAGAAAACAACGGAGTTGCATTTGTCTTGTGTTGTCACTGCTCCAACTGGGTTGGCAGCACACAACATTAAAGGAATTACTTTACATCGTTTACTAATACTACCAAAAAAAATTGGATTACCAAAATCTATCTGGAGAAGCTTGTTGTGAAGTTTCAAGAGTCTTGAAGAAAATTAAACTTCTCAGTATTGATGAGGTAAGCATGGTACCAAACTTAATGCTTGCCTTTGTGCATTTAAGAATGCAGCAAATTCTTAAAACAGAGTACGACGTGTTATTTGGAGGAAAACACCTCATAGTTTTTGGAGATCTACTGCAACTGACTACTGTAAAAGGACAACCAGTATTTAAAACACTTGTGCATGAAGACACCAGAAAGTCTCTGGGTAGTGTTGGAAACGTGAACATTTGGTCATATTTTGAATACAAAGAACTCATTACAAATATGAGACAGGCAAATTATGGTGACTAAGGAACTATTCTCCAAGATATAAGAATTGGACTACTGACAGAACGGCAAACACACTTTGCAGAGTCGATTACTTTCCAATTTGTTTCCAAATGAAAATGTATTTCCTAAGAAAATATACATGAAAATTGCAGAAAACAAATCTGTAATCTGCTTAATGCCAACACTGCGTGAGTGTTCTATATTCAACTAACAACTTTTGAAACTGGAAAATTAAGAAGTAATAAAAATGGAAGCCATCGACAAAATAGAGCATGAAGGAATCACTATTATTTTGACAGAAAAATTGAAAACAAAATTGGATGCTTTAGAAAAATCAATATCTAAAACTGCTGGTTTAGAAAAGAATCTATATGCATGTAGAAACTGTTGAGCCATTTTAAGGCGTAAATTGGACGTAGAAAAAGGTTTAGTTAATGGAGCAATGGGCAAAGTTGTGGATTTTGTTAATTATCAAAATAAAGACGGTATTGAATTCTTAAAAAATTAATTTGATCAGATTGAAGAAGTTAAACAAATTGATTGTTGTTCAGTTTGTTTTTTGCTTGTTGAAGATGTATATGTCCGTAGAAAACTGTTTCCAGTTTCTCTGGCATATGCAGTGACTATTCATAAATCTCAAGGTTTAAATGTTGACAGCACTTTGGTGAACATTGGAAATACTGTGTTTAAAGAGGGTATGGCATATGTTGCTTTGTCGCGAGTCAGAACATTATCTGGTTTGTTTTTGATTGATTTTGATGACACAAAGGTTACTGCAGTTCCAAACTATGTCAAAGAGTATAAAAGGTTAAGAAGAACATATGCTCCCAATTTTGGTCAATATCCTGTATTTGAAAAGTATGTGGTTGGTCGAAAAAGAAGGTATGAGAATATCTGTATTGAAGGTGTAGAGATGGGAAAAAAACAAGATAAAGTTGTGATTGCAAGCAAAAAGAAAAAGGACACTGTTGAAGAGATTGTTGGTTATCAGTTTGAAAATAGTTCAGGTGTCAACTGCCATGCTAATGTAGTGGTCAATGTTGTTTTTTTTCTTGAAGGTTTGCAACAGCAAATTATGGAGAATCAGGAAAAGAGATTTTGTTCCTTGTTGCATTCTGTTTATGAAAAATTGAGAACTGATACAAGTAAAATAGAAACTGTTTCTGATGCTGGTAATCTTTCGGATGTATGTTCTGGTTCTACAAAATTTACGCAAAATATCCAACAAGATGCTCAGGAATTTCTAATGTATATGCTTACCGTATTGGAAACTGAAGGAGTAGAAATGGAAAATATTTTTGGCCTTTGTTATAAATGGGAACATTATGGTGAGAATTGTATGTATACATGTAGCAATAATGTAGACACTGACAGATTTCTATATTTGACATTACCGGACTGTAAATCAGTGTCTTTCACTAAATTAGTTAAAGCTGCAAATCAAAACATGGATTGTAGCCAATGCAAATCAGAAAGGTTATTAACATTATATTTACAAAGATATGGACAATATATAATTTTAATGATGCAACGTTGTACAGCTGACGGAAGACAATTGGACACTTTAATAAAACATTTTGCAGCTACTCAACTATCAATAACAGGAAGGACTTTTGTAGCAGTAGCAAAATTTTTCCATGATTGTCATCCCACAACATCTGGACATTACACTGCCTTTATAAAATGTAACTAAGGCTGGGCACTATGTAATGATGCTCAGTTGGTTTTTAAACAACGTTTGCCTAGCGAATTAATAAATTCCTACTAAATATTTGTAAAGCCAAAGTTATAGGAAGATAATTCAGCCTCTGAGGAATAGGATTACCATTGGACAAGTTACATAAAAAGGAGTGAAAAAATACCATTTGGCCTTAAGGAAAGTTATATGTTTGAATTATGGACTTTTTCTTGCACATTGTTTCGGTGTATATTTTTAACCGACAACATTTACAGTGTTTGTAAAATTTTCTTAGCAGTAACCATTTTATATATGTGTGATTTGTATTATCCGGTATTTTACTGAGGATGGATTGTTTTTTTTTTCAAACAATCTAATTGATTGTTTTTTTTGCCCACTGTTATGTGATGAGTACAATTGAAATCACTGTTTCTAGTGAAATTCAATATTTTCTGGAACAGCAAAAAAGGCAAAAAAATTACTTGTTAAAAATGCTGTGCTGTTCCAAAATGTATTAATACATGTTATAACAATTTTTTCTTTTCCTGGGCAGAGAACTACGCTCCGCTCGCGGAGTTTGTGAATTTTTGGCAGCTTCACGCATCTTCATCCGCATTGGGAAAGTCGTACTCGTCGCACACCGTACGCGGATCCTACACAGCAATCCTAAAATGGCGGACACGTTCCGCGCAGTAAACAAAAAGGGTGCACTTTAGGTGCACGACTCCAAAAAAAAACTAGAAAACAAAATAACGAAAATTATATAAATATATTTGAAAGAACATAACATTTTTAAAAAAATTATATTTTTAATTTTTGGAAAAAATATTTTTTTATTAAATATGTCTAATCTAAATTAAAAAGTAAGATAGCTAAAAAAGAATTAATTAAATTTTGTAAAACAATATGAAAAAAAATAACAATTAATAAATTTAAAAATTATTATTGAAAAAACCTTTGTAATTCACTGAAAAAACCATAGGTTTCAGACATGTTATAGTTAGAAATTATCATTTAAAAAACCTTTGAAATTCACTGGAAAAACCTTAGGTTTTTGGGGTGTTATAGTTAGCTGGACATTTCACTCGTGCAAAACCATTGAAATTCCTCCGTTATAGTTAGTTGTACTAACTATAACTTGCGCGCCCGCAATCCACTGCTGATGATGTCACATATTACATCATTCATGACATGGTCAGTGACATCACTGATGACATCATCCACGTGACAATCTGATACACCTCATCATACACTAGTATAACCTGTCAACACTAATTATAAAATATGGAATACCATATTTGAAACCATTGACACACCAATACAAGTCTCTAAAAATGGACTCAGTGATTCCTACATCTACGCACACATCTAAACACTTACCTGTAGATTCACTCATACATGCTAACAAAGATCAATATAAAACTATTAAATATACTTATACACCTACATCAACATTACACACCAGCACACATCCTATTCTCTTATGCAGTCATCCTGCTCACTTATGCAAACAATTGATCATACTTACATTTACTCAGCTACACACGTATACAAACACCACTTTATTTATTGACATAAATAGTAGCTCATACATAGTGTGTTATAAAATCACTATTACAAGTAAACAGTTTTCAATACAGTCACTAATACAATCTCTGAGTCTTATGTATACCTATTTATCCATAATTAGCTGCAGCGGAGGTAACCCACTAGAGGGTGTTAATTGGCAAAATGAGACCTCAAATCCCAGCGTGCATTTAAAAATGAACTGCCACCAAAGGAGGAGCACTGAAGCCCCCTATTACGGAAACACGCAGGGGAGATGCGGTAGCCACGAATCACCTACGCTGACACGGCCTCTGAGGAGATGCAAACAGCGGCATCGAAACGCGTCAGGCCATGGACTTCAAAGGGATGTTAAGCTGCCTGCTTGGTTTAAATAGAGTTGTTACTCACCTGCAGTGCTGTGCAGCCTCAAGCTTCTGGGCGTTTCTGGTTACATATTACGTGGCGGTTCCAGGCCGCATACGTGGAGGTTCCAGGCCGCAGAGGGATCGCACTGCCTGAAACTAATGGGCATTAGGAGAGAGGAAGTTTCCTCTTTCCGAAGCTGCAGGGCACCTTTAATGAAGCCGGCAGAGTCTTATCCAAGGCTCAATGGAGGGCCTAGAAAAATTGTCCATAATTAGCTGCAGCGGAGGTAACCCACTAGAGGGTGTTAATTGGCAAAATGAGACCTCAAATCCCAGCGTGCATTTAAAAATTTACTGCCACCAAAGTAGGAGCACTGAAGCCCCCTATTACGGAAACACACAGGGGAGATGCGGTAGCCACAAATCACCTGTGTGTGTGTGTGTGTATTTCGATTTATATAGCGCACGTTTCACCCAGGGGTCTCAAGGCGCTTGCTTAGGGAACCCGTCCTGGTATTCCCCTGTGAGAGATACCCCGGCAGGGTATTCACAAGGTGAAAGCCAGGCATCCCGCCACGAGGGGCCGTAGTGGAGATTAAGCAAGCTATTGCCCAGAGTCGCAGAGTGTGACCCCGTAAGTCGAGTAGGCACCGGAGCGAGAATTGTCGAGGCCGTGGAATTTTTGAGCCCGAGACCCGCCGAGGCGGGGAATCGAACCCTGGTCCACGGCTGATCTCAGCTTCCAGGTCTGCCGCCTCTAACCACTGAGCCACACTTCTCCACGAGACAAAATCCTCCGCTGACACGGCCTCTGAGGAGATGCAAACAGCGGCATTGAAACGCGTCAGGCCATGGACTTCAAAGGGATGTTAAGCTGCCTGCTTGGTTTGAATAGAGGTGTTACTCACGTGCTGTGTGGCCTCAAGCTTCTGGGCGTTTCTGGTTACATATATATATATATATATATATATATATATATATATATATATATATTACCTACTGGCGGTCGCCAGTAGGTATATATAGTTAGGATTTTTTCCCTATGGGATTTTTGAAAATTCTATGTCTAATAACTTTGGCGTTTGTGGACGGAATTGGCTGAAATTTTCAGGAAAATGGCACATTTTGTTTCTGAGCAGCCCTTGAAAATTTGGGGGTGGGTTCGTCAAGGGGGGGCCGAAAAAAAAGGGGGGTCCCAAAACGTGTTTTTAACATTGAGTTTTCCATAGGGCGGTTGGCCTCACTTTTAGCTCGAAGGGCTGAATGGATTTGCACGAAACTTGGCAAAATTGTAGGGACTGGTAGCCCGATGTGCCTTTTGTAGGTCTCAATATATGTGCTTCAGTGGATTTTGAGAAATTAACGTTCAAAAAAAGATATATATCTGTAACAGCAGACCGGGCAGCGCTCCAGTTCGCGTACTTTTCGCGCAACGGAGCTTTGTGAAGCGAAGCTGATTGGTTCTCCGGCATCTGTAAACATTCCAAACAGTCCGTAGCGGCCGCCATCTTGTCTCTCGGTAGGATCGAGAGACAAGAGGAGGCCAAAGCGAAGGGGCAAATGACCATAAGGGGGCATAGTAGATTCTCGCTGACCCCCTAGGTTTGATGTGGAGGTTTTAAAAGGGCCCCGCGGGGCAAAAAAAATAAAAATAATAATAATCGAACGGCTGAATTGATTTGCACGAAACTTGGCAAAATTGTAGGGACTGGTAGCCCGATGTGCCTTTGCTAGGTCTCAATATATGTGCTCCAGTGGATTTTGAGAAATTAACGTTCAAAAAAAAATATATATCTGTAACAGCGCTCCGCTTCGGAGCTTTGCGAAGCTGATTGGTTCTTCGGCGTCTGTAAACATTCCAAACAGTCCGTAGCGGCCGCCATCTTGTCTCTCGGTAGGATCGAGAGACAAGAGGAGGCCAAAGCGAAGGGGCAAATGACCATAAGGGGGCATAGTAGGTCGTCCCTGACCCCCTAGGTTTGATGTGGAGGCTTTAAAAGGGTCTCGCAGGGCAAAAAAAAAATATATCGTTTTTTTAGTTTTTTTGCGTGGAGTGCGCCCGGTTCGCGAACCGGGAAGCGTTCTGGGGAGCGTACTTTCTTGAAAATTAGTGAAAAAAGTTAGAGTAAAATAATAATTGTGAGTGAATAGATGTAGGGTAGCTCTGAGAAGAGCTTTTGGGTTTATGGTACATTTAGGTACTTATAAGTAGGTACCAATGCACAGTCTTAAATTCAGAGTGAAAATTCTGTTGCCCTCATCTGAGAAGTGAACTCCATCTCCTCTGTAGATATCTTGCATGTAGTAACGCAAGTTATTGTTGTACAGGGAGCCCATTCCATGGTCTCTCATGTAAGCTGAAACAGATTTGTTTACATGCTTCCTCGATTTCTCAATTTGTGGACAAAATTGGTTCGACCACCTCCATTTTTGTCTTTGGCATATATTTGAATATACCAAGGCAGTCTGAGGAAAAAGTGCCATCAATTGCTCAAAGGTGTCCTTTAAAAGCATTTCCAGACCTACCCCAGTCAAAGTGCCCAAATCATTACCTCCACAGTTCACAATTAACAGGTCAGGTTTTGGCAAATGCATAAAGGTTTTCACCAATGGTATCAATTGGTGACATTTTAATCCTCTGTGGCCAAACCACTTAATTTCCACATCTTGTAAATTGAGGTTAGGTAAATTCCTGTTTTCAGCGTACCTCTGAGCCCAATAGATGTAACTATGTCCAACAATCCAGACAGAAAACATGGCGAGAGAAGGTTCTCCTGCAGTCAGATGAAGTGTGGCAATGAAATGGCAGTTGAAAAAATGAGAGTGTAAAATGAAAAAAACTGAGGAGTTTCTGTGTTAATGAAGCAGTAAGAGTGATTGGTGGATTTTGATTGCTGAAAACAGAAAGTTAGGGTGCATGGATGAGTTCGTTGAAAGATGTATTTTGAGTGGCGAAGAAAAAATCATTAAATGAAAGATTGCATTGGATATGCAGGTGCATTGAGAGTTCAGAGTTCAATTGCAACATTGTTGTGTGAACTTGGAAACACCAGAGGTCTTGCAAGAGGTGGTTGCTATGCAGAAAAAGCAGAGAGGGGGCAGAGGGGGGAAGGGTTTTGATTTGAAAAAAAGTGAGGGAAGAGTTTTGATTGGGTGACATGAGAGATATGTGTGAAGAATTACAGCATTTCTGTGCTTTTGATAGCTGCAGACTCTGGAGTGCATACCTTTTGCTCTGCTGAAGACAAATTGGTGTGTTTCTGAGACTGTTTTGAAACTCAAAGTATTTGCTAAGGTGAGAAAAGATTTCTTTAATTTAGATAGAAAATAGTGTGCTTTAAGGAGAAAATTATGAAGAAAGTTGTGTTTTTCAAATGTTGCTTTGTCTCAAGTGTTTTACAAATAGATTTTGTTTCTTTGAGAAATTGTAATTGGAGAAAATGTGAAGTATTAGTACTGACAGGGTTTTTATGTGCATAGGAGCTGTGGAGTGTTTTCAAATTATGACTTGTAAATCGTTTTTGAGAAAAAGCAATGGTTTTAATATTGATGACAAGGACATAATGGTGTCTGCTTCTTTATAAGGTAATTGAGAGTCTCTGATGTTATTTTTCCCATTTCAATGTAAGAAGTTTGTCTGTGGAGCAAATTGCTTGTAAATATGCTCCCACCTGTGCATGGCAAATTTAGATTTTGAATGTCTGCGTTACATAGGCATGTTAAAGGTGACTGAAACATGCTGCAAAGGCAATCAAAAAACGCTTTTATGTGTCTTAAGGACATTTTAAGTCATTTCCCCATGTGCAGTGTTTTCAAATTATGAGTTGAAAATCGTTTTTGAGGTAAAGGAATGTTTTCAAAATTTATGTGCGCCATATGCCCCCAAATTTCTTTTTCAGGGGTGCAGCAGGGTGTTCTTGAGACACCCCTGCACCCTCGGAAAAATTCGTAATTTGCGATGAGGTAATTGCTAATCGCAAATTGCACCTTCATTCCTATGGGCCTCCTGCTGCATGGAAATGAATGGGTAATTTGTAATTAGCAAATAGCTCATCGCAAACTAGGAATGGTAAAGAATCGCTATTTATTCCTTAAAGTTCGCTATTTAGGAAATGCAAAAAACTTTGATGATACATATGGCGGTTCATCTCTAACAAGATAAGAAGCATAGGGATAGATTTATGATGACTGGCGCATCACCAGGGATGTGTTAGTCATTCTGTGCCGCTGTTCCGTCACCTATGGTGTGCTGCATTTACAATGCGGCGCATCATGGGGCAAAAACAGCACAGATGCGTGACGTATCTGTGCCGTAAAGGTGGCGCATTGCTGGAGTTGTATCGCAAGTGTGATGAAGCTCCAGCAAGGCTCAGGGGTGCCCCTGTCGCAGGGTTTCTGTTCTCACACAGAACTGTGGACAGAGGATTGGAACCTCGGCGAATTAGGGTGCCCCAAAACTCACCTTAGTAATCAAAAACCCCTTAGCAAGCTAGGTACAGTGTCACATTGGATATAACAAACTCTCAATGTTTAGACAATCCAGAATATGAACTTATAGTACCTCAGGATACGTGGAACTCATGAAGAGTCGGTCGTTATATATTTCTTAGAAACCAGAACATGGAGTTAAGAAGAACACATGTGTATTTGAAATGTTTATTTACTAATGCCGTCTTCTCAGGCGTAGTATCTTAGATAATACAAGTACACATATTATCAGTAGCAAAATTACCAGCATAGTTACTAGTACATAAAAAGCGAATGGTGACAGTATGTTAACATGCTGTAAATGAATAAGAGTTAGCAATACTTATAAGCAGCCGCGGGCCGTGGAGGGAGTTACGGTGGGGCAGGGAGGCGGGGAGGGGGAGGGGCAGGGTGGAGAGGGCTCCATCCTGCCCCTCCCCCTCCCCGCCTCCCTGCCCCACCGTAACTCCCTCCACGGCCTGCGGCTGCTTATATCTGACCCTCCCTAATACACATTTTATATTATTTGCTAAGAAGGTCTCTTTGTGTTGGTTTAGGGCGTGCCCATACTTTAGTGTCTTAGATTTGAAGGAATCACATCAGTATACACCAGCTCTCTCTTCATGTGAATCGCATCAAGTGTTGTGTATGTGTGTTCGGCAAAGCAATATAAAACCCGCCTTATGTCGTGGAGATCAGACCTCATAATAATTCTGTATCGTGTTGTTCTTGAAACTTCAGCAGTCGCTGTACAGATATAGTTTAACAAGCAAAGCAGATAGTAGAGCAATAACATATTATTCTCATGTAAACCACGATGAACTACTAGGTTGAAAGCTAAAGCAACAACTAAGTGTCGTGTGCTGAAGTTGCAAAAAAGGAAAAATGGCGTTTAAACCGGTAATGAGCCCATGCTAACTTAACACGGTGTAAAGATATCCAGGATCTAGATGACACCTCCCCATGATCCGGAAACGAACTGAATAAGATAATAGAAGTGGCATCTCATGAGAGCAGATTGCAACTTTATATGTGGACGGTCCGCAAGGTAAAACATTAAAAACTAGGAAAATTTAATGCTAAAGAAAAATAAAACAGCCAATTACTTTATCGAGGCTTAAGTCAATAGGCAAGCTAAATAATAAAAACTTGACAAATAAGTAAATGAATTGTCAATGAAATGCTAGTACTCAGCATATCAAACATGAAAAAGGTCTATGACATAACTGTGTATGCAAAATAAGCTGCAACAGCCTCCAATAGGAAGTCACCGTCTTCATCCGAAAAGAGTTCAGCCATCCAATTTAAAAGCGGAAAAGAACATACGTGCTCTCCCAGCACCGGATCCTCTATCACCATCAGAGGACAGCTCGGTGGGTTTTCAAGAAAGCTCTGTTCCAAGAAAGACTGTGTTGCCGCCAGTAAATTCCAGGGACCAATTAGTCCATGCATCAATGCCACAGCCATAATCCTTTCGCCAGGACAAACCAACTCGTGAGTAATGATAGGAGTCATCAGCTGATTAAAGTCGACGTTAGGAGAAACCGGTCCGCAGAGACACAAATCAATGGCCCAATCGAAATCACAGGTCAGGCAGTGAAATACAGGCTGGACACAGGTGAAGTAGGAGAATCGAAAAGATAATCCATATGCCGTGCTTAATATCGCCAACGGCATTGTGCCATAATATTCAAGCATGCAATTGCGGAACAGCGTCAGCAGCTGCAGGGCGGGAGCTTGCACAGGAGGGACATCCATATTTAAAAATTTAAAAAAGCACAAGAGCGTCCGCTGGTAATGCAAGTAAAAATGGGAATCCACCAAGCACAGTGGAAAAAATAGAATGAAAGAAAGCAGGGATGACTCCAAAGATTTTCTCAAATGAAGTGACGAGACCACTGGTAACAACTTTAAAAAAGTGCGCCAGGCCCTTTGTGGAGGACGCGTTAAAGATAGTCCGAACCATCTTGCTGAAATGGAAAGGCAAATCTGTATTTAAAAGGGTCTGCACCTCTGTACGGGTGTTCGCTATGTGAAGCACGAAAGTTTCACGGGCCGAACTCAAGGCCACCTCTCTCTGAGACAAAAGAGCTCTTATTCTTGCCATGCCGTTGAAATCTGCTCCCAAGGTTGGTATTTGTGGCCAGATTGAAAACTCCCTATGTTCATGTGTGGGAGGAAATAGAACATTTCTGCAGCAAATAACCCGTTCACTTACTGTTACGATAAAAGGAATACTTTTTTCTACTGGATGGTGTCCTTACGGCCGAGGATGACCACTGGGGGGTTCCACCCTCATCTTCTCCTCACCCTAAAGCCTGGTCCCCTCTAGCCTTACAGCTCATGTCCCTTACCCTGAATTGCGCACTGAGGGCGTGTAATGGTCGTACCCCTTCCGATACCCCCTCGGTGTGTACTTTCAACAGGAGGGGCCATGAGTCGAGGCTAGATTACATCATGGTGGACATTACACTTTGGCCCAAAGTGCTTGACTTTAGGGTAATTAAGAGGTCAGACAGCGACCACAACGCCCTTTGCCTAAATATCTTGTGCCCTCTGCCCATGACGGACTCCTCCCCAGCTGGCCAAGGGGATGATCTGGGGGATTTGTTCCTGACCACAAACAGGCGCCGGGTTAAGTGGGGAAAGCTGGTGAGGTCGGAAGAGTCCATCAAGAAACTATATGAGCTGGCACTCCCAAGCTTTATGGAGGTGGATGCTCTCCTGAATGAACCAAGAACCCCAGATTACTGCGAGAAACTGGGAAACACCCACCAGGCTTTAGTGAGGGACTTGGCCGAGGTATTCCATCCGGAGGTCCCAATCCGAAAGAAAAGGACCCCTGTTCCCTCCTGGTACACCCCAGATTGCAGGGCAGCAAAATCTGAGCTCATTGCAGCAATAAAAGAGGGGTCAGACAAGGCCAAAGTACGTGACCTCAGGAAGCACCATAAATCAGTGCTGGCGGCTGCAAGGACCGAGTGGGACTGGAATCATTGGCAGGACCTTTATGATGCCCTCAAATTCAGGGACTCCAGGAAATTCTGGGCCCTAGTAAACAATGGGTCAGGGGAACTCAGTAAAGCGATTGAGCCTAACATAGCCCCCGCGGTCTGGGAGGCCCACTTTGGGGCTCTTTACCAAGATACTAGTTCCTGCCCGGCCGCAGAGCTGCAATTGCCCTTGGGTACTCAGGAGCTTGGAATGGAACTATCCCTGGGGGAAGTGGAGCTTGCCCTAGAACGTTTAGCAGTGGGGAAGGCGCCAGGCCTGGATAGGTTACCCGGGGATCTATTTAGGCACCACCCGGACATCTGGGGCCCATACCTTCTCATTCTGTTCAATGCCATTCTTGGAGGTATGGCGATCCCTGGGTCGTGGTTGGGGGCAGAGATTGTACCCATCCACAAGAAGGGTTCTACTCTGCTCCCCTCCAATTACAGGCCTATAAGCCTTATAGATGTGCCCCAAAAGCTCTTTGCGCGCCTCATCTTGGACCATCTCCTTGACTGGGTCGAGGACAATGACATCATGAGCCCCCTTCAGGCTGGCTTCAGGAAGAACACGTCGACCATGGACCAAATTCTTCGCCTCCTTCTCCTGTACTGGAAGACGGTCACGCTAGAGGGAGGTCGACTGTACATGGTCTTCGTGGACCTGAGGTCAGCCTTCGACCTGGTCCCGAGGGGGAAGTTATGGGAGGTTCTGCAGAAGCTAGGAGTTCCCCCTCACCTCCTCAGAATCATCATTAGGCTGCATGAGAACAACTTTGCGGTAGTGAGGTGTGGGAGGGATGGTAAGCCCTCGGGTAAATTCCCGGTCCGCCGAGGTGTCAGACAGGGCTGTGTCCTGGCTCCGACACTGTTCTGTCTGTTCATTAACAGCGTCATTCAACATCTTGACGCTGTTGGGGACAATGACGCCCCGGTTTTGGCAGGAAGGAGGGTTCCGGCAATAATGTTTGCCGATGATACCCTCCTTCTTTCCAAATCCCCTATGGGGATCCAGAGGATCGTGGATGGTTTTGGTCACTTCTGTCGACAACATGGGTTGGAGGTGAACACGGAAAAAACTAAGTTCATGATCTTCAACCCTCCCACCAAAACCAGACCCAATCCAAAACTGGGGGAAACTAGCCTTGAAAGGGTCTCTACCTTTATATATCTGGGGGTTTCACTTCAAGAAAATCTGACATGGGACTCCCAGGTGGCAAGATCTAGGTTGAAACTTTCCCAGCTATCGGGCGCACTCCTGAGGGTGTCCAATAAGTCCACCTTCAAGCCTGTTAGTCCGGCCCTGGAAATGTACAGGACCCAGGCGAAGGCAGCTGCCTTGTACGGCAGTGAGCTGTGGGGACATAAAGCTGGGAAGGTCATGGTAGGGGTGGAAAATTGTTTCCTCAGACGTTTACTTGCTCTCCCGCAAGGCACACCACTCCTCCCCTTAAGACTTGACCTGGGCCTTCCGTCAATTGCAGAGGACCTACGGTCGAAACCGGTGAAGTTCTGGCATCGGATATGGTCCACCGAGGAACTGCATCACTATAGGCAGGACCTTATACACGTCATGAGGCTGAATGTTAATGGTAAGATCCCTTGGCTGGCATTCATCAAGTCGGAATGTTCTAGCCTGAAATTGCCGGACCTATGGGATGATCCAGCTCAGGGTTGTAGAAGGATCTCGCGCAAAACCCTCGCACAGCTCTATAAGAACAAAAGCCTTGCTGATATGGACAATGCTTATGACAGTGGCACCCTGACGGGACGTTTTATAGTATCCAAAAATTCTTATCTTTTTGAACCTTTTATGGATTTTATCTATCCTCTTTTGGCGAGGAAATTGTTCCTGCAATGGAGGTTTGGTACGCTCCCTACTAAAGTTTTTACCTATAAATGGTCGCTAGGGGGTGACAAGCTCTGTCCATGCTGTAAAGCTAATGATGAGGACGACTTGCACATAATGTTCTGTTGCCATGTCTATCGGAGCCCGAGGAGGCGCTGGTTAGCCCCTCTATGCCGGAACCTGGGCTTCAGGAACTATTTACAGGCCTACAGGGTTATGAAAACTAATACCCTGGGCCACATTGTGTTTGCGGTTTCCAAATTCTTAATGGCAGCATGGATAATAAGGAAGAAAATGTCTGGTTAATTTATATTACCTTGTATTTTCTAACACTGCAGGTCCAGTTGGTTTTTATTGTATATATTGTGTTTTATTCATATGTATTTTTACTGCATCTTTTATGGCCCATGTGGCCGAAATAAAGAATTTTTGGATTGGATTGGATTGGAATACTTTTAATTAACCCAGAACAATCTTCATTATTGAGCATCAAATAACTACCATTTTCCAACAACTTGAACGTGGGGATGATAGCAGGAACTGGCGTGCCTTGCAACACGCAAGCCATATTTGGTCGGTGTTTGTTGCATGAACCGTGTAACTGTATGTGCCTACACATTAGTGAATGATCTGGCGTCTCAGTGCATTCCTCTCCATTCAGATAAACTTCTTGATCATCTTTGAAACATCTGTATGTGTATGGAAGCGACCAGACCTCATGAAGAAAACCACTACCTAAAGGTGCATAACGACCTATTGGTATATATTTCATACAATTTGAAAACTTATATAAAGCAAAAGGCAGCGTTATTAAACCGTGGATAAGGCACGTTGCCAAAGCAGCCAACCTTTTGGATTTATACTGGAAATGTTAAAGGAAGAATTATGGAGTAGGGCCTGTTGGATATCTTTACACTGTGTTAAGTTAGCATGGGCTCATTACTGGTTTAAACGCCATTTTTCCTTTTTTGCAACTTCTGCACACGACACTTAGTTGTTGCTTTAGCTTTCAGCCTACCTGCGTCAAGATCTATGCCTGCTTCAAGCAGGCGCAGGGTTTTGATGCAGCTTTGTCCTATCTGATTGTAAATGCGGCAGACCGTGGGTGGCAGAGCAGCGGTGCACGTTAACTGGTGCATCTCTGGGGATGTGCTAGTTAATATAAATCTGCCCCTTTCCATACATACTGAGCATGTCATGAATGATGTAATATGTGACATCATCAGCAGTGGATTACGGGTAATAGTATCTCTAGTTTACTCCCCTATAGCTGTCTTTCTTTTAACATAACTGTCTGTTTCCTTCCCTTATACTTACTGTTTTTTTGGTTCGCTTCCGGTTCGCGTACCGGCGAGCGAACTGGGAAGCGAACTAAGAGAAATAGAGGTTGGCACAGTTCCAAATATTGTACCAATTTTTTAATACCGGGGAGGTAGTTCTGAAAAGAACTTTTTTTTATTGTTTTTGTTGTTTTATATTTTTTTTATTATTTTTCTGAAATTTTTTTTACTTTTTTTGAATTTTTCTGAACAGTTTTATATTTTTTTGGGTTTTTTTTCGGAGGGGGCAACGAAAACGATTCATTGTAAAGGGCTCAACAGGAGCAACAAAAAAAAAAAAAGAATTTATTGTTTGGGGCGTTTCGGACAAACATGAGCATGATTGTCAATAGCTCTGTTGATCAGAGTGATGCTTCTTTCTCCGTAGCAAATGAATCCACTGCAATGTACGCAGACTTGTTTTACTTCACGAAATCTCGTTTGTATATTTGGCACCATCTCCCTGCACTCTGGTCCCGTTACTTCCGGTACAACAGATCTTCTGGCCATAATAGGGAGATTATCTAGGTCGTTACGAAACTGTGCAGCACTGTAGTTGTTAGGATGCCACCTAGTCATATGGCGATGCATTGTGTAGTTTCCGAAACTGTATTTTTTCTCGGTCCCTCTGGACAGTCTATCTTGACATATAAGGCAAGTTACGTATCTTGCATTTACTTTTTTCTGACCTTTGGGAATTTTAAAAAATTGCCAAATGAAGTTTTCTTTCCGGTGAGACGTCCTGGGCTCCTCAGGCAAAAAGTGTCTCTCTTCGTGCTCGTCGTCCTGTTCCTCTTCTTCCTCTTCTTGCTGAACTATAACTTCAGCAGGTGGTCCACTCTTCTTTGGATGTGGTGGAGGTGGTGGGGAAGCACCAGCTGAAGCTACTAAAGAAGCCATTGCTCACTGGTAACAAAGGGTCTTTCTCTCACAATGATGAAAGTCAGAGTGAGGAAAGAAGGAGGGATTTTCATCATTTGGGAAAAACAATAGTTCTCAACCAATGAAAAGTGTTCATTTTAGATTATATGACCTAGTCTTACATCATTAGGAAACCAAAAGTGAAATGAACCAATGAAAAGTGTTATTACCAAGTCACATGACCTGCTGTGTTTACGTTACGTGCTTTGCAGGGCCTCCCGGTTTGCTTCCAGAAACCTGCGCTTTGCGCCTCGCTTCGCGTACCAGTTCGCTAACCTAGCACGTCATATGACGTATCACGCGACAACGCGAAACGTCATGTGGACGGGAGGCGTCACGATGTTGTTTTCTAACGCGGCAGTTGCGGTAAAGAAACGTTTACCGGCTCGCGGTCTATTTCGCGGCATCAAGGTCAGCTAACGGGAAGTTTCCCGATTCGCGAAGCGGGAACGAAGAAAAAAAAATATTAAAATCTTTTTTTATTAATAAACATATAAAATATATTTTGGGATTTAAAGAAGAATACATTTTACAGCTACAGATATTAGCTGTTAAAAAACCAATGAAATTCATTGAAAAAACCATAGGTTATAGACCATATATAGTTAGGAATTAGCATTTACAAAACCTTGAAAATTCACTGAAAAAACCATAGGTTATAGACCATATATAGTTAGGAATTAGCATTTAGAAAACCTTATTTCACTCACACAAAACCATTGAAATTCCATATATAGTTAGTTGCACTAACTATATATCGCGCACCCGCAATCCACTGCTGATGATGTCACATATTACATCATTCATGACATGGTCAGTGACATCACTGATGACATCACTGATGACATCTCAAATGACATCACTGATGACATCTCATTTGACATCAATGACCACATCATTGATGATATCATTCATGTGACAATACAATGCATCTCCTCACATTTTAATATAACCTCTGTTTCACCCAGTGTTAAATACAGAGTATAATTTTTGAAACCATTGACACACCAATACTAGTTACTACATACGCACTCACTGATTCGTACGTCTACACACACATTCACTCATTCACCCATACAATCATTCATACATACAATCACTCATCTTTACAACACTATCATATGCACTCATACACCTATACAGACACTCACACTCTGCCACTCATCCATGGAGTTACTCACACACCTAGTCAGTCCTGTAAAGAATCAATCACACTTCCATTTTCTAGTTTATACAGTTAAACATAGAGCACCTTACGTTTTCAACCATATACTAACACATACTTACTCTCTTATACAATCATTGATAGTAGTACACATTGATCTGCACAGAGTCACACACCTCCCAGCCAGCCACACACACACTCAGTCTCCCATGCAAATACTTGGGCAATCAATCAATAACCCATATAGTTACTCATATAGCTACTGATCAACACATGCAGCAGTTTACAGAACAACAGACATAATGATGCACAAATTAAGACAGTTTAGTCACTAACCCATGCATCCAGTGAGACACATTTAATCACTCACTCATACAGTCAGTCACGCACCTACTAAATCCTTCATCCAGACACTTCTACATCTACTCATTCTTCAATATGTAAAACATATTTAAACTTTACAGAAACACACAGTCACTGGATGATGTCATCAGTGATGTCATTTGAGATGTCGTCAGTGATGTCATCAGTGATGTCATTTGAGATGTCATCAGTGATGTCATCAGTGATGTCACTGACCATGTCATGAATGATGTAATATGTGACATCATCAGCAGTGGATTGCGGGTGCGCGATATATAGTTAGTGCAACTAACTATATATGGAATTTCAATGGTTTTGTGTGAGTGAAATAAGGTTTTCTAAATGCTAATTCCTAACTATATATGGTCTATAACCTATGGTTTTTTCAGTGAATATATATATGTATATATATATATATATATATATATATATATATACCAATGTTTATTGAAGATTGAGTGGGTGTACAAGTGTCTGGATGGAGGATTTAGCAGGCGCGAGACTGACTGCATAAGTGAGTGATTAAATGTGTTGAATGCATGGGTTAGTGACTAAACTGTGTGAATGTCTGAATCAGTCTGTTGTTGTGTAAGCTGCTGCATGCGTTGGTCAGTAGCTACATGAGTGTCTATATGGGTTATTAATTGGTTGCCTGAGTATTTGTATGGGAGACTGAGTGTGTGTCTGTGTGTGGGTGGGGGGAGGTGTTTGACTGCGCATAGATATGTGAGTGGTTGATTCATTGGGTGTATGGGTTCAAGAGTACATGTGGAAACAACTGTATGGGTGGGTGAGTGTGTGCATGGGTGTGTTGGTGAGTGAACGGATGTCTTAGTGTTACATGTCCAAGTAACTACACATGTAAAAGGCAGTATATGTGAGAGTTCATGTGAGCACATTCACTGGATGATGTCATCAGTGATGTCATCAGTGATGCCATTTGAGATGTCCTCAGTGATGTCACTGACCATGTCATGAATGATGTAATATGTGACATCATCAGCAGTGGATTGCGGGTGCGCGAGATATAGTTAGTACAACTAACTGTATCGGAGGAATTTCAATGGTTTTGTATGAGTGAAATGTCCAGCTAACTATAACACCCCTAAAACCTATAGTTTTTTCAGTGAATTTCTAACGTTTTTTAAATGCTAATTTCTAACAATATCAGGCCTGAAACTTATGTGTTTTTCAGTAAATTTTAAAGGTTTTTTTAAATGCTAATTCCTAACTCTATCAGGCCTGAAACCTATGGTTTTTTCAGTGAATTTCGAAGGTTTTGTAAATGACAATTTTTAAATGTATTAATTGGGTTTTTTTTATACTGATTTACTAAATTTTTTTAACTATTTAATTTTAGATATTTAATTTTTTTAATTACATTACATGTATTTTTAAAATATTGAAATTGTAATATTTCCTTTTTTTATGTTATATATATTTTTTATTTATATATATTTTATATCACAGGCAATGATATCCTAAGGAAGGAAATTCAAGTTACTGTAACTATGAATAGAATTACTTTTCAGGATCAGTAGTGGGCTAAAAGATGCAGCACTGAGATCTCTCCTGATAACAGGTGAGTAAATCGTAATTTGTAGTTCGGCTGATTTTTGAGGAATTTTTTAAACTTCCAAAACTTCACACTTAGAAAAATTTCCAAGAGAAACCAGTCAATGTTAGCCTATGGAAGGAAATACAAGTTACTGTAACTATGATTAGAATTTCTTTTCAGGTTCAGTAGTGGGCGGAAAGATGCAGCACTGAGATCTCTCCTGATAACAGGTGAGTAAATCAGAATTCGTAGTTCGGCTGATTTTTGAGGAATTTTTTTAAGTTCCACAACTCGACACTTAGAAACAGTGAATGTTAGCCTATGGAAGAAAATTCAAGTTACTGTAAGTATGGTTACATTTACTTTTCAAGGTCCGTCCTGGGCTCAAAGATGCAGTGCTGACGTCTCTCGTGATAACAGGTGAGTAAATCGGAATTCGTACTTCGGCTGATTTTAGAGGAATATTTCGCTCAATAGTGAAGGAAGGGGGCGGGGCCTGAGGTGACATGTATGCAAACACGCCCTGTGGAGCGTTTTAGGTTGGGGAGCATATTCCTCTTCAATCCTGAGGTCACCTGTGAGCCAACTAGCCCACCAGGTACCTCCAGTATGCGCCAGGGAGCTGCGTTGCAGAGAGGTGTTCAGAGGGCACGCCCCCTTTTTACAACACTCTGCAACGCAGCTCCATGGCACTTACTGGAGGTACCAGTTGGACTAGTTGGACTAGTTGGCCCCTAGGGGACCTCTGGATTGAAGAGGAATATATTCCCCATGTTTGCACACATGTCACCTCAAGCCCCGCCCCCTACCTTCACCACTGTGCAAACATGCCCCGTAACGCGTTCTAAGTTGGGGGATTAAATCCCCTTGCATACTGGGGGTCCCTGGGGGCCAACTAGCCCACCGGGAACCTCCAGTATACGCCAGGGGGCTGCGTTGCAGAGAGGTGTAAAAAGGGGCGTGGCCGCAGAACACCTTTCTGCAATGCAGCCCCCTGGCGCATTTGCATAGGGGGAACTAATTCCCCTTCCATACTGGGGGTCCCTGGGGGCCAATTAGTCCACCAGGAACCTCCAGTAAGCACCAGGGGGCTGCGTTGCAGAGAGGTGTAATGACGCCATGCCCCTTTTTACACCTCTCTGCAACACAGCCCCTGGCGTGTTTGCAGAGGGGTACTAATTCCCCTTGCATACTGGGGGTCTCTGGGGGCCAACTAGCCCACTAGCAACCTCCAGTATGCACCAGGGTGCTGTGTTGCAGAGAGGTGTAAAAAGGGGCGTGGCCTTATTACACCTCTCTTCAAGGGACCCCCCTGGCCAATACTGGAGGCTCCTGGTGGGCTAGTTGGCCCCAAGGGACCCCCAGTATGCAAGTGGAATTAGTTCCACCTCTGCAAACGTGCCAGGGGGCGCATTTGAAGAGAGGTGCAGGGAGCGGGCGTGGCCTCCTCCCGATCCCGTAAAAAAAAATACTTTTAAGAAGGGGGGCTGTGTAGCCCCCCTTCATTTTCTTTTTCTTTTTATTTGGCCCTGGAGATCCCATCCCCCAGGGCCTGCCCCCAATTCTTTTTTTAATTTTTTTTTTTACGGGAATGGGGCCGTGTGGCCCCCCTTCCCATGGCCAATTCTGGCCCCGGGGACCCCATCCCCCGGGGCATGGCCAACTTTTATTATATTTCTTTGTGGAAGGGAGCCCCCCTCCTATGCCCCCTTAAGGCCCCGGGGACCCCATCCCCCGGGGCCTGCCTTTTTAAATTATTTTTCTTTTTTTAATGATGGAGGGGAGCCACGTGGCCCCCCTCCTGGGCCACTTATGGCCCCGGGTTCCCATCCCGGGGCCTGCCCTCTCAGTTGGGGACCGTGGGGGGGTCCCCAAGCCCCCCACAGTCCCTGCCGGCTCCCCGCATCCTGCGGGAGCCGGCATTGCTTTTCTGCTTGGGGAGCAGCTAACATGCTGCTCCCCTGCAGAAAAGCAATACTCTTTGATTTTGTAAAAGAGAGAGCAGGCTCTCTCTTTCAAAAATCAAAGCAGTTTGCTGTGGTAGGGTGGGAGCCGCGAGGCTCCCGCCCTACCATAGCAAACAGAAGTGTCCCGGGGGTAGGCACCCCGGGACACTGCACGAGCTGGTCCTGGGGGGTGGCGGTCCCCAGGGACATCAAGTGCTCCAGGAGGTGGGCCCTCCCACCTGTTTAAAGCCCTGGGGGGTGGTGGTCCCCAGGGCTGGGGGGTCCTATTTTACATATTAGAGCCCCGGGGAGGTGGCGGTCCCCGGGGGCCCCACACAGGTTTTTCTTTTTTTATTTAAAAAAGCAAAGCCCCGGGGGGGGGGGCGGTTCCCAGGGCTGCGGGGGGGCCAAGAGCCCCCCACATACTACATAACAAAGCCCCGGGGGTGGCGGTCCCCGGGGTTCGGGGGGGCCTTAGAGGCCCCCAACATACACACACGAGCCCCGGGGGGTGGCCGTCCCTGGGGCAGTGTGGGGGAATTGGGGCCCCCACACTTCTTTTCACTATGCCCCCGGGATTTGGTCCCCGCGGGGGCTAATTTGAAAAAAAGTCCGAGTTTTCTCTTTTTTTTCCACGGAGTACGCGTACCTACGCGTATCCCACGATTTTTTTTTTGGGGGAGGGGGGTCCATGTGGCACCCCTGAGCAGGCCTAGGGCGTCAGGGTGTGTCTACCCTGCCCCCTTTGCGTGTTTTACGTGTTTATTTTCAGCTTTCTTGTGCCTCAGTTCTACCGAGGCCCACAAGAAGGCTGCCAACACTTCCTGGTTTGAAGTGTTGACAGTCAATTAGCATGCAGCTCGTGCTCGGGGGGGTACAGAGTACACTACAGAGTCAAAAGTCAAAATATCTTTATTCGGTTCAAAGAACCATAAAATAAAACAGAGTATAAAATATTTAAGCAATTCCAGCATAAAGTGCATTTATAAGGTGCCAGTTTCTGCAAGATTACATTGCTATATAAATAAATACAGGTTTAGATAACAATCCATGCAGTTCATAAAAGAAAACGTTCTTAGAAACCATTGTGGTATTATACATGAATGTAAACTACTAGATTATAGGGAAAATCATTTATACAAATATGTAAACTCCAGACTAAAGTGCAAATGCCATCTAATCAGTCAGTCAGTCAGTGAATAGGATACAGTAAATTTAGTTAAAATTTTTTACACATGGGTTAAAAATTGCTAAAAAAGTATTGTTTTTAAAAATATAAATACTGTGAACTTTAAAAAGTGAAGTTTAAACAGGTACAATCTTAATGTTTTCAAATATATTAAGACCAAGATCCTACTTAGAATTTCTGACCATTCTTCATTCTAATATAATTGACAGCCAGTAAAAATCTCGAGACTCCAAACACAACAAGCTGGTTATTATCAGTTTTCGGAATACGCATCATTTCCATGTACCTTCTCACACCCAACTTTCTTCCTAACGGTGCAATCCATTTCTGTCTAGCTTTCTTATAAGTAGGACAGAATTAAAGAACATGGGCTATACTTTCCCTTGTTGACAGCTGGCACATTTTGCACTTGTTATCTTCCTCTTCATTACAAGCAAGTCCCCACCTGGCCGTAAAGGATCTAACTAAAGGGGTCCCGTACCCTTAATTTTAAATACAATTTTTTTGCAAGTTGAGGTTCTATTTGATCAAGGAAAACCTCAAAGCAAGGAACGGGTTTAACCATCAGGTAGTCATTAGTTAGTGGGCAGCACTACTATTCGATACAGTTTTTAAAACAACATGGTTCCAAAATATCCTCTAAAGTTCTTTTTTTGAACTAAGGGTTAAGTTTTCTGGGTGGAACCAAAACTCGCCAAGCCCTAAGTCTGTTAACCACCTGCGCACATTAACCAGACAAGGGAAGGATACATATGTATCTAGTGCAATTAATTCTTTCAGTGCCCTTCTGTACACCAACAATTCTTCTGTAGCCCATAACCTGATCCAGTATAGTGGGGTCATCAGTTCTGCTCTGTCCTCTATACGTTTTAATCCTAGATCATATGTGAACGGAATCATCGGGGTGTTTTGGGGCAGGGGGATCAGTGCTCGTAAGATCCTGTTTTTCCGCGTTAAAACAATTCCTGACTTCTTAATATGAGGACGCCATGAGAGCTTTGAGTCTATGGTCACGCCTAGGTAAACAAAGTTGTGAACCAGCTCCATTGCAGCATGATTGAGTGTGATATTGCTTTTAAAACTTTTGTGGAGCCTGATACACATATACTTGGTTTTTGAAGGATTTATTTCCATGCCCTTTGCTGTGCAGTACCCCTCCAGCTTGTTTAGAAGATTCTGGAGCCCCCTGGGAGTCTCCGAAAGCAAGATAGCATCATCGACAAAGGTAAGGGCGCACACGTGGGAGTCACCTAATTTAGGCGAGTCATGTTTTGAGTTCAGTAGGGAGTCTACCATATCATTAATATAAAGGAGGAAGAGGGTTGGCGCCAGGACACATCCCTGGCGCACACCTCTCCTCACCGGGATCTCCTCAGTTAATTCCCCACCTGTCCCCCAATTAACTTTTACGTAGTTATTTTCATGAAGTCTTGTCAGTTGCACTAGGATATTTTTGGGGACACCTTGTTTTAACAAATTTTCCCAAAGTAATTTCTTGGAACTAGGTCAAATGCGGCCTTAAAATCGATAAAGGCCACGTACAGACTACCCGATCTTATTTTTTTATATTTCCAGGCAATGGTTAACAGTCTGAACACCTGGTCTATGGTGCTGATTCTTTTTGTAAACCCAGCCTGGTAAGGGGACAGTATGTCACTCTCTGTTAACCAATCATTTAACCTTTCCAGGAGGTGATTTGCATATATTTTTTGGGTAATGTCTATCAGGCTAATCGGCCTGTAGTTGGCGGGATTGTCTCTACACCCCTTCTTGTGCATAGGGACAATCACCGCCTCCTTCCATGAAGCAGGGATGGGTTGACCACTGCTTATCGCAACACACAATAGATTCATGTACGGTGCCCATACATCTGGATCATGTTTAAAAAGGTCCCCCAGAACATTTTCAGGCCCTGGGGCTTTTGATGCCTTGATTGTTGCTATTGCCTGCCTAGTTTTTGAGATAGCAAAAGATATTGGAACAATCTCATTAGATTCTAAAAGCTCTCTAATAGGACTTGGGTTCCGACTGAGTGTCCACTCCTCTGGTGCATATAACTGTGCAAAATGATTAAACCAAGTAGTGGGAGCCAGGTGGTAGTCTTGGGCAGGCTTACTAAGTGTAGTATCATTTGGGATAATCCGCCAAAATAGTAAATGGTCTCTCTTGCTGCAGCTAACAAATCTTCCCATCAGCATCCTCCCAGCATTTGCGCTGTATCCTTAAGATCTGATTATAACTATTCCTTGCTTGCCGAATTAAAACTGGTTCTTTGGAGCGCAGAGTTCTAATTAGAACTTTTTTAGCAGTTCTACACGCTTCATTAAAACAGGGATTAACTAATTTAAACTTGTTCTTAGGGGAAGGTTTCCCTATTGCTGTTCTAGTAAGTAATGGTTAAATTTTTACCACTAACATAGAGTGGATGTGAGTAATTAAAATAGGATCTGTACCCTCTTTAGAAATAAAGAAAGATAAAAGATCACTAAAAATATTATATATGGCAGGCAGAGGTTCGATTTTCCCTAGGATTGTTGGCCATTTTAGGGCCCTCTTGTTAGTACACAGCATAGGCTGAGGAACCTGCACTCCAGCACAATACTGGGGTTGGATATAATTAGCTTCTAACGTTAAACTAAGGGGGAAGTGATCACTTTCCCTCCTTTCCTCCACTCTAAAATCAATTACATGTCCCCAATGTGTGGCACTTATCATGATATAATCTATTGGTAAAAACGCTTTGCCCCTAATGAAGGTATTTGCTCGCTCAATATCCGATGGGCACCTGCCATTACATGCCCGCAGATCTTTTTCTATTGTGAAACTAAAAATCTGAAGAGCTGAAGCGGTGCATCTTGCTAGATTGTCGGTGTTTAACTGTGGGATACCTAATACTTGATCTTCTTCCTCAGTAACAGATGACATACCCCGCAGGGGTTCGTAGCAACAGTTAAAGTCACCTCCAATTAGGATAGAACCATCATTAGTAATGGAGTCACTGATCCCAGCTAGCTGAGTGATTAGCGGAGTTTTTTTCGCAGGATCACGTGGTCTTATATATGTATTGAGAAGTAGGAAAGTAGATTTGTTTGCAAGTCTTAAAAGTAATCCCTGAATATCATCTGATCCTGTCCGTACTTCATCTATTTCAACATCTAGTTGGTTCCTAATCCAAATTAGGAGGCCATCCGAAGGTCTACCCTTATTGTGGTGCGTTGCTGCAATACTAAATGTCCGATAACCCACTTTAAATATTGGTTCCAAGGCCCACATCTCCTGGAAAAGGCATATATCAAATTTATCCATGTAAAATTGCCAATCTGGTTCCAGTATTTTTTTTAGCTAGGCCAGCTATATTCCAGGACAAAATATTAAGGTTGCCTATTATAGGGGCACTATCGCTTACTGAAGTCTGCTCACTTTCTATAGTGGCATTAAGGTTGACAGGTGGAACAGTAATCCGTCCCCCTGCAGGTTCCTCATATAAATTTGCTGTAGCGGGTATTATTCCCGATAAGGACCCCCAGTAATCGCACTGCTCCCCATAGTTTGGCAATGCCAGGTTAGGGGGCTCACTTAGTCAATCCACTAGTCCAAGATCACTTTGGGGAGTCAGAGCGATTAGTGGGTTAGCTGTAATAACCTCTGTAACAATGGGACTTATCCTAAGGCCAGTATTAGACGCTACGGTGTTATTTTGTCTGATCCCCATCTTTGAATCAAAGGAACCGTGAGTTCTCAAATTAAAAGCTATCAAATTCTCTGCCATTATCCTCGAATGAAAGGTTACCCTAATATCGTCTGGGTTCCCCCTTCTTGCTTTTGCCGTTCCACATTTTTAATGTCAGATTTAATTATGGAAAGGCAATGACGTTTAGACCTTATCCAGTGAAGAACCTTATTTGACAGGGAATCCATATCCTCCTTAATTCCCGGCTTCAGTCTAGGGGTATTAGTTAGAAAGGCATGTGATTGATTCCATAAATCATACAAAGAATGAGACGATCCCTGTTTTGAAGCTTGGAGGGACAGCTCCTGGTGCTCATATTTCCTCTAGTTGTTTGTCTATTCATGAACACTCCCGCCTAAGCTCACGGGTGGCATGGTATCAGTTGCCACTTTTCTCTGGCTATTCACTTGTGCACGTGCATACCCACATAAGCTAGCAGGTGGTAAACTATCGGGGGTCCTTCTCATATGGGGAGGAATTTGCTCTCGTCTAGCTCGACTATGCTGTTCCAGTCGAGCTAGTGGTTGGGAACCTAGATTTTGTTGCGGCCACTTCTGTGGTCGGTGTTATAGGGCCCTTGATTACTACAAGTCTGGGGGTTAGCTAAAACAGTTATTTGATGTAAGTGCTCAATCGGTTTGGGAACATTATTTTCAGTACTTGGCTCACATGAGTTAATCCCATGAGAATAAGAAATGGGGCCCCTCTCATTTCACTGAATATTAGTGAGCGTTTCTATCATCTTTTTAATCACACTGACCTCCTCCTCTACCTTTGTTAATTTGAGGGTCAGCGCAATTATCAAACTATGGGTTTGAGTAAGATCAGGGCACTGAGCGGGAGGTAATGCCGGGAGGTCATCCAAACACCCGTTAGATGTTTGTCCCCCCACATGATGGTGCTCTGGGCATATTTAAAAATTTTCAGCTAGGACAGAGAATTTATTCGAACATTCAACAGTTACAATTTCATCTACAATATCAGTGGTTGTAAGCTGATTGTGTGCAGGATCAATATTTAAGACATCAAAATTACTATTTCAGACCAATGTCTTTTGCAAAAGAGGCGCTGGCATTATGAAAGTGTGAACTTTTTCTACTGGCTGATGAACAATAATTTTGTTACTAGTAATATTTTCCCTACTTAGGGACTTGTTCTTCTTGTTATAATAGGATGACATTTAGTTTCTGCCTTTAGACATGTGACCCCTGCCATCTGCTAAAATATTTTCTACCTCATCTATGAGATTATCGATATCCGATAGTGTACAATTATCAACTGTGTTTTTTGTCGGTTTGTGAGTCCTCGCGATTTTTTCCCTACCAGTAGTTACTTCGGCAGCTTTTCTTTTCCCCATCTCTGATAGTCTCCCTGGGGGGTAAAATCGATCTAAGATGGAAATGTGAGGGGGCCAGACCTACAAATCCCTCATCCTCTATTGCGTACTATAACTCACGGCGCCCAACCAGATGCAATCAAAGTTTTAGAAAGTTGTTTCACTTGGTAAGTACAGACAAATAATCATATCCTGGTGAGTTAATTTCTAGGCAGCTATCCTCAGGGTGGAACTATAGAGATCACCACCTGTCCCAGAGTGGGCTGCACAACATATTATAATAGTCTTCGGAGTACAAGAAGTCCACCACGATAAATAAAGTTCCCAATGGCTGTGATCACACAATGCAATATACCAGAGTACAGTACAGAGTACGGTACTTCATATATAGATATATCTATGATTTTGCTTGTGATTTTCTCAGGAACTACTGAACGGATTTACATCATTCAACAAAAAGAGTAATCTACGAACAGAACTCTACCTTTTTGCCAAATTTGGAGTAATTCCGTTCAGCCGTTTGGGCTGTAGCCCTGGATAAAGGTCCTATGGAAGACACGTTTTGGGCCCCCCCTTTTTTCTCAGCCCCCGCTTCACGAATCACCCCCAAACTTTCAGGGAAGGAGCGGAGTGGAGAAGGCCATTGAAGAATTTCGCGAATATTCGTCGACCGGCGCCAAAGTTATTCCAAATAGAATGTTGCTGATTTCCTATGGAAACAAGGTCCTAACTATATCTAGCCACCCAATTCCTTACCTGCAGCACCACCCATGTTATATACGTGATCGTTTGTCCCTGCAGCTCCTGGTACATAGGCAGCACAACATTACATGCCAAAAAACGGATACTGGAACACTATCGAGCTATCACTCATAATGATGAGAAGTACCCGATAGCTAGACACTTCCGTGACAAACACTATTCTAATCCCTTGCTGCTCAGCTTTTTCATCTTAGAACAGATTGAGAGGAATCCTAGAGGTGGGAATAGGGTTCTTAGACTGAGGCAGAAAGAATCTAAATATATCATCAATTTTCAGACTAAGGATCCAGGAGGGTGGAATCAGGATGAGGAGTTGGCAGTCCATCTCAAAGACAATTGATGGGTTTGACCACTCTGGCCCCACTCCCACCTCTCCCCCTCCTTTTGTCCCCCTCTTCCCACCCACCAAAACCGCAACCCCCCCTCTCCCGCCATCAATGTTGTTTCTCTCTCCATCCATGACCACAGTGCTGTGTACAGTTTATTCAACTTTGTGATTTACTATATAATTGGTTTTAATTCTAACATTTGTTTTGTTTTTATGTATTCTCAACAGGAGCATGGTGGGAAGACATGGGCCCTGGCACTGGACTCACTTTCACGGCCAATTCCGTCTTCCAACCAGCATAGTCACTTCACTGAGCACGCCCGTCTGGGCTTTTCTACAGGCACTGGGACACTGAGATCATTACTGGGTAATGCAAGCAAGAACAGATATCACCTACAGCTAGGTAATCTGGTATTTTACCTTGTAACTGTACTCTGCACGATTATTCCTCGATACTGACCTGCACGTATTTTACAGTTATTGAGCACCTTTGCCACCGCCACAGAGACTGCCGCATTGGGCAGGGACATCTAGCGATTGTAATTTTGCCTATTTGGCCACAGCTAACGTTTCATACTGTTCTGAAACTGATGACATCTTCCTCCTGACTAATGCGGAGTGGGACATTTGATACTCTGAAATATTCTAATTTGTATATGACATGATGTGACTATTGGAACATGTGCTTCCTTATATGTACATGTGTTGCCAAGGTGGCTCGAGAGACGTAATTGATTTTTGAAAATTGCATGATTTGCAAATTTCCATTGACAGTGAATGAATTTTTACCGTTCCAAGATGGCGGCCAATTTGGCCGTGTATTGTGTGTCCTATCTCAATGTCGCTTACTTGCCTGAAACTTTATTTACACACTGTGCACACGAGTTCACTTACGTGATCAAGGCTTGTCGAAGCCGAAACATGTTTTAGGTGTAATAAACACCCTTGAACTTTGATCTAGTGCGAGACGTTTTGATTTCTGAGAGCGTTGCAATTGGAAAATTTGCATTGGAATTTGAATTCCGGCGTGCTCGGTCGAAGTGCGTGCCACCTCCCACGGGGCCGCAAGCAGTCCAGACGGAGCAAATTTAGTAAATATATATATATATATATATATATATATTACCTACTGGCGGTCGCCAGTAGGTATATATAGTTAGGATTTTTTCTCTATGGGATTTTTGAAAATTCTATGTCTAATAACTTTGGCGTTTGTGGACGGAATTGGCTGAAATTTTCAGGAAAATTGAAAATTTTGTTTCTGAGCAGCCCCGAAAATTTTGGGGGGGGTTTGTCAAGGGGGGGCAGAGAAAAAAGGGGGGTCCCAAAACGCGTTTTTCCCATGTTAATTTCCATAGGGCGGTTGGCCTCACTTTTAGCCCGAACGACTGAATGGATTTGCACGAAACTTGGCAAAATTGTAGGGACTGGTAGCCCGATGTGCCTTTGCTAGGTCTCAATATATGTGCTCCAGTGGATTTTGAGAAATTAACGTTCAAAAAAATATATATATCTGTAAGCGTGCTCCGGGCAGCGCCCAGGTTCGCGTACCTGACGCGTAACGGAACTTCGCGAAGCGAAGCTGATTGGCTCTCCGGTGTCTGTCAACATTCTAAACAGTCCGGAGCGGCCGCCATCTTGTCTCTCGGTAGGATCGAGAGACAAGAGGAGGCCAAAACAAAGGGGGAAATGACCATAAGGGGGCATAGTAGATCCTTCCTGACCCCCTAGGTTTGATGTGGAGGCTTTAAAAGGGCCCCGCGGGGCAAAAAAAAAAGAATTTTTTTTTTGTTTTTTTTGCGTGGGTAGCGCCCGGTACGCGCACCGGGAAGCGGTCCGGGGAGCGTACTATAAGGAAAAAAGAATGATAGACTATGATATTTTGAAATATTGTATGTTTATTGATTGTTCTTTTTGTTGTTTTTTTTTGTTTTTTTTGTTATTTAAGTAGCAGTATTTATGATTATTAAATATAAATTTATTTTTGGAATTGTGCACAGTATACTATAAGTCTACATAAAAACAGTCACCGGATGATGTCATCAGTAATGTCATCAGTGATGTCACTGACCATGTCATGAATAATGATGATGTAATATGTGACGTCATCAGCAGTGCATTGTGGGGGCACAAGTTGTAGTTAGCGCAACTAACTATGACAGCCGAATTTCTCTGGTTTTGTATGAGTGAAATGTCCAACTAACTAAAACGTTCCCGAAACCTGTCGTTTTTTCAGTGAATTTCTAAGGTTTTTTAGATGATAATTTCTAACTATACTTCCCTGAAACTTCTGTTTTTTTCAGTGTACTATGGCTTTTTCAATGCTAATTTGTAACTATAACATCCCTGAAACCTATGGTTACTTCAGTGAATTTCGAAGGTTTTTTTAATGCTAATTGCTAACTATAACATCCCTGAAACCTATGTTTTGTTCAGTGAATTTCTAAGGGTTTTTAAATGCAAATTTCTAACTATAACATCCCTGAAACCTATGTTTTGTTCAGTGAATTTCTAAGGGTTTTTAAATGCTAATTTCTAACTATGCCTACATAGATAGGAAATGTGCAGAAAGAGGAAGAGGTGTAGAAAGAAGCAAGAGAAATGCAGAAAGAGGCAACAGAAGACCAGAATGATGAAGAAAGCTTCAGGAAGAAGCAAGAGATTTAATGAAAGAACCAACAGAGGTGCAGAAAGAGGCCTTGTTGCAAAGTCATCCTGTGCCCCCACATTTTCGCTGACTGGTACTGGTGGTAACTGACTCTGACTAACCAAGCCCTGAGCCAGTGCTATGCTGAAAGGCACTTAGCATACAGTGAAAACACCTACATACACTAGGGTACCTTGTGAGTTGGGGTACCCCTGTGATTGGCATGACCTCCCCAGTAAATCCCTAATACATAATAGGGCCTTGGGATTAAAACTACCTCTAAATCAGAGGTGCAGAAAGGAGCAAGAGCAGTGCAGAAAGAGCCAACAGAGGTGCAGAAAGAGGCAAGAGTGGTACCGAAAGAAGTAAGAAAAGTGCAGAAGAAACAAAAGAGGTGCAGAAAGGCAAGAGAAGTGCAGAAAACGGCAAGAGGGGTGCAGAAAGTGGCAGGAGAGGTGCACAAAGAAGCAAAAGGGGGCAGAAAGAGGCAAGAGGGGATAGAGAAAGAAGAAAGTGAAGTGCAGAAAGAAGCAAGAGAAGTGCAGATAGAAACAAGAGAGGTTGAGAAATTGGGAAGAGGGGTACAGAAAGAGGCATGAGGGATGCACCATTTTGCAAAAGAGGTGCAGAAAGAAGCAAGAGCAGTGTAGAAAGAACCAACAGAGGTGCAGAAAGAGGCAAGAGGGGTACAGAAAGGGGCAAGAGAGGTACAGAAAGAAGGAATAGAAGGGCAGAAAGAAGCAACAAAGGTGCTGAAAGAGGCAAGAGAGGTGCAGAAACAGGTGGAAGGGGTGCAAAAAGAGGCAAGAGGGCTGCAAAACGAAGCAAGTGAGGTGCAGAAATAGGCAACAGAGATGCAGAAAGACGCAAGAGAGGTGCAGAAGGGAGCACGAGGAGTGCATAAAGAAGGAAGAGAAGTGCAAAAGGAAGCAAGAAAGGTGCAGAAAGAGGCAAGAGTGGTGCAGAAAGAGGGAAGAGAGGTGTAGAAAGAGGCAAGAGAGTTGCACAAATAGGCAAGAGGGGTGCAGAAAGGGGCAGGGGGGTGCAGAAAGAACTAACAGAGGTGCTGAAAGAGGCAAGAGAGGTACAGAAAGAAGCAAGTGAAGTGCAGAAAGATGCATCAGAGGTACAGAAAGACACAAAAGAGGTACAGAAACAAGTAAGAGAAGTGCAGAAATAGACAAGTGAAGTGCAGAAAGGAGCTAAAGCAGTACAGAAAGAACCAACAGAGGTGCAAAAAGAGGCAAGAGGGGTGCAGAAAGACGGTAGGATGGGTGCACATAGAGGCAAGAGTGGTACAGAAAGAGGCCGGAGGGGGCAGAAAGAAGGAAGAGAAGTGTAGAAAGAGGTAAGAGAATTGCTGAAAGAAGCAACAGAGGTGTAGAAAGAAGCAAGAGCAGTGCAGAAAGAGGCAAGTGAGGTACAAAAAGAGGTGCAAAGGATGCAGAAAGAGCAAGAGAATTACAGAAAGAAGCAAGAGAGGTGCCGAAAGAGGCAAGCGAGGTGCAGAAAGAAGCAAGATAGGTGCAGAAAGAAGGAAGAGAAGTGCAGAATGTAGTAACAGAGGTGCAGAAAGACATTAGATGGATATAGAAAAAGAAAAGAGAGGTGCAGAAAGAGGGAAGAAGGGTGCATAAAGAAGCAAGAGGGGTTCAGAAAGAAGAAAATGAGGTGTAGAAAGAGGCAACAGACGTGCGAAAAGAAGGAATCGAGGTGCAGAAAGTAGAAGAGATGTGCAGAAATAGGCAAGAGAAGTGCAGAAAAAGAAAGAAATGTGCAGAAAGAAGCAACAGAAATGCAGAAAGATGCAAGAGAGGTGCAGAAAGTAGCAAGAGTTGCTTGCACACCATTAGTACCAATTTAATAGGCACATTTAGCAATAAGTAACATGTAACCATTCTAGGTTTGCAAAGGGCCTTTTACCAAGCTGTGACACTTGTCGCTGCATTTTTGGTAACGTTTGAGCCATTTGAGCTAGAAACAAGTTTTTTTTTCCTCAAATCTGCAGATTAGGGAGCAGATGATGGATTATGTGGCTAATGAGGAAAATGTATAATTGTGAGAATCTTGGTGCAGCCAAACAGTTGCATAATTCCAGTGGCCCTGCTCATATGTCTGACTAAGTCCACAAGTGCTCCTCTGTGATTCCTTCTTTTTTTTGTCTCACTGAGTTCATAGTTGAGCTTCTATAGAAACGAGGAAGACGAAACTTAAGGTTACCACTCCACAATACAGACTACAATACCACCTAATTACTCTACATAACACAGTCCCTGGCCCAAACGCACGCTGCACTTTTCCGCCGGACCCTGGAGGGGCTTGAAAGGCTCGGACACGATCCCGCGACGGCGGGAGACCGCGAAAGAAAGCGGCAGACTTTGGACCCTATCCCTGGCCCAAAGGCACGCCACGCTTTTCCCCTGCCCCCTGGAGGGGCTTGAAAGTCTTGGACGCGGTCCCCCAGTGCGGGACGTGCCCATCCTAGCCCGTCATTGCCAGGAAGAGGCAGGGCAGGGCCCCCGCTCTCCATTTTGGATCGCTGGTCATAAGGACAAAAGGTACTGTTTGCTGTAATCAACGCGGCTCCGGTGGCAATACATAAGAGCACATATTTGTTACATTTACTCTCTGCCTTTGTTGTTTAGTGTAACTAACCCAAAATGAGGGGTGTCCCTGTCTCTCTACATTGTATTTTACTGTCTCTACGTTTGTTATACGAAATGGGAAAGAGGAAGTCGATGGAGGGTGGGGGGACACTCCTGAATACAAAGGGAAAAAAGGCTAAGAAAGTACCCCATGCAGTTAGCAATTGTGTCTTAACAAGAATTGAAGCCATTGTTAATGAATGCAATGAAGTTTTGGGAGCCAGCAATACATACAACTCGGCTGCCACCACCAATTTGCTTGATGATGCGATAGCCCAGTCACAGAGAAGAGTAATTCCCTCAATTTTTAACAAGAAATTATCTCAAAAGCCTCCTATTTGTGAAATACATAGACCAGCCGAGGGAACTCTAGGGTCACTTTCCCCAGTGAAAATTCCAAGTGATACAACAGGAGCCACCCCTAAAGGGACCCAACAGGACTGCGTAATAAATACACAATTACTTTGTTCTAACAGGTTCACAGTCCTAGAATCTATGGACGAGGGTATCTCAGTAGCCATCTTGAGTGAAGAAAAGGCGGTAGAGCCCCCTGTTAGTGCAGCAAATTGCAGCACTTGTGGCTCTACAAACAAAGCTCTACAACAGAGAGTGGAATTCCTTGAAAGGTAATTGGCCTCCTTGAGAGAGAAGGTGGATGTGCTTATGTGCAGACCACTCTATCTGCCTGGCACATCTGCTCCACCCATACCATCTATTCCCATTAGTCTAGCAAACAGGACATCGACAGGGAGTCTTAAGGGGGTTGGGGCTAGGCCACCGATAGGGCAAGTTAATCGTGCCCAGGGCCTCCCAGAAAGGCCTACTCCACTCAGAAATTACAAATCCTATTCTGAGATAGTCACAGAGCAGGGAGCTAAAGGAAACCTATTAGATCAGCTCCCTCCCAAAGCAAGCCACCATAGCCCTGCTCTGTTTAGGGAAGGCCAGAGCATCCAGGCTAGAACAAGTATACAAGGCAGTAATATCCATTTAGGGAGCTTCCTTCCAACAATTTATATGACCAAGGTCCCGAAACTCAATAGTAACCAAAGCTATGAAAACTGTGAATCCCTTCACAATAAAGTGATCCATTGGCTGCGGTATGCAAGGGGCTGTAGGTTGGTTATACGGGAGGACATGGCAACAGTGAGGAGGATTAGACTGGGTAATTCCCAGACTGACTGCATTGAGATACAGGTATTTAATGCTGCAATTGCAGAGAATCTATTGGCCCTAGAGTTCCGTACTCCCCCCCGAGCATTCTGCAATACAGATTTGCCGCTCTCCACTACGGTCACCTGTCATGGAAGGGAGAGATTTTGGACTGAGTGCAGTCGATTGACTGGATGAGGTTCTGCTATTGAATTTCTGTACTGAAACAGAGGCAGGGAAAAGTGTTGAAGATGTCCCTTATCCTAGTAGCCTGGGGATAGGAAGAGAAGAGGGGGGAGACTAAATGTTGATTGCAGTAGGTGTGTAGGTGATAGCGATATCCGGCCTACCGGAAGTAATTCAGGGGTAACTCATTTTCTCTCCTGGAATATAGCAGGACTACAGAAAAAAATGGTCGCTGCCGGAGTGGAAAGAGTTTATTGACAATCAAGACATCTGCTTGTTCCAGGAGACTTGGAGCATGGTCCCTCTGTACAAACCAGGTTTCGCTACTTATTTTATTCCAGCCGTCCATCGGGTGGTCCCCATATCTTGATAAATATCTCATTAAACTGGTCAATCACCATGCATACTATTCCCTCAAGTGATATTTTACATCTGACGGTTAAAGGCCCTACAAACGGTTCCAATGTGGAGATATTTAACGTGTATGGAAGAGGGTCTCCCGGGGCTCAAACATCTGCAATTCTATCAGTATTAGAGTCCGAGTTATCCAGTATCCCCCCCACTCTGGTATCATTGTAGCAGGGGACTTCAACTGCACTTATGAACCTTTGTGCGGGGAGGATTTATTTGGCACTGGAGAGCAGGACATCAAACTGGTTATACCAACTTTCAGTTTAGCGCCAATAAAGAAGTGGACACAAAGGGCTATCCAAATTAATGCCCTAACTTTGGAATACAATCTAAGAGCAGTGAATGGTAAGACACGCTCTGACCCAAGTGGGGCCAATACCTACAATAGGTCCAGCTGTCCCTCACGGATAGATTACATTCTGCTGGATACACAGCTTTGGGGCGACCTTTTGGATATGGAAGTTAAATCTACCCTGGATAGTGACCACAACCCCTTATGCATGCAAATGAGTAACAACTGGGCTGCCACCTTTAAAAAGTCTCTTAATGTACTGAGGATGTCAACAAAAGAGGTAGTGCCCTCCATTTGTAGCCAACGTCTTAGATGGCACAAGGTCTCACATCAGGAGGACAAATTGTGTAGTATAAGGGAGCTCATAGATCAGAAGTCTATAGAGCTTGAATTGATCAGCGATACTGTTGAGGGAACACAGGACTCCCCTTTCCCCAAGTTTTAACAAGATATAATAGAAAGGTTGGGAATGTTTTTTTTTTTCTATCAAGGAGCCTAGTGATCAGAAAAGCTACCCTCCCAGACCATCAAACCCGTGGTATTCCGCTGCATGTAAGGAAAAGAGATGAATCCTATCCCTAGCTTTACGAGATAACAATCCCCCAACAGTAAGAACAGATAGGAAAGAGTATGCCAGGGCAATTGAGCAAGCTAAGCGTAACTGGGAAGAATCTCACTGGCAAGAACTTAAATCCGCATCCCAATTGAAAGACACTGCTGTGTTCTGGGAAATAATCAACAAAGGTACCCGGAAGGGAGCTGATCCGATGCAATGGCATGCCCATTTTCACAGCCTGTATTGTGATGGCGAAGGTACCCCGTCTCCACAGAACGAGTCACCCCTAATGCTATCTGAGGGCTCTACCCTAGCTGAATCGTCCGAGTGCCCTAGATTTGCTGAAACTTTTAATATTAATGAGGTTTCCTCAGCTATAGCAGGGTTAGCTCCGGGAAAGGCGGCGGGTCCAGACGGCGTTCCCGGTGATTTACTTCTGTACGATTTAAAGCCGTGGGCCCATTTTATCTTGCTTCTGATAAACCTGATTGCTAGAGGCCATCCTGTCCCTGATTCTTGGAAGGGTGCTGAGGTGGTAGCCATATATAAAAAGGGGAATAGGGAAGACCCTGCCAACTACAGGCCGATTAGTTTAATCGACGTAATACAGAAGGTGGTTGGCAGGGTCCTCCTTATGAGGATAAGGTCATGGATGGAAGATGGAAACGGGCTTTCGCATTTTCAGGCAGGCTTCAGACAGAAAGTAGGCACGATGGATCAAGTCTTCAGATTCTGTATGATACACTGGAAAGTAGTGGTCATTGGAAAGGCAGCTTATATCTGGCCTTTATCGACCTGAAGACCGCTTTTGACTTAGTACCCCGTGCCAAGCTTTGGCAGGTGTTGTTTGATCTAGGTGTCACCCCCCCCCCTTGATTTCATCAAATGCCTCCACGAGGGAAACTATGCCAGAATCAGGTGGGGTAACCAGGGACAGTTGACGTGAAGGGTGGCCGTGAACTGGGGGGTACGCCAGGGTTGTGTGCTGGCCCCGACGCTGTTCTCTCTCTTTGTTAATGGGGTGGTAGACCATTTGAGAGAGGACCCAACCGACGCTCTAACCCTGGCCGGGGAGAAATCTCCTACCCTCCTCTTCACCGATGACACCCTTTTGATGTCAAAAAGTCCAAGAGGCCTACAAAAACTGTTAGACAGGTTAAGCCTGTTTTGCGACTCACTGGGGTTATCCATTAATACCAGCAAAACAAAACTGATGAGACTATCCCCATCCAAACGATTCAGGAATGGTATCACACTCAATGGTACTCCCCTAGATATTGTAGAGTCTTTTGGCTATTTGGGTATTCGGGTAAACAACTTGATGAAGTGGAATACCCATCTACATAACACATAATCCCACTCTACATAAATCCTATACAGTAAATACCACACACTTTCTATCCACATAATTTCACTGCACAGCATACCACATAATTCCACTGCACACAACGTACATCCACTCCACTCCAAAAAACATTAGTAGAAAATATTTACATTTACAACGCCAATAGCTCTAACTCTCGCAAATGCGAGACCTATTACATTGCAAACACTTCTTTAACTAGTAGGCGCGCTTACAGAGTGGTGAAGAAGTGGTGCTGGGCCTCCGACCAGCGCTCAATAATTCTGCTGCATAGGATTTACATGAGGTACCAGAAGGGCTTCTTAGCCCCCAAAGTCCCTTAGGAGTAAAGTGGACTTTATCCCCGTTGTCTGCCAGGAGGCGCATTTCCAGAGTGGCAGAGAAAAGGGCATGGCCTCCAAAGACGACTTAGCAATCCTACTGTGTGGGACTTACTGGAGGTAACAAGAGGGCTACTTGGTCCCCAAGGACATCCTTGGGAGCCAATTATCCCTCCTATTACCTCCAGTAAGTACCACACAGCAGGATTGCTAAGTCCTCTTAACAGGTCACACCCCCTTTGCCCACCACTCTGCAAACGCTCTCCCTGGGGCGCTCTTGGATGGCGATTGAGGTCCCCTTCGCTGCTGGTGGTCCTTTAGGGGCCTACTAGCCTACCTCTTACCAGCAGTAAGCCCCACACAGTGGGATTGCTGAAAGGTGGACATGGGCCATGCCCCCTTTCTCCACCACTCTGCAAACACACCCTCTGGTGCGTTCTAAGTTGGGAATTAAGTCCCCTTGAATGATGAGGGTCCCTGGGGTGCCAACTAGCCCACCAGGTACCTCCAGTAAGCGCCACACAGCTGGATTGCAGAGAGGTGGTCCGAGGCAATGCCCTTTTTTACTCCACTCTGCAAACGCGGCTCCTGGCGCACTGCTGTTCGAACGGTGTAGTCCACTTGTGTCCTGAGGTCCTCAGTACACAAGAGGACCTCATCGCCCCACCAGTAGTGCACCAGGAGCTGTGCGCCAGGAGCCTTGCTCTCGCCCTGTCATAGCAAACAGCAATGTCACAGGGGTGGGCACCCCGGGACATTGCAGGAGCCTGCCCTGGGGGGTGGCGGTCGCCAGGGCCATCGAGGGCTCCAGCAGGGGGGCTGCGTGGCATCCCTCCCTTACTGTTTAAATCCTGGGAGGGTGGTGGTCCCTGGAGGTCTGTAACGGATCCCCATATTAGCATATTAAATGCCCCGGGAAGGTGGTGGTCCCCGAGGCAGTGTGGGTAGGGGCAGGAGCCCCCTACACTTTTTAATTCTATTAAAGCCCCGGGGAGGTAGCGGTCCCCGGGGCTTGGGAAGCCGTGAGCCCCCTCAATTATAATTTTTAACAGCCCCGGGAGCTGGCAGTCCCCGGTGCAGTGTGGGGGGTTGGAACCACCCATGCATTTATACATCGAGCCCCGGGGAGGTGGTGGTCCCCGGGGCTGCGTAGGCCGCTGTGGGCCCCAGCATATTAATTGGCGATTGCCTCTGGGACCTGGCCCACCCGGGGGCTTATAGAAAACAAAGCACAGGAGCCTGTGCTTCATTTTTTAAAACAAAATTCATCCATATTCGCGTACCCAGTGCGAATTCGGCCGTTTGTTTTTTTAAATGCCTTGTTTGGGCCTGTGGGACCCCGTGAGCAGGCCTAGGGGGTCAAGGTATTTCTACATTGACCCCTTTTCTTGTTTTTCAACCTTTTTTCACTCTTTTTCTTGTGAATCAGTTACCGAGTCACATGATGGCTGCCAGCACTTTCTGGTTTGGAGTGTTGACAGCAAATCAAAGTGAAGCTTGTGGTTGGGAGGAGACGCGACTCCTCCTTGGTGCTCAGATTTTGAAAGATTTCTTTTTTTAATTTGACAGGAACAACTGAACAGATTTACAACGTTTAAAAGAAGGTCACTTTTTGTACCAAGAGCTACTTTTTTGCCGAATTAGGTATAATGCCGCTCAGCAGTTTGGGCTGTAGCATGTTCCAGTTTTATCTATGGAAATTAACAATGGGAAAACGCATTTTGGAACCCCCCTTTTTTCTTAGCCTCGCTTTACGAATCACCCCAAAACTTTCAAGACCGGAGCTGACCAGAGCAGGCCATTAGTTTTGAAAATTTCGCAAAGATTTGTCAAACGACACTAAAGTTATTGGCAAAACAAAAAACGATTTTCTGTTCATTGGTTCTGCATATGCCATCAACAATTTAGTGCATTGTATTAAAATGTGGTGGATTGATCTTCATTATATAGTGATGACTACAAGTATGAGTTCATCCAATCAGAGTGACTCAACAATAAATGATAAACATCTCTTGTCAATATGAATTGGCCCATTAATAATAAATAATAATAATAATCCGCATTTGTATAGCGCACAATCACCCGTTAGGGTCTCTAGGCGCTGGGGGCCGTCGGGAAGATTAAGCAAGCTATTGCCCAGAGTCGCATGGTGCTGGGCTAACCTGCCGCCGGAGCCGGGGATCGAACCCTGATCCCCAGATTCCAGCGTCAGTCGCCCTGGCCGCGGCGCCACACCTCTCCCCATTCAGGGCAATGTCTAACAAATTGAAAAAGCTTGAAATGCTGAAATACAAAATGATACAATTTGATTTGTAATGAATTTCCAATGTTCTAATAATTGGGATTTATTAATGATTACATGCAGTTACATTCAATTAAACAATGAATGGATATTGTATTTTTTCACTTTGGTCAAAATAAATTAAACTGTAAACACTTGTGAGTCATCTTAATGACATTCTAAGATGGCCGACATTTGCATTTCAATGTACCACTTTTCATTTGGTCCTTTCATTGTTTTTAACACGAGCCGCTACCCAATAAAATTGCTTGTTCTTATAAGGCTCAACTTTACGAATAGCCACTGACATTGATGAGGCCAGGAGGCTGAAATACGTTTGTCAGTTTGCTTTTTGAGTCGCATGAATAATAAATATTAAAATTAACTATTAGACTGAGTGTGCAGCTTTGTCTTTGGACCACTAGTGTGATATATATATATATATATATATATTCACGGAAAAAAACATAGGTTTCAGGAGTGTTATAGTTAGCTGGACAATTCACTCGTACAAAACCATAGAAATTCCTCCGTTATAGTTAGTTCTGCTAACTATAACTCGCGCGCCCGCAATGCACTGCTGATGATGTCACATATTACATCATTCATGACATGGTCAGTGACATCACTGATGACATCTTAAATGTCCCGCGTGACGTCACATACGTGCTGGGGCACGCTGGGTGCGCGCCTCCCACAAAAAAAATGTATGTTCTAAAAGGATATGTATGCGTCTTTAATATACATATTAGGGCAAGAGATAATCTTAGATATTAATAAAAATAATATATTTGTACTTATAATAAACATATTAATTTTTAATATATTTTCGCAAAGTCGTGTCAGGTGCGTGCTTCGTGAGCGCAGAGTGCAAAGATCCCATGTGACCTCAAAAACAAGATTTAATTGGTTCATAACATTTCCCACTGTAACTATTGAAGGACCCCACCCATTTTAATCATTCTTGTTGGAGCATCTTTAGAGAGACATTTCTTTTCCTTTTTACTTGTTTTCTTTGCTGTTTAAAAAAAATATCAAACAAAATGGCATCTGGACAGCAGCAGCAGCAGGAGGAAGTATCTTCTGAAGAAGAATTCTTGCAGGAGGCACCACGTCCACAGAGGCTCGAATCTGTCGTGTGGAAATTGTTCACTTTTCCACCTGGAGAGAAGAAAGTAAATGCGAGAAAGGTGACGTGCAAAATTTCTGACTGAGTCCTGTCAAGAGGCAGTGAAAAAAAATACTCTTGTGGCACCGTTTCTATGTACAAGCATCTCCGGACTACACATCCTCTCAATCTTTCTCTGGAGGAAATGAGGCAAGCTGCTTTGAACCCCTCACCTGCGGTGGCAAGCACATCTGGAGGGTCCTCAGGAACACCTGCAATAGACATTAGGCCAGAATTCGTCTTTCTCGAGCAACACTGCTTGCAGTGTTAGAAACATATGCTTTGGTGAGCAGTCGGTGGATGCAGATTGTGCTGCGCAATGCAACCATTGTTGTTAATGTTTTTGTTTGCTTTTGGAATGATAAGTAATTGCAAAAGTTGCCTGTTTTATTTGTTCTTTTTTTGTTCATATTTTGAAAAAACACCCAAAAAAATAAAAAGTTGTTAAAAAAAATACAAAAGAAAAAAGAAGAAAAAAAAGCAACTAACTATATATGGAATTTCAATGGTTTTGTGTGAGTGAAATAAGGTTTTCTAAATGCTAATTCCTAACTATATATGGTCTATAACCTATGGTTTTTTCAGTGAATATATATATGTATATATATATATATATATATATATATATATATATACCAATGTTTATTGAAGATTGAGTGGGTGTACAAGTGTCTGGATGGAGGATTTAGCAGGCGCGAGACTGACTGCATAAGTGAGTGATTAAATGTGTTGAATGCATGGGTTAGTGACTAAACTGTGTGAATGTCTGAATCAGTCTGTTGTTGTGTAAGCTGCTGCATGCGTTGGTCAGTAGCTACATGAGTGTCTATATGGGTTATTAATTGGTTGCCTGAGTATTTGTATGGGAGACTGAGTGTGTGTCTGTGTGTGGGTGGGGGGAGGTGTTTGACTGCGCATAGATATGTGAGTGGTTGATTCATTGGGTGTATGGGTTCAAGAGTACATGTGGAAACAACTGTATGGGTGGGTGAGTGTGTGCATGGGTGTGTTGGTGAGTGAACGGATGTCTTAGTGTTACATGTCCAAGTAACTACACATGTAAAAGGCAGTATATGTGAGAGTTCATGTGAGCACATTCACTGGATGATGTCATCAGTGATGTCATCAGTGATGCCATTTGAGATGTCCTCAGTGATGTCACTGACCATGTCATGAATGATGTAATATGTGACATCATCAGCAGTGGATTGCGGGTGCGCGAGATATAGTTAGTACAACTAACTGTATTAAATGTATTAATTGGGTTTTTTTTATACTGATTTACTAAATTTTTTTAACTATTTAATTTTAGATATTTAATTTTTTTAATTACATTACATGTATTTTTAAAATATTGAAATTGTAATATTTCCTTTTTTTATGTTATATATATTTTTTATTTATATATATTTTATATCACAGGCAATGATATCCTAAGGAAGGAAATTCAAGTTACTGTAACTATGAATAGAATTACTTTTCAGGATCAGTAGTGGGCTAAAAGATGCAGCACTGAGATCTCTCCTGATAACAGGTGAGTAAATCGTAATTTGTAGTTCGGCTGATTTTTGAGGAATTTTTTAAACTTCCAAAACTTCACACTTAGAAAAATTTCCAAGAGAAACCAGTCAATGTTAGCCTATGGAAGGAAATACAAGTTACTGTAACTATGATTAGAATTTCTTTTCAGGTTCAGTAGTGGGCGGAAAGATGCAGCACTGAGATCTCTCCTGATAACAGGTGAGTAAATCAGAATTCGTAGTTCGGCTGATTTTTGAGGAATTTTTTTAAGTTCCACAACTCGACACTTAGAAACAGTGAATGTTAGCCTATGGAAGAAAATTCAAGTTACTGTAAGTATGGTTACATTTACTTTTCAAGGTCCGTCCTGGGCTCAAAGATGCAGTGCTGACGTCTCTCGTGATAACAGGTGAGTAAATCGGAATTCGTACTTCGGCTGATTTTAGAGGAATATTTCGCTCAATAGTGAAGGAAGGGGGCGGGGCCTGAGGTGACATGTATGCAAACACGCCCTGTGGAGCGTTTTAGGTTGGGGAGCATATTCCTCTTCAATCCTGAGGTCACCTGTGAGCCAACTAGCCCACCAGGTACCTCCAGTATGCGCCAGGGAGCTGCGTTGCAGAGAGGTGTTCAGAGGGCACGCCCCCTTTTTACAACACTCTGCAACGCAGCTCCATGGCACTTACTGGAGGTACCAGTTGGACTAGTTGGACTAGTTGGCCCCTAGGGGACCTCTGGATTGAAGAGGAATATATTCCCCATGTTTGCACACATGTCACCTCAAGCCCCGCCCCCTACCTTCACCACTGTGCAAACATGCCCCGTAACGCGTTCTAAGTTGGGGGATTAAATCCCCTTGCATACTGGGGGTCCCTGGGGGCCAACTAGCCCACCGGGAACCTCCAGTATACGCCAGGGGGCTGCGTTGCAGAGAGGTGTAAAAAGGGGCGTGGCCGCAGAACACCTTTCTGCAATGCAGCCCCCTGGCGCATTTGCATAGGGGGAACTAATTCCCCTTCCATACTGGGGGTCCCTGGGGGCCAATTAGTCCACCAGGAACCTCCAGTAAGCACCAGGGGGCTGCGTTGCAGAGAGGTGTAATGACGCCATGCCCCTTTTTACACCTCTCTGCAACACAGCCCCTGGCGTGTTTGCAGAGGGGTACTAATTCCCCTTGCATACTGGGGGTCTCTGGGGGCCAACTAGCCCACTAGCAACCTCCAGTATGCACCAGGGTGCTGTGTTGCAGAGAGGTGTAAAAAGGGGCGTGGCCTTATTACACCTCTCTTCAAGGGACCCCCCTGGCCAATACTGGAGGCTCCTGGTGGGCTAGTTGGCCCCAAGGGACCCCCAGTATGCAAGTGGAATTAGTTCCACCTCTGCAAACGTGCCAGGGGGCGCATTTGAAGAGAGGTGCAGGGAGCGGGCGTGGCCTCCTCCCGATCCCGTAAAAAAAAATACTTTTAAGAAGGGGGGCTGTGTAGCCCCCCTTCATTTTCTTTTTCTTTTTATTTGGCCCTGGAGATCCCATCCCCCAGGGCCTGCCCCCAATTCTTTTTTTAATTTTTTTTTTTACGGGAATGGGGCCGTGTGGCCCCCCTTCCCATGGCCAATTCTGGCCCCGGGGACCCCATCCCCCGGGGCATGGCCAACTTTTATTATATTTTTTTGTGGAAGGGAGCCCCCCTCCTATGCCCCCTTAAGGCCCCGGGGACCCCATCCCCCGGGGCCTGCCTTTTTAAATTATTTTTCTTTTTTTAATGATGGAGGGGAGCCACGTGGCCCCCCTCCTGGGCCACTTATGGCCCCGGGTTCCCATCCCCGGGGCCTGCCCTCTCAGTTGGGGACCGTGGGGGGGTCCCCAAGCCCCCCACAGTCCCTGCCGGCTCCCCGCATCCTGCGGGAGCCGGCATTGCTTTTCTGCTTGGGGAGCAGCTAACATGCTGCTCCCCTGCAGAAAAGCAATACTCTTTGATTTTGTAAAAGAGAGAGCAGGCTCTCTCTTTCAAAAATCAAAGCAGTTTGCTGTGGTAGGGTGGGAGCCGCGAGGCTCCCGCCCTACCATAGCAAACAGAAGTGTCCCGGGGGTAGGCACCCCGGGACACTGCACGAGCTGGTCCTGGGGGGTGGCGGTCCCCAGGGACATCAAGTGCTCCAGGAGGTGGGCCCTCCCACCTGTTTAAAGCCCTGGGGGGTGGTGGTCCCCAGGGCTGGGGGGTCCTATTTTACATATTAGAGCCCCGGGGAGGTGGCGGTCCCCGGGGGCCCCACACAGGTTTTTCTTTTTTTATTTAAAAAAGCAAAGCCCCGGGGGGGGGGCGGTTCCCAGGGCTGCGGGGGGGCCAAGAGCCCCCCACATACTACATAACAAAGCCCCGGGGGTGGCGGTCCCCGGGGTTCGGGGGGGCCTTAGAGGCCCCCAACATACACACACGAGCCCCGGGGGGTGGCCGTCCCTGGGGCAGTGTGGGGGAATTGGGGCCCCCACACTTCTTTTCACTATGCCCCCGGGATTTGGTCCCCGCGGGGGCTAATTTGAAAAAAAGTCCGAGTTTTCTCTTTTTTTTCCACGGGGTACGCGTACCTACGCGTATCCCACGATTTTTTTTTTGGGGGAGGGGGGTCCATGTGGCACCCCTGAGCAGGCCTAGGGCGTCAGGGTGTGTCTACCCTGCCCCCTTTGCGTGTTTTACGTGTTTATTTTCAGCTTTCTTGTGCCTCAGTTCTACCGAGGCCCACAAGAAGGCTGCCAACACTTCCTGGTTTGAAGTGTTGACAGTCAATTAGCATGCAGCTCGTGCTCGGGGGGGTACAGAGTACACTACAGAGTCAAAAGTCAAAATATCTTTATTCGGTTCAAAGAACCATAAAATAAAACAGAGTATAAAATATTTAAGCAATTCCAGCATAAAGTGCATTTATAAGGTGCCAGTTTCTGCAAGATTACATTGCTATATAAATAAATACAGGTTTAGATAACAATCCATGCAGTTCATAAAAGAAAACGTTCTTAGAAACCATTGTGGTATTATACATGAATGTAAACTACTAGATTATAGGGAAAATCATTTATACAAATATGTAAACTCCAGACTAAAGTGCAAATGCCATCTAATCAGTCAGTCAGTCAGTGAATAGGATACAGTAAATTTAGTTAAAATTTTTTACACATGGGTTAAAAATTGCTAAAAAAGTATTGTTTTTAAAAATATAAATACTGTGAACTTTAAAAAGTGAAGTTTAAACAGGTACAATCTTAATGTTTTCAAATATATTAAGACCAAGATCCTACTTAGAATTTCTGACCATTCTTCATTCTAATATAATTGACAGCCAGTAAAAATCTCGAGACTCCAAACACAACAAGCTGGTTATTATCAGTTTTCGGAATACGCATCATTTCCATGTACCTTCTCACACCCAACTTTCTTCCTAACGGTGCAATCCATTTCTGTCTAGCTTTCTTATAAGTAGGACAGAATTAAAGAACATGGGCTATACTTTCCCTTGTTGACAGCTGGCACATTTTGCACTTGTTATCTTCCTCTTCATTACAAGCAAGTCCCCACCTGGCCGTAAAGGATCTAACTAAAGGGGTCCCGTACCCTTAATTTTAAATACAATTTTTTTGCAAGTTGAGGTTCTATTTGATCAAGGAAAACCTCAAAGCAAGGAACGGGTTTAACCATCAGGTAGTCATTAGTTAGTGGGCAGCACTACTATTCGATACAGTTTTTAAAACAACATGGTTCCAAAATATCCTCTAAAGTTCTTTTTTTGAACTAAGGGTTAAGTTTTCTGGGTGGAACCAAAACTCGCCAAGCCCTAAGTCTGTTAACCACCTGCGCACATTAACCAGACAAGGGAAGGATACATATGTATCTAGTGCAATTAATTCTTTCAGTGCCCTTCTGTACACCAACAATTCTTCTGTAGCCCATAACCTGATCCAGTATAGTGGGGTCATCAGTTCTGCTCTGTCCTCTATACGTTTTAATCCTAGATCATATGTGAACGGAATCATCGGGGTGTTTTGGGGCAGGGGGATCAGTGCTCGTAAGATCCTGTTTTTCCGCGTTAAAACAATTCCTGACTTCTTAATATGAGGACGCCATGAGAGCTTTGAGTCTATGGTCACGCCTAGGTAAACAAAGTTGTGAACCAGCTCCATTGCAGCATGATTGAGTGTGATATTGCTTTTAAAACTTTTGTGGAGCCTGATACACATATACTTGGTTTTTGAAGGATTTATTTCCATGCCCTTTGCTGTGCAGTACCCCTCCAGCTTGTTTAGAAGATTCTGGAGCCCCCTGGGAGTCTCCGAAAGCAAGATAGCATCATCGACAAAGGTAAGGGCGCACACGTGGGAGTCACCTAATTTAGGCGAGTCATGTTTTGAGTTCAGTAGGGAGTCTACCATATCATTAATATAAAGGAGGAAGAGGGTTGGCGCCAGGACACATCCCTGGCGCACACCTCTCCTCACCGGGATCTCCTCAGTTAATTCCCCACCTGTCCCCCAATTAACTTTTACGTAGTTATTTTCATGAAGTCTTGTCAGTTGCACTAGGATATTTTTGGGGACACCTTGTTTTAACAAATTTTCCCAAAGTAATTTCTTGGAACTAGGTCAAATGCGGCCTTAAAATCGATAAAGGCCACGTACAGACTACCCGATCTTATTTTTTTATATTTCCAGGCAATGGTTAACAGTCTGAACACCTGGTCTATGGTGCTGATTCTTTTTGTAAACCCAGCCTGGTAAGGGGACAGTATGTCACTCTCTGTTAACCAATCATTTAACCTTTCCAGGAGGTGATTTGCATATATTTTTTGGGTAATGTCTATCAGGCTAATCGGCCTGTAGTTGGCGGGATTGTCTCTACACCCCTTCTTGTGCATAGGGACAATCACCGCCTCCTTCCATGAAGCAGGGATGGGTTGACCACTGCTTATCGCAACACACAATAGATTCATGTACGGTGCCCATACATCTGGATCATGTTTAAAAAGGTCCCCCAGAACATTTTCAGGCCCTGGGGCTTTTGATGCCTTGATTGTTGCTATTGCCTGCCTAGTTTTTGAGATAGCAAAAGATATTGGAACAATCTCATTAGATTCTAAAAGCTCTCTAATAGGACTTGGGTTCCGACTGAGTGTCCACTCCTCTGGTGCATATAACTGTGCAAAATGATTAAACCAAGTAGTGGGAGCCAGGTGGTAGTCTTGGGCAGGCTTACTAAGTGTAGTATCATTTGGGATAATCCGCCAAAATAGTAAATGGTCTCTCTTGCTGCAGCTAACAAATCTTCCCATCAGCATCCTCCCAGCATTTGCGCTGTATCCTTAAGATCTGATTATAACTATTCCTTGCTTGCCGAATTAAAACTGGTTCTTTGGAGCGCAGAGTTCTAATTAGAACTTTTTTAGCAGTTCTACACGCTTCATTAAAACAGGGATTAACTAATTTAAACTTGTTCTTAGGGGAAGGTTTCCCTATTGCTGTTCTAGTAAGTAATGGTTAAATTTTTACCACTAACATAGAGTGGATGTGAGTAATTAAAATAGGATCTGTACCCTCTTTAGAAATAAAGAAAGATAAAAGATCACTAAAAATATTATATATGGCAGGCAGAGGTTCGATTTTCCCTAGGATTGTTGGCCATTTTAGGGCCCTCTTGTTAGTACACAGCATAGGCTGAGGAACCTGCACTCCAGCACAATACTGGGGTTGGATATAATTAGCTTCTAACGTTAAACTAAGGGGGAAGTGATCACTTTCCCTCCTTTCCTCCACTCTAAAATCAATTACATGTCCCCAATGTGTGGCACTTATCATGATATAATCTATTGGTAAAAACGCTTTGCCCCTAATGAAGGTATTTGCTCGCTCAATATCCGATGGGCACCTGCCATTACATGCCCGCAGATCTTTTTCTATTGTGAAACTAAAAATCTGAAGAGCTGAAGCGGTGCATCTTGCTAGATTGTCGGTGTTTAACTGTGGGATACCTAATACTTGATCTTCTTCCTCAGTAACAGATGACATACCCCGCAGGGGTTCGTAGCAACAGTTAAAGTCACCTCCAATTAGGATAGAACCATCATTAGTAATGGAGTCACTGATCCCAGCTAGCTGAGTGATTAGCGGAGTTTTTTTCGCAGGATCACGTGGTCTTATATATGTATTGAGAAGTAGGAAAGTAGATTTGTTTGCAAGTCTTAAAAGTAATCCCTGAATATCATCTGATCCTGTCCGTACTTCATCTATTTCAACATCTAGTTGGTTCCTAATCCAAATTAGGAGGCCATCCGAAGGTCTACCCTTATTGTGGTGCGTTGCTGCAATACTAAATGTCCGATAACCCACTTTAAATATTGGTTCCAAGGCCCACATCTCCTGGAAAAGGCATATATCAAATTTATCCATGTAAAATTGCCAATCTGGTTCCAGTATTTTTTTTAGCTAGGCCAGCTATATTCCAGGACAAAATATTAAGGTTGCCTATTATAGGGGCACTATCGCTTACTGAAGTCTGCTCACTTTCTATAGTGGCATTAAGGTTGACAGGTGGAACAGTAATCCGTCCCCCTGCAGGTTCCTCATATAAATTTGCTGTAGCGGGTATTATTCCCGATAAGGACCCCCAGTAATCGCACTGCTCCCCATAGTTTGGCAATGCCAGGTTAGGGGGCTCACTTAGTCAATCCACTAGTCCAAGATCACTTTGGGGAGTCAGAGCGATTAGTGGGTTAGCTGTAATAACCTCTGTAACAATGGGACTTATCCTAAGGCCAGTATTAGACGCTACGGTGTTATTTTGTCTGATCCCCATCTTTGAATCAAAGGAACCGTGAGTTCTCAAATTAAAAGCTATCAAATTCTCTGCCATTATCCTCGAATGAAAGGTTACCCTAATATCGTCTGGGTTCCCCCTTCTTGCTTTTGCCGTTCCACATTTTTAATGTCAGATTTAATTATGGAAAGGCAATGACGTTTAGACCTTATCCAGTGAAGAACCTTATTTGACAGGGAATCCATATCCTCCTTAATTCCCGGCTTCAGTCTAGGGGTATTAGTTAGAAAGGCATGTGATTGATTCCATAAATCATACAAAGAATGAGACGATCCCTGTTTTGAAGCTTGGAGGGACAGCTCCTGGTGCTCATATTTCCTCTAGTTGTTTGTCTATTCATGAACACTCCCGCCTAAGCTCACGGGTGGCATGGTATCAGTTGCCACTTTTCTCTGGCTATTCACTTGTGCACGTGCATACCCACATAAGCTAGCAGGTGGTAAACTATCGGGGGTCCTTCTCATATGGGGAGGAATTTGCTCTCGTCTAGCTCGACTATGCTGTTCCAGTCGAGCTAGTGGTTGGGAACCTAGATTTTGTTGCGGCCACTTCTGTGGTCGGTGTTATAGGGCCCTTGATTACTACAAGTCTGGGGGTTAGCTAAAACAGTTATTTGATGTAAGTGCTCAATCGGTTTGGGAACATTATTTTCAGTACTTGGCTCACATGAGTTAATCCCATGAGAATAAGAAATGGGGCCCCTCTCATTTCACTGAATATTAGTGAGCGTTTCTATCATCTTTTTAATCACACTGACCTCCTCCTCTACCTTTGTTAATTTGAGGGTCAGCGCAATTATCAAACTATGGGTTTGAGTAAGATCAGGGCACTGAGCGGGAGGTAATGCCGGGAGGTCATCCAAACACCCGTTAGATGTTTGTCCCCCCACATGATGGTGCTCTGGGCATATTTAAAAATTTTCAGCTAGGACAGAGAATTTATTCGAACATTCAACAGTTACAATTTCATCTACAATATCAGTGGTTGTAAGCTGATTGTGTGCAGGATCAATATTTAAGACATCAAAATTACTATTTCAGACCAATGTCTTTTGCAAAAGAGGCGCTGGCATTATGAAAGTGTGAACTTTTTCTACTGGCTGATGAACAATAATTTTGTTACTAGTAATATTTTCCCTACTTAGGGACTTGTTCTTCTTGTTATAATAGGATGACATTTAGTTTCTGCCTTTAGACATGTGACCCCTGCCATCTGCTAAAATATTTTCTACCTCATCTATGAGATTATCGATATCCGATAGTGTACAATTATCAACTGTGTTTTTTGTCGGTTTGTGAGTCCTCGCGATTTTTTCCCTACCAGTAGTTACTTCGGCAGCTTTTCTTTTCCCCATCTCTGATAGTCTCCCTGGGGGGTAAAATCGATCTAAGATGGAAATGTGAGGGGGCCAGACCTACAAATCCCTCATCCTCTATTGCGTACTATAACTCACGGCGCCCAACCAGATGCAATCAAAGTTTTAGAAAGTTGTTTCACTTGGTAAGTACAGACAAATAATCATATCCTGGTGAGTTAATTTCTAGGCAGCTATCCTCAGGGTGGAACTATAGAGATCACCACCTGTCCCAGAGTGGGCTGCACAACATATTATAATAGTCTTCGGAGTACAAGAAGTCCACCACGATAAATAAAGTTCCCAATGGCTGTGATCACACAATGCAATATACCAGAGTACAGTACAGAGTACGGTACTTCATATATAGATATATCTATGATTTTGCTTGTGATTTTCTCAGGAACTACTGAACGGATTTACATCATTCAACAAAAAGAGTAATCTACGAACAGAACTCTACCTTTTTGCCAAATTTGGAGTAATTCCGTTCAGCCGTTTGGGCTGTAGCCCTGGATAAAGGTCCTATGGAAGACACGTTTTGGGCCCCCCCTTTTTTCTCAGCCCCCGCTTCACGAATCACCCCCAAACTTTCAGGGAAGGAGCGGAGTGGAGAAGGCCATTGAAGAATTTCGCGAATATTCGTCGACCGGCGCCAAAGTTATTCCAAATAGAATGTTGCTGATTTCCTATGGAAACAAGGTCCTAACTATATCTAGCCACCCAATTCCTTACCTGCAGCACCACCCATGTTATATACGTGATCGTTTGTCCCTGCAGCTCCTGGTACATAGGCAGCACAACATTACATGCCAAAAAACGGATACTGGAACACTATCGAGCTATCACTCATAATGATGAGAAGTACCCGATAGCTAGACACTTCCGTGACAAACACTATTCTAATCCCTTGCTGCTCAGCTTTTTCATCTTAGAACAGATTGAGAGGAATCCTAGAGGTGGGAATAGGGTTCTTAGACTGAGGCAGAAAGAATCTAAATATATCATCAATTTTCAGACTAAGGATCCAGGAGGGTGGAATCAGGATGAGGAGTTGGCAGTCCATCTCAAAGACAATTGATGGGTTTGACCACTCTGGCCCCACTCCCACCTCTCCCCCTCCTTTTGTCCCCCTCTTCCCACCCACCAAAACCGCAACCCCCCCTCTCCCGCCATCAATGTTGTTTCTCTCTCCATCCATGACCACAGTGCTGTGTACAGTTTATTCAACTTTGTGATTTACTATATAATTGGTTTTAATTCTAACATTTGTTTTGTTTTTATGTATTCTCAACAGGAGCATGGTGGGAAGACATGGGCCCTGGCACTGGACTCACTTTCACGGCCAATTCCGTCTTCCAACCAGCATAGTCACTTCACTGAGCACGCCCGTCTGGGCTTTTCTACAGGCACTGGGACACTGAGATCATTACTGGGTAATGCAAGCAAGAACAGATATCACCTACAGCTAGGTAATCTGGTATTTTACCTTGTAACTGTACTCTGCACGATTATTCCTCGATACTGACCTGCACGTATTTTACAGTTATTGAGCACCTTTGCCACCGCCACAGAGACTGCCGCATTGGGCAGGGACATCTAGCGATTGTAATTTTGCCTATTTGGCCACAGCTAACGTTTCATACTGTTCTGAAACTGATGACATCTTCCTCCTGACTAATGCGGAGTGGGACATTTGATACTCTGAAATATTCTAATTTGTATATGACATGATGTGACTATTGGAACATGTGCTTCCTTATATGTACATGTGTTGCCAAGGTGGCTCGAGAGACGTAATTGATTTTTGAAAATTGCATGATTTGCAAATTTCCATTGACAGTGAATGAATTTTTACCGTTCCAAGATGGCGGCCAATTTGGCCGTGTATTGTGTGTCCTATCTCAATGTCGCTTACTTGCCTGAAACTTTATTTACACACTGTGCACACGAGTTCACTTACGTGATCAAGGCTTGTCGAAGCCGAAACATGTTTTAGGTGTAATAAACACCCTTGAACTTTGATCTAGTGCGAGACGTTTTGATTTCTGAGAGCGTTGCAATTGGAAAATTTGCATTGGAATTTGAATTCCGGCGTGCTCGGTCGAAGTGCGTGCCACCTCCCACGGGGCCGCAAGCAGTCCAGACGGAGCAAATTTAGTAAATATATATATATATATATATATATATATATATATATATATATATTACCTACTGGCGGTCGCCAGTAGGTATATATAGTTAGGATTTTTTCTCTATGGGATTTTTGAAAATTCTATGTCTAATAACTTTGGCGTTTGTGGACGGAATTGGCTGAAATTTTCAGGAAAATTGAAAATTTTGTTTCTGAGCAGCCCCGAAAATTTTGGGGGGGGTTTGTCAAGGGGGGGCAGAGAAAAAAGGGGGGTCCCAAAACGCGTTTTTCCCATGTTAATTTCCATAGGGCGGTTGGCCTCACTTTTAGCCCGAACGACTGAATGGATTTGCACGAAACTTGGCAAAATTGTAGGGACTGGTAGCCCGATGTGCCTTTGCTAGGTCTCAATATATGTGCTCCAGTGGATTTTGAGAAATTAACGTTCAAAAAAATATATATATCTGTAAGCGTGCTCCGGGCAGGGCCCAGGTTCGCGTACCTGACGCGTAACGGAACTTCGCGAAGCGAAGCTGATTGGCTCTCCGGTGTCTGTCAACATTCTAAACAGTCCGGAGCGGCCGCCATCTTGTCTCTCGGTAGGATCGAGAGACAAGAGGAGGCCAAAACAAAGGGGGAAATGACCATAAGGGGGCATAGTAGATCCTTCCTGACCCCCTAGGTTTGATGTGGAGGCTTTAAAAGGGCCCCGCGGGGCAAAAAAAAAAGAATTTTTTTTTTGTTTTTTTTGCGTGGGTAGCGCCCGGTACGCGCACCGGGAAGCGGTCCGGGGAGCGTACTATAAGGAAAAAAGAATGATAGACTATGATATTTTGAAATATTGTATGTTTATTGATTGTTCTTTTTGTTGTTTTTTTTTGTTTTTTTTGTTATTTAAGTAGCAGTATTTATGATTATTAAATATAAATTTATTTTTGGAATTGTGCACAGTATACTATAAGTCTACATAAAAACAGTCACCGGATGATGTCATCAGTAATGTCATCAGTGATGTCACTGACCATGTCATGAATAATGATGATGTAATATGTGACGTCATCAGCAGTGCATTGTGGGGGCACAAGTTGTAGTTAGCGCAACTAACTATGACAGCCGAATTTCTCTGGTTTTGTATGAGTGAAATGTCCAACTAACTAAAACGTTCCCGAAACCTGTCGTTTTTTCAGTGAATTTCTAAGGTTTTTTAGATGATAATTTCTAACTATACTTCCCTGAAACTTCTGTTTTTTTCAGTGTACTATGGCTTTTTCAATGCTAATTTGTAACTATAACATCCCTGAAACCTATGGTTACTTCAGTGAATTTCGAAGGTTTTTTTAATGCTAATTGCTAACTATAACATCCCTGAAACCTATGTTTTGTTCAGTGAATTTCTAAGGGTTTTTAAATGCAAATTTCTAACTATAACATCCCTGAAACCTATGTTTTGTTCAGTGAATTTCTAAGGGTTTTTAAATGCTAATTTCTAACTATGCCTACATAGATAGGAAATGTGCAGAAAGAGGAAGAGGTGTAGAAAGAAGCAAGAGAAATGCAGAAAGAGGCAACAGAAGACCAGAATGATGAAGAAAGCTTCAGGAAGAAGCAAGAGATTTAATGAAAGAACCAACAGAGGTGCAGAAAGAGGCCTTGTTGCAAAGTCATCCTGTGCCCCCACATTTTCGCTGACTGGTACTGGTGGTAACTGACTCTGACTAACCAAGCCCTGAGCCAGTGCTATGCTGAAAGGCACTTAGCATACAGTGAAAACACCTACATACACTAGGGTACCTTGTGAGTTGGGGTACCCCTGTGATTGGCATGACCTCCCCAGTAAATCCCTAATACATAATAGGGCCTTGGGATTAAAACTACCTCTAAATCAGAGGTGCAGAAAGGAGCAAGAGCAGTGCAGAAAGAGCCAACAGAGGTGCAGAAAGAGGCAAGAGTGGTACCGAAAGAAGTAAGAAAAGTGCAGAAGAAACAAAAGAGGTGCAGAAAGGCAAGAGAAGTGCAGAAAACGGCAAGAGGGGTGCAGAAAGTGGCAGGAGAGGTGCACAAAGAAGCAAAAGGGGGCAGAAAGAGGCAAGAGGGGATAGAGAAAGAAGAAAGTGAAGTGCAGAAAGAAGCAAGAGAAGTGCAGATAGAAACAAGAGAGGTTGAGAAATTGGGAAGAGGGGTACAGAAAGAGGCATGAGGGATGCACCATTTTGCAAAAGAGGTGCAGAAAGAAGCAAGAGCAGTGTAGAAAGAACCAACAGAGGTGCAGAAAGAGGCAAGAGGGGTACAGAAAGGGGCAAGAGAGGTACAGAAAGAAGGAATAGAAGGGCAGAAAGAAGCAACAAAGGTGCTGAAAGAGGCAAGAGAGGTGCAGAAACAGGTGGAAGGGGTGCAAAAAGAGGCAAGAGGGCTGCAAAACGAAGCAAGTGAGGTGCAGAAATAGGCAACAGAGATGCAGAAAGACGCAAGAGAGGTGCAGAAGGGAGCACGAGGAGTGCATAAAGAAGGAAGAGAAGTGCAAAAGGAAGCAAGAAAGGTGCAGAAAGAGGCAAGAGTGGTGCAGAAAGAGGGAAGAGAGGTGTAGAAAGAGGCAAGAGAGTTGCACAAATAGGCAAGAGGGGTGCAGAAAGGGGCAGGGGGGTGCAGAAAGAACTAACAGAGGTGCTGAAAGAGGCAAGAGAGGTACAGAAAGAAGCAAGTGAAGTGCAGAAAGATGCATCAGAGGTACAGAAAGACACAAAAGAGGTACAGAAACAAGTAAGAGAAGTGCAGAAATAGACAAGTGAAGTGCAGAAAGGAGCTAAAGCAGTACAGAAAGAACCAACAGAGGTGCAAAAAGAGGCAAGAGGGGTGCAGAAAGACGGTAGGATGGGTGCACATAGAGGCAAGAGTGGTACAGAAAGAGGCCGGAGGGGGCAGAAAGAAGGAAGAGAAGTGTAGAAAGAGGTAAGAGAATTGCTGAAAGAAGCAACAGAGGTGTAGAAAGAAGCAAGAGCAGTGCAGAAAGAGGCAAGTGAGGTACAAAAAGAGGTGCAAAGGATGCAGAAAGAGCAAGAGAATTACAGAAAGAAGCAAGAGAGGTGCCGAAAGAGGCAAGCGAGGTGCAGAAAGAAGCAAGATAGGTGCAGAAAGAAGGAAGAGAAGTGCAGAATGTAGTAACAGAGGTGCAGAAAGACATTAGATGGATATAGAAAAAGAAAAGAGAGGTGCAGAAAGAGGGAAGAAGGGTGCATAAAGAAGCAAGAGGGGTTCAGAAAGAAGAAAATGAGGTGTAGAAAGAGGCAACAGACGTGCGAAAAGAAGGAATCGAGGTGCAGAAAGTAGAAGAGATGTGCAGAAATAGGCAAGAGAAGTGCAGAAAAAGAAAGAAATGTGCAGAAAGAAGCAACAGAAATGCAGAAAGATGCAAGAGAGGTGCAGAAAGTAGCAAGAGTTGCTTGCACACCATTAGTACCAATTTAATAGGCACATTTAGCAATAAGTAACATGTAACCATTCTAGGTTTGCAAAGGGCCTTTTACCAAGCTGTGACACTTGTCGCTGCATTTTTGGTAACGTTTGAGCCATTTGAGCTAGAAACAAGTTTTTTTTTCCTCAAATCTGCAGATTAGGGAGCAGATGATGGATTATGTGGCTAATGAGGAAAATGTATAATTGTGAGAATCTTGGTGCAGCCAAACAGTTGCATAATTCCAGTGGCCCTGCTCATATGTCTGACTAAGTCCACAAGTGCTCCTCTGTGATTCCTTCTTTTTTTTGTCTCACTGAGTTCATAGTTGAGCTTCTATAGAAACGAGGAAGACGAAACTTAAGGTTACCACTCCACAATACAGACTACAATACCACCTAATTACTCTACATAACACAGTCCCTGGCCCAAACGCACGCTGCACTTTTCCGCCGGACCCTGGAGGGGCTTGAAAGGCTCGGACACGATCCCGCGACGGCGGGAGACCGCGAAAGAAAGCGGCAGACTTTGGACCCTATCCCTGGCCCAAAGGCACGCCACGCTTTTCCCCTGCCCCCTGGAGGGGCTTGAAAGTCTTGGACGCGGTCCCCCAGTGCGGGACGTGCCCATCCTAGCCCGTCATTGCCAGGAAGAGGCAGGGCAGGGCCCCCGCTCTCCATTTTGGATCGCTGGTCATAAGGACAAAAGGTACTGTTTGCTGTAATCAACGCGGCTCCGGTGGCAATACATAAGAGCACATATTTGTTACATTTACTCTCTGCCTTTGTTGTTTAGTGTAACTAACCCAAAATGAGGGGTGTCCCTGTCTCTCTACATTGTATTTTACTGTCTCTACGTTTGTTATACGAAATGGGAAAGAGGAAGTCGATGGAGGGTGGGGGGACACTCCTGAATACAAAGGGAAAAAAGGCTAAGAAAGTACCCCATGCAGTTAGCAATTGTGTCTTAACAAGAATTGAAGCCATTGTTAATGAATGCAATGAAGTTTTGGGAGCCAGCAATACATACAACTCGGCTGCCACCACCAATTTGCTTGATGATGCGATAGCCCAGTCACAGAGAAGAGTAATTCCCTCAATTTTTAACAAGAAATTATCTCAAAAGCCTCCTATTTGTGAAATACATAGACCAGCCGAGGGAACTCTAGGGTCACTTTCCCCAGTGAAAATTCCAAGTGATACAACAGGAGCCACCCCTAAAGGGACCCAACAGGACTGCGTAATAAATACACAATTACTTTGTTCTAACAGGTTCACAGTCCTAGAATCTATGGACGAGGGTATCTCAGTAGCCATCTTGAGTGAAGAAAAGGCGGTAGAGCCCCCTGTTAGTGCAGCAAATTGCAGCACTTGTGGCTCTACAAACAAAGCTCTACAACAGAGAGTGGAATTCCTTGAAAGGTAATTGGCCTCCTTGAGAGAGAAGGTGGATGTGCTTATGTGCAGACCACTCTATCTGCCTGGCACATCTGCTCCACCCATACCATCTATTCCCATTAGTCTAGCAAACAGGACATCGACAGGGAGTCTTAAGGGGGTTGGGGCTAGGCCACCGATAGGGCAAGTTAATCGTGCCCAGGGCCTCCCAGAAAGGCCTACTCCACTCAGAAATTACAAATCCTATTCTGAGATAGTCACAGAGCAGGGAGCTAAAGGAAACCTATTAGATCAGCTCCCTCCCAAAGCAAGCCACCATAGCCCTGCTCTGTTTAGGGAAGGCCAGAGCATCCAGGCTAGAACAAGTATACAAGGCAGTAATATCCATTTAGGGAGCTTCCTTCCAACAATTTATATGACCAAGGTCCCGAAACTCAATAGTAACCAAAGCTATGAAAACTGTGAATCCCTTCACAATAAAGTGATCCATTGGCTGCGGTATGCAAGGGGCTGTAGGTTGGTTATACGGGAGGACATGGCAACAGTGAGGAGGATTAGACTGGGTAATTCCCAGACTGACTGCATTGAGATACAGGTATTTAATGCTGCAATTGCAGAGAATCTATTGGCCCTAGAGTTCCGTACTCCCCCCCGAGCATTCTGCAATACAGATTTGCCGCTCTCCACTACGGTCACCTGTCATGGAAGGGAGAGATTTTGGACTGAGTGCAGTCGATTGACTGGATGAGGTTCTGCTATTGAATTTCTGTACTGAAACAGAGGGAGGGAAAAGTGTTGAAGATGTCCCTTATCCTAGTAGCCTGGGGATAGGAAGAGAAGAGGGGGGAGACTAAATGTTGATTGCAGTAGGTGTGTAGGTGATAGCGATATCCGGCCTACCGGAAGTAATTCAGGGGTAACTCATTTTCTCTCCTGGAATATAGCAGGACTACAGAAAAAAATGGTCGCTGCCGGAGTGGAAAGAGTTTATTGACAATCAAGACATCTGCTTGTTCCAGGAGACTTGGAGCATGGTCCCTCTGTACAAACCAGGTTTCGCTACTTATTTTATTCCAGCCGTCCATCGGGTGGTCCCCATATCTTGATAAATATCTCATTAAACTGGTCAATCACCATGCATACTATTCCCTCAAGTGATATTTTACATCTGACGGTTAAAGGCCCTACAAACGGTTCCAATGTGGAGATATTTAACGTGTATGGAAGAGGGTCTCCCGGGGCTCAAACATCTGCAATTCTATCAGTATTAGAGTCCGAGTTATCCAGTATCCCCCCCACTCTGGTATCATTGTAGCAGGGGACTTCAACTGCACTTATGAACCTTTGTGCGGGGAGGATTTATTTGGCACTGGAGAGCAGGACATCAAACTGGTTATACCAACTTTCAGTTTAGCGCCAATAAAGAAGTGGACACAAAGGGCTATCCAAATTAATGCCCTAACTTTGGAATACAATCTAAGAGCAGTGAATGGTAAGACACGCTCTGACCCAAGTGGGGCCAATACCTACAATAGGTCCAGCTGTCCCTCACGGATAGATTACATTCTGCTGGATACACAGCTTTGGGGCGACCTTTTGGATATGGAAGTTAAATCTACCCTGGATAGTGACCACAACCCCTTATGCATGCAAATGAGTAACAACTGGGCTGCCACCTTTAAAAAGTCTCTTAATGTACTGAGGATGTCAACAAAAGAGGTAGTGCCCTCCATTTGTAGCCAACGTCTTAGATGGCACAAGGTCTCACATCAGGAGGACAAATTGTGTAGTATAAGGGAGCTCATAGATCAGAAGTCTATAGAGCTTGAATTGATCAGCGATACTGTTGAGGGAACACAGGACTCCCCTTTCCCCAAGTTTTAACAAGATATAATAGAAAGGTTGGGAATGTTTTTTTTTTTCTATCAAGGAGCCTAGTGATCAGAAAAGCTACCCTCCCAGACCATCAAACCCGTGGTATTCCGCTGCATGTAAGGAAAAGAGATGAATCCTATCCCTAGCTTTACGAGATAACAATCCCCCAACAGTAAGAACAGATAGGAAAGAGTATGCCAGGGCAATTGAGCAAGCTAAGCGTAACTGGGAAGAATCTCACTGGCAAGAACTTAAATCCGCATCCCAATTGAAAGACACTGCTGTGTTCTGGGAAATAATCAACAAAGGTACCCGGAAGGGAGCTGATCCGATGCAATGGCATGCCCATTTTCACAGCCTGTATTGTGATGGCGAAGGTACCCCGTCTCCACAGAACGAGTCACCCCTAATGCTATCTGAGGGCTCTACCCTAGCTGAATCGTCCGAGTGCCCTAGATTTGCTGAAACTTTTAATATTAATGAGGTTTCCTCAGCTATAGCAGGGTTAGCTCCGGGAAAGGCGGCGGGTCCAGACGGCGTTCCCGGTGATTTACTTCTGTACGATTTAAAGCCGTGGGCCCATTTTATCTTGCTTCTGATAAACCTGATTGCTAGAGGCCATCCTGTCCCTGATTCTTGGAAGGGTGCTGAGGTGGTAGCCATATATAAAAAGGGGAATAGGGAAGACCCTGCCAACTACAGGCCGATTAGTTTAATCGACGTAATACAGAAGGTGGTTGGCAGGGTCCTCCTTATGAGGATAAGGTCATGGATGGAAGATGGAAACGGGCTTTCGCATTTTCAGGCAGGCTTCAGACAGAAAGTAGGCACGATGGATCAAGTCTTCAGATTCTGTATGATACACTGGAAAGTAGTGGTCATTGGAAAGGCAGCTTATATCTGGCCTTTATCGACCTGAAGACCGCTTTTGACTTAGTACCCCGTGCCAAGCTTTGGCAGGTGTTGTTTGATCTAGGTGTCACCCCCCCCCCTTGATTTCATCAAATGCCTCCACGAGGGAAACTATGCCAGAATCAGGTGGGGTAACCAGGGACAGTTGACGTGAAGGGTGGCCGTGAACTGGGGGGTACGCCAGGGTTGTGTGCTGGCCCCGACGCTGTTCTCTCTCTTTGTTAATGGGGTGGTAGACCATTTGAGAGAGGACCCAACCGACGCTCTAACCCTGGCCGGGGAGAAATCTCCTACCCTCCTCTTCACCGATGACACCCTTTTGATGTCAAAAAGTCCAAGAGGCCTACAAAAACTGTTAGACAGGTTAAGCCTGTTTTGCGACTCACTGGGGTTATCCATTAATACCAGCAAAACAAAACTGATGAGACTATCCCCATCCAAACGATTCAGGAATGGTATCACACTCAATGGTACTCCCCTAGATATTGTAGAGTCTTTTGGCTATTTGGGTATTCGGGTAAACAACTTGATGAAGTGGAATACCCATCTACATAACACATAATCCCACTCTACATAAATCCTATACAGTAAATACCACACACTTTCTATCCACATAATTTCACTGCACAGCATACCACATAATTCCACTGCACACAACGTACATCCACTCCACTCCAAAAAACATTAGTAGAAAATATTTACATTTACAACGCCAATAGCTCTAACTCTCGCAAATGCGAGACCTATTACATTGCAAACACTTCTTTAACTAGTAGGCGCGCTTACAGAGTGGTGAAGAAGTGGTGCTGGGCCTCCGACCAGCGCTCAATAATTCTGCTGCATAGGATTTACATGAGGTACCAGAAGGGCTTCTTAGCCCCCAAAGTCCCTTAGGAGTAAAGTGGACTTTATCCCCGTTGTCTGCCAGGAGGCGCATTTCCAGAGTGGCAGAGAAAAGGGCATGGCCTCCAAAGACGACTTAGCAATCCTACTGTGTGGGACTTACTGGAGGTAACAAGAGGGCTACTTGGTCCCCAAGGACATCCTTGGGAGCCAATTATCCCTCCTATTACCTCCAGTAAGTACCACACAGCAGGATTGCTAAGTCCTCTTAACAGGTCACACCCCCTTTGCCCACCACTCTGCAAACGCTCTCCCTGGGGCGCTCTTGGATGGCGATTGAGGTCCCCTTCGCTGCTGGTGGTCCTTTAGGGGCCTACTAGCCTACCTCTTACCAGCAGTAAGCCCCACACAGTGGGATTGCTGAAAGGTGGACATGGGCCATGCCCCCTTTCTCCACCACTCTGCAAACACACCCTCTGGTGCGTTCTAAGTTGGGAATTAAGTCCCCTTGAATGATGAGGGTCCCTGGGGTGCCAACTAGCCCACCAGGTACCTCCAGTAAGCGCCACACAGCTGGATTGCAGAGAGGTGGTCCGAGGCAATGCCCTTTTTTACTCCACTCTGCAAACGCGGCTCCTGGCGCACTGCTGTTCGAACGGTGTAGTCCACTTGTGTCCTGAGGTCCTCAGTACACAAGAGGACCTCATCGCCCCACCAGTAGTGCACCAGGAGCTGTGCGCCAGGAGCCTTGCTCTCGCCCTGTCATAGCAAACAGCAATGTCACAGGGGTGGGCACCCCGGGACATTGCAGGAGCCTGCCCTGGGGGGTGGCGGTCGCCAGGGCCATCGAGGGCTCCAGCAGGGGGGCTGCGTGGCATCCCTCCCTTACTGTTTAAATCCTGGGAGGGTGGTGGTCCCTGGAGGTCTGTAACGGATCCCCATATTAGCATATTAAATGCCCCGGGAAGGTGGTGGTCCCCGAGGCAGTGTGGGTAGGGGCAGGAGCCCCCTACACTTTTTAATTCTATTAAAGCCCCGGGGAGGTAGCGGTCCCCGGGGCTTGGGAAGCCGTGAGCCCCCTCAATTATAATTTTTAACAGCCCCGGGAGCTGGCAGTCCCCGGTGCAGTGTGGGGGGTTGGAACCACCCATGCATTTATACATCGAGCCCCGGGGAGGTGGTGGTCCCCGGGGCTGCGTAGGCCGCTGTGGGCCCCAGCATATTAATTGGCGATTGCCTCTGGGACCTGGCCCACCCGGGGGCTTATAGAAAACAAAGCACAGGAGCCTGTGCTTCATTTTTTAAAACAAAATTCATCCATATTCGCGTACCCAGTGCGAATTCGGCCGTTTGTTTTTTTAAATGCCTTGTTTGGGCCTGTGGGACCCCGTGAGCAGGCCTAGGGGGTCAAGGTATTTCTACATTGACCCCTTTTCTTGTTTTTCAACCTTTTTTCACTCTTTTTCTTGTGAATCAGTTACCGAGTCACATGATGGCTGCCAGCACTTTCTGGTTTGGAGTGTTGACAGCAAATCAAAGTGAAGCTTGTGGTTGGGAGGAGACGCGACTCCTCCTTGGTGCTCAGATTTTGAAAGATTTCTTTTTTTAATTTGACAGGAACAACTGAACAGATTTACAACGTTTAAAAGAAGGTCACTTTTTGTACCAAGAGCTACTTTTTTGCCGAATTAGGTATAATGCCGCTCAGCAGTTTGGGCTGTAGCATGTTCCAGTTTTATCTATGGAAATTAACAATGGGAAAACGCATTTTGGAACCCCCCTTTTTTCTTAGCCTCGCTTTACGAATCACCCCAAAACTTTCAAGACCGGAGCTGACCAGAGCAGGCCATTAGTTTTGAAAATTTCGCAAAGATTTGTCAAACGACACTAAAGTTATTGGCAAAACAAAAAACGATTTTCTGTTCATTGGTTCTGCATATGCCATCAACAATTTAGTGCATTGTATTAAAATGTGGTGGATTGATCTTCATTATATAGTGATGACTACAAGTATGAGTTCATCCAATCAGAGTGACTCAACAATAAATGATAAACATCTCTTGTCAATATGAATTGGCCCATTAATAATAAATAATAATAATAATCCGCATTTGTATAGCGCACAATCACCCGTTAGGGTCTCTAGGCGCTGGGGGCCGTCGGGAAGATTAAGCAAGCTATTGCCCAGAGTCGCATGGTGCTGGGCTAACCTGCCGCCGGAGCCGGGGATCGAACCCTGATCCCCAGATTCCAGCGTCAGTCGCCCTGGCCGCGGCGCCACACCTCTCCCCATTCAGGGCAATGTCTAACAAATTGAAAAAGCTTGAAATGCTGAAATACAAAATGATACAATTTGATTTGTAATGAATTTCCAATGTTCTAATAATTGGGATTTATTAATGATTACATGCAGTTACATTCAATTAAACAATGAATGGATATTGTATTTTTTCACTTTGGTCAAAATAAATTAAACTGTAAACACTTGTGAGTCATCTTAATGACATTCTAAGATGGCCGACATTTGCATTTCAATGTACCACTTTTCATTTGGTCCTTTCATTGTTTTTAACACGAGCCGCTACCCAATAAAATTGCTTGTTCTTATAAGGCTCAACTTTACGAATAGCCACTGACATTGATGAGGCCAGGAGGCTGAAATACGTTTGTCAGTTTGCTTTTTGAGTCGCATGAATAATAAATATTAAAATTAACTATTAGACTGAGTGTGCAGCTTTGTCTTTGGACCACTAGTGTGATATATATATATATATATATATATTCACGGAAAAAAACATAGGTTTCAGGAGTGTTATAGTTAGCTGGACAATTCACTCGTACAAAACCATAGAAATTCCTCCGTTATAGTTAGTTCTGCTAACTATAACTCGCGCGCCCGCAATGCACTGCTGATGATGTCACATATTACATCATTCATGACATGGTCAGTGACATCACTGATGACATCTTAAATGTCCCGCGTGACGTCACATACGTGCTGGGGCACGCTGGGTGCGCGCCTCCCACAAAAAAAATGTATGTTCTAAAAGGATATGTATGCGTCTTTAATATACATATTAGGGCAAGAGATAATCTTAGATATTAATAAAAATAATATATTTGTACTTATAATAAACATATTAATTTTTAATATATTTTCGCAAAGTCGTGTCAGGTGCGTGCTTCGTGAGCGCAGAGTGCAAAGATCCCATGTGACCTCAAAAACAAGATTTAATTGGTTCATAACATTTCCCACTGTAACTATTGAAGGACCCCACCCATTTTAATCATTCTTGTTGGAGCATCTTTAGAGAGACATTTCTTTTCCTTTTTACTTGTTTTCTTTGCTGTTTAAAAAAAATATCAAACAAAATGGCATCTGGACAGCAGCAGCAGCAGGAGGAAGTATCTTCTGAAGAAGAATTCTTGCAGGAGGCACCACGTCCACAGAGGCTCGAATCTGTCGTGTGGAAATTGTTCACTTTTCCACCTGGAGAGAAGAAAGTAAATGCGAGAAAGGTGACGTGCAAAATTTCTGACTGAGTCCTGTCAAGAGGCAGTGAAAAAAAATACTCTTGTGGCACCGTTTCTATGTACAAGCATCTCCGGACTACACATCCTCTCAATCTTTCTCTGGAGGAAATGAGGCAAGCTGCTTTGAACCCCTCACCTGCGGTGGCAAGCACATCTGGAGGGTCCTCAGGAACACCTGCAATAGACATTAGGCCAGAATTCGTCTTTCTCGAGCAACACTGCTTGCAGTGTTAGAAACATATGCTTTGGTGAGCAGTCGGTGGATGCAGATTGTGCTGCGCAATGCAACCATTGTTGTTAATGTTTTTGTTTGCTTTTGGAATGATAAGTAATTGCAAAAGTTGCCTGTTTTATTTGTTCTTTTTTTGTTCATATTTTGAAAAAACACCCAAAAAAATAAAAAGTTGTTAAAAAAAATACAAAAGAAAAAAGAAGAAAAAAAAGTTCTTATCAGAACTACCTTATCTGGTTAAAGAGAGAACTATAATTATAAAGTAATGTGTGAAAGTTTGGTTGAATATATGTATACAGCATGATTGACTGAAAGAATGCATTAGTAGTGTATGGTTAATTTATAGGTGAAGATTTATGAGGAAGTACTGCAGCGTGACACTGCAAGCTCTTTAGCTGCACTGCACTGTGGCACTTCCAAAGCACAGTGATGTGACATATGTACTTGAATATGTTGCAACTCTGTGCTTCCCTCTGCACTGCTGCACAAACTGCAGCCATGAGGTGACACAGTCACCCTTGCACCATGGTGCAAGGATGTCTTTGTCGTGCAGGGATTAGTTTTGTGCAGGAAGGGACACCTTCCCGCACAAAAACATTCAGTAAAGACATTGTCCTCTTTCAATGTATGCTGTGGAATGCAGCATGCATTGAAAGAGTAAAAAAATGAGGCAAAATGAAAACAATTCTCCTCGTTGCACCTTGCTACACCAAATCTAGGATGGTGCAGCATTCACACACATCTCCAGATTAATGATTTCTCATAAATCTGGAGATGTGTCTTGTTCTATGGGTGTTGCGTGGGAAGACCCACAGCAACACCTATGGAACGCCTCTTAAACGCAAAGTTCTGTGTATGAAGGGGTAGTATTTACAAGAAAAGGAAAAACCACACAGGGTGGCTTTTCCTCTCCTTCTAAATATGAAGGAGTGCCTGGCGCCATCACTACATTGCAAAAAGTGACATATCGGTGGTGCAGGGTGCTTGAAAATCTGCCCCATAAGTGCTTAGGGATTGGCAGACTGATATTTATTTATATATTTATTTTAAGGTTTTATAGAGCGCGAACCAGACCCGTGAGGGTATCAGAGCACTTTACAGGTATACAAGAGGCATAGGAAGGGAGGATATCAAATGGATACAGGGTTATGTACATTATGTAGGAAAGAAAAAAAAAGAAAACAAACCAGGCAGTCTCAAGTTCGAGATACATTTTGGGATAAAAACAGGTAGCGTTATTATACAGGTAGAGTTATTATACTAGAGAGTAGGTAGTCTCAGCTCCCCGGCTGGGAAGCCCAGAGGGCCCGGAGGTATCATCCAGGAAAGTCATTGATAAAGCCGACATGGCGGGTGGTGCAATGTCATAGAGTAGATTGAAATGCGGTCGTTAGTCAAGGAATTTGCCCATAAGGAAAATGTTGGTCTCATTTTTGAAGTGTGCAAAAGATGACAGTCTTCTGATGGTAGGCGGGAGAGAGTTACATATTCTTGGAGCGGCCCCAGAGAAGGCCCGGTTGTAAGTTTTCTTTTTCCGGAAACAAGCTGGTTGGAGGAGAAGTTCTCTGGCAGACTGTGAGTTTCCGGTCCCGCTGGATATCATGAGTTTCTGGGCAAGGAAAGCAGGGGAATTAGAGTATAAAGCCTTGTGAGTAATGCAGGCCACCTTAAGTTGGATTCTGGCCTCGAGAGGAAGCCAATTCAGGGCTTTCAGGTGGGGGAGATGTGGTTGAATTTCCTTGACCCAGTTAGGAGTCTGGCGGAGGGATTGAGGCAGGCTTTCAGTGGAGCCATGGAGTTCTTCGGTAGACCTGCAAGAGTAGAGGAGCCATATTCTAGTCTAGAGATGACTATTGCCTGTGTTGCCATTTTTAGGTCAGGAGGGTCGAGGAAGGGTTTCAAGTTTTTTAAGTAACTCAGGTGAAATCTGGCAGCTTTGGCCATCGAATTGATATGGTCACGCATGTTCAAGCTGCCATCTAGAGTTATTTCCAGGGATTTTGCAGAGTCCTCAATGGTTGCAGAGCAGTTTAGTGCTGTGATGGCCTTGATCCATTCTTGGATGTCTGGATTAGTTTTGGGTGAGGAGATAAGAAGAAATTCGGTTTTTTTTGCGTTACGTTTGAGCTGGTTGGTGGTGAGCCAGTGGATAGTCAGTTTCAAGGCCTCATTCAAGGGGAGAATGTCCTTAGGAGAAGAGATTTTTATCTAGATCTGTGTGTCATCAGCATACATGTGGTAGGCAATATTGGCGGTGCGTAGCACCTCTGTGAGTGGTTGCAGGTAACGATTGAAAAGGGTAGGTGACAGGGTTGAGCCTTGAGGGACTCCCACCGTGATAGGGGAGGGAGCGGATAGGTTGCCATTAATTAGGATTCTCTGTGAGCGATTCTGGAGGAAAGGACCTAAACCATTCAAGAATGGTGCCATCCAAACCCATCCTGAAATTGAGGCGTTCAAGGAGTATTTTGTGGTTGACTGTACAATAGGAACATAGTGCTGGATGGGTAATTGAAGAATTGCATGAGACTGACAGGAGGTATCCTACGCTGCATGGGTACTACTTCAGTATTTAATGGAGTGGACCAATAGTATGTATCTGCTTAGAGATTTGTAGGGATTATGCACAGACTATTTTATGTGTACTTGTGATGGTGCCTAGGTCATTTTATAAGAATACCACTGGTAACTGGAATGATGACAGTGCTGCAAACAGAGTGAAATCTTAATTTATAAGTGCCTACCTATTGGTGCAGTAATAGGATAAGTAGATAGTGATAGTTAAGTGATTAAAGAACTGCATGGGACAGACTGGACGATTCCTACACTGCATGAGTACTAACTGGGTATTTAGAAGAGTGTATCAATAGTATGTAGCTAGTTAGAGAACTGCTTGGATGGTGCACACAATATTATAGCTGAACTTGTGTTAGTAGCTAGGCCATTCCATAAGTTCATGACTAGTAACTAGAATAATTACAGTATTACAAACAGAGTGTATAGTGAATTTATAACTGCTTCTGTATTGGTGGAGTAATAGGATAGGTAGATAGTGCTGGATGGGTGAATGGAGAAGTGCATGGGACAGATAGAAGGATTTATAGACTGCATAGGTACTAACTGGGTATTTAGAAGAGCGTATCAATAGTATGTAGCTGGTTAGAGGTCTGCATGCACCGTGTACAAAATATTGTACCTCCACTTGTGTTAGTGGCTAGGCCATTCCTTAAGTATATGACTGATAACTGGAGAGTGCATGCTAAATGTATTAGTGCTTAGGTATTGGCAGAGTGATAGGATATGTAGATAGTGCTGGATGGTTGAATGGAGAAGTGCATGGGACAGACAGAAGTATTCCTAGACTGCACAGGTACTAACTGAGTATTTAAAAGACTGTATCAATGCTGATTAGAGGTCTGCATGCATAGTGCACAGAATATTGTGGCTGTACTAGTTTTACTGGCTAGGCCATTTCTTAGGTACATGACTAGTAACTAGAATAATGTCAGTGCTGCAAAGAGAGCACATGTTGAATGTCTAAGTGCTTAGGTATTGGCAGAGTGATAGGATACGTAGATAGTGCTGGATGGGTGATTGGAGGAGTGCATAGACAGAAGGATTCCAACACTGCATAAGTATTAACTGGGTATTTAGAAGAGTGTATTAATAGTATGTAGCTTGTTAGAGACCTGCATGCATAGTGTACAAAACATTGTACCTGTACTTGGGTTAGTGGCTAGGCCATTCCTTAAGTATATGGGTGATTGGAGAAATGCATGGGACAGACAGGAGGGTTCCTACACTGCATAGTTACTAACTGGGTATTTAGAAGAGTGTATCAATAGTTTGTAGCTGCTTAGAGGTGTGCATGCATAGTGTACAAAATATTGTACCTGCACTTGTGTTAGTGACGCCATTCCTTAAGTATGCGACTAATAACTGGAGTAATTTCAGTGTGGCAAAGAGAGTGCATGCTAAATTTATAAGTGCTTAGGTATTGGCTGAGTGATAGGATACGTCCATATTGCTGGATGGGTGAATGGACAAGTGCATGGGATACACTGAAGGATTCCTAGACTGCATAGGTACTAACTGAGTATTTAAAAAACTGTATCAATGCTATATAACTGATTAGAGGTTTGCATGCATAGTGCACAGAATATTGTAGCTGTTCTAGTATTGGTGTGTCTAAGGTTTCGAGAATGGTAGTCTGTATTTTAGGGTGTGAGGAGGTGCAACAGATGACCACGTGGATGATGTTATCAGTGATGTCATTTGAGATGTCATCAGTGATGTCATCAGTGATGTCACTGACCATGTCATGAGTGATGTAATATGTGACGTCATCAGCAGTGCATTGCGGGGGTGCGAGTTATAGTTAGCATAACTAACTATAACGGCCAAATTTCCCTTGTTTGGTACAAGTGAAATGTCCAACTAACTATGACGTCAATGAAACCTGTGGTTTTTTCAGTGAATTTCTGAGTTTTTTTAATGCTAATTTCTAACTATAATGTCCCTGAAACTTTTGTTTTTTTCAATGAATTTTATATATATCTATTTAATCTCCTCTCACTCTTACAAGGAAGGAATCAGCACTCAGGTTGTAGTTTGGAAGTACTTAACCTGCAAAGGAAGTGATCCACGCGTTTCGGCTCGTCCAAACCTTGATAACGATACAAGACGTCAGTGTAGCATCCTTATTTAAATGTACAAATGCCTCCAGTTGCCAACATTAAGAAAGGACTACACATTACTTCAATCCAAAAAGCTGGCGGCCATATTGGCCTGACCACGATGTGAAAACTCAGGAATTGATACAATAAAGAAAAGAAAACAAGTGTTAATATGCACACAATATCATTTCAGCATATCTTGCCCCGTGACCGCCATACCTGTATGTTCAACGTGACTTATTCATAATAAACATACTTAGGATTGCAAAAATCAACATAAACAATGGACTACACATTACTTTACAGTGAAAGGCTATCAACCAAATTAATCTGGGCACGTTGCATATTATAATGGTTCTTACACAAAAGAAAAGAAAAAAAGGGTGTTAATATACACACACTATCCCTAAATAAAGTTCTAGCGATTATAGTTCCATTCCATTCACAGCTCATTTGAGATGTCATGAGTGATGTCATGAGTGATGTAACTGACCATGTCATGAATGATGTAATGTCTGAGGTCATTAGCAGTACATTGCGGGGGCGTCAGTTATAGTTAGCTCAGGTAACTATAACTGCTGAATTTCACTGGTTGTGTATGAGTGAAATCTGAGTCTAACTATACCGTCCCTGTAATCTTTGTTTTTTTGAGCAAATTTCTAGGTAATTTTTAACGTTAAGTAAGATGCATATCACAATGGATGGTGGGGGATTGGAAGCAGGGCCTGCATTGTGCTGCCCCCACCCAAGCTTGCTGCTCCTGCCTTCCCTCTTCCTAGCCATCCATTGTCCAAGTCCATGTTCCTGCTTCCTTATTACAGCCCTGTGTGGCCATTGTTCTGCCACTGGCCTTCTCTGAACAGTTAGCTTGCTGCCCCATCCACCTCCTCCCTATCCTCTGTTGTCTGAATCCATGGACTAGCCTCCTCCCTCCTGCCATGCATGGTCTGATGCGCTGCCACTGCCCTCCATTTAGAATGATGTACCAGTCCACTTCTCCTGCCATCCATTGCCCAATTCTATGCCCCATCATTGACCTCCTGCTTAGCCTCTGTGCTTTGCTTGCTGCCCCTATTCTCCTTCCCCCTGCCCTCCGATGTCTGTGTGCATGCCCCTGCTCCATCCTGTTTGCCCATCATGTTCCATGGACCTGCCACTCCTATCTACTGTGAGTGTTCTGTGGAGCTGCCACTCCCCTCCCACCTGCCTAGCATTGTCAGATGACTGTAACCTGTCCCTGTCACCTCCACCCTGCCTATCCAAATTCCATGCCCCTATCCCCTTCCTCCTGTCCTCCATGGTCCATTTTACTACCACACCCTTCTGCCCTCCCTGGTCTGTTGTGCTGCAACTGCTCTTTCTGCCTGCCCCCGTGATCTGTTGTGAGGCCCCTTACCCTGAACTCTCTTGTATGTGCCCAGGTCCTGACCCTCCCTTCTATCCTCCATGGCCTTTTGTGCATACCTCTGCACCCTCCTTCTTGGCCTTCATAGCCACTGTGCTGCCACAAACCCTCCTGCTTGCCATGCATGGTCTTCTGTGCTGCTACGGTGCCTCCCACCTTCCCTGTATGGTCAGCTAGCTGCTCCTGACCCATTTCCACCTTCCCTCCATGGTCTGTGTGTATGCCATTATAGTCTCACTGTTGATCTCCATCCAGCCTCACCTCCATGGTCATCTTTCTGCTTCTGCCCTGCCCCCTTTCCCCCAGCCCTCTGTTTCCATGTACAGACCCCCATTCCCTCCCTCCTGGCTTGCCAGTTCCATTGTAATGCCCCTGATCCGTCCCTCCTGCCCTTTATGGTCCGTTATGCTGCAGCTTTCTCTCCTGTCTGTCCATTATGGTCAGCTAGCTACCACTGCCTCTTTCCCCTCTGTTCTCTGTTGTTCATGTGCATGATCCTGTCCCCTCCCGATTGATTTCTATGGATTGTTTATTTATTTTACATTTTTCTATAGCGCGAACATGACCCATGGGTATCAGAGCGCTTAACATCCTATGGTATGGGTTACAAACACAATATATATAAAGCAATAAGATTGTAAAAGTCTGATATAGGGGAAAACAATAACGGGGTGGTATTAATTGAGACTTAAGTTACAATGTTCTGAGGTAGTATTTCTTTGAGGTTCAGTCAAATCCTACTCCCATATTGGGTATACGGTCATACAATCAGTGGCAAGTCTTCGGTAGAGTTTGTCTTGTTATGGGAGGAACTTGCTCATAAGAAAGTTCTTGATTTCTATCTTGAATGTTATAGTGTTTGTAATTTTTCTGATGTTTGCAGGAAGGGAGTTCCATATTCTGGGAGCTACGCCTGAGAATGTTCTCTCATATGTTTTTTTCTTCTTAAAGATAGGTGGTTTCAGGAGTAGATAATTGGCACTTCTAACAAGTCTGTTTCTTCCTGAGATTTCTATTTTGTGGGCTAGATATTTAGGTGTGTTGTGATGAATCGCTTTATGGGTGATACATGCCATTTTCATCTGTACTCTGGCTTCGTACGGTAACCAGTTTAAGGCCTTCAGGTGAGGCGAGATATGATCAAATTTCCTTGATCCTGTAATAAGCCTTGCCGCTGAATTAAGGCAAGCTTTTAGGGGTGCTGTTGAGATTTTTGGTAGGCCAGCAAGTGTAGTACACCCATATTCTATCCTAGAGACAACCAGTGATTTCACAGCTAGTTTCAAGTCTGTCTCCGTTAAAAAGGATTTCATCTTCCTCAGATAGTTCAAGTGGAAACGGGCGTTTTTTGCCATAGATTTAATGTGTGTTTTCATAACAAGGTTCTCATCCAGTGTGATTCCGAGAGATTTTGCCGAGTCGACTAGAGTTGGGATGCAATTTAATGCTGTAATCATTTTGGACCATTCTTTCACTAAGGAATGATTTTTTTGTGGTGTGCTGAGTAAGAATTCTGTTTTGTTAGCGTTGAGATTGAGATGATTGTTAGTTAACCATTTTAGCGATATTTTGAGAGCGTCGTTCATTGTGGTTATGTCTTCCAGGCTAGCAATCTTGATGTAAAGTTGCGTGTCATCTGCGTACATGTGGTAGGATATTTTAGAATTCCGCAGAATTTCTGTGAGAGGTTCGATGTATAAGTTAAACAGTGAAGGAGATAAGGTGGATCCTTGCGGTACTCCGAGTGTGTTAGGGCATGATGGCGATAGTTCTTGGTTTACTAGTAATCTCTGAGTTCTGTTCTTTAAAAATGATTCGAACCATTTCAGTACCATGCCAGAACTTCCCATCCTGTCGTGAAGTCTGTTCAGTAATTTTTCGTGGTTAACTGTGTCAAATGCTGCTGACAAGTCTGGGAGGATGAGTAGACAGGATTGATTGCGATCTAGAGCTTGAAGAGCATCATCGACAATGTGTAGGATTGCTGTTTCCGTGCTATGATTTGCTCTGAATCCCCATTGACAGTCATCTAGCAGTGGAAGTTGTCGATATGTTTACTCAACTGATTCTGTACACATTTCTCTATGAGTTTAGCAAGAAAAGAGATGTTGGTCACTGGGCGATAGTTGTTTGGATCTGTTGGGTCCACTGTGGGTTTTTTGATGATCGGGACTACTTGTCCAGTCTTAAGGCTTTCTGGCAGGCACCCCTGTGATAGTGAGGCGTTTATAATATCTGTCCATATTGGGATCATAATATGGCTGATTTCTTTCAGGCATTTCGATGGTAGTGGGTCGTTGTAATGGTTGTTGGGTTTCGTGGTCGCAAGTGTGTTAGCAAGTTCCTTATGGTCTAATAATTTGAAAGTGTTCCAGTGTGCTTTGTTTTTAGTCGATTTGTTTGCATAATTCGGGTCAGATAGTGCTGGAGGCGTGTTGTCTTTAATGTTATCTGCGGCGGTCTTAAGTTCTTCTTCCAGCTTATTGCCTTTGTTAATGAAATGAAATGAAATGAAATGAAAAGACAACTTATAACGTGCAACTAAAACCCGAAGGCATCAAGGCGCCTGAAGAAGAAGGTAGAAAATTCATCGCAACTTAGTTGTGTTTTAGTGACCTCTTGGACAGATTTTGCCAGCTTGTTGGATTGTTGTTTTATGATTTCGAATAATTTACGTGGTCTGTTTTTGGCGTTATCCAATTCTGTTGTGATGAATTCCTTTTTTGTGTTGATGATCTTCTTGTTATATTCATTTCTGATTTTTCCAAGTGATTTCAGTGTAGGGGAGGAAGGGTGTTGTCTCCATTTTCTTTCTGCTCTTCTCAAATTCGTCTTTCTTCATTCAATATTCCATTGAACCATGGATTTTTATTCTTTTCCGTAACTATTTTTAATTTGAGTGGTATGGTGGCATTGACTATTTCCGTTACTGTGGTGTAGTAATGGTTCGTTAGATCGTTGACATCTTTCAAGTTTTCAGGTGGGTTTAAGTCTCTCTTGCAACTTTCAGCTAGCAGATCCAAATTTGAGTCCCTGGTGTCTCTAATCCATCTTTTCATTTTGGTAGTTTGAGTCGTTTTTATTTTCTCCCGTGAAGGTATTCGGAAAGTTATAGCGTGGTGATCTGACCAGTTGCACTGTTCAATGGAGAGGATTGCGATGTCCTTGTTCTTCGAGATAATCCAGTCCAGTGTGGCTCCTTTTGAGTGAGTAGGTTGAAGACATGCTTTGGATAGTTTTAGATCATTTAAAAAATCTTTAAAGGCATTGACCTGTTTGTCGTTGTTGTCGTTGCAACGAAGATTGAAATCACCTAAGATTATATTATTAATGTCGGAGTTGGTGTTAGCAGTGATGATCTCCATCAGTTGGTCAATGAAGTTCATATTGTTTCCTGGTGGGTGATATAGGGCATGTAGATTGCAGATCTGTTTGTTTGCCGCTCTTATGTTGAGCCCTAGGTATTCGCAAGATTCGAGGGGGGTCGGATTGAAATTGGCCAACTTTTAAAATCGATCTATGGATACAGGCAATACCTCCTCCTGTCTTTATCTGTCTATCTAGTCTTAACATGTTGTAGTGCGGTCGTACCAGAAGGTCCAGGACTGGCGATGAGGATTCATATAGCCAGGTTTCAGTCAGGATTGTTATGTCTATTTCTTGTTTTATGATGATGTCTGCTATGTCCGAAGCATGTTTCGCCGCCGATCGACAGTTGAGTAACAGACATTTTAGAGATTTCTCCGTTCTGGTTGAGGTTGTGTTTACCGGTTCCGTGGTTATTTGGATTTGTTGTAGATTGTTGACGTTTAATTTCCTTTCCTTCCTTGTGGATGTTCTGTTTGTGTCTATTGCTACTCTTTTGATTTCCTGTGCTCTCATAGGGTCTGATGATTCGTATTCCTGGAGTAGTGTTGTTATGTCTTCTTCGGTTAGTTTGTTTTGGTTCCTATCTGGTCTGTTTTGTCTGTCTGTCAAAGGTAGAGATCTCATGTTGTTTTTCTCTATGGATGTATTTACTAGCTCTCTGATGAGTTTTACTTCATTCTGCGTATTCTTTGTGATATCATAGAGTTTTTCTATCCTGACCTTGGAGTTTTGTAAATCCTTTGCTAGATTGCTGATTTGTGTTTGGGTCTCGCGGATAATTCTAATGACCTTGGGTGCTATAGTGTGAATAATCTTTCGTAAGTTCCCATTTTCACTATTTCTGTTCCTGAGTTTCCGTTTGGAGCACTGTATCCTTGTTTTTTTTATATTTCCCTTCGGTCGATTATTATCTCTCTTATTGGTTTTAGGGTTAGTCGTTCTATCATGCTTATTTGAGCCACAGTTATAACTGTAATTATATATGATTTGTGTTCGCTCTGATTTGCTCTCGATTAATGAATTTTCGTCTATGGCTCAGGGTTGAGGGACTAGATCCCGTGGGTTATTCGATGGGGTGTTGGTTTGCACAGTTTCCTGTTGTTCTCTGGTTGGAGTAATGTTTATAGTGTTGGTGTCGGCTGAGCTTGGGTTGTCTGTTGGCGTATTCTGGACTTGTACCAGCCAAGTGTCTCTTATTTGTTTCAGGTCGGGTGTGATTGGGCTACTACTTATAGGGTTATTGTCAGATGAGAAAGGGTTGTTCGTTGACCGATTCTGGTGTTGAAAATGCCTAGCGTCTTTTCTTTGTGTGGCTTGCTCCGGTTCCTGGTGGTCTCTGGTTGTTGAGCTGCTTGTAGAGAGAGTGTCGGGTGGGACGGGGCTGTCTTCTGATCTACTCTGGTGACGGAGTAGGTTCATGTTCTCCACATTTCTTTTTAGGGTATCGAAGATGTTGTTGAGTTTTTCCAGATCGTCGTTAGAGGCTTGGATCAATACTATACCATTCTTAAAGATAGTTATGCAAATGTCCGCTCTGAGTTTAGGTGATGCCCTGGTCATGAATTTTGTTCCTTGTGGGATGTTAGTAGTGGCTTTAATGTGCAGCAGGTTTGTAAAGGTATTGCGCCATTTTACCCTTCTTCTGGTGAAGAAAATCATATCTTTTAAAATGATCCCTTTATCCAGACAAAAAGAAGTGTCAGATATCAATGTGTCAGGGTTTCTCCTCATGAGGTTATGCTTACATTTTTTGGCTGCATTTTTGGAGAGATATGAAGGGTATAGTATGCTGTAGGCGTTCTTGACTATTCGTTCCAGGTAATTGTCTTCCATCTTGTGATATGTGTGGCGTTGTAGAATAAGGCTGCCTTTTTTCTCGTGGTATTATAATTCTCTTAGCATTAAATACTAATGGTAATTATCAAACTTCTATCATGAATTATAACAATAAAATTATCTTTAGTAATTGTAAAAGATTCTTGTTATAGTTTCCTTTTCCATGTAGATTCTTCTGTGTTCCACTAGAAATTGCTCTCTTCATATAATTGGTTAGCTAGCCTTAGTTATGAACTTATGGTGTTAAAAATGGACTTTCCAAGATGTCCGCCGTTTTGGTCGACCTTCTATGGGCTGAATACTTTCTCTCTTTCTATTCATAGAATTTTCCTCTTTCACTTTCCATCCTCTGTTTAGGATTTGGAATAGGCTTCTTTCTCTCTGTCCATTAATTCGTCGGTCCTCTTTCTATTGTACCTGCCTCCGGATAATTGCCATTTTGTAGTATTTGAATTTAAAAATTTGAATTTGAATTTGAATTTAAAAATATTTCTATAGCGCACTTTTACCACGCGGTTTCTTGTAGTACTCGCTCTTTAAACAGCAAGAGTTACCTATCCTTTCCTAAGGAGGGTAATCGAGTTGTCCTGAGCGCCGCCATTTTAAAGTCAGGCGCGCCGCTATGAAAATTATTTCCTTCAGTCTCCTGCTACAGTTACTATCCTTTAGTAGTATTAATAGTTCTTCATTTTGCCCCCGCTTGCGTTATTTTAGGGGGCGCATGGTCCCTTTGAGTTCTTCTCAATTGCTTCTCGTTCGCCCCGCCTCCTAGCCGTCCCTCACCTCCGTTCGGTGCCGCGTTGGTGTACGGCGCTTTCTACGCTCTTCATTCCGCTTCCACGTTGACGCGGAGGAGATCTAGGGGCTGTAGTAGTATTCCTAAGGGGGGCGCCAAGTATCCAGGGGCAGTGTGGCAAATCAGCTCATCTGTGTCCGGTGGAAGCTGATGTCTACGTCGATGCGAGGTTATCAACCGTGTCTGGATGAAAACGTCTTGTGGTCGCCTTCCCGTGTCCTCCGGTGCCCTCAGCAGTCGATGGTCGCCTTCCCGTGTCCTCCGGTGCCCTCAGCAGTCAATGATCGTGGCAGTCTCGAAGTCTGGTGAGGGTCAGTCGCGCTGGACTTCGGTCTCTTCCTACCAGGGTAGGTCGTGGTAGCTTTATTTTTCTCTTCCTTGTTTCTGCTGTTGTTCCGCTGATTATCCCTGTGTCCTGGGGGGGGGGGTTTAATCGGGATTTAAACTATATTTAGTTATCCCGAACCCTAGGAGCTCTCGTAGTGAGCTCCTATGATGCGGCCATCTTATTTCACGTGCTGCACTCCCGTCCCACATGTCCTGTGTGGTGTATTGTGCTGCTGCAAACCCTGATGCCTGCCCTGTAGGGTCAGTTAGGTTCACCTCTCCATGTCTCTCCTGTCCTCTGTTATCCGAGTTCATGTGCCTACCCCAATTCCTCCTGCCTTCCATAATCCAATGTACCATCCTTGCTAATATTTTGAACTTGGTAAGAGGGAGTTTTTGAAAAAAAACAGGGTATTGATTTTCCCCTTTGACTTACATTGAAAAAGAGGAGATTGTAGACAGGAGACAGATCAAATAAATCCCATTTGGGATTAAAAACATTGGACGTTTCCTGGCTGAATCGGGTATGTTGGCATGTATGGTTGTACTACCACTGCCTCTTCCTTCTATCCACAATGGTCTATTATATTGCCACAGCTTCTCTTGCTAGTCCTGTATTGTTGGCTTGTTGCTCCTGCCCCATTTCCACTGCCCTCCATAGTCTGTTGTGCAGCCACTGCCCTTCTTGCCTGCCCAGTGTGGTCAAATTGTTGCCTCTGCACCCTCCCACCTGCCTACAATTTTCACAGTCCATGCCCCTGGCCTCTGCCTCTCAACAGTATCCTAATGAACAACTAAATTGCTAACATTCTATATTTATTGTGTGGAACGCCTGACGTCATCTTGATGTAATCAAAACTGTAATACTTAGAGCATTTTCTTTAGAAATGACATATATTAGAGGGTCTTATTTGCATCAAAATTATGGTTAGTGCTCCAAAAAAACTAAAATGAGGACATATTTTCTGAGTTTTTAAATAACGACAAAGCACTTTAAATTATTTGTTATCTTTATGTTTTTTTATCCAGTTGACCACTTGATTAAATGTTGCACTTAGGGGAGAGGATGTGGTGTTACTTCCAGAGTTGCAGACTTTGCAACTGGGGAACCAGGTTGGGGTTTCTGCTTCAGCTCGATATGCTGTGATTCTGGACAAATCACTTAATCTCCCATGTCTACAACCGAAATGAATGTGTTCTTGTGTGATGTAATCAATGCTCATGGAAAGCACTCCAATACCTGACAAGTCTGCACTATATAAAACTGCAAAAACACAAAAAATAAAAAGTGTTTTGCACACTTCTGTCATTGGCCTACATGTGAGCTACTTCTGGGTGATATTTGTGCTACATTTGGGCTCTTTTGTCTCTGGTGGCCATCTTGGGATACTTATTTGTTATGAAGTTTCCTAATTTCCTCATTTACTACAGTCTCCTCAGTAGGAAATACTTTCAGTTTTTTACTTTGATTCTATCCAGAAGGCATTCAAATATGTCACACATTTGCCATTAATTCAGAATGTTAGCACTCTAGTTGCTTATTAGATCACTGTAGTAAAGCTACTGATCACCAGGGAAGTCTGCTGCTGGTATTAAAAGTGCATGTTTCAGTCTGCAAGTCAGAACTTTTTAATGAAATAGAAGAGGATTTGAGAAGTCACTCAAAATGTTCCCTAATTTTTCTTTCTGCAGCACTAATCATACTTTCTATGGCAAAATGAACCCCCTCATTTTGTTCCTTTTTAAATTAAAGGTTTTAAGAGTTACCACTTTATTCCAATCAAGATAGCTTCGGGTGTGCAATGCGTTTGTCATAAGTAGGACTGTTAGCGCTCTAGTTGTTCTGTAGAACACTCTGGAAAGCTGCAGTAGAACACAAAGGAATCAACTGACAGTCTCTGTCCCTGTTGGATGTACATGTTTTACTGAGAATGTCAGACTTCATTCTCACATGACTGAGAAAGATAATGTGAATTTACAGAAAATATGCTCTCAGTTTAGCTTACAGATCACCATCCAAACCTCTGTGGGAAAAGCTTGAGAAAATAGTTTTCTCTCAAACATGATTCATGATATCCAGCAGAAGGCTTTTTCACATGGTAAAATCACGTTAGAACATAACTCTGAACCAAGGTCTACCTTTCAGCCAAATTTGGTGTAATTCCGTTCAGCAGTTCGGGCTGTAGCTGCGATTAAAGGTTCCTAAGGAAAAATGCATGGGGAAAACATGTTTTGGGACCCCCTTTTTTCTCAGCCCCCGCTTGACGAATCACCCCAAGAAATTCAGGAAAGTAGCGGGCCGGACCTCTCCACCAGTTTTGAAAATTTCGCAAAGATTCTTCAACCGGCACCAAAGTTATTCCAAATAGAATGTTGTAGATTTCCTATGGAAAATAGGTCCTACCTATGACTACTTACTGGCGACCGCCAGTAGGTAATATATATATATATATATATATATATATATATATATTCACTGAAAAAACCATAGGTTATAGACCATATATAGTTAGGAATTAGCATTTAGAAAACCTTATTTTACTCACACAAAACCATTGAAATTCCATATATAGTTAGTTGCACTAACTATATATCGCGCACCCGCAATCCACTGCTGATGATGTCACATATTACATCATTCATGACATGGTCAGTGACATCACTGATGACATCACTGATGACATCTCAAATGACATCACTGATGACATCACTGATGACGTCTCATTTGGCATCATTCTTGTGCTAATACGATAAACTTCTTCAGACTCTAATATAACCTTAGATACACTCAGTGTATACAGACACTCACACACTGCCACTCATCCATGGAGTTACTCACACACCCAGTCAGTCATGCAAAGAAACAATCTCACCTCCATTTCTTCAACTATACAGTTATACACACCTTACTTATTGAAACATATACTAACACATATTTACTCTCTTATACAATCCCTGATACAAGTTCACAATGATCGATACAACCACTCACTCAGTGGCTCTCATGCACAGTTATTTATATATGCCAACTCTCACATGTACTGTGTTTGACATATGTACTTACTATGACATGTAGCATTGAGATATCCATTCACTCATCAATACACTCATGCACACAGTCAACTGCCCATGTAGCTGTTTCCACATGCACTCTTGAACTCATACACCTAGTGAATAAACTGCTCACACATCTATGCACAGAGTCACACACCTTCCAGCCACCCCCACACAAACTCAATCTCCCATAGAAATACTTGGGCAACCAATTAATAACACATATAGCCTCTCGTATAGCTAATGATCAACACATGCAGCAGTTTACATCACAACAGACATAATGATGCACAAATTAAGACAGTTTAGTCACTAACCCGTGCATTCAGTAAGACGCATTTAATCACTCACTCATACAGTCAATCACGCACCTACTAAAACCTTCATTCAGACACTTATACATCCACTCATTCTTCAATATGTAAAACATATTTAAACTTTACAGAAACACATAATCACTGGATGTTGTCATCAGTGATGTCATCAGTGATGTCACTGACCATGTCATGAATGATGTAATATGTGACATCATCAGCAGTGGATTGCGGGTGCGCGATATATAGTTAGTGCAACTAACTATATATGGAATTTCAATGGTTTTGTGTGAGTAAAATAAGGTTTTCTAAATGCTAATTCCTAACTATATATGGTCTATAACCTATGGTTTTTTCAGTGAATTTTCAAGGTTTTGTAAATGCTAATTCCTAACTATATATGGTCTATAACCTATGGTTTTTTCTGTGAATTTCATTGTTTTTTTAACAGCTAATATCTGTAGCTGTAAAATGTATTCTTCTTTAAATCCAAAAATATATTTTATATGTTTATGAATAATTTTTTTTTAAAATATTTTTTTTTCTTCGTTCCCGCTTCGCGAATCGGGAAGCTTCCCGTTAGCTGACCTTGATGCCGCGAAATAGACCGCGAGCCGGTAAACGTTTCTTTACCGCAAGTGCCGCGTTAGAAAACAACATCGTGACGCCTCCCGTCCGCATGACGTTCCACGTTGTCGCGTGATACGTCATATGACGTGCTACGTTAGCGAACTGGTACGCGAAGCGAGTGCCAAAGCGCAGGTTTCTGGAAGCAAACCGGGAGGCCCTGCAAAGCGCTTAACGTAAACACAGCAAGTCATGTGACTTGGTAATAACACTTTTCATTGGTTCATTTCACTTTTGGTTTCCTAATGATGTAAGACTAGGTCATATAATCTAAAATGAACACTTTTGATTGGTTGAGAACTCTTGTTTTTCCCAAATGATGAAAATCCCTCCTTCTTTCCTCACTCTGACTTTCATCATTGTGAGAGAAAGACCCTTTGTGATCACTGAGCAATGGCTTCTTTAGTAGCTTCAGCTGGTGCTTCCCCACCACCTCCACCACATCCAAGGAAGAGTGGACCACCTGCTCAAGTTGTAATTCAACAAGAAGAAGAAGAAGAGGAACAGGAGGACGAGCACGAAGAGAGGCAGTTTTTGCCTGAGCAGCCCAAGACGTCTCACCGGAAAGAAAACTTCATTTGGCAATTTTTTAAAATTCCCAAAGGTCAGAAAAAAGTAAATGCAAGATACGTTACTTGCCTTATATGTCAAGATAGACTGTCCAGAGGGACCGACAAAAAATACAGTTTCGGAAACTACACAATGCATCGCCATATGACTAGGTGGCATCCTAACAACTACAGTGCTGCACAGTTTCGGAACGACCTAGATAATCTCCCTATTATGGCCAGAAGATCTGTTGTACCGGAAGTAACGGGACCAGAGGGCAGGGAGATGGTGCCAAATATACAAATGAGATTTGGTGAAGTAAAACACACCTGCGTATTTTGCGATGGATTCATTTCCTACGGAGAAAGAAGCATCACTCTGATCAACAGAGCTATTGACTATCATATGCAAGTTTGTCCGAAACGCCCAAAATAATAAATACTTCTTTTTTTTGTTTTGTTGCTCCTGTTGAGCCCTTTACAATGAATCGTTTTCATTGCCCCCTCCAAGAAAAACCCAAAAAAATATAAAACTGTTCCGAAAAATTCAAAAACATTAAAAAAATGTTCAGAAAAAAAAAAAAAAAGTTCTTTTCAGAACTACCTCCCCGTTATTAAAAAATTGGTACAATATTTGGAACTGTGCCAACCTCTATTTCTCTTAGTTCGCTTCCTAGTTCGCTCGCTGGTACGCGAACTGGAAGCGAACCAAAAACAGTAAGTATAAGGGAAGGAAACACACACTTATGTTAAAAGAAAGACAGCTATAGGGGAGTAAACTAGAGATACTATTACCCATAATCCACTACTGATGATGTCACATATTACATCATTCATGACATGCTCAGTGACATCATCAGCAGAGGATTGCGGGTTTTTTGGCAACATGCCTTATCCACGGTTTAATAACGCTGCCTTTTGCTTTATATAAGTTTTCAAATTGTATGAAATATATACCAATAGGTCTTTATGAACCTTTAGGTAGTGCTTTTGTTCATGAGGTCTGGTCGCTTCCATACACATACAGATGTTTCAAAGATGATCAAGAAGTTTATCTGAATGGAGAGGAATGCACTGAGACGCCAGATCATTCACTAATGTGTAGGCACATACAGTTACACGATTCATGCAACAAACACCGACCAAATATGGCTTGCGTGTTGCAAGGCACGCCAGTTCCTGCTATCATCCCCACGTTCAAGTTGTTGGAAAATGGTAGTTATTTGATGCTCAATAATGAAGATTGTTCTGAGTTAATTAAAAGTATTCCTTTTATCGTAACAGTAAGTGAACGGGTTATTTGCTGCAGAAATGTTCTATTTCCTCCCACACATGAACATAGGGAGTTTTCAATCTGGCCACAAATACCAACCTTGGGACACGTTTCAACGGCATGACAAGAATAAGAGCTCTTTTGTCTCAGAGAGAGGTGGCCTTGAGTTCGGCCCGTGAAACTTTCGTACTTCACATAGCGAACACCCGTACACAGGTTTGCCTTTCAATTTCAGCAACATGTTTCCGACTATCTTTAACGCATCCTCCACAAAATCCCTGGCACACTTTTTTAAAGTTGTTACCAGTGGTCTCGTGACTTCATTTGAGAAAATCTTTGGAGTCATCCCTGCTCCCTTTCATTCCATTTTCTCCACTCTGGTTCGTGGATTGCATTTTTACTTGCATTACCAGCGGACGCTCTTGTGCTTTTTTACATTTTTAAATATGGATGTCCCTCCTATGCAACCTCCGACCCTGCAGCTGCTGACACTGTTCCGCAATCGCATGCTAGAATATTATGGCACAATGCCGTTGGCGATATTAAGCACGGCATATGGATTATCTTTTCGGTTCTCCTACTTCACCTGTGTCCAGCCTGTATTTCACTGCCTGACCTGTGATTTCGATTGGGCCATTGATTTGTGTCTCTGCGGACCGGTTTCTCCTGACGTCGACTTTAATCAGCTGATGACTCCTATCATTACTCACGAGTTGATTTGTCCTGGCGAAAGGATTATGGCTGTGGCATTGATGCATGGACTACTTGGTCCCTGGAATTTACTGGCGGCAGCACAGTCTTTCTTGGAACACAGCTTTCTTGAAAACCCACCGAGCTGTCCTCTGATGGTGATAGAGGATCCGGTGCTGGGAGAGCACGTATGTTCTTTTCCGCTTTTAAATTGGATGGCTGAACTGTTTTCGGATGAAGACGGTGACTTCCTGTTGGAGGCTGTTGCAGCTTATTTTGCATACACAGTTATGTCATAGACCTTTTTCATGTTTCATATGCTGAGTACTAGAATTTCATTGACAATTCATTGACTTAATTGTCAAGTTTTTATTATTTACCTTGCCTATTGGCTTAAGACTCGATAAAGTACTTGGCTGTTTTATTTTTCTTTAGCATTGAATTTTCCTAGTTTTTAATGCTTTACCTTGCGGACCGTCCACATATAAACTTGCAATCTGCTCTCATGAGATGGCACTTCTATTATCTTATTCAGTTCGTTTCCGGATCATGAGGAGGTGTCATCTAGGTCCTGGATATCTTTACACCGTGTTAAGTTAGCATGGGCTCATTACCGGTTTAAACGCCATTTTTCCTTTTTTGCAACTTCTGCACACGACATTTAGTTGTTGCTTTAGCTTTCCACCTAGTAGTTCATCGTGGTTTACATGAGAATAATATGTTATTGGTCTACTATCTGCTTTACTTGTTAAACTATATCTGTACAGCGAGTGCTAAAGTTTCAAGAACAACACGATACAGAATTGTTATGAGGTCTGATCTCCACGACTTCATACTCATAACATAAGTGCAACTTCTGCCAATTCTGGGCATGAGGCGGGTTTTATATTGCTTTGCCGAACACACATACACAACAGTTGATGCGGTTCACATGAAGAGAGAGCTGGTGTATGCTGATGTGATTCCTTCAAATCTAAGACACTAAAGTATGGGCACGCCCTAAACCAACACAAAGAGACCTTCTTAGCAAATAATATAATATGTGTATTAGGGAGGGTGAGATATAAGCAGCCGCGGGCCGTGGAGGGAGTTACGGTGAGGCAGGGAGGCGGGGAGGGGGAGAAGCAGGGTGGAGCCCTCTCTACCTTGCCCCTCCCCCTCCCCGCCTCCCTGCCCCACCGTAACTCCCTCCACGGCCCGCGGCTGCTTATAAGTGTTGCTAACTCTTATTCATTTACAGCATGTTAACATACTGTCACCATTCGCTTTTTATGTACTAGTAACTATGCTGGTAATTTTGCTACTGATAATATGTGTACTTGTATTCTCCACCCTGCTTCTCCCCCTCCCCGCCTCCCTGCCTCACCGTAACTCCCTCCACGGCCCGCGGCTGCTTATAAGTGTTGCTAACTCTTATTCATTTACAGCATGTTAACATACTATCACCATTCACTTTTTATGTACTAGTAACTATGCTGGTAATTTTGCTACTGATAATATGTGTACTTTTATTATCTAAGGTACTACGCCTGAGAAGACGGCATTAGTAAATAAACATTTCAAATACACATGTGTTCTTCTTAACTCCATGTTCTGGTTTCTAAGAAATATATAACGACCGACTGTTCATGAGTTCCACGTATCCTGAGGTACTATAAGTTCATATTCTGGATTGTCTAAACATTGAGAGTTTGTTATATCCAATGTGACACTGTACCTAGCTTGCTAAATAGTTTTTGATTACTAACGTGAGTTTTGGGACACCCTAATTCGCCGAGGTTCCAATCCTCTGTCCACAGTTCTGTGTGAGAACAGAAACCCTGCGACAGGGGCACCCCCGACCCTTGCTGGACCTTCATCACACTTGCGATACAACTCCAGCAATGCGCCACCTTTACGGCACAGATACATCACGCATCTGTGCTGTTTTTGCCCCGTGATGCGCCGCATTGTAAATGCAGCACACCATAGGTGACGGAACAGCGGCACAGAATGACTAACACATCCCTGGTGATGCGCCAGTCATCATAAATCTATCCCTATGCTTCTTATCTTGTTAGAGATGAACCGCCATATGTATCATCAAAGTTATTTGCATTTCCTAAATAGCGAACTTTAAGGAATAAATATCGATTCTTTACCATTCCTAGTTTGCGATGAGCTATTTGCTAATTAGCCGAATGTAGCCCAATGAAGCCCAATGTAGCCCAATGTAGCCCAAAGATGGCCGCCAGACACACAAAAAAACAAATGTAGCCCAAATATCAGCCAGATGTAGCCCAACTATAGCCCAGTGACAGAATGACCAATCAGCTTCGCAAACCTCCGTTACGCGAAGCGGAGCGCTGTTACAGATATATATCTTTTTTTGAACGTTAATTTCTCAAAATCCACTGGAGCACATATATTGAGACCTAGCAAAGGCACATCGGGCTACCAGTCCCTAATATTTTGCCAAGTTTCGTGCAAATCCATTCAGCCGTTCAATTATTATTTTTATTATTTTTTTTTGCCCCGCGGGGCCCTTTTAAAACCTCCACATCAAACCTAGGGGGTCAGCGAGGATCTACTATGCCCCCTTATAGTTATTTCCCCCTTTGTTTTGACCTCCTCTTGTCTCTCGATCCTACCGAGAGACAAGATGGCGGCCGCTACGGACTGTTTGGAATGTTGACAGACGCCGGAGAACCAATCAGCTTCGCTTCACAAAGCTCCGTTGCGCGAAAAGTCCGCGAACCAGAGCGCTAACCGGTCCGCTGTTACAGATATATATCTTTTTTAAAACGTTAATTTCTCAAAATCCACTGGAGCACATATATTGAGACCTACAAAAGGCACATCGGGCTACCAGTCCCTACAATTTTGCCAAGTTTCGTGCAAATCCATTCAGCCGTTCGGGCTAAAAGTGAGGCCAACCGCCCTATGGAAAACTCAATGTTAAAAACACGTTTTGGGACCCCCCTTTTTTCTCGGCCCCCACTGGACGAACCCCCCCCAAATTTTCAAGGGCTGCTCAGAAACAAAATGTGCCATTTTCCTGAAAATTTCAGCCAATTCCGTCCACAAACGCCAAAGTTATTAGACATAGAATTTTCAAAAAACCCATAGAGAAAAAATCCTAACTATATATACCTACTGGCGACCGCCAGTAGGTAATATATATATATATATATATATATATATATATATATATATATATATATATATATATATATATATATATATATATATATATATATATATAACCTAGATTGACCTTAACAGAATTAAGTCCATGGGTCGATATGTGTGCAATAGTTGTTGAAATGTATTTATACTGACATATACTTATATTTATTCATATGTATATTTATTTATTTATTTATATATTGAACGATTTCCTTTGCACTGTGCTTTGTATTTCCTACCCAGTTCCTCATGGATGGTATAGGAAGGTGTGCTCTGGGGGACTCTCAGTAGCCGTCGCAGGAATTTATTTTCTTCGGATTGGAGCTTCTGTGAGTCAATGAAGTCCCAGACCTCACTGTCGTATAGGACTTTGGCACTACATATGGAGCTGTACAGTTCCAATATATGCTCCGGAGTCCATCTGCCCACCCTTTGTGCAAAGTTCATATTTGCCCCGGCGGGACAGGTCAATATCCTGCATTTCTCGTCTGCCAAGGTTTTGAAACGTAGGCGGCTATCAAATAGGATTCCCAGATAAGAAAATGCCTGCACTTTTTCCAAGCAGTGAGTCCCAATCCTGTAATTTAATTTCCTGCTTGGTTTGTTTCTCATTTCCATAATGTATGATTTAGAGAGGTTGGGGGATAGATCCAAGCTCTCCATGAAATGGGCGAAACCGTCTATGAGGCACTGTAGACCCCGCGAGGTACGTGCCAGGAGCACCACATCGTCCGTGTAAAGCAAGACGGGAATCCCTCTCCTTCCTATCCTTGGGCAATCCACTCAAAGAGCCTAGAGCGCCTGGTCTAGACCATTTATATATAAAGTAAATAAAAAAGGCGCCAGAATACAGCCCTTGTCGCACGCCCCTGGAACATGGGAAGAGGTCGGTGGTATTTCCCTCCTCGTTGTATCTAACCTGGGCTGAGGTATTCTGGTGCAAGGCTCTTAGGATGTTTACCAATCCTGTATTGACTCCAAGGGACCACATTAACTCCCACAGTTTCTTTCGGTTAACCCGATCAAAGGCTGCCGTAAGGTCCATGAAAGCCAGGAAACTGTCCCTTCACTAGCAACAGTGTACTTGGCTACCAGAAGGTATAAATTAACGCATTGATCTGAGGTTGAACGGCCATACCTGAACCCGTACTGAGTGTCAGTGATTATATTATGTTTGTCCGCCCAGTCCATTAGCCGATTGAGAATGGCCCTCCCCAGGACCTTCACTGTTACATCAATAAGGGAAATAGGCCGGTAACACTGTGGGTTATCCCTGTTGCCCTTTTTGAAGATCAGGACTATTGTCACGGTGGACCAGGATGCTGGCATACCTGACTCCACTGCTGAGTTTATAACTCTAGTTAATATGGGCGCCCAGAGTTCTACCTGGCTCAATAAAAGGTCTGGGGGGGATCTCATCAGGGCCCGGGGCCTTATTCTCTGTCAGGCCCTCAATGCCCGCTTTTATCTCTCCCAGGAAAAAAGTGTCTGGGGTAGGCTTGAGTTTTCTAACTCTATTATTGTCAGGTCGATGATACTGCCATGATTATAGTGACCTTGGAAGTGCTCAAGCCAAGACTCTGGCGAGACGTGACATGCAAGCTTGGGTTTAGTTGTATCTTGAAAAAAGGGATCATTTATAACTTTTCAGAAGGCGGTCGAGTCCTTTGACTCGGCCGCTTCTCTTAAGTTCTCCCATGCCCGTTGCTGTAATGAAGTTTTGCGGTGTTTTAGTGCCTGTTTGTACCGCACCCTGCAAGTGGAGACTTTCATTTTATCTTTAAGGCTGACTTAAGTTCCCTCAGGGCAGTGGAACATTGCCGGTCAAACCACCTCGGGTGTCCAATTCCTTTCTTGGCATTCTGCTCCTGAGCAGGCCATCAATGCGTTGGGCGACTCCCTCAAATGCTATGATCAGGTCTGCCCCCTCCACTGTAGGGTCTAGGCACTTCCATCCTGCTGTTCGCTTTCTGTAAGTAACGCCCTGTAAAAGGTTTTGCCATTAATGTTGGCCCATCTCAAACTCCTTCCCTGATCAGTTGCTGAGATTATGCCGCTAATCTGTTTTTGGCATAAATAATTCGCTGGATTGGGGTCCATTATGTACATAACCATAGGATTGTGGTCGCTAAAAACACTGAACTCTATAAAAAAACTAGTAATCCAACACTTTATCATGTTGGGAACAAAGATAAAATCAATAAAGATGCCCCTTCCCCTGCCATTGAAAGTTCGGTGAATCGAAATGTACACACCCACTCTGATCAGATCCATGGTATGCGTGAGGGCATGTGTGCCAAAGACCTTGCTTAGCTCACTTCCCTCCCTGGTATGTTCCAAATGCAAGGCCTCTTCCAATGGGCAAGAGGACCAATCCTCCTAACTAGTGATCAGATGGGGAAACAGGTGGCAGTTAAAATCTGCCAGTAACAAAAAATTGAGAGCTCAACGCCCCGTGCTCTTGTATTCCTGCCAACCTGCGTTCTAACTCTAACAATCTTGTTAGGGAATGTCCCGCTATAATGGCATTGTAGAAGTTAATACAAATTATTTTTAGACCCTTACTCTGATACTGGGTCCCTTGCATAAAATCTGAGTCCCAGCCAAGGTCATCCCATCTCCCCTGCAACCTCAGGTCCACATAAGTAATCATGCCACCCTTAGCTCTCCCTGATGCCGATTTACGTGCAGGAATGAAATACATTTTATAGCCTTCCAGTGAAGAAGCACTACAGTTTACCTCCCACGTTTCCAGTAGGCAAATGATGAGAAAACCGCTAATATAAGCAAGCCAGTCATGATTTTTTAATTTACAGGAGATTCCAGCTATGTTCCAAGAAATTATCTTAATGTTTCCCTGCCTCAATTCGAGTGGTGTTTCAGGCCTGGGGCTAGTGTGGATACTAGAGGGTTCAATGGGTGCTCGGGAATTCAACACTGGACCTGGCCCACTGTAAACTTCACAACCAATAGGGAGAATGGGTAGATTCAACTTTGGCGTGGCTGCCCCTCCTTTGGCTTCATTGAGGTGCGCTCCCTCCCGTGCAACACCATACCCTGGCGATAACCCACTAGTCAGTTAATCTAATTAATTTAGGGCAGAGCCGCTGTGGAGTGGCGCATACCGATTAATTAACGGGACTTTCCGACCCTCCCAATCGTCGCAGTTTTTTAGACACATCAAGTCCCTGTAGAAGAAACTGAGAGGGAGCATTCTGATATTTGTGCCACCATCCACCTGATACGGTCCCTTACGTTGGTTGGAGAGGAGTTCTCTTGCCAGCTCTGGGTACCTTAAATGTAAAATCACACAATCTCCTGGAAATCCCTTCCTGCTGTTTCCAGTCCAAGCCACCCTTCTTGCCATGAGAATGTGCCTATGGTGTGAAATGTTAAAACCTACATTATTGGCCAACCAATGGGCGGCCTTATTAATCAGGGTTCGCATGGTTTCTTCTCTCTCGTCACTGCATGCCGGGACACCTGTCAGGACCACAGTGTAAGGGCTTGATGTCGGTGGTAAATCAAGTACTGGAAGGCCCCGGGTGCTTCGTGCACGATCTGCTTCTGATGGCCATACGTCATTGGGTATGGCTGGTCTGCCCTCGGGGATTCTAGAGGCTACAATAGTGTTGGATCTGTATTCTGGCCTTTCCTCCCTTGTCTGCCCATTGTCTCCCTTGGCACTTGATGGTCCTGGGACATTACCATTATTGGTTCCCGCCCTTGACCTCTTTTTTGCTCCCTCCTTTGTACTTTCAGGCAGATCGCACTCATAGTTCACACCCTCTATTCCTTCATTAGTGTGAGTTGACTTGGGGCGTGTGACAGTCTCTGATTCTCCTGCCCTGTTGGAATATTTCCCCCTGATCAAGGAGGGTGGGGTGCTAATTTCTAGCTTGGACCACAATACTTTATCCGCACCCTGATTCGAAGCAGCATCCCCACAATTTTGACACTGAAGGGAGACTGTGGGCCCCCCTGCTTCTTTAGCCCTGCTTGCGTTAGCTGCAATACCCTTCTGTTTAGATTTAGATTTCAGCATATGGTGCCCCCCCAAGTTGATTACCTGGGGCCTTGGAGTCGACTAAAGGAGGGGCCGTGGTTAGAGTTCCCATGGCTTTCAGGGCCTTTCTTGATCGGGTAACCACCTCCCCGCGGTCCCTTGGAGTAATTGCTAATCCGGATGCCTCTGGCAATGGCATATTCTCTCCTTCCCCCATCCCTACCAGGTCAGGTGTCAGGGAAATACGACCAGAGTGGCCCTCCGTCTCTTCTGTGAGGATCTGTATCTGACTCAGGTCAACAGCTGGTGGATTGGTGACTGATGGTGACAGGCCCGCACCCTGTGACAAGGGAGCTGCGTGAATTACGGCTTTTGTGGTGTTACCGGATATCAGATTGGGCTGATCTGGGAGGATCCCAGCATTAGGTGATTTGCACATGGCTATGGAACCCTCGGAGGATCGCTTGTGTTTTATAATCGTATCCAGAGAGAGCCTCTTCTCTGTTAACTGTATTTCATGGATTAAAAGGGATTCTGCCCTTGAAAGAAAGGAATCAAGAGTCCCCTTTAACCCCCCCACCACCAAGCTTATAGCCTTACGCTTGCTCATCCTAAGAGATGGGGCTTGTAATTGTCTTAGTAAAGACGATAAGAGAAGGGCCAAAAACCAATCAGAGACAGTACCTTAATGATTAATGGAGTTCTAATCGATCTCAGTCCCATCTACCCTGAGATGTCCTGGGTCCTTGAGATCAAGAAATAACTCTTTAGCCCCTTCCTGGCACTGGGTGGTAAATTGACAGTTGATAGTATCAGGCCTGTCCTCTGGTCTTCTTCCCGGTGGCTTCTGATCCAGCTGTGCACTACAATTCCAATTGAAGATAAAAAGGGGGTGGCCCAGCCCAGCCCCTGACGGGCACGGATGGGTCCGACCTTGGCCCGCGCTGTGGGAGCCCTGCAGTGAATTTGAAGTGCCACCTGGTGCAGAGAGGTGACGCAGAAGGTGCGCGCCCCGGGAGCTCTGGGAAGTTGAGTCCCGGGCGCGTGAATCAATGTGGCAGTCCCCCGTGGGCTGATTCCGCTTCAGGCAGCGAGGTATGCAGGGCAAAGGTGAGCTTCTGGGTCCTTGCAATTGTGTTTAAAAAAAAAAAAAAAAGACGCGATCGTCCCCAGGCCCCGCCCCCTCACAAACTCACTCTGCAAACGCACCCCGTGGAGCATTTTAAGTTGGGGAATTAAGTCCCTTTGAATCCTGGGGGTCCCTGGGGTCCAACTAGCCCACCAGGTACCTCCAGCAAGCGCCACAAGGCTGAGTTGCAGAGAGGTGTACAAAGAGGTGTGGCCTGGAGCACCTCTCTGCAGCGCAGCTATGTGGCACTTACTGGAGGTACCTGGTGGGCTAGTTGGCCCCCAGGGACCCCCAGTATTAAGGGGGAATTAATTATTCAATTTAAAAAAAAGATTTTGAAAGGGTGGCTGTGTGGCCCCCCCTTCCTTTTACTTCCAGGGCCTGACCCCCAAATATACATTTTTTCAATTTTTTTAGGGGAAGGGAGCCGTGTGGCCCCCCTCCCGTGGCCAATTCTGGGCCTCCGGGCCTCAGGGACCCCATCCCCCGGGGCTGGCCGTCACTGTTGGAGACTGTGGGCACCCCGGGACACTGCAGGAGCCAGCCCTGGGGGGTGGTGGTCCCCAGGGCCTGTACAAGGCTCCAGGAGAGCCCCATCCCACCTTTGTAAGAAGCCCCAGGGGGTGGTGGTCCCTGGGGCTGGAGGGCCTTAGAGCCCCCCAACACCTAATTTCAATTAGCCCCAGGGGGTGGTGGTCCCCGGGACTGGGGGGCCTGAGGGCCCACCACCCAATTTTACTAAGTCCCAGGGGGTGTCAGTCCCCGGGGCTGGGAGGCGTGAGAGCTCCCCTACACAATTTTCGTAAGCCCCGGGGGTGGTGGTTCCCGTGGCTGGGGGGGCCTGTGAGCCCTCCCACCCATTTGAAAGAAGCCCTGGGGGTGGCGGTCCCAGGGCTGCGGGGGGGCCCATGAGCCCCCCGCATATATTAAATTAGAGCCCGGGTGGCGGTCTCCGGGGCTGGGGGGCCTCAGAGACCCCATTTAATGCTTTAGAGCCCCGGGGGTGGCAGTCCCTGGGGCTGGGGGGCCTGAGAGCCCCCCACCGATTTGAAGCAAGCCCCGGTGGTGGCGGTCCCCGGGGCTGTGGGGGGGCCCCGTGAGCCCCCGCATATATTAAGTAAGAGGTGGTTCCCTGGGCAGTGTGGGGGATTGGGATCCTCCCACACTATTTTTTAAATAATGCCCCCGGGAATTGGCCCCCCTGGGGGCAAATTACCATATATAGTGCGGGAGACCGCGATTCTTTTTTTATATCGGTAGGATGCACGGATCCTATGCGCATCCGGTGACTTAAAAAAAAACCCTGAGAAGACCGAGGTGGTCAGGGTTTGTCTACCTTGCTCCAGCTCGTGCATGGCAGGGTGCGTGCAGGCTGCGCTTAGGGTACGCGGATAGGTACACGGATCCACCGCGACCATAAATATATAAATGACTTTAACTGTCATTTTCTCAGGAACTACTGAACGGGTTTACACCAAAGAAGCGAAAGGCACCAGTCTGAACCAAGGACTACCTCTTTGCCAAATTTGGTGTAATTCGGTCAGCAGTTCAGGCTGTAGCTGCGGCTAAAGGTCCTATGGGAAATTGCGTGGGGAAAATATATTTTGGGACTCCCTTTTTCTCTCAGCCCCCGCTTGCTGAATCATTGTGAAACTTTCAGGATAGGAGCCGGAGGTGGCCAAAAGTTTTTCAAAATTTCACGCAGATTCGTCAATCGGCGCCAAATCTTTGCGTGTTTTCCACCTTTGTTTCACTGCTTTCTTGTGCCTTGGTTCTACCGAGGCACAGTATGGCTGCCAACACTTCCTGGTTTGGAGTGTTGACAGACAGTGGCAGCCAATCAGCATGCCTTCCCGAGAAAGCTGCATGCTCATTGGCTGTCAACACTTCTAACCAGGAAGTGTTGGCATCTATCTTGTGCTCGATAAACCGAGGCACAAGAAAGCAGAATAACAAACATGAAGAACACAAAAAGGGGGCAGGGTAGATACACCCTGATCCCCTAGGCCTGCCCAGGTGGTCCCACAAGGACAAAAAAGGTCCACATTTTTTTTTAAAAAACCCTGGTCTGTTTTTTTAAAAATTACCCCCTGGGGGGGGCCAAATCGCGGCAGCATAGTGATAAAGAAGTGTGGGGGGTCCACAATCCCCCCCACACAGCGCAGCCCCTTGGCGCATACTGGAGGCTCCTGGTGGGCTACTTGGCCCCCAGGGACCCCCAGTATGCAAGGGGAATTAGTTCCTATTCTGCAAACACGCCAGGGGTTGCGCTGCAGAGAGGTGTAAAAAAGGGTGTGGCCTCATTACACCTCTCTGCAATGCAGCCCCCTGGCGCATACTGCAGGTTCCAGGTGGGCTAGTTGGCCCCCAGGGACCCCCAGTATGCTAGGGGAATTAGTTCCCCCTCTGCAAACACGCCCGGGGGCTGCGTTGCAGAGAGGTGTAAAAAAGGGTGTGGCCTCATTACACCTCCCTGTAATGCAGCTCCCTGGCTTATACTGGAGGCTCCTGGTGGGCTAGTTGCCCCCCAGGGACCCCCAGTATGCAAGGGGAATTAGTTCCTCCTCTACAAACACGCCAGGGGTTGCGCTGCAGAGTGTTGTAAAAAGGGGGCGTGCCCTCTGAACACCTGCCTGCAAAAATGTAGTAAATCAGTATAAAAAATAACAATTAATACATTTAAAAATTGTCATTTAAAAAACCTTCGAAATTCAATGAAAAAGACCATAGGTTTCAGGCCTTATATAGTTAGGAATTAGCATTTAAAAAACCTTGCAAATTCACTTAAAAAACCATAGGTTTCAGGCCTTATATAGTTAGGAATTAGCTTTGAAAAAACCTTGCAAATTCACTGAAAAAACCATAGGTTTCAGGCCTTATATAGTTAGGAATTAGCATTTTAAAACCTTGCAAATTCACTGAAAAACCATAGGTTTCAGGCCTTATATAGTTAGGAATTAGCATTTAAAAAACCTTGCAAATTCACTGAAAAAACCATAGGTTTCAGGCCTTATATAGTTAGGAATTAGCTTTTAAAAAACCTTTCACTCAAAAAACTATAAGTTTTAGGGGTGTTATAGTTAGCTGGACATTTCACTCATACAAAACCATTGAAATTGCTCCTATATAGTTAGTTGCACTAACTATATTTCGCGCACCCGCAATCCACTGCTGATGATGTCACATATTAGATCATTCATGACATGGTCAGTGACATCACTGATGACATCTCAAATGACATCACTGATTTGTATGAGTGAAATGTCCAGCTAACTATAACACCCCTGAAACGTATAGTTTTTTGAGTGAATATATATATTACCTACTGGCGGTCGCCAGTAGGTATATATAGTTAGGATTTTTTCTCTATGGGATTTTTGAAAATTCTATGTCTAATAACTTTGGCGTTTGTGGACGGAATTGGCTGAAATTTTCAGGAAAATGGAACATTTTGTTTCTGAGCAGCCACTGAAATTTTGGGGGGGGTCGTCAAGGGGGGCCGAGAAAAAAGGGGGGTCCCAAAACGCGTTTTTCCTATGTTAATTTCCATAGGGCGGTTGGCCTCACTTTTAGCCCGAACGGCTGAATGGATTTGCACGAAACTTGGCAAAATTGTAGGGACTGGTAGCCCGATGTGCCTTTGCTAGGTCTCAATATATGTGCTCCAGTGGATTTTGAGAAATTAACGTTCAAAAAAATATATATATCTGTAAGCGCGCTCCGGGCAGCGCCCCGGTTCGCGTACCTGACGCGTAACGGAACTTCGCGAAGCGAAGCTGTTTGGCTCTCCGGTGTCTGTCAACATTCTAAACAGTCCGAAGCGGCCGCCATCTTGTCTCTCGGTATGATCGAGAGACAAGAGGAGGCCAAAACAAAGGGGGAAATGACCATAAGGGGGCATAGTAGATCCTCCCTGACCCCCTAGGTTTGATGTGGAGGCTTTAAAAGGGCCCCGCGGGGCAAAAAAAAAAAAATGTTTGTTTTTTTGCGTGGGGAGCGCCCGGTACGCGCACCGGGAAGCGTTCCGGGGAGCGTACTATAAGGAAAAAAGAATGATAGACTATGATATTTTGAAATATTGTATGTTTATTGATTGTTCTTTTTTTTTTTTTTTTTATTTTTTTATTAAAGTAGCAGTATTAATGATTATTAAATATAAATGTATTTTTGGAATTGTGCACAGTATACTATAAGTATGAATTTACATTATAATCAATTTGGTACTAGTTTATGAATTACATATAAAAATGATTAAAGACTCAAACAATTTTTTAATATTAAATATAATTTTATTTTTCAGATTGTTTTTCAAAATTTAATAGAACGTCTAACATTTGACTGTCCGATATGTCCTCTTGTTGAGTGAACATAACTTCCCACATTTGACCGTCATCATAATGAAGTAAACAATCCACAGATTCTACACATTGAAGAAGTTCATGGTCTCGTGATTCATCCATGAATTCCAAGTCAATGGGTTCAATTATTTCCTCATTGTTCATGTCTAGGACAATTTCAAAGGAAACGTTCTGTTCTCCTTGCATTTTTGTGCTGAAATTTGAATAAAAAATAAATATATCAGTAGAGATAGGGCACTGTTGGGTTTAAGTTCAGACAGGTACTTTTGAGGCATGAAGTAGTACTATTAAAAAGTGCCTGTGAAAAAGCCTATGTAAATTCATAATTATACCACAGAAACCTAAATCAATCCATAATTATAATAAACAAGCCTTTCTCAATGTCTAACTCTTACAGAGGGATAGTATATAACTATCTGAAAATGTTTTCAAATTTATAAACTAATATCTTACCTTTTAAAAACAAGTTTAAGTTGTGAGTGAAAATGATCTTGCAATGTAGTTCAGGAAGTAGTAGTCAAAATGGCTGTGTCTTTCTCTCTTTTTTTATATATATTCAGGTATATAACCAATCAAATGTCAGGTAAAAAAAGTAGAAAATGAAAGTAACATTTTAATTGGTTGTCAATTCCAACACTTCAGATGTGTTTTGTGAAGTAATTTACCTCAGGGTATTTAGAGAGGTCTACAGGCTAAATGGCTAAATGGTATTCCAACCAAATTTGTGAAAATGGTAGGGATTGGTATGTAGTATGAGTTAATCTATATTTGGTGACATTGTCTCCAGGGTTTTTTCTGTAAATTACTTTCCCACCTTTTTTAATGGAGCGCTTCCCGGTGCGCGCCCCGGTACGTGAACTGGCAGCGTTACGGGAGTCCACCATTTTGTGTTTCGGTCGAATTAAGATACAAGATGGAGGGCAAATAATGTTCAGAATGGGTAGAAGGGGGCCCGGTAGACGTATCTTGACCCCCTAGGTTTTCTGAGGGTGGCTGAGGAGGCCCATATGTGCGAAAAAAAAACAATTTTTTAAAAAATTTCGCACGGTTAGCGTCCGGTGCGCGTACCGGGTAGCGCTCCGGGGAGCGTACTTTTTTGAAAATTAGTGAAAAAAGTTAGAGTAAAATAATAATTGTGAGTAGGGTAGCTCTGAAAAGAGCTTTTGGGTCCTGTGGCTGATGTAGGTACCTACAAGTAGGTAGCAATGCACAGTCTTAAATTGAGGATGAAAATTCTGTTCCACTCATTTGAGAAGTGAACTCCATCTCCTCTGTAGATATCTTGCATGTAGTAACGCAAGTTATTGTTGTACATGGAGCCCATTCCATGGTCTCTCATGTAAGCTGAAACAGACCTATTTACATGCTTCCTCGATTTCTCAATTTGTGGACAAAATTGGTTCGATCACCTCCATTTCTGTCTTTGGCATATATTTGAATATACCAAGGCAGTTTGAGGAAAAAGTGCCATCAATTGCTCAAAGGTGTCCTTTAAAAGCATTTCCAGACCTACCCCAGTCAAAGTGCCCAAGTCATTACCTCCACAGTGCACAATTAACAGGTCAGGTTTTGGCAAATGCAAAAAGGTTTTCACCAATGGTATCAATTGGTGACATTTTAATCCTCTGTGGGCAATCCACTTGATTTCCACATTTTGTAAATTGAGGTTAGGTAAATTTCTGTTATCAGCATACCTTTGAGCCCAGTAGATGTAACTATGTCCAACAATCCAGACAGAAAACATGGTGAGAGGAGGTTCTGCTGCAGTCAGATGAAGTGTGGCAATGAAATGGCACTTGAAAAAATAAGAGTTTAAAATGAAAAAAACTGTGGAGTTTCTGTGTTAATGAAGCAGTAGCAGTGATTGGTGGATTTTGATTGCTGAAAACAGAAAGTTAGGGTGCATGGATGAGTTATTTGAAAGATGTAATTTGAATGGTCAAGAAAAAATCATTTTATGAAAGATTGCACTGGATATGCAGGTGTACTGAGAGTTCAGAGTTCAATTGAAACATTGTTGTGTGAACTTGCAAACATCAGAGGTCTTTCAGGAGGTGGTTGCTATGCAAAAAAGGCAGAAAGGGCAGAGGGGGGAAGGGTGTTGATTTGAAAAAAGTGAGGGAAGAGTTTTGATTGGGTGACATGAGAGATATGTGTGATGAATTACAGCTTTTCTGTGCTTTTTATGGCTGCAGACTCTGGAGTGCATACCTTTTGCTCTGCTAAAGACAAATTGGTGTGTTTCTGAGACTGTTTTGAAACTCATAAAGTATTTGCTAAGGTGAGAAAAGATTCATTTAAATTAGATAGAGAATAGTATGGTTTAGGGAGAAAATTATGAAGAAAGTTGTGTATTTAAAATGTTGCTTTGTGTCAAGTGTTTTACAAATAGATTTTGTTTCTTTGTGTTACATAGCCATGTTAAAAGTGACGCAAAAATAGTGCAAGGGTCTTACAAAAATGCTTTCATGTGTCTTAGGGTATTTTAACTCACTTCCCCATGAATGTATGAATATAATTGCTTTACAAGATGTGTTTAAAAACGTTTTTTGAAATCAATTAGGTTTCTTGATATGTACTGCTAGAGTTTCATAGGTTGCTTGGTGCATATTTTCAAGGCTTTTGAGTTCCTTTGATGTAATTTTTCCCATTTTAATTTAAGACCTTTCCCCGTGGTGCAAGGTCCTTGTAAATATGCCCCCATCTGTGCTTGGCAAATTTAGATTTTAATTCTTTGACTAACAAAGCCATGTTAAAATTGACCCAAAAATGTTGCAAGGGCCTTAAAAAAAACGCTTTCATGTGTCTTAGGCCATTTTAAGTCATTTCCCCTTGAATGTATGAATACAATTGCTTTACAAGATGTGTTTAAAAACGTTTTTTGAAATCAATTAGGTTTCTTGATATGTACTGCTAGAGTTTCATAGGTTGCTTGGTGCATATTTTCAAGGCTTTTGAGTTCCTTTGATGTAATTTTTCCCATTTTAATTTAAGACCTTTCCCTGTGGTGCAAGGTCCTTGTAAATACACCCCCATCTGTGCTTGGCAAATTTAGATTTTAATTCTTTGACTAACATAGCCATGTTAAAATTGACCCAAAAATGTTGCAAGGGCTTAAAAAAAACGCTTTCATGTGTCTTAGGGCATTTTAAGTCACTTCCCGATGAATGTAGGTATATAATTGATTTAGATGATGTGTTTAAAAACGATTTTTGAAAACAATTAGGTTTCTTGATATGTACTGCTAGAGCTTCATAGGTTGCTTGGGGCATATTTATAAGGCCTTTGAGTCTCTCTGATGTTATTTTTCCCATTTTAATTTAAGACCTTTCCCTGTGGTGCAAGGTCCTTGTAAATACACCCCCATCTGTGCTTGGCAAATTTAGATCTTATTTTTTGACTTACATAGCCATGTTAAAAGTGATCCAAAAATGGAGCAAGGGCTTAAAAAAAACGCTTTCATGTGTCTTAGGGCATTTTAAGTCACTTCCCGATGAATGTAGGTATATAATTGATTTAGATGATGTGTTTAAAAACGATTTTTGAAAACAATTAGGTTTCTTGATATGTACTGCTAGAGCTTCATAGGTTGCTTTGGGCATATTTATAAGGCCTTTGAGTCTCTCTGATGTTATTTTTCCCATTTTAATTTAAGACCTTTCCCTGTGGTGCAAGGTCCTTGTAAATACACCCCCATCTGTGCTTGGCAAATTTAGATCTTATTTTTTGACTTACATAGCCATGTTAAAAGTGATCCAAAAATGGAGCAAGGGCTTAAAAAAAACGCTTTCATGTGTCTTAGGGCATTTTAAGTCACTTCCCGATGAATGTAGGTATATAATTGATTTAGATGATGTGTTTTAAAACGTTTTTTGACATCAATTAGGTTTCTGGATATGTAGTGCTAGAGTTTCATAGGTTGCTTGGGGCATATTTATAAGGCATTTGAGTCTCTCTGATGTTATTTTTCCCATTTTAATTTAAGACCTATCCCCGTGGTGCAAGTTCCTTGTAAATATGCCCCCATCTGTGCTTGGCAAATTTAGATTTTAATTCTTTGACTAACATAGCCATGTTAAAAACGACCCAAAAATGGTGCAAGGGCCTTAAAAAAACGCTTTCATGTGTCTTAGGCCATTTTAAGTCATTTCGCCTTGAATGTAGGTATATAATTGATTTAGATGATGTGTTTAAAAACGATTTTTGAAATCAATTAGGTTTCTTGATATGTAGTGCTAGAGTTTCATAGGTTGCTTGGGGTATATTTAAAAGGCATTTGAGTCCCTTTGATGTTATTTTTCCCATTTTAATTAAAGACATTTCCCCGTGGTGGAAGGTCCTTGTAAATACACCCCCATGTGTGCTTGGCAAATTTAGATTTTGATTATTTGACTTACATAGCCATGTTCCATACAGTTCTCACCTTCTGCGTAGTCTTTGATATGCTAGACTCCATCTGCACTACGAGATACCTAAGCAAAGGAAACACAGGTGATGTGATTGTGAAATGAGGAAAAGAAACTCCACATTTTTCAATTACATCACCTGTGTTTCCTAAGTTTACGAATGACATTGTGCAGATGAGGTTTAGGCCTGTCCACGGACACAGAAGAGGTCTGGCCTTTGTTCAAGAGTGAAGTGGACATGACTTACTTCATTGGTAGGCCTTCACATGTATTATCTCCTCTGTACTCTTCAACAAGCGTAAATTTCATCTGCAACCCTGAGTAGGCCTCACCTTAAACAAACCTCTGGATAGGCCACACCTTATCGTCATCCTGAATCAATCATTTAAAATGTTAGGGACAGATTTATGATAGGTGTATGCCTCTTTGGCGTCACTGTGCGTCACTTTTGTGACGCAGCGGCGGTGCAAAAGATTTGCTTTGTGGCGACATATTTACAACTTAATGCATCTAGGCAGATGTGTCATGCTGTAAAGTCCCGTGCCACATGAAACCGATGCAGCAGTGATGCAAAAGATGCACCATGTTGCAAGACAGGCCTCACTTCATCTCCAACAAGATAAGAAGCTGAATCTTCTGAAAATGTCAAAATTGTTGTATACACTGCTGAACTACTGTGTACTCTTTGATACGCTAGACTCCATCTGCACTATGAGATACCTAAGCAAAGGAAACACAGGTGATGTGATTGTGAACTGAGGAAAAGAAACTCCACATTTTTCAATTACATCACCTGTGTTTCCTAAGTTTACGAATGACATTGTGCAGATGAGGTTTAGGCCTGTCCACGGACACAGAAGAGGTCTGGCCTTTGTTCAAGAGTGAAGTGGACATGACTTACTTCATTGGTAGGCCTTCACATGTATTATCTCCTCTGTACTCTTCAACAAGCGTAAATTTCATCTGCAACCCTGAGTAGGCCTCACCTTAAACAAACCTCTGGATAGGCCACACCTTATCGTCATCCTGAATCAATCATTTAAAATGTTAGGGACAGATTTATGATAGGTGTATGCCTCTTTTGCGTCACTGTGCGTCAATTTTGTGACGCAGCGGCGGTGCAAAAGATTTGCTATGTGGCGACATATTTACAACTTGATGCATCTAGGCAGATGTGTCATGCTGTAAAGTCCTGTGCCACATGAAACCGATGCAGCAGTGATGCAAAAGATGCACCATGTTGCAAGACAGCCCTCACTTCATCTCCAACAAGATAAGAAGCTGAATCTTCTGTAAATGTCAAAATTGTTGTATACACTGCTGAACTTCTGTGAACTCTTTGATATGCTAGACTCCATCTGCACTATGAGATACCTAAGCAAAGGAAACACAGGTGATGTGATTGTGAAATGAGGAAAAGAAACTCCACATTTTTCAATTACTTCACCTGTGTTTCCTAAGTTTACGAATGACATTGTGCAGATGAGGTTTAGGCCTGTCCACGGACACAGAAGAGGTCTGGCCTTTGTTCAAGAGTGAAGTGGACATGACTTACTTCATTGGTAGGCCTTCACATGTATTATCTCCTCTGTACTCTTCAACAAGCGTAAATTTCATCTGCAACCCTGAGTAGGCCTCACCTTAAACAAACCTCTGGATAGGCCACACCTTATCGTCATCCTGAATCAATCATTCAAAATGTTAGGGACAGATTTATGATAGGTGTATGCCTCTTTTGCGTCACTGTGCGTCACTTTTGTGTCGCAGCGGCGGTGCAAAAGATTTGCTATGTGGCGACATATTTACAACTTGATGCATCTAGGCAGATGTGTCATGCTGTAAAGTCCCGTGCCACATGAAACCGATGCAGCAGTGATGCAAAAGATGCACCATGTTGCAAGACAGGCCTCACTTCATCTCCAACAAGATAAGAAGCTGAATCTTCTGTAAATGACAAAATTGTTGTATACACTGCTGAACTTCTGTGTACTCTTTGATATGCTAGACTCCATCTGCACTATGAGATACCTAAGCAAAGGAAACACAGGTGATGTGATTGTGAAATGAGGAAAAGAAACTCCACATTTTTCAATTACATCACCTGTGTTACCTAAGTTTACGAATGACATTGTGCAGATGAGGTTTAGGCCTGTCCACGGACACAGAAGAGGTCTGGCCCTTGTTCAAGAGTGAAGTGGACATGACTTACTTCATTGGTAGGCCTTCACATGTATTATCCCCTCTGTACTCTTCAACAAGCGTAAATTTCATCTGCAACCCTTAGTAGGCTTCACCTTAAACAAACCTCTGGATAGGCCACACCTTATCGTCATCCTGAATCAATCATTTAAAATGTTAGGGACAGATTTATGATAGGTGTGTGCCTCTTTTGCGTCACTGTGCGTCACTTTTGTGACGCAGCGGTGGTGCAAAAGATTTGCTATGTGGCGACATATTTACAACTTGATGCATCTAGGCAGATGTGTCATGCTGTAAAGTCCTGTGCCACATGAAACCTGTGTCAGTTTTCATATAGGTGTTTTGTTGCAGGGTATGCATTTATTTGCATGAAAGCCCTGTAAAACAACTAACACAGTGAAATTTAGAAGATTTCACTGAGTCAGCTTTATAGCATTGCTGAATCAAATCCTTACGCCTGTTTGAAACAGGCATAAGGAGTGATGCACCATGCAATGTGAGGCTTCCTCCTGTGCATTGCAGTAGACATGTCGCGCTTACGACTTGATTCCTGCAATGTGCTGCTTTTGCAGCACAGATGTGTGACGCATCTGTGCTGTTTTTGCTCAATGGTGCTCCACATTGTAAATGCGGCACACCATGGGTGGCAGAGCAGCGGTGCACATTAACTGGTGCATCCGTGGGGATGCGCCAGTTAACATAAATCTGCCCCTTTACATTTAAGTATGAGCAGGGGACACAGAGTCGGTGAGGCTTATCCAAGGTTAAGAAGAGATGAGTCCTGTTCACTGAAAACTTGGACATAGGCCTCACCTCCTCAGCATCGCTGGACATGGCTAAATAATAGCTGCAAAATGTTACTCTTGTTAAAAAAAAATTACTATTATAATGTCTGAGATTTGTCTCTTACTCTGCAACATCTCATTGTTGTTCTCTTTCTTTAAAGATAACGACAACATCAACCATGAGTGATAATGAGCAATCAGTTGATCTCGACCTTATCATTGAACTTGTAATTGAAACGTCAGTGGAAGTAGATCCCTTGGATGATTTAAATCCTGAGGATGATGAAGAACATGATGAGGATGCCGATTTGTCAGAATTGTATGACATAGGGTGGGAAGCTGACCTGCTTGAGCCTATGGAACTATAAACATTTATTTTTAAAATTTACTTGAAATGAAAAGTAAAAATGTAAACCGTTTCATTTAAAATTAAACACAACTTCAAAAACAGGTTATGTGTAGTGTCTTTAATGAAATAGTAAAATATGCTCATAAAATTAGATCAGATTCACATATAAAACAGCATTCCATTTCTTTGCTACTATTTGTGATTTCTAAATTTGCCAATACACTAAAAATGACAAGTAGTGTGTTAAATTTTTGATGACTGTTATTGATTTACTGTTTGCTAATAGTGGTTAATAAAAAATTTTATTATATTTTACCACAGATTCAACTGCAGATCATTTCAAAATTAAAGAATGCCTTCGAAGGACAGAAGGCGAAAGGCTACCAAACATTAAAGACAGCAGCTTAAAAAATTATTGCAGCAGACCTCTACAATAAAAACTTGTCAAGTCACCAAGAAAGGTCCGGGTAAGATAAAGAAATCATTCATAAGAAACATTTGTAGAAAAAAAAAGTAGTACTACAGAAAATGTTTTAGTCCATAAAAAGAGAAGCAATTTAAACGGAAAGGGAAGGCCAATCAAAAATGTTACTGCTAGAGCAGGAGATAACTCTGTGCATGGCAGTAGAAGGAAAAATCAGTTTAGGGACATTCGTAGACGAATGTTCCGCAACAGGGTAATTGGCAATTTGTTAAAAAATATTAAGAAAGGTCAGCAGAAAGTGGTTTTTTATAAGAGAAAAAAAAATTGAGAAAGTAATTGATCAGGCACTTGAAATTAAGCGAAAGTTATTTATTTTGATAATCAATAGAATTAGGAAGCTAAACAAGGCAATTTATGATTTCAAAACAAATAGTAGATGGAAGAGAACAGTTAATCGTAGTAATTTTTGTGAAGTTTTTTCAGGAGAATGGATGCATAGTTCAAGTTGTGAGGCATTTTTTAATGAGGAGAGTTATTTCCAGGATAATTATTTGGTGCATGCAGTTGACATCAGTGGTCGAGCTTATGAGGTGAAAGATGGTTGTCCAGTTGAAAAAGAAAAACTTGTGACAACAGAGGCAGAAGAGGTGTTAGGTAATGAGGTTTTAGGAAGACGTCCTAAGGGACCTGTGTACACCTGGAAGTGTAGTAGTATTTGCAGTGTGCGACAGGATTCCATCAATTTGCTTTGTGATTTTGTACGGACATTTAATAAGAAAGGTTTGAAGCAGAAAATGAAGTTGTTGCAAGAATTAGATCCTTGCAGAGTGAGAGAAGTGACAGGTTTGCATGGTCATTCACTGGCTTGTCTTTCCAGGAGAGTATGCCAGAGTGTTTTTCATCATTTCAGGATGCTAGCAGTGCATCATAATAAAGTGAGGAAATTAGTTAGAATGTTGTATTATGCTAAGAGTCCAGCAGTTATGCTTAAACAATTGTGCACTGCTCTTTTGCATGGTTCTGAAATAGATGTGAAGAATATTTGTGAAGAAATTGAGTTTTGTTACTTTGGAAGTAAAGAGGAGAATGTTGAAATTGACCCAGAAGAAGAGGGTAATGTGGAAGATAGTGTACAGGTTTCCAGTACAGATAATTTTCAGAAGGAAATTGCCACGTTTCAGGTGAAATCAAGTGAGAGGCCTAATTTCACTTGTGTGTGTTGTCGACGCACTTATTATAAGAATCAGACTAAGTTAGTGGATTTATATGCAAAAAGTGAAAGGGAAAATAATAGTGAATGGAAGGATTTTGCAACATACTTGATGGTAGAAAATTGTTTTGATTTGGGATTGGATCAACGTGTGTGTACTTATTGTTGTAACAAATTAAATCAAAACCAGATGCCTGCTAGAGCGGTTCATAATAATCTGGAATTGGTTGAGATTCCTTCTGAATTGAAGGATTTAATTACTTATGAATCTATTTTGATTCAAAGTATCCATCCCTTTCAGGCTATTGTAAGAATGGAGCCAAAGACAGGGAAATTGCCTCCATCAGATTTACAGAGAGGATTAAAGGGAAGAGTTGTTTATTTGCCTCTAGATTTGAAGAAAAACATTAATACAATTGGAGTAGAAAAAGTGGAAGAGGAACCTCTGGTTATCTTATTTAATGGGGTTCCGACAAAGAGTAAGAAAATATGGCAAGATTTAGTGGATGTTAGGAAAGTCAAAAAGGCAACATTGTATTTGAAAAAAACAATAAGTACTATAAGAATGTATATGTTGCAGAAGAGGAAGTAAGTGAAGAAGAGGATAGCGATTTGTGTGCTGGTCAAATTGAGAAAGTAGAACCCTCTAAAAGTGAAGAAATATATGAACATTATAGTGTTCATCCTTTGCATTCCAAGGAAGTCATGGGGAATGCTATTGAGTTGTTTCAAATGAAAAAAGCCAAAGGGAGTCCCATTAGTGTTTGGGAGGAAAGTTTGGAAGGTCGGTGTTTCCCACAGCTATTTCCAACAGGTCAAGGAGGAGGATATGATGAGCGAACTCATCAAATTCCTGCTTCTGAATACCGGACTTTACGATTGTATGCAGAAGATCCTAGGTTTCGACAATGCATTCCCTATTTGTTTCATCTCCTGTTTGAAAGCGATCTGTCTGGACTGTCATATGCAGTGAACCACATCTTGAAAAGTGGTGTATAGCTGCAAAATATCTCGGCAAGTGACTTTATGGATAAAGTCAATGTGCAAGACAGTATTTTGGATTCTCACCTGATTAATCTCATGGCGTGTCAGCGTGGTACTAATGAGTACTGGTACCGTCGTCATGGTGATTTAAAATGTATGCTGAGGAACTTAGGAACTCCCACATGGTTCCTCACTCTCAGCTGTGCCGAGTATGGCTGGGAAGACTTACTTGAATTTCTACGAGAGGCAAATGGAAACATTGAAAATATCGAATTCAAGACACCCGGAGAACTGTGCTCTTTGGATCCAGTGGATGTATGCAGGTACTTCAATCATAGATTTGAAGCTATGATGTCTTTCATCATGAACAAGAGAAATCCACCTCTTGGAGAGGTGTTGGATTTCTTCTGGAGAAAGGAGTACCAAGCAAGAGGTGCTCCTCATATACATATGCTGCTGTGGATCAAGGATTCACCTAAATTTGGAACAGATCCAGAAGACTTAGTGATGAGTTTCATAGAACAGTATTCTACATGTGCTGTTCCAAACGCAAAGGAGGACAAAAGCCTAAGAGAACAAGTTCTACGCTTCCAAAGCCATCGTTGCGGAAAGTACTGTCGTCGTAAATTCAGAAACAAGGACAAGTTCTACACCAAATGCCTTTCCACGACCGGTGATTTCTAAAGGAAGAGTGAACAGTTTGATGTCTTCGCTGCGACATAATGTGATGAAGAAATCACCTAAAAACACATACAATTTAAAAAGGAACGAAGAGTCCAAGTATATCAACGACTACAACCCAGTGATTTTGTCCATGTGGAATGCTAACATGGATATACAGTTTGTGGCTGATAACTGTATGGCTGTGGCTCGGTATGTGACATCTTACATCACCAAAAAAGAAAAGACAGAATTGAAGGATATGTGGGAGGACATTTCCCATGAAAAGAGCCTCAGTAAGAAGTTGTACAGTTTCAGTCTGAAGATGTTGTCACATCGAGAAATCGGAGCTTACGAATGTTCTGACCGGTTGTCTTCAGCAAGTCTCTATGCCAAATCCAGGAGTATCGTTTGGGCGAGTCTTGGTCTTGCTGCAACGCGTAATAGAGTTCTGAAACCTGTGCGGGAAATTGAGTATTTGGCGGAAAAAGAGCCAAACAGTACTGATATTTTGAAGACCAACATGTTGGATACATATTATCCAAATAGAAGCAGACACCTCGAGAATGTTTGTCTGTATGAGGTTCTACAAAATTACATATTCAAGAGGAACATCAAAGAAGATATTGATAAAGGAGTGTATGCTGTAATTGGAAGTGAGGGATGTCTCTTCAAGCAAAGAAAATGCCACTTGGTAAACCATCGAAAATTGAGTGGCGAATCTCCTGAAAAAAAAGAGTTTTTCTATTTAGCACTTTTGCAACTTTTCAAGCCTTGGCGTGCAGAAGAGGAACTGCTTGGAGATTTCCTCTGTTACGAAGACTCTTTCAATGCCGCCAAGGAGACCATAGAATGTCCTGTTTTTCTCAAATATCTAGAAATGTTGAATGCGGAAATCGAGCAGGAAGCAACGATTGCAGCCGAGATTGCTAGAGACAGTTCTCAGGACAGTCAGAGTTCTGTTTCATTGAGTCAGGATCCACTAGGAGGACCAGTTATCGAAAATGAAGCTGCCACTGCCATGATTGAAGTGGAAAGAGCCATGGCACATGCTCAGGAGGATGCGGTTAACTTAGAAGACTTGGAAAGAAAACTCAACATTGAGCAGAGGAAAATATATGACGAAGTTACCAACCACATTGATCATGGATTAAGTCATGAGAAGAAAGAGTGCTCATGTACGTCGTTGAAACCTGTCCGACTGTACGTGAGTGGAGAAGCGGGAACTGGAAAAAGTTTCCTCATTAAAGCAATTTCATGTTATTTGCAGAAAAGGACTGAGTCATCGCTGTCTTGTGTTGTCACCGCTCCAACTGGACTGGCAGCACATAACATTAAAGGTATTACTTTGCATCATCTACTGATGCTGCCAGTGGAGCATGATAACAAATTACAATACCACAAGTTATCTGGAGATGCTTGTTGTGAAGTTTCAAGAGTCTTGAAGAAAATGAAACTTCTTATCATTGACGAAGTAAGCATGGTTTCCAATGTCATGCTTGCCTTTGTGCATTTGAGAATGCAAGAAGTTCTCAAAACAGAGTATGATGTGTTATTTGGTGGCAAACGCATCATTGTTTTCGGTGATCTTCTGCAGCTGACACCAGTGAAAGGACAACCTGTGTTCAAAATGCTCACGCATGAAGATACCAGGAAGTGCCTAGGGAGCATTGGCAACGTCAATATATGGTTAAACTTCAATTATGCTGAACTGCATGAAAATATGCGTCAGGCGAAGGATGAAGATTACAAGAATATTCTACAAGATGTTAGAATCGGAAAAGTGACCGAGCATGGGAAAGAAGCTTTACATGCACGATTACTGTCAAATTTGTATCCAGAACAAGACGTTGTGCCTGAGAATATTTTTCAGAAAATTACTGAGAAGAAATCTGGAATATGTTTGATGCCAACTCTTGCAGAATGTGCCATCTTCAACAACAAAATGTTGTATTTAGAAAACCAAGATATTGTGAAACTGGAAGCTATTGACAGAGTAGAGCATATGGGATCAACAATTATTTTGTCTGAGAATTTGAAATCAAAATTGGATTCATTAGAGAAGAGTATATCTAAAACTGCGGGTTTTGAAAAGACTCTGAATGTGTGCTTAAATTGCCGTATAATTTTAAGAAGGAATTTACATGTTGAAAGAGGTCTGGTAAATGGATCAATGGGTAATGTTGTTGATTTTGTGAAATACAGAAATAGGGATGAAATTGAATTTTTAAAAATTAAATTTGATGGCATTGACGAAGTACAGCTAATTGGTCATTACTCTGCTAGGTTTTTGCTTGTGAAAGACTTATATGTTCGCCGTAAGCAGTTTCCTGTTTGCTTGGCATATGAGGTGACAATCCATAAATCGCAAGGTTTAAGTGTAGACAGTGCATTGGTGAATATTGGCAGTTCTGTGTTCAAGGAGGGTAAGGCATATGTGGCATTGTCACGAGTCAGAACTTTATCGGGATTGTACTTGATTGAGGGTGATGTCACAAACATTTGTGCGGATCTAGACTGTGTTAAGGAATACAATAGGTTAAGAAGAGAGTATGCACCACATTTGCCTCAATATCCTTTGTTTGAGAAACGTGTGGTAGGCCGGAAACGAAGAAATGTGACCAATAGTAGGGAGGTTGTAGCAAAAAGACGAAAAGTCGATGAACCAGAAATTATAAGCAGAAAGGAAAAGGATTTTGTTGAAGATGTTGTTGGTGTTCAATTTGAAAACAGTTCTGGTGTCAACTGCTATGCTAATGTAGTGGTTAATGTTTTGTTTTCTCTAGAAACTTTAAAACAAGAGATTGTGGTCAATTCGGATCAGAGATTTTGCAGTTTGTTGAATTCTGTGTTAGAGAAATGTAGCACTGATAGAACAAAAATAGAAAGTGTGTCTGAAATTCGAAATCTGTTAGACAGATGTTCAGGTCAAACACAATTCTCTCAAAACATTCAGCAAGATTGTCAGGAGTTTTTAATGTATATGCTTGATGTATTGCATGATGAAGGTGTAGATGTAGATCATCTGTTTGGGCTTTCTTATCAATGGCAGCATGACTGCGAGAACTGTAGGGTATCAAGTACTACTAGTGTAGACTCAGAAAAATGTATATATTTAACTTTGCCAGACAGTAAATCAGTGTCCTTTAATAAGCTAGTAAAAGCAGCTGATCACAACATGGAGTGTAGCCAATGTAAGTCTGAAATGTTGTCAACATTATTTATACGAACAAATGGCCAGTATGTTATTTTAATGTTCCAACGATGTAGGCCTGATGGAACAAAATTGACAACTTTGATAAAAAAATTTGTGGCTTCACACTTGTCAATATCAGGAAGGACTTTTGTAACTGCAGCAATTATATATCATGACGGTCCTTCAATAACATCAGGACATTACACAGCTTATTTAAAGTCTAGAAATGGCTGGTCATTCTGCAATGATTCTGTTTTAACTTTTAAAAAAAATTGCCTTTTGACCTTAAAAATTCTTACCTGGTGTTTTTAAAACCAAAATTTTAGGGAAGGAATCTCAGGATTTGCTCTGAGGAATTTCAAGAGGTTCTAATGGCTCCTACACAATTTGGCCTTGAGGATAAGTGTAGTACAGAGTCAAAAGTTATTTTTGAGTTTTAAATAGTTCCTGGAAAAAAAGAAGGTTTTCTTACAGAAAGTGGTGGGCACGGATTAGTTAAAGGACAACAGAGTATTTCCTAAAGCAAACGGTGTTCTTACCATAACACTTGACGTCATGGAAAAATAGCTGCACTTTGAATGAGTTCAGAAAAACTGTTTCTTTTTATAAGCTAATTCAAGCAGCCAATAAAAACATGGAGTAGATGTAATGTAAGTCTGCAATGCTGTCTAGATTATTTGACCAAACTTTTGGTTATAATGTCATTTTAAAATTCCAACTATATAAACCTGATGAAAGTAAGTCTTCAACTTTAATTACAAATGTTGTGGCTACACAGTCGTTTATTTTAGGAAGAACATTTTTAACTGCAGCTATTATATGACATGATGGTCCTTTGACAAGATCCGCTTATTACACAGCTTATTGAAAATGTAAAAAAAGCTGCTGTTTCGTAAATGATTCCTATTTGACTACGATACAATGTTGCCTTTTTACTTAAAAATATTCTTACTTTCTGTTTTCAGAAAAGAGAATTTAGGGTAGGTAACTGGTCTATAATGATTCTAGGGGTTGATATAATTTTATCAACTGTTTTAAATTGCTTTGTGATTAAAAGTGATGTAGAGAATTAAATAATTGTAGTAGTCATAGAGGTAGTGTAAGTCTGCTTCATAGTAAGCAGTATCAGTGTCATAGGAAATGTGGAACATGAGTGAGCAAGAAGGGTAAGATATTACTAGTCCAGGATTCTGAAAGTGATCTTGAACGTTTTCTTTCTCAAAGTTGCGGAAATACAAAATGACGGGATTTGCTTAGAAGAATTCCAAGAGTTATAAATGGCTCTTACACGATTTGGCCTTGTGGAAACGTGTGGTAGAGAGCAAGAAGTCATTTATTGTATGTAACATATTTTTCAAAACGATGGAGGTTTTCTTTCAGAAAGTGGCGGGCTGAAAATAATAGCAGCACAACAGAGTGTAAGCTGTTCATAGGACATCATTCGACGTCATGGAAAGTAAGTTAATTTTAAGGAGTTCTGATTTCTGATTTGTCATGTTGTATGGGTTTTTTAAACACAATCATTTTGATTGTGGTTTTTTTTCCCCGCTGTTATATGATGAATACCTTCAAGTCAATGTTTTTAGTGAAATTTGATAAATTCTGAGAACAGCATAAATAAACCATTTAACATGTATAATTAATTCTGTACTTTTTGTATTTATGATATACATTTAGAAATGTGTAGTAGACATGAAGAAGCTGAGGCTTCTGTAAGTGTCAAAGTTGTTGCATACAGTGCTCACATTCTACGTAGGCTTTCATATGATAGACTACATTTCCACAATGAGATACCTAAGCAAAGGAAACACAGGTGATGTGATTGTGAAATGAGGAAAAGAAACTCCACATTTTTCAATTACATTACCTGTGTTTCCTAACATTACGAATCACATTGTGCAGATGAGGTTTAGGCCTGTCCAGAGAGATAGAGGAGGTCTGGCCTTTGTTCAAGAGTGCAGTGGACATGACTCACTTCGTTGGTAGGCCTGCACATGTATTATCTCCTCTGTACTTTTCAAGAAGCTAAATTTCATCTGCAAAACTGAGTAGGACTCACCTGAAAGAAATCTGTGGATAGGCTACACCTTATCAGCATCTAGAAACAATCATTTAAAATGTTACGGGCAGTTTTATGAAGGCTGTGTGCCTCTTTTGCGCCGCTGTTCCGTCACTTTTGTGTAAAAGATGCACCATGTTGCAAGATAGGCCTCAGTTCATTTCCATCAAGATACCGTCACTTTAAAATGTATATAATTAGGACTGTGTGGGGGGCATGCAGAAGCTGAGGCTTCAGTAAGTGTCAAAGTTGTTGCATGCAGTGCGTACTCTTTCATATGCTGGACTACATCTGCACAATGAGATACCTAACCAAAGGAAACACAAGTGATGTGATTGTGAAATGAGCAAAAGAAATTGCACGTTTTTCAAATACATTACCTGTGTTTCCTAACATTACGAATCACATTGTGCAGATGAAGTTTAGGCTTGTCCAGGGAAACAGAGGAGGTCTGAACTTTATTGGTAGGCCTGCACATGTATTATCTCCTCTGTACTCTTCAACAAGCCTAAATTTCATATGCAACCCTGAGTAGGCCTCACCTGAAACAAACATCTGGATAGGACACACCTTATTGCCATCCTGAAATAATCATTTAAAATGTTAGGAACAGTTTTATGATGATTGTGCACCTCTTTTGCGCTGCCATTGCGTCACTTTTGTGAGACAACAGCAGTGCAAAAGATGCACCATGTTCCAAGATAGGCCTCACTTCATCTGCATCAAGATACTGTTAGTTTAAAATGTATATCTTTAGGATTGTGTAGGGGGCCTGGAGAAGCAGAGGCTTCTGTAAGTGTCAAAGTTGTTGAAAAACTGTTTGTCCTTCAATCTTTTCCCTTGTCTTTTCTAATTTTTAAATACATGTTTTAATATTTTTCAAATGTTTGTTCTCTCTTTCACAGATTGAAAGTATAAAAATAACAAGTGACTAATTTAACGACAATTATAAGGTAAATGTTTTGTACTCTTTTCGTTACATTTCTATCACATTTAACTACTATTAGTTCCACTGCTTCATTTCTTTAACCCTCACTTTCCTGCCTTTGCTACTTCCCTCATTCCTTTCTCTATTACTTACTTACTCTACTCCTTCCACTCCTTTTCTCAGTCCCTCTCTTCTCATAGTTCCTCACTCTTGTTCACTCACTCCGTCTCTATTACTCTCACTGTCTCTGACTGATCACTCTTTCACTACTTGTTCATTATGCTTTCTCTGTGTAGTTGAAGCACACTAAGGGGCATATTATGAACACAGCCAATAAAATTATTGCTGCTTTTATCGGCAGAAAACTGCTGCAAAAGCGGCTTTAGCGGCAGTTTTCTGCCGCAAAAGCGGCTTTAGCGACACATTTCTGCCAATAAAAGCTGCGAAACTTTTATTGCCTATGTTGATAATATGCCCCTATGTTATTTACATTTCTTTGCTGTTTCAATTATTCCTTTTCTGTTACTTCTTCTTTTCTGCTTTCTGTTTTTTCTCTCTGTTAATCCACATGTTTTAATCTTATTTTGAACATTCACTCACATTCTCTAGGAAACTCTTCTTTGTTATTCTTCTACTCTCCTTTTTTTCTTTCACTTCCTTATCTATTTTGTTTTTCACAATTATACCCTCTTCCATCTTTTCTTCGGTAAATAGATCTATTAAACAGTATCTCTGGTTTAGTCCCTATAGCTGTCTTTCTTTTAACATTACTCTCTGTTTACTTCCCTTATACCCACTCTTCTTTTTTTTTTTTTAAATGTTTGGTTCGCTCCCGGTTCGCGTACCGGGGAGCGAACCGGGAAGCGAACCAAAAGAAATAGAGGTTGCCAGAGTGCTAAACATTCTAGCAATTTTTTTATAAAGGGGAGGTAGTTCTGAAAAGAACTTTTTTTAATGTTTTTGTTGTTTTATATATATTTTATTTTTTCTGAACATTTTTTGTTTTTTTTGTATTTTTTGAACAATTTTATGTTTTTTTGGGGGGGAAACAACGAAAAACAGGCATTAGAAAGGGCTCAACAGGAGCAAAAATGTTTTTATTTTTTGGGGCGTTTTGAGCATTTGTGGTTTTCATATGCTCTGTTTATCAAATTGATGCTCATATTTGCACATGAGAGTAAGTTACCACAATAAAGACACACTATCTTCATGTGCACAAAATTTTCTTGAATGTTTGGCACTGTTTCCCGTGCCTCTGGCCCCGACAGAGTTACCTGTGCCGATGTACTGGCCACAGGAGTTGGTGGGTTGTCTTGGAGGTCACTCATCTCTGCCATGCTGTAATTCAGTGGATGCCACCTCTGCATATGACGGTGCATAGTATAGTTGCCGAAACTATACTTTTTATTTGTGCCTCTAGATAAATCTTCTTTGCATATGAGGCATGTCACATAGCGAGCATTCACTTTTTTTGTCCTTGAGGAAAAGAAAAAAACTGCCAAATAAAACTATTTTTGTGGTGAGATATCCGTGGCTCCTCACGTAAAAACTGTCTTGGCTGTACTTCCTCTTCCTCTTCTTCATCCTCTTCCTCCTCTGTGTTGGGAAGGAACTGTGGAGGTGGTCCTCTCTTCCTTGGTGGTGGTGGTGGTGGTGGGGGTGCACCAGCTGCAGCTACTACTGAAGCCATTTTCTACTAAGCAAAATAGGTCTTTCTTTCACAAAGTTGAAAGTCAGAGTGAGAAAAAAGGTGGGGGCTTTCATCATTTTGGAAAAAAAATAGTTCTAATCCAATGAAAAGTGTTATTTTTAGGTCACATGACCTAGCCTTACATCATTAGGAAACCAAAAGTGAAATGAACCAATGAAAAGTTTTATTAACAAGTCACATGACCTGTTACGCTTACGTTACGCGCTGCGGGCCGCGCCCCGGATCGCTTCCGGGGAGCTGCACATCGCGCCTCGGTTCGCGTACCGGAGCACTTCTGGGTGCGCTAACGCGGCGCGTCATAAGACGCATTACGCGACAACGCGATACGTCGTGCTTCCGCGACGCGTCACGATGTTGATTTCTAACTCGGCAGTTCCGCTAACGGAACGTTTACCGGTTCACGTACCGAGTCGCGGCACCAAATTGAGCTAACGGAAAGCTACCCGGTTCGCGGACCGGGAGCGAACCAAAACATAATAATACATTTTTTTTTTATTAATAAACATATAAAATATATTTTTTGATTTAAAGAAGAATACATTTTAAAGCTTTTGATATTTGCTATTAAAAAACCATTGAAATTCACAGAAAAAACCATAGGTTATAGACCATATATAGTTAGGAATTAGCATTTACAAAACCTTGAAAATTCACTGAAAAAACCATAGGTTATAGACCATATATAGTTAGGAATTAGCATTTAAAAAACCTTTTTTTTACTCACACAAAACCATTGAAATTCCATATATAGTTAGTTGTACTAACTATATATCGCGCACCCGCAATCCACTGCTGATCATGTCACATATTACATCATTCATGACATGGTCAGTGACATCACTGATGACATCACTGATGACATCTCAAATGACATCACTGATGACATCACTGATGACATCTCAAATGACATCACTGATGACATCACTGATGACATCTCAAATGACATCATTGATGATATCACTGATGACATCACTGATGACATCATTGATGACATCTCAAATGACATCACCGATGACATCACTGATGACATCACTGATCACATCTCAAAATACATCACTGATGACATCACTGATGACATTAGTCATGTGATAATATGATGAATCTCTTCAGACTCTAATAAAAACTTAGATACACTCAGTGTAAACAGACACTCACAGACTGTCACTCATCCATGGAGTTACTCACACACCTAGTCAGTCATGCAAAGAATCAATCTCACATCCATTTCCTCAACTATACAGTTATACACACCTTACTTATTCAAACATATACTAACACATATTTACTCTCTTATACAATCCCTGATACAAGTTCACAATGATCCATACAGCCACTCACACATTCACTGGCTCTTATGCATAGTTATTTATATATGTCAACTCTCACATGTACTGTGTTTTACATATGTACTTACTTTGACATGTAGCACTTAGATATCCATTCACTCACCAATACACTCATGCACACAGTCAACCGCCCATACAGCTGTTTCCACATGCACTTTTGAACCCATACATCTAGTGAATCAACTGCTCACACATCTATGCACAGAGTTATACACCTCCCAGCCACCCACACACACACTCAGTCTCCCATACAAATACTTAGGCAATCAACCAATAACCCATATAGTTACTCATATAGCTACTGATCAACACATGCAGCAGTTTACAGAACAACAGACATAATGATGCACAAATTAAAACAGTTTAGTCACTAACCCATGCACTCAGTGAGACACATTTAATCAGTCACTCATACAGTCAGTCATGCACCTAATAAATCCTTCATCCAGACACTTATAAATCCACTCATTCTTCAATATGTAAGACATATTTTAACTTTACAGAAACATACAGTCACTGGATGTTGTCATCAGTGATGTCATCAGTGATGTCATTTGAGATGTCATCAGTGATGTCATCAGTGATGTCATTTGAGATTTCATCAGTGATGTCATCAGTGATGTCACTGACCATGTCATGAATGATGTGACATGATCAGCAGTGGATTGCGGGTGCGCGATATATAGTTAGTACAACTAACTATATATGGAATTTCAATGGTTTTGTGTGAGTAAAAAAAAGGTTTTGTAAATGCTAATTCCTAACTATATATGGTCTATAACCTATGGTTTTTTCAGTGAATATATATATACATATATAAACATATATAATCAGCATATCTATATAAATACAAATATAAATGCATGCATACATATACATATATGCATAAATATTCATGTTATTTACATGAAAGTTTGAAAAACACTAATAAAAGCAAAGCTAAAAAGCCACCTCATTACAAACAGAATGGCTTTAACTTAAACGAGGGCGAGATCTATTGCATTATCAAGGCTTGTTTACTTTGGTTCCATCAAGAAGGCATTCAGATGTGTCACACATTTGCCATAAATTCTGAATGTTAGCACTCTAGTTGCTCATTAGATCACTGTAATAAAGCTACTGCTCACCAGGGAAGTCTGCTGCTGGTATTCAAAGTGCATGTTTCAGTCTGCATGTCAGAATATTTTTAATGAAATAGAAGAGGATTTGAGAAGTCAAAATATGCCCTAATTTTTCTTTCTTCAGCACTAATCATAATTTCTATGGGAAAATGAACCCCCTCATTTTGTTCCTTTGCAAATTAAATGTTTTAAGTGTTACCACTTTATTCCAATCAAGATGACTTCAGGTGTGCCATACTTTTGTCATAAGTAAGACTGTTAGCGCTCTAGTTGTTCTTTAGAACACTCTGGGACATTCTGTCATTGGGCTATACTTGGGCTACATCTGGGGGATATTTGTGCTACATTTGGGCTCTTTTGTCTCTGGTGGACATATTGGGAGACTTATTTGTTATGAAGTTTCCTAATTTACTCATTTACCACAGTCTCCTCAGTAGGAAATACTTTCAGTTTTCTACTTTGATTCCATCAAGAAGGCATTTAGATGTGACACACATTTGCCATAAATTCAGAATGTTAGCACGCTAGTTGCTTATTAGATCACTGTAGTAAAGCTACTGCTCACCAGGGAAGTCTGCTGCTGGTATTGAAAGTGCATGTTTCAGTCTGCACGTCAGAATTTTGTTAATGAAATAGAAGGGGATTTGAGAAGTCACTCAAAATGTGCCCTAATTTTTCTTTCTGAAGCACTAATCATACTTTCACTGGCAAAATGTAAGACTGTTAGCGCTCTAGTTGTTCTTTAGAACACTCTGAGACATTCTGTCATTGGGCTATACTTGGGCTACATCTGAGTGGTATTTGGGCTACATTTGGGCTCTTTTGTCTCTGGTGGCCATCTTGGGAGACTGCATGTCAGTGTTTTTTAATGAAATAGAAGAGGATTTGAGAAGTCACTCAAAATGTGCCCTAATTTTTCTTTCTGCAGCACTAATCATACTTTCTATGGCAAAATATACCCCCTCATTGTGCTCCTTTTTAAATTAAATGTTTTAACAGTTACCACTTTATTCCAATCAAGATGGCTTCAGGTGTGCCATACCTTTGTAATAAGTAGGACTGTTAGCGCTCTAGTTGTTCTTTAGAATACTCTGGAAAGCTGCAGTAGAACACAAAGGAATCAACTGACAGTCTCTGTCCTTGTTGGATGTACATGTTTTACTTAGAATGTCAGATTTCATTCTCACATGACTGAGAAAGATAATGTGAATTTACAGAAAATATGCATTCAGTTTAGCTTATAGATCCCCTTCCAAACCACTGTGGGAAAAGCATGAGATAATAGTTTTCTTTCAAACATGATTCATGATATCCCAGCAGAAGGCTTTTTCACATGGTAAAATCACCTTAGAACACACCACAATTCCTAAAATGAGTATGGTACCATCAACAAATAATTTATAATGTAACTAAAGTCCTAAAACCTTCTATTTACTGCAATGTTTTTTAATGAGGTGCTATCATGTATATTGGTCCCAAGATGGCTGCCAACACTTCTTGGATAAAGTGCTGACAGCCAATCAGATCTCACGATATGATGTGTGGTTAGGCTCCGCCCAGATATATATATTTTTTTCTTTTGATTTTCTCAGGAACTACTGGAGGGATTTACACCATTTAACCAAAAGGGTGATCTGCGTACCAGACCCTATAATTTTCCCAAATTTGGTGTAATTCCGTTCAGCGGTTCGGGCTGTAGCCGTGTGTTTTTTTAAATCACGGGGTACGCGTACCAACATTTTTTGGGGGCCTGGGGGGTCCTTGTGGGACCCCCTGAGCAGGCCTAGGGGGTCAGGGTGCTTCTACCCTGCCCCCTTTTTGAGTTCTACACGTTTGTTTTTCTGCTTTCCTGTGCCTCAGTCTACCAAGGTACAAGATGGCTGCCAACAATTTCTGTTTTGGAGTGTTGACAGACATTGGCAGCCAATCAGAATGCAGCTCGTACTCGGGAAGGTACAGAGTACAGTAAGCTTACAGTAAGCTTATATAGATATATACATTTGATCAAATTCAATTTTCTCAACAACTACTGAAGGGATTTACACCATTTAAACAAAAGGCCGCACTGCGTACCAGTCCCTATCATTTTGCCAAGTTTGGTGTAATTCCGTTCAGCGGTTCGGGCTGTAGCCGTGTCTAATCGTCCTATGGAAAATAACATGGGGAAAACACGTTTTGGGACCCCCCTTTTTTCTCAGCCCCCCACTTGACGAATCCCCCCAATACTTTCAGGGAAGGAGCGGAGCGGAGCGGGCCATCTTCTTTGAGAAATTTGCAGAGATTTATCAACCGGCGCCAAAGTTATTCCCAATAGAATGTTGCGAATTTCCTATGGAAACTAGGTCCTAACTATATATACCTACTGGCGACCGCCAGTAGGTAATATATATATATATATATGTGATGTCATCAGTGATGTCATTTGAGATGTCATCAGTGATGTCACTGACCATGTCATGAATGATGTAATATGTGACATCATCAGCAGTGGATTGCGGGTGCGCGAAATATAGTTAGTGCAACTAACTATATAGGAGCAATTTCAATGGATTTGTATGAGTGAAATGTCCAGCTAACTATAACACCCCTAAAACTTATAGTTTTTTGAGTGAATTTTAAAGGTTTTTTAAATGTTAATTCCTAACTATATAAGGCCTGAAACCTATGGTTTTTTCAGTGAATTTCAAAGGTTTTTTAAATGCTAATTCCGAACTATATAAGGCCAGAAACCTATGGTTTTTTCAGTGAATTTGCAAGGTTTTTTAAATTCTAATTCCTAACTATATAAGGCCTGAAATCTATGTTTTTTTCAGTGAATTTCAAAGGTTTTTTTAATGCTAATTCCTAACTATATAAGACCTGAAAGCCCACCAGGAATCTCCAGTATGTGCCAGGGGACTGCATTGCAGAGAGGTGTAATGAAGCCACTCCCCTTTTTACACCTCTCTGCAACGCAGCCCCCGGGCGTGTTTGCAGAGGGGGAACTAATTCCCCTTGCATACTGGGAGTCCCTTGGGGCCAACTAGCCCACCTTGAACCTGCAGTATGCGCCTGGGAGCTGCATTGCAGAGAGGTGTAATGAGGCCACACCCTTTTTACACCTCTCTGCAACGCAGCCCTCATGCATGGTTGAAGAGGGGGAACTAATTCCCCTTGCATACTGGGGGCCCCTGGGGGCCAATTAGCCCACTTGGAACCTCCAGTATGCACCAGGGGGCTGCATTGCAGAGAGGTGTACTGAGGCTATGCCCCTTGTTACACCTCTCTGCAACGCAGCCCCCTGGCGCATTTGCAGAGGGGGAACTAATTCCCCTTGCATACTGGGGGTCCCTGGGGGCCAACTAGCCCACCATGAGCCTCCAGTATGCGCCAGGGGGCTGCATTGCAGAGAGGTGTAATGAGGCCACACCCTTTTTTACACCTTTCTGCAACGCAGCCCCCGTGCATGTTTGAAGAGGGGGACATAGATCCACTTGCATACTGGGGGTCTCTGGGGACCAACTAGCCCACCTGGAACCTCCAGTATGCACCAGGGGGCTGCATTGCACAGAGGTGTCATGAGGCTATGCCCCTTTTTACACCTCTCTGCAACGCAGTTCACTGGCGCGTTTGCAGAGGGGGGACTAATTCCCCTTGCATACTGGGGGTCCCTGGGCCATATCTGCCCAAACGCCGATATTCCGAACGATTGAAAATGACTTTTATTGAGAAACATTTGGATTTGGATTATCATGTCTATACTTTAGAATTTTTGAAAGACTGACTTTGAGGATGCTATAAATTACTCAAGTCTGCCAGAATTGTGTGGGTAAAATTGATACCTAGTCACTTTGAATAAGAATGTACTTACGTCTCGTCTAACATTTGTAAGAAATATGTAGTTATATGACAACAGGATACCGACATAACTTGAAGGAAATAAGAACGCCCTGAAGAAGTTCTGTTGTACAGAACGAAACGCGTCGGCTGGCTGTGGTACATAAACTTAAGGAAAATAAAAGCATTTGAATATACACCAAGATTCAGCGCTTCAATAAGGACTCTAAGTGATATGATTTGATTGGACTTATTGTGCAAGTGGTGCTGTGCCAAACTTTGAAATATTCTCCACTACTCTCTACTACTTACTCTCTACTACTCCACTACTCTCTAATACTCACTCTCTACTACTCATTCTCTACTACTCTACTACTCTCCACTACTCTCTCTCTACTACTCACTCCCTACTACTCACTATCTACTACTCTCTACTATTCACTCTCTACTACTCTCTACTCTCTACTACTCAGATTCTACTACTCTCTCTCTACTACTCAATCTTTACTACTCACTCTACACTACTCTCTACTACTCACTCTCTACTTCTCACTCTCTACTACTTTCTACTACTCACTCTCTACTACTCTCTCTCTACTACTCTCTACTACTCACTTTCTACTACTCACTCTACTATTCTCTACTACTCACTCTCTACTACTCTCTCTCTACTACTCTCTACTACTCACTCTACTACTCACTCTCTACTAATCTACTATTCTCTCTTTCTCTGCTACTCACTCTCTACCACTCACTCTCTACTACTCTCTACTACTCACTCTCTACTACTCACTACTACTCTCTACTACTCACTCTTTACTACTCTCTACTACTCACTCTCTACTGCTCTCTACTACTCACTCTACTACTTACTCTCTACTACTCTCTACTACTCACTCTCTACTACTCACTCTCTACTACTCTCTACTACTCACTCTACTATTTACTCTACTATTTTCTACTACTCACTCTCTGCTACTCTCTCTACTGCTCTCTACTACTCTCTACTACTCACTCTCTACTCTCTATTACTCACTCTCTACTCTCTACCTCTCTACCTCTCTCTACTTCTCTCTCTACTAGTCTCTACCTCTCTACCTCTACCTCTCTACCTCTACCTCTCTACCTCTACCTCTCTACCTCTACACCTCTACCTCTCTACCTCTCTCTACACGCACACATATACACATATATATGCATATATATGCATATGCATTTATATATATGTATGTGTATATATATATATACATACATATATAAACATATATAATCTGCATATCTATATAAATACAAATATAAATGCACACATACATATACATATATGCATACATATGCATGTTATGTACATGAAAGTTTTAAAAACACTAATAAAAGCAAAGCTAAAAAGCCACCTCATTACAAACAAAATGGCTTTAACTTAAACGAGGGCGAGATCTATTGCATTTTCAATGCTTGTTTACTTTGGTTCCATCAATAAGGTATTCAGATGTGTCACACATTTGCCATAAATTCTGAATGTTAGCACTCTAGTTGCTCATTATATCACTGTAGTAAAGCTACTGCTCACCAGGGAAGTCTGCTGCTGGTATTCAAAGTGCATGTTTCAGTCTGCATGTCAGAATTTTTTTAATGAAATAGAAGAGGATTTGAGAAGTCACTCAAAATGTGCCCTCATTTTTCTTTCTGCAGCACTAATCATACTTTCTATGGCAAAATATACCCCCTCATTTTGTTCCTTTTTAAATTAAATGTTTTAAGAGTTACCACTTTATTCCAATCAAGATGGCTTCTGGTGTGCCATACTTTTGTCATAAGTAAGACTGTTAGCGCTCTAGTTGTTCTTTAGAACACTCCGGGACATTCTGTCATTGGGCTATACTTGGGCTACATCTGGGTGATATTTGGGCTACATTTGGGCTCTTTTGTCTCTGGTGGCCATCTTGGGAGACTGCATGTCAGAATTTTTTTATGAAATAGAAGAGGATTTGAGAAGTCACTCTAAATGTGCCCTAATTTTTCTTTCTGCAGCACTAATCATACTTTCTATGGTAAAATATACCCCCTCATTGTGTTCCTTTTTAAATTAAATGTTTTAAGAGTTACCACTTTATTCCAATCAAGATGGCTTCAGGTGTGCCATACCTTTGTAATAAGTAGGACTGTTAGCGCTCTAGTTGTTCTTTAGAACACTCTAGGAGGCTGCAGTAGAACACAAAGGAATAAACTGACAGTCTCTGTCCTTGTTGATGTACATGTTTTACTGAGAATGTCAGACTTCATTCTCACATGACTGAGAAAGATAATGTGAATTTACAGAAAATATGCTTTCAGTTTAGCTTATAGATCCCCTTCCAAACCTCTGTGGGAAAAGCATGAGGTAATAGTTTTCTTTCAAACATGATTCATGATATCCCAGCAGAAGGCTTTTTCACATGGTAAAATCACCTTAGAACACACCACAATTCCTAAAATGAGTATGGTACCATCAACAAATGATTTATAATGTAACTAAAGTCCTAAAACCTTCTATTAACTACAATGCTTTTTAATGAGGTGCTATCATGTATATTGGTCCCAAGATGGCTGCCAACACTTCTTGGATGAAGTGCTGACAGCCAATTAGATCTCACGCGTACTCCGCGATTTTTCAAAAAATATATATATTTTGGGGCCTGGGATGCCAACAATTTCTGTTTTGGAGTGTTGACAGACATTGGCAGCCAATCAGAATGCAGCTCGTACTCGGGAAGGTACAGAGTACAGTAAGCTTACAGTAAGCTTATATAGATATATATGTGTTTTCAAATTCAATTTTCTCAACAACTGCTGGAGGGATTTACACCATTTAAACAAAAAGCTGTACTGCGTACCAGTCCCTACCATTTTGCCAAGTTTGGTGTAATTCCGTTCAGCGGTTCGGGCTGTAGCCGTGTCTAATCGTCCTATGGAAAATAACATGGGGAAAACACGTTTTGGAACCCCCCTTTTTTTCAGCCCCCACTTGACGAATCCCCCCAAAACTTTCAGGGAAGGAGCGGAGCGGGCCTTCTTCTTTGAGAAATTTGCGGAGATTCATCAACCGGCGCCAAAGTTATTCCCAATAGAATGTTGCGGAATTCCTATGGAAACTAGGTCCTAACTATATATACCTACTGGCGACCTCCAGTAGGTAATACACAAACATATATATAAATGCATATGCATATATATGCATATATATGTGTATATGTGTGCGTGTAGAGAGAGGTAGAGAGGTAGAGGTGTAGAGGTAGAGGTGTAGAGGTAGAGAGGTAGAGGTAGAGAGGTAGAGACTAGTAGAGAGAGAAGTAGAGAGAGGTAGAGAGGTAGAGAGTAGAGAGTGAGTAATAGAGAGTAGAGAGTGAGTAGTAGAGAGTAGTAGAGAGCAGTAGAGAGAGTAGCAGAGAGTGAGTAGTAGAGAGTAGTAGAGTGAATAGTAGAGTGAGTAGTAGAGAGTAGTAGACAGTGAGTAGTAGAGAGTAAGTAGTAGAGAGTAGTAGAGAGTAAGTAGTAGCGTGATTAGTAGAGAGCAGTAGAGAGTGAGTAGTAGAGAGTAGTAAAGAGTGAGTAGTAGAGAGTAGTAGAGAGTGAGTAGTAGAGAGCGAGTAGTAGAGAGTAGTAGAGAGCGAGTAGTAGAGAGTGAGTAGTAGAGAGAGAGAATAGTAGAGAGTAGTAGTGAGTAGTAGAGAGTACTAGAGAGAGAGTAGTAGAGAGTGAGTAGTAGAGAGTAGTAGAGAGTGAGTAGTAGAGAGTGAGTAGTAGAGTGAGTAGTAGAGAGTGAGTAGTAGAGAGTAGTAGAGAGAGAGTTTTGGAGAGTGAGTAGTAGAGAGTAGTAGAGAGTGAGAAGTAGAGAGTGAGAAGTAGAGAGTGAGTAGTAGAGAGTAGTAGAGAGTGAGTAGTAAAGAGTGAGTAGTAGAGAGAGAGTAGTAGAGAGTGAGTAGTAGTAGAGAGTGAGTAGTAGAGAGTAGTAGATAGTGAGTAGTAGGGAGTGAGTAGTAGAGAGAGAGTAGTAGAGAGTAGTAGAGTGGTAGAGAATGAGTAATAGAGAGTGAGTATTAGAGAGTAGTGGAGTAGTAGAGAGTGAGTAGTAGAGAGTAGTGGAGAATATTCCAAAGTTTGGCACAGCACCACTTGCACAACAAGTCCAATCAAATCATATCACTTAGAGTCCTTATTGAAGCGCTGAATCTTGGTGTATATTCAAATGCTTTTATTTACCTTAAGTTTATGTACCACAGCCAGCCGACGCGTTTCGTTCTGTACAACAGAACTTCTTCAGGGTGTTCTTATTTCCTTCAAGTTATGTCGGTATCCTGTTGTCATATAACTAGATATTTCTTCCAAATGTTAGACGAGTCATAAGTACATTCTTATTCAAAGTTACTAGGTATCAATTTTACCCACACAATTCGGGCCGGCTTGAGTAATTTATAGCATCCTCAAAGTCAGTCTTTCAAAAATTCCAAAGAATAGGACATGATAATCCAAATCCAAATGTTTCTCAAGAAAAGTCATTTTCAATCGTTCGGAATATTGGCGTTTGGGAAGATTTGACCCACGGAAACGGTTTATGACTTTTCTTGAGAAACATTTGGATGTGGATTATCATGTCCTATACTTTGGAATTTTTGAAAGACTGACTTTGAGGATGCTATAAATTACTCAAGTCCATGGATGCTGCTGGGAACGCCCCCAGCAACACCCATTGCACGCCCCTTTAAAGCAGGACACTGCGTTACAGGGACTGATATTTATTAGGCAGGATTACGCCACAAAAAGTGGCTTAGTCCTGCCTGATAAATATCACTCAGTCTTCTGCGCCACCGGAACGTCACAAAAAGTGACGTTCCGGAGGCGCAAGGGGCTCGTAAATAAGGCCCCATAGGTTTCCCACTCGTTATAGTTAGGAATTAGCATTTAAAAAACCTTTGAAATTCACTGAAAAAACCATAGGTTTCACACCAGTTATAGTTACCTGGACATTTTACTCATACAAAACCATTGAAATTCCCCCGTTATAGTTAGTTGTACTTACTATAACTCGCGCGCCCGCAATCCACTGCTGATGATGTCACATATTACATCATTCATGACATGGTCAGTGACATCACTGATGACATCTCAAATGACATCACTGATGACATCATCCAGTGAATGTGGTTTGCTTTGGTATTTAAATATGTATTATAAATACACTACTTTGCATTGAAGAATGAGTGGATATATCAATATAAATGTGTGGATGGTGGATTTAGTGACAGTGTCATTGATTGTTTCCTTGACTAATTTGTAGAGTCTCACTATATATAATGTGTAGTTACTAAACTGTGTGAAAGTTTTTATTGCTTTGTCTTAATTGCTATGTTAAAGGCTATATTTGTTATTGGTTTCTTAACTGAGTATTTGTATGGGTAAATGATTGTCTATGTGGTTTGATGGGGGGTGTGTGATTACCAAAGAATTTGTCAATAGCTCATTCAGTAGGTATATGAGGTTAAGACTACATGTTATAACAGTTGTTTCAGTGAGTGTATATGTTTATGGGTGTGGTGGTGATGAAATATTTCTCTCAATGGTACATCTCCATTAAACTTGAAAAAAAGGCAGTGTATGTGACAGTTATATCTAATTAAGTGTGCCTAAGACTTAGTGATTGTATGAGTCAATATATGGATAAATGTATACTTGTAATAGTGATTTTATAACACACTAAGTGTGAGTTACTACCCATATAAATAGATGAAGTGGTGTTTGTATAAGTGTGTAGGTGAGTAAATGTAATTATAATCAATTGTTTGCATAAGTCAGAAGGATGTCTTTATAAGTGAATACAATGTGTGCTGGTGTGTAATGTTGAAATAGGCGTGTAAGTATATTTGATAGTGTTCTGTTGATTATTCACTGCATATAACACTGAATCTATAGGTAAGTGATTAGATGTGTGTATAGTTCTATGAATAACTGAGTGGGTGTTTAGAAATTTCTATTGGTGTGTCAATGGTTTCAAATATGGCACTTTCTATGTTACAGTGAGTGATGAAAGATTATACTAGTGTGTGATGAGGTGTATTTGATTGTCACATGGATGATGTTATCAGTGATGTCATCAGTGATGGCATTTGAGATGTCATCAGTGATGTCATCAGTGATGTCACTGACCATGTCATGAATGATGTAATATGTGACATCATCAGCAGTGGATTGCGGGCGCGCGCGTTATAGTGAGTACAACTAACTATAACGGGGGAATTTCAATGGTTTTGTATGAGTAAAATGTCAAGCTAACTATAACTGGTGTGAAACCTATGGTTTTTTCAGTGAATATATATATATATATATATATATATATATATATATATATATATAGATAGATAGATAGATAGATATATACGGAAGCCTTCGCCATTGCAATCCATCCCTCTGTACAACAGACAAAAGTAGTCCCAAAATCGGTGCAAAGTTTTTTGTGTCCGCCATGACGTGTTTCACCCTCCAAGAGGCCTTGGTCACATGACGCTTCAGGAGGAGTGGTGCAGAATTTAAAGTGCGTGCATTAAAAAATGTAATTGACGTACAACACATGATCAATAAACATAGAAGGAATACTAGTGCATGCTAGGCAAGTGCCTTAGTTAGATACAATGTTAGCACTGGTAACAATAAAAGATGAACTGCTATACATAATAAGCAAACTGTCCTGTATGTTAAGTGTTTTAAAAACATAACAATACTGCTGCAGGTAAGTTTATAAGAAATTCCTAAAAATACCTAAAACAACACAATTGCTTAAAAACATGAAACATGATAAAACCGCAGTGGGTAATAATTAATTGTCATAAACAAAAGCGAAAAAATAGATCAAATATTCCTACACTTGTATAGGCTAAAATCTTCTCAATAAAACCCATTCACAATTGATATTCAAAAAAAGTCTAAAATATTATGAATTGGATACAAAAAGCTTTTGGATAAATATATAAAAACTTTACATGATAAAAATGTTTCTATAATTTTTTTTTGCCACTTAAGAAATAACATAGCCTAAAGTGCCAGTGTAAAAAGACGAACATGTAGTAAAAGTCATGTCCAACTGGGATTAATACTGAGTCTCTATGTCAAGAATGTGTTAGTACAGTGCAATGGTGAAATAAGTGTGTGCAAAAAGACTGTTTTGACAATCACCTATAAAAAAAATATGTACAAATGGAGGCTGCAATTTACGAGGAATTCCTATAGAGCATGCTCAAAAACCAATGCGAACTGACTTCATCTACAAGCATGTGTAAAAATCCTCGCTAGCGTTAAGACCATGAGGTTTCTTAGTGTCTATGTCAGGATATATCTTGTTTCCAGTGTGCGAAGGAGGGCATCTCGGTTGCCCCCCTGTCTCAGTGGCATGACTGAGTCAACCACAAAGAATCTCAAAAGATCAGAATTATTGTCATGAGACTCCTTAAAATGACGTGCCACTGGGTAAGAGGCATCGCTGCCACGGATCGCTCTGATGTGCTGGAGTATCCTCTTATGGACCTGCAACTTAGTACTATCAACATATTTCAGGCCACAAGGACACTCCAGCACATAGACCGCGAACTCGGTTTTGCAAGTGAGCAGTTTGGAGATGGAAACTGAGACATCTTTGAAGGAGACTCTGTACGATGTTTTGTTAACTCCCTGTCTGCAAGCCTTGCAGACGGCACATTTCACGAATCCCTTCCTAGAGCTGCTCTTAACCAATGTGTCGCCCATCGACCTGGCTTTTCTGAACGTAATATCAGGTGTTGCCGACATGAGATTACCAATAACTGGATCATTGCGCACCAAGCTCCAATTCTTTTTAAAGATTTTACATAATGCTTGGTGTTGCCTGTTGTACGTCAGAACTAGTCTTGTAGGCGTATTTTCCTCACCAGCAACAATGACGGTCTTTGAATTTTTATTGCTTAAGGTCGCAGCTCTGGTAATCCTATTTGCGTTGCTTATGGCTTTATCAACAATGTCCTTAATGTAGCCTCTGGCCACAAACCTGTCTCTACTAGCCCTCTGTGCTGAATCGCATTCCACTTGTGTACTGCATATGCGCCAGATACGCAGCATTTCCCCAAAGGGAATGCTGCGTATTAAATGTCCCAAATGGTGACTAGCAGCATGCAACACAGTTTCTAAATAGTCTAGTCTCAAGTCTGTTGTTATCTATAATAACCTCTACATCAAAAAAATAAATTTTGTTGTCGCTGATGTGGCCTGTAATCTGTATATTCAAAGAATTGTTATTGATCACAGTGATGAAATCAAGAGCCTGCAGTTCAGAGACATTCCTGATTAAAAAAACATCATCGATATATCTATATCAATGTACCACATGCTCAGCAAACTGCACAGCTAGTTGGCCACGGTGGACCTGCTCTTCCCACAGCCCCATATGCAAAGAGCCATAACTGGGAGAAAAGCAGGCCCCCATGACAACACCTCTGATCTGTTGGAATACTTGATTTGAGAACATAAAAAAGCTGTAAATGTCTGCAATGACGGTAAAGTAGATCCCTGGCTAGCTACACAAAGTCCTGGAATACTGGACACGGGAGTTCAACAAAACCATAGTGGTGGTTATTTCTATGGTAGAGGCACCGTGAGGGAGATCCTGAGGAAAGCGGAAATCATAATTCATGTGTGATCAGTAGTGTGTATGCTAATGGCTCCTCGTGGCAGTCATCTGTGTTGTGGGTTGTGGACACTACGGTATTGTTAAACTTTCGCGTCCAGTATTCCAGGACTTTGTGAAGCTAGCCGGGGATCAACTTTACCGGCAGTGTGGTTCATTTACTACCTCATTCAATATTCAAGAGCATCGTTCAGGCTAGCCAGAGAACCTCAGAACCAACAGCCCGTTTCATGTACTTTTCAAATTCACTATTCAAAAGCACCTTTGGGGCGAGCCGGAGAACCTCAGAACCGGCAGCCCGGCATTCTTTTAAGAAAATCGACCACAGTGACTGCTTAAGCCTAGCCGGGTTGGAATTATCACCGGCAGCATGATTACATGGAGTTACATTTCGCCATTCAGCCCTGAGAAAGTAGTAGAATTATTTTCCACCTGCAACGAAACACATGTCGGCTGGTTTGTGTTGTGGCTTAATGAAAACCAAATTAAAGATAAAAGAACACTACCTCAGCATGATTGTGGATAATTTTTAATTGAATCGAAATTTTGTAATAATATAAATACTGTTCAGTATCTTGTTGTGTACCTAGGTTTGGATAGAATTTTGTATACTGTGAGGGATTCTCCCACACGTAAACAGAGGGATTATAGGGCTTATCCCCTCTCCTAGCAGCACCAATTGACTTCTTGTATATTCAAATTAAGTCATATAGCAAAGCGCCTACATACCTGTTGTGGGGCTGAGCCTTGCATTCACACAGTGACATGAGCTTATTAGAAGTTTAAACGCCATTTTTCCTTTCTGCTGCCTTTGCACACGGCACACACTTTATTAAATGTGTAGAGTTTAGCAGAGTGTTTTGCTTCACACGAAAATAACATGTTTTTCTATATTAGCAGCCTTGCTTGTTAAGCTTAGTCTGAACAGTGAGTGCCGAGGCCTTCAAGGTTATTTCAACACAGCGGTTGATGTTCGGAATGATCAGCCACGTTCTAGACATAACATATATGCAGCTGTGGCCACCTCTGAAATTTGCGCGTTTAATAATGCACTGCGTAGACATGATCACACACACTTGGAGAACATTCGTATGCTGAGAGCTTGTGCAGAATTTGATGTGATCCACTTCTGCTAAATACCAGAGGTATGGGGCCGCCTATGTAATCCCAAAGAGACCTTTTGTAGATATAACATAACCTACTAGCAAGGGAGGGTGAAATATAGGTATATTTTAAACCTGTTTCCATTTAGCCAGCATTTATAACATGCTTTCTCCCTTTGTATTTTATGGAATAGTAACTATACTGATAATCCTGTTGCTTATAATATGTCTGCTTGTATTAGCTAAGATACTCCGCACGAGAACACAGCATTAGAAATAAATATTTCAAACTTGCACATGTCTTCATTTACTCCCTGTTTTGGACTGGTATGTTAGTATAACGAAAGAGTGCTCATGTGTTCCACATTGCCTGAGGGAATCTAAGTTCCATGTTATGGGTTGTCTAATCATTGTTGTTATGGAAGAGCCAATGAGACACTGATGCTAGTCTGGTAGGGGGTTTTGGGTACTAAGGGGAGTTTTTGCATACCCTAACTCACTGGGGTTCCATGTCTCTATGCACTGTTCTTTGTAGGAGCAGAATCCCTTCTACATGGCGCCCAACTATGGTGGTCGTATTACATAACGCTTGAATAGTACTTCAATCAGTCCTTAGCCCCTTCACTATTGTTTCCGGTTCACAGTGGTGACGGATAAACCTATCTATAGTTACATAGGTCTTTTCAAGCTTGAATCTATCAAAACGGTTTCCTTTTGAATTGCTACCCAGTTGTGCTCCATTGTTTTACATTGTACTTCTTCTTCTCTGTGTCGCTATGGCTAACGTTGACATACCGCAGCATAGTTGCATTGTGGTCCGCAACCATTTGCAGGCTTATACCGTTGACTTGGAGGGCATGGCAGTTATTTTGGTGGTGAGTGCTGAGGTTGCTTACCCGTTTGAGATTTTCTACTCATGGATGACATTTCCCGCTGTGGAGGCAGCTACTTAGGTATTTGAGACTTATACTCACACAGCCGTGCCCTTGGAGTATGTTCCTTATAGGCACAGGTGATACCGATTTCTGCATGGTTGCACCGTGTTTGGTTTAATGGTGCCCTTCTCCACAGTGTAACGGCAATTAGGTTAGGTCCTTTGTCCATTCCAGGCGCGTTTTGGCTGGATTTACCCCGCATCCTCGTGCGGGGCTAGTCCCCGTTGCTGAATTCCGGACCCTGTATAACTCTGCGATCAGTGTTATCAGGGCCCTAGTTCAATATATCACCCGCAATTTCCAGGGCAGGGCCCCTGGTGTTGCGGCTCTTCCAGCTGGGCTGAGCAGTATGAAGCTTAGTCCCGTGATGGTTAATGCAGTTATGGGAAATCGTCCCCAAGATAAGGATGAAATGCCTTTTTGGCTTGCCGAGAAATTTGACCAGCTGGAGGCAGTTTTTCCTAATTCGACTCCTGTTGAAAAACACAGGATTCTTACAATTAGTTTACCCAAGGACTTGGTACCGGAAGCCGGTGACTGTGAGTCGTGGGGTAAAACTTTTGCGGCAGTGTACATGAGGTGCTTCGGTACTCCAGCAATTACTGTCCTTCCAACGGTCATTTAGCGTATTCAAGATGAACACGGACCTGAGGCTGCGGTTGAATTGGGAATGAGACTCATTGACACATTTGATGTAGTTTCCGATCTGGTCCTTTCTAATATAAAGGGAGATGCGGTGAACTTTCAAGTGGCTAATGCCTTGCGCGATGTCCCCGATGCCGACAAACCCCGACAGTTACCGAGAATTATCGCTGCGGCATATAAGACCATTGGCCGTAATAGTTTTGGTGTCAAGCCCTTTTCTGTCAAAGATAAAAAACAACCTCAGGGTTCAAAGTCTGAGAAAGACGTTCAGCCCAAAGCTTCAAAGCAAAATTGGAACAAAAATAAGAAACGGGGAAAACAACAACAGAAACAGGAGTCCCGTCCTGCGACACCTATTCCTGCGCCTACTGAGCGCACTTATGATTTGCGACACCGCTCTACGATTAAGTCACCTGATCGATTTCAGGTTCCTGATCAATGCTCTCCTCGTTCTTTACAGGACACATCGGCCTCATGATCCGGTGGTGAGGAAGCGGCAGAGGTCGGGGTGGCCAGCAGAGTCGCGACCAACCCCGCCCGAAAGACGGAAAAGGCAAGCAGGACGATTCTTCACAGAAAAGGCCCCAGTTTCAGAAAAAGAAAGTTGCCGCTTTGACAGCGAGATATGCCACAGATAGTGAGAACGCAGCTTCAGAATCAGACATTGGCGCTGACGTTGTTGGACAGCGCGGCAGAGATTACCATTGTACGAGAAGCCATGTGTCCACTACTGAAGGTGACAGCGACTGACCAATATGTTGTTGTGGAGTCAGCTGATACTAGAGTAGCTCCCCATGATAGGCTCTTTGAAATTGTCCTTTTAATTGAAGGTGACATACAACGTACCATAAAAGGGGTATTTTGGGAGAATCTTACAACTACCTATGACATTTTGTTAGCGGAGGCTGACTGGCGCCCACCTTTTAATCTCGCAGCTCCGAGAGAGGAGGAGGTAATCCTCCCTAGTTTTGCGCACACAGTGTCTAAGGAGCATGCACTGAATTTTGCAGAAGAGTGGGCTAAGGCCAGTGCGCCGGCTTTGTACCGTACTCAGTGTGGTTGGGATAAATTTTGACCACACCACGAGATTCCCTTACGGTCTATGCCACAGCCTCAACCTCAATATCCTACACGGCGTGAAGCAAAGGCTTCCGTGGCAGAAATCCTTGAACAATTGGAATATCAAGGAGTAATTGAAGCTTGACTGTCACCGATAAATAACCCACTTTTTACTGTGACCAAGCCTGACGGTTCGTACCATTTGGTTTTGGATTACCGGCATTTAAACTTGCATTGCCATACCTGTGCAGCACTGAATACGCACGGCTCTGCTTTAGTGGATGGTCTTGTGCATAAGCGGTTTAAAACCACACTTGACATTTCCAATGTTTTTTTTGCCCACAACTTGTCTGGTCTGAGTTCCCAATGGACCAGTTTTACCAGTGGCGGTAAACATTGCCAATTTAAACGCCTAGCCATGAGCAATAAGAACAGCCCAGGCGTGTTTGCTGCCCGTATTGTCTCTCTTTTGGAGGGAGTCGACCCGGATGCGTGTTTGTATGTGGATGATATTTATCTTACAGACGACGAAATATGGGTGCATCTGTGTCGCGTTGACCGCATAATTTGTTGTTTTGCGGACTTCGGTTACAAATTCAACGTTGCAAAGTCTCACATTGCAGAGAACACGGTGTTGTTCCTGGGCTATGAGCTCAACAATGAAGGTAGAGGGTTGGCTCCTCACTTCTTGGGCACACTTGCGCGCTCCTACAACACGGAAGAAATTACAATCCTTGCTGGGACTTTTGAATTTCGGGCATACATACATTCCCGAATATGCCCAGTGTATCAAGCCACTGTATGCTTTGATACAACCTACTTTTACCAAATCGTGCTGGCTGCCTGAACATTCAGCCATTTTGCAATCTTTGCAGGCTGATCTATTACAATCTTTGGGGCAGATTTATGAGGCCGTTGCGCCACGTTTACGCCGCTGTTGCGTCACGCAAGGCGGCGTAAACGTGGCGCATCCCTACGAACGATTTACAACGTGACGCATCTAGGCAGATGCGTCATGTTGTAAAGCCCTGCGCCGCTTGTGGGCGTTCCGGCGCAGGGTGGGCGTTCCGGGGCAGGTGCGCCTCGCAAAAGTGGCTGAGTGAAATCTATAAGATTTCACTCAGTCACTTTCAGGCCAATGCTGCGTCAAAAGCCTGAGCCTGCTTGAAGCAGGCGTAGGTCTTGATGCAGCATTGGTCAGATAGGGCACCCCCGAGCCTTGCTGGAGCTGCGTCGCGCTTGCGACGCAACTCCAGCAATGCGCCGCCTTTACGGCACAGATGCGTCACGCATCTGTTCCGTTTTTGCCCCATGGTGCGCCGCATTGTAAATGCGGCGCACCATGGGTGGCGGAGCTGTGGCGCACTGTGGCGCACGTTAACTGGCGCATCCCTGGGGATGCGCCAGTTAACATAAATCTGCCCCTAAATTCTTACTGACTCTTGATAACCACACCAACCTTGTGATAAGAATCATCCCTGGGGTGGTGGGTTTCACATACCTTACTTTTAACGAAGGTGACACAGTACCTACGCTTACAAGTCACACTTGTACGCTTCGGCTGAAATGCGGTTTTCCACTGTGGAAAAAGTTTTGACAGCAGTGCAAATTGTGATTCTAAAGGAACGTGCACTGTCGCAGGGAAAGCACATGTTGGTTGTTACCCCGTATCCTGCCTTAGAGGCAGTGACGAAAGCCAGTGTACCTAGTTCAAAAGCTTTGCACCCACAGTGGCTACAATGGGCATTATCATTGACGTCTCCGAATGTCAGGTTCATTTTTTACGCCTCCTCACAGTCGCAGGAGTTTTTGCAGTATGAATTTGTTCATCCTGCCCCGTTGACTATGCGGCCTTTGGGGGATTTTCATTGTATCATTTACACTGATGGTTCAGCGCAAGTTGCGCATGGATCTAAACACGCATACGTTTCAGCTTGAGCCATTGTGGTTGGTACCATGGTGAATGATGAATTCAAGTCCGATATTGTACATAAGCAGACTTTAGGGGACTGTAGCCCCCCAATTGGCAGAGCTCTGTGCTCTACTGCTTGCATTGGAGTACGCAGATCCTGGTGTGACTTCTCCTATTGTGAGTGACTCTTATTACTGTGTACAGTCTTACAATGAAAACCTGTTCTTTTGGATTCAGAATGACTTTCCTGATTCCAAGGGTAGCACAATAAAACATAAAATGATCTGGGTCAGAGTGGCTGAACTTAAAGAGCAGCTGCCACACGTGTATGTAATTCATACTCTCGGTCATCAGCGTCTGGGAGTTCATGCTGTTGGCAATAGTTTGGCCGATGAGGCCGCGAAAACAGCAGTATCGACATATTTGGTTGCAGCAGTTACACGTTCCAAAAGTAAGATTGGTGATGACATCTTGGCGGCTGTAGCTGCGACTGAGAAGGGATGTAAATATCCTAAGGGGTTATCACTTAAGTCCTAATAAAGTTCCTTATGTGAAAATCCCGGACGTTGGTGAAAGGTTGATTCCCAACGCGGACCGCAGGTCCACACTGATTACAGCTGCCCATGAAGATTGATGATGACATCTTGCCAGCCATTGCCGCTACTGAGAAGGGAAGAAAATATTCTAAGGGGTTTCCTTCAAAGTATTCTTATCATTTAAGTCCTGATAAAGTTCCTTATGTGAAAATACCGGACGTTGAAGACAGATTGATTCCCAACGCGGACCGCAGGTCCACACTGATTACAGCTGTCCACGAGGGTGTTGCGTCTGCGCATGCAGGAGTTTTGGCTACTGTTTCTCAGTTACAACAACATTTCTGGTGGTGGAGGCTGTACAAACAGATGGGTGATTATGTCCTTCAATGTGACATTTGCCAGCAGATCAAACATTCGACTGCTACGTGTCTGCCCCAGACACAGTTGTACAATTCTAATAAACCACTTGGTTGTGTTTATTTAGATCACAGTGGTCCTTTTTCCTCTGATACTGCGAATAAGTATATCTTAGTTGCAGTTGATTCTTGCACACGGTTTGTTTGGGTGTGGCCATACTGCAGCTCTGATTCTTTAACCTTCATAAGAGACTTGTGTATCTTTGTAGGGATTTTTGCCTGTGGCACCTTCCATTCGGAGCAGGTTCCAGCGTTCGCCTCTAAGGCGTACAAGGATGCCATGACTTTGTTGGGGGTCCAAGTCAAGTTTTCGTCTCCATACCGCCCTGAGGGTAATAGTGTTGTGGAACGAATGAACCGAGTTTTAAAAACAGTCTTTGACAGCTAGGGTTATAGGTACTGGCAGGAACTGGCTGACCCAGCTCAATAGCGTACAACGTACACTTAATAATCTCCCTAGAAGGTCTCTGGGTGGGCGGACCCCATACGAAATGCTCTTTGGTATCAAAATGTTCGTCCCGGACCTTGAAGGTCTAGACCAGGCGGCTGTAGCTGCCCCCTTTGACGTAGATGAACATTGTCATGTTTTACAGAATCTACAAGAGACGAGAGATAGTCGTGTAAAGGAACCCTTGCCCTCCACATCTGATGCTGCGTTGCAGATTCAGGTAGTTGGCTGGCTACCTTGAGTTGGAGAGCTGGTTCAAGAGAAGATCAAAAACAAGAAAGAATTTGGGCCCTCATATCGAGCTCCAGTTCCTGTACTTGGCGTGCAGGGCACAAGAACAGTCATTTTACCACCACTTCCAGGTCATAAGGAAAAAAGGTACATTTTGATTGACAATGTCAAATTACACAGAGTGGCCGATTCTTCTTAGTATGACACCAGCGGTCTCCTGTCCATCTTTTTTGAGACATCCAGTTTTGGCCCCGGCTCCTGATACCAGGGCTGACGTTGCCCTCGAGATGCCTGCAGTTTCCAGTCATTTATTGAGTTCTCCACCAGTTGCTCATCTTGATGAGACTGAATATACTTACCCCATAGACATATCGATGCCTGATTTGCAAATTTTTTTGGCTAGATTTTCATTTGACACTGACTCTAACACATCAAAGACCCCTTCAAAAATTTCTGTTTTTGCTACATGGTTTAAAAAACGTTTTTTGATTCCTCATTGGACCTGCATTTGGTTGATGCATTTTTCGATTTTCTCGTTCATGTCAATTGGATTAGTGGTGTATTTTTTCCGTCTTGTCAACGGACACTATGTTGAAGAAAGAACATGTATTCAACACATTAATGGAACATTGGCACCCCATTCCTCATCACACAGATTGAAGAGGGATCTGGCTTTTGTTAACATTACTGCTTGGCCTGTCTTAGATGGGATAGTGTGGGATGCTATTAGATTTCAAATCCACGGACCCACGGAGGTTATAAATGTCCCAAATGTCCTAAGGGTTTCTATGGGTGATGTGATTAAACAAAATATACGTTCTGATGATTGGGATGTTCAGGCCGTAGAAACTTTGTTTTCTGATTTGAAATATTGTGCTGCCTTTGATGCTGAGGATTTGTATTTAGATTCCGCAAATTATGGTGATTTGTTTTGTTGTCAACACTTTGGCAATCACTACCTGCATAAGGCTAATACCAGGCGGAATATGGTTAATTATACACAATGGGAACATTGTCCTGCTCCTGTTGAGGGCAGCTCCAATTCTCTTTTAAAGATGTGTGTCTATTTTACTGATTTTAATCAGTCAAATCCCAAAGCATTCTATTTTAAAATGACAGAGAAGTCCACTTCCAAGGTTAGACTTACCCACACGAAATTATTATATTCGAAGTCCTTTCTAGACCAATTGGCTGTTGGGGCTATGAACTGTGGAAGGATACTATTGATCTTAAATCTGTTTGGGGTTCTAAAAGTTGGCAAGTGCAAGGCACTGAGGCTTTGCATCGTGCATGTCTCATCCCGAACCATATGATGTTTTTGATTTCTACGATTTCACAAATGACTTGCTTTGGATTGGCTACGACAAAAAAATTAAATGCTCCTTCTTTTCCTGAATTAGAGGAATACTCCGGTTGGAATAATAATACCAATTTTTCAATTAAAGAATTACAGACTCTACTATTGAATTCTACCTTTAACATATCCTGCTAGGATCCTAAGGGTTGGTTGCTGTGGCACAAAAGTGCAGATTCTTGTCAACATTGTTCTCTGGGTTTTGCTCAAGGCTACACGCAGGTTAGGGTGGATCCTCGTTTTAAAAGTGGCCATTCTGTGACCACCTATTCTGTAGGCAAATTATTTCAGAGTTGGCTCAAACATTCCACATTAGCGTCAGTTAAGCTGCATTTATCTAAGTTGACTGACGGTTGATCTGAATGATTTTGTCAAAGGCCCGGCTTCAGGCAGATCTAAGAGATGGATATATGCTATTTATAACGAAGTTTGGAAACTGTCCCAGATTGAGGATGCTTCTCACATTAGAGCAATAGATCAAGCAAATTTAGAAAAGGTGCTAGCAGTTGCAGATAACAGCATTAACACGCTTTCTTCCCGGATTAACACATTAGATAATATTGTTTCATCTGTTGTTGATATTGTGTAAGAAGATATATCTGTTTTGTACCATGGTCAAAATCAATTGCGTTCTATTATGCAATTTGCCTGGACTTTGCAGACGTTGAAGTCAGGAAAAGTGCCTTGGCACTATATGAATACATCATCTTTGTTTGCCCCTTTTAATTTAACTGAAAAGCAACGTTTAATGTCTATCAAAGATGCAACTTTTTCTATGTTACACATTGAAAAGTTGGAACCTTTGCTGTTTTCTGTGGCTGAGACAAATTCTGCTGTGTGGCTAGTCCATGGGTTAATCACTTTACCTTTCCCTCTTTTCAAATTCGAGGCCTGCATGAAGTACTACGCAATTGGTAGATATGAACCTCTGGGCAAAGCTTATCTTCATGAAGCTTGGTCACTACCATTTACCTATAGGTGCCTTAGGGAGGGAAAAGAGGTTTATTTGAATGGAGAGGATTGCACTACAACACCAGATCACTCATTAATGTGTAGGAATATCCAAATGCATGGCTCTTGTAATCAGAATTATCCAAATTTAGCCTGTATTTTAAAAGGTACACCGACACCTGCTATCATACCCACATTCACATTACTGGCAAACAGTAGTTATTTACTTTTAAATAATGAGGATTGTTGTGGGATGGTAGCCGGCATTCCTTACGTGGTTAGTCAGTGAACGTGTAGTCTACTGTAAAAACATAATGTTTCCTCCTCCACATGGGAAGCTGAATGTTTCCATCTGGCCGTCTATTCCGACCTTGAAAGCAGAGTTCAACAAGATGAGTCGCATAAGAGCTCTTTTGTCTCAGAAACAAGTCGCCCTCACATCTGCTCGTGAAACATTTGTCCTTCACGTGGCAAACACCCGCACAGAAGTGCATGCTTTATTAAATACCGATTAGCCCTTGCATTTCGGTGAATTAATTCACACTATCTTCAATGCGTCCTCCACCACAGGGCTGGCTCACTTTTTTAAAGTTGTTAGCAGTGGCCTTGTGACTTCTTTTCAAACGATATTTGGTGTGTTCCCAGCAATTTTTCATTCGATTTTTTCCCGCCTGTTTGGTGGATTTTCCTTAATGCTCGCTTTGGTTGCAGGCATACTTTTGTTGTTTTGTTTATTTCAAAATGGATGCACGTCATGTGCTGCGAGAAGATCTGTCATGGCTGCTGCTGCTCCTCAACCGAATGCTTGAATATTATGGAGCGCTGCCTCTTGCTACATTGAGTGCAGCTTATGGATTATCATTTCGATTTTCCTTTTTCACATGCATCCAGCCTGTCTTTCATTGCCTGAGTTGCGATTTTGACTGGGCCCTGGATTTGTGTCTCTGCAATACGGTGTCTCCCAACGCGGATTATGATCAACTGATGAGCCCCTTAGTTGCTCATAAATTGCTTTGTTCTGGCAGAGGGATTATGGCCATTGCAGCGATGCATGGAGTCCTGGGACGTTGGAATGTGTTCGCAGAGGCGCATGATTTCTTGGCATGCAGTTACATTGAAGAAGTCCCGAGTTGTCCTCTGATAGTGCTAGAGGCTCTGGTTATTGAGGAACATGTATGTTCCTTCCCTTTGCTAAATTGGATGGCTGAAATGTTTTCAGATGAGAACAGTGACTTCCTATTGGAAGCTGTTGCGACATACTTAGCATATACATTGTTGGATTGAGATGTGTTATCGCTTCTCTCTCTTCCATGACCGAGGTCACATGTTGGACATCGGATGTTTTTATTTTTTTCTAGTGTTCATTTTTTTTTACACCCATGCCTATTTACTTCCCTATGCCCATGGATAAAATTGCTTGATTTGAAGTACTTTTGTTTGAAGTTTGCTTCCGTTTTTTCACTTGTGGCAATTTGAACTTGGTCCTGACTATTGTTCTTGAACTCTGCTTTCCAAAATTGCCCCCTTCTTATCCGTGCTCAGATCAAGGGAGGGTGTCGTGGGGCTGAGCCTTGCATTCACACAGTGTTAAGTTGACATGAGCTTATTAGAAGTTTAAACGCCCTTTTTCCTTTCTGCTGCCTTTGCACACGGCACACACTTTATTAAATGTTCAGAGTTTAGCAGAGTGTTTTGCTTCACACGAGAATAACAAGTTTTTCTATATTAGCAGCCTTGCTTGGTAAGCTTAGTCTGAACAGTGAGTGCCGAGGCCTTCAAGGTTATTTCGGACTGATCAGGGCACTTTCTAGACATAACATATATGCACCTGGTACCACCTCTGAGATTGGCCCGTATAATAATGCACTGCGTAGGCATGATCACACACACTTGGAGAACATTCATATGCTGAGAGCTTGTACAGAATTTGATGTGATCCACTTCTGCTAAATACCAGAGTTATGGGGCTGCCTATGTAATCCCAAAGAGACCTTCTGTAGATATAAAATAACCTACTAGCAAGGGAGGGTGAAATATAGGTATATTTTAAACCTATTTCCATTTAACATTATAACATGCTTTCTCCCTTTGTATTTTATGGAATAGTAACTATGCTGATAATCTTGTTGCTTATAATATATCTCTTGTATTAGCTAAGATACTGCGCATGAGAACACGGCATTAGAAATACATATTTCAAACTTGCATGTGTCTTCATTACTCCCTGTTTTGGACTGATATGTTAGTATAACGAAAGAGTGCCATGTGTTCCTCATTGCCTGAGGTAATCTAAGTTCCATGTTCTGGGTTGTTTAATCATTGGTGTTATGGAAGAGCCAATGAGACACTGATGCTAGTCTGGTAGGGGATGTTGGGTACTAAGGTGAGTTTTGGCACACCCTAATTCACTAAGGTTTCCAAGTCTCTATGCACAGTTCTGTGTAGGAGCAGAATACCTGCTACATACCCTGGCATCTAAAAACCCTTCGCTAAGAGACCTAAATCCATTTAGTGGTTGGTGAGATATTAAAGTTTAAAAAACTATAGATATCTGGTAGTCCAAAAACCTACTGAAATGCTAATGAAATTGGATTAGCTTCCAACACTTCAACCATGAATTGTTGGCAGCCATCTTGGGACGCGCTTGAACCAAGACCCACAAAAGAACGTTTAAGTAAGAAAAGGAGAAGGGTAGAAACACCCTGACCCCCTAGGCCTCTTGGAGTCGTCCGAGTGGGACTCTCAAGAGCCAAAAAAAAGGATTTCGGGAGAAAAAAATCAGTAGGAAACGTGGATCCAGCCAAATATTTTTTTGAATCCAGCACAGGCTCCCACACTTTGTTTATTATTCCCACTAGGTGGGCCAGGTCCCGGAGGCATTTTCTTTTTTAATGGAGCGGGGGCACACAGGCCTACCCTCCTGGGGCTCAATATTTCCCCCAGGGACCACCACCTCCCCAGGGCTTTTCTTTAAAAATAAATGATAGTTGTATAGGCCCCCCACCTGCACCATGGACCACCATCTCCCCAGGGCTTATAGTTTTCTAAATGTTGGCTTCTTAGACCTCCCTAAAGCCCCGGGGACTGCCTCCTCACCAGGGTTTCATGTATAAACAAAGCAAAGGGCAACACAGACCTCCCATCTGCCCCCATGCCACCACTCCCCCGAGCCTTTCAATTTATATAGTGCGGGGGCGACGCGGACCTATCAAACTCCAGGACCACAACCTCCTCGGGGCGTTATCTATAAATAAAGTGGGGGACTAAGCGGACCCCCCTGCAGACCTGGGGGTCACCACATTCTCGGGGTCCTTCTTTTTACATAATGCAGAGGGACAGCAAGGACTCCCCAACCGTCAGGTTAGCAGATAATACAAGCCATTAACCTTCCGGAACAAACCAGCAGGGGCGATGATTAGTTTCCCCACTCCCTCCTGCACAAACCAGCAGAGAGAGAAGAGAGGATAACACCCCCTGCAAGGCCGCCCACAGGGGAAAGGGTAAAAAGGGAAAAAATAAGAAAATAATAAGGATACCTCTGCTCTCTGGTCCCTCAGTTGTGTATGCCTCTTCACTGGGAACAAGATAGCTGTGTTTGTGAGAAAAAGAGAGATGGGGGCAATTAATCAGGCAAACATATGAATAGCTTAACAGAGCCCCAAGGTAAATCATCCACTCATATAACTCACTCACAGCAGCTTTTCTTCAGAATATCATATGCAGAGCTAATCCATCCACAGAACAGGAAGCAGAAGAATCCATCTGGAGATTGTCAAAAGTAACAAAATGAAACTAAACAGGAACCAAGCTATAAAATAAGTGAATAGAAAGCAGGTGATCCTGGGGTTATGCAGCTCCTGCTGTTCCTCCACAGCAAGCGCGACGCAGCTCCAGCAAGGCTCGGGGGTGCCCCATCTTTACAATGCTGCGTCAAGACCTACGCCTGCTTCAAGCAGGCGCAGGGTTTTGACGCAGCATTGGCCTGAAAGTGACTGAGTGAAATCTTATAGATTTCACTCAGCCACTTTTGCGAGGCGCACCTGCCCCGGAACGCCCACCCTGCGCCGGAATGCCCACTAGTGGCGCAGGGCTTTACAACGTGACGCATCTGCCTAGATGAGTCACGTTGTATATGGGTCGTAGGGATGCGCCACGTTTACACCGCAGTTGGGTGACGCAAACGTGGTGCATTCCCATCATAAATCTGCCCCAAAGTCTTTAAATACTCCTTGTTAGTGCACAAGTATCTCGACTAAGTATGGGCGTAAAATCCGCTCCGCTCGCGGATTTTTCGGATTTTCGGCAAATTCGCAATCCGCGAACTCTCGCGAATTTGTCGAAAATCCGTGAATCCGCTCGCGGCGGATTTTTGCTTGCTTGCGGCGCGCGGCGTGGTGCACGGCGTTCACTTTCCGTCATTAAGCGTTTGCCGAGTTGTTTTTCTCGATCATATTTTTCTAGTGCCGCGCTATTTTAGATCTTGCTGCGTGATCCCGCGGGAGTTTGGCGCCCGCGAATACGTAATCGCGGCTTGCCACCTTGCACAGCACACCTCGCGAGAGTTCGCAATTGCGAACACGTAGTTGCGGCGGAAAGGAACAATCTCGCACTCGCGAAATAGAGATTTTGCAATTCTGCACAAGAAAATCACCAGCAAACAGGATAAACCTTCAGAAAATTATGATTTTTATCAGAATCACTCCTCAGGTTGACATTTGCATGGCCTTTTTTTTTGCAAGGAGTCCATTTTTGGGGGGGGGGAGGAAGGAAGTGCCCCACAGTCTCCAACTTCCTGTTCCTGTCCAGCAGGCTCCTCCCAGTGCTTTGTCCATCTCCTGGTCACTTTCATTTGGATCTGGAGCTGGAAGGATTACTTTTTGTGGGTGCTGCTGGATATTTGGATTTGAGGCCTTTTTGACTGTCTTTGGATCACTTTTGGATTAGAAATCAACTTTCACAAGTAAGTTTGTTTTGGGCATTACAGTTGCTGCAAGTACAATTTTGGAACTTTTTCAGAGCATTAAATAAATTATATTGTGGGTAGCCACAGAATCCAGTAGGAATAGGGTTGGTTAGGGGTGCATGATACAACTGTTTTGTTGAATTTAAACACCATTGAGGCCATGGATGGGCTGGGATTGTGCTGATTTTTGTCGTTTTTTTGGGCCTGCTGGTGTGGCCCTTTGCCCAGGGGTGGTGAGTGTTGCATGGGCCTAGTCTTTCTGTGGGGTGTCTTCTTGAATTTAAACATCATTGAGGCCATGGATGGGCTGGGATTGTGCTGATTTTATTGTTTTTTGTCGTTTTTTTGGGGCTGCTGGTGTGGCCTTTTGCCCAGGGGTGGTGGTGCATGGACTGAGTGTGCCTGTGGTGTGGTCTCACTCTCTTTAATGTAAACATCATGGATGGCATTGGATTGTGGTGATTTCTGGCTGGTTTTCTGTTTTTTGGGGGTGTACTGTTGATGTGGACTGGCCATGTGGGTGGTGGTGGTGGCCATCTTGAGTGCTGGCTGGTACAGGCAACATGTGCTTGGGGTGTAAGGGGCCATTTTGAAGAGAGGCAGTGTCTGAGGCCGGCACTAATTTTGCCTACTTTTCATCCATTATGCCCAGGGGTAGTGAGTGTTGCATGGGCCTAGTGTTTCTGAGGGGTGTCTTCTTGAATTTAAACACCATTGAGGCCATGGATGGGCTGGGATTGTGCTGATTTTATTGTTTTTTGTCGTTTTTTTGGGGCTGCTGGTGGGGCCCTTTGCCCAGGGGTGGTGACTTGCATGGGCCTAGTCTTTCTGTGGGGTGTCCTCTTGAATTTAAACACCATTGAGGCCATGGATGGGCTGGGATTGTGCTGTTTTTTGTTGTTTTTGTCGTTTTTTTGGGGCTGCTGGTGTGGCCTTTTGCCCAGGGGTAGTGGTGCATGGACTGAGTGTGCCTGTAGTGTGGTCTCACTCTCTTTAATGTAAACATCCTGGATGGCATTGGATTGTGGTGATTTTTGGCTGTTTTTCTGTTTTTTTGGGGTGTACTGTTGATGTGGACTGGCTTGGGTTGTAAGGGGCCATTTTGAAGAGAGGCAGTGTCTGAGGCCTGCACTTATTTTGCCTACTTTTCATCCATTATGCCCAGGGGTAGTGAGTGTTGCATGGGCCTAGTCTTTCTGAGGGGTGTCTTCTTGAATTTAAACACCATTGAGGCCATGGATGGGCTGGGATTGTGCTGATTTTATTGTTTTTTATCGTTTTTTTGGGGCTGCTGGTGGGGCCCTTTGCCCAGGGGTGGTGACTTGCATGGGCCTAGTCTTTCTGTGGGGTGTCCTCTTGAATTTAAACACCATTGAGGCCATGGATGGGCTGGGATTGTGCTGTTTTTTGTTGTTTTTGTCGTTTTTTTTGGGGCTGCTGGTGTGGCCTTTTGCCCAGGGGTAGTGGTGCATGGACTGAGTGTGCCTGTAGTGTGGTCTCACTCTCTTTAATGTAAACATCCTGGATGGCATTGGATTGTGGTGATTTTTTGCTGTTTTTCTGTTTTTTTGGGGTGTACTGTTGATGTGGACTGGCTTGGGGTGTAAGGGGCCATTTTGAAGAGAGGCAGTGTCTGAGGCCTGCACTTATTTTGCCTACTTTTCATCCATTATGCCCAGGGGTAGTGAGTGTTGCATGGGCCTAGTCTTTCTGAGGGGTGTCTTCTTGAATTTAAACACCGTTGAGGCCATGGATGGGCTGGGATTGTGCTGAATTTTGTGTTTTTGTTGTTTTTTTGGGGCTGCTGGTGGGGCCTTTTGCCAAGGGGTAGTGGTGCATGGACTGAGTGTGCCTGTGGTGTGGTCTCACTCTCTTTAATGTAAACATCATGGATGGCATTGGATTGTGGTGATTTCTGGCTGGTTTTCTGTTTTTTGGGGGTGTACTGTTGATGTGGACTGGCCATGTGGGTGGTGGTGGTGGCCATCTTGAGTGCTGGCTGGTACAGGCAACATGTGCTTGGGGTGTAAGGGGCCATTTTGAAGAGAGGCAGTGTCTGAGGCCTGCACTTATTTTGCCTACTTTTCATCCATTATGCCCAGGGGTAGTGAGTGTTGCATGGGCCTAGTGTTTCTGAGGGGTGTCTTCTTGAATTTAAACACCATTGAGGCCATGGATGGGCTGGGATTGTGCTGATTTTATTGTTTTTTGTCGTTTTTTGGGGCTGCTGGTGGGGCTCTTTGCCCAGGGGTGGTGACTTGCATGGGCCTAGTCTTTCTGTTTGGTGTCCTCTTGAATTTAAACACCATTGAGGCCATGGATGGGCTGGGATTGTGCTGTTTTTTGTTGTTTTTGTCGTTTTTTTGGGGCTGCTGGTGTGGCCTTTTGCCCAGGGGTAGTGGTGCATGGACTGAGTGTGCCTGTAGTGTGGTCTCACTCTCTTTAATGTAAACATCCTGGATGGCATTGGATTGTGGTGATTTTAGGCTGTTTTTCTGTTTTTTTGGGGTGTACTGTTGATGTGGACTGGCTTGGGGTTTAAGGGGGCATTTTGAAGAGAGGCAGTGTCTGAGGCCTGCACTTATTTTGCCTACTTTTCATCCATTATGCCCAGGGGTAGTGAGTGTTGCATGGGCCTAGTCTTTCTGAGGGGTGTCTTCTTGAATTTAAACACCATTGAGGCCATGGATGGGCTGGGATTGTGCTGATTTTATTGTTTTTTGTCGTTTTTTTGGGGCTGCTGGTGGGGCCCTTTGCCCAGGGGTGGTGACTTGCATGGGCCTAGTCTTTCTGTGGGGTGTCCTCTTGAATTTAAACACCATTGAGGCCATGGATGGGCTGGGATTGTGCAGTTTTTTGTTGTTTTTGTCGTTTTTTGGGGGCTGCTGGTGTGGCCTTTTGCCCAGGGGTAGTGGTGCATGGACTGAGTGTGCCTGTAGTGTGGTCTCACTCTCTTTAATGTAAACATCCTGGATGGCATTGGATTGTGGTGATTTTTGGCTGTTTTTCTGTTTTTTTGGGGTGTACTGTTGATGTGGACTGGCTTGGGGTGTAAGGGGCCATTTTGAAGAGAGGCAGTGTCTGAGGCCTGCACTTATTTTGCCTACTTTTCATCCATTATGCCCAGGGGTAGTGAGTGTTGCATGGGCCTAGTCTTTCTGAGGGGTGTCTTCTTGAATTTAAACACCATTGAGGCCATGGATGGGCTGGGATTGTGCTGAATTTTGTGTTTTTGTCGTTTTTTTGGGGCTGCTGGTGGGGCCTTTTGCCAAGGGGTAGTAGTGCATGGACTGAGTGTGCCTGTGGTGTGGTCTCACTCTCTTTAATGTAAACATCATGGATGGCATTGGATTGTGGTGATTTCTGGCTGGTTTTCTGTTTTTTGGGGGTGTACTGTTGATGTGGACTGGCCATGTGGGTGGTGGTGGTGGCCATCTTGAGTGCTGGCTGGTACAGGCAACATGTGCTTGGGGTGTAAGGGGCCATTTTGAAGAGAGGCAGTGTCTGAGGCCTGCACTTATTTTGCCTACTTTTCATCCATTATGCCCAGGGGTAGTGAGTGTTGCATGGGCCTAGTGTTTCTGAGGGGTGTCTTCTTGAATTTAAACACCATTGAGGCCATGGATGGGCTGGGATTGTGCTGATTTTATTGTTTTTTGTCGTTTTTTTGGGGCTGCTGGTGGGGCCTTTTGCCCAGGGGTAGTGGTGCATGGACTGAGTGTGCATGTAGTGTGGTCTCACTCTCTTTAATGTAAACATCCTGGATGGCATTGGATTGTGGTGATTTTTGGCTGTTTTTCTGTTTTTTTGGGGTGTACTGTTGATGTGGACTGGCTTGGGGTGTAAGGGGCCATTTTGAAGAGAGGCAGTGTCTGAGGCCTGCACTTATTTTGCCTACTTTTCATCCATTATGCCCATGGGTAGTGAGTGTTGCATACTTGCATGGCCCTAGTCTTTCTGTGGGGTGTCTTCAATGTAAACATCATGGATGGAATGGGATTGTGCTGATTTTTCTGTGTTTTGTCGATTTTTTGGGGTGTATAACTGAACTGATGTTCCTCTGTCTTCCATTGCTTTTAGGTGCACAAGACTCAAGAGAACCACCAGTGCCAGGAAGAAGTCCTGCAGCGGTGTGTGTGTGCAGCATAACGTCACGCGACGTCACGTCTGGACACAGACAACTCTGCAACTCGTGCAACTGCTGCCTGCTGTTCTGACCTGCTCTGAAGAAGATGGCCCCAAAAAAAGTTACCCGTAGCTCCTCTAGCAAGAAAGGTGCCAGTAAGGAGCAGAAGAAGCAAGTTACCAAGGAGACTGGTGTGCCGCCCGCCCCTTTTTTTGGGAGTAAAAAAAAAAGTATGCCTGCAGCAGCAGCGGGATCTGCTGGGGACCAAGCTGGCAGCAGCACCCCCGCTCCATTGGGCTCAGTGCCACCACCACCACCACGCCAACTTAAGTCCAAGCCCTTGAGTGCTGCAGAGGCAGCCAATCTACTTGTTCAATCACCATCGACCAGTGATGTTGGCTCATCGCAAGAAAGCAGCAGCAATGTCCCTCAATCAACACAGGTTGTTGTAGCTCATCTGACGAGTGTTGAACAACCACAGCCGCAACAACAATCACATGTGCAAGTACAAGCCCAAGTACATGTGGAAGGATAGGCAGCGCAAGGAGATGCGCAAGCAGAGGTGCATGGAGGGTCACAAGTGCCCACAATAGTTGTTCCTCCCGAAGTAGGGGCACATCAGGAAATCGACAATCAAGGCGAGGTATCATTTGAGGAAGCCACTCCTCCTGATGATCATTCATTGTCTTCCACACCCCTAGCAAGGAAGAGATCAAGGGTGGTGTCTACATCTTCTTCAAGCACACCTCCTTCTGATGATATGGATCAAACTTGGGAACCAGCACCACTGCCGTCTGAGAGTGAGGCACACCATGATCTGACAAAGGTAGTTAAGCGTAAAAGGAAGCTCGTCCAAAGTCTCAGAGTTATGGAGTGTGATGAGGCTCAACAAGAAGTGGCGGATACTGCTGCTGATGAAGACTCTGACAACGACGACCCAGTTTTCATAAAGGTCACTGCAGCCCCAGCGGGCATGCAGCAAACAGACATTTTGACCCTAGCCCGCAGAGCTGCTGAGCGTGATGATGATGATGTTGTCGATGAGGAGGCAGTGGAAACACCACAATCATTGGAGTTAAGTAGTACACCAACTCGTCCCGCTTCCATATTTCTTTCTGGCAAGAAGGGACCTCCATCCACCTCGACCTTAATTAGTGGCGGTGAAAGTGCACAACGTACAAAAGTTGGGCAATCCAGATCCTCCACTTCATCTGGCATTAGCTTCATGACCACCACCACCAGTATCGCCGCCTCCTCCATGCCCCACAGACACTTCAAGTCCCCAGTTTGGGACTTCTTTACTGTTTGTCAAAAAAATCCAAAGTTTGCCATTTGTACCCTTTGTAAGCTTGCAGTTAGTCGTGGTAAGTCAGGTACCAACTATGGTACCGGAGGCCAGAGAGGTCATCTTAGGAGACAGCACACTGTCCAATGGTTTGCGCACCTAGATGCGATCAAGGAAGCCCGAATTCAAGAAAACGTTGATGTTGCATCTGATGATGACGAGGAGGAAGAAGACGTGTCAAACACTTCCCTTACACCCAGTACCCCTGTCAGCAGCACACCCAATGTGAGGCACACTAAGAGTGTTGGAGCGAGTGAGACACCAACGCACAAAAGTTCACCAGCGAGCAAAATTGGGTCAACGAAGTCATTATCAGCCCGTAAATGCTTGGTCCAGGGCAACATTAGAACCATGTTTTCTTCAGACGTGCCATATGAACGCAACCACCCACTGACGCGTCTGTATAACACTAAGCTGGCTAAAATGCTAGCTGTGGACCTTCTCCCTTTTTCTTTTGTAGAAGCGGTAGGTTTTCTAGAATTAGTGGCAACGCTCTGCCCTAAATGGAAGGTTCCTAGCCGGTTCTATTTTGCCAGAGTTGCGGTTCCAGCACTACATGAAGATGTGCTGGAGGCGATTGGGGCAGCTTTGCAGAAGAGTGCTGTTCACACAATACATCTGACAACAGACATGTGGACCAGTGGCGCAGGCGCTGATTACATGTGCATCACTGCACACTGGGTCTCTTTTTCAGGTGTTAAAGCAAAGCTAAACGCAGGTGTTGACCCGGACCAAGTTTACAAAGCTGCTCGGAAACATGCAACACTAGCCATGTTTGGCTTGGAGAAAAGTCACACATCCGAAAACATTTTGGACGAGTTTAACAAAAAGGTCTCGAAAATGCTATCCCCAAAAAAACGCCAGATTGGTTATGTTTCCACGGATAATGGCGCCAATGTAGTTAAGGCCATGTCGCTGGGTGGCTATTTCAGAGTGCCGTGTTTGGCGCACTGTATCAACCTGGTAGTTCAAAAATTCTTGAGTGATAGAGACAGTGCAGCGTTCGCGGTAATGGCCACCTGCCGCAAAATGTGCAACCATTTCAGCCATTCTTTTAAGGCCCGGAAGCATCTGAGGAGGCTGCTACTTGAACGTCGAATGCCAGTGAAAGCACTCATCCAGGAGGTGGCAACACGTTGGAACTCAACCTTCTACATGCTTGAGCGTCTGTATGAGCAGTATACGGTACTCGATCACTATTTCTTAACAGAGGGTACATCTCAGAAGGAGGACCTGCGGATGGCTGCGGCGCAATGGGACATAGTTAAAAGCCTGACAGACATGCTTCGTCCTTTTGAGTTCTTCACGCGTGCAGTCAGCCAGGAGGACTGTAATTTGGGAAAAGCTATCCCATTGTTGTGCATGCTGGAGCACCAACTGATGGCGGTGTCTTCTGAGTTTGAAAAAGATGTAAAAAAAAAGACCCTTTTATTTTGTCTGAGAAATTATTAGAGCGCCTACGTGGTGATGAACGTCTTCAAAAGATCAAGTCAGAACAGCATTACATTTGTGCTACTATTCTGGATCCACGCTACAAAAAGGCGCTGGCAGGCGAAGCATTCTTTCCTTTTACTGATGAAGATGTTCAAAAGTACAAACATTGGCTAGCCTGGTCAGCCAAGAGGTTTGAAAAAGAACGGCAGGTTATTGAAGGAGAAGGCAGTACATCAGCATCAGCATCAGCAGGCCATCCCCAGTCACAAGAATCCACTTCTGCACCTGTGGCTGGGGCACAAGTGACCTCTCAGCCGTTAAAGACACCGGCAACTGGATCATCTGCACCACACACAACAGTAACAGTGGCTGCTGTAGAGGATTGGCTAAGTTTGCTTGGGTATGGTTCTCGAAAAAAAGTCACAGGCACAGCAAAAAGTAAGCAAAGTGGAGGAACCGTTGACGTTGATGACCTTGAGTCGATGGTGCAGGACTATCTGAATGACTCAACAGAGGTCTTTCTTAATGATGAGCCATTGCAGTATTGGCATGGCAAAAAAGAATTGTGGCCACAGCTCTCCAACCTGGCTATAAACTACTTGTCTTGCCCACTCGCAAGTGTGTCTTCTGAACGTGTTTTCAGTGCTGCTGGTGGCATTGTAACTCCCAAACGGAGCCGCCTCTCGCCCAAAAATGTGGAGAGGCTAACAATGATCAAGATGAATCAGCACCTCATACCACCAGATTACAAAGTACGAGAAAGCACGCCGCATGAAGACGAGGAGGACAGCAACGTAGATGAGGGAATTTGTTCTCTGTTCGGTGACGCTGACCTCATCCTGCCTGAATTCGCAGAGTATGATGACAAACTCTTATTCTTATTCCCTGACACCGAGCCCTGAAAATGAGACAATGAATCAATAACTTTCTTTTTCGTCCTTATTCACTTTTATTCCTGTGTGTCTGTCTTTCTTTGTTTTGCACAGTTAATTTAATTCAAACTTTAATCACCTAACCACAAAAACAAGCCCATAAGCAGAACTGTCTTCACTTGTTTGCTTATTGATTTGAAGGTGCCGCAGTCTACATTCCTCAGGTTCACAAGTTCAGAAGAACATGCTCCTCTATCCTCCTCCTCCAGACTGCGATTTCCCTCAAAGCAGAGTGCTGGATTACGCCCAATGAAGAAAGACTCAGCACTTGTGGGGGTGTTCTACTTCTTTGCGGGTGAGTTGACGGCTTTGGGCCCATTGCTGTCAAGCTCTAATAATGGATAAAAGTGTTTTGGACCAAATATGAGGTGGAAATTTCTTGCCGTTTTTGCTGACTTGCTTGCCTTTGAGGTGCTCTTTGGCGGGGTTCCGGGTGTTTGTGGGTGAGTTTTGGGGTCTGGGAGCACTGCTGCGACAGTCTCATCTTGATTGCATTTGCTTTTCAGGAAATCCGTGGTGGAAAACAGGAGTTATGATGATTGGTGACCTAGCTGCACAGCGCGTTTGGACGGAAGGCCGAGAGATATTGCAAGTATGAGATTTAGTTTTTTTGCTGTTTGGGGGTGTTGTCGCGTGCTTTTTTGCGGGTGGGTTGGCGGGTCTTGGCTGGGGCATTCCTGGGAAAGTCTAATACCGGATAGAAGTGTTTTCGACAAAAACCTTAAGGAAAAGCGTTTTTTTTGCTATTTCTTCTGACATCTTGCTCAATGTAGCATTTTGGGGGGCTTCCTGCTGTTCGTGGGTGGGTTGCGGCCGGGGTCTCTGTCGAAGCACTGCTGCGACAGTCTAATCTTGATTGCATTTGCTTTTCAGGAAATCCGTGGTGGAAAACAGGAGTTATGATGATGACCTAGCTGCACAGAGCGTTTGGACCGAAGGCCGAGAGATATAGTAAGTATGAGATTTATCTTTTTCGCTGTTTGGGGGTGTTGTCGCGTGCTTTTTTGCGGGTGGGTTGGCGGGTCTTGGCTGGGGCATTCCTGGGAAGGTCTAATACCGGATAGAAGTGTTTTGGACAAAATCCTTAAGGAAAAGCGTTTTTCTTGCTATTTCTTCTGACATCTTGCTCAATGTAGCGTTTTGGGCGGCTTCCTGCTGTTCGTGGGTGGGTTGCGGCTGTGGTCTCTGTCGAAGCACTGCTGCGACAGTCTAATCTTGATTGCATTTGCTTTTCAGGAAATCCGTGGTGGAAAACAGGAGTTATGATGATGACCTAGCTGCACAGCGCGTTTGGACCGAAGGCCGAGAGATATAGTAAGTATGAGATTTATCTTTTTGCTGTTTGGGGGTGTTGTCGCGTGCTTTTTTGCGGGTGGGTTGGCGGGTCTTGGCTGGGGCATTCCTGGGAAGGTCTAATAACGGATAGAAGTGTTTTGGACAAAATCCATAAGGAAACACCTTTTGGTACTTTTTGTAAGTTAGGGTTCGTTAGGGTTAGCCCTAGCAGCAGGATTGCATGTGTTTCGGGGTGTTCTATTGCAACGCAGTTCTGGGGTTTTAGAGCACTGTTGGAGCGATGCTGGCTATGGATACTTTTGCTTGCTTGCAAGTGGTTTGAATACAATCCACGGTCGGTAAGGGTGTATTTGGGCCTACTGTTACTTTCAAAGTACGTTTTGTCACCATTTTTCTGCTAGGCATCGTTTTTGGAGATCTGATTGGGGGTCTTCTACATTTTTGCGACTGGCTTTAGTAAGGGTCTTGGTGGGAGCATTGCTGGGAAGGTCAAATTGTGTTCTAAAACACAGTTTACAGTACACCTACCTTGAGGGGAAAGATCCGCTATAATATTTTGGCCATACTTATTTATCCTTAAAAAGGTGACTCAGACAGAGCACGCAATTTCAAAAATATTGTACTGTCTATTAGGGAAATCAAAGTGTGAGTTTTTGCACCACACAGCGTACATACCTTTTATTTATTTATCAGTGGTATTGTAATAGCACTTCCTGTTTTCCGTTCAATAATTACAGGCCGGGTTTCAGTCAACATCCGCCAGGCAGGCAGTGGACAGGGTGTCTTCTGTCAGTGGTCACCAACATTGATGGACGAAGCGTCAGCTGGAATGGAGGAGTGCCGCTAATAAGAGGAATTGTTTGCTGCATGCAACTTACTTACCAAATTCAACAGGACAACTCCAACAACATACAGAATACAGATACAGTATCCATTGTTTTCTTCTATGAGTGTGACTGCATGTGCTTAGCTTTAGTTTGTACCAAAAGATTTCTTTATCTTCAATTATTGTTTGTCCAGGCTGTGCATTTTTTTTCTTCTCTCCACAAAACCTACCCAAAAAGAAACCCCCATTCCCATCCATTTTCCAAACCCTAACCCTCTTCCCCCGGGCTGTGTTGTTTTGCTTGATGTCTGACTAAAATGACATCAATAATTCCACACACTTGCTGGGGAGGATAAGGTCATAGCAACAAGCTGGCGAAGGAATACGAGGATATCTTCTAGACTTACTCAGCTTCAGTACTATTTCTTCTAGTAGTAGGAGCCAATGTCAAATAAATTCAACGCAAGTACCAGTTATACTTGCAAGCAAATACTTTACCATTTGTTAGGCTACATTATGGCACTGTTCTAGTGTACTGTCACCTGCTATATTCTCGATCGTACCGTAACTGTTGTAATGCTACAGTAAGGACAAACCAGGAAACGTTTTCTTTTTTTCCATAGGCATGCAACTGCCACTGTGTCACACCACTAGTACCACCGCAATGAGGAAATTTCACCCGCCCAGGATTGCCAACGTTAATCCCCATTTCACGTGGAGCCAGCCCTGGGCCTAGCCCTAATTTCTAACACAAATTACAGGTAAGATAAGCATTTGGTGGGAGGTAGTATAATGGAGTATTAGGACTAGACGAGAGATTGACGGTAGTACTACTAAAGTCCTACGACTGTTCAGGAAAACAAACTTACTGTTACACCCCCGTCCCCCACCCACCAGACTGAAAAGCAGTAAAAAACAGGTATGGTCAGATAAAGTTCAAAAAAGTATATTTATGTAGCCCTAACAAAATAATCTCCCTCAAGACCCTCCCTAAACCCAACGATTGTCTTTGAAAAGTCCCAAAAAGAACCCAACTCCCAAATCCCACCCCCCAAAAGTCTCTAAAAAAAGGGCAAGGGACACTCCACTACTGGAGGGTGCTGGTGAAATTTGCGGCCAGGGCATCATACTCCTTGCGGAGGGTGGCAAGGTCGAAGCGGAGGCCCTCCACCAAGTTCTTGTACCTAAGGACCTCCTGCTCCAGGTAGGACATTCGGACTCCTAGGCGGCGCTGGCGTGCCTTGCAGCTCCTGTGGGGGGCAGCTGGTCTTTCTGCTGCTTGGCGGTGGCGGTTGGCTTTCTTAGCCCGGCTCCGTACCGCTGGAGCACTGCGCATGCTGGCGGCCCGTGGGGTCACGGAGGAGGATGCAGCTGTCCCAGTCGAGGATGTTGTGGTGGTTGCACCGGTCGACTGCGTGTCCTCCTCCTCCTCCAGGGCCACCAGCCGCCGATATTCGGCGACAGTGGCATCCAGCCTCCGTTGCCGGGCCATTCGAGCCTGCTCCCTCCGTGATGTCGATTTGGAAGGAGCAACTATATGAAGAAAGAAAGACATAGTCTGTAACCAATGCTCCTTAGCATTAATAACACAAAGTGATTGAGCCGAAAGTTGGGAAACAGTAGAAGTAGCAAATTGAAAGCACAGTACATAACTATTGAGGACAGTATCTATGTAACCTCCCACTTCTGCATCCTTGCTCTAACATTAGTGGTAGTTTAATGAACAAATTCTACGACCACTATGGACTTCCATTACAGTCGACTATGACAGTACCCCAGTCTTATTCTTCTTCTTCTCTCTTGTTTAGGAAAATTGGTACGTTATCCTATGCAAGCCGGCAGAATGGCAGCACAGTGAACTTGCACCCGAGAAAAACAGTTGCACACCATGATGAGTGAGACACACTGGCGTTACTGTACCGGTCCAGTACATGCAGGTGGTGAAGCTATTACTTTTCTATTACGGGTGGCACTGAGAATACTCTGTTACAAGGGCTACTGCTTAATTAATTTACCTTTCACCCTACAGTGCAAATGAGTACTAGAAAAGGAAAATGAAGAAGCTAAATAATTTGATTATCTATCACTTCACATGGGACGTATTTGATGACATATGGGATGACTTTAGGTGCTTTGCTTAATATTGAGTGAACAGTGATACACCCACACATGAATGACGTACTACAACTAAACTAAAGTTATTAAGAGAGGTACGGAGTGTCCACCGTAATAACCGGATATATGCTGTGCTTGCAGTTGCAATACAAAGTACTGCTACTATTCATGGTAGTATTGGACACATTTACAATTTCTTTTCCTTGCCTTCCCTACACTGGAACGGACGTGCGGGTGCGGTGGTACATGCTCTTCAAGGTAACACTTAGTTCATCCAGCGACCATCTACTCTCTCTAGATACACATGTGCTATCTAAGAGTCAGAGAATACCATGCTCCAGGCATCCATTCATTCAAAGTATACGCACACATACAGTTTCTGTTTCACCCACCCAGGCTGCTGTCCTTCCACCCATCCTTGCTTCATCATTGACCCAGCCATGCACCATACCATATTCTTTCCTTCCCAGCCACCTCGGGGGCCAAGCAAACACATATCGTTCTTCTTTGCCAGCCATCATAAAATTTCGCGTCCCAGTTACTTACACCCTTCTTTCGCTTTTCGTTCATCCCATCCATCACGTTCATCTAAGATCTTATTGGGATTCTTCTCACCAAAAACTTCACAGCTAAGTCGGAGTACATTTCGAGGAGGCTACTACCTGGTTGATTTGTAATACACCTGTGCAGAAAGCACACTATGCAGTCTTCAATCTCAATAAGTAAGGAATATATAGCTTACCTGTTCCCGCCACCACCGTGAGAACCCCCACAGGACCGTCCGCCGGCTCTTGCACCGCTTCCTCCCCAGAGTCCTCCGAGTCCTCGCCCAACACCGCCACCTCCACGCTGGCCCCGCCACCAGATGTTCCACCTACAAAGTACATTTAAGAATGTTAGAATACACCACTCACTACTATATAATATTTGGTCTAGGAGTAATAAAGAAATGTTAAAAAAACAGAATACAATGTAATAATTTGTGACTGTCTACTCTAAAGTAAAAATGTCCCTTTTTCCAGGGAAGGCTGTTGTCTTGCTGCACTTTTATGCACAACTGATGAATGCTTGCTTTTTATTTTTAACACGCACCACTTTTTCTCCTAACAGACAGAAGCTTGACTTCTAAGAACACGAGTCCAGGATCAAGTTCAAACCAGGTGAGAGCTCGGCTCGACCACAAGAAATGTGTCCAATTAATCGTCAGCACTAAGCACTTTTCCGTTTTCAGTTAAATAGTTTTATGACAAAGTTGATTTTAATAAATGTGTTTACCTTTAATAAAGCTATTAAACTTAAATAGACTCTGTGGTTTTTGGTCCTCCAGACTAGAGTGGATGAGCTAAAGGTTTTGGAATTTTTGCAAGCATGAGTGCCTCTGACACTTCTTGACTGTGACTCCGTACTCTTATCCTGCGTAGGATAATCTAAAGATCATTGGGGATCAATCATCGGTGACTTCGGGAGCTAAATGACTCTGCCACACTATCTAGTCAGTAAGGAGACAGTGCATAGAGCTATTGCTGAATAGAATGGGAGTACAATGGAATTGCCAAATGTCCAATCTTAGTTAGCTACACAGACAGACTAATAAGAATAATCTAGTAATACCACATGGAGTCATATTCGAGGCAGGATAAGAATTTATATCCAGTCTACAAGAAGATCAAAGACGATTTAGAAAAAATCGAATGAGGAACGCTAGGAAAAAATAGGTACTCTTTATTAAAATTTAAACTTACTGGGGCCAGCAAAGGAGCCCTCGCCTGCCCGATCCTGGCCTGCATCCTCCTGAACAGCACCCTCCTCCTCCTCCTGTGTCCGACTCCTCTTGCCCTTGGGGGGAGCTGATGTACAACATGAAAGAAAGAAAGACCAGAAAACATGGATGAGATTTGTCAACCAAATCAAACATTTCAAAAGAACAATAACAAAATATTTTGGAGAAATAGCAAATAGATAGACAACTATTCCACGGGATCTATCTCATGTGGTATACTACGTTATTCGTATTGCCTGATTTGCGGACCGTTGACTTAGAAAGTTCCTATGTAACTCAATAAACAGACTACTAAAGAGGTTTGCCTAGGCCTGGCAGGCAGCAGTCCGCAGCACGCGAAGTGACAGACAAAGTCCATCCTGCTTGCAGATCAGTGAATACTCAAACTATCAATCCACCGACCACCGCCATTATTTCTTCTTATAGCCATGTGTCTAAAGGAAGGACTGCACTTCAGTCTGTTGGGGCTGATTTAGAAGTCCCTTGCGGCTCATTTTCCTCCATTGTTGCGTGACTTTTGTGACGCAGCGGCAGAACAAAAGACTCTCCATGGTGTTGGTGCGGCGTATATATGCATCACGTTGTAAAGCCCTGCGCCATCAGGGGGCGTTCCGGCGCAAGGGAGGGCGTACCTGCGCAGGAACGAATCCTAAAAGTGGCTGAGGGAAATCTACAAGATGTCAATCAGTCACTTTTAGGACAATGATGCATGACTCAAACCCTGCACGCTTGAAGCCGACGTACGGCTTGATGCAGCATTGGGGAGATAGGGTACCCCAGAGCATTGCTGGAGCTGCGCCATCGTTGGCACGCAACTCCAGCAATGCGCCGCCTTTACGGCACAGATGCGTAAGGCTTCTTTGACGTTTTGGGCCAATGGGTGGTGGTGGCATGGCACACAATTACTGCCGCACCCCTGCTACTTTGCAGGGATGCGCCGGTAATTGAAAATATGACCCTTAGTGTCTAGCATTACGCAGTTCTTATCTTTACACTACACTCATACATAATTTCTCAGGCCAATGAAATGAACACAAAATACAAAACAAATAAGCATAGTAGCAAGCAAGGCTACTGAGAAGGAGAGCAGTGCACCTGAAATGCATAGAAGATTTTGAAATATAATTTACCTACAATGTAATCGGCAGCATTATTGCTCTTGGTAAAGAACAAAGATTTGCAAATGACAGAGCCGGATAAAACAGAGTAGTGATGAATAGCTACTACTACTCACCAAGCCCGGGGACCTCTACGCCGAGCGCGTCCAGCAAGTCCCGTTCCCGGTCTATGACATCTGTCCAGCGGTGGGTGGCCTGGTTATATGTGCGCCGGACCCCAGAGAGCTTAAACATGGCCCGGCACACCTTCTCCCACCGCTTCCGGCGCTCCCGGATGCCATAGCCGGTTGCGATCTTGCCGCCTCCCAGGATCGTCTTGGGGAGGCGGCGCTGGACGTGGAAGATGAGTGCGGCCACCTCCTCCGCGCTAAAGATCTCCCGTGGCACCACTTGCTCCCCCCTCAAACGCCCGCACAGGAGCCTGGCACGGGGTGCGGGACCCTTCCCCTTCTCAGGGTGCTTCCCGGCTCCCTTTACCATGGTCTGGGCAGAAATAAAGTTAAATGATAAAGAAGAAATAGAATAGTGAAGAAGAAAAGAAAAGAGTTTAAAAAAGTAGTTTAAAAGTAACTAAAAGCAGCAGAAAACACAAAAATATAGAGCTAGAAAAATAGAGGGATAGATAATAAGTAAAATAGATCAAATAAACTTCAAACAAGCAAAGGATGGCAGAGATTCAGAGAGGATACAGAAAGCATGCCCAGAACCATAGCAATGAATGAGAAACAAGATGGCCGCGCCCGTTCACGACCGCGTGGGTAAGTTCGCGCGAGATTTTCCTCGCGAGCACGCGCGAAATTGTACTAGCGAGCAGCACAGTTTGCGAGATTACACATAGCGGCCGGAAACGGAATTACGTCACGCAAACAAGATGGCCGCGCCCGTGTACGACCGCTAGGGTAACTTGGCAAACGTATAGCTACAAGCGCCTCGCGAACACGCACAAAATCACGCGAACATACACGTCGCAAAGAAAAACTTAGTGTATTCGCAAGCATTCGCGGCTTCCGAAATCGATCTCGCACGGATTCGCGCCCCAAAAAACACGCGAAATTGCAGAAAAAACGATTTTTGCTAAACTGAAAGCAATGAGCAGGTGCAAAAGTTCAAACTTAACATTAGTAACATTCACTCTAGTGCTTCCTGAGGGGCCCCTCCAGAGTTTGCAACTATTCTATGACCCTGCTATGACCCAAACAGCAGGCTCATAGAATAGCTACAAGTAGACCATAAAGGTCCTGTGAAAAAAAATTGCACTGCAACAGAAAGCAAATTACAGATAAGGAAGGAAGCAGGTGCCAGCCAGACTGGAACTTTCAAAATAACTGACACATTAATCAACCCCAAATTAATTCATGGCAGTTGAAGTAGGGGAGGTGTGCTTGCTTTTTTCAACCCCCACAAACTACAGTGATAAACAAACCTAATGGGTGGCAGTGAGGATGTACCAGAGGGTGGCATGGGTGTCCCAGAGGGTGGCAGTGGTGAAACAGAGGGTGCTGTGAACCTGTGATGATAAACCAGACGTAGAAACAACATAGTCGCGGCCGTTGCGAGCCGAAAAGTAAGTTCGCAATTGCGAAATTGTCCCAAAATCCGCGCGAACGCTCGCCAACACAAAAAACGGGAAAATCCGCAAATCCGCGAGAGTTCGCGTATTGTCGCGGATTGCGAATCCGTAAATACGCAAATTCGCGTACGCGAGATCCGCTAGATCCGCCCATGCTTAGTCTCGACTCACCGAATCTTTCATACAATCACGGCCGAAACGACCGCCGCTGAAAATTGTCGACGCGGACCCATCAAACTCCAGGACCACCACTTCCTCGGGGCGTTATCTATAAATAAAGTGAGGGACTAAGCGGACCCCCCTGCAGACCTGGGGGTCACCACCTTCTCGGGGTCCTTCTATTTACATAATGCAGAGGGACAGCAAGGACTCCCCAACCGTCAGGTTAGCAGATAATACAAGCCATTAACCTTCCGGAACAAACCAGCAGGGGCGATGATTAGTTTCCCCACTCCCTCCTGCTCAAACCAGCAGAGAGAGAAGAGAGGATAACACCCCCTGCAAGGCCGCCCACAGGGGAAAGGGTAAAAAGGGACAAAATAAGAAAATAAAGAGGATACCTCGGCTCTCTGGTCCTTCAGTTGTGTATGCCTCTTCACTGGGAACAAGATAGCTGTGTTTGTGAGAAAAAGAGAGATGGGGCGATTAATCAGGCAAACATATGAATAGCTTAACAGAGCCCCAAGGTAAATCATCCACTCATATAACTCACTCACAGCAGCTTTTCTTCAGAAGATCATATGCAGAGCTAATCCATCCACAGAACAGGAAGCAGAATAATCCATCTGGAGATTGTCAAAAGTAACAAAATGAAACTAAACAGGAACCAACCTATAAAAGAAGTGAATAGAAAGCAGGTGATCCTGGGGTTATGCAGCTCCTGCTGTTCCTCCACAGCAAGCGCGACGCAGCTCCAGCAAGGCTCGGGGGTGCCCCATCTTTACAATGCTGCGTCAAGACCTACGCCTGCTTCAAGCAGGCGCAGGGTTTTGACGCAGCATTGGCCTGAAAGTGACTGAGTGAAATCTTATAGATTTCACTCAGCCACTTTTGAGAGGCGCACCTGCCCCGGAACGCCCACCCTGCGCCGGAATGCCCACTAGTGGCGCAGGGCTTTACAACGTGACGCATCTGCCTAGATGCGTCACGTTGTAAATGGGTCGTAGGGATGCGCCACGTTTACACCGCAGTTGCGTGACGCAAACGTGGTGCATTCCCATCATAAATCTGCCCCAAAGTCTTTAAATACTCCTTGTTAGCGCACAAGTGTCTCGACTCACCGAATCTTTCATACAATCACGGCCGAAACAACCGCCGCTGAAAATTGTCTAAGTATTTCTCCCCAAATGAATTGTGGCTCGATTAAATGATCCACGAGACCGTTCTTGTCTCTTAGGCAATAAAGAAACCTTCTGTTGCGGTTCCTACTTGCAAAGTTTTCGCACGCTAGCTGCCCCCACCTCTACGGAACTCACTGCGTCCATGGCAAAGCCCGTAACTGATCAGGGTGAGGAACCGTGGCTAACGTAGCACTGTCAGAAAACATGCCGCGGGACACAGTATGCAGCTGCACGGGTATAACTAAAGTTGGATAGCGGGCAAAAGGCTTCTTCTCAGCTCCTCTCCCATATATCCAAGTACCAGGAAAGCCATACACTGGCAGCTTCTCTTCCTTGTAGAATACTGATTGACAAGCACCGGCTTAAGGAAAAGGAGCAGCTTTTATGGTTCAGGCTCCTCCCTCTTGCTAGTCCAGACGATGTACCCGAGTGGTGACTTGTGGGAGTTGTGAGCTTCATAATAATTTCCTGTTTCCCTCCACATTCATACTTTCCTACCATTCCTTCGTGAGTATGTGAGTGGGGCTAATGTCAGGGCTTTGTGCATATTACTAAAGTATCCCTGAGTCTTGAGAACCATGACACCGACACCCCCAGGGACTGACATCTCCCCGGGTCATTAACCAAATATAATGCCGGGGCAACGCAGCCCCCTCGCAGCCTTGGGGATCACCACCTCTCCGGGGTTAAACCACACAATTGAGGGGGCATGGCCTCCTAATACCTCTGCAATTGAGCTGTCAGGGACTTACAGGAGGTAATAGGAGGAGTTGTTGGTCCTGCCCAAGGATGTCCTTGTGGGCCAACTACTCCTCCTGTCACCTTCATTAAGTCCCACATTGCAGGATTGCTGAGGAGACTTCATGGCCCACCTCCTTTCTCTACCACTCTGCAAATACCCCTCCTGGTGCACAACTAGTTCGCATGTGAAGTCACCTTGGCTTCTGATGGTCCTTGGGGTTGAATAACCCCTCTAGTTACCTCCTTTAAGTCCCACACAGTAGGATTGCTAATAGGACTTCGGAGGCCACGCCCAAATTCTCCACCACTCTGCAAATGCATCTCCTGGTGTATTACAGGTCGGGGAATGAAGTCCTCTAGTATGCTGTGGGACCTTGGGGCCCAAGAAGTCCTCCTGGTGCTTTTTGTAAGCCCTACACAGCGGGATTCCTGAGAGCTGGTCAGAGGCCCTCCTAAATGTTATCCATGGTTTTCAAGGTACTAACTTTGATAAAACTAGATCATTCTTAATTAAGTGGCCATGTTTTATTTGATCTTTCTAATAGCATCTTGTTCTTTACTACATGGTGTTATAAATCTCAAATTCAGATTCTTCTCTCCTTTCTTTTACGTATTCCTATTTCCTGTATGAAATAACGCTTCTCTCCTTTTTCTTCTGTTCACTTGTCCCTTGTCTTCATTATTGTCGCCAGAATATACCCCCTTTCTCTGAATCTTTCAGATAGTTCCTTCTGAGCTTGCTCTACCTCATCTTTTTCACTGTGATCCCTGATTAACATCAGACTTTCATCATATGGTATACTGTTTTTTAATATCTCTGGGTGAAAGCTAATACCATGATGGACCGTGTCACTGGCTGTTGTTTATCTGTACATTTTCGTCTCCGACGTAAAATCTTTCACATACCCTGTTAAGGCAAGAAATGTTGGCCTCAGTTCTGTGTATGTTACCAGTGAAATGTAGAGTTAACAAATTCACATTGATCTTTTCTACACTCTCATTCGCTTTTTCAATAGCTTCCCTCCAAATAATGAACACATCATGATATATCGACTCTTTAAAATATGAGTTTGTAGAAAAGATAAATGTGTATATTTACCATCTGTATTTCCCTTTTCCATGACTTCCTCTCTCCCAAATTCTGCACCCTATCCAGTACTTCGACCCACCAAACCTTTTTTTCTACTTAACTATTCCTAGATGGGTGACAGTGACTCACAAATGTACTTAGTAAGACCATAAACCAAGGGCGCTTAGTTAAGGATTTAACTTTATTTGAAATGTTCATGGTTTTGGTAACGTTATCAGTTTTCAGCTTTAATATCAGTGAATTACATTTAGTTTTTAGCCTCCCAAAACTGAACATTGTTAAAGTTATTTCAGTGAATTACATTAGTGTTAGTGGAAGATGTAGCTGTAACTTTAATGTTACATTAACATCACTTTTTTCCGATGAAATTTGTTTCCAAGTTTAAATATACAATTCAATGGTGATTATCTCTCTACCCCAGCTAGCATATGAATATTGCTTTCAAATCCTTTCCGCCTCTCTGATTTTTTTTTCTTACACTGGTTTCTCTCCTAGCCTCATCCAGTAGTTTGTGAACACATTGTTCTCTGTCTTCAAATGTTTTTGCTGCTATTCCATGTCATTGGTTGGGCACAGCAAACCCCTTTTACCACCGAATTATAAAAACGATTTCTGAAGGTGGTACTGTGTGACAAGAATATTTGTGCATATTTGTTTTGTTGTGGTGGCGATGGGTTGTGGGTTTTATGTTGCATTATTGCATTATGATTCTGTTGTGTTGTACTGTGGTTGTTGTTTGTTCTGTTTAGTGCTGCTGTGCTTTTTTATGTTTCATGTTGTTGTTACTTTGTTTTATATTGTAGTGCGGTGCTCTGACTTCAGAGACTTTAAGAAGTGCAGCTACATTTACAGACAAAATGAGCAACAGAGTCATATAGTATTTTCCACCACGTAAGCTGAGAAAAATCTGCTGTACCAGCTTTTCAACTAACTAAAAGAACTGTCAGCTTAAAAGGAATGGAAGAAAGTGCTTTAATTGGGCACTTCCATTGCTCACTTCGTGAGCTACACCCTTTGTTTTGATGCTTTGACTGTACTCTTAGATCTGGATTCCAAATTCATACTTTGCTCATGTGACAGTATTACAGATCAAAGGCCAGTTGCTCAAATGTACTTACCATTTACAAACCCTCCAAATCCCTCAATCTAAAGGTTTTCGCCTGCTAAAAGCCTTTTTCTAATGTAGTAAACCCATTAAACAATTCAGAAACGTTGTTCTCAATTGCTAAATTGGTTTAGAAATGATTCAAAATTTGCGATTTAAAATCGGTGTGTTGGGGTCATCCCTTCCAAACTGTGAAACAGTAACCGTGATTTTGGTTGCAAGCCATTGACTAGTTACCGGCTGTGAGAGGACCAATGAAGTTTTTCAAAATTACATTTATTTTGTGTTTACAGCAGCATGGCATCATTTAAGAAACGAGACCTGCTTCAAAAATCCCAATTCTAAAATACTTTCATAGGGATGGTGGTTTTGCAGAGACACAAGAGCTTTCAAAATTCAAATACAGACACACAAGCCTAGTTACAAAAATACTTTTTTCTGTACTCCTAGCTCCACTTCATTCCTTTTTCTCTGACGGGGCGTGGCTTGCGCGCTGCTCGGACATGGCGGGTCGCGCTTGAGCTCTCAGGCGAGTGGGAGCCGGCGGCGATTCTTTACCGCTTCCTGACTGCCCCTCTGAGCGGCATGGACATTTCCTGGTGGCGGAATGTGTCAGGAGCCGCCTGACGTCCATTCGAACGACTTCTGGTGAAGGCTGCATCTGTTCCCGGTCAGCTGAGGCGACGCTCCGTCTCTTCACGAGCGGCCGCCATTTTACAGCTGGTGACGGTGACGGCGCTTTCCCTTCAGAGGTGCCGATTTTGTTACAATTTAGCCGGTGTGGGATAGCCTGGACCTTTTTTGCTCACAGCGCTGGAATGGTAACATCGTTTTTCTATTTTTCTATGCTCATTGGGCTGCGTGGCTAGTTATTATGTTGCATGCTCTCTATTTTCTTCAGTGCTACTATCTATGAATGGAACTGCTTTTGCCTCACGATGTTTTTGGTGTAACCTGTTGAAGTCTCTGAGGCTCTACCATATATTCTGCTGCCTGCTCACCTTCTAAGCCCGCCGTTATCACTGCTTTTTACGCTTCTCACGCTTGGTGTGCTGTATCTCTTGTTTTTGAGGCAACTGCGCAGTTTTTATTTTTTTCTCAAGAGGCTGTGTATATTCTTTGGGTTTGTCTCTTCATGGCTGCAAGTATGGGCCGCTCCACAACTACTAAAGGCCCAAAAGAGACTGGCGCTTCACTCAAACGTCTTAAGTCTGTGTCTCCTACACCTGAGACTGTTCCGTCAGACACCACCTCTACTCTTGACGCAATATTATCGCGCCTTAATGAGGTGCATGATATTGCACAATCTACAAAAACTAATACGGATTTACTACAAGTGGAGGTGTCGGCGATTCGGAATGACTTCAAGGCCCTGTCTCTTCGAGTATCGGCCACGGAATCACGTATCAGTTCTTCAGAGGATAATATCCACCAGCATTCCAGGTCTCTCAGCCACTTGGAGCGTTCAATGGCGGCGTTGCGTAAAGAGCTCTCTGAGCAGGAGGACCGTAATCGTAGATCTAACCTACGCATTTTTGGTCTGCCGGAAGATGCAGAGAAATCATCTTCCTCTATGATTGATTTTTTGTATCATTGGATTCCTGATACGCTACAAATTTCATTTCACAGAGACTTTGAGATAGAAAGAGCACATCGTGTTCCAACTTTTCGCTCTAAGTCTGCCACCCAGCCAAGAGCAATATTTTTTAAGCCACTGCGTCATCAACATACTGAACAAATTCTTTCGCACATGCTCAAGACTAAAAATGTCGTTTGGGAAGGTCATCGAATTTCAATATCTCAAGACTTTGCCAGGGACACAGTCATAAGGAGGAAAGGCTTCCTTAATCTTCGGAAACGTCTTTCTGAGATGAACATTCCCTTTTCCTTTGCAGGTCCCTCCAAATTCCGCATTTCTTACAAGGGACGTTCCAGGATTTTTGATGAGCCGGCGGATTTAGCTACCTTCCTGGACAATCAGATGGAGATTCAGATGGAGATTCAAAGGGCGACTTCCCAGGATCCAGGTGCTTCGGGCACGTGAACTGTCTCCTTTAGTCTCCTTTATTGTGGCTTTCTGTTTTTTGCTGTTTCCGCTTCTCTTGCTTGCTGTTAGCATACTGCTGTGTTGACTTTTAACTCCGTTAATGGAGTTTTTTTTTTCTTTTTCTCTGCTTCATATTTTCTTCATAGCCATGTTATATTCTGTTTTATTTCTCTCTCACTTCTCTTCCTTGCATTCTTTGCTATTATGTATATACTGATTGCTTCTTAGACGATCTCTATTTTTCCTCTCTTTCTCTCGTACTCCCCTTTGGAGATATATACTCTACGTTTCCTTTCTTTTCATGTTAGTCTCTTTAGTTGAGGCTCGTTTTCCACTACAAGCTACCTTTCTCTAGTGTGTTTCATCTTTTCAGTTTCTTTCTTTCTTTTTATTCTCCTATTCTCTTTGCGTTCTTCTCGTACAATTTTTTCTACTGTTTATGATTTTTTAATTGTTCTCACATTTCGTATGTTATAAAGTCATCAGGCCTGTTTATTGCGTTACTGTTTTTTAGATTACGCATTCCTGTTGAGCTTATGGGCCAAACTCAACTTCCATAGATGTTAATGATCTTTTTCTGTTCTTCTTGTGTTCACACTCATTTTTGCTCTATCCTTCTTTCTGGCATCCACACCTGTTCGTTCCTTTTATCGCTCTCTTTTTAATGGTACCTCTTCGTATCTCTTTAATGTTTTCTTCTTCTCCTATTCTACTCCGCTTCCTCAGCTTTTCGATCTTTACTCTTCCTCATTTACTCATTTCTTCTATTCTGTTCTTTCACTTGTCTTCAACCATTCTTATCTCTCATCTCTGTCATCTTTTCTTTCGACTTACTTCTCCATTTTTTTTTTGTTTTTTGCTGCTCATCTCTTAATAGTTCCCTTGCTTTTTCTGGTATGGTTCACTCTCTTTCTTTCTTTTTTCTCTCTTCTCCTCCTATTCTGTTACTTTCCTACTTTTCTTCTCTCACATATATAATGTTATTATATACAGTTATAGTGTATTCATTGAATGTGTAGCTATTTGTTTTAGGATATACATATTGTTTGCCATGCATTAATCTACTGTTCTTGGTTGTCCTCATGCTTTTCTTTTTCTTATCAGGTTTTCTCATAATATTTAGTAATATAGCTATGTTTCTCGCCATTGACTGCTTTATATGTGCTTCTACAATATCTTAGTTCGAGTATGTTTATTTACGTTATTAAGCTGTTTGGCGATACTGTTTTTGATGGTTACCAGTTTCTTGTTTCCTACCATCCGGCTATTATAGTTTTTGGGGCTATGGTTATCACTTATTGTTTCGACTAGTACTGCCCCTTATTTGCCTTTCCGCATTCTCCCTAGTATGCTGTCGAAGTCTTAGTGCTATTACATACAGTTATAAATTGTTTATTACCTATACAGTTATCTTTTGTAGAAGTTACATTTTGGTTGCCATGCGGTAATCTAGTGTTCATGATTTACCTCTTGCTGATTGTTTCTTTAGAATTTGTTCTATCCTATTTGGTACTATAACTATGTTGCTTTTCATTAGACTATTAGCTAAATGTGTTTATGTATTCTCTTGGCTATAGTTTTACTTATTTACATTATTAAGCTGTTGTGCGCTGTTTCTTTTATTTCTTACCAGTTCCCCTATTCCTGCTATTTGGTCACCATATTTTTTTGGGGCTATTGCTATTAATTATTTTTTTGCCTCGCACGGGTCCCTTACTCGCCTTTCCACGTTCTCCCTAGTATGATGTTGGTCTCTTTTAGGCCTTCCCTCCTGCTTCTTCTCCTCCTTTCTTTTCTCTTTTCTTCTCCATTTCTCTTTTTCTCGGATTCCCCAAATGCACCCGCCTACAGTGTTTCTTTTGTTTGATGATTGGCTCCTTGTAGTTCTGTCGTTGGTCTTGTTTCTGTCACCCATGTTGTTGTTTTTTGATTTTTATGTCTTTCCATGCCGGGTTTGAATGTATTATCCCTTAATGTTAAGGGGTTAACTCACCCTGTGAAGAGGTCAAAAATTTTAGATTATTGTAAATCCCTGTCGTCTGATTTGGTTCTTTTTCAAGAGACCAAGGTCTCTAACAAAGAAGCGTTGTTTTTGAGGAAGGAATGGGTTTCGGATGTTTGCTGCTCTGATGCCCTGGGTAAACGAAATGGAGTTATTACTTTAATCTCCAAGAATTCTGGTTTATCGCTACTTTCTTCTGAGCATGACTCTGAGGGTCGTTGGTTGTTATCTAAATTATCGGATGGCCAGCATGTCTTGTATGTGATGAATATTTATGCGCCTAATATTGATGATCCGTCCTTTTGGAAATCGGTTACCAAAAAACTAAATGACACCCCGCACTCTGGCAATCTTATTGTTGGTGGTGATTTTAATTTACCAATGGACCCTCTTTTAGACAGGAATTCTGCATTCCAGTTTCGTCCTCCTAAATCCCACAAACAAATGCTTAACATGTGCTCCATTACTCATCTTCAAGACATTTGGCGTCTTCATAACCCCACTGGTAGTGATTTCTCTTTCTTCTCTTCGCCTCACTCTTCCTTCTCTCGTATTGATTATCTCTTAGTTCATTCTTCTCTTGTTTCATCTTCTTCTTCTCCGCTTATACATCCTATTTTGATCTCTGATCATGCTGCGGTCACTTTTACTTTATCATCGTTTGCCCCTCACTCACGAGCTCGCTCGTGGAGATTGAATACCGAAGTGTTACATGATTCTTCTCAGGTTGATGAATTCTCTAAAGATATCGATACCTTTTTTCGTGAGAACGAAGGCTCTGTTTCTTCCCCAATTGTTCTATGGGATTCCTTTAAATGTACTTTCCGTGGTCAGGTCATTAAATGTATGTCCAAACGTAATTCGGCTATTAAAAAAGAACTTACGGATTTGTCATCTGAAATAAAGACTTTGGAAGCCTCCTTCAGGCATTCTAAGGATCCAACTTGTTTACAGCAAATCAAGTTACTTAAATACAAATATAATACCATTGTTACTAAAAGAGCCTATATTGGGGTACAAGCTCAGAAATCAAAGAAGTTGCTGTTAAAAAATCGAGCTGGGAAAATCTTGGCTGCTACACTAAAATTTCAGGACTCTTCTTTTAAATCCTCGCAGATCTCTTCTATTACTGACCACGCCGGTTCTAAAAAATTCCAACCACAAGAAATACTTGAAGTTTTTCGGGACTTTTATACTAAGTTGTATACTCCTTCGAGTCAGTCCTCTTTTGATCAGTGTCAAGCTTTTTTAAAATCGGTTCCGATTCAGTCGGTTTCTGATGCTGATCGCTCTTTTTTAAATAAACCTATTTCCCCCGACGAAATTGAATCTGCGATTAAAGCTACTCGGTCTGGTAAAGCTCCAGGTCCTGATGGGTATCCAATCTTATTTTATAAAACTTTTCTCCCTACACTTGTCCCCAAATTAAAATCTGTCTTTGATTCTTTTATCCAAGATGGGTCTGTATCTGGCACGGCTGCTGAAGCTACAATTGTAGTGATCCCGAAAGAGGGGAAAGATCGTTCGGATCCTAAAAACTTCCGACCTATCTCTCTCCTTAACATGGAAGCAAAGATTTTTGCTAAAATCCTGGCCAAAAGACTGGAATCCTTTGTCCCTCTTCTTGTTCATCCTTCCCAAACTGGGTTTGTGAAAGGCCGTCTCGCGCGAGACAATATCCGCACTTTCTGTCATGTTCTCGGTGTTGCCAAGCGATCTCTACTTCCTGCCGCGGCCTTGGCCCTTGATGCGGAAAAGGCTTTCGACAAGGTCTCTTGGCCGTTTCTTCGTGCTGTTTTATGCGCGCACAATCTTGGTGACTCTTCCATTAATATGATTATGTCCTTATATTCTCAACCCAAAGCTAACATTAGGGTTAATGGTGCTACGTCCTCTTTTTTCAATCTTAGTCAGGGCACTCAACAGGGTTGTCCCTTATCCCCGCTCTTATTTTTATTATCCATTGATCCTCTTCTTCGTTTGATTGACCTACATCCTGATATCAAGGGTTTCTCTTTTGGCCCTCACTGTATTAAAACTGCTGCATACGCGGATGATGTTCTTATTTTTTCAGATGATATCGCTCTAGCAATCCCGGCTATTTCTAACATCATTTCCCTATTCTCTTCGGTTTCAGGTTATACCCTAAATAAAGACAAGACGGAAATGTTCCCTTTAAATGCCTATTGTTTCCCCTCGCATATGGGATCAGCGGGCTTTAAGTGGCAGTCTACACACTTGAAATACTTAGGAATTTATTTTTGTTCTACTTTAACTACCACTGTTGCCTATAATGAATCTCAGACTATACTTAAAGTGTGTCGTCTTTTGGATACATGGTCTCCGAAACATATTTCTTGGTGGGGTCGCCTCCAAACTCTCAAAATGATGATCACGCCGATTATTAACTTTGTTTCATCCATGCTGCCGATTAAACTGTCAGATTCCTTTTTTCGCGAAATTGATATTCTGACTTCTAAATTTTTGTGGAATGACAAACGTGCTCGAATTGCATACAAATTTCTGCGTCGTCCTTGTGATATGGGAGGTTGTAATTTTCCTGACTGGGAGAAATATCAGACTGCTTTTTTGGCGTCTCAAGGTGCTTTATGGTTTTCTCCGCCATCCCTGCATGTTCCTTCTTGGCTGCTCATAGAACAGCATTTAGCATCTCCTTTGCCTACTGCCTCTTTTTGCACTGCATCCACTTGACATATCCTATTTTCCCGGTCTATCATTCTTGATACAATTGTGGCGGTCAGGAAAATAGACAAGAAGGTGGCAATTCCGTTGCATAAAACCAGGTGGACATCTATCTGGCGGAATTCCAAATTTAAGTTTATCATTTCTCCTACCCTCATCTCCTATTGGGCAGACAAAGGAATCTCTCTTGTTAAACATCTATATGGTGCTTCTGACGAACCATTACCCTTCTCTACCTTGGCTCAGAAGCATTCCTTAACAAATCTTGATTTTTATACTTTTCTCAAGATTAAGGTGGCCATTGCTAAAGTTCGTCTTCATCCTACCTCTTCTACCATCTCACTTTTTAATATTTGGATCAAAGCTGGTCACGTTGCCTCCAAAATTTATAAATTTTTGTCCTCTGCTGCACTCCCCGAACAGACGGTTGCTCATCAAAAATGGTTACATCATTTTGATCATGCCATTATAGAGCATATTTCCTCTGATATTTGGCAATCAATTGGTAAATTCTCTCTTCGTAATAAAATCGCACCTTCTTTAATGCAATCTAAGTTTTTTTCTATTAATCTCCTCCATTGGACGCCTGTGCGTCTTCACTCGCTTAACCTTAAAGAGGACAACTTATGCTGGAGCTGTGGCTTGATGGCAGGCGACTTTCCTCATATGTTTTTTCATTGTTCCTTACTTCAACCTTTTTGGAACCTCATTCAGAAACATCTCTCTCTTATCTTTGGTATTGAGCTCCAACTTTCCTTCCCCGTAATTTTATTAGGCCCACTGGCTGCCCCTACTCCTCTCCCTTTAGATCCATTGGAGTTACAGTTGTTGGATCTTCTCCTGACTGTAGCGGTGAAGGTTATTCTTATGGAGTGGAAATCCTTTTCATCGGTTTCCTATCATACGTGGTGGGCTTGGGTCTCCTTTTTACGTAGTGCACACACTTCGGTTGATCAAGCTCACCTCTCTCCATCTATCTCTAGTGGGGTTTGGAAAGCTTTGGATGATTATATGGAATTGTCTTCCAAAGGGTTGGTTCCTCAGTTTCCTTTTGATATGTCTGTCTAATTGTTGTCTGCTGTTTGGTCTCTAGGCTGGGTTAGTCCTGTGGGAATCCTTCTTTTTGCTCTTTTTTCTCTTCTCTCCTCGCTGTCTTCCTTTCCTACTCATCCTCTCTTTACTCGTTCTCTTCTCTCCTCTCTTCTTCTTTCTTTTTCCTCCCCTATCCCCTTCTCCGCATTTGATAAGTGATACATATGTTGTATTGCCTTGGTAGAGGTTTTTTTATTTGAATGAATTCTATAGCTATCACAGGCTATTGTTCATTATGTATTTATATTATATTGATTTACCTATCAATTTTAGCCCTTTTTGCATATCTCTATTGCATCGATTGTATCACTTGTATTGCATTTTATATTTATTGTTCTTACCATTATTCTCATCAATAAAATTTTCTTGAAATCAAAAAAATTCCTTTTTCTCTGACAGTTCCTCCCCCAAAAAGCAAAAAAACGTAAAAACGTAAAACTAATTAAAGTAAAAAAGGTTCTTTTCAGAACAGCTTCTAATGGTTAAAAAAAGAAGAAATGTTACGTTGTTTGCCATGTCTCTGTCCTAATATTGATAATGTTTTATAATTCACTGTAGAGACCTACACCATCCATAAAAAACGTACTCTAGTATTGTAGGTTCAACTCAGAGACAAGGGCCAATAAGAAGAGATGTGTTCTTTAATGGTTGATGTTGTCCAGCTCGATATCTAAAAGGCTGTTAGAACATTCCACCCCATAAGGGTAGTGTAGTGAGCCACCCGTGAACTACGTGAGTTCAGGGGTATGCACTTAATCAGACAGCCGAGCTCGGCCAGATGATATAATTAAAGGTGTCTGGACCGCTTGAGGTAAGTGCATGTTACACACAAACTAACTAGTGGTTGTTTGAGTGTGTTGCTCGTTGGCTGTGACACAAGGGCCTCTTCCAGGGTCCACCGTTGGTGACGAGTGGTGGACGACACTCACCGATTGCTGATGGCAGCAGCGGTGACAAGCTTCGGCGATAAAGTCAGCATCAAGGGTAGGGCATGTGTGGAGCGATCCAGGTTGGATGCAAGCAGGTGGCGCGTGCTGCTTGTCGGAACAGCACTACGCTGAGAAGTATGTCTGTGGTGCTTTCAGACCTTAGAGACACTGTGCTGAGTGTGCACATGCTGGAACCTGACCACGTAGCCTACCAGCTGTCTGGTGCATGGGAGGAGAGGCTGCTTTCCCTCACCTGATCTGAGGACCCCCCCACAGCAGGACCACAGCCACAAAGAGGATAGGACAGGGGTCCAATTCATAAGCCAAGGATGACCCCAGGTACTGGAAGAGGGTGGCACCCCAGCACATGGAGGATTTGCAAGTGGACACGTGTGTAAGACAGGAGAAAACATGTAGAGGGGGTGAGAAACAGGTGACAGCAAAACTTGGCAGCACCAAACTACAGCTAAGAAAGGGTACCGGGAAGCGATGTCTGACCCAGAGCAAGCTGCTGCACCTCTGGCACGTGCACCATGTGCACAGAGCTAAAGCGTTCAGGCTCCAGTGGCTGAGCTACCACCTTTCAGGCAGTTGTATGATCCTGCGACTGCTACACTGAGACACTGAGATAGCCCCAATGGTTAGGAAGATTGCACATTATATTCTGCGCAACGCGCAAAACGGAAGGTGCCATAAAACTTTCCCTAATGCTGCACATGGACGGGGACGAACTATATGATTTATTTGAGAACCTTCCAAACACAAGGGCACCTGATGATTTTGATGCAGTGGGTTCAGAAATGAATAGATACTATAATCTGCAAATTAACCCTAACTGTGAGAGAAATTCAAACTTCAGCAAGCTTTTCAGGTAGAAGGGGAATCTGTGGATACTTTCTTTGTGAGGCTCTGAAAGCTGGCAAGCATGCGCACAGGGATTGACAAGCAGGTCAAAATCCAAGCACAACTCTTTCAGGGCTGCCATTTGTGCAACCTCTGCAAGTTGATTCTGCGCCAACTAGGCATATCGTTGGATGAAATCCTGATCCTTGCCAAATTCCAGGATCTTGCAGACAGCAGGGCTGGAGTCATGGAATCAGCCTTTGCCTTAAATACTACAACTGCTCAGGCCACGAAAGGGGTGAGTAAAAAGGAGGAGCAATCTGGTGATACGACGATGTCTTGCAAGACCCAAGGCAAGTGGCAACTTCCAGACCTATGGCAAGGAGTGCGAAAGCTGCGGCATGGCTTGACACCCCTCCAAAGGGTGTCCCACCCAAGGGAAATGGTGCCTGAAGTGTGGTCGACTAAATCATTTTGTGAAAATGTGTCTCAGTCAGCCGCTGGGACAGGACTCTGGGCAAAGCCAAAAATGCCCATTAACATCTAACATCTCTCTATCAAAGATGGTGAAGAAGAGAGCAAACAGATTGCTGATGCCAGTGAACACCAACAATAAGTTGATGGGGATGATGATGTTTTCACTATTTTTTTCACGGCGGACTAACCAAGAATAGAGGCTGTCGTTGATATGCCAAATCGAACTGGACGGCATGAGTATCTCAGCCCTCATTGACAAAGGGGCGTCAGTAAATGTCATTGACTCTGAGCAGTTCCAGAAACTGAGACCGAGGCCCAGAATAATGCCAACAAAGGCCAGGATCTACTTGGTTTGTTCCAAGGTACTTCTACTTTTGCGGACTGATCATAGTGCCGTTCAATTTGATTTGAGGGAGCCTAAAGGCCTCCAACTCAAACCAGAGCCCATAAAAAAGATAGAAAAAAGAGCCTGGAAAGATGTAAATAGCGTAGAGATAGGAGATTGACTCAAAGCAACCACTCGCCCTCTTCCCCAAGAGTGGACGAGGCTACCTCTGCCTATACAAAAACGGATAGATGCAGCCTGCAATAAATTAGCCCCTGTCAAATTATGGACCCCTAAACGGGCCCAACCATCAGCTCCCTGGTGTGCAGAAGAATTAAGAAAGCAAAACATGCCTGCAAGCGACGAGAATGGGATTGGAGAAAAGGCTATAATACACTGATAAAGAGAGGTACAAGCATAGTCTCCTAATATACAAGGAATTATTGCCGAACACCCAAAAACGTTTTTCGCTGAGCAAATCTCTCAAGCAAAATCCGACCCCAAAGAACTTTTTTTAATTATTATTAAACTCGCTGCTCCTAACATCTCCAAAAACGCAAGCAGCCCTGAACTCTGTGAAAATCTGTCCGCCTTCTTTCAGCAAAAGGTGGAAACTATTTTTTCCTCATTTTCACTCACCCAAAAGGTGGAAAAGGTGATGCTACCCAGGGCGGTTTCTAGCAGACCCAAAGCTATACCTGCATTAGTCACTTTTTCATTATTAGAGACACAAGACTAAATTGAACTGGCCTCCAACCGATCAGGGTCTTCCCTGGACCCATGCCCGGCATTTGTGATCAAACAAATTCCAGAGGTCATAGGGACATCCCTTACACCCGTGTTTAATGCCATATTCAAATCGGGCCAATTTCCGACAAACTGGAAAAAGGCCTCTATTCTTCTCTTCCTTAAAAAACAGACCCTCGTCCCCAAAGATCTGAACAACTATAGACCAATCTCACGACTCCGCTACCCGCAAAAATGATTGAAAAAGCCATGAATGCCCAGCTTAGTGCTTTTCTTCAAACCAATAATATACTCGACCCAGCTCAATATGAATTCAGAATGGAACACAGCAGGGAGCTGGCCCTGATAAAATCTACAGAGGAAGTTAGAGGGGCTTTGGATTGCGGAGGCAATGCAATACTGATTATGTTGGATCTTTCAGCGGCTTTTGATATGGTCCATCATAAAGTCCTGATGGAACGGTTGGCGGAAGCCGGGGTACAAGGTAATGCCAGGAACTTCCTGCAATCCTTCCTCTCTGACAGAACCCAAATGGTGGATCTAGACAATAAAAGCTCCAACCCATTTTCCATTCCATGTGGGGTGCCACAGGGCTTGTCCCTCAGCCCAACACTTTTTAATGTTTACCTGGCAACGTTGGCGGCCCTGATCATATCATTTAGTTTCCAACTTACCTCCTATGAGGATGCCAAGCAAATAGTGTTGTCTCTCAGGGATGGGGAAGAGAGGGAAACAGGGATACGATTTCATGACTGTATGAAAGCCATCTCGGGATAGATGTCCTCTAATTTCCTGAAACTTAATTTGGGCAAAACAGAGGTCATCCTGTTCGGGAATAATCCTCACCTCTGGATGCCAGACTGGTGGCTGGAAGAACTGGGAACTTGCTATGCACTGACTAGGAAAGCAAAGAACTTGAGGGTGATAGTGGACAACAGGCTTACCTTCGGGGACCACATAAGCAGGGTGGTCTCTGCATGTTTCCTGGTTCTTCGAATTATAAGGAAAAAAAGTTATTTCTTCCTGAAGACAGTCTTGGGACAGTGGTCACTGCACTCATCATGTCACAGCAAGACTACTGTAATAGTGTTTATTTGAACATTTAAAAAAAAAAACACCTTAGCAGGCTTTAAATCGTGAAGAATGCAGCGGCCAGACTGCTGACAGGAATACTGAAAAAAAGATTGGTTAAGAAAGAACTAAAACAACTTCACTGGCTCCCCGTAAAACAAAGGGTGCATTTTAAAGCCCTCTGAATGGCCTTTAAGGCCCTTAAGAGAGTGGGCCCGGACAACTTAAAACAAAAATGTCATTGGTATGTCCCCAGAAGGACCCTTCGATCCACAGGAGCAAAACAGTGAAAGTTCATACGGTTATAAAAGCAAGAAGGGGAGGTAGGAGCTTTACCGCTTGTGCCTCCAGGGCCTGGAACGACCTTCCATTCCACTTTAGGAATTTAACTGACCACCTTTTCTTCAGGAAGAGGCTGAAAACTTGGTTATTCACTTTATAGTCCCCCCTTGCCTCAACAACAAATTAGGCAGTACTCAGCGCCAGGACACCCTTAGGGTAACCGTTGCGCTTAAGAAGATTGATTAACATAACATATCATAACACCTTTGAAGGCACAGTTTCCATTTCTCTGCTGGCAGTCATAGAGGTGGACGTGGTCAGTGAAGGCGAAAAAACCAGGCCCAAGTTTCACGTGACCAGGTACAACAAGAGAACACTGTTGTGGTGTCACATGGCTGAAGAATTGGGGCTACGGGTGTTTGCAAAGCAGGTCCATCATTCCTACATTGAGAACATTCTAGAAGAGTGTCCTGAACCTTTTCAAGGTTTGGGATGCCTGAAAGGCATCCAAGTCAAACTGCATATTGACGACACAATACGTCAAGTAGCACCACTGTGCAGGAGTGTGCCTTTTCATTTTCTCCAACAGGTGGAAAAGGAGTTTGAACAACTGGAGCATGCTGGAGTGAACAAAACTGGGAAAGGGCGAAAACCTTGGGGGTCCCCACTGGAAATTTCTCCCAATCTGAAACAGCCTGGTGCGTTATGACTATGTGTGTACATGAGATTGACATACAAGGACATACGCCGGGAAAGACATAACACGCTGGCTATTGACAAACTAGAGGCAGACTTGAAAGGGGCAAAATCGTTCTCCAAACTGGGCCTAAATTCCAGATACCATCAACTCATGTTGGAGGAGTCGAGTAGGTATATCACCATGTTTTCAACTCATGTGGATCTGGGTTTCAAGCGCCTCAGCTTTAGAGTGTCATAAGCGGCCGCAGTATTCCAGCTGGCAAAAAGGAAGCCAGTCTAATGACTGATTGGTATTCTTAATGTCAGCAATGACATCCTGATATTTGTGAGCACCCTGGAGGAACACCACCTAAGGCTTAGGCCCACCATGCTGCGGCTAGTTGAATGCGGACTGCCGCTACACCGGCAGAAATGTCTGTTCTATGCCAATGAGATTGGCTTCTTTTGGTACAAATTCTCGAGTGAAGGTTTGCAAGCCGACCCAAACAAAATGAAAGTCATCAAAGCAGCAGCCATTCCTTAAAATACTTCTGAAGTCTGCAGTTTTATGAGGATGGGTAACTATTGCCGGAAGGTTTGAGAGCGGTAACTCATAATGATGCATTTGGGAGAGGAATGGCAAGGTGGCACAGAAATTCAAGGATATCAAGAATACACTCTTGCAGGTTGCCACCATGGCATATTGCGACCCCTCTCAGAAGATGGAATTCATCATTGATGCCAGTCTGCTGGGGCTTGGCTAGGATCAGAACTTCTGCAGGCAGAGAGCGAAGGTGAATAGGTCTACATTGCATATGCGAGCATTGCATTGTCAGCAATGGAGACTCGCTATGCCCAGATAGAGAGGGAGGTGTTGGCGATTTGTTAAGCCTGCAGGCCCTACCATCTATACTTGCCTGGGCACCATTTCCAGATGATAACAGATCACAAGCCTCTGAAACTGCTATTCGCTGGGTCAATGTGCAAGGATCCACCAAGAATCGATAGATGGGACATCCTGCTTCACCAATACTCATTTGATGTAACCTACCAGCCTGGGGTGAACAACCCCGCAGCCTACTTTCCCGCCACCCTCTGACCGAGGATGTGAGAGTGCACCGTGAGGTTGATCTCGGATCAGAAGAGTTAGTCAAAATGATTACCAAAATGGCTTGTCCAAGAGCACTGTCAGTGGCAGTGATTGCAGAAACTACCAAGGAAGATGAGTGTCTAATGCGGGTGACCAAGGCTCTCGAGAGACATAAATGGAAGACCTTCATCGACGGAGCCAGAGAGCTAAATGCGGAGGCACAAGGCAGCTGCATACTCATGTGGGTTTGCCGAGATGAGCTGAGTGAAAGTGAGGAAGGACTGGTATTGAGAGGCCATCAAATTGTCTTACCAAAGAGGCTGTGGAATTGCACTGTGGAACTAGCACACAAAGGATACCAGAGAGTGTGCCAAGATGAAAGCCCACATAAGAAACAAGGTGTGGTTCCTGGGGGTGGATAGAATGGTCGCAGAAGGAGTGAAAAATTGACAGTCCTGCATCATCACAGGCCTAAAACCACCAGTGGTTCCAGTAATTACTGAAGATGCCCCCACTCAACCGTGGTAATTCGTAAGCAAGATTTTGGCAGTTTTCTGGACAACCACCTGACAATAGTCCTCATAGATAGCCACATCAAATTCACTGCTGTCGAATTAGTCCAATCCACTGACTTTGATTGCATCAAGCCTGCACTAAAGAGAATCTGCTCTACTGGGGATACCTGAAGAGATCAAAATGGACAGACACCCCACAGCACGACGGGGTGTGCATCTAGTGAGTTGATAATGAGAAGGCCTAACTGCGATTTGCTGCCAACAAGTCCTTCCTGGTAAGCTTCAGTCATGGATGAATTTGCAAGAAGAAAAGTCACAAACGACAAGGCCAGTCAATAGAAGAGAGCTGATGAATGGAAGTTGAGAGTAGGGGATCATGTTGTCATCAAAGATCACTTCCCAGGGTGAAAATTTCGGACCCTATTTGAGAGAGAGTTTTGGGAGGTCATAGGCCTCAAAGGAACAATGGTGATCACTAGGCAGGGAGACAGCGAAGTGACAAGAATCATATCCTGGTTCAGGAGAATCCACTCAGAGGTTGTGGGGAAGGATTGTGGGAGAGGCTTGTGGTGCAAACTGGATGCCAACTGGATGAACCAAGGACTTGGGAATGATAGTTTTCTAGCGCCAGAGGAAAGCAGAGAGAGTGACTACAGTTGATCGAGAGAAGAACACCAGATTGAGAACTCTGGGAAACTGTGTGAGAAAGAATTGGCAGGGGGCGTCCATTTAATCTGAGAACCAACCCGCCACTGAGTCAGCGACTCTGAGACTACATGTGCTCTGAGTGCCAGGATGCCTGGAAAGACGGTTGACACTGCTGGATTCCTGAAATGAGTGTCTCCCAATGGACACAGTGATACACTGTCATAGCACAATGATATCTATTTCACCCACACAACCCTTCCGATACCATACCATGACCCACAACAGCAGCATCACCAGTAGGGTGGAAACTTGCAAAAACAGAAGGATCGTAAAATGGGCTTCAATAGCGGACAAAATTTAACCAGGCTAAAATGTACCTTATTTTTGTAGAATTTTGTTTCCCTCTTGAAGGCATGGAACGTCACTGTGAATTTATGGAGTCATTGAAACCTTTTTTCACTAAAGAGGGGCGAAGGGGGCACTTACCAACTAAACTCCCTGGGTGGTACTCACAGGACTGCAGAAACGCCAAGACAGTACTTGTAGAGGCTGGAAAAAAGGAGATAGGAGTTAAATTATAGATGCCAGAAGAATAATTAAGGCCAAAAGAGGATGAGAGACTGAGCAGTGGGATGAACTCTCTGAAGCCCTCAATAACAAGAACAACAAGGCCTTCTGGAATCTCGGTGCAGTGGGGTCCTGTTCAATAGCTAGCCATCTGGAAACAGTGGTGCAATCTGAGGTACGGGTAGAACCCTTCAGTGAGGTATACACGGGTGTAGGAAAATAACACCGCTATAGACCACTCCGCAGATCAACCAAAGGAAAGTAATGGGTCACATGCTGATGTCAAATTTGAACTGGCTATCACAGAGACAGCTAAGGCACTATTCTTGCTGAAGAGGGAGAAGGTGCATTGCCCAGACGGTATTCCTGGCGACTTATACCTTTAGCAACCAGAAACCATGGCTGAAGAACATAAAAATGCTGTGCGAGTTTGTTAAGATGGAGGAACTCTGGCACTCCTCTACTCAAATGCAAAAAGGCATTCATGTGAAACTGAAGCAAGACTATTGGGACTCCAAGCTGGAAGAACCATGGAAAGAGCATAACCTGGGGAGTATCATTGAGAAATTCCCCACCCATAAATATTTATTTAGCTTTGAAACCTACTTAGATAGGATTAGGCGACTCCCAGTGAAAAGCCTATACTTAAAGTTTAGGATTGGTACTCTGCCACTCAAGTCGTTTACATGTAAATGGGCCAAAGTGGTGGAGAACTTCCTTACTATCTTTTCTGTCTGCAGTTTGGTGGAGTCAGTGGAGCTCTTCCTTTTAGTTGGTCCAACCTTTGTCTTGCCCCAGAAAAGATGTTTCACCTCTGTCTACAAGTTGATGGGTTTTGGAACATTACTGGGAAGCAGCAAGGATACTTGGGAATGAAACACAGTAGCAAATTGTGTTTGTAGTCTCCGTTTTTAGGTCTCGGCAAGCGTAGGCTGCGCATGCGCAGTCTCGCTGGCGAGGTCTCATGTCTCAGAGTAGCGAGGGTAAACCCGCCCCGCTTCTTCCATGACTGACCTCCTAAACGACAGCCAGCCATTGGAGAAGAGGTCTCTGTGACATCTTTGTCTCGCTGTAAACCCTGTCCTTTTCGGATTGAGGGGCATGTTTTTTTCCTTTCTGTCTCTCCTCGAAAAACACACCACTCAATCTGAAAAGGACAGGGCTTACAGAGCGCGGTGAGTGCTTGTTTGCCGTATGCCGCTCGCTCCCTCTCCCCTAGCTGTGGCTGCCTCCTCCTCCCCCCTCCCTCTCTGCCTGCCTCCCTGCTTCATTTCCACTTTGATGCTGGGTCACGCCAGCCCTGCAGTGTCACGCATCTCGTGATCGGTGAAAGCTTTTGGTGAAATGCCTGCCTCGCTGCTTGTGGGGGGGTCGGTGGCACTGACAGCTGATACCAGCCACAAGCTATAAGCAGCCTATGCAGCTTCTCTTCTCCCAGTCCTGTGGCTGGCATAGAATTTTGTAACTGACCCACCTCGTTATGTGGGCTTTCAGATCTCTTTCCGCAGCATGCCCTATCTTGTTAACCTATCCAGCCATCGTGTCTTTCTCGCCCTATCTATGTAAATCCCATCCGCTTCGTTGTGTGGGCAGACCCTATTAGGCCTCTTTTGAACGGCGGTGGGGCTTGCACGGCAGCCGAGTTGAGTCTTTCATGATGGCGACGAGTCTATGATGATGGCGACGAGGCTGCGGAGGAGGTGCCGGACAGTTTTTAACTCCGTGTTTTCTCTTCTTTGGGCGTTGCGGGACCCACCCAGGCTGTCCCCGCCAGTCCTGAGCGGGGCTCGCACCCTCCTCGGATGGATAGAGTCGGCAGTCGGCCTTACTCAGACCTCCTCAGCAGACTGTCTGCTCGCTGAGACGCCTGGCAGCGGCGCTCCCCGTGGGATGAGGAAGTGCCTGTCATAAACACATAAACTGCATTTCTATCAGTCCTATAGTGTGCCACCGACCGGTGTTCATTGGACATATGTGTTATTGCGTCCAGATGCAGCAACTGACACCTAAAACCAGCCAAGAGTATTGGCTTTGCCAATGTTTGTTAACTGTTAAAGATGAGGAAGAGCAATGTTTCTTGAAAATTATTGAAACGCTAAGACTGAATAAACATGACTGCGGCCTTTGAGGGGGTTAGTCTTCACTGTGTACCATTCTTCTCTCCACGTCTCAGGCATGCATCTGCATATCTTCGCTTTCATCTCTCTCCTCCGCAGCACCCCCTCTTACTCTCCTGAACACAGGTTCACATCTCCTTTATTTCACCGCCCCCAAAGCACACGGCTTCCACTTACTGTAAAGCACTGCATTTTCTTTCACCTTCGCCTCCTCGATATTTTGAGAACTATGCGCCACCTTTATACACTTTCGTAAAATCAGTGGTCGAAGTGGACAGGATCGGCGGGGCAAGGCATGCCCCTACTTCTTTTTAGGGTAGTAACAGTATGTTAAAGAAGTATACACTAGACAGTATGATGTGTGGATGATATCATTCTGAGGTAGCATGGTAGGGTGTTTCAAAAATGGGGAGAGTAGAGTCACAGTTTTGCCCTAAGGTAGTGATGCTCATATTTATTTGAAGAGTGTGGGGTAAGGGCAACAGGTCAGTCAGATGGCTTATGTGGGAGGGTGCAGGTATTTATTGAGAAGATGAAGCCTAAGTTTCTTCCTGAAGTGAAGGAGTGATTGGTTGCCAGCAGATCCTCAGGCAGCGAGTTCCAGACTCTGGGAGAGTTCCCGGTGAAGAAAAGGGTACAAGTTTTATCTTTCTTAAATTCACTGAAGTGTGTGTGTGTGTGTGTGTCTGTGTGTGTGTGCGCGTCTGTGTGTGTGTGTGTCTCTGTGTGTGTGTGGCTCTCTGTGTGTGTATGTGTGGCTCTGTGTGTGTGTATGTGTGGCTCTGTGTGTGTGTGTGTGTGGCGGCTCTGTGTGTGTGTGTGTGTGTGTGGCTCTCTGTGTGTGTGGCTGTGTGTGTGTGTGGCTGTGGCTCTGTATGTGTGTGTGTGATATGAGCTGGAAACCCGCATCCCACAACCCACACCTGCAGTGTAAGAGACAACAGTGTGTATGAGAAACAGCAGTGTGAGAAACAGCAGTGTCTGTGAGAGAGACAGCAGTGTGAGAGACAGCAGTGTGTGTGTTCTACGGACAGACAGCAGTGTGAGAGACAGCAGTGTGAGACCTTTTATTTATGTTTTGGTTTTTGAAACATAAATAAAACGCATTGTTATTTGCAATGTCAATAGCTCAAACTCGCGTAAATAAGTGACCTATTGCATTGAAAATGCAATAGGTCTCGCATTTATGAGAGATTAAGCTATTGGCATTGTAAATGACAATGCCATTTATTTATCTGTTTTCAAAACCAACTCATAAATAAAAAGTTTGTCATTTACAATGCCAATAGCTCTAACTTTTGAAAAGGCGAGACTGTTGCATTGTAAATGCTTGTTTATTGTGGGCTTGGAAAATTAGCTTTAAACTAGCTCCTCGAGACAATGTGGAAAGTTGACACCATGGCTTCACCGCGAGTGAACTCGTTTATAAGTATACATTTGCCCCTTAAGCCTTGACCTACGGGAAAGTACTGTTTTATTTATACCCTGCTGCTCTTGATGTCAGTTATTCCAGGTCAAAAATTTGCCTCTTCATGGGGGATTCTCATAGGCTCAGAGGATCAATACAGTTTATGATAAAAATCCAGGATTTAAATAAATATAGATTTTTTTGCATAGTTTACGTTGAAGTACATGTTTTGTGCTGTTCAGCCTATCGTAGTAGCCTCCTTCAAACGAGACCAAGAACCTAGCATCCTTCAAAGAGGGCTGGTCATTACAAGGTGATTGCCTATCCAAGAGCATAGAATTGTCCAAATAGGACTTGTTCGGCATATGTGTACTGTTTTGTTCCCAATATTTATGACCATTTAAGGCCAGTAACATCCAGTGGCTGCAGTATGTTAAAGATGAACTGACAATAATTGGGCATCAAGGCCTTTTTGACTATCTGCAGAATATAACACAGGGGATCCAGCTACCCATTAAAAAAACACTCCATAATCACTTGTGAAGGGTGAGGGAGGAGAAGGAATGTGGAAAAAGGGCAGTAGGAAAGCATGCATGTTGGTGACAACTAGTTATATAGAACCTTACCTACTGCTCATCCCTACTGTACAGTGTTTTTATTTGATAAGGTTTCCTCTCAACATGCCACATTTTCTGGTATCATATCCATCATCCGCCTATTGTGAAAGAGACTTGGAACCATGTCAATGTGATTCACATATTGCTCAGTCACAATTGCATCTTTTCTTTTTTGGTAGCCTTTACAGTGCACCTAGGAAATGTATTCATAGGGCATTGCTTGGCACCTTAAATCTTAGGCAATGTAGGCCAGCTATATTCTGTTTGCAATTCACGTAAACTGAGATAGTATGTTGCATGGCCTATAGATATAGTACTGCCTGTGTTAAACTTCGCAAAATTGTAGGGAAATAATATATCCGACAGCGTGTCTATGTCTCTTTTTAGAGTTACTTGGGAAAGGATCTATTTATTAGGTGTACTGAGTGCAACTGGCTGGGTTTTAGTATATTTGTTTATTGATTTTGTAGTGTTGGTCTTACTACCATGATCACTATTTTTTTGTCTATAATGCATTGGTTTTAACCAGATATCTGAATAATGTTCACATACGTAACTACTACTACTTATGACCACCAGTTTTTTAGATTATGCCTTATTCGTGTGGCTTTATACATAAAGATTGTCTTTTTGATATGACTGGTACAGATGTAGTTGAACACTATTTATTACTAGGCCAAAATGTTGGTTAATAGACAACCCGGGTATAAAGCTGCTAAATTTTTTAAATGTGTATGTATTTTTGTTGTTGTATATTTTAACCGAAATAAAGTTTTTGATTGATTGATTGATTTAATTCACCCACCTCTCATTTATCTCTCTCTTTCTCTCCAGGATTCATGAATTCACAATTCCTGCAATGCAAATCATGTTTTAAATTAATATTTTCTTGCCTGAGTGTCCCTTTGGGGTCCACTGGCCTGAGCCTGGAGGGTCACGTAAGGTTCACTCTATCCCATTTTGCTCTATTTAGTTTTTGGTTTTAATAGTTTTATTGAATTTTAAAAAGTGAAAACAGCTTTCAACAGAAGAGTATCACAATAACTAGTTCATTAAATAAACACAGTTAATGTACAGCTGCATTAGTTTCCATAATATAACTTACATCATTCGAGTAGGAAAGAAAATGTATCTAAAGTGTATTCTAGCAATATATGACACTTGTGTCTCTTGGCTTATGTCCCTAACATAGTTACAAAGAACAATCGTGTCGAGTCATTGCAGCCAGTGTATCAGCCTTTAACCATGGAGTCTTTGCTTATAAAATTATACAAGACACATATCATATCATATCATATCAGGCACATGCATCAACGTTTTTTGCAAGCGGTGCGATTCGCAAAAATCGGCCGTTTGCTGCCGCAATAAGGACTTTTGCGATGCTTTTTTCGTCCTGGAATACAAGTGGCTGTCTCTACATGGTGCCCCTGCTGCTGCAGCTGTTCTTTCTTTCTCTTCAGGTTGTTGGACTGCTGAGGCTCATGGGGATGCCGGGGTTTGAACCTGGGACCTCATACATCCGATGTATGCGCTCTGCCTCTGAGCTACTTCCCTGTCGGTGCTCCTGGCTTCCCAATGTGCTGGCGCTGTGCTGTTGCTTTGCTCTTCCCTTGGGCTGCCCTGCTCTGGTGGTCTTGGGGTGTGTGGCTCCTTGCGACGCCTTCTGCCATATTGCCTGCTGTGGTCTGGGTCCTTCTCCTGCTGCCGGGGTTTGTGCCTACGGCTGTGGGGCGCTCCTTCTAGCCGCTGCCTCTGCTGGTTTGTTCAAGCTGTGATTGCCGCCTTGTGGCTTCGTTGCCTGTTTTGTCCCTGGATTTCCGGGTTGGGTCCTGGCATCGGTTTTCTATGCCTTCGGCCGGCTCCGCTTGGGGTGCTTCCTGCTGGGGCTCATCTGCTCCTCGCGGGGGGCTTGCTGCGGTCTCCAGGCTACGGCGTCTGCTGCCCTGGTCGGTTGTGCCTTGATGGGGGATGTGCTTAAGTGGGTGTGTGTTCTGCTTCCGCCGCTCCTCTCGGGGGGCTTTCTGTCGGGGCTGCTCTTCTATTCCATCTTGGTTTGCATGATGCTGGTTCTTTCCCTCGCGCTGCTACGGGCTTGCTTTGCCTGGTTCGGGTGCGCCCTTGGTTGGGGCTGTGCCTGCTGTTGCTCTGGGTGCTGACCTCTGCCCCCAGCCTGAGGTGTGTGGTCTGTGAAGGGGTGGTCGCGGATTTTTCCCTGGTTGCTGGCGGCCCTTGGTCGGGTGGCTTGCGTTGTATGGCCCGCTGCTGCCTCTTCCTCTTCCTCTGCTCCTCTCCCGTGGTCTGCGTGGTGGGTGTTTTCTGTTTCACCGAGGGACTTCTCCCTTTGGGTCGCTGCCTTCGGGTGGTGCTCCTGCTCCTGGCCGAGTGTGCTTATGCATTCCCTTTCGGGCCTTGTTGGAGGGTTCTCCTCTCCGTTGGGTTCATTTGCTGTTGCGCCTCGGGCTGTTGGCATTTGCTCTTCTGTTTGGTGGCCTGCCTCGGGTTGGCATGGTTTTCTGTCGCCTATGTGGTGGCTGGACCCTTTTTTTTTGCTGGCTCTGTCTGTGCTTGCTCCGGGGGCTCCCTGTGTTGCTGGGGTATCCCTGCCGTCTTGCTTGTGCCTTTTCCTCTGCTGCTCTTGTGTCGGGGTTGCATTTCGCTTCCTCGGCCGCGGCCTGTGTGGGGTGCGCTTATGGTCCCCTCTCCTTTGGGTTCCTCCACTGCTCCTTGCCCCTGGTAGGTGGTGGATCGGTGTTCCTGCTCTGTGGGCGGCTGCAGGAGGGGTCCTGCTGGTACCCCTGGGTTCCTGTTGGTTCTGCCTGGGGTTTCCCCACTTTTTTTGCTGCCCTGCTTTTCGGGGTGTCCGGGGTGCGGGTGTCGTGGCCTTGCCTTGGGTGTGTTTGGTCCGTCTGTCTGTCTGCCCCTTTTTGGGTGGCCTTACCTCCGCTGTGGGCTGGCTGTTGTGTTGTGGCCTCTGCTTGGCTTTGGGTTCTGCGTGTCCGCCTTCGCTTCCTGGACTCTGCGTGGTTGGTTGGGGTTTGGCGCGTGGGGGCTCCTGATTCCTGGCTTTGTTCCTCCCGTTCCTTGGGCTGCTCCTGGTACCTCTTGTGGCAGCCTGGTGTCGTAACTGGGGCACTCTGCCTCCTCTGCCTGTGCCTATGGGGCTTGTGCTGCCGTGCGTGTAGCTGTTATGTTCTCCTTTGATCCGGCCTGGGGCTTCGGGTGTTTGTCCCGGGGCCTTCTGTGGGCCTGGGTTGCTTCTGGGGCCTGGCTGCTTCTGTTTGCTCCTGCCCTGGCTCTCCCAGTGCTTGCCTATAGCTTGCTTCCGGTGTTTCCTGCCCGCCCGCCTGGTTTTGCCGCTGTTTCTGCCTGGTTTGCTCCTGGTTGTGGCTGGGGGTGCCTGGTAGGGGCTTCTCTGTCTGGTGTGGTTGGACGCCTGCTCTTCCTTACCTTGGCGTCCCCCCCGGGTTGTGTTTCCGGAGGCGGTTCGCCTTTTGGTCCCTAAGGATTTGTGCTGCTGCTGTTTGGGCCTGGCTGTCTTTCTCTCCTGGTCCGGGGAGGTTTTGGTCTCCTCTGGTTCCCGTGGTTGGTGCCTGGCTGGGTGTCTGCTGGGGCTTTCCACTCCTGTGGGGTTTTGTGTGGCTGTTGATCGCCTTTTTGGGCTCTGCGTCCTTGCCTGGGCTCTCTTTTGTGTCCTGTCGGGGCGCTGTGCGGTGGTGGCCGCGTGCTGGTGGGTCCTGCGGGGCCTTCTCCTGCTGGCGGTTCTCTTCCCGGGCATGTTTCACCTGTGTTGGGGCCTGTGTGGGATCCTTTGACTCCGAGTTTGCTGGCTTCCTGCTGGTTCAGGATGGCCTCGGGTTGTGCCTCCTTGGATTTGTGGCTGTGCCTGTCGTTTTCAGCCTGCTATTGGATGTATTGTGCTGGCCGCTCCTGGTTCTTTCCTGGTTCTGGTGTCCTGGCTCGCTTCTCCCTTGCTTCCCCGGGCTTTGTTCCTGGTGTGTGTCTGTTTGGGTGCCGTCCCGCCCCTCTCTGGTTGGGGTGCAGTTCTGTGGTGCTCTTGCCCCTGTGGGGTACTCCCTCCTGGCTGCGGGTTGTCCGGGGTTTTCCTGCTACTTGTCCCTCTGCCTTTTTTGCGGCTTCCTCTTTGGCGGTTTCCTCGGTTTCTTTTTCTGGCCTTTTGTGTGGTCCGGCGGTGGTGTGCTGGGGGTTCTCTGTTCCTCCCTGCCTTTTGCCTTGGCCTAGGCGCTGCGTGGGCTCCTTCCGGGGTTTGGTTGGGCCTGCGGGTCCTCGTGCATCATCGGATTGCATGGCCCTGGTCCTGGCTTCTTTTGGAGTTTGTTGCACTGGTTTGTGCTGTTTACTTGGCTCCTCTCTGGTGGTGCTGGGGTTGGGCCTTGTGGCCTTTTGGTCTGGGTGCTGTGAGCCCTGGGGCCGTTTCTTTTTTTGGCTGCTCCTGGCCTTGCTGCGTGCTTGGCCTGGGTGTGGGTTGCTGTGCGGTCCTCTGCTGTGTTTGCACCTGTTTATGTCTGCCCTCGGTGGGTTCCTGCCTTGTTGTTTCCTGGTTTGGGGGCTGCTGGGTGTTCCCGGTTGCTCTGGCCTTCATTCCTGCCCTGTTCTCCCTCCCTTTTGGGGTTGGGGGTTTTCTGGGGGTTGTGGCGATGGCTCTGTCCCCACCCTTGTTGGGTTTGTTCATTGTTGGCTTCCAGGCTGGTTGGACTCTCCTTGCTGGACGGCTGGTTCTTTCTGGTGGTGTCTCTGGCCTGTGGTCTTTGGGCTGACCTCCTCTTCCCTGCTGTTCTGGGTTTGGTGGCCTTCCTGTTTGGGCTGGTGGCCTCCATTCTGGTGGTGGTTTTTTGACCTCCTCTTCTTTGGGGCGGTCTCTGTTTGCTCTGTATCTTGGTGGCTGGCGTGTCCTGTGTGCCTTCCCGTTGGTTCTGGGCTGGGCGGCCTTATCCAGTGGGTTGCTTGGCTGTGTCCTTTGGGTCTTGGTCCCGGTTGCCCTGTCTCCGGTTTCTCTGGTTGGCGGCCTCCTTGTTGGGGTCCTGGCCTTCTGTTTTTCGGGTTGTTTCCGGTCCTTGTTTTGGCCCTGCTGTACTATACTGAGTTGGGGGCCGGTTATTTCCTGTGGTTCCCTTTTCCTCCTTCTCGGTGCTCCCTTGGGTTGCTGTTTTTGTTGTGGTTTCCTGGGTGTGCTTGTGGGTGCGGAAGGCCGGATTTCTGCTTTGGTATTCTCCAATATGTAAATGAATGGGACGAGGACATAAGGGACCTGGGGGTAATGTTCTATTACTTACCGGTATTCTTCATTACTCCAGGTCCCGTTGTCCTCGTCCCATTCATGCGCCCTCCCTCCCTCCCAGGCGGCCGGCCTTCCTGTCTGGGCTTGGTTGTTCAGACGGGATGCTGGGTAAGTGCTGCTTATGTACTCCTAGTGGGAGGGGCAGTATTAGGGTCCCAGCATGTCTCTGCTCTTTTTTTCCGTCGGGAGATGGTTATCTCCAATATGTAAATGAATAGGACGAGGACAACAGGACCTGGAGTAATGAAGATTACCTGTAAGTAATAGAACTTTACTCTGGTCTGTATTTTGCAAAAACCTTGAAAAATGCACTAGGTTTCAGGTTACACACATATGCCTTGGGGCGTGTGTGTGCAACATGGGTGCACATCCCACTTTCAGGGGTGCAACAGGGTGTCATTTTGACACAATTGCCCCCTTGAAATTGCTTGCACAATTTGCAAGTACCTATTGGTACTCGCAAATTGCGCATGTAATTTCCAAGTCATTCGTCGCAATTAAAGAATGTTTAGAAATTGCTATTTTAATAGCGATTTCTACATGCATAGGCTTTTGAGGGTCCCTAATTGTGATTCCTTAATAATCGCAATTAAGGTCTCGCCAATGTCTACTTTGATGCAAGTGCCCCTACGGGCCCCATGCTTCTAGCCAAAAAACGGTCGCAAACGTGCAGATTCACAGAATCTGCCCCTTTTGCAACCGGTATTTTTGCATTTGGGATGCATCATCCCAAATGCAAAAATCGCAACTTAAGGATTGCGATACCTTAAATGCAATGCACTAAGCAAAAAATGACTGTGATTTCGCTATTAGGAATCACAAATTACCATCAAATTAAAGTTGACGGTAATTTGCGATTGCTTTGAAAAAACACTAAAGTGCATTTTTCAAAGTCACATTTTACACACACACATGCCCTTGTGCACAACATGTGGAAAAAGGGTCATTTCATGGGTGCAAAGAGGGTCCTTTTGGAACCCTTGCACCCTTGATATTGCATGCGCAATTTGCGAGTACCTATGGAGTACTCGCAATTTGCACATGAAATTCCCATTGATTCCTATGGGCCTCTAGGCCCATCAGTACGAATGGGAATCAATTTCTTAATTGCGACTTGCAATTTGCGCGTCGCATTTAAGGAATTTTAAGGAATCACATTTTTTTGCAAATTCTACATGAATTGCATTTTGCGATTTCTAAATAGCGAATCAGTAACAAATTTGCTATTTAGAAATCGCAAAATGCGGGCTTGATGCAGGTGCCCCATAATTGTCAATACATTTTTTATTCATCTTAACATGAAATTTGTACTTTATATTTTTACGAAAAATAAAACAAGTGCATTAATATCTACTCTAGTAACAAGTCATGTGTAAGTTGCTTCTGCCGAGTGCACGCAAACATGGCCGAGGCACCTTCAAAGAACGAGAAATTGAGCGCGACCCTCTACGTCAGGCGCGAGACGCCGCGGCAGAAGCTAGGGTCACACTTCTGCAGGAGGCACGTAAGAAATGCTGCTCACTTTGATTTTTAGTCCAATGTTCAGTCGCAATTAAATGCCCATTGTGTCTGTGTAATTGGTGTTGTTTTGTCGCCTAGTCTCCAGTAATCAATTAAAAAGATTTTCATCCCTCTCCACTCCAGGTACTCGATATCGATTTCTGATATGTTGCCGCCTTCAGAGGCATCTCCTCGGTGGGAAGCGTTTTAACACATTAAAATGCAGAAATCCAGCGGCGTCCAGTATCATCTCTGACTGTAAGATGCAAAAGGGACACGGGAGAGCATTATTTATGATTTAATTTAAGTGTTTTTGGCCGAACTTCGCTGTGCTGCGGAAGGCGCATCTGGGCATTAAGCATCGCACTGTTAAGGATTTTCACATCTGAACAATTCAATAATACTCAGTGCTTTCGGCCGTGGCAGTCCCTATTGCTCTACCAATAGGAGAATAAAAATGTATATCTGAACTGAGGACAGATTTCATTCGATTGCTTTATTTTCATCTGTTAGAACTTCACTGCTGTGGGTAGCCAGTACAGTATTCAAGCTGAGTACTACAGTACAAAAGCAATGTAACGAGCCCCCCTTTGTATCCTCATCTCAACACCACCATCATGCAGCAGTGCCCACGAATGGCTGAGCATCCTATTAATTATGAAAGATCCAAGCCTGGAAAAGAATACCGAAATAAACATACAAATATGTAGACCAATAGCAGAGCCAGACTGGAAATCTTAAACAGTAATGAAAACGTGTTCGGACTAGCCCTGCTCCCTAACTATCGTATTTGCTTTTCATTCTCTCTCTTTCTCCCTCTTTTACTCTCTTTTACCCTCTTTTATCTCTCCCCATCTCCACATTCCCGCAATGCCTTGCTACCATAATGGCTTGGAGCTGGAGACAGAGGTAGCAGCGTTCAATGGCACCGATCTCCTGGGCAAATGTCCGATCGGATAACTGGCCAGTGTGGCCTTGACTGCCAGTGCCCAGAATATGGTGGTGGATATTTCTCTCCCTCGGAGCTATGGATTCCGAGGGTACTGGTAACTCCGAGGGTGCACTATTAAAAGAGATTCGTTTGAATCCTTATGTTTCTCAAAGAAATGAGGATTTATTGGCGAAATTGTTAATTCTGGGTTTTATTGTCAAGGTTAATCCTCATTTTCCACTGCACTTTCACTCACAAGTTTCGGTCTCCTATGGATATGGAAATTATAATGGGGCCACTAAGTCCTACTCCTGACCCCTTAAGAAGTTTCAAGCTACTCATATTGAGAGCCAGTTTGTTTGCCAGTACTCCAAGGAAGTACTAAATGTGTTTCTTAAGCAGGGTTATGAGAGTGAATCACAGTCTTGTACCCAAGGGAGTAGCCAGATATTTAAAATACCCCCCGCACTTTGAACCGAAGCTCTTGGCACAAAGCAAGTCATCACAACCCTACCCAGAAGAGCTTGCTTGACTCTTCCATCCTAGCATCTATCAATTCAATCTTCCATCCACTCTTGGTTATCCATAATTTCATATTTACATTTTGTCTTCTATTCAGTCTTCATCCAAAATTCAGTCTATCACCGTTACATTCCATCCATCCATCTGTCCATCCATATGCAAACCTATCCATACATCTTTAAATCTATTCATAAAACATATCTATCCATCCTTTCACTTATCAATCCCCCTTTCCATCCATCCATGCATCCATCCATCCACCCATCCATCCATCCATCCATCCACCCATCCATCCATCCATCCATCCATCCATCCATTCTATCGTCCATACTTTCACTCATCCATCCGCACTTTCACTCATCCATCCACACTTTCACTCATCCATCCATCCATTCACTCCATCCATCCATCTTTTCTTTCATTCATCCATCCACACTTTCACTCAGGCATCTATCCTTTCACTCATCGTCAACCCTTCAACCCATCCATTCGCTCCTCCATCCTTTACCATTTGTACTCATCCATCTCTTCACTCACTCCTTCACCCATCTACTCTTTAACTCATCTATCCATCCATTCACCCTTTCACTCATCTTTCCATCCACTCTTTCATACACTCAGCCACCTACCCATCCTTTTACTCAACCATCTGTTCTTTCGTTCATCAATCCTTACATCAATGTATTTGCTCATTCATCCATTCATCCATCCATTCTTTCACTCAGCCACCCATCCACCTTTCACTCAATCTATCCATCCAGCCTTTTACTTATCCATTCATTCATTGATCCATGCATTTACCCTTTAGCTCATCCATCCAACCCTTCCACTCACTCATCCATCCATCATTTCTCTTAGTCTCCATCCTCCACCCACCCTTTCACTCATCTGTCCATTCACTATTCACTCATGCATCAATCCTTCCTCTCTTTCACTCATCCGTACTTACATCTATTCATCCACCCTTTCACTCACCCACCCATCCACCATTTCAGTCACTCATGCATCCATCCTTTCACTCACTCATCCATCCATTCACCCTATCATCCTTTCTCTCATCCATCTCTCCACCCTCTCATCTAGCCATCCATCCACTCAACCTTCCTTACATCTATAGTTTCACTCACTCATTCATCCATCAATCCTTTCACACATCCATCGACTATTTCCCTACGTCCATCCAGCCTTTCACTCCATCCATCCACTCATCGATCTATCCATACACCCTTTTGTTCAACCATCCATCCTTTCCCTCACACATTCATCTATTCATCCTCCATCCATTCACACTTTCATTCATCCATCTATTCACCCATCCATCCATTCTTCCTTCTTTTCACTCACCCATCCAGCATTTCACTCATCTATCCAACCATTCTCCCTTTCACTCATCCATCTGTCCTCCCTTTCATCCAGCTATCTACCCCCTTTCACTCATCCATCAATTCTTTCACTTATCCATCCTTATATCCATCCTTTCAACATTCATCCATCAATCCTTTCACTTATCCATCTATTCTTTACACTCGTCCATCCATCCAGCCTTTCTCTCCATCCTGCCCCTCGTCCATTCATTCATTCATTCATTAATTAGTCTTTATTCGACTATCTAAAGATAACCATAAAAGAATAGTCATTATAAAAATAGAACAAATACAATCATATTATAAAAACATTGCAACGTATACATATGTATTGTACATAACATTCATACTTGTACATCATTGAAGAAATTCATAATTATTAAACATAAAATAATCATTTATAAATCTAATCGTATTTAAGACGATATCAAATCAAATCGCCTATGAACTTATACTTTTCCTCTTATTGATTGCTTTCATAATGAACAGGGCCACACTATAGCAAGTCAGGGGGTCACCTAATATTATAAGAATTTCATAGCCTCTTTATATGACCTGATGTTATAAGTAATAAATAGTGGCTTTAAAAATAAAACATCTTAAAATCTTGTAAAATTTACAAAACAGCATAAAATGCAGCGTACTCTGTTTGCTTCGATTGTCACAAGGACATAAAAAATCTACAAACGGATAGAACCGCATTGTAGGACAAGCTACAAAAAAATAAACAATGCCACATCTAAATCTCGTTAATACAAAGTGATGCTGTGCACAAGTCACATATGACAAATAGTTATTAGTAATCATATCACTGCTATATGATATATACTTAGCCACAATAGGTTAGTTCTTTTCAGTCTTTAACCTTAGATCTATCCTGTTTTGTAAAAAGGTGTCTCTAATTTCTTTCTTAGAGTAGATCAAGGTTTTGGACATTTCTGTCCATACTGATATTTTATATATCTTTTCTAGAACAGTATTAACGTATAGCAGCCATGGAATTTTAAGTGCCTTTTGCAATCTGAGACAATCTAAAATAATTCATTTAGTAATAACTGTTTCTTCCCTTTTCCATATTGAATCCCACAGTAGTAAAGGTCGGGCCAATAGGCAATCTTCTAAAAACTGGAGACCCACCTCATAATGAGCAATGGTATTGGATGCAGATGACGGTAAATAAAGCAACCGTTTTAGGAACAAGTTTTCTTGGATTTGCAGGACTTTAGTATTTGAATGACCCCATAGCCCTGCCCCATACAGGACTATGCTTGTTCCTTTAGCTTTGAATAAGGCTACCATCTCATTAACTGGCCGACTCCCCAGTTTGGAAGAAAATTTAAAAATACCTTGAGTTGCCCTGCTCATTTTGGCTCTGGTTTATGAAATGTGTGGAGACCAAGAGCCAATGTCCGCAAAAACCATACCTAGATAACAAAAGGAATTCACAGTCTTAATAGGAGTTTTTTCAATATAAAAAGTTTTAGCGGTTTTGGGCCCACAAATCATAGTGTATGTTTTAGATTTATTTATGATCTTTTTCTTCTGTGACATGAAGTCAGAAAATGCCCCCATCAGTTTCTGTAGGCCTATTGGGGTTCTTGCAACAAGTATGGCGTCGTTCGCATATAATAAAACGGTTGTCGGACGACCTGCCACCATAGGAACGTCAACTGTATTGCCTGTGGGTGATTATCAATCCCATTTAAAAATAAAGAGACTAAAATTGGTGCTAATACGCACCCTTGCCGAATCCCCTGTCCCACCTTAAAATTTGGTGTACATTCCAAAGCGGACCTGGGTAGATAATTTTTCGTACAGGCGGGTAAGGAAACCAATATTAGCCATGAGAGCTCCCATCTCTGTTAGGGTTGACCACAACAAATGGTGGTCCACTAAATCAAATGCACTGCTTAGGTCGGCAAAGTAGAAATATAAGGATCCTGCCTTTGCCCTAGTATATTTACCAATAAGCAGTGTTAGGTTAGTACATTGTTCAACAGTCCCTAAGCGTTTTCTAAACCCGTATTAGAGTGGTATCAAAACAGAGTATTGGGTTGCCCATTCTTCAAGTCTTAAAAGGAGGACACTACTCATTACTTTCATTGCAGTTTCTATGAGTGAAATTGGGCGATAATTTCTAGGATATTCTTTATTCCCCTTTTTAAATATGAGAATGATAATTGATTCACCCCAGGTCTTGAGGAGTATATCTGTGGCAGCTATATTGAACACTCTGGTTAGGATGGGTCGCCATAGAGTAGGCGCTGTTTTAAAAATGTCAACCGGGACACCATCCGGCCCTGGAGCCTGTCTTCCTGCACTCGCAGGGATAGCCTGAATGAGTTCCTCATTTGTAATGTCAAGAGGGAGGTTACTTCCCACATCTAACAGCCCATCCTGCCACATGATCGTCTCCCTATTACTATCAAAAATTTCTGAGAAGTGTTCCACCCATTTGTCCACTGAGAAAAACAAGCAGATTTCTGGAGTGTTATTATTCTTCAAAATGGGGCATTTACCGTCTCCCAGAAAAGATTGTTATTTTGAGTTTTTGCTGCAATAGCCACATTTTCCCAAGCCTCTTCCTTAAGTGTCCTTTTCCGGGCCACTATAACTGGCTTATATTAATGCTGTAAGGATTGAATATTAGATACATCACGTGGAGATTGAGACAAGGCATGCTTCAAGTCCCTTAGGGCTTTAGTGCAGGCACTGTCAAACCACCCGTCCATCTATCCAGCCTTTCTCTCCATCATGCCCTCATCCATTCACTCTTCTTTTCTCTCATCATCCATCCCTTTACTTACTCATCCATCCATTATTTCTCTTGTCATTCATTTATCCAGTCAACCTGTCACTCACCTAGACATCCATTCACTCTTTCACTCACCCATCCATCCACCTTTTCCCATATCCATCCATCCATTCTCTCAGTCACTCACCCTCCCACTTTCCCGCATTATAAACCATTGTCTGGCAAGTTGCAGAGAGAAGAGGCCTATCAAATACTTTATCTTACAATAGCTGCTAAAGTGTTGAATTGAAGACACCCCAGCTTGTATCCCCTATCTCCATGTGCTGTCCAGAGAGAAACAATGCATTGCGGCTCAGTCAGCGGCCATACACCAAAGAGGACCGGGAGCATCATATGGTGGTCAAAGGGTTTACCACTCCCAACCTGCAAACACAATACCTCAACCAACCTCTTGAGGCCCGAGCAAGGGAATTACATGGACAGTCCTTCAGGTCGACAGGTGAGGAGACAACACACTCTCTGCCTATGGCCATGTGTGGCAAAGAGGCCTTCAAGCACTACATCTGGGGTAGGGTATCCCTGATCTGGTGGCATTTCGGGATACCCTTTTCCGTATGGCACCCTCAATGGCTGATGACTCTTCCCCCACATCATTCTGCTACCCAACCACCACCTTGGGCCACAAGCTCCTACATCTCACTGACAGCGCTACCCCCCCTTCTGTGCCTTGGTTAAACCAGTGGCAACTGTGGCACGTGGATTGGAAGGCTGAATAACTATTTCCATGCGACTTGGGAAGCCGATGCCAAGAAGAGGGGCTGACTACAACTATGACACACCAGTGAATGCCTTTAATGTGTTTTCACCCCAGCTGAATCATGAGTTTGAGAGGTTCAAGCTGCACCAGGCATGCCAGAGAGAGGATGAGAACATCGACACATTCCACGCCCAGATAGAGACTCTCACTAGCACATGTGTTAATGATGATCAAGCCAAAGAAGTCAACACCCAAAACATATAAGACTGCAGTGCCTTCACCTTGAGTTGCCTAATCCTCCACCAGCTTGACATAACTCGAGACACAATCCTCAAACTCGCACACTCACACAATCTCTCTGATAGCAAAGCTGAGGAGATGGAGCCGGCACTCACCAAGCCCTCAAGATCTACAGAGGCAGATGAAGCAGGCCCTAGCCAAATCAATGATGAATGGGAGGACGCTGTCTACAGGCGCCATAGGAACCCACAAATGCAAGCACTGCTTACTGTGGCTCAGGCAAAGTGTGGGAACTGTGGCCTGCAACCTCACCAAGGAAGCAAATGCCTAGCCAAAGACAAGATGTGCTCTTGGTGTGGAAAATTGAACCACTTCACTTGTGTCTGCAGAAGAGCTGAAAAGGGGCACAAATCCAAAGTCTTGCGGAGGCCTCAGACCTCGCTGAAATATCTGATTTTGGAAGAAAGCACCTCGGATGAAGTGGGCATGAGCCAACAGTCAGGAGAGTCATTCTGAATAGTGAAGAGGATGATGTCTTAACCATCTTTGTGGTGTAGCCAGTGGACACCAAAAAGAAAATCTCCCCTACGCTCCCATGATGATAGGAAAAGTGCCCATTCCAGTCCTGATAGATAGATACGGGTGTGACTGGCAACATCATGGACATACAACAGTGTGAAAGACTGCAACCCTGTCCTCGGCTGAAATCTACAAATGCCAAGATATTTGCATATTTTAGCAGGTTTCCACTGCCACTAGTTGGAGTCATTGAACAAGTAGTAGCAAACGGCAACTAGAGAGTATGAACCTGCTTCCATGTCATCAGGGAGGGGATGGGCATTCTCCTCAGCTGCCACACCATGGAGGACTTGTGACTAATGTTCTTTGCCCAAAAAGACACCAACATACAGGCAGACAAAATTCCAAATAACTTTCTGGGACAAATCCATGGTTTCGCCTGCCTGAAAGGCATGCAGATCAGGCTTCATATCGACCAGACGGTCTGCCCAATAGCTCTATATCGCTACAGAGTTTACTTCCACCTGAGGCCCTTGGTAAAGGAGAAATTGGGAAAGCTGGAAAACTAGATGAAATAGAAAAATTGTCCGGGCCAACCCAGTGGGTGTCTCATTGGTAGGAGTGCCCAAGGCTAGACATCCAGGACCCACCCGCCCACAAGCTTCAATCCACCGGAAGCGTCATTTCAGCCCACCGTGGATAATATCATATCAGCCCTCAATGGCATGCAATTGATCTCAAATCTGGACCTCAAAGCAGGATACCACCAGCTCTAGCTACACCCCGCCTGTCCCTACATAACAACCCTTTCCTCTAATCTGGTTTAGAGTAGTACAAACACCTCGATTTTGGCATATCCTTAGCCACAAGCTCTTCCATAACACAATTAGGGAGGTGCTGACTGCACGTAGCTGGAGTCCTCATTATCAACAGTGGTATCTTGATATAATCATGGACTTTGGGAGAACACCACAGATGACACCTCATTGGCCATGTCCTCCTTCAACATTGGGAGAAATGTTCCTTCTTTGAACATTCCATAGAGTTTTTGGTTATATATTCTAGGACAGCCTACAGGTGGACCCAAAGAAAACATAAGCCTTTCGAAAGGCACCTGTGCAGAGAAGCACAGCAGATGTGCAAAGATTTTTGGGCATGGCCACTTATGGTTGGTGATTTATCCTAAACCTGGCCACCCTTTCAGAGCCTCTCAGGGCACTCACAGTTGTAGACGTCAAGTGGGAGTAGGATACCAAGGATACCAAGGCAGAGGTAGCATTCCAGAAGATGAAAGAGGCTCTACTGAGTGAGTCAACAGTAACGAGCTATGACCCCCACCACAACACAGAACTGGGGGTGGACACCAGCCCTGTAGTGTTGGGAGTAGGCGGTTTAAGGAAAAGAGCTGCAAGATGTGGGTCCCATTGTATACGCCAGCCGGGCCCCTACAGGTACTGTGTCCCGAGGCGCTCAAATTGCTCAATCACACCTTTAGTTGTGAGGAAGATGGTTTTAGGTTATCACGGACAACAAACCACTATTCCCGCTCTTCACAGGTGCTTCCCAGAACACACCATTAAAAATCAAGAGGTGAGCTGTCCAGCTACAAACAAACAGCTTTGAAGTCACTTACCTACACTACCCATTGCAACAGAAGAGCTTCACCCTCGCCTGTGGACTCATCTAAGCTTCCTAGGTGGGTAGTCAACTGTTGTCATTATTGATGACCACTCCAAATCCCCCATGGTCAAGGTGGTACACTCCATGACATTCAGAATGGGGTGACCAGTGATGGAGAAGATGTTCGTCCTTATTGGATTGCCAAAAGAAATCAAGACCAAGAACAAAGCCCCATTCCAAGGCCAGGACTTTGATGACTATCTCACGAGTCTAGGAGGGTAGCACAGGAAGATTACACCACAATGGCCCCATGCTAATGAGGAGGCTGAGAGATTCATCCAGACTACCAAATAAAGGCTAAGAATTGAGGTTGATGAAGGAGAAGATCTTGAGGAATGCCTATTTTGATTCCTAAGGGCATCCCGTCAAACACCACACAGTTTGACAGGTTGTGCTACCATAGAACTCCTGCTGAAAGTCCCACAAATTGACAGCATCCCAGCCAGCATTCAATTGAAGCCACTAGCCTTGGATAGTGAGGCAATGCAGAAAAAATGCAGCACTACCAACGACAAGGTTAGCAGAGTCTGATGTGTCATTGCCCAATTCTCCGAGTTTGAGATGTAATCTTTATTGAGGACTAACACCCAGGCAAAAAAATAGACAGCATTTGAGCGAGAACCCTGGTGGGTCACCAAGATTCAAAGAACCATGGCAACCTCAGCTCAACTGGGACCTAAAATGTATCCTGGTCGAATGAGGTGAGAGTCACAGAGAGTTCAGAACCACACAGCCTGCCAGAACAGCAGGAAGGGCTCAGAGGTGGTGACCTTTTCAACGCCTGACCACCACAAGAAGATATCCCAGATAGATGCAACCTAGAGTGAGAGAGTAATGTACAAAACCCTACTCTCAGTAGAAATGATGGAGAGGAAGGGATGCACATGAGACAGATCCAAAGAAAGAGCTGCCTTACAACCTGCAACCAAACCCAGACCTTAATTGAGTCTTAACAGATGATTCATGGGATCTAGGGGAAGCAAACGCATCATTGCAGAATGACTTGGGAAGGGATGTAGAGTGGCACCCGTCCTCTAACTAGCCTGTAGCCAGGATGCACACACCCTGGGGGGCAGGCTCAACCAAGGGGGATAAATAAATGGGTTGTGTACCACTGTTGGCCATTCCCCAATAGTACTTCAGTGTGTGATGTCAGTGAGTTTCTGCGGTGCCAGTCCGTCTCCACGAGGCCTGCACCCCATTACAACTGCATAGGCCTCTTTCATAGACTCCTTGTGAGTTCCGAAAAAAAAGCATTCAGAAGTGGTCAATTCCCCCTTTGTTGTCCAATTATTTCTCCTAGCATTGTTAAGAATCTGAGCTATGGAGTGAGAAAAATATTAAAATGGAATCAGATACATTTCAAATAAATGTAAGTTCAAATAATTCATTAAAGTGCTTCATGAAGTTTTATTGTGAAAATGTATAATCCATAATTGGTGCCCCAGCCACTTATTTTTTAGGAAGAATGTATCAGCACATTGGGTGGTGGTGCTATCAGTGGGTGTAGTGATGCTGGGCTCATTTGATGATTATTCTTTGGATTGTAGTTTTTCCTATGCTGGTCCCTTATGAGACTTCAGTCCGCAGACTTTGTGAAAACAGCCATGAAAAAACAGAAAGCCCAATGTAATTATGCAGTGCTCTGTCCAAACTAGCTCTGAAAATATAGACTGAGATAAGTGATAGAAATGTGGCTACCAACTAACGGAGACAAAAGTTTGTACAAGATTCTTTACTGTTTGGAACGTCTCTGGCTATAGGATCATCGACCCAATGGTTAAATATGCCCTTAAGCAATTTATTGTGGTATGTTATGTTATGTTATGTTATGTTATTTATTCTTTTGTATAGCGCAACGGTTACTCAAAAAGAGTGTCCCGGCGCTTTAGGTAAGGGAATGTAATGCAGGATAACATAACACAGTTAAAAGAAAGTAAACGACACGCAGACAATAAAAAAGAGAAACTACCTGGAAGACTAAGCAAGTAGAAGAAATCACTTCCCAAAAACAATGACAGTCACTGGTGGGGTAGATGGGAAGTCTGTTGACCGAGATAGCCTTAATGTTAAAAGCTGGGTGGTTTAACATTTGATAGATTGTATAGAGACCATTTAAAATGCAGAGATGTTAATCAACTTTGAAACTACAGCAAAGCTGCCTCCAAGGTGGTCAGATCTGTCTTTCTGAAGTATATTGTATCCATAGGGAAGGACCTGAGTCTTCCTTTAACCATGTTTCTCTAATACAAAATAGGTCAACTAGGCGATCTAAGATAACATTATGGACTTCATGATTGTGCTTTGAAGGGGTAGGGTGCAAACAAGATGATTAGTGGACTGGGGATGAAGAGATTACAGATGTGTGGTATAGCCTCTTGAGTAGTGGTAGAGGTAAAGGCTGAAGGGACAGAGATCCATATGAGAAATATTGGGATGCTGGACTTCAAGTAAGTGAGGCTTTGAAGGACAATCACAATTTTTGAATCACAAGACCCAAACGTAATGCTGTATTTGCTGGAGCCAACCTCAGAACTAACAGATGGACTGTGCTGAAGATAGACAAACCCCCAGGAATTGGGCAGTATTTTTGCCCTGTGTTTTTATTGTCGTGTAGTTCCTATATACCCTATACAGGATCTGCATGTTTAGATAACATAAACTGTGGGATTGGTGTCAGACTGGTTCCGTGCACCCCCACCGGATATGTTAGCTTGTCTGTATCAGCTAGCTCACAGTGCCACTAGAATCCCCTCTTATCTGGGAGAGAATAGTTCTTGGCAACCTCAGAACATGACAACCCTGATCCCTCAGAATCCCAGAAACAATATACTACCATTCGCTCAGTCACTGGTGCTCACTTAGTTTCTCTCAGAGATGCACAGAATAAACATGCTGGGCATTTGTTAATAAGAATTTATTGAACAGTTGGTTTTCTAGTGTAGAATAGATGAGCTGTATCAACTATTAGACAGTAGCAGAGATATATGATTAGCAGTACTGTGAAAGTAAAGGGATGGTCCAGTTCTACCATTGTGCAGTAATCATGAATATATTCAAGTACATAAAATACATGATAATAAGTGCGTACTCCTATGATGCTTTCCTAACTAGATGTATACATAAATGTACCTAGCATCTGTGTAGGTGTTATGCCAAGAATCCTTCTAGGATTTAGTCAACCCCATTATCTGAGAATGAGAGAATATGGGACCCCGTTCTGGTCTCGAGTTGGACACCCCGAGAGGGATGTTAGACCATTGCAAGCTGGAGTGTCTACATGCAGGAACTTCAGCGTCTCTGGTCAGTGTATCAGCCTGGAAGTCACAGTCTCCTCTGTCTTTCTAAGCAAGACATGATGAATATATACCCATAGGTCTCCCCAGGGGCCCTACCTTGCTGTGTCACTGTGCTGGCTTAAAGGATGAATCGGACCTGAACTTTATACATAGATATTATACAGGAGATGGTAGTCCTGCTGTGCTTCCAAGAAACCTCATGCGCAATGTATGAGATTCGAACTAGGGAAAACCCGCGTTCTGAATGCTGTGTCGTATCTAGGTAAAAGGTCAGTCCCTAAGAACCGTTATGTATGTAATGTAGGGAAGAATATAGGTGAAAGACTGGAATAATACCTGCGCCTATATAGGGTACCTATATGGAATATAACAGTATTCCCTACCTGAATGCAACATCATTTGCATGGTGGTGCCAGGCTCGGAAACCCAGTGATGATTCCCCAACACTAAATAGTGTTGTGCAACTGGCAATGTGACCTGATGGAGGCCCAGTGGCAGCCCATCTGCCCGGTTCAAGCTTTCTGGTTGAGGGAGAATTGAAGCTTTGACAGCAGATATCCAGCACCATTAATTGAGATGTGGTAATCACAAGATTGTTGGAGGAGCAGTTTTGCAATTAATGTCAGAACTGCCACTCTGCCAATCTCTAAATTATGCCCTTGATCTCCATCTCTTGGGTGCAGTCAGTACTTATTGGCCTTGTTGGCCTGGGTCAAATGTTTTCTGTCTGAGCATTGGTAGGGTGAGCCTTTTGTGACACCTACCCATTTGAGTATCATTATTACAGTACTCACCCCTTACTACTGCAAATAGATACTTTTGCATTTTGTTTGAGTGTTTCTTTTAGAGCAGACCTTGATCAGGGTATTTTAGCACGTTATGTGGATTTTCCTGGACAATACATTATATTGCACTGTCCTAACAAGAAGCAACAAGCTGATAAAGAACAAAAGTCTAAATGCCTAACCTTTACAGTAGGTGTATATATCTGAAGTCTTGTATATAGAGTATGATGCAGATATAAACAATTAGATGGCAGATGTAGTCCCTGTTAGGGAGAAGGTGCATTGAGGGTTAGAGTGCTGTTAGAATTGATTATTTAAGGTCCCCTTGGCATTACTGAGTGATTAAGAAAATGATTGAAAGAATCTGTTTTTAAAAGATTACAAAAAATAAAAGCAACAGTAGTTTCTAAAGCTAAATAAAATGTTATGAAAATAATGATACAAATGTGATTTTTGACCAGCATAAACTGAAAACAGCGCTGTCTTTATGGCTCTTCACTGTTGTGTATAAGGTACTTTACTGAAAAGTACTTGTTTTGGTTTCTAAAGCTACCAATTCCGTATTGAAGTGTGATAGGGAGATAGTGGGATGGTGTTTGCACCATGCACACGAGGCACTAAGTCTAAAACTCTGTTCTCTTACTTGGATGGACCTTTTTGTTAAACTGGGTTTAAAAACATCAAACTAACATCATATAAATGACAGTGAAGCATATTTTTCCCCCACAGTAATGACAGAAAGGAGAAAATTAGCAAATCATGAAGGTTTATTAACACATCAGTGAAGTTACAATCTCAATCAAATCAATTTTTCATAGATTAGTCGACGATCACCTGAATACAGCATATGTATTAAAAGCCAAATGCTAAGACAAGTTATTGAAAGATAGGATGGCCAAAATATTTAATTTCTGTCCCCTTAAAGGGAAACTCCCTAATGCTTAGTTACAGGTGTGGGCAAAGCCGGGCAAATTCCTAAGTAGCAGATGCCAGCAAATATAGTATGTCAAATAGAATCAAATTTAGATCCTGATCGGGACAACACGAAATGTCCTCACATGAGAAGCAATCTCCAGGAGCAAAGTTAACAGGAGTATGGGATTTCAAGAGTGGGAAAAGGACGTCCATCTCTGAAGGTGAACAGAAGTGTGTCTAACCAACCAAAATCTAATTTGCACACTTGAAACATGAAATTGTGTCTAAGCGATACATTGCACAGGTTCTCACCAATTAAGTACCAATCAAATGTAAGCATTTACAATGCCCACTTTGTCATAATTTTACATGACGCAGACTGCAAGCAGTTCCAATGTCATGGCCTTCAGAGCTATCAGGCAAAGGGAGGACTTCTTCTCCTTAGGCTTCTTACTTTCTCAGGTGCAGGAGACTAACTTTCAAATAATTATGTTGCAATTAAATGATCTTCACTAAAAGCTTTAGCAATAATATTTCAGACTAACAAGGTCATTGCAGCTCTTGGTACCTCGAACGAGAAAATAATTATACACAGCACCAAGAAACCATGTGGTGAACGTGCGCTCTACAAATTCAGACTAACATCCCCATGAATATAACATGTTATTAAAATGGAACTGGTCATCTGAGGACTACCACGACTCCTGCTAAACAAAATAAGATCATTCCCGAATTACAGTTAACTAAGGATATAAAATCTTGCGTTATAATTGACTTAGGGCAAATTCAAATGTACAAGAATTTAAGTAATTGTTATATACATTAAACATTAGCATGTTACTTACATTCAAAGCAATAAAGGTGACACTTTGTCACCAAGGATGAACTGCAAACCTGGTGTAAAATATACTATGGATCCTCATAAGCAACGTATAGCTATCAAGGAAGCCCTTTGCCACATGTGACACTTTCCAGTTGCTCTCAGATTTTGAATAGACGGTAGGCTGAAGACACACACCTCAGCAACGTTTTGGAGAGAGTACCACCCTAACCTGAGTTCACCACACCAACGTGTAATGTATTGACCACCACTTCAGTAAAAATAGCGATAATCTATGTGTGCTTAAACGTGTTTATATAAGGAATGACACTCAGGGTGTGGCTGTGACATAGGAGGGATCACAACATGTGCATCTTCCTTGCACAAATGTGACTACAGTCACCACGTTGGTATGTAGAGGATCGATAGTGGTGGCAGCGATAATCATTTTTAATAAACCCGACAGACATTTTTACCTGTTGCCTGCTGAGGGGAGGGCCTACTCACCTCTCCCATCTTTTCCAATTGTCTGCCAGTTTTTAAAACCAGTATTTTAGAAAACGGGAGAAACTCAGTAACCTAGAGACGTGGGCTGTGACAATAATTATCAACAAGCATTGGCATAGCCAATAGGTCTTGGCTTTGGGACCTTATAAGTGTTTAGCCATGTAGCACATTATGTTGGGTGGTTACATTTTTGTTTAATTCTGGAATATGTGCACGGTTATATCAAGCCCAAATTGGAACGTGTGGAAGGTCACGGCATTGGGAGCAGTGTCAGGTAGCTTGAACTGGTGTAGGGGTAGCTGAGGGAAGCTTGCAGACTCCAAACTGAGCTCCTTTAACCAGTGCTTTAAATGTTAATAAGATGTACTATTATATTCACTTATGTTTTGATGTGCAAATATATATTGTCTTCCCATTGTTTTTTTTAAGTGAAGCACTAACACCCCAGGGGCTTACGTCTGTGATATAAAAGAAAAAATAGATAAACTGACATAGCATTTAATAAACAGAGAAGATAAACCTTAATTCATAAGGTACAGCAAGAAAGAGGGCCTGCAGTAGCGGGACATGAGATGACTGCAATGGACCACTAGGTAAGGCCAAAGGAAAACAACAAGAAATAACCATCAATTCACAATCTGTGTCAAAGGCACAGATGTTGACAAAATAAAGGATAAAACAGGCAGGGGGAAATGTACACTGAATCCTGAGTAAAACATGAAACAAAAATGCTATGATGAAAAAAGCAAAACAAAAAAAAGTTTCTGTGTACACTGCATATCTAAGATAACTTAATATGAGATGATTCAATGTACCCCTGAGATGTAAAATGTTCCCACATGCATTTCCATGCAACCACAGGAAACGGAAGGATGGTTCAAGCAACCAATAGCATGAGGGGAGAGAGTCCTGCTGTTCCAGGTGGAGCCAAACCCTATATCCAAACCCCTATATGTGTTTTTAAACAATAACTCTCCCAGACAGGTGTGCTGTCCAGCCAAACCTAATTAGAGTAAGCCTAATTTCAGTAGTTCCTTGTTCTAGAACCTTAAGTTAATTGACAATAAATTGGCATTGTGGGTAAGAGTTTCCTGTCAACACATGTTTGCTAATAATGTGGAATAAATAACACACAATGTTGATTCGTCTATGTAACCACTATGTTTATACAATAGCCCCTAAGATTTTAAATATGGAAGTTCATCAATGTTGAAAAGTGGCCACTAAGTAAAGTTCAATGCATATAAATAAACACATCATGACGCCTTGCATTTTTCTTTCTAAATAGACATTTGCATTTTGCACACGTATTTTTTAATTGATAATCGAATCATAAAGAAAGTTTTGAATGCAGATCTTTCTCTAATTCCTGAAGAAACTTCACAAACCAGCACATTTTCAATATTCGTACGTGGCTACTGTGAAAGTAGTTAGTGGCATTCAGAACAAGCATCTACGTCCACATGTGGCTGACGTTAGGTATATTTGGAAATACCTAGACGAAGTGATCAATTTCTTTGATGGAGCTAACAGAAAAGTAGAATCTTCCTCTTCCTGATGCAGCACATGTTAGTGACTGTAAGCCCAACAAGCATGCCACTCCCCCAACAAAGATATGCAATCTTGGCAGATAGTTTAGAAAGAAAAAGGGTACTGACTATTCAAAATAAAAATCATGTTTGTTTTCTTTCCTGTGAAACGAAAGTGCACATAATTCACGAGCGGAAAATCAGGAAGTTATATCACTGCCTGTTTACATGGTGGCTCAAGTGAAACTGCTTGTTGTTCGAATCCCGTGCAGGAGCCATCCACAGCCCAGCCCACTAAGCCTAAGTGCACGGGGGAGGAGCGAAGAGTTAGGAAAAGAGCTGCAATTAATTAACGAGATAAGAACAGCCTTGTTAACGAGATAAGAACAGCCTTGTTTACAATGGAGCGCTCGGAGCAAGTCAGATGAACGCTTTAAAAATATATATTTCGAATGCAATAGCTCTCGCATTTAAATGCGACACTTATGGCATTGGAAAGAAGTGGCCTCCATTGTACCGCCTGCTTAAAAGAGAAAGCGTGCATGGCGCGCTGAATGTTGTGGTAAATAAATAAATAATACCTCTATTTTTGAATGGATAAATGAATAACATATAGCTCAATAAATAAGAGTCAAGATTCGAGGTAGTAGGAGTTTTGCAGGTTTAATACAGCATAAGGACAGGAACAGGACAACCTGCACGGGAACAGGATGGCAGCGCTGCCGGGGGCAGGATCGGAATCGGCGTAACCTTTAATAACAGTGCACGATCATATATACTAAAACAGTTGCATTACAATACATATGATAGGCGGAGCAGTGGGTGTGGTCAATAGCAGTCGCGAAAGATAAGGGTGAAAGTAGGTGTAACAGAGGCGTATACATAGACATGTGATGCAAACGTAACAGAATATGTCATGAATGGGGCGGAAACATGGAGGGGGCTACCTAAGGAGCCGGGACCTCTGACCTAATGGTGCGCGCAAGCTGGCAATGACGTGTTACTAGGAGAAGCTGGGGGCTTCGAACTCTGTGCTAGGAGCCGAGACTGAAGTCTGGAGAGTCAGGGCGACATGTACCTAAGCAGTATCTGATGTTTAGAGAACATGTTGATAGAATCCAAAAGTTATCGGGGTAGAGGCTAACAGACTCTAAGAATGGTGCATGCATTATTCTACATGTAGTGCGTGATGAAGAATATTAAATGACCATTAATACAGTATTTCTCTTACATGGAGACGTAAGGGCTAGACAATGACGGAAACTATTGATGCAGTTCAGTAGCTTTAGGAATGCAGAGAAGGAGGGCTGAACTGATAACTGGAATCATAACATACTCTTGGCAGACTCAGAGGCAGAGCCAGGCTGAGCCGGGCACTGCGAGGCAGAAAGTAAGTGAAGGGTCGAGGATACAGGTGGGGGCTGTATCGCTCCTCAGCGAGGCTCAGGAGACAGGAGCTGAATCTGGTGTCCAGGCCCTTTTGAGGCCTAGAAACGGGGACTTTACAATGAAATAACGTGCACACTGAGAAACGTGGCAACGTAGCTTTACATAGGCCTGATATTCGTAGTATTCACGAGAACTGGAAACTGACATACTAGAGGTGGACACAACTGTAATTGCGTCTTTAATCGAACATAGGGAATACATATGCATATCAATCATGCACAGATAACATATGATGGAGGACGCGTAGGGACACAGAACATGGTAAAATTTACTTTTCCACATTCCCTCCTTGTCACTACGTTTCCATCAGGAAACATCAATATTCATGATACCATCTATCATTTCATACAGTATCATTTGCTCGTCTTGAATTTTCTTGGAACGGGATTTAGAACGGGGCTTGGGACTAGGAATACAAGAGGTAGCACAAATGCCGCAAATCGCAGGGCCACATTGTATACAGAGGCAGCAGCTGAATATGATCGCTGCTGCAATACCTAGAAAGGACAAGACTTTCCATCCCCAAGCGGAAATTATATTCCAGAACCAACCGGACCATGTCCAGGTGCCTGGGTCTTGGTGTAACAGATGGGCAATTTTATGGAGTCTGGTTATAGCTGAATAAACAGACGGCGCGTTATTTGGAATGAAAATGCAACAACTAGATCCGATGACTCTACAGGCCCCGCCCCTATCGGCCAATATGACGTCAAGGACGAGACGATTCTGTAAAACGACAAATCTCATAGCAGATTGCTCTTCGGTTAAGTTACCTAGAGCAGAGGCAGTCTCATTGACTACAGCTTCAAGGGTTCTGGTTAATCTACGAATTAGCTTACTATTCTGGATAGGTCCTATAAAGAAGAAGAAACCTCTATTGAAATCTGTATACTGTTCTAGAGCAGTTTCAGTATAGTCGACAATGGGGGACTCCCTTCTATGTCTAATGTGTACTAGATGTGTGTTTCTATGATAATCAGATGGGGCTAGGAAAACAGGTGGCAGTAGGAAGGCAATGTAACAGGTTCCCTCCCAATCAAGGGGCAGACGAACATATGCGGTCTGACCACAAATAAAATAAGAATGACGTGAAGCTTTGAAAATAGATTTCCCACTGTCACTATATTTGACAATAGTATTACAATCACTATGTCCTACATGTACGGAACCATTATTTCGGACACATAATTCGCCTTTGACTGGTAGTACTGAAATAGCAGGTAAGTCTGGAGTGGAATCAGACTGAACATTCAGGACCATGAAATTCGAAGAATAATTACCTAAATTGTAAACTTTGTTTTCTAGATCTAACCCTGTTCTGTGGGGAAGACCTTGCTTGTCTGGAAAACATGTACTGTTAAGAAAAGACATATCTGTTGAGGATGACGTTAACGTGGACCATGCTCCACACGAACCATTATGTGAAAATGGATAAGGGAAGAGTGGCAGAACTCCCTTCGGTGTCTGGAAAGGGGGGAGTCGACCACACACCCAACAATTAGTGGCATTGCTGGTCTGGTGTGAATAATGTAACATGCGGATGAAAGAATTGTTACGCATAGCGAGGCGGTAAGAGAGTTCATGAGGAGGCAGATCACTAAACGTGTGCTCTACTGTAGCATTAGAGGACTTATTTACATGAGAAACTGGAAAATACAGATAAAACGCATAACTGGTGCAGGAAATCATAACACTGAGAAATAATATGAAACATAGAAAGACGATACATCGGATTGAGTTTTGACTAACTCTCTCACTATGGGGGTCTATTTTATACATGTCAGAAACCGGTCTAACCGTTTCACCTAGGGGAGGACTTAGACAATCAAACTGGCTGACTTATTTTACTAGACCTTAACTTGAGTTTATACTCCTGTTGCGGAGTTTTCTCTAACAGGGAGGGTGCAGTATCATTGTCTTTTGCGGGACAGTCCTTAAGAATAGTACTTTGGCAGTCCTTTAAATCCGGGGAAATGTTCTTTGAAACTGGTTTCAATCCATAAAACCTTTTGATATGCGAAAGATGCACCCAGCCTTTGCGTCCCTCCAACTTCACGGCTGTGCGGGTGGCCAGGAGGACCTGTCGGGGCTCCTTCCAGCGAGGCTCCAGCGGACTTGAGCGATCGAAATTTCGCACTAGGACCATGGATCCGGGAACGATTTCATGCGGTGCCACCTCGGTATTGTCTGGAAATGCGGCAGCAACCTGTGAACGACAAGAGTTGAGGGCAGACATCAAGGAAGCTAGGTAATCTGTCAGCATATTACTTGAAACATCGGTAATACTTCGGGGTCTAGGAGTACCCCACATGTTAGGGGGGCGGCCGAAAACGACCTCATACGGGGACAGGCCTGATCTGGAATGTGCGACCATGCGCATATAAAACAAAGCGACTGGCAGAGCTACGAGCCAGTCCACACCTTTCTCTTGACAAACCTTTGCAATTCGGATTTTCAGGGTCTGATTATGTCTCTCTACGAGACCGGCTGCTTCAGGATGGCGTACACAATGGAACTTCCACTGGTACCCTAACAAAAGGGATACGTGCTTCATGAGTTCAGATGAGAATGGCTGGCCGTTGTCAGAATATACGACTCTAGGGAGTCCGTAACGGGGGAAGAACTCACGAACCAACTGCTTGGCAGTGGTCGCGGCTGTGTAGTCTGGAACTGGATATGCCTCCGTCCACCTGGACAAAGCGCATACAACTACAAGGACATACTTGAAACCTCGACATCGCTCCATCTGAATGTAATCCATCTGGAGGACTTCAAAAGGGTGGTCAGGGGGCTGGAATCCACCTTGTTCCACCGGGACACTTTTACCTGGATTGAACTGGCAACATATCATACAGGTACGGACTTTCTGCTTGGCTGCAGCTCGTAAATGCTTGTTGAACCAAATGTTCTGGATACTGCCTAACATAGCTTTTTCTCCTAAATGTGCTGGACTATGTGCGGTATTAATAATGACTTGAACCATAGAGTCGGGGAGAAACCATGTGGCTCTACCCTTTGTTAACCATCCATGATCTGTCTGGACCCCTCCTTGTTCGGACCATTTCTTGATTTCATCGAGAGTAGCATGTAACTGGATATCTATGACATCTTGAGTAGGGTCTTTAACTGTCATACATGTAGTCGGATCTGGAGTATGTGTCTGTGTCGGATTAACTGTAGTGTCTGGGGTCTGAGCTGTAAGCTTGGCTGTGCGATCTGCTAGATCATTACCTTGGGAAATAGTGTCAGTAACTTTCGTATGTGCTTTGCACTTCATGATAGCAATGGATGTCGGTAAGTGTATGGCATCTAACAGAGCTTGAATAAGGAGACCATGCTGAATCTTGGTTCCATGAGAAGTCATGAAACCTCTCTCTTGCCAGAGCACTCCGAAGTCGTGTACAACTCCAAATGCGTAACGTGAATCGGTGTAAACATTAACTTTCAGGTTCTTGGCGTGAATGCAGGCTTGTGTCAGAGCAACTAGCTCTGCTGCTTGAGCAGACAGGGTGTCAATACGGTGTGTTTCAATAACTTCAGTGTCGGTAGTCACTGCATACGCGGCTACTAGTTCTCCTGTACTAGTTCTCATGCATGAACCATCCACATAAAGTGTCAGGTCGGGATCTGGTAATGGAATATCTGTCAGATCTTGTCTTGGCTTGGTCATAATGTTGACTACTTCCACACAATCGTGTGTGGCAGAATTCGAAGTAACTGATGGTAACAATGTAGCAGGATTTAAAACGTTGCAGCGTCTGATTTCTATGTGTGGCTGGAACAGTGTCAGTTCATAACCTGTTAAACGTGCAATTGTCAAGTGCTGAGTTTGTGTTCGGTTTAAAAGAACTTCCACGGAGTGTGGAACTTGTACTGTCAAGGAATGTCCTAATACTATGGAATCACTTTGTCTGATAGCTAGTGCTGTGGCTGCAACTGACTTGAGGCACGCAGGCAGAGCCTGGGCTACAGGATCTAATGTGCTCGAAAAATAAGCACAGGGCTTGTACTGTCCTGCTTGATCTTGTGTGAGGACAGATAATGCTGTACCTTCACGTTCAGTGACGAAAAGTGTGAAAGACTTACTGTAGTTCGGTGTTGCTAGAACTGGAGCTTGACATAGGGCTTTCTTTAACTCATTGAAACTAAGTGTATGTTCAGATGTCCAAGGGAGGACAGTCGATACGGCTGCCTCCTGTGTCGTTAACTGTATCAGTGGCTTGGCTAGAAATGCATACTGAGGAATCCATTGTCTGCAATAAGAAGTAAGGCCGATAAAAGCACGTACCTCCTTCTGGGTCTTGGGCTGAGGAAGACTCGCTATTAACTGGATACGGTCTGGTGTCAACTGCCTACCCCTCTTGGACAGTAAGTGTCCTAAGTAGACCACTTGCTGGACACAGAATTGAAGCTTAGAAGGGGACACCTTGTGTCCCATCTCGGCTAGGAAATAAAAACTGTAAGTGAGGCTTGCTCGCAAGCACGTTCAGAACGGGCTGTGATCAGTAGATCATCGACATACTGGAGCAGGGCAGTGTCAGTTGGCATGTGAATATTGTCTAGTTGTCTCTTGAGTGCTTGACTGTAAATACTAGGACTTTCTGTGAAACCTTGAGGAGCGCGTGTGAACATATAGCTCCTTCCATTTAAACAAAATCCGAAAAGAAACTGGCTGTCTGGATGAATGGGAACACTAAAAAATGCATTCTTGAGGTCTATGACTGTAAAAAATGAGGCTTCGGAATCAATGGCTGTCAACAGGGAAGAGATATCTGGGACAACTGGATACTGGGGAATAATACATTTATTAAGTTCTCGGAGATCAATCACTAAACGATATACTGGAGGTGCATTCGGATCAGTACGTTTCATAACTGGAATGATCGGAGAATTACATACATTGGAGTCAGTTTCTACAACTACTCCTTGAGCCATGAGCTCGTCAATAATTTTGGATAAGGCTGCTACAGCCTCAGGTGGCAATCTGTACTGTCTTATTCGTGGCAGGACTACACCTGGCTTGAGAGTCACACGATGGGGTGTGATTTGCATATAACCAACATCAGTTGGACCTTGCGCCCATAGATGCTGCGGAACATTGGACAATCTGGGATCAAAATCTCGTAATACATAGTGACCCTTGAAGTCACATAGGAACAATCGTATTCCCTCTGGGGAACAGCATATAACTGCACCTAACTCTTTCAGTTTCTTAATGCCTAACAGATTTTCTGGACATGACTTAGTAAGTAACAGATCAGTAGTGCGGGACAATGGACCTACTTCTAGAGTAACTGGCTTTGATATTTCATTTACAATAGGTTTTCCTGAAAATCCAAGGGAAACATTTCTTGAGCCTGAGAGCGGAGCCCCTGGAACTTCGGCGTGACTTATAGTGGTCCTACTTGCCCCTGTATCAATCAGAAACTTTCTGTCTTTCCCTAGTACTTGACTGTGAACATAGGGACCTTCTTGATCTACAGGTATCTCGATGAGAGGCAAGCCTACCTCCCTCTCTAGGCTGTTTCATGAATATGGCTGATACTCTGGATACTCAGACTGTGCATACTGGTACATCTGCTGTGTAACATGCTGTGTTGCAGCGATGGGCTGCGGTGCTGTAACTGTCTGTGGTGCATTCTGTGACTGAGGAGTCTGTGTAACTTGTTCTTGTCTCGGCGGACGTGGTCTTTCTTTAGTCTTACCGGTAGCTATGTTGTGTTTCAGAACTGCACACTCGTTTATAAAATGACCTGGCTGTTTACAATAATTGCAGTTCCCTTTAACGGGAGCTGCAGGATGACTGGCTTGATTTGTACCCCTCTTCTGACTGTCTTGAGGAACAGATTGTGCAACTAGTACTTTCATTTTCGTGTCTTTCATACGTTTCCTTTCATGTTCTTGCTCTTCTCTGATTCTATTCTGGTGATACTGGAGCATCTGGAGCATTTGGGACGGGGTATTAGCTTGCCAGGTACTTTCGACTTTCAAAACTCGGTTTTTAATTTGTGGACTTGAATTCTCGACTAATTTAGTAACAAAAAGATGAGGGTATGACTCGCTACTCGTCTTGAGGCCACTGTTTATGGTAAAACATTTCTCAAATCTGGAATAATAATCACTAATATCTTCGTCTTGTTTCTGTTTACAGGCTGAGATTGCATCCCAGTCTTCTTTTCTAGTTGTCAATAACCTAGGCAAAACTTGTATTAATAATTCTGGTAATTCTTTACATTTATCTCCAAGACCGGTACCTGGTACTCGTGCCTTGTCTTCAGCTTCTAGAACTGTCCAATCGATCTTTTTCTCTCCCACCTCCCATTCTTTTTCTTTGAGTTTCTCATATACCCCTGCGGGCAACAGGACTTTTAACATTTTAATAATATCTGGATACGTGTATTCTCCCATACGGAGCATGTCTTTTAATTCTCGGTGGAACCCTGCTGGATCTTTATCATGACAGGGAATTAACTTTTTCATCTCTAAGAGTTCCATCTTTGTGATAGGGGTGTAAACAAACACTCGTTGCATTTCACCACCGTCTGTCTTAACTGGATGCACTTCTCGTAACGGATTCTGTCTGTCTATGTAAAAGGGTTTACTTTCTGGGGGTGAGACATGAACAAAATGTGGGTTCAGAAACATACTATATTTGTGGCGCTGTTCTAGAATGACACTAATCAAATCGGTACCTAAACCTTTCCATCTATACTGGAGTAACTCGTTCAGGACATCGTGTAACGGACCTGGATCAGAATGTTGACCCTCATACAATGTAATGAGGTGCTGGATCATATACATACCCACCAGTCGTTGCTCGGCTGGGGGCAATTTCAGAAACATTTGTGCCACTATTTCGTCTGGAAAAGTGGTAGAATCAGTAGTCCATCGGACTGCTGATCGGACTAGTTCTTGTTCATGCATGGTACTTAACTCGCTATAACCGATTTGAGTTTCAGAATGTGATCGGTAGCTTGAAATATTTGTTCTAGAGAACCTTGTTCTGGTGCTGGATGATGAAAAACTGACTTGTGTTCTAGGCGCAAATGGCGATCTGGGAATCTAGATTTTCCTACATACGCTATTCTGTCGGGATTCTCGTCCTCTACCTCTTCTGTAGAAGAGTCATTTTCTTTCTCGCTTACTTGTGCTGCTTTACGTTGTTCGTGTAACTTTATTATTTCTTTACGGATTTTCTTGTACATACTCTCTATACTACTGATAGTCTTGTGTTTACCCTCGGCTATATTATCACTCCACCTTGTCAGGACTTTCATTTCGGCTCGATCTTTGGTCGGATAATCTTGTTCCCTTATTAGACAATTAATCAGAAACTTTAATATCATGAGCTGGACTTCAACTTTTCTTTGGCACATGACGTCACTAATACTTTCTGGATCATTCCCTGTACGGATGAAACGATATATTCTGTCTAGATCTTCTTTCATATCTGGTAGGGTGACTAGATACTCGGTCACCTTTCTCACGCGTAATGAATATAAAACCATACTATCCTCGCCTGGGACTGGGTCATAGCCACATTCGGTAAGGGCTTTTCTTATTTCTGCAACAGACTGATATCTGGGCGTACGCTGTGACGCTTGTGCATGTAATTCGGCTAACGTTAAACGCTTGTGTGGCGGCGGGGTTTGAGGAGGACCTCCCCCTGCGGCCCCTAAACTAGAGTCGTCTACTGATGCTCTTCGTCCTGGCAGAGTGGGAAATGGAAATGCAGGCTGGACTTGTATGGCGGGCTGGACCGGGGGTACCGTAACAGGTACTCCGGTGTCTGGAGGAGCGGGAAGTGCCTGATTTACAGGGACTGGCGGAGCAGGAACAGGATTTGCATATTCTGGGACTGTGTCGTCCAAATAGGACGAAATAAAAATATCAGCTGCGGTCGGTTTGTGACGTAGCTTGAGCGGAACTAATGGTGGCGGGAAATTACTGGATGCCTCCGGGGTTGCTTTTGGCAAGCCCTCGGCAAGAAGAGGATACATACCCTTAATGAGGGCGTTCCTCTGTCTGTCTGTCTGTTCGGTTTTGACTCGTTCACCAATCTCGATTAATTCCCTTTCTGCGGTCGGTTCCAAGGATTCTCTACTTAGTTCTGACTTTCTGATTTCTTTTTCGGTTCTTTTATGAGATTCTTTGCGCCATAACTCAATGGCATCTTTCTGTGACTGTCTGGCTTTCTTTTTCCATAATGCTTCTTCTACTCTCATGATGCACTCGGCATCCCATGTACCCGATACGGGCCATCTATACTTTTCCTCTAACTGTTTGGTATACTCTACCCATAAATCTAGATACAATATGGCGCTTATGCCATGCTTCTGATACATAAAATGACCTGGACTGTCCCTAGGCGGGACAGGAACTGCTGCTTCTAGCAGACCTTTTCTGGTTTTTAACTGACGCAGTTTTGAAAATAGCGGCATGACTGAACTATAATCTGGACACAACACAATACACAATAAACACAATAATTACTTCACACTCATACCACGACATTAAAATACATGAATAACATTCAGAATAACAGTTCGAACAGAATACTACCTGGAATACGGAAAACAGAATACATGAATTTTCTCGAGAACAGAACTGACTAGAACAGAAACTAGATGCACTGCTGAAACAGTACGAAACTTACCGGTCTCATACAGAGACACGTCAGGACCCGCATCCACCGAAGTGGACACTTCGTTTGTGGGCCTGTGTACCACCAACCCACGGACCAGAGTCAATTAGATTGACCCTGTCTAGATACTACCCCAGCAACGGTACTCACCGGGCAGCAAGAACGGAAGGCCTCAGACTGGACTGGACTGCTTCAACGCCGGACGGACGAACTTCGGACTTCTGTTACGGGTGGGCCTCCGGATACCTCGGACCTTGGACTCTCGGCTTGGGCTCTGGTCGGGACTCGCCGCGTTCCTCCACCGTCTCGTCTGGATGCTGGACCGCCTCCTCCGTCTCCTCCGTGGGCCTGAGGGATATTTAAAGCAGAAATATCTGCCGGTGCGCAGAAGAGTTCCGTCACGACTGCAGAGGGTCAGGGGGTCGGCGTGGCTTCACCGACGCGTGGGGAAAGGGCAAGTCCCTATTCGGGCGCCATTATGTGGTAAATAAATAAATAATACCTCTATTTTTGAATGGATAAATGAATAACAGATAGCTCAATAAATAAGAGTCAAGATTCAAGGTAGTAGGAGTTTTGCAGGTTTAATACAGCATAAGGACAGGAACAGGACAACCTGCACGGGAACAGGATGGCAGCGCTGCCGGGGGCAGGATCGGAATCGGCGTAACCTTTAATAACAGTGCACGATCATATATACTAAAACAGTTGCATTACAATACATATGATAGGCGGAGCAGTGGGTGTGGTCAATAGCAGTCGCGAAAGATAAGGGTGAAAGTAGGTGTAACAGAGGCGTATACATAGACATGTGATGCAAACGTAACAGAATATGTCATGAATGGGGCGGAAACATGGAGGGGGCTACCTAAGGAGCCGGGACCTCTGACCTAATGGTGCGCGCAAGCTGGCAATGACGTGTTACTAGGAGAAGCTGGGGGCTTCGAACTCTGTGCTAGGAGCCGAGACTGAAGTCTGGAGAGTCAGGGCGACATGTACCTAAGCAGTATCTAGTATCTGATGTTTAGAGAACATGTTGATAGAATCCAAAAGTTATCGGGGTAGAGGCTAACAGACTCTAAGAATGGTGCATGCATTATTCTACATGTAATGCGTGATGAAGAATATTAAATGACCATTAATACAGTATTTCTCTTACATGGAGACGTAAGGGCTAGACAATGACGGAAACTATTGATGCAGTTCAGTAGCTTTAGGAATGCAGAGAAGGAGGGCTGAACTGATAACTGGAATCATAGCATACTCTTGGCAGACTCAGAGGCAGAGCCAGGCTGAGCCGGGCACTGCGAGGCAGAAAGTAAGTGAAGGGTCGAGGATACAGGTGGGGGCTGTATCGCTCCTCAGCGAGGCTCAGGAGACAGGAGCTGAATCTGGTGTCCAGGCCCTTTTGAGGCCTAGAAACGGGGACTTTACAATGAAATAACGTGCACACTGAGAAACGTGGCAACGTAGCTTTACATAGGCCTGATATTCGTAGTATTCACGAGAACTGGAAACTGACATACTAGAGGTGGACACAACTGTAATTGCGTCTTTAATCGAACATAGGGAATACATATGCATATCAATCATGCACAGATAACATATGATGGAGGACGCGTAGGGACACAGAACATGGTAAAATTTACTTTTCCACAATGTAAGCAAAGCATGTCGTGCCTGCAGTAAGAGAAACTCAATAAATAAAATAGTGCTTACAGACTAAATAACACGTACTGAGTAACAACCAAAGTTAAATGGCCAGTCGCCATGGGAGGTTACAAATGAAGACAAGGCGGTACTAAGGTGGGACCTTACAAGCCTATTTACGAATCAGAAGCCAGCATTTATGAAGGAAAATGACACAAGCCAATGACAAATATGGGTGGATAGTGGGCGGGGCATATGTACCATACTCACTATAAAAAGTCTCACAGAGCAGCGCATGAGCACTGACTCTAGCCTCGACCTAAAAAGGTGGTCCCTATGGGGGAAGTGTAGCCTTAAACTTCCAGAGCAATAGTGTTGTAAATAAATGTTCCTGCAAGTTAATCAGTTATGCGTTAAGTGCATTCATTCTGCCAATTATTTTTGCATAATGCAAAAACGGTTCATAATAATATGGCACATTATTTACATTTGTCAAAAAACAGGGTGCTCCTACAAAGTGACTTTGCAGAGAGAAAGAATAGTGGGGTAAAAACGTGAACTTGTGCTATATACAGGAATAAATACATGTGACCGAGTGGGACCATATGCATGTTGTAAATGGCACTCATACTATGAGTGTTGACACTCTCAATAAAATTTTGAAATCAGACCGCATATGTTATTGTTAACGTTTTGACCCTTGATCACAATTATTTGGAACAAGGTCATCATCAGGACAGAGAAAGAATAGGAGACACCTAGAAGTAAAAGAACCATGTACAGAATTTGATTTCTGAGGGTCTTGTATTTAGCCACATGTGAAATAGGTATAGATCCTCTAATGTACCTGTCCAAATTAAAAAGACTTCATCTATATAGCTAGACCATTTTCTTAATATGTCTAGAAATGGATTGTCAATTACAAAAATTCTATGTGTCTCAAAGTGTGACATAAAAAGATTTGCTAGATCTGGAGCAAAGCTTGGTTTATAGTGACTTCTTTAATTTGACAGTAGAAACAGTTTTCAAACTGAAAGTAATTCTTGTTCATTGCTATTATCATCAGTGGGATAAGAAACCAGGTCAGGACTTGTGGAGGTTGTTCTCGTAAGTCTAAACGTTCAGTCATTATTTTGAGAACTTCTGCCTGGGGTATGCTGGTGTGTAAGGATTGTATATCCATCGTGACCAAGATGTCTGTAGGTGTGTCAAATGTGATTCCTTCATAAATGTTGATGAAATGCATGATGTCCCTAATATATCCATTAGTTAGGGGTACAAAAGGTTTCCAAAAAACATCAAGATATTGGCATAGTGGCTCTAAAATCGATTCACAGCCATGCATGATGGGTCTTCCAATTTACTTAGTCAGTGTTTAATGGATTTTCGGTAAAGTCTACAATACAGGTATCCGAGGATGTTCTTTGTTAAGAAACGTATGTTCATTTTTACTTAAAAAACCTTACTCTAAGCCCTTCTTTGTGATCTCAGATATCTTGTTTTTCAGTTCCCCTGTAGGCTCACTGTTAATCTTCTTATATCAGGTCATGACACTCAATTGGGACTGGATCTCTTCTCCATATTCGGATACATATTGGATGACTATTTCCCCAACTTTACCCGCAGGTTTAATTACCACTTCGGTATTCTTCTTGAGGTCTCTGACGCTATAGTAATATTATAGGTGAGATTTTTTTTCACATATCTCCTTTCTTTACTGAGTGTATCAATGTCTTTGAGTACCATCTTTTCAAATGCTAGATTCTTGCTGGGAATAGTGTTGGAAGGTGGTGTGAATATCGATGACGGATGGAGACTCGTCGCACAATGTAATGAGTATGAAATGTCTCCAGCAAAAAAAATGGTTCAAGCAAACCTTCCTGATGTCATCAGTGATATCACTGACCGCATCATGAGTGATGTAATATGTGAGATCATAAGCATTGCAGTGGCATAAGTTATAGTTAGCTCAGCTAACTATTACTGCTGAATTTCACTGGTTTTCCACAAGTGAAATCTGAGCCTTATGATAACATCCCTGTAACCTTCATTTTTTTCACTTAATTTTCTAAGGTTTTTATAAGTCTATTTCCTAACTATAACGTCCCTGTAACCTTTGTTTTTCTGTGAATTTCTAAGGTCCTTTTTATTCTATATTCTAACTTCAATGTCCTTTCAACTTTTGTTCTTTTCAGTTAATTTCTAAGGTTTTTTAATGTGTTTCCTTACTGTAACGTCCCAGGAACATTTGTTTTTTTAAGTGAATTTCTAAATGTTTTAAATTTTATTTCCTAAGTATATCCACTAACCTGTGACAGTGAGTGTGTGAGTGAGTTCATCACTGTTTGAGTGGGTCTGTAGGTGAGTGCATGAGTTTCTGAGTGTGTGGATGATTATCTGAGTGTGTCTGTGAGTGGGTACACGTGCTTTCAGTCAATTATGGTGAGGAGTCTGTCAGATTTTACCTTGGATTTTTGCATGCACACACTGACAAAAAAAAAACATTCTTTCTCAATTCTATTTAGAAAGTCCTAAAGAAAGTCGATTCTTTTACAAAATATTGTGTTTCCCTCACTTTGCACACATACCAATCCTCATTCTGTCCCATAAGCCCCTCTTTGCTCCCTGCTTGTCCCATAATGTATTTTAACATTATATGGCTGTGTGATTATCAGGAAATCTGTAGCTCATATCCCCTCAATATTATTGACCAAGCTACGACCCTGTCTATAATCGGGAGAGGGACCACTGTAATTTCAATTAGGGGAGGGGGCCATGCGGACTCCCCTCCCCAGACTGAATCCAGCCCTGGGAACCCCATCCCTGGGGCCCATCTTAATACAGTGGGAGAGGTGCCAATATCGGCCGGGGTCCCTAGCCCGCAGGTCCCACAATAATACAATGGGGGAGGGGGGCCATTCAGCCCATCTACCTGGGCAAATTGTGGCCCCAAGGACCACAGCCACCAGTGCCCGAACTTAATTCATTTGGAGATGGGGGCTGCAGGCTCCAAATTGGCCCAGGGACCCCTTCCTCCTGGGCCCGGTATTAAAATACATCCTTTTTTAATTTGGGAAGGGAGGTGCGCAGCACCACCTTCCTGGATCGTTTCCAGCTCTGGGGACCCCATCCCCGGAGCCCAGCTTTAAAATTGATTCATTTTTAATAGGGGAAGGGGCAGTGTGGTTCCTCTCCCTTGGTTGAATATGGCCCCTGGGAGCTCATCCACTCGAGGCCTGGCCTTTTGATAGTAGGTGGCCTGGTCCCACACAGAGACCCTAGTGACCTTCATTGTGGGCTGCGGGGGACCCTCTTGGCCCCACCGTCCCTGCTGGCTCCCCAGAGCCAGTATTGATCCTACAGACAGGGAGATGCTAAGCATGCAGCTCCCTGTCTGTGAGAGCAATCCTTTTTGTCTGTTTCCTTGCCCACTTGACAGCAGGCAGGGAAACAGAAGAAAACGTGGCTCTCAGCAAGATGGAGCAGTTTCTGAGCTCCTGCCTCCTGCTGAGAGCAGTGTCTGTGTTGGCTCTGACTTGGTGGGAGCTCAAAACACAGCAAACAGTTATGTCCAGGGGTGGGCATCCGGGGACAAAGAAGGAGCCGGCCCTTAGGGGTGTGGTTCCTAGGGCATGGATGCCTCCAGGTGGGGTGCTGTGCAGCCCCCTTTCTTTGTAGTTGTAGTTCATGGGCCTGCTCCAGGGAGGTGGTGGTACCCAGCACCATAAACATCCTGGGCATGGCCCTCTCCCACTCTTCAAATGTTAATTTGACCCCAGGGCAGTGGTAGTCTCCGGGTCATAGGAAGACCACAAGGCCCTCCATGTCATTGTATTTAGACCCAGGGAGGTGGCACTCCATGGGGTGTGGGGGGGGGGGGGGGGTTCATGCCTCCCCTTATAATAAAATCGTAAGCCCCAGGGCATAAAAATGCTCCAGCCTCCTTTCATTTTTATATGCGCACATCCCCCAGGCCTTGGCCCACCCGGGGTCTTCATTCAAAACAAGAGCTGGAGCCCACACATGTTTTTTTTCCACTAGATTTGCAGATCCTCTGTGAATTTAATTTAAAATGTACTAAAACATGTTTTTTGCCCTAAGTGTGTCCTTGTGGGATCCCACAACCAGAGCTAAGGGGTCATGGTATACCTACCCTGCCCCCTTTTCTTTTTTGTTTATGTTTTTTGTGTGACTCAGCTTCAGTCCCAAGATGGCTACCAACGCTTCCTGGTTGAAGTGTTTGCAGTCAATCAGTTCTTAGCACAAGCTCGGGAGGGCTCATGAACAGTTCGCTGCCCTAGACATACAAATTTGGATTTCTTTCAATAAATCAAAAACTATTGAACAGATTTACATCAAATAACAACAAAAAAACACTTTTTCTGGACCAATAGCTACCATTCTATCAAATTTGGTGTAATTCCGTCCAGTGGTTCTGGCCGTAGTCATTTTGAAAATCCCTACGGGAATTAACATGGAAAATGCACTTTTTTACCCTGCCCCCTTTTTCTCAGCCCCCTGCTTGATGGATCACCCCAAAACTTTGCATGCACAATTTTTTTGAACATTTTGTGAAGATTCGTCAAACGGCACCAAAGATATAGGCAAGTCAAAAAATGCTTTTCCTATGGAAACAGCTATAATTACCTACTGATGTCTGCTAGGGGGTGTAAGTTATAGTTAGCTCAGGTAACTATAACTGCTTAATTTCTATGTTTTTGTATGAGTGAAATCTATATTCAAAAAGCCAAAGTTTACAGTGACATTATAGTTAGGAAATAGAATTTAAAGAATTGCCTGTAGAATAGCTGGTAGCCTTGATGTTGCAGGAATGGTGCACCACAATCTCAGCAGGCCTCTCGGTTGGGCGGGGGCGCAATCCTGCCAGTCAGTCAGTCAGTCAAATTAACTTTATTCGATTCAGTTAAAATCATACAAAGAACATAAAAACAAAGTTATTTACAATTAAAAAGCTATTAAACAGTTTCTTTGCAATCGAATTAATGTGACATGATGGTTATAAAAACAATTAAAAAGGTTACGCATGCTGGTTTGACAAGTTCATACATTTTCTTGTTCCGGACGCTGCCACCCAGGGATTTTAAATAAAGCATGGCTGGTCTCACCTGTAGGAAACCAGATTCCTTTAAGACAGGTAACAGATGTTTTTTTCTTTGTACAGAGAAGAAATCGCAAAACATAACAAAGTGCATCGTGTCCTGAACTGAAAAATTGTCACATGTGCAGGGAGGTGCTAACTCTGGTTTCATCCAAAAATTAAATTTACCCAAATAAAAATGTATAAGATTAAACCTAAATTTTGTTAGCAAAAATCTATGGAAAGGGTTTGTGACAAAACATAAATAGGGCTCAATTGCAGGTGAATAAAGTGACACATAATGCAGTCGTACTGTAGACTTTTGCAATTCTGATTCTTCTCGGAGCAGACGTACCTTTGTCATAAACTGTTTTTTAATTATGTCCACATCCTGCTTTGTGATACCCGAGGGAACAGTGAATAAATCTGGGCGACCCAGATCATTAAAAGATTTTTTTACATAGACCAGCCATGAGCACTTAAAACAGTTCTCCAGACTCATCACATCCCTCATGATCATGTGGTTTAACGTTAGTTCTGGATTTAACCAAGTCTTTAGCCAATATATCAAAGGTGCCAGTCTCAATTTATCCTGAACGTAATCCAGGCCAAGTTCCATATGAATAGAAAAAGTCGGGGAAGATTGGGGGAGGGAGAGGAGAGTACGTAAAAAGCTGTTCTCCGCTAGTTGGATTTTATCCAAGCATGCATAGCCCCATAGGGGTGCACCATATAGGGCCACGGGAAGGGATTTACTATTGTACACCTTTATGATTGCTTTCATGGGTCTATGGCCCAACCTTTTGGCAAAACCTAGGATAGCCATAGATGTTCTTGTTACCGCTAAACTTTTAGCTCGTATCTGAGGACCCCAGGTACCCTTACTATCAAAAAGCACTCCCAAGTATGGGAAGACGTGCACTCTGGAAACTACTTCACCTCTACAGCAAAATGTTTTTGCTTTGGCCCTTTTCCCCTGGGGGCCTAAGACCATAGTGTGGGATTTAGAGGCGTTAACCCTCAGGTCGAGCCGGTCCATAAAGGACCCAAATGCATCTAGAAGCTTTTGGAGGCACACCCCTGTGCGTGCTATAATGACAGCATCGTCCGCGTATAGGAGAGCAGGGATCTTAACTTCTCCTACACGCGGAACGTCTCTAGCTGCCCCTTCTAGGTGCTTTCCTAAATCATTTATATAAATTGTAAATAACAGGGGGGCTAATATGCAGCCTTGCCTGACTCCCCCGCTTCGAGTGGAAACGGGTCGTACATCTTCCCTCCTTTGTTACCCTAACTGCGGCGGATAGGTCCCGGTGTAAGGATGCTATAAACGCCACCAAATCTTCCTCAATGCCCATCTTTATTAAGATTTCCCATAACTTGGATCTGTTGACCAAGTCGAAGGCCGAGGAGAGGTCCATGAATGCTAAGTACAAAGACCCCTCCCCGACCACCGTATACTTGGCGGCCAACAGATGCAAGTTTGAGCACTGTTCTATCGTGCCTCTTTTTTCCCTAAAGCCGTACTGGATGTCAGCCAAACCCCCACATCCCTCCATGCTATCCCTTAACCTTTCCAGAAGGACTCTGCCCAAGATTTTTATCGCAGAATCCAAGAGGGATATAGGGCGATAACACCCTGGGTCGTCCCTTTGGCCCTTTTTAAATATGGGGACGATTGTGGAGGTCACCCATGTACTTGGGGGGACGCTCTATTTACGGCTGTAAACACCTTTGCCAGGATTCCAGCCCAAAATTTGGGGGAATGAATATAAAAATCGGCTGGTACCCCATCTGGGCCTGGTGCTTTATTCTTTGTAGTGGCACGGATTGCCTTTTCCACCTCCTCGCTATTAAAGTATAGGGGTATGGCCACCGGACCCGGAGTGTTTTGTGGATTGATGCAGTTACCCATGTCGCCATAAACGGTACTAAAATGATCCACCCATCTCTCATCTGGTATCACACAATCAATATCTGTGTTGGGTGACCCCGAGAAATATGTGTGGTTAACCACAGCCCAGATTTGCCTACTGTCCCGCAGTATGTCAGTGGAAGTAAGTTTTTCCCACGCCTCCTGTTCAATACTGTCCCGTCTGTGTTTAGTAGCCTCCCTGTATTCTTTTCTTAGGTTTGCAACCAAGGCTCTATCCCTAGGAATTGTTTTAAGGGCAGATTTTAAGGCTTTAAGGGCCTTGGTGCAAGCTGAATCAAACCACCTGTAGGGCTTTGGCTCTCCCCTACCCCTTGGGGCCATAAGATTAGAGGACACTGTATTACATATTGCCTTGAAGGCATCCATGATATCCTGGCCTTGAGAGGACTGATCTAAGCAGATCATAATCTGATCATTTATCTGTGGGCCGATGTCAGAGTAGAAGTCATCTGGTACCACATTCCCCCATTTCAGCCGTCTACCCTGGTCTGTAGGGCGTAGGGTAGGTCCGGGTCTGGTCTGTCCTGGCTTAGGTCCCATGAGGTCCCCCCAGCAGATGGTCAAAAGGATAGGATTGTGGTCACTAAAGGGGGATGGCACGGTGCAGTAAGAAATAGTGTGATTAAAGATACCCGGTGTCACAAAAATATAGTCAATGACAGTCCCCGGGGATGTCCCCTTAAACGTTGGTATTATAGGTTCCCCCTCCCTTGCTGTAGATTCAAGGAGGTTGAGGTTGGCCAAAAGGTCCTCAAGTTCCTCGCCAGCCCTGGTATGTTCAAAATGCGGCACCTCCTGTTCCCCTATCTCAGACCCTCCAATTGTAGTGCAACCAAAGTAACAGGGGTGGATGTTGAAATTGCCCATTAGTACAATTTCATAGCTTGTTAGAGTATTTTGACACAATAGGTTTAAAAAGGCATCCAATTTTGAGATGTTAACACCACCAAACTCCATATTAACAGAATTGTAAAAGTTAATAAACAGAATACTCTTCTCCGGGCCAATTTGCCTTTCTACGATTAAACAATTTGGAGATTCATATTTGATCTGTTTCAGGGCTCCACTAAGGTCAAGGGAAAAAAGAGTCAAAAGGCCTCCCCTTGCTCTGAAAAGAGTCAAAAGGCCTCCCTTTGCTCTGCCAGTCTCTGCCAACTCGGTGTCAGATTACCTTCAAGTTCGACTGTCTCTGGTAAGGGGTCCATGGATCGCACCTGGGCACTCCGAACAACTCCTCTGACCTCCTTCTGCTTGCTCGGGGTTCCCTCTGGGGTAGCAGGCATTTCAGAAGGATCCATAGTCCGCATAGGTACAGGGACACTGAGCTCTTCAAAGTGCTCGGGATGAGCTCCAGCTTCTAGCTGTCGTTTGCATGAGTTGGCCACTCGCCTCTTGTTAGTCAGGGCGTGGCATCATTCAAGCTGATCTTTCTGTTGTATTGTGAAAGGATTCATGGGTGGGAACATTTGCTAACTTTCTCCAAAGTGGGTGTGTGGAACTGGCATTATTGCTTGTGCTTCCACCCTCTCACTCACTGTTTTAGGTCCCACAGCAATGATTCATAGGAGAAACTAACACTGTTACAGAACTCTCACACACTCTAGAAGAGGGCAGTTCATTTAAGAGAAGCCACTAGATTTCACCCTTTGAGTCTTTGTTGCGGCATTTGGACCACAAGCCCCAGGGAGCATCCCGGCAGCAGCCGCACACCACTGCCACCACCCCCACCATCTTGTCCGCACCTGGAGGTGCTGAATAAATTGTTCTGTGGGCTCCTGGGCCAAGAGCAAGCCCGTCTGCGGCCTTCAGCGGCATGCCCTCTTGATTTTTGTTCTTCATTTTATTATTTTATTTTATATACAAGGCTATAATGGAGCAGGGGCCTGAAATAACCCCGATAATAGAGGAAACCCAGCACCGCAGAAAGGGAGTTGCCACCCTACAAGTAAGTGACATTGTTGTTGAGTTGTTTTTAGGTACCTGGAAGCCTAAAGTTAAATTGGTTAAGCACAAGGCTTGCCTGTCGAGCCAAGCGCTGCTACTAAGCAGACCACCATAGACTCTTTTTTAGCAAAAGCATTGGGTGCTTTAGATAAGGAGATAGACTAGGCCGAACAGCGATTATCTTTGTGCGCACCTGGGCCAAATGGGGAAGGTGAAGAGGTGGAACCTACTGTGGACCAGGTTTTGGGGTCACCAATTGATAAGGAGTGCCTGAACAATAAACCTGCTGATGGTCAGGGGGGTCTTTCAGTTAATCAACTTTGGCACACTCTGAGAGGGACAGTATCTTTGCCATCACCAAACTCAACAACTTTGACACCACCCCTCCCACCTGCTGCAAAAGACAAAAGAAAGTCCCGGAATAATATAACCACATCCACAGCTACAACCACAGACAAGACTTTCCAGGGCCGGCTACATTTTCAGAGGCTGAATGATTATTACAATGATAATGACATGGATAACCTTTAGAGGAATCCATTTTGGGACAAACTAACAGCTATTGTAAACAAGCTATTATTGCCACTTAAAAATAAAATGGCTATATTGGAGGGGGAATTGGAAACCGTAATCTCCTGCTGTAACAACTTACCTAGTACACCTAAAATACAGCCCCTCAGGAATAAGGAGGTACGATCCAAAAATAGTAAGATGCTCAATGATAATACTTAAGCGGGGATTGATGATCAACCTGGCATGAGTTCTGCCCCTAGGCAGACCCGGCCGAACTTTAAGGCTATTCAAAGGATAAGGCTCACTAAAATGATCCCTACCCAGACACCTATAGCAACTATAATTTATGTAGCCGGAATAGATAACGATACAACCAATAGACAAAATCATTCTGTGGACGGCCTTGCGCAGGGAGGAAATGGTGGGGCTCCGTAGGGAGCTAATGGCGGAACTTGCCTAGAGGCGGTTACCCAATATCTTATGTACTGCCAGTAGTGTGTGGGACAATTCTTCTCTTTTAATTTCATCAAAGGCTAGAATGTCTAAGCATATGGTGTATAGATTCTTAAAGGCCACCTGATATGCCCACTTACTGTGCACTTACTGTTGACCTGTCTCATGCAATGTGATGTCTTTATTCAAAAATGCTAATAAACAAATTTGACAAAAAAAATAGACAAAATCATTCTGACAATCACTCCCAAGAGCTAGTATCTATTAACTTCCCCCTGCATGCTGCCCATACGTGGCTGTTTTGGTAAATGTTCCTCGATTGAAAAACGATATTAGAGAGTCCGCTGAGGGTGAGTGTTTGAAGAATTAAGTAGTTCACTGGCTTAGCACCAAATGCTTGTTTTCACCAGCTAATGCAGAACAAATCTTATTTACATGAAGAGTGAGGTGGATTGGCCCACAAATGAAAAGTTTCGACTGAGACTGCATTATTGTTAATTTTCAAAATCCTAGTATAACTGGTGATACTCATGCAAAGGCAGCACTATTACCCCCGGTTGGTCAAAATGTGGCTGTATTACCATTGGGGTTTTTCTATCGGCATAAAACAAGTCATAATCACCCATGTGCTAATCTTCAAAATGTATGGGCAGCAAGGCTACCCTATTCTCATTACTATGATTTAACTCTGTCAAATAGATACCAAGCACTGGGTACCATGGAAGACAACGATTGACTCAGTTGCAGAGAACATAGTATAGATGATACTGTGATGTCCTGTAGAGAGGATTTATCTACGGCACAGCAGTATAATTTGTCTCTTAATGGTATTAATTGTAGCCCTGGACTGGTCATCAAGTATAGTGGGGTGATATCTAAGCCTTACAATACTCACTGTGACAATAACCCCATCCCCAGTATAGCAGCAACTGTAGCCACAACCATGGATCCAACTAATGGATCTGTGGGTGGAAAATGTAGGTTCGCCACGTGGGATGAGTACAGGCTTATGTATAAAAAAGGGAACCCCAACTGGAATAATTTATATCTGAATATGATGTAATATGCATGCAAGAAACATGGTCCACGAAACCAGTATATATCAAAAGGTTTCCTCATACTTTTTAGAAGCAGCAGCATCACATGCTGGGTGGGCACGATGGGGGCTTTTGACCCTTATTTTAAACAAAATCACAGTAAATGTCAAAAAGATTTTAAACCCAGATCCTCACTTATTTATTTATTTATTTATTTCGTGTTTTATAGAGCGCGAACAAGACCCGTGAGGGTATCAGAGCGATTTACAGTAGTATCAGGTGGGATACAAAACAAAGGGGGGAGGAGAGTCCAGGGATAAGGGAACAGATTGAAACAGTATATGGTAAAACAAAACAATCATAATATTAGACTACTATAAGGGATAGGAGCAAAAACGATGCAATAAACTAGAAAAGCAGTCTCATCACTCAGAAGGATTGTTCAAAGTGCAGGGTGGGTAACATAAGGGAAGGCAGCCAAGGAATACTGTAATGATGATAGATAAAGTCAGGTTGAGGAGGTGCATGTAGAGTGAGCTTTAGGAGAGGAATTTGTCCATTATGAACGATTTGGTCTCCTTTTTGAAGTGGGCTATAGACGGTATCCTTCTAATGGCGGGTGGGAGAGAATTCGATATTCTTGGGGCGGCCCCAGAGAAAGCCCGATTGTATGTTCTTTTTTTCTTGAAGTGTGCGGGTTGGAGCAAGAGGGCTCTGGCGGACCAGGAGTTTCTGATTCCTCCGGATAATACCAGTTTCTGTGCGAGAAAAGCAGGGGACTTGGAATAGAGAACCTTGTGGGTGATGCAAGCCAGTTTGAATTGGATTCTGGCCTCAAGAGGAAGCCAGTTCAGAGCTTTAAGGTGGGGCGAGATATGGTCAAACTTCTTAGAGCCAGTTAGAGGTCTGGCGGCGGCATTGAGGCAGGCTTTCAAGGGTGCCAGAGAGATCTTGGGTACAACCATATTCTAGTCGAGAGATGACTAAGGCCTGGATAGCCGATTTTAGATCAGGAGGGTCGAGGAAAGGTTTCAAGTTTCGAAGGTAGTTCAGGTGAAATCTGGCGGTTTTAGCCATCGCGTTGATATGGCCCCGCATGTTCAGGTTGCCATCTAAGGTAATTCCCAGGGATTTAGCAGAGTCCACAATGGTAGGAGAGCAGTTTAGCGCTGTGATAGCCTTGGTCCAAACTTGAATGTCTGTATTGGCGTTGGGTGGTGAGATTAGGAGGAACTCTGTTTTTTTTTGCGTTGAGTTTAAGCTGGTTGGATGTGAGCCAGTGTACAGTTAGTTTTAAGGCCTCATTCAGGGAACGGATATCCTCTGGAGAAGAGATATTGATGTAGAGCTGTGTGTCATCGGCATACATGTGGTAGGAGATATTGGCAGTGTGCAGCACCTCTGCGACCGGTTCGAGGAATAGATTGAAAAGGGTAGGGGATAAGGTTGATCCTTGGGGGACTCCAACTGTGATCAGAGAGGAGGCGGATAGGTTGCCATTGATCAGGACTCTCGGCGAGCGGTTCTGGAGGAAGGATCAGAACCAAGCCAGCACGAGTCCATCCAGGCCCATCCTAAGTTTGAGGCGATTCAGGAGAATTTCGTGGTTAACCGCGTCAAAAGCCGAGGATAGGTAAAGGAGGATCAAGAGACAGGTTTTGCCTTGGTCAAGGGCTTGAAGGGCATCATCGACAATGTGGAGGAGTGTGGTTTCCGTGCTGTGCCCAGAGATTGCAAGTCATCTAGAAGATGGAAGTTGGAGATGTGTTGGCTTAACTGTTGCTGTACACATTTTTCCAGCACTTTAGCTAGGAGAGGGATGTTAGAGATAGGTCTGTAATTGTCAGGAGAGGCAGGATCTAAAGTGTTTTTTTTAGAATGGGGACCACCTGGCCGGCTTTGAGAGAGTCAGGAATTGATCCCTGTAGGAGAGAGGAGTTGATTATAGTCGTCCAAGAGGGGATGATAGCCTGAGAAACAGAGGCAAGGCAGTTTGAAGGGAGAGGGTCGTTGAAGCGATTGTTGGTGCTTAAGGAGGAAAGAGTTTTTGAGATTGAGTGTTCATCATAGATTTTGAAGTTGGATCATGAAGCTTAGTTTTTGGGGGAAGTCTGGGAGGGCAGCGCTGAGTGGGGATGAGGAACTGGAGGGGTTTGGGAATTGGTAGCAGATATGAGTTCCTTTCCTAGGGCAGAGATTGTATCACAGAAGGAGGAGAAATGCTCACATAGCATTGTAGAAATAGGGGTTTCTTTGGATGATTTAGCAAGTTTGTTTGATTGGTGTTTGACCAACTCGAATAATTTGCGAGGTCTATTCTTAGCGTTATCCAGTTCAGCTCTGAAGAATTCTTTTTTAGAATTAATATTTTTTTTTTTTAGGCGTTTCTGGCCAGACGGAGAAGTTTAAGATGGTTTGTGGTGGGGTGCTTTTTCCACTTCCGTTCTGTTTGTCGGAGGGACCTCCTCTCATTGTTAAGAGATCCGTTGAACCAGGGGTTCCTGTCTTTGATCTGTGTTCATTTCAGTTTTAGCGGGGCAAGGTCATCGATTATATTGGCAATCGTTGAGGTTGTCGACCGAGTGAGGTGAGGTTGTCGACCGAGGTGATATGGGGGGGAGGTCAGTTGCACAGTGGGCAGCCAATTTCTCGTGATCCAGGTTCTTGGTGTCCCTGATGAATCTTTTGGGGATCACCGGTTGCGGTGTCCATGTCTTGTGAGAGGCAGGAAGACAGAAGGTGATAGCGTGGTGGTCAGACCAGTCGCAGGGATCTATGGAAATGAGTTTGACCGCAGATTGCTTGGCGATGATCCAGTATAAAGTGGCCCCTTTTGAGTGAGTAGGGAAGGAGCAGGCTTGGGTAAGTGCTTGGTTGGCCAGGAAGTCTCTGATGGCGTTGACCTGCGGGTCCTTGGGGTCGTTCCAGTGCAAGTTGAAGTCGCCAAGAAAAATGTCATTGGCGTTCTGAGAGTCCTTGGCTGTGATGATTTCCATGAGGTGGTCTATGAAGGTGTCATTCTTGCCTGGGGGGTGGTAAAAGATGTGCAGCCTGCACTGAAGGGAGGTGTTGTTGCAGACAGATAGGGCAAGATATTCGCAGGAATCAGTAGGTTCGGCCAGAAGTTCAGTGATAAGGAGGTTGGAGCGGTAGATGCAGGCAATGCCGCCCCCTTTTTTTTTTAGATTGCCTGTTCAACCTTACGATGAGATAGTTGGGCGGGACTAGAAGGTCTAGGCAGGGCAAAGAGGATACATTTAGCCAGGATTCCGCCAGGATTGCAACATCTGTGTTTAGGTTCAGGATGAGATTGGCGACATCAGCGGCATGCTTTACCGCAGAGCATCAGTTGATAAGGAGACCAGATAGAGAGGGGACGCTATGCGAATCGTGATTAGGGCCGGAGGTTGGGACTGGCGCTAGGTTACTGTTGACTAATCCTCTGTTGCGGAGAGTGGCTGATCTGCAGGGATTGATTGCAACCGTGCGTATGGGTTGATCTTTCTTCAGGTTAGAGGGACATGGGTGTTCATAGCTAATGAGGAGGTCAGCAATTTCATACTCCGAGAGTTCCATAGTGCTAGTCGTAGCAGGGGTAGGTTTGTAGGATAGGAGTAGGGCCTGTATATCTTCATCTGAGAGGTAGCAGGGCTGCCTGTGGGGGCGCAGGTGTCTCAGGGGTAACAGGAAAGGGTGGAGAAGGAGCTTGGAGTAGGATGTGGGGGGGGTAGGGTTCTGTGCGAGCCTGATCTTAGAGAGAGTGAACTCGGAGAGGTGAAGGAGGTTTTTGAGTTCTGTGTCAAAATTGTGGATGCACAAGGTTAATTTAGTGGCTTTGCGGTGGAGAGTGTCCAAATCCCTAAAAGAAGGGTGCTCTTGCCGGCAGGGGGTTGGCGGTGAGGGAATTGACTTGGTGGAGAGGGCAGTGGGCTTAGAAGTGTGGTTAAGACGACCAGAGTCATGGGTTCCAGTATCCCCGCGGAAAGGAGTGTTTAGGGTAGAGTGTTTATGGAGGCTACTGTTGGCTTGAGAAGGTGGCCTGGTGGATGGGCTATGAGGTCTAGAGGGTTTTGCCAGTGGGGGGTGTCAGTAGGCTTAGTAGTGTGGGTAAGTCGACCAGCATCATGAGTTCCAGTATCCTCATGGTTAGGTGGATTTGAGGTAGAGGGATTAGGCTTAGAGGTGTGGCTAAGACAACCAGAGATAAGAGTTCCTGTATCCCCCGGAAGGGGGGGTTTGAGGTAGAAGGTTTAGGGAGGTTATTGATGGCTTGTGTAGGTGGGCATGTAGACGGGCTGGGCTGTCTAGAGTGTAGGACCAAGGGGGTGGTGTCAGGATCCATAGAAGAGGGAAGGGAATGTGGAATGGAGGTAATGGGTAAGGGCTCGCTGGCATTGGTAGGCGCTAGATGCATAGTAGGGGGGCTCTGTTGGTCAGTGTTGGGAGCCCTGTCGTGGGTGGCTGGAGAGAGGGCAAGTTCCCTTGGAGGTTTTGGCAGGGGAAGGCAGAGGGGAGGCGAGGATGCAGGGGGGTCGTGTACATGTTTTTTAAGGAGAGGGAACAGGTGCGCAAATTTGATGAGGTCTTTTGGTGAAGCTTGCATCAGGATGATGCCATTTTTGTATAGGGTGATGGTGAGGTCAGCACGCAGGATTGCGGAAGGTGCGATCGTGAGCTTACTGCCGTGTGGAATGTTCCTGGTATTATATACGTTGAGAAGGTTCGAGAGTGTGTTGCGCCAGATGGACGTTCTCCTGGAGTAGAAGATAAGGTCATTGACGATTGGGCTCTTGTCTGCGGTAGTTCGATGGTCAGAGACTAGGGTCTCAAGGTGCCTTTTCAGGATGGAGTGTTTAAAGGATTTAGCTGTGTTTTTTTTTTTTTAGGTCGAGAGGGTAGATAACGGTGTAGAGTTGGGCCTGTGGGGGTCAAACCAAGCTCGGCCATGTTGGGAAAATGGATACTCAGGTCCCGGAAGAGTGTAGCAGGTGGTAGGTCAAAATTCACAGAAGGTCTGAGCTATGCACAAGGATTGCCTAGTGCGCAATAATGGCAAGAAGAGTTGTCCCCTCAAAAGGGTATAAAATGTAGTGAAGGTCCAGAGAGACCCCTTTTCCTTTTCCTTCCCTCCCTTTTCTTCCTTTTCTATTCTTTTCTTTTCACTTCTCTTCTTTTTCCTTAATTCCTTCTGTTACACCGTTCTAAGATGGCAGCCGCTTTTTCCCAAAATGGAGGATAGGATCCCCGGACACCGAGGGCCCCCCTTCCCCCTGCAGGCAGAAGGAAACAGGATTTGCTCAGCTGATCCGTAATGAGAAAGGGGGATTTTCCCTCTATTATGCCGGTATTAGGTAATAGTGACTCGCCCGGTCCCTGTGGAGTCTGCTGCCATGCATGCCTTTGTCCTGACGTTCTGCCCTGTCCTGAATAGCGATCAGTTGCATGGGGATGTCTTGAGCTATGCCTCGGCTCCCCTCTTCTCTGATCAACGTTGCAGCAGCGCCTTCAGGTTTATTCCCCTGGGGCATGGATCAGAGCTGCGTCCCTGCTCACCGCATCTCCGGCAGATCTGTACAGCAGGGCGCTCCCCGGCGTCTTGATCAGATCGCCTCCCGCGAGGCCAGGGTAGAAGCAATGTCTGAACCCACTATTACAAAGTGTCACCCTCGTGGTAGACGATACAGCTAACTGTAATCCGTGGTGTCTGAAGTCAGTTTCAGTTTGGTAGCAGGGCTGCGTTGTCGCCGTTGGTTGGTGATGATCTGTGCTGTGCAACAGTCCGGTGACCTGCTACGTGCTAATGCTAGTGAGAGACGACTCCTTCTCCTTCGTAAAACTTCATCAATGGTTCATCTGGATTCCCTAGATGTGTGCATGGGATAAGGCCAGTTTCTTAGTGGGGGTGTGTGGAGAGAGGCGCTCGGGGCTAAACAGGGATATTATTGTAATTGTGATCCCAAGCCTCCGGAGCTCCCTCTTCGAGGTCCTCTTCAGTCCGCCATTTCTTGCCCTCTCCTCACAGTACGTTGGCTGAAGAAATAGAGGGAGAAAGATTTTGTTATAATAATGTTTTTAACGTAACTTGTATCAGGGTGGCAAAAGCACTTGATCATTGTTTGGAATCCTTTTTAAGTTTTATATCCACAAATGATATTTTATTAAGTGTAGGAAATTTTCATGTGCTTTATCAGATATAGGGTCATGTGGCTTGATTAATCAGAATGGGAAGAAAAATGACCATTTTTACCACAAGGAGTATGGTGAAGCCTTGAACTTCATTATTGTCAAATACGATCTACAGCTTTTGAGGGGTGATTGTGATATTAATGGACAATCAGCCCCACATGTATTCGTAGAAATTCGACCTTCTATCATTGACCATATGATAATATCTGCATCAGCAAATGCCTGCTGCACACCCATCACAGTAATGGTGACCTAAAGTGATCATAATCTAATTCCATTGTTATTTTATTTTTGGAGCAGGAGGCACGAACCATTCTCTATAGTAAATAACATTACCACGGGTAGGCCAAATGGGGTAAGAATCAAATGGGAAGGCGATGACCCATCGATTATGTTACAAAACATAGTTGAAAAATAACATAGGGAAATTGATTATTGCCTCCAGGAGGCTATTGTACCTCATCTGTTAGTAAACATTTCCAACCTAGTAAAGCTCCCTTAGACTACTCCTGACCAGCTATCCTATCAGAGCAGGCAAAAATAAAAGAGGATGCTTTGATACCGCCTGCAGTAAAGCACTTCAGTCTCTCAAATTTTCCTTGAGCAGTACCCCAAGGGATACATTGGCCAATAAGACCCTGCGTATCCAATACTATCCAATCCAATTCAGGCTTGGGTGACTAGGATAAAACACTCCAGAGTAAAGCATGGAATAACCTCGCCATTGCAGCAGAGAACAAGAACACAAAAGTATTGTGAGTTACAGTGAATGCACCATTTCGAAAAAATTATGACATTCCTGAGTTTAATTATTTTGTTTCCTGTGATAGCTGGGTGGCACATTTCTCTGATATCTTAAGGAAGAACACAGAGGATGCAGCAAGGCGTACATGGAGGTCGGAAGGGGAATGGGGATATGCAAAGTTAGAAATTACCCTTGAGGAAGTCAAGCTGGCTATTCAAACTATTGCAGTGGGACAGGGTCTGGGACCAGATGGGGTGCCAGTTGATGTAAATCTGCCCCCGACCTCTGGGGCCCTATCTTGACTAGGGTTTTAATGTTGCATCGACGAATAGTATTCCAGCCTTCTGGTAGAGATTGATCATTATACCTGTATACAAAAAGAGGCATAAAGCAGATCCTAAAAATTATCGCCCAATTTCACTTTTAAACTCCTCGATGAAGGTAATCAGTAGAGTATTACTGTCAATGTTGGAGGAAAGGCTATATGAACACTCGATTCTGACCCACATTATGGGTTCAGGAAGCAGCTGGGGACTGTTGAGGAATGCATTAATCTTGAGCTCCTAATTGTAAAATATACAAAGGCCAAGATGGGCACTTATACTTATGTTTTGGAGACAAGAGTAGCACTTTTGACCTTGTTGACCATAAGTTATTATGGACATTGCTGATCTCTGTAGGTGCTCCCAGATCAATTGTGGGGTTTATCTCACACCTTTATGAGAAGTTATTTAGCCAAGTACGATTTGGCACTCAAGGAGAATGCACGGCAACATTTTAAGTAGGGAGTGGTGTTTGCCAGGGCTGGTTACTGACTCTTCTATTATTTTTACTTTTTATTAACGGGGTATACAGTTTCTGAGTGCGATGTACCTAAGGCTGCCGGATATCCAATACCAGAGCTGCTTTATGCAGAAGACGGAGTACTTTTAGCTAGAACACCGGTAGGCCTGCCTGATGAATACATTTAGTGAATTTATGGCCTCCAAGAAAATGGTTATTAATAAAAACCAAAACTTTTACCATGATCTGTGGCCAAATTTAGGATCCTTGCAGAACCTTTTTTATTGATAATACCCCAATAGTTTCAGTAAACTCTTTGCTGTCTGTGGATTCTGTTTGCGGGCAATGGCTCATGGACACAGCATGTATTAAACACCAGAGCGAAAATGAGCAGGGTTTCCCAGGAGATTTTTATGTTTGCCTCTAAATTGGGTAACCAACTGATTAAGGAAATGGTAGCTATATATAAAGCTAAGGGTTTGACTACCTCTACGTATGGGGCTGGACTCTGGGGCCATGCTAACAGTCATGCCCTGTAAATAAAGGAAAATACATTTTTTAAACAACGTCTATGTTTGACACCCTGTACAGCATTATTGATAGTCCATAATGAGGTTGACTTGCAGTTTCTAAAAGATGTCCTTTTGGTGAGACCCCCGTTAATTATGGATATCGCTTTGGGCCAAGGATGAAACTAGCTTCACTAGAACCATTATCCTTGACTGTCTAGCCTTGATAAAGCCTTAAATATACCTTGGCTATCCTATATTAAGTCTATTCTTGGTAAACTGTTTAATTTATCTGGTCTGACATTCCTCAGTTTACATCACTTTCCAAGAATTGGATTGCAAATATATTTTTCCAAACAAGGCTGGATAAACATGAGCTACAAGATGGGAAAAATCATCTGCAATATTCTACAAGACCTTGGATAAGAAGGAGGGGAAAACCATTACTTGGTATATGTAACCATTGTGCTGCGCCGTTTTGTGCTGACAAGACTGAGATGTGGTATTGGGCATCATCTAGTTGCCTTTCTTCACATGAGGTCCTGCCCCTCTGATGCAACCCCCTGTCCCTGTGATGGTCATAGCAAACAAAGCACTCCATTTTTTTATTCTTCTGTAAATTGTACCAGAATTTGAGACTCCGCTACTTGAAACCTAAGTTTGTCATTCAGAATATTTGAACCCACAAAGCTGCAATGAATAATTTGGTGACACTAGGTGACCCCTATATGTGTAACAATGTTGCACGTTTTATATGGAATGCTATGAAAATTAGGAATGTATATTACAATCGCTGATGGATTGAGTGCCATACATTAATATTGTTCGCTGATCTACCAGACCCTTTTAAATGCATTCAAATTATTGACCATTGCATGGAATATCTAGATTATTTGTATACATAATTTTTATGGGATGTTTTTGATTATACTTTTTTACATAATATCGTTGCAATAGACTTGGGGTTGCATATTTAATTGTGTATTATGTACTAAATAATCTGGAGATAGGATGATGGATTGTTTTTTTATCGCTTGTATTTTTACATTTGTATATGTTTTTATATTTTTATGGTTGTATTTTTACCTCAACCTAATGAAGTTTGTGAACGAATGAGTACAGTCACATGTTGCACACGCAAATAGGTACATAGCTGACCCCAGCCAGGAACCACACAGTATTGTGAGTCGATCCTTGAGAAAAATTATACGGTGATGCTTTCAAGGTCTCTTTTTCACGAGCTGTAACCTAGAGCTCTACAGGGGAGGAAAGGGTTGTGTAGGGGTGGGCCCGTTGATTACGGACTACTAAGGCATGCCATACATAGTACACGGGATCTTTTACAGAAAGAATGGAAAATGGATAGAAATGTGCAGCTGGAACAAACAGCTGTGGAGCGTCATCATTGCTACACCATAACATGTAGGAGATTACACTTCCGGTCTAGCCTGAAGTCTGGATGCAACATATCCGGGTAGCTATTTCTGTCAACTCCATCTGTCTCCTAGCAGGAAGATAAATTGTTTTTCTATGGAAAAAACTGGACACATAAAAAAGCTATTACTATCGCCTTCAGATCGGATAAGGTCACAACCCCACATTCCACTTGCCTCCCAAGGACATCTGTCTGATCATTGCTAGTTTTCACTGCACATCTGGTGTATAAATACTCTGATTTATGACACATTATAGGATATAACTTACCACTGCCATACACAAGGACATTGAAAGTCTCCATGAGCATATAGAGGAACGAGGCTGACAGCAGCCTTCCTCCATAAGGTCATGCAACTCTGAGGTGACTGCAACAGCCTTTTAATGTATGGCAGAGAGTATTTTATTACCTATAAAACATGGTCACATCAGCATCATTCCCCATGGACCGCCTAAATCCTTGATGCCGTGCTCCTTCATAGGAAAAGACAGAATGGTTGTGGATACAAGGAATAAAAGCAACATCTATGGAGAGAGAGAAAACGCACCAAAAAGCAATTAGTAATTTGTTGCAAAAACATATTAGAATCAGTTTAAATGTAAATTGAATTTTAAAAACGGCTCTGGCTGAGAATGAGTAGAAACGTGAAGAGATTTTCATTCTTACAATGAACAATGTGTAAACACATAAACCTCCCCCTTCTGCTCATCACTGTTACAAACACGGATTATAAACAACAAAAATTTAGTTCATGGTTTTGTTGTTTAAACTGCCAGTCTTTCACCTTGGCTGCTGGGAGCAGAATCAGTACAAAAGAGGGTGGAGATGGACGGAGCATCTGAACCAATCAAACACTCACACCCACTCAAAAGATCTGGGTTTGATCCATCACCGTTCTTTAGCCCACTCTGCCACCCCAGTTCAGAAATGGCTATATGCAAATCAGCAGAATCAAGCATCATGACAGCACAAATCAACTTCTATAAGACACGGCAGTTGTACAACTGTATCATTTTCTTACTGCTGGTGACTAGAGGCAACACAATTGTACTGAAAAAAGATTAGACCTGTTTTTTTACTGGGATGATAATAGAATGCTTACATCTGCCATGTTCTGCAAGGATGTGCAGTCCAGGCACATTGCCAAATGGAGTGGGGCACACACTATACAGCAGGATGGTGATTTTCACTTCGTTGATCAGCGTTAGTAGAGTGAAGATGTAGTCAGTGGTGTAGTGTCAATTCAACAAACTGGTGGATTCCCCTGACGTAGAAGCCTTGGATTTCTACGTTAAAATTTCTCCCCACTACTGTCTGGGTGGGATCGTTCTTTACCGCCCTCCTGGCACCGTCGCCCCCTTTCCTAAGTTGCTGGACACTTGGATCATGCCCAGAGCTCTGTGTTATTCACATTTTTTGCTTCTTGGGAACTGTAATTTCCATATGGATAATTTGGAAGGAAGGATACGTGTGATTTTTTAGCCATGATACATGCGTCCCAACTTAAACCCATAGCGGAGGCCATAAGTTAGATGTAACCTGTTCCAGTTTACCACTGCTGGTGACCTCCCCCAGCCAGTCACCTAGTCTGATCACTATTTGATCTTCTCCTGGAGTATTGCCAGGTGTCTCTCCTCCTTTATGCCTCGGTGTGCTGTTATGCGCAGCGCGCCTCATAAAATTGATCCTGCTGCTTTTTGCATAGCACTGGCGGAATAGCAGCCGCAGCTCCCGTGGATTTCGACCTGGCCCTCTCTCAATTCAATAATTGGATTGAGAAGCTGGTTTGTGATCTCTCTTTGCAGGTCACACCTAGACGCCTCAATACGCCTCTGTCTAAACCATGGTTCACGCCCCTGCTCAAATCCCAGAAACAGCAGTGTAAAAGGCTGGAAAGAAAATAGAGGCAACACTATGGCATAAGGGCTAAGACAGAATTGAAAAAAGCCCCAAAATTCTATTACGCAATAATTATATTGGCTAAACGCTCCTTTTAAGCAGATCGTATCGCTAAGTCGGGCAATAATGCTAAGGAATTATTCAACCTGGTTAAAAGTTATGTTACCCCAAAAGCTATGAACAACGCTCACACTCCTTCCCTTTCCTGGTGTGAAGAGCTTTCTGACTTTTTTATGAATAAAGTTAGGGCGCTACAACGGCTTTTCAGAAACCCCAAAGCCCAGCCCACGCAGGTGCTTTCTGACCCTAACACTGCCTCTTCCACCAAAACTACTTTTCCCTCATTTACCAGCATATCCCTTGCTGATTCCCTGGCTGCTCTGTCTTCTTTAAAATCTGGTCCCCCTCTCGATCCCTGTCCCGCCAAACTCATGGCCCACGCTGCTCTCGCCATTAATCCTTTGGTGAACCATCTGATTAATACATAACTGTCATCGGCCTCTGTTCCCTCTGTCTGGAAGCAGGCCCTGCTGGTCCCTCTAATCAAAAAGCCAACTCTGGACCGCCACAACCCGTCCAGTTACCGTCCTATTTCTCTTCTTCCGAGTAAATGTAAATGTAAATGTAAATGTACAGGAATTTATATAGCGCAAATCACCAAGCGGTTTCTAAGCGCTTGCTTAGGGAACCCGTCCTGGTATTCCCCTGTGAGATAACCCCGGCAGGGTATCCGCAAGGTGAAAGCCAGGCATCCCGCCGCGAGGGGCCGTTGTGGAGATTAAGCAAGCTATTGCCCAGAGTCGCAGAGTGTGAACCCGTGAATCGAGTAGGCACCGGAGCGAGAATTGTCGAGTCCATGGACATTTTAGGACTCAAGACCCTGCCGAGCCGGGAATTGAACCCTGGTCCCGGGCTGACCTCTGCTTCCAGGTTTGTCTCCTCTAACCAGTGAGCCACACTTCTCCACTATTACCGAAGTTTGTGAGAAATTGGATAATAAACAGCTGACCTCCTATGTTGAACAGCATGGTCTGTTGCACCCGGCTCAACCTGGGTTTAGAGCTACATACAGCACTGAGTCTGCTCTGGTGGAAATTACGGAGGCCATCTGGGAGACTTTAGATGCTGGGGGTAGGGCAGTTTTGGTCCTGTTGGAGCTATCTGCCGCCTTTGATACTGTCCCCCACTCCCTTCTCCTGGCCCAATTGCAGAGATTAGGTATTATTGGTGCCGCTTGTGAATGGTTTAAATCCTTTCTTGAGGGTAGAACCCAACAAGTATGGATTCCCCCTTTTGCGTCAACTACCCAATCCCTTCAGACAGGGGTCCCGCAGGGATCTATATTGAGCTCTTTGCTACTTAATATCTACATGACCCCCCTAATCCAGTGACCGAGGATCTTGGTGCAAAAGTGGTGGCTTATGCTGATGATACTCAGCTTTTATTTACCTGGAAATAGCATGAGGCCACTACGATCCATATCAGAGCCTGCCTGTCTGCTGTGTTTAATTGGTTCACATCTGCACAGCTGAAACGTAACAAAGACAAAACAGAGATTCTGTTCTTTGGGGAGTTTCCCTTACTGTTTAGGCATGATTTTTGGCCTGATGATGCCCCTCGACCCTTCCCTTCGGGCCTCCCAGTAAAAAACCTTGGGATCTGGTTTGACAAGAAACTCAGTTTCGGTAACCAGATTAGCAAACTGGCAGGCACCTGCTTTGGTATCCTGAAGCTTCTCAGAAAATGTCTACCCCTGCTGCCTCTCTCTACCAAAAAAACGGTAGTTCGGGCCTTAGTGACCTCCTGTCTCGATTACGCCAACGCACTGTATGTAGGTCTTCCTGGCTACCTCATGGATAAATTACAGGTTGTGCAAAATGCCGCAGCTTAGTTGCTGTTGGACCTACCCAAACATACCAGTGTCAATCAGCACCTGCGCAAACTGCATTGGTAACAGGTTAAAGATAGGGTCATGTTGAAGGCTCTGGTCACGGCCCATGCCGTGCTCTACAAATATGGCCTGGTATATCTGAGGAACCATTTCCCGTTCTATGTCCCGGGCAAACTTTTGCGTTCCTCGAACATGCACCTGGCTTCAGCACCCAGAATTCATCTGAAAAGAAAGGGAGGCAATTCCCTGGCCTACCTGGCTATGAAGTCTTGGAACCTTCTTCCTTCGGATCTGCGTAGCCTCCAAAATTCTACTCAGTTTAGGAAAAAACTCAAAACTTTCCATTTCAACTAAGCTGGTGTTCCCCCTTTGCCACTATTTCTGTACGCTGTTTCTGTCTTTCTTTTGGGTCCGCACCGGGACACTCTGTTGAGTAGCTGTGGGTGTTATAAATCACCGATACCATCACATAACATAGTGCTCAAACTGCTATATGTCACTGTAGAGTGCACTATTAACCACAAGGGTATCCTGGCACTGAGCAGGTGCTTGTGCCCTATTGATGTGTTCACCATGGAAGGAACTTTCAAAGCTACTCCATCTGGTCTATTCTTTTACTATGGTCTGGCATCTGATGATGCAAGCATTAGATAAAATACAATGTATGAATGAGCACTGTTTCTTGCAACAGAATGATTTGGCTTTTGCTGCTTAACAGATTTGTTGTTGCAGTTGCAATATATTATAGAACAATGTCTTTATTTCTTTAATGCAAATGCAAATCATATTAGAATAAGATGCAGTTTTTATTTTTGTCTCCTGCGCTGTAAGCTCTTTCTCCTCAAAAGAACTGAGTCCATCCCATTTGCTTCTCCTACATTTAAACCGTCAATGATGCTCCATTTCCTTTACTCCTCCCCTTGCTGAAGCATGCTGTTGCCTAAATGGAAAGAGCAGAACTTGCGCTTCCCTACAGTCCAGATCTCCTGCACCTTAATTTTATTATGCATCTCAACCTGCCCACCCCCAACCCCACCAGACTGTATCACCTCTAGTTTGACATCTTATCCCAGCAGAGGAATAGTGATAAAGGTAAAGTTGGTCAAATCACTATATCTGGACAAAACGTCCATTGCTCATGTCTTGAGTCTGTGTCTTGCCTGGTATTTTTATTGCAGAACCAGTCATCATGCCAGATGTGGGCCACGTAGCCTACGCCAATTAGATCATAAGATTATCCACCTTTGAATGGTGATGAGCGGGAGAAGCAAGATGGCGGCCGCTACTGCAGCCGTGTGAGGAGCTGCGCGAGTTCTCTCCAGGGATCTGTCTCAGCCTGGCGTGAGAGAGGCGTTTGCTGCTGCTGATCATCTGCGGAGCTGAGCTGTGTGCCGAGGTCTTTTTCGTGGCGCCAAGGAGAGAAGACCGATTGCTCTCCTGTGTTTTACATGCGATATCGGAGCCGTTGGTCCGAGTTGCCGGACCGTGCTGATTTTCCCCTGCTGGCTGACGGGGGACCTAGGTGTTTCGAGCGTCGGCGGCGTTCTCAACCGCGGCGCTCGCAAATTGAAGTCAGCTGCAAGACCGGGCGAGCTGAACCGCAGCGGAGTGTGTGGAGGACGCAGTTTGGGCGTCCGTGCCGGCGGAATACAACATTGCTACATTGTGGCTACTTTGTTGCCAATAGTATTTCGAAGGAGGATTTGAAGGATTCGGACGGTGCTTTTGGTTGCTGTGTGGTTTAAGGACGCGATTAAGGCGTTTATTGGTAGTACTTGCACAAACCGCTTCCCAGCTAGTAACTGTAGCAGCTTGCAATTGCAGCAGCTTTCCTCCTCCTCCTCCTGCTGCATGTTCAAATTGAGACACTTTTGGTGAGTGGGGAACACATTTTTCATTGAATTTGCTACATTCTGGAACTTGTAGTGCTTGAAAAAAAACTTTTTTCTTAGCAGCCAGTAAAACCCAGAAAGTATCGTACTCCCAGAGGTGATTTAAGTGTACTGGAAAAAGATTCCTCGTATATTAAAGACTTAAATACTTAACACTTAACATGGCTCCTAAAGGCAGAGTAACAAAAAAAATGCCTCTAATTTAGCCAATTCTACAAATGCTTTGAATTCTGCAAATGCTGCTAGTAGTACCAAAGCAGTAGATCCGGAACACCGCAATTCACAAACAAATGGAGTTTTTAAAGAGCCCACAATACCTGAGCTATTCAAGAAAAAGCCTACGACTATCTTTAATAAAAGCTCTACGATTGAATTGACTCCTTCAAAAGCTACTGAACGCTCTAACCCGGATAAAACCAATTTGAGCCAATCAGCTGAAACTGATGCTGGCTTCGCTGCAGCTAATGCTAATGCCAATGAAGATGTTGGTGTAAGGGGGGAAGACAACGATGTTGATGCAGTATCTGAGCTTTGCCTTGCTGTAGAGGGAGTTAGAGTCTCACCCAGACCAAATGACTTACAACAACAACATGATGCAGAATCGGTAGAGTCTGGGGGCCAATTCTTTTCAATGTCTGATCTATCTGTTGCTTCAGAAGGTGATATAGAGGAGGAGCTCCTTAGCGAGGAACACTCTCCGGTTAAAGATTGGGCGGAGGAGTGTAATCAAATTACAGAAGAAGACATGCTAGGCCCTGACTTTCTAACCAATGAAGGAGTTTCAAATACAGTCCGCAAGGTCATAGAGGAAAAATCTAAGGAGAACATAACAGCGATGAATCAACCTCAATGGGATGGGGCCGGTGCTAAAAATAATGATTCCGATTATGAAAATGCTGAGACTCCTGAGTTACTAGAGGAATCTGATGAGATCACCTTAAAGTCCATATATAAGCTACAGGCCTCAATGTATCGTATGATTCTAACTCACAGAGAAGAAACCAAGGCGGAAGGTCTTCGGACTCAGGGAGCAGTTCGAAAACTTCAAAACGTAGTTCGACGTTTGGCCAAGTCTAGTACGGATACTAACTTGAGAGTGCAAGAGACTGAAACGCGTATTTCAGCAGTAGAAGATGAGTTAACGCTACATAAGAAGTCAATCAAAGATTTGGATAGTACCAGGCAAGACGTGGACTGGAAGCTAACCGATTTAGAGAACCGCGCTCGACGCAATAATTTGCGCGTCATGGGAGTTGGTGAAAAATCGGAAGGGAAAGACACTCGACGCTTTGTTATAGATTTGTTTGCGGATGCTTTTCAGGATCTCACTGGATGGGACTGGGATAAGGAAATTATAAGAGCCCATCGGTTCCCATTTAACCAAAAGACAGACCAGGAAGGCAGGAACAAACATCCAAGAGCTATTCTCATCTGTTTGCAGAATTATCTTCTCCGCGAGATTCTGTATGATTTGGCAAGACCTTCGAAACCTAGAAAAGGCTTGGGGCACGAATTTTTTGTGAGACCTGATTTTTGTGCCGCAACTGTTCAACAACGTTGGAGACTAAAACAGCTTATGGCACCAATGCAAGCTAAGGGGGGTCAAACCTTCTTACTTAACCCTGCTAAACTCAAAGTTGTGCATAAAGGAAGAACCATATTTTTTGTATCGGAGATAAAAGCGCAGCAATACTTAGAGACTATGTAGTAAAATGCTAAAGGAACAAGGTTATGTTCAATAATGCAGCTAGTTCGAATAGGTTGACCCCCTTAGTATTATGCTTAGATACTTAATTGATCTCTTTTCTTTTTTCTGTATTGTATTTTCTTTGGCTACTTTTACCAGGAGGGTCAGATCCGGGTGGAACTCACAGCTGATACTCACATTCCATCAATGAGGGCACTAGCCCTTACGCTTCTGGTGGGGGGGTGGTGGGGGAAGGGAGGGGTGGGGGGGAACAAAGGGGCGGGAGGGTGGGAAGAATTTTTTCTTTTGGGGTGCAAGGTCATACAGCTGGAATATGTATTTGTCGTTTGTTTAAGAATCATTCTTGGTAGATTTCGAATTTCGGCAGTTGTTGCTCATATGTTTGTGTTTAGTCTAGTTTACTTAAAAATGTTTTATAATGGCTAAATTGTCAATATATTCCATTAATGTATGTGGTTTGAATGATAAAAGAAAAAGAGGCATAATGGCCCAGATGCTATCAACTATGCGGGTGGATGTAGTTTGCATTCAAGAGACCCATATTGCTTGGTCCAATAGAGGGACCCTAAGAGATCTTGGGTTGGAAGTGGTAGGATGCACTCGTCAGGGTTCTACAACACGTGGGGTTGCAATACTTAAGAGACGGGGAATGGGGGAAGTTAAAAGAGTTAAAGAGGACTTATCTGGACGGTGGGTGATTGTAGAACTTAAAGTTGGAGGCTTGATAGTTACCATATGTTCCTTGTATGGATCTATATTGGATGATTCTGGTGCACTTGATTTTTTAAGTGTAGAGCTGGCACAATGGTCACCCAATATTATTTTTTGTGGAGACTTTAATCTGCATTTGGAAGAAACATTTGATATTTATAGTAGGATTCCATACAAGGGGAGGAAGAAGAAGGTATTTACAGCACTTAAAGGGATCATCGAAGAGTATAGACTAACTGATGTAGGTCATGAGAAGCGAGGAAGTATGTTTGGGCACACTTTTTTTTCTGCACCGCACCAAAGATTTTTTAGATTAGATTACTTTTTTGTATATAAAGGATTATATGATGATTTAGCACAAATGGAATTTGAGGTCCTTCCAAAAGTTATCTCAGACCATAACCCTTTAATACTCAAATTTGCACTGAATATGGCTAATACTACACGTGCATGGTCTTTTGACCGCAAACTACTGTATGACCCAGTTTATGTTGATCGTATGAACGTTTGGATTCCAGAATTTTTTTTTAACAATAAAGGTACTGCATCACTAGAAATAGTTTGGGATGCTTTCAAATGTGGGGTTCGGGGTGAAACACTTAGTTATTCATTGAATAAACAAAAAGAGACCCGAAGCCAGGTAACTTCTGAATTTAAAAATCTTAGAGCTTTAGAGGTTCAACTTATGCAGTTATGTAAGCAAGGGTTATCTACGGAAATCATTACAAAGAAACTAGTAGCTCTAAAAAATACGATTTACCAACGATATGCTATGAAATTTGCACAACAAATTTCTGCATTTAGGACAGAGTTATATGAAGTGGGAGAAAACTCGGGCAAAATATTGGCAAAGAGGGCAAGGCAGAAAGCAGCTTTTGCTAGTATCAATAAAATAGATAACTATCTAGGGATAACAGTTAGCAAAGTGGAAGATATTCTGACAGTTTTTAGAGATTTTTATTCCCAATTGTATACGGATGATGATCGTCCTGAGTGTTTAGACCAGATCAATCAGTTTGTCGATCCAGTATTGAACACCATTCTATCTATTGAAGAGAAGGAGAAACTAGATCTGCCATTTACCTGGGAGGAGATCGAACTCTCCTTAATGTCCCTAGCTTCAGGAAAAGCTGCAGGACCTGACGCCATTCCGTTAGAATTTTATAAACTTTTCAGGAATGTATTAAAAACAGAATTATTGGATTTATGTTTAAATGCACAGCAAGGTAACTCCCCTCAATCATGGCACGATTCTATTATTACGGTGTTTCTTAAAAAAGGTAAACCTCCTTTATTGCCCTCATCTTTTCGCCCTATTTCACTTATAAATTCTGATAGCAAAATTTTTTCTAAAATCTTAGCGGGTAGACTTTCTAATATTATTTCCCCTTTAGTCTCTAAATACCAACATGGGTTTATCCCAGCTAGAGACACTGCCGATCACATCCGACGTGTAATTTCTTTCCTGGATTGGTCCCAAGCAACTCGGTCTAATATTGGACTCGTATTCTTAGATGCTGAAAAAGCTTTTGACCGGGTTGCCTGGGATTATCTTTGGGAAATTCTGCTCAGGAAGGGATTAGGTCAGGGGATCATCAAAGCTTTGAAGACTTTGTATATTACCCCAAAAGCATATATTCGAATCAACGGACAATTATCTTCACCTTTACTAATTTCTAGGGGTACCCGTCAAGGATGTCCCTGCTCTCCTTTACTTTTTGCTTTTTATATTGATCCCTTAATTAATCGTTTTTTTTCGGAAACTTATATTAAACCCATACATCTAGCCAATATTAACTACCGAGTCCTTGCTTATGCCGACGACATCGTGGTCACTACTGCAGATGTCCAAACAGCCTTACCCATTATTGATCAGATTGCTAAACAGTTCGGGTTTTTCTCGGGCTACAAACTTAATTTGGAAAAGACTCAAGTTTTGTGCTCTGGATAAAACCCACCAGCTAATATCCCCACTACTTTAGAAGTTACTTATTTAGGAATTAAAATTTCGCTACCTATAGAAAAGATTCCAGAGCGTAACTTAAACCCTATTATCACCCAAATTAACACTTTATTACAGCGTCTTGATCATCTACGGTTGTCCCTCTTTGGCCGAACCAACATCTTAAAAATGCTGGTTTTACCGAAGGTTTTATACTTATTTCGTACAATTCCTCTGGATTTCCAACTACATTCCTTCAGAATTTTAGAAAGAACCACATTTCGCTTCCTTTGGGGCTATAAACGCCATAGAAAAGCTGCTAAAAAAATGATTCTTAGTAAGGAATGTGGCGGTTGGAACGTACCGTATTTTCTTTTTTATTATTTTTCTGCTGTCCTACAATACATTGGTCCTCTCATTTTGGGTGAAAGAATTGAACTTGCAGAATGCCAGACCCCATCAATTTACCAAATGATTTTGGGCGAGAAAGTTAAGGGTAGTTTTTTGAGAATAGTAGAACCCAGTTATCACAAAAAAACTAAATATAAGACTTTGAAATCTGCTTTTGGAGTCTGGCAGAAAATTCGAAAACATATTAAATTAGCGAAATAAAATTTCTACACTCCTCTTATATCAATGGAGCTATTTCCAGAAGTTTTTTATGATCTAACTATGTATAGGTGGCGGCAGAAAGGAATAAAGCACCTGGGTGATTTATTTTGTAATGGGCAAATGATTTCGTTTCAGGATTTAATGACCAATTTTTCTGTGGGAAGAAATGATTTTTTTAAATACCTACAACTTCGTAGCTTCTTACAGGGCCATCCAGCTATTCCACCGATTAAAAATTCTTTATTAGAGCTTTTACAAAGAAAACCTCGGATAGGTGCTATATATTCAAGCCTAATGCAGGAATTTGGTGATGATTTAGGTCAATGTCAGACTAAATGGGCCAACAGTCTAGGCATAGTAGATGTTGATATTTTATTGTCAATAAGAATGGCTGCAGAATGTCTTATAACTGGGATGATGAAATCTCAACACTTCATGTGTATTCACAACCTTTATTATACTCCTAAAAAAGTAGTTAAATGGAGTACGTCGGCAGGTACGAATTGTAGCCGATGTGGATTGTATGCAGCTGATGAATTGCATATGTTTTTTTTCTGTCCTAAATTATCTTCGCTGTTTCAACAAATTGAAACTTTTTTGTCTATTATTTTGAAATGTAATATAAAGGTAACTAATGAATTAGTATTGCTTGGTATAGATCACACTACTACTCGGCCTAGACCAATCTCTTATTTTCTTTTTCTATGTATGGCCGCAATTAGATCTTGTATCACCAAAGAATGGATTAGTCAGGATCCCCCCACGTTCTTTATGTGGAAGGAAAAATTACTTTTTATGTTTAATATGGAATCTGCTATCTATAAGCTCAAGGGGGTAAAAAAAAGAATCACGGGGGGAAAAATATGGGCACCAATTGCCGAGTGGATTTGATTTAATTTTATGTACTCTATAGTTGCTATTCTAATCTGTTTTTTGCTAAAATCTTGTCTTATAACTTGCTCTTCTTTTCTCTTTTTTTTTTTTTTATGACATTCTGCTTTTTTTTCTGGTGTTTTTTTGTGTGTTGTTTATTATAATGCCTTGCTGTATTTCCTTGCAATAAAACAATAAAACTTAAAAAAAAAAAAAAAAAAAAAAATGAATGGTGATGAGCAACCCTGTAGATATTACTCAGAGGTATTTTAAAATATAGCTGACAAATTGTTCTGAAAAACCAATGGTGGAGGTTTACTTGGAAATCCTAAAGTTCAATCAATTGGATTAGTGAAGAGAGTGTTTTATCAGACTGGCATGCAGGTGTTAGATCCAAAGTGAGTACTGTGGATCAGATCGTTTGGTTTGTTTGTATCAATTGGTAGGAGGTGCCCATAGACAAGGGCAAACCATATGTTGCCTTTGTCGATCTTCAATCGGCTTTGACATGGTCCCCTGAGACAAGCTATGGTGAGTACGTGAGGAAATAGGTGTTCCTGCTTTTCTCCCGGATATTTTGTTGAGGTTATATGCAGACATTATGGTGCAAGTGAGATAGGGGAGGAAGGGGTATTGATGGAACCCATCCACATAGATTGAAGGGTCAGACAGGGGTGTGTTTTGGCACCAACACTGTTTACCCTATATATTAATGGGATAATTGAGTTTCGGAATAAGGATGGATGTGATGCACCTAAAATAGGAGGGGGGACTCCTTTTTGTAGATGATTCTAAGTTAAACTCTAAATGGCCTCAAGGACTCAAGCAGCTGTAGAATGATTTTCAGTTGTACTGTTTTGAATGGGGATCGGAGCTTAATAGCTCCAAGATCAAATGTATTATTTCTTTCCTCACAGATGACAAACTGCTGCAAGAAACGGATGTTTGTGGGTGATACTCCTTTAGAGGCGATGGCTGAGTTTGACTATCTAGCCTAACATTTACAAGAAATCTATGTTGGTACCCACAAGTGGAAAGAGCACAGTTGTCCTTGATACAACACACTGCAAATATAACAAAAATCCATTTGAATCCCTCCAATAATTTCACTGACCCTCTCCCAGCATCCCACTTAAGGACCTTCATTCCACTAATAGTGCCCCTATGGACTAATATTATAGATACCTCTCTTCTTCAAGGAACCATCCCAGACATCCTCAAAGCCGGTCAGGTTTCCCCCATCCTAAAGAAAGTAACAGAAGACCCTTCAGACTTGAACAACTATCGCCCAATATCGAACATCTCAACCCTGGCTAAACTGCTCGAAAAATGTGTGCACAGGCAGCTTATCAACCACATAGACAATTTCAACCTTCTTGATCAATTCCAATCAGGCTTTCACGCCGGGCAAAGTACCGAATCAGCCATGATCCGAATAATAAATGACGCATTACAAATACTGGATCAAAACAAAGCCTGTTTGCTAATCTTACTGGACTTATCCTCAGCCTTCGATACAGTCAAACACGACAACCTACTGGATCTCTTGAAGCAAAGAATGGGACTATCTGGTCCGGTGTTAAACTGGTTCACCTCCTTCCTCCAAAATAGAACACAAAGATTCAAGATTAACCAAATCCTTATCGAACCCCACCCCAGTCACCTTGGGAGTACCCCAGGGATCTTCCCTCTCCCCAACACTCTTCAATTTATTCATGGAACCACTCACTGAGCTTCTCAACTCCGCAAATATCAATTACCACATGTACGCCGAAGACACACCGCTCTACATTAAGGGCCAGTCTCTCGAAGACATCAAGTCCCTTAACTCTACGCTCCAAAGACACAAACCTGGCTAGCTAGGAACCACTTAAAACTAAACACACTAAAGACAGAATTCCTCTTAATCGCTCCCCCCAACCAAACAACCACCATCCGCGATTGGATGAAACACCTAACTGCACTTGATGGTCAACCTCTCATCATCGATTCCTCCAAATCCCTACGTATAACACTTGACAATTATCTAAATATGCAGAAGCATATCAGCGCTGCAACCAAAGGAGCACATTTTCAGATAAATACCCTGAGGAAACTGAAACCCTTCATACCCGCAAATGACTTTAAACAGGCAGTCCAGAGTCTAGTAATTTCCAGAATTGATTATGGAAGTGTGGGGCTCTCTGCGGCCTTCCTAAATCAACGACCGGTCCGCAAGAGCCGCAGTCAATACAGCTGCTAGACTAGTCACCGGCAAAAAAAGAAACTGCCACATTTCATCTGACCTGCAGGCCCTCAATTGGCTTCCTTTTGAGGCCAGAATCCACCTAAAAATCCCCTGTATGACTCATAAGGCATTGCATCAAAAAACCCCGAGTTACCTAGTGGAGAAACTAGTACTATCGGGTGGTAACAGATCTACCAGGAGTTCAGATAATCTTCTACTTAAACCACAACGTTTTTCCAAGAAGAAAACATATAATCGTACCTTCTCAGGAATGGCTCCCAGGATCTGGAATGCTTTACCCCCAGAAACAAGACTAATTCCGTCCGCAGCCTTTTTCTAAAAAGAAGTGAAATCGATACTCATGCCTAAATTCACTTGAGCTGTTACTTGTACATTCCTGTAGATATATGGTAATTTTTAATAATTATCAGTACTGTACTCGCATATATCTATGTTTTATATGTATTTGTCATCCTATAGTTGCCCTGTAAAGCGCTCTGATACCTGCAAGGGTCTTGTTCGCGCTATACAAAACCGTCAAAATAAAATAAATAGAAAAACTATTTCTGGAAGGATGGCCTGTGCACTAGAGATTTACAATGTTAAGGCTCTAGGGTCAGTTTTATATGGTGTGGAGCCATGAAGCAATACAAAAACTCATAGCTTGTCTGTAGTGGAGCACACATTTCTGAGATCTTTACTAAATCTACCAGTGAGTATTCTATTGACTTCCCTCTATCTAGATTTGGCACAGAAAAAAACCCTCATAAGATTGAGTTTAGACTTCTTATGTTTTGGCATCGACTTTGGTCTACAACAGCTTTAGATTCTTACAAGGTGGGCCTTAGAGAACTTATGTCTCTAAAATGTGTAAGGAAGATCTTATGGCTCTTCAGTGTAAAGGATCTTCCCCAGTGGTTAAGCCTTGATACATATTGGGTCTCTCCAGAAGACCCTGTGCTCAATTCCAAAGTCTAGTGTTAAAGCGTCTAATTGGGAACGTTTTGCAATGGGAAATATTTTGAAATGTAAGTGTTCATTTTCTTTTACTTTTATTGATTTTAAATCTATGCCAATGTATGAGAATACCATGGATGAAATTGCCCCTCTATTGGTGAGGAAACTACAACTACAATTTAGATATGGATTCCTGAATGTAAATACTTTTGGAAAGAAGTGGCATAAAGAAATGGATACTGTTGATGAGTCTTGTCCTTGCAGTGAAGGGGGGGGCCTGAGTCACTCAAACATGTTCTGTTTTTCGGTCCTTTTATAAACAGTCTCGAGTCAATTGTATTGCCCTCGTTGTAGAAAGCTGGAAATCAGAAAGCACCAGGAGGCATTCAGAATATTGCAGACTGATTCAAGACAGATTGTGGTATTCTACATGGCCAAATTCCTGCTGGAGATGTGGATTAGACATATGAAATATGTACACAATAGTCTTTAAACTCTATAGTTTTTGAGTACCTCTTCCATTATGTTGCTATCTTGATGTCCTGCTGCTAATGCTGTGTTTTAGATCTTGAAGAATAGTTTTATCTTTTATATGTTTTTTTTTAAAAAAGTGTTTAAATGAGTGTAATTTTAAGATTTTATAGGGGAGTCTTCCTTAATAGGCTGCTACTTACATGGATTAACAAATTTATATTTCAAGTTTTCTCTGTTTTATGCATTCAGTTTTATCTGTTTAAATAGTATACGTCATGTTCCTTTGTAATTAAATGTGTCGTGTTTTGTACAGTACTTTTTTGATCTTAAGTGATTCAAATAAAGTTTTTCTGAACTAAACTGCTAAACAAATCATAGGCCAGGTCTGAATTTTGTCTTGAGAGGTTCCAAGGCACTTCTCACTGAATGATGCAGAATTATTGGGAGTACAAATCTGTTCTAAGGGCATGTTGAGTAACAGGTTACATTCCTTTACCAATTCTGTTAATAAGAACAGGGTTGGTCAAGTGGGCTGTTGGATTTAGTTCACAATTTACATTCTTCTAAAAGCAAGGTGGCCCAGTGAGTTAGGTGCTCGCTTCCGACATCCAAGTGGTCTTCAGGTCATGTTTTGAAATCCCCACAGGGCCAACTCAGCTTCTCACCTTTAGGAGGTGAATTTATATGGAGTACCATTTAATCCAGTAGTAATTAAAGCTGCTCTCGTTATGCTTCTGCCAAAGCTATACACACCTTGATGTCCCTGGTATTCTTCGAAGAATACTTGCACTGAGATGCCTATGCTCTATGTCATAGGAAACAGTGAAGCAGCTGTTGGCTGGGCAGTACCCATCCTGTGTGGCAAGTTACTCTAGTGAAGACATTTTCAGTATAGCAAGGGGAAAATGATTGGCCTAAATGACCTGGCTGGCAGATCCGGCTGGGCTATTCCTATTGGAGCAGGTAAAGACCGATTTTGCAAACTCCTAATGTCCAAACTGAGGAGGCATGATGGGCAAAAGAACAGTGCATCGAAATGCTATCCCCAGCCATTTGCAGAAGTTAGACTTATTGCAGGCATCCCTCCCATCTCCTTTTGTGTTTCATGTTTTAGTGAAGCCTTTCCTTTAGTGTGGGGAACCAAATTAGACCGTTTTAGCAAGTCTTACTGAATCTGGATAGCAGCAGTCACGCATCTTATTTTTGCACCTCCGATGAACCGCACTGCTTATTTCTGGCGACTCCTAGGAAGTGCCTCCATTGCACCGCAGGAAGCACTGTTTTACACCTTGAAAGATCCAATTAAGCATACTTTTGTCTTCTGCAATCCTATATTTTACACAAACATTCCAAAGAGAAAACCTTGCCAAAGCCTTGAGGCTATATATTATAGGTAGTGTGACTGGGCTGATTTGGACCCCGGGGTCCCCATTCCCTGGGCCCCGGCCTTTTCTCTGTTAACTTTGTTATTTAGAGGAGGGGGACAATGGGGCCCCCTTTCCTGAGCCGATTTTGGCCCCAGGGACTTCAACCCCCGGGGCCTGGACTTTCCTTTTTTTAATTTTGAATCGGGGTGGGGGGCTAACTTGCCCCTTCCCCGGGCTAATTTCAGCCCCAGGGACCCTATCCCCCAGATTTTAGAAATAAATTCTGAAATGGGAGGGTACCCTTTTACCCGGGGCCCAGCATCTCCATTGGGGACCACTGGGGGAGCCTGAATGCCCCGGCAGTCCCTGCTTGCCCCCGGCCCCCTGAGGGAGCTGGCATTGCCTTGACACACAGGGAGCTGCTAAACTTGCAGCACCCTGTGGGCCAAAGCAAATACTTCTCTTCTAGGAGCAATGGCATTTTTCCGCTCTCTTTTGCTGAAAGCCGAATGTTTGCTGTGGCTTTTTGGGAAGCTCCTGTCAAGCACAGCAAACAGCTATGTCCCGGAAGTGGGCAATCCGGGACATAGCAGAACTACAGCCGCCTCTTTATTTATCATAGGGCCTGCCCCAGGAAGATGATGGCCCCCGGGTCTGTATATCGCCCAGGAGGAGTGCCGTGCAGCACCCCTCTATCTTTTTAAAGGTATGGCCTGGGGGAGTTGGGGGTTCCTGGGCACAGGGGGCTGAGAGGACCCCCATTTATGTATATATAGCCCTATGGAAGTTGTGGTGCCCAGGGCTGGGGGGGTCTACCCCCCTTCCCATTTGTTTGTATGTAGCGCTATGAAGGTTTCGGTCTCTGGGACTGCAGGAGGTCCGCTTGGCACCCCACATAATTTATTATTAAATGATAAAGGAAATGAGGGATATAGCACATATTGAGTCTACCAACCTGTTATCAGTTGAATTTAAAGATCACCCATTGCTAACTAACAGAGAGGCTACTGTAACAAGTTGGTCCTCACCAGAAATGGTAGATCAGATCATGACTCATCAACATAGGTTTAAGACCTAGGGGATTGAGCTACAAAAAATTAGGTATTATGTTACCCAGTGCCTCTTATTCCTGGAAAACAAAAAAGGAGTATCTATCTTAAGGGGTGCTATAGGCGCCGGAATCAATCAAAAAGAATATGAGAATTTAAAAATCATTAAATCCTTAAACGTGAATACCCAAAGAGTAATTATACAAGGTAACAATAATTCCAAATGGGGAGCAGATGACAAACGGATGGGTTCCATCAATCGCCCAACATATACGCAATTCTGACAATACATGTAACAATTCAGAAAATTATGAAGTTCTTTGTCTCTGCTCCTGGAATACCCATGGATTAGAAAACCTACTAGAAAATAATGATGTGATGGATTTCTTGTTAAAGTATGATATAATTTTGACACAAGAAACTTGGAGCCACAGACCCCTGCCGATCTTAGGCTATACGGATTGCCTTATACCGGCAGTAAGAACAGCAAGATTTGGCCATCCAAAGGGGGGTTGGCTACGTATCTCACCATCAAACTGGACTGGTTCATGGAAGAAAAACCAACGGGGACCAAATGGATCCTTGTAATAAAATTGGATAATTTAAAGTCTAACATGACTCCGAAAATAATAATTTTAATAAATATTTATATCCATCCAAGAAAAGCGACCAAAGAGCTGCATATGAAGACCCTGACTAAATTGATAAAAACTAATGCAGATACAATATGCACAAGCACAGTTTATAATTACAGGTGACTTCAATACAAATGTATGCACAAATTCCAGGAAAAATCATCAAATGGGTAAACTTTTTAGAGGTCAGCTAGAATCCCTAGGTTTAAAACATTTGAATGGAAATACCAAAGAGGACTTTCTGGCATCAAATACCTTTCTCAGTGGGAATAAGAGTTCAACGATTGACCACACATTTGTGAGTGAAAATGTAAGGTCTCAGTGGCACAAATTCCAAATTATTAATCGCAAAGAGAGTGATCATTTTCCACAATCAATACAATTGGAACACAGTTTTGCCTGTCTGATAGCACCAAACGAGTTAATCACCTCACCCTTTTTATATAGCCAAAAATGGATTAAGGAAAAGGGATAGAGAAAGTAATGGCTGAAGTATATCTTCAATTAGGAACTAAAGAAGAAATTGAGAAGGGAATTGGGATGGAAGAAAATTGACTATCAGTAAATGAGGAAAGAGTAGAGGCTTGGGTCTCCTTATCAGCTATCTTATTGGAAAAATTCCCAAAGAAAAGAAAGCAAGAGCGACACATCTTACACAGGAAGAATGTGTTGACAAACAGACATCAACCCTGGTACAGTATGAATCTGGAAAGGCAAAAACATCAAATTCTGCGAGAAATTAAAATAGTTGCAAAGCAGTCACGATATGGAGTAATACCGGACAAAAGTAAGCTAAAAAAATTAAGAGCTCATTATAAGAAGAGTTGTCGTGAAGCAAAAATAAAACATCATGAGCTTATTTGGAATAAACTGCTAGTGGCAAGTAAACAAACTAATGGGAAAGAATTTTGGCAAGTTATAAACACGCTGACACATGGAAAATCCAGACATCATACTGTAGGTATCAACGCAGATATGTGGGTGGCCCATGTGAAAGGAATGTATAAAGAACTGGAGTACAAACAAAATATAGAAAGTTGTGAAAATATAACCAAAGAGAGAAGGAGCCTGTTAACAGTAGCACTGATAATCACAGAAACCCAAGAAAAAATGATCATGAATAAACATCAAAGCAAAAATATCCCTGAACTTACAGATACCGAAAAATTAATAACAATCAGAAAGAAACTAAAAGCAGAGGGTGCAGCAGGCCCAAATGGTATACCATATGCTCTCTTTAAGGAAGAGCCTGCTTACTGGGCAGTTTATCTTACACAACTTTTTGAGGAGCTATTCCTGACAAATAAAATCCCAGAATCATGGATGTGAAGTATTCTTCAACCAATGTTTAAAGGTGAAAATCAGTCACTGCCCAGCAACTACAGACTCATTGCTTTAACAGATGTTAAAGCTAAGCTATTCGCTACCTGTCTTTTGTAACATCTCAAAAAATGGTCTGACAACACCAAATTGATACCTCGGTCGCATACCAGATTCAGGGTAGGGGCTGGCACACTGGCTGGATTCTAATCTATCTTTTACCAGCCACACGAAGAAGACAGCAGCTACCTGTTATGGTATTCTGCGAGGACTGAGACCTGTCCTCAAATTCTTCGACCCCCCCACTCGGCAACTGGTGGTTCAGGCCTCCATCCTTTCCCGGATTGACTACGGGAGCGCCTTGCTGCTAGGAGTGAACCAGGCGGAGGCTACTAGGCTGCAGAGGGTGCAGAATGCTGCTGCACGGGCCATTGTCGGCATTCCTAGACGGTGTTCGGTTTCGACTGTTCTGACCTCTCTTCACTGGCTTCCGGTCAGACAGAGAATCAAATTCAAGGCTCTCTGTCTGACATTTAAGATTCTGAAGCTTTCTTCCCCCCCGCCTTGGTGGGCCTCATTTCTTCTTACGTCCCCACACGGTCCCTCAGATCTGAATCACTCCATTTGGTGAGTAAGCCTAGGTTCAGGCTGAGCAGGATGGGAGGACGTTCCTTCCGTGTTCTGGCGGCTGATCTGTGGAATTCTCTTCCGGTGCACATTCGTGCCCTTAATAGTCTGACTCTTTTTAGACGGGCCATTAAAACCCATTTGTTTTCCCCTGTTGTCTGATCTTCCCTTTTTTCAGCCCTGATCTGTTGTGTTGTGTACATGATCTGGCGCCAGGACGCCCCTTTGCTGGGGCAGCTGTTGCGCCTAATAAATGTTATTAACATAACATAACATAACATAACACTGACCAATTTATCTGCCATTACGCTATTATTCGAAAAAGCCAAACATCAGAACAGGCGGATGTTTGCATGCTTTGTGGACTTAAAGTCTGCTTTCGATTGTGTGCCCCGAAATCACCTATGGAAAAAATTGGCAATGTGGGTTATTCCAAACAACTTACTGAACGTCATTAAGGAACTGTATACTGACACCTGGACTCAGGTGCAAATAGGCGATGGTATTTGTGTAACAACGAAAATAGGCACCCACAAAGGATTAAAACAGGGGTGCGTGTTAGCCCCAAGTCTTTTTAATCTGTATTTAGCTGATCTTGAAGAAGCGCTTATTGGAGTAAACAGTCATCCACCAACGTTAGCCAAAGAGGTAATTAGGTACTTACAGTATGCTGACGATATGGTGCTTTTCAGCCAAACCCCGTGAGGGCTACAGTGCAGTATGAGCCCACTAGCGAATTATCTGGATCGGCATGGATTAGAATTAAATCTATCTAAAACAAAGGTAGTGGGGTTAGTGGATGCCAAATTAAAAAAACATGTGTGGTTTTAGGATGGGAAAAAAGTCGAGGTTGTTGTCTCATACAAATACCTGGGGTTTAAAATCGAGAGAAAACTGAGTTATAAACATCAGTCTCTAGCAATGAGGGCTAAAGCACAACGTCTCATCTATGGCTTCAATTTATTAAAAAATAAATTATGCTGTCCATCTTACAGCCACCTATTATCTGTTATGTCGGCACAGTTAATGCCTCCTGTCACATATGGTAGTGAAATTATGAGGGGTCGTGAAATCGCAATCTTAAATAATATCCAAACGAAGGTCTATAAAAATGTTTTCCTCATACAGCAAGTAGCATCACCAGCTTTAGAGTTTGGTTTGATCAATCAAATACATCGGACCAAAAGTGCTTTGATTAAGTCATGTGGAAGGCTTAGAGCAGCCACAACTGATTCTATTGTGAATTTGTGCTGGAAAGAAATAGAAGCCCAGAGAGAAAAGAAAATACAAGGTTCCTGGGGCTGTTACTTAGCACAAGTTATTGAGGATCTTTGTGTTTATGAAATTTGGAATTCAGGCATGGGGAAACAGGCCTTTAACAAAGCTTTAAATCAGTCGACAAAAATCCTGTCTAATATACCAGATGAAAACAGCTTATTACAAAGACGTCATGCCTGGACATAAGGCATATGGCACCAAGAAACTGCAGGATTATTTAACAGTACATTTCTCAAAAAATTTAAAGAACTAATTTATGAATTTACGTTTTGGTATGTGGGAAACAAAGTATTTGATCCCCTCCTGGAAACACCATTACCAAAATCAAGACTGCAGACTGTACAACTACAAACATGAATCTCTATCACAAATTCTCCTTGCATGCCCGAAGTTATTAAAAGAAAGAAAGATATTTTTGAAAGAAATAGTCATTAATATGAACGTACGAACATGCAGGGAAGCAGTGACCACCTGGTTGGGTGGGTCTTCGATTCCGCTGGTCTGCAGGGGGGTTAAATTCATGAATTTGTATCTAAAGGAATTAGAAAGAATTGTGGAAGAAAACCAAACAATTTAATATACAGTTTTATGATGATAGTTTTTAAGATGAGGATGCTGTTGTGGTGCAGCATTTTTTGGATAGGTCTTTGCTTTTATGAAGTGTAGAATAATGAACGAAGATTCTATTTTTTTATATATTGGATGTTATATTGGATGTTTAAAGTAATGTAATGATATTATATAGTGTAATGGTTTTAAAAGACTGAACATTTGAATACAATTTACTTTATGATTAATACCCCGGGGAATTGGTGAAATTGATCAGTCCATGCACCCCGTTCCTTTATTTTAACATGCCCCTGGAATTTGGCCTACCTGAGGGCATCCTTAAAAAGGCACGCAGGAGACTGCACATCTTTTTTTCAGTTTTGCAGCGGATCCATCTGCAAATTCATGGCAACATTGAATTTTATAAAATGCTTTTAACCCCCTCTAGGGTCATTTTGAGACTCTGCCACCACTCCCATGGTGTCAGGGTATTCCTGGTTGAAGTGCTGCAGCCAATAAGATTACACATGGGTGCTGTTGGAACAGTGGGCAATCTACATCCCCAGAAATAGACATTTGTTTTCCAGTTAATATCTCCCAAACGACTTAACAGATGTAATCCATATCACAAAAATATGTGCACCAACAGTTAGTTTTCTGCCAAATGTGGTTTAATAATGTCCAGCAGTTTGGGCTATTGGCTTGTTTAAATGTCCTATGGGAATTAACATTGGGAAAATGTGTTTTTACGAAGTGTAGAATAATGAACGAAGATTATATTTTTATTATATTGGATGTTTAAAGTAATGTAATGATATTATATAGTGTAATGGTTTTAAAAGACTGAACATTTGAATAAATTTTACTTTATGATTAATACCCCGGGGAATTGGTGAAATTTATCAGTCCATGCACCCCGTTCCTCTATTTTTAACATGCCCCTGGAATTTGGCCTACCTGAGGGCATCCTTAAAAAGGCACGCAAGAGACTGCACATCTTTTTTTTCAGTTTTGCAGCGGATCCATCTGCAAATTCATGGCAACATTGAATTTAAAAAAAAGCTTTTACCCCCCTGTAGGGTCATTTTGAGACCCTGCCACCACTCCCATGGTATCAGGGTATTCCTGGTTGAAGTGCTGGCAGCCAATAAAGATTACACATGGGTGCTGTTGGAACAGTGGGCAATCTACATCCCCAGTAATAGACATTTGTTTTCAGGTTAATATCTCCCAAACTACTCAACAGATTTAATCCATATCACAAAAATATGTGTACCAACAGTTAGTTTTCTGCCAAACGTGGTTTAATAATGTCCAGCGATTTGTGCTGTTGGCTTGTATAAATGTCCTATGGGAATTAATATTGGGAAAATATGTTTTGGGACCCCCCTTTTTCCTCCCCCCCCCACGTGACCGACCACCCTGAAACTTTCCAAACAGCGCATGAGGTACTGGGCAAATTTCCATGGAAAATTCTCATCATGCAGCGCCAAAGATATAGACACCTGAAAATTGCCTTTTTAATTTAAACTCTGTTCTAACTATTTTCCCTACGGGTGACCGCAAGTAAAATATATATATAGTTATTCCGAGTTTTTATCTAATTCCAAAGGTCCACAAAAACGCCGAGGTGCTGCCTGGCAGACCTATAATATCAGCTATTGAAAGTTCACCGGAAAACATCTCAAAATACATTGATTTCTTTTTGCAGGATTGGGTCAAAAAACTAAACTCTTATGTAAATGACACTACTGATTTTATTTGTAAATTGGATAAGGTAAAGTGGAATGTGGATTATATATTAATGACTCTTGGGGTAGATTCCGAGTCGGGATAAAAAACCGTCGTACGATTCATATCCGTAGCCGTCTCCGTACGAATGAAAAAAGTCAGTCCGAATTGCGTAGGACGATCCGATTTCCGAAAATACGTCCGAATATCAGCGAACCGTACGAACCACAATCGAAGACCCGCACGAAATGTCGCCGGAACTCCAACCGTACGATTTGTAAACATGCCGCACGAACTAACAAGTACGATCCTGACCAGGGACCAAGTATGCGATTTGTACGGGCAAACACATAGTCCCGCATGAAGCATGATTCGTACGGAAAACATCGCGTATGAGCGAGCCGTACGAACAAATATGACTCGCACACCCCACAATCAAGCGTACACGTACCCCGGGCCTGCAAAACGACCGTAACTGCCAGCCACACCAACAAATATGACTCGCACACCCCACAATCAAGCGTACACGCACCCCGGGCCCAAAAAACAACCGTAACTGCCAGCCTCACCAACAAATACGACTCGCACACCCCACATTCAAGCGTACACGCACCCCGGGCCCGAAAAATGACCGTAACTGACAGCCGCACCAACAAATACGACTCGCACACCCCACAATCAAGCGTACACGTACCTCGGGCCCGAAAAACGACCGTACCTGTCAGCCGCACCAACAAATACGACTCACCCCACAATCAAGCATACACGCACCCCGGGCCCGAAAAACGACCATAACTGCCAGCCGCACCAACAAATATGAACCGCAAAAATGTCCCGTATGAGCCAGCAACAACAACAACGAACCGCACACACCCCACTAATAAAGTGCACACAAACCCCGAATCCAGCACAAGGAGGGTGCAAATGATTCGCACAACCCCACAAAACAAGTCTACTGTGTACACACCATAGGAAAAGAATGTCCTGGCCACATCCAAACCGGCAAACAGAGGGCCCAAGTCACAACCACCCCTTATAACACACCCAGCAAAAATTCAAGATACGCCACACCCAAAAATGGACCAATAAAAGGGCCCACACATATAACCCATCATCCTTTGCAACATACCTATTTGCGCAAAGACACTGACAGCACACCAACAACTGCAGCCATACACCTTCACACATACACCCTATCTCATTCACACACACCACCCCCTTCACAATCAGACCCACACACCCTCATCTATACACACCATCACCCCCCAATCACATACACCCCACACCATTACCACACCAAAGAATCCAAAGTTCACTAACCAGGAGATGGAGATCCGTACAGATGAAGTCATCAGAGTTTTTCCACAGCTGTTTGGTGCATTGGTCAGACAGACCAGCATAGCTGAAAAGACACACCTGTGGGAGAGGATCTTCGAGAGGGTCGATGCTGTTGCACCCATCAGGCGCACCAGGGCGGTTTGCCAAAACAGGTGTTACGATCTGCGGAGGATGGTCAAGCGCAAGGTGGATGAGGACTACGCCAACACTCATCACACTGGAGGTGGGCCTCCCTGCAGACCTGCACAATACCATCCCTGGGAGGAGAAAGTCATGGCCCTGCTACCACTGGTGGGAGTTCACGGAATCAAAGGAGCCGTTGAGCCTGGTGAGTATACAAACAACTCATGTAACATGGGGGGACTACCAGCAGTGCCTAACAGTATGGGGGTGTGTGGCCATGACTCTCAGCAGTGCCTAACAGTATGGGGGGCTGGAGGTGTGTGGCCATCACTCCCAGCAGTGCCTAACAGTATGGGGGTGTGGGGGTGTGTGGCCATCACTCCCAGCAGTGCCTAACAGTATGGGGGGGGGTGGGGGGGCATCACTCCCAGTAGTGCCTAACAGTATGGGGGGTGTGGGGGGTGTGGCCATGACTCCCAGAAGTGCCTAACAGTATGGGGGGGTGTGGCCATGACTCCCAGCAGTCCCTAACAGTATGGGGGTGTGACTATGACTCCCAGCAGTGCCTAACAGTATGGGGGTGTGTGGCTATGACTCCCAGCAGTGCCTAACCGTATGGGGGTGGCCATGACTCCCAGCAGTGCCTAACAGTATGGGGGGCTGTGGCCATGACTCCCAGCAGTGCCTAACAGCAAGGGGTGTGGCTATGACTCCCAGCAGTGCCTAACAGTATGGGTGTGTGTGGCCAAGACTCCCAGCAGTGCCTAACAGTATGGGGGAGTGTGGCCATGACTCCCAGCAGTGCCTAACAGTATGGGGGTGTGTGGCCTTGACTCCCAGCAGTGCCTTACAGTATGGGGGTGTGTGGCTATGACTCCCAGCAGTGCCTAACAGTATTGGGGGGTGTGGCCAAGACTCCCAGCAGTGCCTAACAGTATGGGGGGATGTGCAAGGGGAGTGGCAGAAGGCTGCAAGGGGGAGGGTGAGAGGGTGCAAGGTGTAGGGTTGGAGGCTGCACTCAACCCATATGGCCCAGGTACACACCCATGCACCATGCTCAATGCACAGGGAGTGTGAAAGTACTGACAAGATAGCTGGCACTGGGCCCTGGTGTAGGCAGCACAAGGACCTCCTGTGACCAGTGCAAACACTAACACCAGGACAAGGTCAGATATCCTGCACAGGAACTCACAACCACTATCATGGCAGCATGCTTCATGGGGGGACAGACACACCACGAGGGACGCCCACTTGCCAATCACACTCAAACTCCTAGCATGGCCTGTCACACACACCCCTTACAGCAACTGAGCCCCTGGGGACAGACAATGGAGTGCACCACTGTCACAATCGTCATGTAACACAACCTCAAAAATACTGATCTGATGACGTATCCAAACAAAAAAAGCACAGTGCTGAATCACAAGTCCATTGTGACTCTCACACAATGCTGTTGCCACAGCTTTGTGATGCTGTGGATGCACTCAAGTAGCACCATGGACCTGGGTATTGACAAGGTAATGCATCTTTGAGAAGTGCCACGTCCTAAAGCCCTGTGTCTGAAGTGGGTGTACTGGTCCTGGGGGGTTGGCAGTGGGTGGCCGTCACAGCACAGCAACACCTCTCAAAAGTTGCTGAATGAAATCAGCAAAATTCCACTCAGTTGCCTAAACATGCTGCATTAAAACCTTGTGCATGCTTGAACCAGGCATAATTATTGACACTGCATTGTGCAGATTGGGCCACACAGAGCACAGCTGGCTGTGACAGTCATCGCCAACAGTACCCAACATGTCAAGCACCCCTGAGCACATGTCAAACTCAGCCCACAACATACCCATACACAAGTGAACAATTTCAACAATCCAAAGCAGGGGGAACATTGCTAACGACAATGTATATTGAATTTGGATGGTGCATGATAGTGCATTAACAGTGTTTGCCTCTCACACCCACAGGGGAACGTGTGGAAACTACCCCCAACCAGGGGGAGATGGATCCCAGTCCCAGGCTTAGCACGGCACTGACCCCACCGTCAGCGAGGCCTCTCAACACACTGTGGATGACCCCAACCAACCAGACCCCTCTGGATCCCAAACCCCTGCAGCAGCTGAAACAGATACATGTGTGCCAACCACCTCACCCATTCCCGCCACATCCCAGCAGACAGCTCGGAGCCCTGCCCATAATCCACAACAGAGGCAGTCTGACAATGAGGGACATGGTTCGCCGGGCACCCATGAGGTCGCAGACGACACCTCTACTGCCAGCACTCATGGGTCCTGTCGACATGATGTGCCCACAAACGCAGGCCCGGCTCGTGTGGGCAGGGGTAGTGGGAGTGGCGCAAAGTGGAGGCGAGAACCTGACCAGCCAGCTGCAGGGCCCGGTATGGCATAACTCAGAGACATCATGGATGTATACCGGCGGGACACCAGGGAGTTCAGCCTGGTAGTGGAGGCCCTCAACAAAATGACCAATCAGCAGGCCCAGCTACATGCCAGTCAAGAACGACACCAGGGACGGATGGAGGCAAGACTGGATGAGCTCATGACGGTGCATAGGGAAATTAAGCAATCACTCCGTCTGATCGCTGTCAACATGCAGCACCCTCCCTGTGTCACAAGGCCAGAAACATCTAGGCAAAGACCAGCAACAGGCACAGAGAGGGAGGAGGAGGAGGAATTGTCATACGGAGAATCCCATGCATCGTCAAGGCCTGCACGTGAGGGTCCCCCAAGGAAGGTGGGTCGTCCATGGTCCAGATGTTGAGAGGCATAGGGCCATGCACAACTCCCAGGTCACCTGGGCTGGCATCTTGCCTTCGTGGGCAACAGCATCGCCCTATTGACTTTCAGACTCTCCCACATGGACTTGCTGGTTGCAGTGTGCCCAATGATGCCAAGCACTGTGGCCTGGACTCTGTTGACTCATACTGTAAGTGTTGGACTTGGCCCTTCTGGCAGGTTCACCCCTGAACTTTTTGCTTTTAATGGGGACCTGGTGATGGTGATTCTTGGTTTCTGCGCACTTTCTCTGTGTCCCAGTGGAAAGTACGTGCGCATTCTGAGTGCATGTGGTGAAATAGGCCTGCCCTCCCATAGGAATGCATGGGGAATGTATGTGTCCCTGGTAGTTCCTGATGCGTGAGGTGTGCAGGCTCGAGTCTGGTATGTGCGGACTCGTGTGATTGAATGCTGCGCAATGATGTATGCGGCGTGTATGCGCCTAGCGTGGAAGTGCCACTTCTAGTCATGGGTGTGAGTGTGCAGTGAGTGTGCTGGCACGTGATTGGCTGGAGCTGGCTTTTGAGCCTGGCTCCAGGAGTCTGGATGGTCTGCCCCGGTGGTGAGTGGAGAGATTAGCGTGTGTGATGAGAGGGAGTGGTGCGCCTGGGACCTGAATAGGGCTGGACTTTCCCCACAAAATGCTGGCTCCACCCCCTGTGGTGCGACTGATGACCCTAGCCTGCCTGCTGAATGGAAAGGGTGGCTGGGGAAAACAAAGTACTCCAAAACCAGCTGCGACTAGGAACACTGATCTCTGTCTGTGCAGTATATTCGGGTGGGCGGAGCGCGGAGAGGAACATGGCGGCGGGCTGAGAGCCGGTCGCGGCAGCTCCAGGAGACTCCCGATGGCTGATGTTACTGAACGTTTTCAGCGAGAGGTTGAACGTCCCATATAGCGAGGTAGGATATTGATGTGCACGGCGTAGTGGCAGCGCTTTCATGAAGATTAAACGCTCCCCTTTCCTTTTGTTTGAGACTACCGGCATTTCAGACGGCTTTGACGGCAGCAGTGGTGGCGGTGCTAAGACCTGCGCATCGAGTGACCCGCATGACGCGAGAGGAGGTGTATACACAGGGGAGCCCGGGAGAGCGCCGGCAGTGCCTCTGGATTAAGTCTTGTTTCGTGCTTGCACAGCAGCCATTTAGAGGGCCAGTCTGCGAGGGAACCTGTCGCACCCCACCTGAAGAGCAGGATGAGCCAACCCACGCGGTAAGGTGTGGTGTAGAGGGGTTAATATCAAGGCCGACTTCGGAGTCCACACTAAAGCAGGGTTTTATGGAGCTAGTTTTGGCAGAGTTCCCGGTTAAAGTCGCCAGTGAGGGGGGGTTTTCAAAAACTGAGGAGAATCCCATAAAGTGCATCGCAAAACAAAGGCAAACCGAGCTCTTTAAGCCAGCGGTGGAACTTGCTCCAGGTGGTTCAAGCCTGAAAACAGGATTGCTTAAAGCCATAATCTCTCCCCCACTACGGAAAAATAGATATCAGTTGAGATCTCGGCAGGAATTGAAAGCAGGAGGAGCTCTAGACTTTGAAGAGAGGGAGCGGCCCATGCCATTAACCCCCTGTAAGGGGAAAAAAAAGGCGACTTGTGTAAAAAAGCTTAAGGGGCCTAATACTGTCCAGCTGGCAGTGAAGAACACTCCCTCCCTTAAAACTTTCTTTAAAATCATGGAGCAGTCAACAAGTTCAGCTACACAGCTAGAACGTGGCGACACTGTGTTCCCTTTAAAAAATCGTTTCGGTCCCCTCGAAAGTTTTTCTAAGACTGAGGGTGATAAACAGTCAGATCAGCCAGACGCATTGGTAGGGGGTGAAGAGGATGGGGTAACAGTGCCCTGAATTATAGACAGGACTCTGAGCCACAGCAGGTTCAGGTGCAGTCAAAGCACACAAAGCAAACAAGCTCCAATTTACCTTCCTCCTCTTCCTCCTCTTCCCTCCCTCCTCTTCCTCCTCATAGTATTTAGGCCGATGATAGAGCGTCAGGTCCACAAGATACTAGACCTAAGACACCCTTAGTAACAGCTGAGCCTCCCTCAAATAGTCTGACAGTTACTCAAGAAGGAAACATAATTCAGGGCAAACACAAGGATAAGGACCTAGTGGCTAAGAGTCTTACTGTGGCTCCAAGATCAAGACTGAGATCAGAAGAATTGGGTGAGCTGATGGAGACAGGTTGGGATATCTTTTTCAGTCTTTAAGGGGGGACTTGATGACTAAATTTGAGATCTCAGAAAGCAATCAAAAGGCGATACACGATAGGTTTGACCTACTGGAGTCTAAGCTAGACGATGTTATCTGCCGTACTGGGAAGCTGGAAACGGAAGTAGTAGCCTTAAATAAATCCATGCGAGGAAACTCAAAAGACATTGATACCTTGAGAGCACAAAATAGATCTTTGGCTACTGATGTCGAGAGACTGGAGACTCAGGCCCGAAGAAATAACCTGAGAATTTTAAAGATACCAGAGGGCGAGGAACTGGAGGACATCAAGGGATTTGTCTGCAGGCTTTTTCGGGAGGGGGTCTTTAAAGACCGTCCTGACATAGACCTGGAGGCGGAAATACAAAGAGTACACAGAGATCCTTTTAAGTTGCATGCAGATAGGAAAGCACCAAGGAAGATATTGGTAAGCTTTCAGACTTTCAGTGTCAAGGAGCTGATTTTGGGAAGGTGTCTATCAAAGTCAGACCTCCACTACTGGGCAAACCCTTATCTTATTAGATCCGACTTAGGAGTTAGAAAAGCACAGCGCCAATGGGAGCTAGGTACTAGAATACCAGAATTGAGATCGCTAGGAGCTCAAGTACAGATGAGATTCCCCGCTCTCTTAAAGATTATGTGGAGAAATAAAATGTACAGCTTTACACAGTCCGAAGATGTAGACAATCTTCTAGCTCTGATGAGAGAAAATTAAGTGAAGAAAGAGAGGATAGAGCTGTTAATGCCTGGGTTGGGTTATAAAAAAAAAAAAAAAAAAGGGAAAACAAGGAGAGCACATAACACAGAAGTTGATTTGAAGCACAGAGCGACATACTGAATTGTTTAAAGAAATAAAGGGTGCAAAAAAATAATTAAAAATATATATATAAAAAAAAGGGAATTCGAGTTGTGCGTAATAAGACTTCATCCTTAAGCGAACTATGGTAAATTACTTGCTGTTAAGATCAGTTGAATTCTGCATTCAGCCAGAGGTATTTCTCCTGGGGTTCCAAAGGCGGTTTCATCATCTGGTATGTTGGGGGGGTTCCTCTGGGGGAGGGGGGTTGGTGCACTGGGTGGAGGGTGTAGGGGGGGAAAAAGATAAAAAATCCTCGTATATGGAAGAAGTTCTTTTATACAAGGTTCTGGATGGGCAGGAAACAAGAGTCGGGTCATGAGTAGGTTACACAATTTTAAAACCCTCTCATGGAATGTGAATGTGTTGGGGGAAAGAAGGAATCAGTCCCGGGTCTGTGAGTTCTTAAGAAACTCAGAAGCGCACCTTATGATGCTTCAGGAAACTCATCTTGAGGCAAATGTTTGTAGTGCACTTTTTGGGATATTGAAGTGGGTGCAGGAAATTGTATGCTTCAGACAGATGGGAACAACTAGGGCGGTCACAATAATTATTCGGGCGAATAGAGGGATAAGTCTGAAAAAATATGAAACCGATCAGACAGGAAGGTGGTTGGTGGTAATTATATCCATTTATAACATCCCCTATACGTATGCAGTGTACTATGGCCCCAATGATGATAACCCTGGTCCGTTACTTAAGTTAGCGGCAGCTTTACTTGGGACCACGGGCCCAGTGATCCTAGGGGGGGATTTTAACCTGGTTTTTGATCACATTCTAGATAGAACCTCCAAAGCCATGTATCACACTCCCACTAAATCACTCTCTGCCTTAGGCTGTATGATTAAAGACTTCAACTTACTAGATGTATGGAGGACTAAATACGGTTCTACCAGGGGGTTTACATTCTACAGTAAAAAGTACAAACACTATTCAAGGATAGACCACTTTTTAGTCGATCAACACCTTCTCTCAGATATCAGCTCCGTCTCATTTACTCCCGTTGGGATATCAGACCACGCTGTTGTGGAATTGGTCCTCCTATTAAGTTTGAGTCCCTTAAACACCAGATGGACATTGGAGAGGACATTGTTACTTGGTGATCAGGTTAAAAGAGAAGTGAGAGAAAAGACCAATGAATTCTTCGCAATTAATATCGGCTCCTCTACCCCTCAGGGTGTCTGGGAAACTTACAAGGCCTTTTTGAGAGGAGTCCTGAGTTCTCTAATGGCGCATAAAAGGAAGACTATAAAAAACAAAAGGCGGGAAGAACTAGAGGCTATAATTAGAAAAGACTCTGAGTTACAAAGAGCCATTTCTTCAAACACAGAGAGGATCCCTGCATTAGAGAAGGAGCTTTCGGATCTACAACTTCAACTTAAAATCAGTGATGAGAAAATCATAAAAGAAAAATGGGAGACCAGCAAATTAAAGAACTTTGAATATGGAGAAAAATGCGGGGCCCTCCTACCGTGGAAATCCAGAGAGGAAAGAAACAGGAACAACATTAAAGTTCTAATTCAGAGAGAGACAGGGGTCTTAATTGTGGAAGATGGAGGGATCAGAGAGGAAGCCAGGAGGTTTATGCAAAGTCTCTACACGGAGGATAAGAATCCAGAGCTAGAAGAGGTCGAGACCTGGCTGACCCAGAGAAATGTATCCCAAATTTCTGACTCAGATAGGAGGTATTTAGAAAGTGAGATTATGGAGGGAGAAGTATTAAATCAATTAAAGAAAATGAAGCGGGGCAAAGCTGCAGGTTCAGACGGGCTACCGGTCGAGGTTTACTTAGATTATACAGAACAACTGGTGCCTGTCCTCACTACACTTTTTAACTGTTTATTGACCCATGGTTACAGTATCCCCCCTACATGGGCTGAAGCCACAATAACTCTTATTGCAAAACCCAATAAAGACCTTAAGAAAATAGAATCCTATAGGCCAATTTCTCTTCTGAACTCAGACATGAAGTTATATTCCGGGATTCTAGCTACTAGACTCGCCAAAATAATAAAATCCATAATTCATTCTGATCAAAGGGGTTTTATCCAGGGAAGACAATTGAACGAATTAACCTTTCAGGTGATAGGAGCCATAGACTACGCTGAGGATAAAGGCCTTCTGTTAGCCTTGGTCGCGATAGACGCGGCCAAGGCTTTCGATCAGGTTAATTGGAAATATTTATGGGCCACTATGGTTGCGTTTGGGTTCCCTTCAGCCTTTATAGAGGGTATTAAATCATTGTATCAAAACCCACGAGCAAAAGTTTTGGTTAACGGGGCTCTATCCGATTGGTTTAATATATCCAGAGGAACCCGGCAGGGTTGCCCCCTGTCCCCCCTTTTGTTTGACATTTATATGGAACCTTTTGTTTGTGGTATTAGAGAGGATAATGTAATTCAACCCTTTAGAATGGCAAATATGGAGCTAAACACTGCCCTGTACCCAGATGACCTTCTTTTATACACTTCTAATCACATAGAAGCCATACCTAGGCTATTTTTGTTAGCTGAGGAATTTGGAAGATTGTCAGGCTACCAGATTAATAGGGAGAAGACAGAGATAATGGGGTGGAACAACAATATTCCTATTCAGGGGTAAAACAAAAAATGCGATATTTAGGAATATATTTAACTCAAGAACTAAAGAATATCCTGAAAATCAGTTGGCAGACTGTAGTGAAAGACATCATTAAAACATTAACAAGATAGGGCAGTCTACCAGTAAATATATATGGACAAGTTAACCTCATCAAAATGTCCATACTCCCTAAGTTGACCTTTCTATATAATTCCATCCCTTTATCTTTTCCGTTGAAAGAAATTGCAAACCTTCTGACCAAGATTAGCTCTTTTATTTGTGCTTGTAAATCTCCCAGGATAGCCTGGAAAAAATTAAGGAGGGGTTTAAAGATTGGGGGTCTGGCCTTACCAGACCTATTATTGTACTGCCATGCCTTCCATTTTAAAAACTTCAGGCTACTTGCTAACGTATTAGACTCATCCTCACAGGGCCGTTTATTTCAGGCTTTATTACATGATTTACCTAAAGGCCAAGAGTTTTTCTTATTTAAGTTTGGCGACCAGAAATTCTTTAAGAATGTGCCGTCTTAAGATTCTGCAGACCGCACTCAGGAATTGGGGGTTTATCCGGAAGGCCTTGGGAATTCCATACTACCACACATATACTCCAATCTGGGATTCCCCGGGCACACCAGTGTGTCTTCAGGACCAGTTATCCCTACCTCTGAGAATAGCTGGAGTCCAGAAATGGGGGGACATTATGGGTGGATTCAGGTCTTATGGACTGGAACTCTCTGATGTCACTCACAAATGGGTCACTGACAAGATTTAAATTTTATCAACTATCCGCATGGTGGTCAAGCCAGGCAGTACAGCGGGAAAAAGACACTGGAATTCTTGACTCAATTTGCAGGGGGGGCTGGAATCGAGAAGTATCATTTTGGTATAAATTGCTCACAGAGGCAAAAGGAAATCTAGATCTCGAGTTGACAAGCCTCTGGGGTAATACCATAGCCGAACATCCCGAAGAGATCAGTAAGATATGGACAGATTCTTTCTCCTTGTCCCAGAGATGAATAAAACCGGCCAATTTAAGGAGGAACCGTCTGTTTACGGCTTATCGGGTGTACTGGACCCCGGCTAAATTGTATAAGATAACACAGGAGAACTATTATTGTCCCCGCTGTAAACTCTTAGCAGCAAATGACATGCATATACTCCTAGAGTGCCCTGAGATTCAGGAGTATTGGAGGGCGATTGTTGGCTTTCTGGGTGAAGTTTTATCAACAACTATTCCCTGTTCTCCTAGGCTAGTATTCTTTGGTCTCCCATGTGAGTATAATATTAACAACTTTTCTTCACAATTTATATTTTACGTGGTAGTTATAGCTAGGAGAGAGATATGTAAAGAGTGGAAGTCAGTGGCTCCTCCTAGATTTGTACACTGTTTAAAAAACATCATGGAAGTTTGTAAGATGGACATGGCTGGTCGAGCTGAAAACTTAGAGAACGTATGGTCGAAACTAGAGGCCTGGTCAAAAAAGTAAATGGTCCGATAATTATGCCAGAGGTTTGTGTCGGTCCTGTCCTCCCCTAGTCTGAGGTATTCCATCAAAAGGCAGGGGAGTTGGATAAGGAAACAACCCACCTCTGGGAGATCTCTGGTAGCTATATATTGACCCCGGGGCGACTCCAGGAATGTCAGTATAGAAGGCATCAGAGAGACCCATCTAGAGCATATAATATCTGGTGGCATATATGAGGACAAAAAAAACAAAACAGCTGCGACTGGTTTCTCCCCCACCCTGCACCCTGAGACAAAGGGATTTGATGTATAAAAAGGGGATGTGTCCCCTTACAATCTGTTCTCTTCCAGGATCCTATCTGAGGGGGGCTGCTGCTGCTGCTGGGCGCCAGGAGGACCGCCACTTGGACTTCCTCCCTGCCTGGAGGACCAGTGAGCTGGCCCGCGGGCCCAGCCTTGCCCCCCTGCCTACCTGAAGGACTTTATTGCTGACTTTTGAGCCCCTAGAGCCTGGAAGCGCTTTATTTGCTGTTGTAAGCGCTTGGGAGTGCTGTATTCCCCTTGAAGCGCCTGGAAGCGCTTGATTTGTCCTCTAAGCGCCTGGGAGCGCTTTTATGCCCGCTAGTGCCTGGGGGCGCTTTATTTGCTAAAGCCGGTGCCCACCCGGCATCCTTCCCGCAGTGTCGTTGAGCTGAGCGGCGCGGGTGCCCACCCCGCTCATTGCCGCACTTTTTAGCCGGTGCCCACCTGGCATTGCCCCGCTAGATCACTGCATCGAGGGTACCCACCCCTCACCTGGCCGAGGCGCCGCCCGTGAGATCTAGGAGGGGCCGCCACGCTGCCCGCGGCGACCCGGAAGTGCTGCAGGCTAGGCGGAAGTTCCGCCCCGCCCCGGAGCAAGAAGAAAGGTCCAGCGGTAGGAACTGCGAGGCTCCCCAAGAAAAGGGAGAGCCCCGCAACCGGAGACGAGACCCGCCTCCACAGCCTCGCTGCCTGAAAGAGGAGCCGCCGCCTGGAAGAGCGGGCGGGGCTCCAGAGAGAAACAGAGAGCCGTGGTGATCCGCGTAGGAGTCCCGGCAGCAGGGAGACGCCGCAGGGACCCAGCGCGACGTCGGAGCCCCCGCAGTAGAGCCCGGTGAGTGGGGACAGGCGAGGGAGAGCTCCAGGCATGTCAGTAGAGCCTGAGAGGCTCCACTAGTTGTGTGGTGACTGAGAGTGGCCCCGGTTTGCAAAGGGCTGCTCCCCCGAAGTGCTGCACCTTGGTTTACAACCCCCGAAGGTTCTGGGGGCAATTGTCTTTTTTTAGTCCCCAGGAGGGGGACTCCAGCAAAGCGGGGGCATCCCCTCAGAGTCCACGAGGGACTCCAACAAGCCGCACCTTTGTTTGCCTAGAGCCCAGAGAGGCTCTTGAAGGCCACATTCATTTCTACAAGCCCAGAGAGGCTCAGTTGGCACCCTTTCTCCGTGGGAGAGCGGCCCCGGAAGGCAGGGGGCTGCTCCCACCTGCCCCACATTTGCCAGGAGGCCACAAGAGGCTCCTGAGGGCCAAGTCATTTGTGCAGAGCCTACGAGGCTCCAGCATTGGCCCCATCATTGTTCTACAGCTGCCCAGCACTTAGTGGGCAGCTGCTACGTTTAGGCCCCCCTGACTTTGGGACACAGGGCATCCTAGCCCCAACAAGGCCAGTTGGCCTAGGGACTGCCACAGGTTGTGGCTAATGTGATTTATGCACAATTGTTCTTTCCTGCACCTCTGAATGTTTTTATGCATCATATGCCTTGTTCTGACACCTCTGAATGTGTTTTGATGCTTCATGTGCCTTGTTCTTACACCGCTGAATGTATGTTTATGCATCATGTATGTTTATGCATCATGTGTTTTCCTTCCCTACACCTCTGAATGTGTTGTGATGCATCCTGTGTAATGTGCCTATACCCCTAAATGTATGGTGATACTTAGGTGGTTGTTTTTCTCCTATTACAGGTGTTGCTAGTGAGGTCCCAGTTCCCTGCGTGACATTCTCCTAAGGTGGTTAGGGTTGCGTAGGTGGTACTTACCGGTTACCAGTGGTTACTGGTTGTGTGCTTTATGTTATATTTTGTGCTACAGTGATTATTATTATATGTGCTATGTGCTAATTATAATTCCTACAAGTGCTAGTTCTACCAAGTACTAAGTCCAAAAGTGCATATTCCTGACGGTGGTCCATGTGGCCCTGTCTTGTTCATATCCCCTGTAAATTCTGCCGGTGCCTGTTGGCACATTTTAAAGTGTGTGTTTTTATCTAATGTGTTTTGGTGTAATACAAAGGCTATTTTTATATATAACCTTGTGTGGAGTTTCCTTTGTGGTGGGCCTTGGGTGTTGTTGCTGGGGGTGCGTGCGCAATTTCTTTACACATCGCCTCTGAGATAAGCCTGACTGCTCATGCCAAGCTACCAAGAGGGTGAGCAGGGGTTGTCTTGGCAGGTAACTTCCTTACCCTGACTTAGGAATGGTGGTTTCTGCCTGGCTTTGGCGCAAGCCTTAGCCAACCAGAAATCCCATTTCTAACAGTAAGGCATCACATCTCCCGCTGTGATCTTTGGATTCCCTCCTTGTTGTACAGCACCTACTCACGTTACTTGCACAAGAGTCCAAAATAAATCAAACTAGCACAAAATGCATTACTGTATTTGTATGTACCCAGATTCTAATACATTTGTGAGGTAAAATGTCTTCAAATGCCACAGTATCCTGCAAACTCTACCCATCCACACACTGGGATCTTAGTCCGGCTGTGGACACACATAGATCACTAGACAGCCAAAACTACATACATGGATAGCAATACTCACCCGTGATGGTTACTAACTGCAGAAGATGGTGTTTGCTTGAAATACTGCAATGACAGACAGTCATAGAAGAGTGTGTGAGGTGTCAAGAGCATGGCGAATATGTAGGTGTCCACGGAGGGAGCACCAGGATCTGTGTAATGAGGTATGAGAACTAGCAGCCACATGCTGTTGTACTGTGGATGTGAAGATTGATGGCCTGGCCAAGGGTGCCAAGACGGACTGTGGGCAATGGGGTGTTAGACGGTAGACGTCCATATCATTTATTTTGCCTGGGTCTGTGGAGTGCTGACTGAGTGTGGCTGAGGAGTATGAAGGTGAGCCTGCATTTGACTGTGGATGGTCAGGTGGCAGTAGCAGGGGATGTTGAGGATGAGGTGTGTGCATGCACCCTGGATATCCACAAGTACTCCGGAAGTCAGGTTCTTGTTCCTGTGTAGAGGTTGTTGCTGTAGTTGGGCTGGCTGGTGTTGTGGACGGCAACCAGGCTGAACACCACCTTGCCAACAGACATCACCATAGCCATACCAAAAGGCAATGACAACTCCCGTAAACACCGCACCTACAGAGTGGTAGGAGGAATTGCCATCATCCACATTAACACTCCCAGAGTCACTACCAACACCAATGACACCCTCCCCACCTCCTAGCACATGCATTCACAGATCCACACCAACACCACCCTCAGAGGAACACTCATCTACAGACCACCTGAAGTACCACCACTATTCATCGACTCCATCGCTCACCTTATCAGCACGCACGCCCTCGCCTACACGGATTACATCCTCCTTGGGGAAATTTACTTCCACCGTCATAACAACAATGACGCAAACTTAACCGCCCTGATGGACAACCTTGCCAACCTTGGATTACAACAACTCATGACAACCCACACCCACACCGCTAGACACACACAGGACCCCATCTTCTCTGAAACTCCACACGTCTCATCCAACAACACCACCTAACACCACTGGACAGACCACAGAAGCATCCACTACACCTTCAGGAAACCCACCACACCCACGGCACACCGACCATGTTACGCCGCCGCTGGTGCAAGCTCACCGAGGACTAACTGACAGCCACCCTTGCCCTGGGACCACAAGCCTACCCCACCTACCCCCACAACGCTGCCATCTGCCTCAAACAGTAGATCAAAGACTGCGCAGACACCTTCACCCAACTCAAGTCCTCTGCCACCTAACACAAAAACATAGTTGCCGCATGGTTCACCAAAGACCCCAGGACCTCCAAGTGCACCTGTCGGACGCTGTAGAGTAGCACGCACTGCAAACAATCCCCAGAAAGCTACAACGCACAAAAGAGTGCCACCCGCAGACACCACCAACTCATCAGGACCGACAACAGGACAGCCATCAAGGACCGGCTAGACAGCAACACACACAACAGCAAATAGCACATCAACATCGCTATTCAACTCTCAAAAGCCAAATACAGCGCCAACGACATTCCACCATCACAAGACCTGGTTGACTCACTGGCCAACTTCGTAAGATCATCGACATCCACAACAGCTTCTACTCCACTAGCCCCACATCCACAACCGAGACCACCCCCCCATGACCAACACCGACAAAATTCACCTGATTGCCTGCTACAACGTCAGCAATGAAGACACCATCATGAGCAAGGACTACATTCACTCTGGATCCCCATCTGACCCATGGCATATCCACATTTCCAACCAAGCCAGATAAGCCATCTCACCCCTTCTCCGTAAAAATATCCTACATCTCCTTCGAGACAACAACCTTCACTGGGAGCTTGGAGAATGTCGTGATCACCGCCTTACTGAATAAACCTAAGGTGGACCACAAATACCTCTCGAACTTCCTGCCCATCTCCCTGCTCCCCTTCCCAGAAGAAGTCAAGTAGAAGATTATCAACAGACAGCTGACCCGCTACCTCAAAGACAACAACATCATAGAACCAACCCAGTCTGGATCCTACATCAACCAGAGCACGGACACCGCCCTCATTGCCGCCACCAACAACATCAGCATCCTCATGGACAAAGGAGAAATAGACGCCCACATCCATCTGGACCTATCAGCAGACTTCCACACGGTCTCCCAAGGCACCCTAACAGTACGCATCCATGACGCAGGAATCAAAGAGAGTGCCCTGGTCTGGACCACATCCTTTGCCACCGGCAGAACACAGAGCATCTGCCTCCCACAGTACTGTTCCAAGACCACTGACACCATCTGCTGCGTCCCACAGGGTTCATCCCACAGCCCAACGGTCTTAAATATCCATATGGCACAACTCACCCCTGTGGCACAACAACAGAGCCTCAATATCATCTCCTACGCCAATTACACCCAGCTGATCATATCCCTCACCAAAGACCCACACACTGGCAAAATCTACCTCCACAGAGGAATTAAGGCTGTTGCAAAATGGAGTAAGGACAGCAGGCTGATGCAGAATCCTGACAAATCGGAGGTACACATCCTCGGCCCCACCTGCTCAGCCTGTGACAACTCCTGGTGGCCAACATCGCTAGGAACAGCACCATAACCCACCAAACACGCACACAACCTGAGGGGGCATCCTGGATTCCTCACTCCCCATGAACAAGCAGGACAACGCCATTTCTGCTTTCTGCTTCAACACCCTCTGAATGCCCTGCAGGATCTTATAATGGATCACCTCAAATACACACAAAACAGTCACCCTGCCCTTCCCCACCAGCTGACTTGAGTAAGGGAACACCATCTACGCAGCTACAACAACCAAACTCCTGAGCCTGCTGCAACGCATCTAGAACTCCTCGGCACATCTGATCCTCCTTTGCTACAACCTGGCCACATCACACGACACCTGAGAGGCCTGCACTGGCTCCCTGTCAACAACAGCATCGGCTTCAAACTCCACATCCACGCACACAAAGCTCTACACCACGCAGGACCAGCATACCACAACCACAGACTCAGCTTCTACACACCCACCCGCAGCCTCTGCTCTACCAACCATGCTCTCGCCACTGTCCCTCACATCCGTAAAAACACGGACAGTGACAGATCATTCTCCTACCTCGACTCAAAGACCTGGAACACCCACCCTATAAGTCAACGACAGACCCAGGACCTGCTGCCCTTAACAATACTTCTCAAGCCCAGGGTGTTATGATCAGTATTAGCCCCTCCCAGTGCATTGAGACCGTCATGGGTAGGTGGTGCGTTTAACTAATGAATTTATTGATTGATAGATGGCTTAGTCAAATTTTGTGTGTAGGATAGGAGAGCTGTAGATGATAGCTACAATGAGGCTGGTCAGGATGCTGGTGTGAAACTGGCTGTGCAGATGTTTGACAATGCAGAGTGTGTCCATGGTGTTGGATGTGACTCTGAGGGTGTACTCCGTTAAGTCTGACCAATCATAATCCTAGATTGGGTGTGTGATCCCTGTGGGATTTTGACAATCCGTCTGTGATGGCTAGGCAGAAGTGATGTTCTGAGGTTGCGTACTACTACGTTACAGCATTGGAGGCGATGTGTGGTGGTGTTGTGTCAACGAGGTAATACACTACAACGTGGTGCTGCTGGAAGTAGTGTGTGTGCTGTACGAGGCACATGACCTGGTTGTACATACAAGCACTGTTAAGTGTGGCTGCGTCGTGTTGTCAGTATGAGTTGCACACATAGCCTGAGAGGCTGTCATGGGTGTCTTTGTGGTAGCGTGTTACCAGGTGGATGCATGTCTGGTGTACACTGTGTGGAGGTTGGCTGGGGCATGAGTCTGTTGTGTCACATGTGTCATTCAATCAAAAGGAGCCCAAGGGGGAACAAAGGGAAAATTCCGCCCCCATTCAGACACTGTTCAACAGCAAAAAGGCCTAACCCACCTCACACCAAATTCCTTACGACCAATGGCAGAATTACATGGCCAATTTATGCTACTGCCTCAGATGTGTACCTTGACACTAATCCATAGGGTCATGGTGTGTTTCACGTTTACATAAAAATTACACCAAGGTCTGATCCCACTCTAAAAATTAAAAATAAAGTGAGCAAAGAGAGAGTGCCTCACGGTAGCAACACCCGAGGGGGTTCCTGACAGACAATTGCCAGTTTACCCAGTTCTCATCATCGGCCACTCTCTCTTCGTGTGAGTAAAGAACGAAAAGGAAAATACAAATAGTGATTCCCTAACTAATATAAATATGGTGCACAAATAAACAACCACTATGTCCCCTCATATCAATTAAGGTGAAACTAAAGTGTGTGTGCACCTGGAACCCCTATGATAGCCAAAGACAATCGGCCACCACTGATAAAAAGGGGAGGGACTTGCTAGCTAAATGACTTTCTACTGATGCTGTCACATGTGTCATCAAATGAGCTGAGTGTCTTGCAGTGTGCATGTTGCAGGTGCTGACGGACATGCCTTTGTCATGGCGGTTGTGCAACAGTGGCACAGACAAGCTGCGGCATGCTTCAATAATGGATGGATGGATGGATGGAGGAGTATCTCATAGGTGTGTGTGTGGCTGGATTGGGCCACGCGGTGCAGCTTTGTGGCTGGGGATGCTGCAGCCTGGAAGAGTTAACACATGACGGCAGAAGGGGCAATAGAACATGCTAAACAGGCACACAACCCAAGGATTCTTTCGATGCAATAAGTCACATGTGTATGTGAGCCTGGAGTGGCTGGTTACCCATGGGTCACTGCCTGAAAACGTGTTAACATTCACCAATCATCACGGCCACAGGACGAGTTACCATAATGCCAAGTGGGGCACAGGACACACTGCGTCAGCAGCTGTAGCCTGCACGTTGTGTGTAGCAAGCAACAGAACACATACACAACCATGTACATCATGCACAATATGGCCCATTAGCCATTACGAACAGCATGCTTGTTGTCACTGTACACATAACCACATATGAACAATCATTGTAAACAATGCCATATAGAACGCATGCAGACTGGAAAGATAACAGCGGTGACAGGAATGAGGCACAATGTACTGTGTGAAACACAGTTCCTACACAATAGGATTAAGTTAGTTGCAAGGCCATGCTGCATCAGCCAATTTACATGCCCAGTGGCATTGCTCTGACGACAATAACACTCATTCAATGATGTTACCTGTAATGCTGGTGATACACTCTCCACACAACTGCCAGGGACTGTCCGTACCTGTGATCATCAGAGTGGTGTGATGCTGGAAGGGTTACATCTCCCAATATCCCCTTGGTCTGACTACTAATGACAGATACATTAGGGCGATCAGGCGAGGGATGGTGAGAATGGGAACTGCAGGGAGGGAGACCTGAAACAAAGCAAACCAAGCATAAAGATTCCATACTTTTTGTTACAGATTCACAGATTACCTTGGCACCTAGACTGTACCACTCACACCTGTGTAGTGTAACCACTGCCACTGTGTCCTATTACTGATCACAGATCTTGCAATGAGACAAGATCAGATCCTTCAAAATGGAACATGTATGACGCTCACTAGGCTGCTACAATGCAATTAGATCCATGCAGTCATGAACGACATCACAGTGTATGATTGATGCTCACTATCTCAGTAATTGTGACGTACTGTAGTGCAAATGACACAAAGCCAACAATCCGTAGTCAGCCCTGTGAATCAGTAAGGGTCATGAAGGGAAAGTAGACATCACCCGCAAGAGCCGTAAGCAGCTCCTCAAATGAGGAAGGAAATAACCTAAACAACAGGAAGCCCCATAGGGGCCAGTCATTACCTCTTGCAACTGTGCCTTACTATGCTAGACAGGACAAGCATGTGTAACCAAACTCAACAGCGAGTAAATAGGAACAATGCAAAAAGATACAACCCTACCGTGACCAGGATATGCTGCATGGCAGAAGAGATTTCAGGCAATGACCTCACCGGACTGTTGCCACATAAGTGTGAACATTTGCTACAGCCCAACGTTGTGATGTAATCAGCGCAACATACCTGGTATCATGAAAATGGAAAGTTAACATCAACTTACTGAGAAGGCTAGCGAAGCAGTGTTCTCCACCGGCACTGGGGTAGCGACATGACAGTGACATGACATACTGCCACAAGGGGCAATGCATCCATGCAAACAGACTCACAGGACAGTTGACAGAACATGTGGGACATACACTGGCCCACACCGGCACAACATGGTTCACAGGAAATCAAACTGTACCGGCCCACAAGGTTGAGTGGATGATTCAGACACATCCTGCTGCACACAGTGAGGCTGCAATTCTCCACAGAGCCTGTGTTTGTGATGTCACACACAATGGCAACCTGTGCCATCCGCAATGTGTCAGGGTCAATGTTAACACACATTGATGCATTCACCAAAGTCAAAACTCTACTACAGATGACTGTCAAGAAAGGTGACTGTCTTGTCATGGGAGTGGCGCAACATGAAATTTGATACATGGTAATGTGACATGTTTGTATGGGCCTACAACATGCGCATGAACAGTTTATAAACTGCCTGTTTGGAATCCTTAACCAAACTGACATTTCCACATGTCTGTGCAGGGTACGCAGATTCATCCGACGTTGCTATCATCAAGAGGAATTGCAGGAGGACCAAGATGACACGAACAGACAACAGGCAGGGCGACCTGAAAAGGACAGGCACACAAGGGGTCACGTACTGATATATTCATTCAGACATGGTCATGTACAATACACTAACAATGTAGTACACTTGTACATTCCAACTTCAATCATTGCGCTCATGTGTGTGGCATGACATCGTCACTTGTGTGACACTGCACCACAAACATCAAAGTGACATTGTATACAGTCTGCTGGACACACAGTATGCTACACATGTCACTCTATGGTAGTAGCTTGCACACTATTTTACAGGTACTCACCGTTATGAGAAAAAGTTGCGTATGAGCTGACTCCGGATATCATCCTCCTCCTCCTCATCGCTAGCATCCTGGCCAAGGCCTTCGTCCTCAACGGGTGGATGGTCCTCATCATCAGGATACAGGATGAGTGGCACGTCCCCCTCCACTGCCATGTTGTGCAGCATGCAGCACACGGTGAAGATGTCACACACCTTGAGCGGGGAGTATGGTAGGGATGTCACTCTATGGTAGTAGCTTGCACACTATTTTACAGGTACTCACCGTTATGAGAAGAAGTTGCGTATGAGCTGACTCCGGATATCATCCTCCTCCTCCTCATCGCTAGCATCCTGGCCAAGGCCTTCGTCCTCAACAGGTGGATGGTCCTCATCATCAGGATACAGGATGAGTGGCACGTCCCCCTCCACTGCCATGTTGTGCAGCATGCAGCACACGGTGAAGATGTCACACACCTTGAGCGGGGAGTATGGTAGGGACCCACCTGTCTTGTCGAGACAGCTGAACCGGCTCTTCAGGAGTCCAAACGTACGCTCGATCACACGCCTGGTCTGGCCGTGTCCATTATGGTAACGCTGGTCTGCGGTAGTTCTGGGGTTGCGTAGTGGAGTCATGAGCAACGGCGTGTTCGGATATCCGGCGTCTCCTACAACAATACATCATGTCAATGAGTGTGCAATAAGAAGGCATGAGAGAGCTAAATTACATTGAGACATACATGAGAAACAATGTTTACCCACCAACAAGACATGCCCGATGGTTGCGCAGCTGCAGCATCATCTGTGGTACCCTGCTCCGCCTCATGATGAATGCATCGTGGCATGATCCTGGAAAACGTGCACAAACATGGGTAATCATCATGTTAGCAAGACACACCGCCAGGGCATTTATGGAGTGGTAATGTTTCCTGTTGTGGAAGGCCTGCTCCTGAGCCTGTGGTGGCACCAGTCCAACATGTGTCCCATCAATGGACCCAATTACATGTGGTATGTGTCCCAGGGCATAGAATGCACCATTGACATTGTTCAACTCTTGTGGAGAAGGGAACTTATTGAATTCATCAATGTGCTGCAACATAGCAGCTAAGACACCACGTAGGACATGGCTGAACATGGTCTGGGACATCCCCCCCACATCACCTATGGTGAATTGGAACGTACCTGTGGCAAATAAATGTAGGGCCGCCATCACCTTTACCTTGGGTGTCAGTGCAGTTGGATACCTGTGTCGCGGTTGTAGATGTGGTTCCAGCCTGTCCTTCAAATTCTGAATCAACTCCTGAGGGAATCTGTAGCGTTGGATGCAATCACGTTCCCTCAGGGCATCCAAGTCAGTCAATGGCTTTGGCAGAGGGGGTGCCCTGCACGACATGTGTGGGTAAAAAGGTGTAAAACTGTCAGCAAACAACAATTACAATGTACATAGCACAATCAACACTGCTTAAACACATGAAATCACTTATGAATCTGCCGTGGGCTATACATCATGGACACTTATGCCAGCTAGTTGGCACTCCTACAACAAAACTGATTCCCCTGTTGGCTGTGACATGGACATGACATACACACAAATGATCATCTGGGCATGTCTGAGTTAGCAGACCAATGTATTGCGTCAGTGACACACGTCACGTGACCTGCATGAGAAGGTGGTCAACACATCCAGACAGCTGACTGCAAGGAACACACCCACGTCACATGTGCTATATATTTTACATTTCAGTGATATTGTGCATGAGTTGTGCATTTTACAAAACTACACCACAGCCATCCTCTGAATGCAGATCTGTATGTCTGTGGCCAAATGATCTATGATGCCATCACACGCATGAGCTGTTGAAATGCCCCTGTGGCATAGTGTACGTACATGTGAGACGCTTGCAATCACGACACAGACCCATCATAGATGCACCTAAAGAGGATTACGTTTACCTGATACAAACAGCATGTCCAATATATTACATTGTCACACAGGGTCATGCAGAGCGTCAATTGGTAAAGTGAGACAGTGCCCCTGTCCCTGGCATCATGTGACAGATGCCTGTAATGAAGAGTGTGCCATCACAGTGTTCATGCGAATAACAACATGTTCATGATGTTACTCATGTGACAAGTGTCAAGGTAATGTGAACCACATAGTGGCCCATCACAAATGTCATATCTCCCCAGCCCATCACACATCAACTGTGCCACTAGATCACATGCCCTCTGCTATATAACTGTGTGCCACACCTAGGGCCTGCTCATGTAAGTATGCCATGCCAACACATACATGGACATCCTCATAATGACCTCACACCCACATCCCTGCCATGTGTTTTCCTGTTATCACTATAGTAATGGTGCCATGCGTGAGCTTGTGGAATGCACTGTACACATGCATTCACTAGAGCATGTGAGATGTCCAGTACCCCACTGGTGCGTGTGTGTGTGGTTACGGGTCGTCTCACCGTTGCATTGTGGCCATACGCGTGTGGAGCGTACCCCACTGGTGCGTGCATGTGTACGGGTCGTCTCACCATGGCATTGTGGCCATACGCAATACAAGTGTGGAGCGTACCCCACTGGTGCGTACGTGTGTACGGGTCGTCTCACCATTGCATTGTGGCTATACGCGATACAAGTGTGGAGTGTACCCCACTGGTGCGTGCATGTGTACGGGTCGTCTCACCATTGCATTGTGGCCATACGCGTGTGGAGCGTACCACACTAGTGTGTGCGTGTGTACGGGTTGTCTCACCATTGCATTGTGGCCATACGCGTATGGAGCGTACCCCACTGGTGCGAGCGTGTGTACGGGTCGGCTCACCATTGCATTGTGGCCATACGCGTGCGGAGCGTACCCCACTGGTGCTTGCGTGTGTACGGGTCGTCTCACAGTTGCATTGTGGCATATGCGATACAAGTGTGGAGTGTACCCCACTGGTGCGTGCGTGTGTACGGGTCGTCTCACCATTGAATTGTGGCCATACGTGTGTAGAGCGTACCCCACTGGTGCATGCGTGTGTACGGGTCGTCCCACCGTTGCATTGTGGCCATACGCGTGTGGAGCATACACCACTGGTGCGTGCGTGTGTACGGGTCGTCTCACCGTTGCTTTGCGGCCATACGCAATACAAGTGTGGAGCGTACCTCACTGGTGCGTGCGTGTGTACGGGTCGTCTCACCATTGCATTGTGGCCATACGCATGTGGAGCGTACTCCACTGGTGCGTGCGTGTGTACGGGTCATCTCACCATTGCATTGTGGCCATACACGTGTGGAGCATACCCCACTGGTGCGTGCGTGTGTACCGGTCGTCTCACCATTGTATTGTGGCCATACGCGTGTGGAGCGTACCCCACTGGTGAGTGCGTGTGTACGGGTCATCTCACCATTGCATTGTGGCCATACGCGTGTGGAGCGTACCCCACTGGTGCGTGCGTGTGTATGGGTCATCTCACCATTGCATTGTGGCCATACGCATGTGGAGCATACCCCACTGATACGTGCGTGTGTACGGGCCATTTCACTATCGAAAACTGGCGTTTGCAACGAATCACGCACCGTACTTGTGTGTGGATGCCTGAAAATACATAGGGAACACCTAGGGGACGAGTAGAATGCCCAGAATGCAGGCTGGTTGTCAAGGAAACAGAGATTTGTGTGTGCCTCAGGTGTCCTGCAAAATTCAGATGGCCAAAACTATACAATGTTGCAATGTTTGTTGTGTAGCTAGAGCTAAAATTTTAAACCATACAAATGTGTGTCAGGGCCTTATGTGGAATGGGATTGGATGAAACATAGGATGCAAAGTAATCTGCCCTATCACACTGTCTTCCTGAGACTGACAGCCCCTCAGCAGCACAGATTTAAGGCTGCATGTGGCTGTGAGAGGGCACTTGCCTACACAACATTGGAGTGGACAACACTGCTGCTGTCTCTGCATTCCCTGGACCCTGATTTTGCTGAGCATGGAGAGGGTACCTGCATTCAGTGAGGAGGAGAACCAGGCCCTGCTGGATGCCCTCCTACCTAACTACAGCAAGCTGTATGGGAAACCAGGGGATCAGGTGAGTGATGAATGTGTGAGTGTCACTGCAGCCATTGTGTTTTTATGGGACTGAGAGATGCAATGTACTTTGGAGTCAGTGACTGGTGTGTACATTAAGATATCTACCATGCAGTGAATGATGTAGCTAAATAGTGTTTACTGCTTACCGGCATTGTGCTAAGTGCATTCACTAGAGCATGTGTGGTCTGCTGAGAGTTCTTAGGTGTAGAGGGATATGTGCTAGCATGTCACGTGCTGTACACCACCCTGCAATAGCATATCTTGTTCAGTTTTAGCCATGCTCAGTGAGTGGCTTGCAACCCTTAGGGCATCTATTGCCTTTCAAAGGCATGTAGTGCATTGGTGTTTGCTCACAGGCCACATTGACATGAACAATGATGCAAGTCCTGTCAGCATCCTCTGCCCTGTTGTCATCATCAAAGTGGTGCAAGTGTGTGTCTTTGGGACATGGTGCAGGTGTACTGATGTAATTTCACTTTGTCTTCCTGACAGGTATCTGCCCATGAGAAGGGGGACATCTGGCTGGACATAGCCAGTGCTGTCAGGGATGTCAGGTCTGAGGGGGACCCTCACCGCAGGATCCGGAACATCAGCAAAAGGTGGCAGGACATCCGGTGCTGGATCCCCCGTATCGCCCGGGTGCCGCTGAAGCTTGAAGCTCCACGCCGGCATGGCGGCACACGTCACTTCACCCCCAACCTGCTCCGGGCCCTGGCCGTCGTTTTCCCTGACCTCCATAGGCAGTTGCAGGAGGGACAGCAGCAAGGAGGGTAGGTACATGTCTGTTTGTTGTCATGTGTGTCACATGCTACCTACAGTGTTTGGAAGCCTGGTAACACTCCCACAGTTGGGGTGGTCTGGTCAGACAGGCACTTTATGCATTGTCATTTCAATGCCCCATATTCAGCAGATGCTCTTTTACATCCCTTCCCCTCCTCCACATTTGTCCCCTGCTTTGGTTATTTCGTTTTTGAGCATGTCCTCCTAGGGTGAAATGTATTAGTATGCATATTGCTTAGCACATCATCATGTTGGAGGGGGGTCTGTGACACTTGTTGGTACCTTAACTGTTCCACGACCTGTGCACTCTGGTCGCCCATCATGATATTTTGACACTGATCATGAGTCTCAACATGGAGTTCTGCACGGGTCTGCATCAGTGGCCTTTGTCCCTGGTATGCTTTGTATTTCTCATGTGTTAGCTACATGTGCACACTGTCCATGTATACAAAATTTGGCTTGTGCATACTCACACTGGGCAGTGCATGTGTGCATATTCACAAGAAATGTTGCAGGTTCTTTGGGACTAATATTGATGTGCAGCCACACAATGTGACCTTGGCTTACGTAATCTAGCTTCCCAGTTATTGAGAACCAGATTCTGAGTTTTCACTACTTGGGCTGTATTACTCACATTGACGGAGTGATTGGGGTGTGGTGCATGGGAGGTGTGATGGGCCTGCCTGTTTAGCCTTGTCAGTGGTGTGCTGAGTATGTTATATCTGAAGTGGACTTGTCACTATGCACTTAGCCTGTGCTGCTGGACAATGTAGTCATTGTAAGATTTACAGGCAATGTTATTGGCTCACAGAGATGATTGTTCCACATAATTTTATGCTTTATGTATGTATTGGTGGTGTTTTACAAACAAAAAGGGAGGAACCCTACTATTTGACAATAGGGACAGGGTAAGAGAGTGCAAAAGTAAGTGAGCGTCCCTCAAAAATAATTCTTAGAATTGTATCTTCACAGGGGCAGATGACTGTCGAATCATCTATTGATTTATAATGGTTCAGACAATTATTACAAACAGATGAAATCAATCAAAGGTCACAACAATGAATAATCATAAAATCAAAAGATACTCTAAAAATAGAAACATAAACAAATTTTATTATCTTATTTCGTACATTCGGTTCAGAGTAGCTAGTTTAAAATTTCACATGTACAAACATATTAAAAATCATAACTATCATATGATCAATACAATTCTTGGTGTTTACAATAAGCATTAAAAACCAGGCAAATAAAAGTACACATGAAAACAAGAAAACATTTGTCGACGCAGCGTTTCGGTGTCTTTCCTACTATATACACCTTCTTCAGGACTGTTTTGTACAAGAAACAATATTTACAATTAATATTAACAACAATTGTTGGTGACCACATGTTTGTTGACATCTGCGAGCAAAACAATTATTTTGTCTGATATCCACCTGTCTAAAAAATCAGCACTTTAAGATGAGTTAAAATAAAGTCTTCCATTAGTTGGGCAAACGATATCATATCTAATCTCTTATGTTTTATGTCCATTAACTGCCCACAATGAAGGATTGGACTATACATTTATTTACAGCAAGAGTCCTCCATCAACAGTAAGTTTTAATCATTTTTCAAATTAAACATCTATACAGCGAAAACAAAAAATTCAATGATAAAAAGAATTGCTATTCTAGATTTCATATAGAGAAGCTATCTACATTCGACCTTTTTATTGATAGAGGTATGTTTAAGAAAATATATCGCTGTATAGATGTTTAATTTGAAAAATGATTAAAACTTACTGTTGATGGAGGACTCTTGCTGTAAATAAATTTATAGTCCAATCCTTCATTGTGGGCAGTTAATGGACATATACCATAAGAGATTAGATATGATATTGTTTGCCCAACTAATGGAAGACTTTATTTTAACTCATCTTAAAGTGCTGATTTTTTAGACAGGTGATTTCAGACAAAATAATTGTTTTGCTCGCAGATGTCAACGAACATGTGGTCACCAACAATTGTTGTTAATATTAATTGTAAATATCGTTTCTTGTAGAAAACAGTCCTGAAGAAGGTGTATATAGTAGGAAAGACACCGAAACGCTGCGTCGACGAATGTTTTCTTGTTTTCATGTGTACCTTTATTTGCCTGGTTTTTAATGCTTATTGTAAACACCAAGAATTGTATTGATCATATGATAGTTGTGATTTTTAATATGTTTGTACATGTGAAATTTTAAACTAGCTACTCTGAACCGAATGTACGAAATAAGATAATAAAATTTGTTTATGTTTCTATTTTTAGAGTATCTTTTGATTTTATGATTATTCGTTGTTGTGACCTTTGATTGATTTCATCTGTTTGTAATAATTGTCTGAACCATTATAAATCAATAGATGATTCGACGGTCATCTGCCCCTGTGAAGGTACAATTCTAAGAATTATTTTTGAGGGACGCTCACTTACTTTTGCACTGTATTGGTGGTGTAACACAATTTTAGCTTGGTGTCCACACTACTATATTCACATTTCCCATGTGGTTGCGGATGTGTCAAGCATGTATCAATGTTTTTCACATTCACAATTGTAGGCACATTAGCTTTGCCTTTTTCTGGATTTTGTACATGTGTGCCACTTCACTTGACAGCTAGTGAGTGTTATGTGCTAGCAACTGTATGGTCTGGGGATAGATGCCCCTGTGAGGAGTTTCAATAAAGGTCAGGGTTTTTACCATCACCTCTCTGTTGCACACTCTGCCCCCAAGTTAAAACATGGTCATGTGCTAATCTGCCTGTCCAAGTGCCTTATGGGAACAGTCTAGCCATAATTGTCAACCCATGCCTTCCCTGGACTGGTAACAAGGTTCCTGCAAACACTTTCTGGCATTACAGCCGTCTTCAGCCATGCTTGTTTGTATACACATCTGTGTTTCACACAAGCCTGGCTCTAGACAGCTGTGATGCCAGTGAGAGGTGATGGAAAACTTGTTTCAGGTCGAGGGATGGCATCACATGGCAGTTCGGGCAGGACTGTTCCCATGTGGCACAGGGTAAAACAGATGTGTACATTACCATCTCTGGCCTTGGGTGGCAGAGTGGGCAACTGGACGGTGATTGCTCAACACCTATCCTGTTGACAGGCAGTGGCTCATCATTGGGACTGTCATCCAAGTAGTGGCCTGGTCTGTTACTTGTATCTTTGTATACAATGAGTGTTGTGTCTATTACAATTGCGCATTACCAGATTTATATATGTGCAGAGTTATGTGGCATGTGACTCATGATGCATGCCATGATTAGAAATGTCCCCTAATTATTTGTTGCTGATATGTATGATGTGTACAGGTGACTGATATATTTTTCATTTTCTCGTTGCCAACAGCATCATCACCACAACCTGGAGGAGACACAGGCACAGACTGGATAGAGGGACCCAGTAACAGTGCCACCAGCTTTGAGGAGTTGGAGGGAGGCAGTGGCACAGAGGGTGAGAGGAGTCAGGCGGCCGGACCTCATGAGCACGACACCTCATACCATGCGGACGGCTCAGATTCTGACTCCCAGGAGGAAGGGGAATATGCAGCAATGCCATCTACAACAACTATGGCTGTCCCCTCCTCCTCAAGACCCAACTCCACCCTCCCAGTTGTTAGGGTCCCTAGGGTCCGTGCTACCCCCGTGTCTCCTTTGTCCCCGGCACCACAGCCCCTGCTCCTGTCTCCCCTGCTGCCCTCAGTGCAGAGTCTGTGGACCTGCTCCGGCAGATCCAAGTTGGCCAGAGGTCAATGCTAACTGTCCTCCATGGCCAAACACATATCATGACACAGTTGTTGTCATACATGGAGGGCATGTCAGCAGCCATGTCTGGCCAAAGTCGGAGTTTGGCAGCCATAGAGTCTTCACTGATGGCAGCACTGTCCATCCTGCAGCGTCAGCCCCCCCTCCTTCAGACCCATCCACATCACCCTCTCCTATACCTGTCCAATGTACACGCAGACGCCACAGGTCAGACACCACAACAGACACACCCAGCACACCCACACGGCAGTTGAAACTCAAATCTCCATGCACCCAATCTCAAGGGGAAGTAGGCACACCCACAAGGAGAGGGGACAGACATCACACATGCATCCACAGACACACGACACCTGACTCACAGCCCTCTACCTCCACCCCATTGAGTCCCCGGGTTCAGGTAGTAGTTTGTCCGAACTGGCAGCAGTGTGCAGCGCAGAATATCTGTCAACCTTTTGTGCTGCACCGTCCACTGTGGAGGAATCCAGCCCACCTGCACCCACTACACCTACCCTTCCCGCTCCTGTCCCTGCGGTGCCGGACCCTGACTCCGATGATGCCCCCCATGTGTCCACAGACATCTGAACTCCATGTGCAGGCAAGTTTGGGTGTGTCAACATCCACAATGCCCGCCACCACTGTTCGGGACATTTATTTGGACTGGCAATTGGCCTTTTGTGAGCCTGGACTCATTACTTGCATATTTTACATTGTTTGGCTGAATAAAGCTTTTCATATTCCATTCAGAAATTTTGCTTTTCAGGAAATTACTTAAGCTGCTGTGTTCCTACGAGTTGGTGTAATGTTCATTTTTGGGTATTGTGACAGATACCTATTTCATGATGGTAATGAAGTGGACCATGGCATGTTTGTGCTATCCCAATGTTGCATCACATTTTCTACATTGGTGTGTGTGCAGTTTGCAGGCAGACATTGTCCCAAATTGTGTCCCTTCCTCAGTGACACATGTGATCTGCACTACAGACAGTTACACAATTGTTGTGATGAAGTTTTTGTTGCTTCCCTATTGATTTGTAGCTTCCCTTCGGCAATGGCCATGCCTGCACACAAATCCATTCAGATAATTGGTCAGTGCCATCAATGCTCCTCACTGTGCTTGGGGTTGCAGTATGTAGTAATGCTTTCAGGGAAAACATCAAACTTTATCACACTATGCATGACAATGTTATCAGCCTTGACGTTATGATTCAGATTGTACATTTTGTACATTTGGACACACAAAATACATGTTGGTTCTTTGTGTCTTGGGGATTACTACCCTGTTACATCCATGAGGGAGTACATGTTGCACCACCTGGACATTGACATCATGTCCGATATGTACATGACACTTCATTAGTCCATTTGTGCATCATTTATTTGGTGGTCTGTTACATGACTACACACTATTGAGTCATGATGGAGGGGTGTGTGCCAGCAAACTAGACGGGTGGATATACATGTGGGATCTGACAATACACCCACATGTGGTGTGTCACCCAGTGTGTGACAGGATACCATTCTCGGTGGAGTAGGTCACTGCTGTGTGTGATGTGTTGATATGCAACTATCATGAGTGTTCCCAGTTAGGGATGTACACATACAGGCATGTACTTGCAGTATTTATTTATTTACAGACTTATACCGCGCTAGGAACTCGACTCCCTAAGGAGTATCTCCGCGCCTTTGGCAACATCTGTGAACAAAAGCCCTATCAGATGTATAGCAATTGCCCTATCAGGATTAATAATTAAACAGGAAAGTTTTTAATTTTTTCCTAAAAGGAAAATGTTCCTTACAGATTCTGATATCATGGGGGAGATTATTCCAGAGCTTTGGACCAGCAACTGACAAGGCCCTACCCCCTTGTCGGGACTTCCAGAACCTAGGGACACAAAGCAGTTCTTGATCTCCCGATCTCAAGGACCTTGAGGGGGAATAGGGAATAAACTTTTTGGTTAAGTAGTCAGGGCCTTTTCCAGTAAGGCATTTGTGAATGGTACAGCAAATTTTAAACAACACCCTCTGTTTCACGGTGAGCCAATGAAGTTTATTTAATAATGGGAATGAGGGGGTGCGGGCCGGGGCATTAAAGACAAGTCGTGCAGCTGTATTTTGCACGACTTGTAGTCTGGCAATAACCCCCTCATTGGCGGCTAGCAATAACCCGTTACAGTAATCCAGTCAGCTCAGCACGAGCGACTGAATTAGTGTTTTCCTGGTGGTATCAGGTAAGAGGGGAAATACCCGTCGTAGGAGGCCAATGACATGGAAACAGGAGCTTACTACTTGATTAGCATGATGTTTAAGGGCAAGCTCCTGATCCAGCTTAACTCCTAGATCTTTCACTACCACTTTGGGAGTAGGGACTGGGCCGAGATCCTGAGGCCACCAGTCAGGAGTCCATAACCGTTTGGCTTCCCCAAAGAGCATAACCTCAGTCTTAGAGACGTTGCACTGAAGGAAATTAGCTGCCATCCAATGTGCCACCTCTTTCATTCCCTGTGCAAAGGAGTTACGCACCTCAGGAGTCATGATTTTAAACGGGAAGAGGAGTTGGGTATCGTCTGCGTACGATACAGGGATAAACCCATGCGATCTCATGATGTTAGCTAGGGGTGCCACATAGATGTTAAAAAGCGTTGGGCTCAAGCAAGAGCCCTGTGGCACCCCCTTTGAGATCGCAACCTCCTCTGACTGGTAAGGTCCCAGTATGACTCTCTGAGTGCGATTGATGAAAAAACTCCTTAGCCAGGCCATCGCCTTGCCTCCCAGACCGATGTCAATGAGTCTGGAGGTCATGATGTCATGTGACACCGTGTCAAACGCCGCTGACAAATCTAAAAGCACCAGGACAGCGGAAAAACCCTTATCCTGAAGCATATGAAGATCGTCAGCGACGGACAGCAAGGCGGTCTCAGTACTGTGCCGGGGTCTAAACCCCGATTGGGATGGATCGAGCCCCCCCGCACTTTCGATGTATTTAGATAAGTGTCGGTTGACAAACTTCTCAGTGAGCTTCCCTAAGAAAGGGAGTAGGGAGATGGGTCTCAGGTTTGTTAGATCTGTCCACGGAATGGAGTTGTTCTTCCGTAGAGGTCTTACCAAAGCACGCTTCCAACCAAGGGGAACTTCCCCTGTGCTCAGAGAAAGATTGATCACCTGCCGAATTCCAGCCCCCAGCTCATCACTCAAAAGTGCCATCACCCGTGCTGGGATGATGTCAGAAGGGCAACCACTCTTTGTCTGAGTGATTAGGGTGGTTATCTCCTCCATTGATACCGGTGGGAATTCTGCAAGTTTATTGATCTTATTTTCTACTGAGCTAGAGAGAGGCTGAGACATGCCCTCAACAGAACCCATATTATCAACAGTGGATTTTGAGGCTAAGATCTTAGCATAAATGCCTTCAATTTTTCTAACAAAAAACTGTGAAATATTATTACACAGTTCCTGGGACGCAATCCCATCCAATTCGCAGGCCGAGGGCTTGGTAAATGTTTGTAAAATTTGGTAGAGTACTTTGGAGTTATTACCAGCTGCTGATAATTGGGCTGCGATATGATGTTTCCGCGCAGCCCGAATAGCTTTGTGGTAACGTTTTAAGGAGGTCTTATGATTTTCTTTGTCCTCTACTTTGTGTGTAACTCTCCAACGTTTCTCTAACTTTCTCGTAATGAGCTTTAACTGTCTGAGATCGTCTGTATACCACACTTCTTGTTTAGGGGCAGGCCGCAATTTATAAGTCCTCAAAGGAACAACCTGATCAATGGTTATAGTTATAGCTTCATTGAATTTAATTAATGCAGAGGTGGCATTGTCCCCACATTCAACCCAATTGGGTTCTAAATATTTCCCCCTGAAGGCCTCTGGAATTAATTTATTCCAGGGTCTTCTGACATCTGCCATAGTCCTCTGGATACCTTTTACCTTATGGTTGGAGCGGGTGTAGAATTCAATGATAGCATGATCAGTCCAATCCACCTGGTGAGGAGGAAGGCATTTTATATAAGTGGAATTACATAGCACAAGATCAAGTGTATGACCCGCTATGTGTGTAGGACCCTGATTCACTAGGTTCAAACCAAGTGTGGTCAAATCATCCAGGAGCATCTGTGCCTCGAGACATGTCGATAACTCGCTATGGACATTAAAGTCCCCTACCACAATAAAGTCAGAGTTCATCTGCATATGAGGGGCAAGAGCTTCCACAAGATGGATGGAAAAATTCCTCACGGGACCAGGGGGTCGGTAGACTAGTGCTCCTTTCCTAGATTCCCTAGAACTAGGGTTGATAGTAAAAATCAGGAGCTCCATTTGTGAGTTACAGACCGTCTCGGTAACCACCACCTCTATTTCCTGTTTAAAAACAATGGCTAATCCAAGTATGATGTTGGACATGCACACCCCTATGACTGAGCACTGCTGGGGGTCCTCTGCACCCACCCCCTATACTGTTGGGCACTGCTGGGCACTGCTGGGAGTCCTCTGTACCCACCCCCTATACTGTTGGGCACTGTTGGGCACTGCTGGGAGTCCTCTGCACCCACCCCTGTACCCTTGGGCACTGCTGGGGGTCCTCTGTACCCACCCCCTATACTGTTGGGCACTGCTGGGCACTGCTGGGAGTACTCTGCACCCACCCCCTATACTGTTGGGCACGGTTGGGCACTGCTGGGAGTCCTCTGCACCCACCCCTGTACCTTTGGGCACTGCTGGGGGTCATCTGCACCCACCCCCTATACTGTTGGGCACTGCTGGGAGTCCTCTGCACCCACCCCCTATACTGTTGGGCCCTGTTGGGCACTGCTGGGAATCCTCTGCACCCACCCCCTGTACCCTTGGGCACTGCTGGGGGTCCTCTGCACCCACCCCCTATACTGTTGGGCACTGCTGGGCACTGCTGGGAGTCCTCTGCACCCACCCCCTATACTGTTGGGCCCTGTTGGGCACTGCTGGGAATCCTCTGCACCCACCCCCTGTACCCTTGGGCACTGCTGGGGGGTCCTCTGCACCCACCCCCTATACAGTTGGGCACTGTTGGGCACTGCTGGGAGTCCTCTACACCCACCCCCTGTACCCTTGGGCACTGTTGGGCACTACTGGGAGTCCTCTGAACCCACCCCCTGTACCCTTGGGCACTGCTGGGGGTCCTCTGCACCCACCCCTATACTGTTGGGCACTGCTGGGCACTGCTGGGAGTCCTCTGCACCCACCCTCTATACTGTTGGGCACTGTTGGGCACTGCTGGGTGTCCTCTGCACCCACCCCTGTACCCAAGGGCACTGCTGGGGGTCCTCTGCACCAACCCCCTATACTGTTGGGCACTGCTGGGAGTCCTCTGCACCCACCCCCTGTACCCTTGGGCACTGCTGGGAGTCCTCTGCACCCACCCCCTGTACCCTTGGGCACTGCTGAAGGTCCTCTGCACACACCCCCTATACTGTTGGGCACTGCTGGGGGTCCTCTGCACCCACCCCCTATACTGTTGGGCACTGTGGGGCACTGCTGGGGATCCTCTGCACCCACCCCTATACCCTTGGGCACTGTTGACCACTGCTGGGGGTCTTTTCCACCCACCACTCAGATGTGACGAACCGTACCCCGAGATTTCAGACGTGTGTGCGGCACGTATCACTGTTGCAATGGTGATATGCGCTAGCGTGTGACGCACCATACTCCGAGATTTCAGACGTGTGTGCGGCACGTATCACTGTTACAATGGTGATATGCGCTAGCTTGTGACGCACCATCCCTGAGATTTCAGACGTGTGTGCAGCACGTATCACTGTTGCAATGGTGATATGCACTAGCGTGTGACGCACCGTCCCCCGAGATTTCAGACATGTGTGCGGCATGTATCACTATTGCAATGGTGATATGTGCTAGCGTGTGACGCACCGTACCCCGAGATTTCAGACGTGTGTGCGGAACGTATCCCTATAGTAATGATGATATGCGCTGGCGTGTGACCATCGTTCAGGTACTGTTCCGCTGTTGCGATGGGTTGTACTCACTGCGCCGTCGTCGGTTTCTATATATGAGGTCGTAGGCGTACAGGGCTGGGATGACACGCTCGAAGGGGTTCATGTCGTGTATGTCGCGTACCGGGGTGCAGTTCGTGTCGGACTCTGGTTTTACGGCAGTTTACAGCTCTCGCAGCAAAAGGGCCGTACGGAGTGTCGTCAACACAGAACGTACTTCCTGGTCCGGAAATGGCTGCCTATTTATGTACGGACGTAGCGTACGGCGTCGGCCGGAGTGAATTTGTATGTACTTTCTAGTTGTACGGTGTTTGGTACGAGTCGTACGGGGTGGTGGTTTGGGTTAGGATCGTACTTGCTCGTTCGTACGGGGACGTTGTAGGTTTACGATTCGTACGGGAAAAAGGCTCCGTACAGCTAATCGGAGCACTTTTTCCCGAATCGGAATCGACCCCTTGATGTCACCTCACTTTATACGTCCATCAGACATGGGGACGGCATTAGAGCCGTAGAACATTACTTGGACAAACGTCCCATGAATTGTTTGAACCACAACAGAATGATCATCGGTATGTTGAAACTATGTTTAGAACAGAATTTTTTTGTTTTCAACAACCAGATATATCAGCAAATGCGAGGTGTGGCCGTGGGGGCCTGCTTCTCTCCGAGCTTCCCGTGCCTACACATGGGGCTGTGGGAGGAGCGGGTCCTCAAGGACCAGCACAAGGTTATCATGTCTGAAAATGTTATGCTATATCTGAGATATATAGATAATCTCTTTATGGTGTGGAGGGGGTCCAAGGCCAGTGCTGAAAGCTTTGTTGAACAGCTGAATATGAATACCTTTAATTTGCAGTTTAAATCGGATATACAGAAGGAATCAGTAAGCTTTCTGGACGTAGAGGTGTTTGTTAAAGATAACAGCTTGGCAACTAGACTACACAGAAAGGCAACTGCGGGGAATACGTTGCTACATGCAACCAGTCAACATCCACGCCATCTCATTCGCAGCATCCCCTATGGGGAGATGTTAAGATTGAGAAGGATCTGCTGTTCTGACTTAGACTGTGCAAAAGCTCAGGAGGAAAGTAAGAGACGCTTCATGCAAAGGGGATACACAGAGGAAATAATAGATAAAGCTATTGATCGTACAAGGTCAATCTCAAGACAACAGGCTTTCATCCCCAAATCTAAGTCGGTAGCCTCGGAGATTAACAGTGGTCAGATACAAACAAGAGCCATTGCAACATATAACAGACAGCATTCCAAGGTTAAAAATATCTATACCAGGAATTGGAATCTAGTGAGAGGGGACCCAGTAATTGGCGGTTTGGTGGCCAACAAACCCGAGTTAACATTTCGAAGATCCCCATCTATGGCTAATGCCTTGGTAAGCAACAGCATTGACACAATAATTTCGGGTACATGGATGGCCTTGAGTAAAGGCTTCAAGAAATGTATGTCTTGCAAAGCTTGCCACTTTGGCATTAATAAGACTCACTACGTAAGTCCCTTCAAAAGTTATCTGATCCCAATCAGCAAGAGACTGACGTGTAAAATGGAGTATGCGGTCTATGTGCTGCAGTGTCTGTGTGGGCTATGCTATGTGGGCAGTACTAGCTTGCCCGCCCACAAACGGATATTGCAGCACATAAGGGCAATCTCAGGGAAAGATCAGGCCTACCCGGTGGCTCGGCATTTCGAGTCAAAGCATGATAGTGATCCCAAACTTCTCCAGTATTTTCAAATAGATACCATCCCAACCCTTAAATGGGGAAGCTAAACTGCGTCTCTTAGAGACACAATATATATTGGAGATGGACAGTAAAAGCTTGGGAGGTCTCAATGCCACTGAAGATTTGCATACCTGTCTTTAAGTAAATACTGCACTGAGATGATTTTTAACAGGGTGAACTAAATGAAGAATCAAGATAGAGCCATTTTTTCAGCATGTCTAAATATGAGGATAATTGCATCAGACTAGTAAAGCAATGCAATACGAGCTCTTATTGTAATCATTCCCCATTAATTGGGGTTGATTATATTCTAGTTTGGTCCCATAACAGACTTGGCAGCTCTTTAATACTTTATATGATTTTTTAAGTAGCACTTGCACTTATTCACTTTTTCACATATTTGTATACAGCACCTAGGGGAGGAGTTTTAATAGTAAATCAGTGAATGCGAAGTAAATTGTAGGCTATAGGCCTATAATACTCACATGAGTTTAATTAGAGAAAGTGAGGAAAGTTGCATTAATACAGTTACGACATTGAATATGAGATAATGATTTATGAAGAACGTATTGTAAGACAGCAATGTTTTATGGGGCTTCAATCTAAATATAAAACCGTCTTAGCATATTTATATGTGTATTAAGTTTGTATATATCGACATGTACATATTGTAGATATAGGAATTTATATTTTATACAATTTGAGAATAATCAAATGTATATATTTTATATATAGATATATTTTTCTACAATGTATTTATGTTTATAACAAACGGTTTTTATATGGACACTATGTCCTTTATTTGAATGTCGTAAAGTTGCACTAAGAAATTCTTCACTCTCTATACATATGAAATGAACTGTTGATGTTTGCGCACTTTTTTAAAAACTATAAATACCTTCCTTTGTGTCTATGACATGTCATGTGATCAAGCCTCTTGGTAGAGGCGAAACGCGTAATGGAGGATTACTGGCTGTTTATTAGCACAAAATAAAGCACTAAGGATCTGCACCAGATTGGGTCCACTCTTCGTTGTTCTTTCCGAAGACAGGATTTTCTGAATGGCGATTTTCGCGATATATGTATATATATATATATATATATATATATATATATATATATATATATATATATATATATTCACTGAAAAAACCATAGGTTTTACACCAGTTATAGTTAGCTGGAAGTTTTACTCGCATTAAACCATTGAAATTCCCACGTTATAGTTAGTTGGACTCACTATAACTTGCGCGTGCAATGCACTGCTGATGACGTCACATATTACATCACTCATGACATGGTCAGTGACATCACTCATGACATCACTGATGACACCCTCCAGTGAATGTGTGTCTTTTAAAAAAAAATGTGTTATATATGTATATGTAAAAGTTGATGGAAGAATAAATGTTTAAATAAGTGTTTACATGGATGTTTTTTTTAAATTGATTGGTTAACTGGTTTATTAAGTGTATCTTAGTGAATACATATATTAGAGAGTAATGTTTAAAGAATTAAATATATGTATTAATGTTTCACTTTGTGTATAAGTGGATGCATGGGTTGGTGAGTAGCTACATGTGTTTGTATATGGGTTATTAGATGTTTTTCTTAGTATCAGTATGAGTGTTTGTATGGTTGGTGGGGGTATTACTTAGCACATAGATGCATGAATGACTGACTCTCTCTTTATATGTGTTTTGAAGACAGCATATGTGCAGGACTGTATGGGTGGATGAGTGTGTATATGTGTGTGTTAGTGAGTGAATGACTGTCTCACTAGTGTCTTTATCAGTAACTACATATGTTTTAATCTAGTATATGTGAATATTGATGTATATAAGTGAGTATATGTGAGAGTGAGGGATTGTAAGAGTTCCTGTTTAAATAAGTATGTGTTTCTATAAGTGATTGTTTAAGAGAGTAAGTATGTGTAAGTTTCCTTAGAAGTAAGGTGGTAGTGTGTGTATAGCTGTATATGCAAATAAATGGATGTTCAATAGTTTATTTGCATGTGTGAGTATGTGTGAGAGTATCTTTTGGATGACTGTCGGTGTGTAACAGGATGTATAGGTGTATCACTACATATGATGAGTAAGTATATGTATGAGTGACTATATAGAACTGTTGGTGAATGAGTGGATGTGTATATAGATGGTGGAATTATTGAATTGGTTGTTGTAACTGGTATGGGTATCTCCATTTTTTTGAAAATGTTAGTTTCTATTATTGAATATGTGTTTCAAGGGTTATATTACAATGAAAGGAGGTCTGCCAGTCTGTCACATGGATGTTGTCATCAGTGATGTCATGAGTGATGTCACTGACCATGTCATGAGTGATGTAATATGTGACGTCATCAGCAGTGCATTGCACGCGCAAGTTATGGTGAGTCCAACTAACTATAACGTGGGAATTTCAATGGTTTTATGAGAGTAAAACTTCCAGCTAAGTATAACTGGTGTGAAACCTATGGTTTTTTCAGTGAATTTAATAGGTTTTTTAAATGCTAATTCCTAACTATAACTGGTGTGAAACCTATGTTTTTTTCAGGGAATTTCATAGGTTTTTTAAATGCCAATTCCTAACTATAACTGGTGTGAAACCTATGGTTTTTTCAGTGAATTTCATAGGTTTTGTAAATGCTAATTCCTAACTATATATAGGGCCTCAAACCTATGTTTTTTTCTGTGAATTTCATAGGTTTTTTAATAGCTAATTTCTATAGCTATGAAATATAATATTTTTTATACTAAATCCTATATTGTATATTTATGTAATACTATTTTTTTATGTATATTTTTCCCTTTTTTTTTGCCTTGGTGTGCTCCCGGTGCGCGTACCGATGAACGCACCGGTAAGCGCAGTGTTATGGCGCACCCCGGTGCGCTTACCAGTGAGCGTTCCGTTAGTGCCATTGCCCCGAACGAAAACATCATCGTGACGTATCAAGTAGTCGTGTGATGCGTCTTATGACGCACGGCGTAAGCGCACCCGGATGCACCCGAGCGCATACGATCGTGCAACGTAAGCGCCGCCGGGCGCGCCCCGGGGCGCGCACCGGGGCGCGTAGCGTAAGCGCGTCGGGTCATGTGACCTGAAAATAACACTTTTCATTGGTTCAGAACAGTTTTGGTTTCCAAATGATGAAAGCCCAGGTCATGTGACCTGAAAATAACACTTTTCATTGGTTCAGAACAGTTTTGTTTTCCAAATGATGAAACCCCCCACCTTTTTTCCTCATTCTCACTTTGTTCTTTGAGTGAGGAAGACCTGCTTCTATTGATAGAGAAATGGCTACAGTAGCAGCAGCAGCTGGTGCATCTGCACCACCACCACCACAAGGACCACCACAACATCACATTGGTGGAGAACAAGAAGAGGAGGAGGAGGAGGAGGAGGATGAGAGAAGGCTGTTCCTGCCTGAAGACAATCCCCCATATAAACCTAAGGAGCACTTTATATGGGAGGTTTATAAAATCCCCTATGGGGAACTACTGCGCGCCAAACGCAATTGTAGTACAACCGAGGCCTTTGAAACAGAAAAAGAAAAAATGATCGTACGTTTCAGGGAAAGGGGGTACAACAATAAGACAATACAGGGGGCAGTTGCAAGAGCAGATACCAAAATTAGGAGGGATCTCCTAGATACCAATGTGGATAAAGAAATTGAATCCAATATCAGATTCATAACAACCTTTTCAGGCCAGTCAAGTGAACTAAAAAGGATTCTTAACAGACACTGGCATGTATTGCTTACAGATCAGCATCTGAAACCATATCTCAAAAACCACCCTCAAGTAACTTTCAGAAAAAGTAGATCACTTAGGGATGAGCTAAGTCCAAATGCAGTGACAGGAGTTACCAAATCTAAAGATATACCGGGGTTCAGATGTTGCAGATCTTGCAAGGCATGTCGCAATAGTGGTAACTGTAAAGAGGTCACTGTACCTAGCACGGGGAGAGTTTTTACGATACATAAAGCTCTGACTTGCAATACCATGTACTGTGTATACTTGTTGATATGTCCCTGCAATAAATGGTATGTAGGCAGCACAACTTTAAAAGCAAAGGAAAGAGTGCTTCAACATATGAGAGCCATAAAAAACCACAACACACAGTACCCAGTTGCCAGGCACTTTTTCGAACATCATTATCAAAATGAAAGTCTTCTTCAAATGGTGGTGTTGGACAAAGTTGATCTAGGTACACGTGGAGGAGACAGAACCACATGCCTACGACAGTTGGAATCTAGATTCATTATCGATTTCGAATGTACATATCCACAGGGGTTGAATAATCATGAAGAACTGTCTGTTAACCTTGAGAACTGATAAAAGAAAGATGACAATGAATTTGTGAGACAGTAACCATGAAAAGTGAGAATTAATGAATTATTTGTGTTAGTTTTATGAATGTTAACACTATTATGTCCTGAGCTGTCGCAGGAGATGTACGCCTTGATTTTAAAATACCTTGTTTTAAAATTCACAGATTTTCTACACTTGGGGACTATTGAATATGAATTTAAAGACATTGGTGCAGTCCAGGATAGAATTTTGCTCGATACCAAGGACAATCTGTCCATGTGATGTATACAACTAATGTTGATCCAGAGGATACTGAATTAGCATTTTTGTACATAAGTGTCCTTTTTTCTTAGCCACTTTCTGATGGTGTTATATTTCAAATAAGTGACTGGGACTCGTATGCTATATTTCGAGTTTAACAGATATGGAATTTATGCCCACTTGGGCCATATTTGTAATAATACGAGTGATTGCTCCGAGGCTCGATACAACTGCATCTAGAGAGTATGCCCACTTGGGCACTTTAGTGAGCTACATTCAGCAATCGTACCATCGCTTTTAATTTACACTGTGTATTAATTTCTTGATTTCACCTCAGAATTTGGTTTATTATGATTATGAGTAATAACGAATTGTATGTTTCAACTTGCACCTATGCACCATATGACATCATGTTGGTTTAGATCTAATCATTTAACCATTCCAAAATGTCTGCCATGTATTTACACTTGGGGGTGTGTTTGAGGTAGTCCTTTGTTTATGTCTGTATTTTTTTGGATGTAAAAGAACTACGATTCTGAATCCACAACAAACGTGAGCAAGCCGTTAGGTGAAACGCGTTGTTTGTTTTGCTGCCGAATAAAATACTCTTTGAAGCACAGCAACTCCTTGAGTGTCGTCGTACGTTTCCTTTGCATGGGAGAACGTTTTCAGATATATATATATATATATATATATATTCACTGAAAAAACCATAGGTTATAGACCATATATAGTTAGGAATTAGCATTTACAAAACCTTGAAAATTCACTGAAAAAACCATAGGTTATAGACCATATATCGTTAGGAATTAGCATTTACAAAACCTTATTTTACTCACACAAAACCATTGAAATTCCATATATAGTTAGTTGCACTAACTATATATCGCGCACCCGCAATCCACTGCTGATGATGTCACATATTACATCATTCATGACATGGTCAGTGACATCACTGATGACATCACTGATGACATCTCAAATGACATCACTGATGACATCACTGATGACATCATCCAGTGACTGTGTGTTTCTGTAAAGTTTAAATATGTTTTACATATTGAAGAATGAGTAGATGTATAAGTGTCTGGATGAAGCATTTAGTAGGTGGGTGACTGACTGTATGAGTGAGTGATTAAATGTGTCTCACTGAGTGCATGGGTTAGTGACTAAACTGTCTTAATTTGTGCATTATTATGTCTGTTGTTCTGTAAACTGCTGCATGTGTTGATCAGTAGCTATATGAGTAACTATATGGGTTATTAATTGATTGTCCAAGTATTTGTATGGGAGACTGAGTGTATGTGTGGCTGGCTGGGAGATGTGTGACTCTGTGCAGATCAATGTGTACTTGTATCAATGATTGTATAAGAGAGTAAGTATGTGTTAGTATATGTTTGAAAATGTAAGGCACTCTATGTTTAACTGTATAGATTAGAAAATGGAAGTGTGATTGATTCTTTACAGGACTGACTAGGTGTGTGAGTAACTCCATGGATGAGTGGCAGAGTGTGAGTGTCTGTATAGATGTATGAGTGCATATGATAGTGTTGTAAAGATGAGTGATTGTATGTATGAATGATTGTATGGGTGAATGAGTGAATGTGTGTGTAGACGTAGAAATCAGTCAGTGCGTATGTAGTAACTAGTATTGGTGTGTCAATGGTTTCAAAAATTATACTCTGTATTTAACACTGGGTGTAACAGAGGTTATATCAAAGTGTGAGGAGATGCATTGTATTGTCACATTAATGATATCATCATTGATGTGACCATTGATGTCAAATGAGATATCATCAGTGATGTCATCAGTGATGTCATTTGAGATGTCATCAGTGATGTCATCAGTGATGTCACTGACCATGTCATGAATGATGTAATATGTGACATCATCAGCAGTGGATTGCGGGTGCGCGATATATAGTTAGTGCAACTAACTATATATGGAATTTCAATGGTTTTGTGTGAGTAAAATAAGGTTTTGTAAATGCTAATTACTAACGATATATGGTCTATAACCTATGGTTTTTTCAGTGAATTTTCAAGGTTTTGTAAATGCTAATTCCTAACTATATATGGTCTATAACCTATGGTTTTTTCAGTGAATTTCAATGGTTTTTTAATAGCAAATATCATAAGCTGTCGAATGTCAAGTACGTGGTAAGTAAAAACATTTTCATGTTTATGCACACTGATCTGCTTTGAATGCTGCCCCCCACCCCTCATTTCTATTAGGAGTACTCTCTCTTTGCAGATAGTGAAGGGTAGTTAACGCAGGCCTTTGCCCCCGTTGTAATCCGTCGTGCCTGCTTCTCTCTCCATTTGATTGATTGTTCTCTTTGGTTCATTCTCTATTTACAAACAAGCACAGAGTCGCAATACTCTGTTTAGTCTTTGCAGATAGCGAAAAATCGTGTAAAAAAACAAAAGGAATCGAGCAAAATCAGTAGGCCACTAATGGGATCTCTTTTTGACCTCGCTAAAATAGAAACATTAAGAACAACCTGTTGAAAATAGCAATGTGTATGTACATAAGCGGCGTCCATTTGTGTTCACAGTACCCCTTGTTGATTGTTTGAATCGAGCATTGAATTGTTCGAAGTTGGTTCTCTTAAGGATCTTCTCTGCCTGCAAACGAGGAAGAATAGGAATATTCTCTCTCCCTTTGCAGATAGTGAAGGGTAGGTAACGCAAACCTTTAACACGTCGTGCCTATTTCGTTCCTCATTGATTGATTGTTTGCCCAAACATTGACTGTTTGGGAATTGGTTCTTTTTGGAGGTATTCCCTGTTTGCAAATATACGTAGGAAAATCTTTGCAAGTAGTGAAAGGGTAGGTAATGCGGACCTTTCTCCCCCGTTGTAATCTGTCATGCCTATCTACTCCCCACTGATTGATGCACCTGTTTCACCCGGACCATTTACTAGAGATACGTCATCTGGCCCGACCAGAGAGCACCCCTAGTGAAAAGGACATATGCAATAATAACGAAGTGATCACTGTATCCTGTTAACAGAAACTTTAGCATGAAACAACCTGGAAAGAAAAGAATAGGAAAACGAAAATCAGTAGGCCACTGATGAACTTTTTATTAAATAACAAACAAAGAAACGATAACAATACGTAATGATAAAACCTATTATTGTCCTAGAAACAAGAAACGTTAGAAGTAAGCCTGTAATAAGAAACCTGAAAACATCGCCCCTCACTGCCCCAAAACGTGTCTGTCCCACCGCCTGCCACGGCCAAATAACGGCAAACTGGGAAAGATAGAAGTCAGCAGACATCCGCCCCATTCTAGAAACTTCCAAAGGGCAACAGGTTTTCGGCTACGCCCAGCCGGAAGCAACACATATAAGACGGGTCCTGCTGCCACGCCTCGGCCAGGAGATCATCACGTAGGGTGTAGCCGGAGGAGAGGCTGAGGCCAGTGGGACCCGGCCAGGGGGATTGACAACGCTGGAGAGTTGCAGGGGGGGAATGTCCGTGTCCTCGACCCTCCCCTCTCTCTCCCAGTCCGGCCGCGGTGGCCCTTGACAGTTGCAGGTAGTCCCGCCACATTCTCTACCGGTCCGGCCACCAACGGCCGGGGCCGATGGGATCCGGCTGCAGCCGATAAACCAAGGAACCCGTTCATGGGGCCAGAGCAAGGGGCGTCTGGCCGACATCCACCGGAAGCCCGGCCCGAAGACGGACGGGACATTTCTTCTTTCTTCAATAATGGCTTTGACAACACTGGGGGGGATGTCTTGCACATGCCTCCGACCCCCCCCCCTCGTCCTCATCGCCTGGTCCGGCCATAAGAAATCTCAAGCGAGACGCCGTGGGGTGCACTGGGAGGGAGAGACGGTGCGAACAGGCCTCTCCCGCCTCCCCAGTGGAGGCTTCCCACCTGCACCCTCAGCGTTCCAGGCGCCCGGAAAAGGGTTCTTCCACTGTGGCGATGCTGCAACGTCTCGCCCGGCAGGGTGGAGCCCGTCCGCTCATTTGACCCCGCGATCGCCAGTAGCTACCGAACTCTCAAAATGGCGGTCGACCTGGCAAGAGCGGGCCCAGCATAAAGAATTGGCCCGGTCACTGGTTGACTCCACCACCGTAGTCCTCCACGACCTTGAAGATTCTAGAGGAGCCGCGGGAGTCTCCGACCCCCGATGGGGAATGACTGCCATGATCGCCCGTGGAGTGACGAAACTGTATCCGCGGGACGTCGGCGCTCCCATGCTGGCGCCAGCCTCACTTTGAATGACTAGAATCCTGCAGACCTCAGTTCCGGTGAAAGCACACTGTGACCCGGTAGGAAAAATTGTTGCACCCCCTCCCCTTTTTGACTGATAGTTCAAACCACCGATCCTTTCCTTTGCCCTTTTACCAGAACTTTGGACTGCCTCCCCCTCTTTTACATTTTCTAGAGAAAACAAAACATTAACCACTACATTAGCATAGCAGTTGACACCAGAACTGTTTTCAAATTGAAAACCAACAACATCTTCAACAGAATCCTTTTTGTTTCTGCTGTGACCCAGCTACAGCACAGGCATTGTCCCCAGCAGTAATTCTGCAATGCCGGTAAGTATAGCTGTGGTGCCTACTGGACTCACTCACCCCCGCGGCGCCCCACGCCGTTATTTGCTGGGCGGCAACTTACTAGACATCACCTTCGTGACATCCAGATTTCAGCGCTTTCTGCTGCCTTGGAACTATTCGCACAACAGACCGCTACTGACAATCCACCCCCCGGGACGCCCCACGCCGGATACCCAAATCAGTGCGGCACCCAGGCAACATCTTCTGAATTTTCATAATTTGAAAGAACTAGTAACATGTCCTCATCAGGAATTTCCTCATGAAAAGTCTGCAATGATGATTCTTGTAACTCTATGGTCTCCAAACATTCGATAAATTCGCCATCAAGAGATTGATCAAAAAAATCATTCAAGTCATCTCCTCCTTGTGAGAATATTTCATTATTGGTGCTGTCAATTTCAATAAATGTATTGGATAATTCAAAAGAAATTGCCACGGTCTCTTCGTTGTTTAAATGTTTTTACTGTTTTTGTTTTGTTGTATATATTTATAAGTTATTAAAGTTTTATAATCCTACTACTTTGTTGGAGTGCTATATATTTTTAATGTGACACATAAATGTAAAAACTTTGATGTACAAAGAGTCATCCCTGGAATCTTCCGCTTCAGGCTCGGTCCCCTCCCCAATCACAATACAGGATGGTTTTCAGATAGTAGGAACACGTGTGGTGTGACGGATCTCATCGGGGTTGGGCCTTGATCTACTATAACTCCTTTGAAGAGGGGTGATTCTTTACAGCTGGGGCCATAAACTACATCTGCAGGGCTAGCTGATAGCCTGGACAATCGGACACAGAGGAAGAGGAGTGTCAGAGGGTGCGGTAGTGAATAGGGCGAAAGGGAGGTGTCGGGCGGGCACAGAGTGTGATTCTCAGGGAAGAGCAGCGCAGATGGGGGGAGGTTTATTGCCCATGCATAAGACAGAGAGCGGGGGTGACCAGTGCCTGGGGAAGATGCTTGCGAGGGTGGGGAGCCATGCTACGAATCGACAGCGTGCAGAGAGTGGGTCTGGTCAAGGCATCTAAAATGGCTGCCGTGCACGACAAAAGTGTGGCATTTCAAAAAAGGCAAGATGGCGCAAACAATGTTTTTCAACACTTCCTCATTTCCTTCGAATCGAACGTTAACAGACGTTGGTGCATATTACCAAAGTTAAGCGATATTTATCGCTAACGATGCTTACCAACGAATTTTTTACCGCTAAGCATCGTCAGAAATTATCGAAGATAAACCTTGCTATTATCAAGGTTTATCGCAAATGCGATAAAAAACGGCCGCAATGCATGAATATCGCTAAAAAGTCAGCGATATTCATGCATTACCGAGCTAATGCTCTTAGCCATGTTATCCACCTCCCATTGGATAACATGGCTAAGAACTGCTCAGGGCAGGTGTTAGTTTTGGAGATATTCGCGCTTAGCGCGAATATCTCCAAAAGTTGGTAATAGGAGATAGATATCTTGCATGTTGTAATGCAAGTTATTGTGGTATATGGAACTCATACCATAATCTCTCAGGAAAGCAGAAACTGATCCTTTTGGGACCGCCTGAGAAGGCCTAGGGGGTGAGGGGTACTCTACTTTGCCCCCTTTTCACGTTCCGAACGATTTTATTTTACTCTCTTCTGTAATTACACAAAATAGCAGCGATAAGATGCATCAGAGACACACAGTGAGAGAAAGGAGGCCGGAGATGAAGAAGAGATGTCAAATACACATTGGAGATAATATAGTGGGAGAAGGGAAGTAAATATGAGTAAACTTACCATGTAACATAAAAATGTTGCACTCTATACTATAAGTCTCATTGTATACTACAATCACTTCGCTACAACCTCATAAATTAAAAATAAAAATGAATAATGTCTCAAACAATTTTTGATTTCTAAATATAAATTTATTCTTCTGAATTTTCTAAATTTGAAAGAACTAGTAACATGTCCTCATCAGGAATTTCCTCTTCAATCATCTCATCTGGAATCTCCTCATTAAAAGTCTGCAATGATGATTCTTGTAACTCTATGGTCTCCAAACATTCGATAAATTCGCCATCAACAGATTGATCAAAAAAATCATTCAAGTCATCTCCTCCTTGTGACAATATTTCATTATTGGTGCTGTCAATTTCAATCAATGTAGTGGATAATTCAAAAGAAATTGCCACGGTCTCTTCATTGTGAGCCATTTTATTTTGAAATTGCTTGCTGTAAATTGCAGAAAAAAATAATCACTTTCATTTATCGTTTTTAGTAATACATAATATAAAACTAACTTTATCAAGTATTTAGTATAACAGAAGGACTGCAAATAAATAACAGAAAACATTTTTCAAATTATCTTCAAGTGTACAACATAGTTCCCCTTACAAATTAACAACTCACCTTTTTAAAAGTAGGAGAAGTGTTAGTACTGTGTAAATCAAACACCAGAAATTGACCACCAAAAATTCCTCACAAATGTACCTCAGACAGTAGTATCACAAAATGGCTGTGGTTTCCTCTCATTTGAGATATATACATAACCAATTAACTTTCATCACACACAAATACAAAACCAAAGTAAGATTTTAATTGGTTCTAAATTTCAACACTTTCAAATGTGTTTTCCCCATGCAATTTTCCATAGGACATTTACATACGTCTACAGCCTGAATGGCTGAACGGAATTACACCAAACTTGGCAAAATGGTACATCAAACCTAAGAGGTCAGGGAGGATCTACTATGCCCCCTTATGGTCATTTGTCCCTTCGCTTTGGCCTCCTCTTGTCTCTCGATCCTACCGAGAGACAAGATGGCGGCCGCTACGGACTGTTTGGAATGTTTACAGACGCCGGAGAACCAATCAGCTTCGCAAAGCTCCGTAACGCGAAAAGTACGCGAAGCGGAGCGCTGTTACAGATATATATCTTTTTTTTAACGTTAATTTCTCAAAATCCACTGGAGCACATATATTGAGACCTAGCAAAGGCACATCGGGCTACCAGTCCCTAATATTTTGCCAAGTTTCGTGCAAATCCATTCAGCCGTTCGATTATTATTATTATTTTTTTTTTTTGCCCCGCGGGGCCCTTTTAAAACCTCCACATCAAACCTAGGGGGTCAGCGAGGATCTACTATGCCCCCTTATGGTCATTTGCCCCTTCGCTTTGGCCTCCTCTTGTCTCTCGATCCTACCGAGAGACAAGATGGCGGCCGCTACGGACTGTTTGGAATGTTCACAGACGCCGGAGAACCAATCAGCTTCGCTTCACAAAGCTCCGTACCGCGAAAAGTCCGCGAACCGGAGCGCTGCCCGGTCCGCTGTTACAGATATATATCTTTTTTTGAACGTTAATTTCTCAAAATCCACTGAAGCACATATATTGAGACCTAGCAAAGGCACATCGGGCTACCAGTCCCTACAATTTTGCCAAGTTTTGTGGAAATCCATTCAGCCGTTCGGGCTAAAAGTGAGGCCAACCGCCCTATGGAAAACTCAATGTTAAAAACACGTTTTGGGACCCCCCTTTTTTCTCGGCCCCCCCTTGACGACCCCCCCCCAAATTTCCAGGGGCTGCTCGGAAACAAAATGTTCCATTTTCCAGAAAATGTCAGCCAATTCCGTCCACAAACGCCAAAGTTATTAGACATAGAATTTTCAAAAATCCCATAGAGAAAAAATCCTAACTATATATACCTACTGGCGACCGCCAGTAGGTAATATATATATATATATATATATATATATATATATATATGAAGACAAAGCTCCTCCTCAGCTCGCTCTGCGCTCGCAGACACCGCCTCCACGCCAGCAAAGAATGAGGACCGGACCAGCAGAGTCAGCAAGATGGTAATTTATTTTTAAAACAACAACAGAACCAGCGACGCGTTTCGGGCCAAAAAGCCCTTGGTCACGCTGCAACATGTTTCAAATCATTATGCTATTTTATAGTTTAATGCAGTGATGTTGACACCACCCCCTGGTGGCGTCCACCATAATCACGTGGTAATAAACAGTGAAGACACACTATCGCCAATCTGCTTTTCCAAATACTGACATATGTACAAGAAATTATTGCTGGTTGAATCCAGAATAAATACTAATTCCTACAGATAATACAATTTATAAGTAAAAAATATTAAAAAGCATTAAATAGCAATTTCTGTTTATCAATTAGAAGTTCAAATGACATGTAAACCAATCCTGTGCAAATATGCCAATTCTTATATGTAGCAGCGAAAGTTATAAAGTGCATAGTCTGGAAAGTGCATAAGTGATAAAGATAAAATGAAGTGCAAAAGAGCTGCGGGAACATACTCCACTACCAATAGACCAGTAATGTGCAAATGTGCAATAACCAATGAAATGCAAGATTAAATTCATCAAACAATCCTGTTTTATACTAAATTCTCTTGAAGTGTTCCAGGTAGGTTATGACATTGTTGTCCAAGAAGCTAAAAATGACAATATGTATAAATTAGACCATATTTCATATATATACACACACCCCCCCACCACCTTTATAAACCCACCCCCACAAATAACCAACAACAACATAAGATTATCTTAAAGAAAACCCCACTGTTATAACGATCACATATATATATATTCCGATATTTGTGAAGGTTGTCAAGCCTATATATATATATATATATATATATATAAATAGAGAGCGAGCGAGAGAGCTAGGATGTAGTCTCCATAGAAAGGATGAGCATTTTTTCGTTTGCCAATAACTTTGGCGTTGTCAGACTAATCCTCGCTGAATGTTCAAATCCAATTCTCCTGTCACTTCAGCTGCTATCTTGAAAATGTTGTGGTGGTCAGTTTAGAGGGGTCGAGATAAAGGGGGGGTCACAAAATGCTTTTTCCCTATGCTAATTGCTATAGAAAACATTAGACACAGCTACAACCTGAGATGCTGAACGAAATAACACCAAATTTGGCAGAACGGTAGCTCTTGGTCCAGTAATCACTATTTTTGTTAAATGGTGTAAATCCGTTTATTAGTTGCTGAGAAATGTAAAGAAATTGGCAGTTATATATATAGGGATGCCATAGATCTACAAGCCCTGCCGATCTCATGCTGGTATCTGATAGGCTGCCAACACTTTAACCCAAGAAGTGTTGGCAGCCATCTTGTGACTTGGTTGAGAAAAATAAGTATACAGCACAAACTCGACCCAAAGGTATCAGAGGGCTACAGAGTGGGCCAACAGTAAACGCCAGCCACCAGTTAAGCCAAACAAATTGTAAAGCAACTCCCTTTTTAATAATAATTAAATAAAGACTTGAAAACAGAGGAAGAAGGAAGCAACAGATGAAAGAGTGCGGGAGTGAACACTGGGGGAGAGAGGAGCAATGGGGAGTGGGCAGAGGGGAAGGACTTTTTAATAAAATAAATATAAAGCGAGAACTCAACCCGAAGGTATCAGAGCTGGTGATTGAATGAGCTGCAACAGGAAGGAGCAATCATTCAAGGGAGAGGGACTTTCAAGGCGCTGAGTAAAAATGTTGAGTCACTTCAAAATGTAAAATTTCATGCAAGCGGTGACCAGTGAAGCGTGTACCCTGGTGAATCACTAGTAGGATATAAAATAAGTAGCTCACAAAGGAATAGATAACAACCTACTGCGTAAGAAAACTGTAGTTTGCCAGTGCTCCTCTGCTTAAATGGAAATTATGTATTGGGAGCAGCACAATAATAAGCCATGAAAAAAAGAGCAACGCAGGACTGAGCCAATGGCAAGACGTAGGCAGGATTACAGTCTGAAGAGTGATTACAGCAGGTCTTGCAGACAGCGCATCCGTGCTGCCAAGGCTTCACCTAAAAAACATAGAAGATCACTAAAAAATCAAAGATTACAAGGAAGGTATAATTAGGAATTAGCATTTAAAAATCTTTAGAAATTAACTGAAAAAAACAAAGGTTACAGGGATGCAATAGTTTAGAAATTGAACTAAAAAAATCTTAGAAATTCACTGAAAAATCCAAAGGTTACAGAGACATTATACCTAGGCTCAGGTTTCACTCATACAAAACCTGAACTAACTATAACTTGTGCCCCCGCAATACACTACATATGACCTCACATGTTACATCACTCAAGACATGGTCAGTGACATCACAGATGACATCTCAAATGACTTCACTGATGACATCATCCACAGAATCTTAGATGCATTTACTCACAACCTAATAAAACCTTTCATACCCTCACTCCAACATCCATACTACCTTTCTTGAAACCACTGACACACCCATATCAGTACTTACACACACCCTCACTGATTCATACGTCTACACACACATCCACTCAGTTACCCATACAGCTACTCATGCACCAACCCACTCAGTAATACAGCCACTGATATACCCACTCATACACCTATAGAGCCACTCACACACTGTTATTCACCCAAAGAGCTACTCACACACCTACTCACTCACCCATAGAGTCAATCACACAGTAACTTACTCACCTATACATTTGTATACACACCCACTCACTTATTTATCGAGATACTAACATATACTCACTAACCTATACAGTCACTGACACAAGCACACACTCACCCGTACAGCCACTCTCCTAATCACTCACTCACACATAGACTCATCTACTCCAACACTCACCTCTACTACCTTTCACATATGCAATTGCTCACCCATATACTACTGACACATCCATTCCCGCACTGACACAGCCATACACACATACAGCCCCTCACAGATGCACTCACTACCCATAAAGCCACTTACTCATCCATGCAAGCTTTCACACACACCCTCACCCATCCAAACAGATACTCACACACACATACAGGTACTCAGACAACTAATTAATCACCCATACAGCCACTCACCTACCCACTCACCAACCCATACAGCCACTTAGACACCAACTGACAGACTGATACAGACATTCACACAACCTAGTCACTCACACATACATTCACTGGGTCACTTAATCACTCACTTATACTGACAGGCATGCACCCACTGAAACATCCATAATGGCACTCATACACCCAATGTTTACTCATTATTGGGGTGTGTGTGTGAGTATATATATATATATTTTTTTTTTCAAACCTCTCCTTATGGAAAGAGTGAGCCGCACAACATCGCGGGAAAATCAGGTTTTATTTATGGCAGTAAAGTTATTTGCTCCAATGTCCCTTATGCATTTCAGCCTTCTTGGCCTTCTTCAGAGGGAGAGCCAAACATCCAGGGGCCGCAGGAACACACCTAACAACCCGGCAAATTCTCAAATTGTTTTCCGGTAATTGTCCTCTAGTGGGCGTCTGATAGATTACAGTCTCGAGCATGCTGGTTGTTGTAGTGTGTTGCCAGATCCCCACCGATTCTTACCCTCCAGTGGGCGATGTTTGTAAAATCCGTCAATGCAATAAACCCGCAATCCCCTTGCTCATCACTTTTCAATGAGCAGGGGACCCCAACCACGAACGGTTCCTGGTGGCAGCCGCTGTCCTTTTAGCTTTCACTAACATCCCAAGACGGTCCAGTTTCGGACAGTTATGGCGCACTTTTTAGGGGCGGTGCGTTCTTCCAAGATAGGACCATTTCTTATATATATATTTATATATTTTTGTTTCAAAGGTCCACTGTTTCAGAAGGCCCACAACAGCATTCTCATTCCTCAGTGATGCGGTGTTGCGATCGTCAGCCCTACGCGTTTCGAGGCCGTCCGCCTCTCATCAGGGGCTTGTTACTCTGTTCTGGCGTTTCTGAGGTTTCTCTGATGCACGCATTTAAATAGTCAGCGTTAGTACGTCACAGGTTTCTTTGCATGCTGGGTTTTGTAGTCCCTTAGAGAAAATAATTGTTTACCCATAGTGGGCTCGTTGCGCCAAGAATCAATTTGAGCTGTTTAATATTTCCCTCATGCACTGGGACATTTTCCTGTAGTAGTTGGGAATTGCTGCTGCCATTCGATCGGGCTAAGTTCCCATCTCGGCCCCTGTAATTTCCCAGACGGTGCTCCTCTGCACAGCTGGACAGCCGTGTGATTAATTTTGTTTCAAAGGTCCACGGTTTCAGAAGGCACACAACAGCATTCTCATTCCTCAGTGATGCGCTGTTGCGATCGTCAGCCCTACGCGTTTCGAGGCTGTCTGCCTCTCCTCAGGGGCTTTTTGAGTGGATATATATAAATAAATATTTGGATGGAGGATTTAGTAGCAGTGTAATTGACTGTTTACTTGACCAATTTATAATGTCTCATTAAATATAGTGGATAGTGACTAAACTGTGTGAATATCTGTATCACTTTGTCAGTTGTTGTGTAAACTGATTCTACAGTTGGTTACTAGCTATGTGAAAGTCTATATTAGGTATTGATTAGTTAACTGAGTATTTGTATGGGAGTGTGAAAGTGTGTGTGGTTCGGTGGGGGGTGTGTGACTGTCCAAAGATGTGTGAATAGTTGATTCAGTAGATATTAAGTTAAAACTACATGTTCTAACAGTTTGGGTGAGGGAATCTCTTTATGGGTGTGGTGATGAGCAAATATATTTCTCAAAGGTACAGGTCCAACAAACTAGAAAAATAAAAGGCAGTGTATGTGTCAGTTGTTGTATATAAATAAGTATACATAAGACACAATGATTGTGTGAGTGACTGTATGGATAACTGTATACTTGTAATAATGATTTTATAATTCACTAAGTATGACTTACTATCTAAATGAATAGAAGTGGTGTTTGTATAAGTGAGCTTCTCGCAAATTAAATATGTAAGTATGATCCATTGTTTGCATAAGTGAGTAGGATGACTTCATATGTGAATAGGATGCGTGCTGTTGTTTAATGTCGATATAGATGTATAAGTATTTTTGATAGTGTTCTATTGTTCATTGACAGCATGTATGAGTGAATCCATAGGTAAGTGATTAGATGTGTGTATACATCTATGAATCACTGAGTGGATTTTTAGATACTTGTATTGCTGTGACAATGGATTTAAATATGATACTCTGTATTTTACAAACAGTGATGAAAAATTGAAATAGTGTATGAAAAGGCGTATGTGATTGTCACGTGGATGATGTCATCAGTGATGTCATCAGTGATGTCATTTGAGATGTCATCAGTGATGTCACTGACCATGTCATGAATGATTTAATATGTGACATCATCAGCAGTGGATTGCGGGTGCGCGAAATATAGTTAGTACAACTAACTATATAGGAGCAATTTCATTGGTTTTGTATGAGTAAAATGTCCAGCTAACTATAACACCACTAAAACTTATAGTTTTTTTAGTGAATTTCAAAGGTGTTTTAAAAACTAATTCCTAACTATATAAGGCCTGAAACCTATGTTTTTTTCTGTGAATTTCAAAGGTTTTTTAAATGCTAATTCCTAACTATAACTGGTGTGTAACCTATGGTTTTTTCAGTGAATATATATATATACATATAAAATTTCTATGGCAAAATGAACCCCCTCATTTTGTTCCTTTGCAAATTAAATGTTTTAAGTGTTAACACTTTATTCCGATCAAGATGACTTCAGGTGTGCAATAATTTTGTCATAAGTAAGACTGTTAGCGCTCTAGTTGTTCTTTAGAACACTCTGGGACATTCTGTCATTGGGCTATAGTTGGGCTACATCTGGCTGATATTTGGGCTACATTTGTTTTTTTTTGTCTCTGGTGGCCATCTTTGGGCTACATTGGGCTACATTGGGCTACATTTGGGCTCTAACATATATATAGCCCAATGTAGCCCAATATATATTTTTTCAAAGTTAATTTTCGTAAAAACCACTGGAGCACATATCTTGAGACATAGCAAAGGCACATCGGGCTACCAGTCCCTACAATTTTGCCAAGTTTGGTGGAAAACCATTCAGCCGTTCGGGCTAAAAGTGAGTCCAACCACCCTATAGGAATTAACATGGGGAAAACATGTTTTGGGACCCCCCTTTTATCTCGGCCCCCGCTTGATGAATCCCCCCCAAACTTTAAGGGACGGAGCGGAGCGCCGCGAGGCAAAGTTAAGGAAAATTTCAGGAAGATTCCTCAACCGGCGCCAAAGTTATTCCCAATAGAATGTTGCGATTTCCCTATGGAAAACAATCCTAACTATATATACCTACTGGCTATCGCCAGTAGGTAATATATATATATATATATATATTACCTACTGGCGATAGCCAGTAGGTATATATAGTTAGGATTTTTTTCCTATGGGATTTTTGAAAATTCTATGTCGAATAACCTTGGCGTTTGAGGACAGAATTGGCTGAAATTTTCAGGAAAATGGAACATTATGTTTCTGAGCAGCCCCTGAAAATTTGGGGGGGTTTCATCAAGGGGGGGCCGAGAAAAAAGGGGGGTCCCAAAACGTGTTTTTCCCATGCAATTTTCCATAGGGCGGTTGGCCTCACTTTTAGCCTGAACGGCTGAATGGATTTACACCAAACTTGGCAAAATTGTAGGGATCCTCAAGCCTGTTGTTTGCTGGCCATTCCTGCTGCTGATTTGTGTTGACCTGCTGCCCCTCTGACTTCCGTCGTGTGTGGGAGAGACCTCGCCGGACCCGCTGCGCGGGTCCCGCAGCGCCGCACTTGGAGCCTGTGCCATTCCTGGGAGAGGAGCTGTCATCTTGGGCGTGAGGAGCTGCCGGCAGGGCTGCGAGCTTGGAAGCAGGGACTCGCCTTACCAGGAGTCCCTGCGAGCCCTATTCGTAACACCTGGGCTGCTCTCCCTGCTGGCCCCGCCCACCCGCCCACGGAGTGAAAAGTGGGAGAGGAACTTGCCTTCACGGGATCCTCAAGCCTGTTGTTTGCTGGCCATTCCTGCTGCTGATTTGTGTTGACCTGCTGCCCCTCTGACTTCCGTCGTGTGTGGGAGAGACCTCGCCGGACCCGCTGCGCGGGTCCCGCAGCGCCGCACTTGGAGCCTGTGCCATTCCTGGGAGAGGAGCTGTCATCTTGGGCGTGAGGAGCTGCCGGCAGGGCTGCGAGCTTGGAAGCAGGGACTTGCCTTACCAGGAGTCCCTGCGAGCCCTATTCGTAACACCTGGGCTGCTCTCCCTGCTGGCCCCGCCCACCCCGCCCATAAACTCTCCCCATCATCATAAAAGGAGCTATACGTGCCGCTGCGCGGGAGCGCGCGGGAGGGCGCCGGGAGAAGCCCGGGACAAGGGCGGGACCGTCTGTGGCCGTCCGGGGCCGCAGGAGGCCGGGCCGGGCTACCCCCTTAACTCCTGCTGGACCGTATTTGTTACAGTAAGTGTCATTGTGGTTGAGCTTGATATTGACTATGGCAACGTCCACATTGTTAAGTCCTGTTTCTAGTCAGATGATATCTAACCCGGTCGAGGATGCTCCATTAGCAATTGGCCCTCTAGACAAATTTTTCTTTAGTCGTTCAGTAGCAATTGACAAGGAGTTGTCTCTGGCTGAGAAGCGCGCGGAGCGCAGATTGTCTATAGAGTTACTCAAGAATTCTGCAGACAAACTTCCTAATCTGACGTACCCCACCCTGGTGACCCCCTTGTCATCATTGAATCTTCCTATTGCAGTTGAGCATTTTGAGGGCCAAGTCCAAACAAGAAATAAGGATGTTGCAACAGATTTAAATATCTCTTGTGGGAGTGACATTCAAACTATTACGCTTCCTGACTCCGGTGCTCAGGCAACATTGGCCCAATCTAAGCTGGGGTCTAAAAGGAAAAGATCAGCCCCAGCAAGGAGATGCAAAACGGCGGCGAAACCACCGCAGAAACACAGGAAGCTACATAAAATTATGAACACTGGAGAGGTTGTTATTAAAGAAACAGAGAGTTTAGAAAATGTTGTGCATACCGATCCTGCCCTCTTAGATAGCCAGGATATCGAAGTCATCTCTGGTACTGCCTCCACTGTACATAACAATGAAAATGTGTTCTCATTTGTAGATGTGCTCCCTGAGTTAGAAAAACTATTAAGATCCTTGCTTAACCCTATAGAGGATAGAATTACTAAGCTTTCTGAAAGGCTTAATCATTTTGAACAGTCTACACTAGACAATTTCTATTCTACAAAATCGCTGATTAAAGCAAATGTTGGGGTGGATGCAAGGATAAATCCCCAGGTTTCTAATAACCCTGTTAATCAGGATAAGGGAAGAAGGCCCCAAAATAACTCTCCTTTACCCCCAAAGCAAGGTAAATCTTTGGCTGCAGTAGTAACAAAACCCTTAGAAAAATCGGACAAATCTAAAGTCGGCTCTGTTCCGACTCAGCCGACTATAATGCACCATATACAGTCCTCAACACAGCAGGTACTAAATTCCCCAATTACTATGAGTGTGGACAAAGCACTGCCAACTGCAGAAGCAACCGCTAGCATGCAAGTTGCCCCAAACACTCAGGTGGGAGGGAGTAGGGCTAATGCCCGCTCTGTGGCGGATAAGAATTTAGTACCAATTCAACAAAATAATAATCAAGAGGCGTTGAGACCCTCCTCCCAATTAGTCCCCCAATTTTCTATATCTATCCCGCCTCCCTTAGTAAAGCCTACTTACAGGAAACCCCCGATTAATCTCACTCCTGATTCCTTCCCCTATGTTGCAGTCCTTATAAATGTACCATCATTAGCGCCAGGACAGAGAGAAACTTTCCAGACACTTAAGAATAAGACCATGCACTGGTTAAAGGATAATCGCCCTCTCCCTGGTGATATAGACGGGCTAATTATAGGGGTAAGGAGAATAGATTGGATGGGATACACAGCAAAAACTTTGGGTGGAGACTGTATAGTGGTCAATTTTCAAGACCCCAGGGTGGCGGGATGGATAACTAGGCAGGGATGGGGAATAAATAAGGGAGGTATTGGAATTGTAGACCTTACCTTTTTTTACCCCCGATCCAGTAGCGTAACAACTAGCCTGCTTAGTGAACCCCTAATACCCCCAACTGTACCTTGGCCAGCCAATTGCCCATTACCTCCATTACCTCCTTTAGTTGGTTACAATTATAACAAATACACAAACCACAACTCTTGTGTAGGATGGCAGGACCCCGGACGGGGATATTGACAAACCAGTACAGTTGGGGAGCGGGAGAGTCATAATGTGCCAATAATGGCTGGGGATGGTAAAGTTGATATTACAAGTGTAAATGAAATGTCTGATAACATGGCGATAGGGAATTTGGTGGAAGAAAGTGTCTATAGTTTAGAAGTTTCAAACCCAAATGTAAACGTACTACCGACAAAGAATGATAACATGATTGTAGATCGCATGGATGTAGGGGAAGGGCCGATCAATCCTATTGAAAGTTTAATGCCACTCCAGGTATCCATTAATACCAACAACTTTGATGGTTCTGTGGCTAGTATTGGTACCCTTTTATCCTGGAATATTGCAGGGCTGGGCAGTAAGATGGACTCCCAATCTTGGGTGAATTTTATAAATGGATATGATATCTGCTGTTTCCAAGAAACCTGGGCTTGCGATTCTCTTTTTTGTTTTGGTTATTTAAACTACTGTATACCAGCCCAAAAAGGTGGAAGAGGGCGGCCAAAGGGAGGCCTTACTGTATGGGTCAAACAAGATTTGCATATTAATGTTAAAATGTTGGATCTGGGTAGTTGTGATTTACAATTACTAAGAATCTCTACAGGAAAGGGCCCCCCAATAGATTTGTATAATGTCTATGTGAGAGGTAATAATGAAATTAATACACCCACCATAGAGCTGTTATCTGCTGCCATAGAGGCTACGTCACAAGAAAGTATGTTGATAATAGCAGGCGATCTCAACAGGACTTTCGAGCCGCTGGATTGTACAAACGATCCACTAGGGAGCGAAGAGGATAACCTTTGGGGAGTACCCTCTCTATGCTTAAAACCTGTTAAGAGATGGACAAAAGAGATTTTAATATTAAATGGTATTTGTTTGGAACATGGCTTAAGAGCACTCAATGGGAGGACACAAGGGGACAAGGGTGGCGGGTATACTTATGATAATGGTATTCACAGGAGCAGAATCGACTATATATTGTGTAGTCTCCAGCTGTGGGAAGGAGTTGTTGATATGATTATTAGGCCTATGGTCGAAAGTGATCACAACCCCCTCTGTGTGACTCACAGGTGGTGGAATGCAGGGGCAGGAAATTCTTTCGTAACCAATGATGATATCCCGGTCATGAGTAATGATGAACGGAGGCTAAAATGGCCAAAAGTAGTTGCAAATGAGGTTACTATGATCTTCATTAATAATGTGGTCGATAGTGCAATTTCTGCAATTGAAGCAACGGCCCCAGTGGTACCGGGAGATAGTGGTATCACGGAAATCCATAACGAGTTGTTCTCCCTCCTAAGACCGTGCTTCTTCACCAAAAACAAGAAAGCGAGGAAAGCCAAAGAGGTGGGAAGGTGGTTTGATAGTCAGTGTAGACTGGCACGACTTGAACTGGGACAAGCCATAAGGAGTAGGGACCGTGAAGCAGTAATAGAGCAAAGGAAACTGTACAAGAGGGCCATCCATTTAGCGAAAAAGAAATGGGATGAAGATCATTGGGCAGAATTGAAAGAGGCCTCAGGCAATAAAGACTCTAAAAGGTTCTGGGAAATTATTAAGTGGGGTAGAGGAGCTGGTCCCGGAAAGCCTGATAACAACGTGGCAGAAGATGCTTGGGTCGATTACTTTAGACCACAGTATGCTAATGTTAATCACCCAACGGGGGCGAGCAGTATAATACCGGCTTACGCAACTGACAATCTGTTCTCTCTTAGAGAGGCGGAAATTGCCATCGAGACTGTGAAGTGTGGGAGGGCCCCAGGCCCAGATGGGATTCCTTCTGACATTTTCAAATATGATGTGACAAGATGGGCGAGGTACACTTTCCTCGTAGCAAATGCCTTGGCAAAGGGGGAAGTGGTCCCAGACCTTTGGAAATGTGCAACTATTATCCCTATTCACAAGAAGGGCGACCGTTCGCTGCCTGCAAACTATAGGCCTATAAGCTTAATATCTACAATGCAGAAAGTTGTGGGGAGGATGATAACAAACCAGCTTATGGACTGGGTTGATAACAACAACGGCCTTTCCCCATACCAAGCTGGATTTAGGCGAGCAACCAGTACCATCGACCAGGTCTTTCGGTTTACCATACTGCGGTGGAAGACTGTGGTACTGGGAAGGGGCTGCCTGTATGTCGCGTTTGTCGACCTACGGGCGGCATTCGATCTAGTCCCCCGATCCAAGCTATGGTCGGTTCTGCAAAAGATGGGGATTCCTGCAGATCTGCTTACATTAATCATGCGACTGCACGAGTCCAACTTTGCAAGAGTCCAGTGGGGTGGAAGTGGGGAAACAACTATGGACTTCCCAGTGGAAAGGGGCGTCCGGCAGGGCTGCTCCATGGCCCCCCTATTGTTCTCGTTATTTATCAACGGGATTGTTGAGAGAATGTTGGAGGCGAGCGTTGATGCCCCATCGTTAGCGGACACCAGGGTTCCTATGCTGATGTTCGCTGACGATACTCTCATTTTATCTAAGACCCCTATGGGGCTGCAGCGTGCACTGAACATTTTCGATGCTTTTTGCGTTGAGCATGGCCTAGAGGTGAACGTGGGAAAAACAAAATTAATGGCCTTTTCATCTGGCCGTAGGAACCACCCCAAAGTAACCTTGAATAATAGCAGGTTGGATATTGTTGCAGAATTCACGTATCTGGGGGTCCAGATTGCCGAGGGCACTGGTTGGGCACATCATGTGGACAAAGTGGTCTTAAGACATCAGCAGCTCTCAGGTGCCCTTAGGGGCGAGCACCGTAAATCCAAGACAAAACCCATAAAACCAGCACTTACGGTGTATGACGCAAAGGTCTTGGGTGCTACTTTATACGGCGCAGAGCTATGGGCCTGGGAAAGTATTGCGGCATTACAGATTTCGGAGAATAAGTTTTTGCGAGGGATCACAGGACTTCCACAGAGCACCCCGTTAACTCCATTGTTTTTGGAACTAGGTAGGCGCTCTATCATTGATAGAGCCCGATTGCGTCCACTCCTCTACTGGAGGCGCCTCTGGACGACTCCAGAAATTAGACAATATGCGGAGGGCTTTCTGTGGATAATCCAGGAAGATACATTCCATAAGATAAAATGGCTGAAACATCTGAAGTCTATGCTAGGCAATATAGGGTTTTCAAATCTTTGGAATAATCCTGAAGGAGAGATTTTCCCCAGTAAGGAAAACCTAAAAAAACAGTACTGGGATTGGGTCGGTGTTAAATTGTTGAAAGATACAAGGACTGACTCCATGTCTGGCCGGTTTCTGGAGTCAAAAATTTTACCCGCCTTAGAAAATTATTGGGACAACATCACGGTACCAATGGATAGGAAATTGGTTTTTCAGCTAAGGTCAGGATCTATCCCCCTGAAGAAAATGACAGCTGGCTGGAATAAATCGACCAATAATTTATGCCCTGCATGTGAATATGCCGAAGAGAGCATAGGCCACTTCCTATTCGTATGTCAAGCCTATAAGAAACCTAGGGCTAAATGGCTTACGCCGGTATGTAAGAACCTAGGGACACGCGATAGCACTGTGGCCTTAAGAATTTTATGTACAACTACTCAGGACTCGATAGTCATAGGGGTGGCTAAATATCTAGGTTGGGCCTGGGCAATTAGACGACGGGCTCTTGGGAGAATTGTGTAACTAGGGATCCCTTTTAAAAACTGATAATGTAATATATTTTATCATGGTTTTAGATGCAATATTGTATGGGCTGCACTGTAAGTTTAATGTCTTTTTATTGTTATTATGTATTATTGTGTAATTGTTTTACATGTCATGTGCTTTTATGAAAATTGTTTCGAATAAAGCTTATACAACAACAACAACAGTAAAAAAAATTGTAGGGACTGGTAGCCCGATGTGCCTTTGCTATGTCTCAAGATATAGGCTCCAGTGGTTTTTACGAAAATTAACTTTGAAAAATATATATTGGGCTACATTGGGCTATATATATGTTGGAGCCCAAATGTAGCCCAATGTAGCCCAATGTAGCCCAATGTAGCCCAAAGATGGCCACCAGAGACAAAAAAAAACAAATGTAGCCCAAATATCAGCCAGATGTAGCCCAACTATAGCCCAATGACAGAATGTCCCAGAGTGTTCTAAAGAACAACTAGAGTGCTAACAGTCCTACTTATTACAAAGGTATGGCACACCTGAAGCCATCTTGATTGGAATAAAGTGGTAACTCTTAAAACATTTAATTTAAAAAGGAACAAAATGAGGGGGTTCATTTTGCCATAGAAAGTATGATTAGCGAATATATGACGAAATCCCGCATACCATCAGTCCGCAAAAAAAATCCCGCATGTACTATTAGGCCGCAAATTAAAATAACGAAAACTTTTAGAACGAATATGCCTTTAGCATACACTAAACAACTAAACTACCCTAAACCCTAGTACACTACCCCCAGCATGACCCTACACTACACAAACAGTACAACACTACCCTAAACCCTAAAACACTACCCCCAGCATGACCCTACACTACACAAACACTACAACACTACCCTAAACCCTAAAACACTACCCCCAGCATGACCCTACACTACGCAAACACTACAACACTACCCAAAACCCTAAAACACTACACCCCAGCATGACCCTACACTACGCAAACACTACAACACTACCCTAAACCCTAAAACACTACCCCCAGCATGACCCTACACTACACAAACACTACAACACAACCCTAAACCCTAAAACACTACCCCCAGCATGACCCTACACTACGCAAACACTACAACACAACCCTAAACCCTAAAACACTACCCCCAGCATGACCCTACACTACGCAAACACTACAACACTACCCTAAACCCTAAAACACTACCCCCAGCATGACCCTACACTACGCAAACACTACAACACTACCCTAAACCCTAAAACACTACCCCCAGCATGACCCTACACTACGCAAACACTACAACACTACCCTAAACCCTGAAACACTACCCCCAGCATGACCCTACACTACGCAAACACTACAACACTACCCTAAACCCTAAAACACTACCCCCAGCATGACCCTACACTACGCAAACACTACAACACTACCCTAAACCCTAAAACACTACCCCCAGCATGACCCTACACTACGCAAACACTACAACACTACCCTAAACCCTAAAACACTACCCCCAGCATGACCCTACACTACGCAAACACTACAACAACACCCAAAAACCCTAAAACACTACCCCCAGCATGACCCTACACTACGCAAACACTACAACACTACCCAAAACCCTAAAACACTACCCCCAGCATGACCCTACACTACGCAAACACTACAACACTACCCTAAACCCTAAAACACTACCCCCAGCATGACTCTACACTACACAAACACTACAACACAACCCTAAACCCTAAAACACTACCCCCAGCATGACCCTACACTACGCAAACACTACAACACAACCCTAAACCCTAAAACACTACCCCCAGCATGACCCTCCACTACGCAAACACTACAACACTACCCTAAACCCTTAAACACTACCCCCAGCATGACCCTACACTACGCAAACACTACAACACTACCCAAAACCCTAAAACACTACACCCCAGCATGACCCTACACTACGCAAACACTACAACACTACCCTAAACCCTAAAACACTACCCCCAGCATGACCCTACACTACGCAAACACTACAACACTACCCTAAACCCTAAAACACTACCCCCAGCATGACCCTACACTACGCAAACACTACAACACTACCCTAAACCCTAAAACACTACCCCCAGCATGACCCTACACTACGCAAACACTACAACACTACCCTAAACCCTAAAACACTACCCCCAGCATGACCCTACACTACGCAAACACTACAACACTACCCAAAACCCTAAAACACTACCCCCAGCATGACCCTACACTACGCAAACACTACAACACTACTTAAAACCCTAAAACACTACCCCCCAGCATGACCCTACACTACGCAAACACTACAACACTACCCAAAACCCTAAAACACTACCCCCAGCATGACCCTACACTACGCAAACACTACAACACTACCCAAAACCCTAAAACACTACCCCCAGCATGACCCTACACTACGCAAACACTACAACACTACCCAAAACCCTAAAACACTACACCCCAGCATGAACCTACACTACGCAAACACTACAACACTACCCAAAACCCTAAAACACTACACCCCAGCATGACCCTACACTACGCAAACACTACAACACTACCCAAAACCCTAAAACACTACCCCCAGCATGACCCTACACTACGCAAACACTACAACACTACCCAAAACCCTAAACCACTACCCCCAGCATGACCCTACACTACGCAAACACTACAACACTACCCTAAACCCTAAAATACTACACCCCAGCATGACCCTACACTACGCAAACACTACAACACTACCCAAAACCCTAAAACACTACCCCCAGCATGACCCTACACTATGCAAACACTACAACACTATCCTAAACCCTAAAACACTACGCCCAGCATGACCCTACACTACGCAAACACTACAACACTACCCTAAACCCTAAAACACTAGCCCCAGCATGACCCTACACTACGCAAACACTACAACACAACCCTAAACCCTAAAACACTACCCCCAGCATGACCCTACACTATGCAAACACTACAACACTACCCTAAACCCTAAAACACTACCCCCAGCATGACCCTACACTACGCAAACACTACAACACAACCCTAAACACTAAAACACTACCCCCAGCATGACCCTACACTAAACAACCACCACAACTCTACACTACACTAACACAACACTACACTACACAACACTACACTACACTACACAATCACTAACCCACGAAAAAATTAACACAAACCCACTTACCTCTCTCGTCATCGTGGTTTTCACAACGCAAATGCATTTACCATACATGCCTTTAAAACGTAATTCTTTGTAAAGGCATGCGCGATAAATGCACATGCGTTTTGAAAAAATGCGGGATAATGGTATGCGAGGTCAATGACCTTGCGGGATAATGGTATGCGGACTGAAAGTCTGCGGCATAAAAAATGCGGGAAAATGGCTGCAAACCATGATTAGCAGCAGACTTCCCTGGTGAGCACTAGCTTTACTACAGTGATCTAATGAGCAACTAGAGTGCTAACATTCAGAATTTATGGCAAATGTGTAACACATCTGAATGCCTTCTTGATAGAACCAAAGTAAACAAGCATTGAAAATGCAATAGATCTCGCCATCGTTTAAGTTAAAGACATTCTGTTTGTAATGAGGTGGCTTTTTAGCTTTGCTTTTATTAGTGTTTTTAAAACTTTCATGTAAATAACATGCATATGTATGCATATATGTATATGTATGCATGCATTTAAATTTATATAGATATGCAGATTATATATGTTTATATATGTATATTACCTACTGGCGATAGCCAGTGGGTATATATAGTTAGGATTTTTTCTCTATGGGATTTCTGAAAATTCTATGTCTAATAACTTTGGCGTTTGTGGACGGAATTGGCTGAAATTTTCAGGAAAATGGCACATAGTGTGTCTGAGCAGCCCCTAAAAATTTGGGGGGGTTTCGTCAAGGGGGGGCCGAGAAAAAAGGGGGGTCCTAAAACGCGTTTTTCCCATTCATTTTTCCATAGGGCGGTTGGACTCACTTTTAGCTCGAACGGCTGAATAGATTTACATGAAACTTGGCAAAATTGTAGATATGGTTTGCCCGACGTACCTTTGCTATGTCTCAATATATGTGCTCCAGTGGATTTTGAGAAATTAACGTTTAAAAAAATATATATATCTGTGACAGCGCTCCGGTTAGCGCCCCGGTTCGCGTACCTGACGCGTAACGGAACTTCGCGAAGCGAAGCTGATTGGCTCTCCGGTGTCTGTCAACATTCTAAACAGTCCGGAGCGGCCGCCATCTTGTCTCTCGGTACGATCGAGAGACAGGATGTGGTGAAAAATGAAGGGGGAAATGAAGGAAAGGGGGCAAGGTAGACCACTCCTGACCCCCTAGGATTGATGAGGGGGATATTAAAGTGCCCCGCGGGGCAAAAAATAAAAAAAATGTTTTTTTTGCGATTTTACGCCGTAGAGGCGCGTCCCGGTACGCGAACCGGGCAGCTCACCGGGCAGCTCACCGGGCAGCTCACCGGGCAGCTAACCGGCAGCGTAGCTGTCAACATTGTAAACATATTTACAACAAGGGGTGGTGAGGGACAGAGTCTCTGAATTAAGCAGAATACTCTCACCCAGTCAAGAGATCAGGGCTAGATCCAACACCGTTTTTTAGCTCATTGCACCATCCCAGTTTCAGAACCTGGCTGTATGCAAATTAGTCTGTCCCTGGCCCAGTGCATCATGGGAACAGGGCAGACCAGACTACAAAAGCCAATTCTTACACTGGGAAGGAAACAAGCTTCCGGGGACCGGTTTCTGGCATTGCAGCCGTCTTCGGCCCGGCTTGCTTGAATCCTGATGGTGCAATGAGCAAGGGACTCATGTCTGAGTATACCCTTCCACGCTTAGGGTGGACAAAAATATTTACAACAAGGGGTGGTGAGGGACAGAGTCTCTGAATTAAGCAGAATACTCTCACCCAGTCAAGAGATCAGGGCTAGATCCAACACCGTTTTTTAGCTCATTGCACCATCCCAGTTTCAGAACCTGGCTGTATGCAAATTAGTCTGTCCCTGGCCCAGTGCATCATGGGAACAGGGCAGACCAGACTACAAAAGCCAATTCTTACACTGGGAAGGAAACAAGCTTCCGAGGACCGGTTTCTGGCATTGCAGCCGTCTTCGGCCCGGCTTGCTTGAATCCTGATGGTGCAATGAGCAAGGGACTCATGTCTGAGTATACCCTTCCACGCTTAGGGTGGACAAAAATATTTACAACAAGGGGTGGTGAGGGACAGAGTCTCTGAATTAAGCAGAATACTCTCACCCAGTCAAGAGATCAGGGCTAGATCCAACACCGTTTTTTAGCTCATTGCACCATCCCAGTTTCAGAACCTGGCTGTATGCAAATTAGTCTGTCCCTGGCCCAGTGCATCATGGGAACAGGGCAGACCAGACTACAAAAGCCAATTCTTACACTGGGAAGGAAACAAGCTTCCGGGGACCGGTTTCTGGCATTGCAGCCGTCTTCGGCCCGGCTTGCTTGAATCCTGATGGCGCAATGAGCAAGGGACTCATGTCTGAGTATACCCTTCCACGCTTAGGGTGGACAAAAATATTTACAACAAGGGGTGGTGAGGGACAGAGTCTCTGAATTAAGCAGAATACTCCAACCCAGTCAAGAGATCAGGGCTAGATCCAACACCGTTTTTTAGCTCATTGCACCATCCCAGTTTCAGAACCTGGCTGTATGCAAATTAGTCTGTCCCTGGCCCAGTGCATCATGGGAACAGGGCAGACCAGACTACAAAAGCCAATTCTTACACTGGGAAGGAAACAAGCTTCCGGGGACCGGTTTCTGGCATTGCAGCCGTCTTCGGCCCGGCTTGCTTGAATCCTGATGGTGCAATGAGCAAGGGACTCATGTCTGAGTATACCCTTCCACGCTTAGGGTGGACAAAAATATTTACAACAAGGGGTGGTGAGGGACAGAGTCTCTGAATTAAGCAGAATACTCTCACCCAGTCAAGAGATCAGGGCTAGATCCAACACCGTTTTTTAGCTCATTGCACCATCCCAGTTTCAGAACCTGGCTGTATGCAAATTAGTCTGTCCCTGGCCCAGTGCATCATGGGAACAGGGCAGACCAGACTACAAAAGCCAATTCTTACACTGGGAAGGAAACAAGCTTCCGGGGACCGGTTTCTGGCATTGCAGCCGTCTTCGGCCCGGCTTGCTTGAATCCTGATGGTGCAATGAGCAAGGGACTCATGTCTGAGTATACCCTTCCACGCTTAGGGTGGACAAAAATATTTACAACAAGGGGTGGTGAAGGACAGAGTCTCTGAATTAAGCAGAATACTCTCACCCAGTCAAGAGATCAGGGCTAGATCCAACACCGTTTTTTAGCTCATTGCACCATCCCAGTTTCAGAACCTGGCTGTATGCAAATTAGTCTGTCCCTGGCCCAGTGCATCATGGGAACAGGGCAGACCAGATTACAAAAGCCAATTCTTACACTGGGAAGGAAACAAGCTTCCGGGGACCGGTTTCTGGCATTGCAGCCGTCTTCGGCCCGGCTTGCTTGAATCCTGATGGTGCAATGAGCAAGGGACTCATGTCTGAGTATACCCTTCCACGCTTAGGGTGGACAAAAATATTTACAACAAGGGGTGGTGAGGGACAGAGTCTCTGAATTAAGCAGAATACTCTAACCCAGTCAAGAGATCAGGGCTAGATCCAACTCCGTTTTTTAGCTCATTGCACCATCCCAGTTTCAGAACCTGGCTGTATGCAAATTAGTCTGTCCCTGGCCCAGTGCATCATGGGAACAGGGCAGACCAGACTACAAAAGCCAATTCTTACACTGGGAAGGAAACAAGCTTCCGGGGACCGGTTTCTGGCATTGCAGCCGTCTTCGGCCCGGCTTGCTTGAATCCTGATGGTGCAATGAGCAAGGGACTCATGTCTGAGTATACCCTTCCACGCTTAGGGTGGACAAAAATATTTACAACAAGGGGTGGTGAGGGTCATTTGAGATGTCATCAGTGATGTCATCAGTGATGTCATTTGAGATGTCATCAGTGATGTCATCAGTGATGTCATCAGTGATGTCACTGACCATGTCATGAATGATGTAATATGTAACATCATCAGCAGTGGATTGCGGGTGCGCGATATATAGTTAGTGCAACTAACTATATATGGAATTTCATTGGTTTTATGTCAATAAAATGTCCAGCTAACTATATATGGTCTCTAACCTATGGTTTTTTCAGTGAATATATATATATTTGCTTAAACTCCGTTAGACGCAGCCGCGCCTCAGTCGCCTCACTCGAACTGAAAAACGGATAAGACAGACCCAGATTGCGTGCAGAACTCAGTGGTTTATTTCATCCAACAGAATAGCACCCAGCAAGCCCGCATGACGCGTTTCGCCTCTAGCCAGAGGCTTGATCACATGATACATTGCTTAGAAAGTAAAGAGGGTACTTATAGAGTCCAATTATTCAAAAGGCGGCGCTTGATGGTTCTGGCCATACCTCTATTGACCCTTTAACGGCTGGTATCTTTAACAGCTTGTATTTATATGTAGAGCAAGTGCCCGGTGTTGTTTTAAACAAAAAAGACATTACATTGGTCAAAAAATAAATGCATAATACAAAACACACAATCATAGTATGTAAACTGGGTTGTGATGAGGATGAATTCAATCTCAACGGCTGTAAACAATAGCCAAGCCAAAACAATTCAATCAATCTGCAACATGTAAATATTTTGTGATTGCATAAAGCGTGATGGTAAATGACATAGTGTCATTGTTTGTAATATTACTGTTAGCCCCTCTAAAAGAGAATGTTTCCAAAATATCCCATCTGAAATACCTGCATAATGCAACCCCATTCATACTAACACTATATTTCTGTACAAAAAGAAAACCTCAATAAATAGAATCATTGAAATCCTTTTGATCTTCACCAGACATAACAAAAGACCAATATATCAACACCAATTTAACGTTAAAGTATTCGTTAAAGTCCCATATTTTATCCATTAATGGTCTAGACTTCAAATAAGTGAACATCCTCATAATAAATCCTGCCAATGAAAGTGCTAAAATAGTGCAAAAACGTGTGAAAATCATCTTTGAAAACAATTACTTTCGATGCATGGAAGGATTTAGAGGGAGGAATCATAGTACTTAATCATTTCATCCACACCCTTACCCCAAGATTTTACAAAAGACAGTACATTCAAAAATTTGAAATACGTGAAATAAAGTGCAAGGTGCAAATAGTTCATTAGATAACTAGAGAATCATGTTTATGAATATGGCATGCTAGACAATTCCCTATGCTGTATTACAAACAAGTGTATAGGTCCTCACTCGCGTTTAGACCTCGTGGTGTCTTGCAGTCCAATTCTATGATATATCTAGTTTCTACTAGGTGGAGCTTAGCATCCCTGTCTCCTCCTCTTTTGAGTGGCATGACGCAGTCAATAGCATAGTAAAGTAACACTGAAGGATCACTATTGTGTCGCATCTCAAAATGGCGGGCCACCGGATAGGCTTGATCTTTACCCACGATGGACCGAATGTGCTGCAGTATTCGCCTGTGAACGGGCAAGCGGGTACTACCCACGTACCTTAGCTCACACGGACACTGCAGCACATAGACTGCAAATTCAGTCTTACACGACATGCGTTTCTTGATTTTGACAGGAGTACTTTTGAAAGGTACAGTGTACTGCGTTTTATTGCAGCCGTATCTGCACGCTTTACAGACCGAACACTTTTTGAAGCCTCCGCTCAGAGCGCCCCAAGTCACAGAAATCGGTTTCTCCAGTACATTACACACCAGATGGTTCGACATGGATGGGGATTTCCTATATGTGATATCTGGCTTGGTGGTAATGAATTTCCCAATAACCGGGTCCCCAGTTATTAGATTCCAGTTTTTATAGAAAATCCGCCGGATTTCCTTGTGCTGTTTATTGAATGTCATGATGACCCTAGGTTGGTTTGTGGTGTCAACTCCTACAGAAATTCTAGTTTTCTTTTTAATTGCGATGCTTTCTTCTCTAGTCACAGTGAGAGATCTATTTATTGCCCGTTGGATAGTCTTGCCAGAATATCCCCTAGACAAAAATCGCTGCTTGCTCTCCTCCTGAGCCTTGTAACAATCTAGATCATTACTGCAGATGCGCCTGATCCGCAGCATCTCCCCGAAGGGGATGCTGTTGATGAGGTGTTGGGGATGTTGACTTGATGCGTGTAGCACCGTATTGCCTGCTGTAGGCTTTCTGTGGAGCTTTGTATGTAGAACTAAATCTGCAACGTATACTTCAGTGTCCAAAAAGATGACAGATTTGGCATCAATATGGGAGGTAAAACATAAATTCAAACAATTGTCATTTAAAGCATCCACAAAAGCATTTGCTTCTGCCATTGTGCCTCGCCATACCATGAATATATCATCGATATATCTCAGGTAAAGCGGAACATGTTGTTGCATAGTTGTTCTGTAAGTACTGCCAAGGGTCTGCTCCTCCCAGAGTCCCATGTGGAGACACGCCAGACTCGGAGAGAAGCAAGACCCCATGGCTACCCCTCTCACCTGTTGGTAAACCTGGCTCTCAAATAAGAAGTAATTCTGTTCCAGGCACACTTGAATCATAGAAAGTAACATTCTATTATGTGCGAAAAAGTTCATTGGTCTCTTGTTCAAATAGAAATCAACAGCCTTGATCCCATCAGCATGTTTGATTGATGTATAGAGAGAAGACACATCAAGGGTTATCAATAAACAGTCATTGCTCCAGACTACATCACTCACTTTCCTGATAAAATCAGAAGTGTCCTGGACAAATGAAGGGAGTCCTTTTACCCATTCCTGGAGAAAAAAGTCGATGTATTTTGAGATGTTTTCTGTTGAACTGTTGATTGCCGATTTGATCGGCCTGCCCGGTGGTTTATATAAATCTTTATGTATTTTGGGTATTAGATAGAATGATGGGATAACCGGGAAATCTTTCTTCATGAACCTATATTCATCATTGGAAATCAGTTTGGCACTTCTCCATGCCATGAGTTTCTGGTTCTGGTCTTCCCATGATGCTTTTAAAGTTGACATGTTGCTTTTTTTGTAGCATGTACCATCTGCAAGTTGACTTTCAGCCTCAGCTATGTACAAAGCACGTGGCCATAACACAATGTTCCCACCTTTATCTGCTTGGCGGACAATTATGGTTTTGTCCAATTCCAATTTTTTGATTAAATTGTGGTAACATTGGTTTTTGTTGTTGATCATCATTCGTTTTTTGTTTGTCGATGTATATAGTTGTTTAAGTTCTTTCACGACCAAGTCATGGTAAACATCTATATTGTCTTGGGTTAACACAGGTTGGAAAGTTGATCTGGGTTTGAAAGGAGTATTGCTCATCCCTTGGTCTTCCCTTGAGGTCACCAAAGGCAAATCCAGCGCCGGTTCCACTTGCTGTTGAAGACTCCAGATCTCCTCAAAGGTACCACGATCCCCGGCTTCCAATAACGAGGGGCTTTTCAATATCCCTGTTTGTTTTTTTCCTTTCTTAGGTTGGAGAGCAAAGAATTTTTGTAGTTTAAGTTTTCGTACGAAACGGTAAGTGTCCATTCTTGTGTCAACATAATTGAAGTTGGATGGTGGACAGTAGGATAATCCTAAACCTAGGATCATTTCATCATTGGTAGAAAGGGCGATGTGCAAGAGATTGACTACAGATTTTGAATTTAATTCTGATTTGTCTTGCGTTTTGATCTGTTCCATCTGCCTCTGGCCGATTGATTCGAGCTGAGCTGTTTTGTGCTGGCGACATTTCCTTCGGGCATGGCGCTTTTGGTTTGCCCGGTTTTGTTTGCCTGAGTCTTGCCTAGGACTCTTGGTCTTAAAGTGTCTCGCCGGTCTTGACAGAGACAGCTGACTTCCTGCGCCAGAGACAGTTTTGTTGCCCCTACCGTGGAGGGTCCTGCCACCTCGTTTTCCGCCTCACTGCCCGAAGTCAGACTTGCATCTGTTGATGAAATTGAGACAGTGTTACTGCCATCATTTGGTTGTCGCAATTTTCGTGCCCGGGCTTTTACATTCTCGTACTTTTTTGCGTACGTGAAAATTTGGCCATTTAAATAGTCGAGGCGGTCACGCTCAAATTTGAAGGCTTTGCGTTTTTTTATCACCTCCTCATCCTTTTTAACCCTCAGCATCATCACCTTGCTAAACTTGTCCGCTTGTTCACTTGGCCCAAATCCTTGAATTTCTATTTCGAGTAAATCAATTTCTGCTTGTAATTTCACTCGATCGCTTTCAGCGTATTCCACTAGGAGGGCCATTAATTTTGCTGAACAATCAAAGTTGGTTTCAGCCCATCTTGTTAACATTAATGGATCTGGTGTTTCATAGCTGGGGGCTAATGAGATTCTCAGCCCCCTCGGCACTCTTCCCACCGCCAAATACCTCGATAAGGATTTATTTTCCCACCACTTGCCTTGCTCCTTTTTAATGAGTTTCTCCATTTTTTTGAACGTGTCTCTCAAAGTGGGGTTGGCTTCAATGGTATTGCCCAAGGGTGTTTGACTAAGCGGGTCCAACTCCCCAGCCGGGGATTTGTCGAACATATTACCCGCTGCCTCCTCTCTATGTCGCAACGTATCCGCGGACATTTTGCTGACAACAATATAGTTGTGTTATTAGGGTCAATGTCAATTAGATAAATCCTCTGAGACTGACGTAGCGCTTGAGTCTCGGGACGCCGAATACTAATGCGCTAATAAAGCCTGCACGACTCCTTACTGGAACTTTGTCCGAAAGTGACCTACCTGTCACGGGCTGACTTGGAAGCTGTCCGGAACTGAGCCGTCGCCGATCAGCTGAGACTCCCGTTTGCAAGGCAGGAAATTCACTCGTTGTCCAGGGGCATATATATATATATTCACTGATAAAACCATAGGTTTCACACCAGTTACAGTTAGGAATTAGCATTTAAAAAAACCTATTAAATTCACTGAAAAAACCATAGGTTTGACACCAGTTATAGTTAGCTGGAAATTTTACTGACATAAAACCATTGAAATTCCCACGTTATAGTTAGTTGGACTCACTATAACTTGCGCGCCTGCAATGCACTGCTGATGACGTCACATATTACATCACTCATGACATGGTCAGTGACATCACTTATAACATCACTGATGACACCATCCAGTGAAGGAGTGTCTTTCTAAAAAATAAATATGTTTTATATATGTATATGTAAAGGTCGATGGAAGAATAAATGTTTAAATAAGTGTCTTAATGGATGTTTTTTTTTTTTTTAATTGATTGGTTAACTGGCTGATTAAGTGTATCTTAGTGAATACATATATTAGCGAGTATTGTTTAAATATTTAAATGTTTGTATCAGTGTTTCACTTTGTGTATAAGTGGCTGCATGGGTTGGTGAGTAGCTACATGTGTGTGTATATGGGTTATTAGATGTTTTTTTTTTGTATCAGTATGAGTGTCTGTATGGTTTGGTGGGGGTGTTACTTGGCACATAGATGCATCAATGACTGACTCACTGTTTGTATGTGTTTTGAAGACAGCATATGAGCAGGACTGTATGGGTGGATGAGTGTGTATATGTGTGTGTTAGTGAGTGAAAGACTGTCTCACTAGTGTCTTTATCAGTAACTACATATGTTTTAATCTAGTATATTTGAGTATTGATGTATATAAGTGAGTATATGTGAGAGTGAGAGATTGAAAGAATTCTTGTTTAAATAAGTATGTGTTTCTATAAGTGATTGTTTAAGAGAGTAAGTATGTGTAAGTTTCCTTAGAAGTAAGGTGGTAGTGTGTGTATAGCTGTATATGCAAATAAATGGATGTTCAATAGTTTATTTGCATGTGTGATTATGTGTGTGAGTAACTTTTGGATGACTGTCGGTGTGTAACAGGATGTATAGGTGTTTCACTACATATGATGAGTGAATATATGTATGAGTGACTATATAGAACTGTTGGTGAATGAGTGGATGTGTATATAGATGGTGGTATTACTGAATTGGTTGTTGTAACTGGTATGGGTATCTCTATTTTTTTGAAAATTGTAGTTTTTTTTTTAAATATGTGTTCCAAGGGTTACATTATACTGAAAGGAGGTCTGTCACTTTGTCACAAGGATGGTGTCATCAGTGATGTCATGAGTGATGTCACTGACCATGTCATGAGTGATGTAATATGTGACGTCATCAGCAGTGCATTGCAGGCGCGCAAGTTATAGTGAGTCCAACTAACTATAATGTGGGAATTTCAATGGTTTTATGTCAGTAAAATTTCCAGCTAACTATAACTGGTGTCAAACCTATGGTTTTTTCAGTGAATTTAATAGGTTTTTTTAAATGCTAATTCCCAACTATAACTGGTGTGAAACCTATGGTTTTTTCAGTGAATTTCATAGGTTTTTTAAATGTTAATTTCTAACTATATAAGGCCTGAAACCTATGTTTTTTTCAGTGAATTTCAAAGTTTTTTTAATGCTAATTCCTAACTATATTAGACCTGAAAGCCCACCAGGAATCTCCAGTATGCACCAGGGGACTGCATTGCAGAGAGGTGTAATGAGGCTATGCCCCTTGTTACACATCTCTGCAACGCAGCCCCCTGGCGCGTTTGCAGAGGGGGAACTAATTCCCCTTGCATACAGGGGGTCCCTGGGGGCCAACTAGCCCCCCAGGAGCCTCCAGTATGCACCAGGGGGCTGCATTGCAGAGAGATGTAATGAGGCCACACCCTTTTTTCCACCTCTCTGCAACGCAGCCCCCGTGCATGTTTGAAGAGGGGGAACTAATTCCCCTTGCATACTAGGGGTCCCTGGGGGCCAACTAGCCCACCTGGAACCTCCAGTATGCGCCAGGGGGCTGCATTGCACAGAGGTGTAATGAGGCTATGCCCCTTTTTACACCTCTCTGCAACGCAGGCCACTGGCGCGTTTGCAGAGGGGGGACTAATTCCCCTTGCATACTGGGGGTCCCTGGGTCATAACTGCCCAAACACCGATATTCCGAACAATTGAAAATGACTTTTCTTGAGAAACATTTGGATTTGGATTATCATGTCCTATACTTTGGAATTTTTGAAAGACTGACTTTGAGGATGCTATAAATTACTCAAGTCTGCCCGAATTGTGTGGGTAAAATTGATACCTAGTCACTTTGAATAAGAATGTACTTACGTCTCGTCTAACATTTGGAAGAAATATCTAGTTATATGACAACAGGAGACCGACATAACTTGAAGGAAATAAGAACGCCCTGAAGAAGTTCTGTTGTACAGAACGAAATGTTTCGGCTGGCTGTGGTACATAAACTTAAGGAAAATAAAAGCATTTGAATATACACCAAGATTCAGCGCTTCAATAAGGACTCTAAGTGATATGATTTGATTGGACTTATTGTGCAAGTGGTGCTGTGCCAAACTTTGGAATATTCTCCACTACTCTCTACTACTTACTCGCTCCTACTCCACTACTCTCAAATACTCACTCTCTACAACTCATTCTCTACTACTCTACTACTCTCTACTACTCTCTCTTTACTACTCACTCCCTACTACTCACTATCTACTACTCTCTACTACTCAATCTCTACTACTCTCTCTCTAGTACTCACTCTTTACTACTCACTCTCTACTACTCTCTACTACTCACTCTCTACTTCTCACTCTCTACTACTCACTCTCTACTACTCTCTCTCTACTACTCACTCTCTACTACTCACTCTACTACTCACTCTCTACTACTCTCTACTACTCACTCTCTACTACTCTCTCTCTACTAGTCTCTACTACTCACTCTACTACTCACTCTCTACTACTCTCTACTATTCTCTCTCTCACTCTCTACTACTCTCTACTACTCACTCTCTACTACTTACTCTCTACTACTCTCTACTACTCACTCTTTACTACTCTCTACTACTCACTCTCTACTGCTCCCTGCTACTCACTCTACTACTTACTCTCTACTACTCTCTACTACTCACTCTCTACTACTCACTCTCTACTTCTCTCTACTACTCACTCTACTATTCACTCTACTACTCACTCTCTGCTACTCTGTCTACTGCTCTCTACTACTCTCTACTACTCACTCTCTACTCTCTATTACTCACTCTCTACTCTCTACCTCTCTACCTCTCTCTACTTCTCACTCCACTAGTCTCTACCTCTCTACCGCTACCTCTCTACCTCTACCTCTCTACCTCTACACCTCTACACCTCTACCTCTCTCTACACGCACACATATACACATATATATATGCATTAATATGTATATGCATTTATATATATGTATGTGTATGTATATACATACATATATAAACATATATAATCTGTATATCTATATAAATACAAATATAAATGCATGCATACATATACATATATGCATACAGATGCATGTTATTTACATGAAAGTTTAAAAAACACTAATAAAAGCAAAGCTAAAAAGCCACTTCATTACAAACAGAATGGCTTTAACTTAAACGAGGGCGAGATCTATTGCATTTTCAATGCTTGTTTACTTTGGTTCCATCAAGAAGGCATTCAGATGTGTCACACATTTGCCATAAATTCTGAATGTTAGCACTCTAGTTGCTCATTAGATCACTGTAGTAAAGCTACTGCTCACCAGGGAAGTCTGCTGCTGGTATTCAAAGTGCATTTTTCAGTCTGCATGTCAGAATTTCTTTAATGAAATTGAAGAGGATTTGAGAAGTCACTCAAAATGTGCCCTAATTTTTCTTTCTGCAGCACTAATCATACTTTCTATGGCAAAATATACCCCCTCATTTTGTTCCTTTTTAAATTAAATGTTTTAAGAGTTACCACTTTATTCCAATCAAGATGGCTTCAGGTGTGCCATACCTTTGTAATAAGTAGGACTGTTAGCGCTCAAGTTGTTCTTTAGAACACTCTGGGACATTCTGTCATTGGGCTATACTTGGGCTACATCTGGGTGATATTTGGGCTACATTTGGGCTCTTTTGTCTCTGGTGGCCATCTTGGGAGACTGCATGTCAGAATTTTTTAATGAAATAGAAGGAGATTTGAGAAGTCACTCAAAATGTGCCCTAATTTTTCTTTTTGCAGCACTAATAATACTTTCTATGGCATAATATACCCCCTCATTTTGTTCCTTTTTAAATTAAATGTTTTAAGAGTTACCACTTTATTCCCATCACGATGGCTTCAGGTGTGCTATACCTTTGTAATAAGTAGGACTGTTAGCGCTCTAGTTGTTCTTTAGAACACTCTAGGAGGCTGCAGTAGAACACAAAGGAATCAACTGACAGTCTCTGTCCTTGTTGGATGTACATGTTTTACTGAGAATGTCAGACTTCATTCTCACATGACTGAGAAAGATAATGTGAATTTACAGAAAATATGCTTTCAGTTTAGCTTATGGATCCCCTTCCAAACCACTGTGGGAAAATCATGAGATATTAGTTTTCTTTCAAACATGATTTATGATATCACAGTAGAAGGCTTTTTCACATGGTAAAATCACCTTAGAACACACCACAATTCCTAAAATGAGTATGGTACCATCAACAAATGATTTATAATGTAACTAAAGTCCTAAAACCCTCTATTAACTACAATGCTTTTTAATGAGGTGCTATCATGTATATTGGTCCCAAGATGGCTGCCAACACTTCTTGGATGAAGTGCTGACAGCCAATCAGATCAGATGTGTGGTTAGGCTCCGCCCAGATATATATATTTTTGTGAACCTAAATTACTCAAAATCCACTGGAGCACATATCTTGAGACATAGCAAAGGCACATCGGGCTACCAGTCCCTACAATTTTGCCAAATTTTGTGGAAATCCATTCAGCCGTTCGGGCTAAAAGTGAGTCCAACCGCCCTATGGAAATTAACATGGGGAAAACACGTTTTGGGACCCCTCTTTTATCTCGGCCCCCGCTTGAGGAATCCCCCTCAATCTTTCAGGGAAGGAGCAGAGCGGAGCGGGCCATCTTCTTTGAGAAATGTGCGAAGATTCGTCCACCGGTGCCAAAGTTATTCCCAATAGAATGTTGCGGATTTCCTATGGAAATCAATCCTAACTATAACTACCTACTGGCGACCGCCAGTAGGTAATATATATATATATATATATATATATATATATATATATATATCCACCCACAGGTTGCCCCGTTGAAGGTGCTGCATACGAAGGGGTAACGCACAGAAAGCCGCTGGCAGCAGAAATCCCAGGAAGCCGCTCGCTCTCCTAACTCAGCCATACGCGTTTCGAGCATACCTTTGCTCTTGTTCACTGGCAATGTAATCACGCAGGAAGCGGGCTGTTAGAAACCTCAAATTTATTTACAATAGGTCCCGCCCCAGTGGGCTGTGGCATTATGGTCCTGATAGTCCTTAGTAGAGCCAAACGACCATGTAGTTTCTTCTATTAGCCAAGTGGATCCCGCTACTTCCGTGACTGTAATAAATGTTTGTTAGCGGAAAGCATCGCTGGCCCCACTGTAGAAACCGCTAATGTCAACCAGCGGCTCAGGCCCCCTTCGTTCTCATAAGTACTTGTAGTCACCAGCACTGGAGAGCCATCAAACATCACGGCAGAGCACATTCGCGACCGGACTAGCCGCTTTTTTATCCACCCACAGGTTGCCCCGTTGAAGGTGCTGCATACGAAGGGGTAACGCACAGAAAGCCGCTGGCAGCAGAAATCCCAGGAAGCCGCTCGCTCTCCTAACTCAGCCATACGCGTTTCGAGCATACCTTTGCTCTTGTTCACTGGCAATGTAATCACGCAGGAAGCGGGCTGTTAGAAACCTCAAATTTATTTACAATAGGTCCCGCCCCAGTGGGCTGTGGCATTATGGTCCTGATAGTCCTTAGTAGAGCCAAACGACCATGTAGTTTCTTCTATTAGCCAAGTGGATCCCGCTACTTCCGTGACTGTAATAAATGTTTGTTAGCGGAAAGCATCGCTGGCCCCACTGTAGAAACCGCTAATGTCAACCCGCGGCTAGTCCGGTCGTGAAGGTGCTCTGCCGTGAAGTAGCGGGATCCACTTGGCTAATAGAAGAAACTACATGGTCGTTTGGCTCTACTAAGGACTATCAGGACCATAATGCCACAGCCCACTGGGGCGGGACTTATTGTAAATAAATTTGAGGTTTCTAACAGCCCGCTTCCTGCGTGATTACATTGCCAGTGAACAAGAGCAAAGGTATGCTCGAAACGCGTATGGCTGAGTTAGGAGAGCGAGCGGCTTCCTGGGATTTCTGCTGCCAGCGGCTTTCTGTGCGTTACCCCTTCGTATGCAGCACCTTCAACGGGGCAACCTGTGGGTGGATAAAAAAGCGGCTAGTCCGGTCGCGAAAGTGCTCTGCCGTGATGTTTGATGGCTCTCCAGTGCTGGTGACTACAAGTACTTATGAGAACGAAGGGGGCCTGAGCCGCTGGTTGACATTAGCGGTTTCTACAGTGGGGCCAGCGATGCTTTCCGCTAACAAACATTTATTACAGTCACGGAAGTAGCGGGATCCACTTGGCTAATAGAAGAAACTACATGGTCGTTTGGCTCTACTAAGGACTATCAGGACCATAATGCCACAGCCCACTGGGGCGGGACCTATTGTAAATAAATTTGAGGTTTCTAACAGCCCGCTTCCTGCGTGATTACATTGCCAGTGAACAAGAGCAAAGGTATGCTCGAAACGCGTATGGCTGAGTTAGGAGAGCGAGCGGCTTCCTGGGATTTCTGCTGCCAGCGGCTTTCTGTGCGTTACCCCTTCGTATGCAGCACCTTCAACGGGGCAACCTGTGGGTGGATAAAAAAGCGGCTAGTCCGGTCGCGAAGGTGCTCTGCCGTGATGTTTGATGGCTCTCCAGTGCTGGTGACTACAAGTACTTATGAGAACGAAGGGGGCCTGAGCCGCTGGTTGACATTAGCGGTTTCTACAGTGGGGCCAGGGATGCTTTCCGCTAACAAACATTTATTACAGTCACGGAAGTAGCGGGATCCACTTGGCTAATAGAAGAAACTACATGGTCGTTTGGCTCTACTAAGGACTATCAGGACCATAATGCCACAGCCCACTGGGGCGGGACCTATTGTAAATAAATTTGAGGTTTCTAACAGCCCGCTTCCTGCGTGATTACATTGCCAGTGAACAAGAGCAAAGGTATGCTCGAAACGCGTATGGCTGAGTTAGGAGAGCGAGCAGCTTCCTGGGATTTCTGCTGCCAGCGGCTTTCTGTGCGTTACCCCTTCGTATGCAGCACCTTCAACGGGGCAACCTGTGGGTGGATAAAAAAGCGGCTAGTCCGGTCGCGAAGGTGCTCTGCCGTGATGTTTGATGGCTCTCCAGTGCTGGTGACTACAAGTACTTATGAGAACGAAGGGGGCCTGAGCCGCTGGTTGACATTAGCGGTTTCTACAGTGGGGCCAGGGATGCTTTCCGCTAACAAACATTTATTACAGTCACGGAAGTAGCGGGATCCACTTGGCTAATAGAAGAAACTACATGGTCGTTTGGCTCTACTAAGGACTATCAGGACCATAATGCCACAGCCCACTGGGGCGCGACCTATTGTAAATAAATTTGAGGTTTCTAACAGCCCGCTTCCTGCGTGATTACATTGCCAGTGAACAAGAGCAAAGGTATGCTCGAAACGCGTATGGCTGAGTTAGGAGAGCGAGCGGCTTCCTGGGATTTCTGCTGCCAGCGGCTTTCTGTGCGTTACGCCTTCGTATGCAGCACCTTCAACGGGGCAACCTGTGGGTAGATATATATATATATATATATATATATATATATATTTATATATATATATATATATATATATATTATCTGGCGATAGCCAGTAGGTATGTTATAGTTAGGATTGTTTTCCACAGGGAAATCGCAACATTCTATTGGGAATAACTTTGGCGCCGGTTGAGGAATCTTCCTGAAATTTTCCTTAACTTTGCCTCGCGGCGTTCCGGTCCTTCCCTGAAAGTTTGGGGGGATTCGTCAAGCAGGGGCCGAGATAAAAGGGGGGTCCCAAAACGTGTTTTCCCCATGTTAATTTCCATAGGGCGGTTGGACTCACTTTTAGCCCGAACGTCTGAATGGTTTTCCACCAAACTTGGCAAAATTGAGGGACTGGTAGCCCGATGTGCCTTTGCTATGTCTCAAGATATGTGCTCTAGTGATTTTTACGAAAATTAACTTTGAAAAAATATATATTGGGCTACATTGGGCTATATATATGTTAGAGCCCAAATGTAGCCCAATGTAGCCCAATGTAGCCCAAAGATGGCCACCAGAGACAAAAAAAACAAATGTAGCCCAAATATCTGCCAGATGTAGCCCAACTATAGCCCAATGACAGAATGTCCCAGAGTGTTCTAAAGAACAACTAGAGCGCTAACAGTCTTACTTATGACAAAAGTATGGCACACCTGAAGTCATCTTGATTGGAATAAAGTGTTAACACTTAAAACATTTAATTTGCAAAGGAACAAAATGAGGGGGTTCATTTTGCCATAGAAATTATGATTAGTGCTGAAGAAAGAAAAATTAGGGCACATTTTGAGTGACTTCTCAAATCCTCTTATATTTCATTAAAAAAATACTAATATGCAATCTCCCAAGATGGCCACCAGAGACAAAAGAGCCTGTGCTTAAAAACTCTGTTAGCAAAGCAGGCATTTGAGATTTAAAAAACGTTTTAATATATAAAAACGTTATCCGCTAATAGAATTAGCATTTAAAAAACCTTGCGAATTCAATGAAAAAAACATAGGTTTCAGGCTATATATAATTAGGAATTAGCATTTAAAAAACCTTTGAAATTCATTGAAAAAACCATAGGTTTCAGGCCTTATATAGGTAGGAATTAGCATTTAAAAAAACCTTGCAAATTCACTGAAAAAACCATAGGTTTCAGGCCTTATATAGTTAGGAATTAGCATTTAAAAAACCTTTGAAATTCACTGAAAAAACCATAGGTTTCAGGCCTTATATAGTTAGGAATTAGCATTTAAAAAACCTTGCAAATTCAGGCCTTACATAGTTAGGAATTTGCATTTAAAAAACCTTTGAAATTCACTGAAAAAAACATAGGTTTCAGGAGTTATATAGTTAGGAATTAGCTTTTAAAAAACCTTTGAAATTCACTCAAAAAACTATAAGTTTTAGTGGTGTTATAGTTAGCTGGACATTTTACTCATAAAAAACCATTGAAATTGCTCCTATATAGTTAGTTGTACTAACTATATTTCGTGCACCCGCAATCCACTGCTGATGATGTCACATATTAGATCATTCATGACATGGTCAGTGACATCACTGATGACATCTCAAATGACATCACTGATGACATCACTGATGACATCATCCACGTGACAATCACATACACCTTTTCATACACTATTACAATTTTTCATCACTCTTTGTAAAATACAGAGTATCATATTTAAATCCATTGTCACAGTAATAAAAGTATCTAAAAATCCACTCAGTGATTCATAGATGTATACACACATCTAATCACTTACCTATGGATTCACTCATACATGCTGTCAATGAACAATAGAACACTATCAAAAATACTTATACATCTATATCGACATTAAACAACAGCACGCATCCTATTCACATATGAAGTCATCCTACTCACTTATGCAAACAATGGATCATACTTACATATTTACTTAGCAAAACACTTATACAAACACCACTTCTTCTATTCATTTAGATAGTAAGTCATACTTAGTGAATTATAAAATCATTATTACAAGTATACAGTTATCCATACAGTCACTCACACAATCATTGTGTCTTATGTATACTTATTTATATACAACAACTGACACATACACTGCCTTTTATTTTTCTAGTTTGTTGGACCTGTACCATTGAGAAATATATTTGCTCATCACCACACCCATAAAGATATTCACTCACCCAAACAACTGTTAGAACATGTAGTTTTAACTTCATATATCTACTGAATCAACTATTCACACATCTTTGGACAGTCACACACCCCCCACCGAACCACACACACTTTCACACTCCCATACAAATACTCAGTTAACTAATCAATAACTAATATAGACTTTCACATAGCTAGTAACCAACTGTAGAATCAGTTTACACAACAACTGACAAAGTGATACAGATATTCACACAGTTTAGTCACTATCCACTATATTTAGTGAGACATTATAAATTGGTCAAGTAAACAGTCAATTACAATGCTACTAAATCCTCCATCCAAATATTTATTTTATATATCCACTTATTCTTCAATGCAAATTGCTATATATATAATGCATATTTAAATAATGAAGCAAACCACATTCACTGTTTGATGTCATCAGTGATGTCATCAGTGATGTAATTTGAGATGTCATCAGTGATGTCACTGACCATGCCATGAATGATCTAATATGTGACATCATCAGCAGTGGATTGCGGGTGCGCAAAATATAGTTAGTACAACATAACATAACATATAGGAGCAATTTCAATGGTTTTGTATGAGTAAAATGTCCAGCTAACTATAACACCACTAAAACTTATAGTTTTTTGAGTGAATTTCAAAGGTTTTCTAAAAGCTAATTCCTAACTATATAACTCCTGAAACCTATGGTTTTTTCAGTGAATATATATATATATATATATATATATATATATATTCACTGAAAAAACCATAGGTTATAGACCATATATAGTTAGGAATTAGCATTTACAAAACCTTGAAAATTCACTGAAAAAACCATAGGTTATAGACCATATATAGTTAGGAATTAGCATTTAAAAAACCTTATTTTACTCACACAAAACCATTGAAATTCCATATATAGTTAGTTGCACTAACTATATATCGCGCACCCGCAATCCACTGCTGATCATGTCACATATTACATCATTCATGACATGGTCAGTGACATCACTGATGACATCACTGATGACATCTCAAATGACATCACTGATGACATCACTGATGACATCTCATTTGACATCATTCTTGTGCTAATACGATAAACCTCTTCAGACTCTAATATAACCTTAGATACACTCAGTGTATACAGACACTCACACACTGCCACTCATCCATGGAGTTACTCACACACCCAGTCAGTCATGCAAAGAAACAATCTCACCTCCATTTCTTCAACTATACAGTTAAACACACCTTACTTATTGAAACATATACTAACACATATTTACTCTCTTATACAATCCCTGATACAAGTTCACAATGATCGATACAACTACTCACTCATTCAGTGGCTCTCATGCACAGTTATTTATATATGCCAACTCTCACATGTACTGTGTTTTACATATGTACTTACTATGACATGTAGCATTGAGATATCCATTCACTCATCAATACACTCATGCACACAGTCAACTGCCCATGTAGCTGTTTCCACATGCACTCTTGAACTCATACACCTAGTGAATAAACTGCTCACACATCTATGCATAGAGTCACACACCTTCCAGCCACCCCTACACAAACTCAATCTCCCATAGAAATACTTGGGCAACCAATTAATAACACATATAGCCTCTCGTATAGCTAATGATCAACACATGCAGCAGTTTACAGAACAACAGACATAATGATGCACAAATTAAGACAGTTTAGTCACTAACCCATGCATTCAGTGAGACACATTTAATCACTCACTCATACAGTCAGTCACGCACCTACTAAATCCTTCATCCAGACACTTATACATCCACTCATTCTTCAATATGTAAAACATATTTAAACTTTACAAAAACACACAGACACTAGATGATGTCATCAGTGATGTCATGTGAGATGTCATCAGTGATGTCATTTGAGATGTCATCAGTGATGTCATCAGTGATGTCACTGACCATGTCATGAATGATGTAATATGTGACATGATCAGCAGTGGATTGCGGGTGCGCGATATATAGTTAGTGCAACTAACTATATATGGAATTTCAATGGTTTTGTGTGAGTAAAATAAGGTTTTTTAAATGCTAATTCCTAACTATATATGGTCTATAACCTATGGTTTTTTCAGTGAATTTTCAAGGTTTTGTAAATGCTAATTCCTAACTATATATGGTCTATAACCTATGGTTTTTTCAGTGAATTTCAATGGTTTTTTAATAGCAAATATCATAAGCTGTCGAATGTCAAGTACGTGGTAAGTGAAAACATTTTCGTGTTTATGCACACTGATCTGCTTTGAATGGTGCCCCCCCCCCTCATTTCTATTAGGAGTACTCTCTCTTTGCAGATAGTGAAAGGTAGTTAACGCAGGTCTTTGCCCCCATTGTAATCCGTCGTGCCTGCTTCTCTCTCCATTTGATTGATTGTTATCCAAGTATTTACTGTTTTAGAATTAGTTCTCTTTGGTTCATTCTCTATTTACAAACAAACACAGAGTCGCAATACTCTGTTTAGTCTTTGCAGATAACGAAAAATCGTGTAAAAAAAAAAGAAAAGGAATCGAGCAAAATCAGTAGGCCACTAATGGGATCTCTTTTTGACCTCGCTAAAATAGAAACATTAGGAACAACCCCTCATGACAAATACAAAACTAGTGAGATGAACTGAACTCCACACAATGATGGCTGCAAAACAGCTCGGCTCCGCCACCCACCCCGCCCAAAATAACGATAAAGAACGGCTGCCATGATTGGTTGCGGAATGACCACGACGGAGCTACGAAATGGTGCTGCTCTCATGCTAACCCCAGCTTCAGTCTGAAACATCCAGAAACACTGTAGACTACCAATTCGATCAGTTCCGGTAGCGCCCCAATGTAACCCGGTAGAGAAGAACTAGCTCTCCCCTCTTTGACTGATGGTTCTTGTTGCCTGTCCCTTCTGTTGTCATTTAACAGAACTATTTAGCCTGCTGAAAGGGGTTGTGTTCCGACCGCTGGTTGGTGGAGACATTTTGACTATATTCTGTACCTGCGTTGTCGCGTAATGCGTCATATGACGCGCCGCGTTAGCGCATCCGGAAGTCATCCGGGGCGCGCAGCGCGTAACGTAAGCATAACAAGTCATGTGACTTGTTAATAAAACTTTTCATTGGTTCATTTTACTTTTCTTATTGTAATGATGAAAGGCTTGGTCATATGACCTAAAAATTACGCTTTTCATTACTTCCGAACATTATTTTTTCTTAAATATATGTTATAATGTTCCAGGCTAATGTACTTTCCCGGAAATTTTACAACTGTCCTGCAAGTAAAATATATTCTTTTTTCGAGAAAAAGAGCGTTTCTTCGTCCCATGACGGAGCCGTTGAGCAAAAGAGGGTCGACCTGCTGTCTTAGTCGCCGATACGCCTGAATATGAGATTCTTATCGATCACTTTATGTTGCAGGAATAGAAAACACAACAGCCCTTGACCATTTATCTTTACTGCGTTCCTTCGTATTATACCTTTTACCCTTCATGTAATTGGTCTGCTTTATTTCACTTGCCTTTTAATGATTCTAAAACAGTCACTATTATTAAAAACTTTACCAATGTATATACTACTACCATGTTTTCTTTTAAAAACCTTTATTGTGAAAATTTCATTATACAAATACGAGCCTATAACCACGTGGGCCTGCCACAGAGCAAACTGTAATCGTATATGATGAATAGACATTTACACTGTAGAGGAACGTAACGGGCGGGCCATTAGGTTGCAAGAACTAAGGTGTCTAACAGTTACGGAATCGGTGGACGTACATTTTATAATTAAAATACGACAGGGCCAGTTACAATAAAATTATCTAGATATACATTTGCGGGCAAGTACCATGGGTGACGTTAATTCGAACTTTCAACAGTACAGTAATCAATAACACATCAGAACTTAATATCAATAGGGATGTCGAAATATTCAATCAATTCTCGTCCCCGCCCGCCATGTGCTTCAAAACTGCATACGTATCTCGTGATTTCAAGGTTCTGCAACCAGTACACAACAAGGAGTTACGAGTCCCATTTATTCCGGCGCCATTTTGGGCGAGGACGGGCAGGTCCAGGATATAGTCAAAATGTCTCTACCAACCATCGACTATGATGATGTTCATATGCTGTATTTATTAGAGTAACACTCATCTGTCCACATGAAATTAATTTGCCACAATCTAAACATGTCATTTTAATCTTTCCAAAGTTCTTCTAAATATTTGGGACCATTTCCCTTGCCTCTGAAGCTCTCAGTGCCACTTCTTTGATGAATGTACTAGCAGGTCAGGGGTTCTCCTCCAAATCTCTCTTTTATGCAGCACTATAATTAATTGGTGCCACCTCTCCATATGACGATGCATGGTATAGTTACCACAACTATATTTTTTTTCGGTTCCTCTGGAGAGTTCATCGTGGCAGATGAAGCGTGTAACGTACCGGGCATTTACCTTTTTTTGCATGTACAGGAAAGGAAAAGAAAATCGAGCGTCCGAGTTCTAAGGTGTCCCAGGGCCATTTTAGTGGACCAGGCCCAAATCCAAAGAACAGGCCGCCATTTTGAGAGTCCTCTTGCAGCCGCCTGTCGCTGTAGCATCAAGAGCAGCCGAAACTCAGCTGAATGGCAACTGAAATGGTAAAGGGGCGCCCCACTACAGCAGACGAGCCTCCACCTAGGAAGGCCCATTCACGCCGGCTCCCCCCCCCTTCGGGCACCCCACGCCGTTATTCGGAGCAGTATTGTAGGATGGCCACACCAGTGCGGCAACTTGCTAGACATCACCTCGGTGGTAACCGAATCTCAACGCCTTGTGGTGTCTCCTATTCAGAAAACATTGTTATGCTGCCTTCGACCTATTCGCCGCAAGTGCGCACACAACTCAACTGCATAGCTTGCTAGACACCACCTCGGTGCCATCCGGATCTTGGAATGTCAGCACCTTTTGGTGTCTTCTCTTCAGAAAATATTGTTGCGCTGCCTTTGGCCCCATTCGCACATCGGTCCGCTACTGACGCCATCTCACAGGCTAATGGGGCGCCCCACGCCGAGTTTCAGCATTGTAGAATAACCACACCAGTACAGCAACTTGCTAGACATCACCTCGGTGCCATCCGGATCTCGGCGCCCCACTGCAGATGAAGTGCCTCTCAACTATGAAACCACCACGGTGACATCCGGATCTTGGCGCGTTGTGCTGCCTTCGGCCTATTCGCACATCGGTCCGCTACTGACGCCATCTCACAGGCTAATGGGGCGACCCACGCCGAGTTTCAGCATTGTAGGATGACCACACCAGTACAGCAACTTGCTAGACATCACCTCGGTGCCATCCGGATCTCGGCGCCCCACTGCAGATGAAGTGCCTCTCAACTATGAAACCACCACGGTGACATCCGGATCTTGGCGCGTTGTGCTGCCTTCGGCCTATTCGCACATCGGTCCGCTACTGACGCCATCTCACAGGCTAATGGGGCGACCCACGCCGAGTTTCAGCATTGTAGGATGACCACACCAACTTGCTAGACATCACCTCAGTGCCATCCGAATCTTGGCATCTCAACGCCTAGTGGTATCTTCCATACAAAAAATATTGTTACGCTGCCTTTGGCCCCATTCGCACATCAGTCCGCAACTTAGACATCACCTCGGTGCCATCCGGATCTTGGCATCTCAGCGCCTTGTGGTGTCAGTCAGAAAATATTGTTGCGCTGCCTTTGGCCCCATTCGCACATCGGTCCGCTACTGACGCCATCTCACAGGCCAACGGGGCGCCCCACGCCGACTTTCAACATTGTAGGATGGCCACAGAAGTGCGACAACTTACTAGACACCACCTCGGTGCCATCCGGATCTTGGCGCGTTGTGCTGCCTTCGGCCTATTCGCACATCGGTCCGCTACTGACGCAAACTCACAGGCCAACGGGGCGCCCCACGCCGACTTTCAGCATTGTAGGATGGCCACACCAGTGCTGCAACTTGCTGGACACCACCTCGGTGCCATCCGGATCTTGGCGCGTTGTATTGCCTTCGGCCTATTCGCACATCGGTCCGCTACTGACGCCGCCTCACGTGCCAACGTATTTTCTCCGCATTTTATACCCTATGCCGCATAACAGGTCATGTGACTTGTTTATAAAACTTTTCATTGGTTCATTTTACTTTTGGTTTCCGAATGATGGAAGGCTTGATCATATGACCTAAAAACAACACTTTTCATTGGATGAAAACTTTTTTTTTCCCCCAAACGATGAAAGCCCCACCTTGTTTCTGGATGTTTCAGACTAAACTGGCGTCAGCATGAGAGCACCACCATCTCGTAGCTCCGTCGTGGTCATTCCGCGAGCAATCATGGCAGCCGCTCCCCACCAGAAGCCTGCAGGAGTCGGGGCCCCCAAAACTTTTGATGAATTCTCAAGGCGGAGGGGACGCTTTCGAGAATGGGGTCCAAGACCTAGCAGACAAGCGTCCGATTTCCAAGGTGTCCCAGGGCCATTTCAGTGGACCACGCCCAAAAAGGAAAGAGCCTGCCGCCATTTTGAGAGTCCTGTGGCAGCCGCCTATCGCTGCACCGCAAGAGTGGGCGCAACTCAGCTGAATGGCGGATTTTGACACAGTGGACCAAAAGCGGACGGAATGGCAACTGAAACGGTAAAGGGGCGCCCCACTAAAACAGATGAGACTCCACCTGGAGAGGCCCGTTCACGCCGCCTCCCCCGGGGCGCCCCACGCCGTTATTCGGAGCAGCATTGTAGGATACCAAAACCAGTGCGGCAACTTACTGGACATCACCTTGGTGCCATCGTTCTGCTGCCTTGGAACTATTCGCACAACAGTTTGCTACTGATGACCCACCCCCCGCGACGCCCCACGCCGTTATTTGCTGGGTGGCAACTTACTAGACATCACTTTCGTGTCATCTAGATTTCGGCGCGTTCTGCTGCCTTGGAACTATTCGCACAACAGTTTGCTACTGATGACCCACCCCCCGCGACGCCCCACGCCGGAAATCTGGACGTTGTGGTGCGTTGGGACTATTCGCGCAGCCGACCGCTACTTCGTTGTTTTTCCCTAAAAATGTTTATATGTTATTACTATTTTTGTTTTCTTGTATATATTTATAAATTATTAAAGTTTTATAATCTTACTACTTTGTCGGAGTGCTATATATTTTTAATGTGACACATAATTGTAAAAACTTTGATGTACAAAGAGTCATCCCTGGAATCTTCCGCTTCACGCTCGGTCCCCTCCCCAATCACAATACAGGATGGTTTTCAGATAATAGCAACGCTTCTGCTGTGACGGATCTCATCGAGTGTGGGCCTTGATCTACTATAACTCCTTTGAAGAGGGGTGATTCTTTACAGCTGTGGCCATAAACTACATCTGCAGGGCTAGCTGATAGCCTAGGACCGGCCTGGACAATCGGACACAGAGGAAAAGGAGTGTCAGAGGGTGCGGTAGTGAATAGGGCGAAAGGGAGGTGTCGGGCGGGCACAGGGTGTGATTCTCAGGGAAGAGCAGCGCAGATGGGGGGAGGTTTATTACCCATGCATAAGACAGAGAGCGGGGGTGACCACTGCCTGGGTGAGATGCTTGCGAGGGTGGGGAGCCATGCTAAGGATCGACAGCGTGCACAGAGTGGGTCTGGTCAAGGCATCTAAAATGGCTGCCGTGCACGACAAAAGTGTGGCATTTGAAAAAAGACAAGATGGCGCACACAATGTTTTTCAACAATTCCTGATTTCCTTCGAATCGAACGTTAACAGACGTTGGGGCATATTACCAAAGTTAAGCGATATTTATCCCTAACGATGCATTGCAAAGATTTTTTTACCGTCAGAAATTATCGCAGATAAACCTTGCTATTATCAAGGTTTATCGCAAATACGATAAAAAACGAGCGCAATGCATTAATATCGCTGAAAACTCCGCGATATTCATGCATTACCGAGCTAATGCTCTTAGCCATGTTATCCACCTCCCATTGGATAACATGGCTAAGAACTGCTCAGGGCAGCTGTTACTTTTTGGAGATATTCGCGCTTATCTCGAATATTTCCAAAAGTTGATAATAGGAGATAGCGATGTTAGCGACTGTTTCCAGTCGCTAACATCTTGGCATGCCCACTTTGCATGTCATTAGTGATAAATATCACTCACATGCAAAGTGGGACCCAAGATGGTCGCTATCTCCTACTAGCCGTCGCTAACTGGTGTTAGCAACAGCTAGGTAATACAGATATAATTTTATCTCCGCGAAGCGGAGCGCTGTTACAGATATATATCTTGTTTTTGAACGTTAATTTCTCAAAATGCACTGAAGCACATATATTGAGACATAGCAAAGGCACATCGGGCTACCAGTCCCTAGGAGATAGCGATGTTAGCGACTGTTTCCAGTCGCTAACATCTTGGCATGCCCACTTTGCATGTCATTAGTGATAAATATCACTCACATGCAAAGTGGGACCCAAGATGGTCGCTATCTCCTACTAGCCGTCGCTAACTGGTGTTAGCAACAGCTAGGTAATACAGATATAATTTTATCTCCGCGAAGCGGAGCGCTGTTACAGATATATATCTAGTTTTTGAACGTTAATTTCTCAAAATGCACTGAAGCACATATATTGAGACATAGCAAAGGCACATCGGGCTACCAGTCCCTAATATTTTACCAAGTTTCGTGCAAATCCATTCAGCCGTTCGATTATTATTATTATTTTTTTTTTTTGCCCCGCGGGGCCCTTTTAAAACCTCCACATCAAACCTAGGGGGTCAGCGAGGATCTACTATGCCCCCTTATGGTCATTTGCCCCTTCGCTTTGGCCTCCTCTTGTCTCTCGATCCTACCGAGAGACAAGATGGCGGCCGCTACGTACTGTTTGGAATGTTTACAGACACCGGAGAGCCAATCAGCTTCGCTTCGCAAAGCTCCGTAACGCGAAAAGTACGCGAAGCGGTGCGCTGTTACAGATATATATCTTTTTTTGAACGTTAATTTCTCAAAATCCACTGAAGCACATATATTGAGACCTAGCAAAGGCACATCGGGCTACCAGTCCCTACAATTTTGCCAAGTTTCGTGCAAATCCATTCAGCCGTTCGATTATTATTATTATTTTTTTTTTTTTGCCCCGCGGGGCCCTTTTAAAACCTCCACATCAAACCTAGGGGGTCAGCGAGGATCTACTATTCCCCCTTATGGTCATTTGCCCCTTCGCTTTGGCCTCCTCTTGTCTCTCGATCCTACCGAGAGACAAGATGGCGGCCGCTACGGACTGTTTGGAATGTTGACAGACGCCAGAGAACCAATCAGCTTCGCTTCACAAAGCTCCGTTGCGCGAAAGGTACGCGTCCTGGGCCGCTGCCCGGTCCGCTGTTACAGATATATATCTTTTTTTAAACGTTAATTTCTCAAAATCCACTGGAGCACATATATTGAGACCTACAAAAGGCACATCGGGCTACCAGTCCCTACAATTTTGCCAAGTTTCGTGCAAATCCATTCAGCCGTTCGGGCTAAAAGTGAGGCCAACCGCCCTATGGAAAACTCAATGTTAAAAACATGTTTTGGGACCCCCCTTTTTTCTCGGCCCCCACTGGACGAACCCCCCCCAAATTTTTAAGGGCTGCTCAGAAACAAAATGTGCCATTTTCCTGAAAATTTCAGCCAATTCCGTCCACAAACGCCAAAGTTATTAGACATAGAATTTTCAAAAAACCCATAGAGAAAAAATCCTAACTATATATACCTACTGGCGACCGCCAGTAGGTAATATATCAACTCGCCACCAATGCTGGTAACAGAGTCACGCTGTCTCGGGCGGTCTCGCTGTAGCCACCAGCAGGCTATTAAATTCTCTCCACCACTCTTCCAAATTTCTAAGAAAGCGAGACACCCAGAGCTGCAATTCAAAGATTTATTTGGCAGATGACAAAGTTTCCACGACGCGTTTCGCCATTACGGCTTGCTCACGCTCGACTCGTGATGTTGACAGCCATTTTTAAAACCCAACACCTAGTGCACATAGAATTTTATTACGGAATAGTGGCAGACATCTTGTAATGTGTTGTTACGACATACAATTCATTCCTGTAGCACATGGAATTAATATCTTATATAGTCGTGTATTCACAATATATACATGTGAGTCATTTTCATGTTATATCATCGTAATATGATACCTCCAAGTCAATTTAAAGTTTTCACAAACAAAAAGTCTCTGTTGTTTGTTATTATAAACAATGTATAGCGCACATCTGCGATTTTAACTAAGGCTATATTTCATCAAATACAAACCCAATTATGGAACAGCTTATTATTTCCAAATATTGCGGGCAACTCTCCTTCCTATAGGTTGATGGTAACCTAGCAACACAAGTGACGTTTGTCAACAATATCATGATCTATCAGTGGCAACAAGCGTATATTTTACAACTGACTGACGTAACTCTGCCCCCACAAGTTATCGAACAATTCAGCCCTAGTGGGCATACCGCCCTGTATTTGCCGTTCAGATATTGCAGGTTATGAAGTTCTGCCCTAGTGGGCACCAGCCAACATCCCTTCAATCCCAATATGGGTTTATTACATGATACCAAAAGTTTCAATCAAAATAAATCCATTATGTCTTTCATCCAACATTACGTGTCATGCCATGTAGATGGTTATATTCTTCCATTATCCCGTGATGAGTGAAATCTAAAAATAAAAGTATCATATTTTTAAAATCAAGAAAGCAGTGGACAAATAGCAATGTTACTGTATACAATGCGGATTATTCATGTAAGTGTATTGCCAGTTCTTCTGTAGTATTCAACCCCATGGGTGTCAGACATGCAAAATCCACAATGTATTTCGACTCTAATTTTCTAAGTGATAATTCTCGGTTACCACCTCTCAATCCAAGCTCAACACAGTCAATTACTACTAACTGGACAAGTTTTTCATCTTGCATGTGCATTGCTGTATAATGTCTGGCAACCGGGTATGATTTGTTGTTGTTATGTATGGCCCGGAGATGTTCCATCACTCTTTTCTTTGCCGGATGTTTGGTACTCCCCACGTACCATTTATTGCACGGACATATCAGCAAATACACACTATAGGGAGTATTACATGTCAGTCGTTTGCGGATGGTAAACTCTCTATTAGTGTTTGGGACTGTTATGGTTTTACAATTCCTACTAAATCTGCAGGCCTTGCATTTTTTGCAGCAAATAAACCCTCCACTTTCATTATCGTTTAAGGTTATTTTCGAACTCACATAGTTATGACTAAGTTCATCTTGTAAAGATCTACCTTTGCGAAATGTGATTTGTGGATTGTCATTCAAATATTTCTTGAGGTGACTGTCTGTCTGCAGGACATGCCAATGTTTTTTCAGAACTTTGTGTACCTCATGTGCCTGCCCAGAAAAAGTAGTTATAAATCGAACATTTTCTGATTCTTTCTTGTCACTTCTAGGATTGAGTAATTCTTCCCTATTTTTGGCAGCAACTCGTTCTTTCGCTGAAGTGATTGTTTTCTGACCATACCCTCTGCACTGGAATCTTTCACACATGACCCTTTCTTCCTCTTTATAAGATTGTTGCGTGCAAACGAAACTGCAGCACGAAACAATCTTATAAAGAGGAAGAAAGGGTCATGTGTGAAAGATTCCAGTGCAGAGGGTATGGTCAGAAAACAATCACTTCAGCGAAAGAATGAGTTGCTGCCAAAAATAGGGAAGAATTACTCAATCCTAGAAGTGACAAGAAAGAATCAGAAAATGTTCGATTTATAACTACTTTTTCTGGGCAGGCACATGATGTACGCAAAGTTCTGAAAAAACATTGGCATGTCCTGCAGACAGACAGTCACCTCAAGAAATATTTGAATGACAATCCACAAATCACATTTCGCAAAGGTAGATCTTTACAAGATGAACTTAGTCATAACTATGTGAGTTCGAAAATAACCTTAAACGATAATGAAAGTGGAGGGTTTATTTGCTGCAAAAAATGCAAGGCCTGCAGATTTAGTAGGAATTGTAAAACCATAACAGTCCCAAACACTAATAGAGAGTTTACCATCCGCAAACGACTGACATGTAATACTCCCTATAGTGTGTATTTGCTGATATGTCCGTGCAATAAATGGTACGTGGGGAGTACCAAACATCCGTCAAAGAAAAGAGTGATGGAACATCCCCGGGCCATACATAACAACAACAAATCATACCCGGTTGCCAGACATTATACAGCAATGCACATGCAAGATGAAAAACTTGTCCAGTTAGTATTAATTGACTGTGTTGAGCTTGGATTGAGAGGTGGTAACCGAGAATTATCACTTAGAACATTAGAGTCGAAATACATTGTGGATGTTGCATGTCTGACACCCATGGGGTTGAATACTACAGAAGAACTGGCAATACACTTACATGAATAATCCGCATTGTATACAGTAACATTGCTATTTGTCCACTGCTTTCTTGATTTTAAAAATATGATACTTTTATTTTTAGATTTCACTCATCACGGGATAATGGAAGAATATAACCATCTACATGGCATGACACGTAATGTTGGATGAAAGACATAATGGATTTATTTTGATTGAAACTTTTGGTATCATTGTAATAAACCCATATTGGGATTGAAGGGATGTTGGCTGGTGCCCACTAGGGCAGAACTTCATAACCTGCAACATCTGAACTGCAAATACAGGGCGGTATGCCCACTAGGGCTGAATTGTTCGATAACTTGTGGGGGCAGAGTTACGTCAGTCAGTTGTAAAATATACGCTCGTTGCCACTGATAGATCATGATATGGTTGACAAACGTCACTTGTGTTGCTAGGTTACCATCAACCTATAGGAAGGAGAGTTGCCCGCAATATTTGGAAATAATAAGCTGTTCCATAATTGGGTTTGTATTTGATGAAATATAGCCTTAGTTAAAATCGCAGATGTGCGCTATACATTGTTTATAATAACAAACAACAGAGACTTTTTGTTTGTGAAAACTTTAAATTGACTTGGAGGTATCATATTACGATGATATAACATGAAAATGACTCACATGTATATATTGTGAATACACGACTATATAAGATATGAATTCCATGTGCTACAGGAATGAATTGTATGTTGTAACAACACATTACAAGATGTCTGCCACTATTCCGTAATGAAATTCTAAGTGCACTAGGTGTTGGGTTTTAAAAATGGCTGTCAACATCACGAGTCGAGCGTGAGCAAGCCGTAATGGCGAAACGCGTCGTGGAAACTTTGTCATCTGCCAAATAAATCTTTGAATTGCAGCTCTGGGTGTCTCGCTTTCTTCGAAATTTGGAAGAGTGGTGGAGAGAATATATATATATATATATATATATATATATATAACCAATAGAGTTCCCAAAGGATTTGGAACGCACTCCACAAAAGCCTGTTCAACATGAACTTTAATTAGGAGGACACTTCGCTTCGTGGGCACAGTGCTTTCTCCGCCGACCGGTTTCGGAGCCTCCTGCTCCTTCTTCATGGGCGTGTCTCTAGAACTCCGCAGCAGATGTTAATCAGCAGGCATGTGAATCCTTCCGCTATATGAGGCATTCAGATAGGTATTCATCTCCTCCCTCTGGTGGGTTGGCCCTTGGTGGTTTGCTTGCTGCGATTTGTAGTATAAACCCTCTGGTGGGTGCTGCATTGTTCGAATGATTAATAGATTTTGAAACCCAAGCTTGGGCTCCGTGTCCACAATGCTGAAGTGATTTAAAAAGGCTCTTGCTTTGCTTGCGTGCCGATCATGAACGACCGCGCAGTTACGTCATTTAATTTGGCGGTGGTGCAATTCCTCGTGGTTTTGGGGACCGCGAATTATATTACCAACAGAGTTCCCAAAGGATTTTGGATGCACTCCACAAAAGCCTGTTCAACATGAACTTTAATTAGGAGGACACTTTGCTTCGAGGGGACAGTTCATTCTCCGCCGACCGGTTTCGGAGCCTTCTGCTCCTTCTTCATGGGCGTGTCTCTAGAACTCCGCAGCAGATCTTAATCAGCAGGCATGTGAATCCTTCTGCTATAAGAGGCATTCAGATAGGTATTCATCTCCTCCCTCTGGTGGGTTGGCCCTTGGTGGGTTGCTTGCTGGGATTTGTAGTATAAACCAACTGGTGGGTGCTGCATTGTTCGAATGATTAATAGATTTTGAAACCCAAGCTTGGGCTCCTTGTCCACAATGCTGAAGTGATTTAAAAAGGCTCTTGCTTTGCTTGCGGGCCAATCATGAACGACCGCGCAGTTACGTCATTTAATTTGGCGGTGGTGCAGTTCCTCGCGGTTTTGGGGACCGAGAATTATATTACCAACAGAGTTCCCAAAGGATTTGGAATGCACTCCACAAAAGCCTGTTCAACATGAACTTTAATTAGGAAGACACTTCGCTTTGGGGGCACAGTTCTTTCTCCGCCGACCGGTTTCGGAGCCTCCTGCTCCTTCTTTATGGGCGTGTCTCTAGAACTCCGCAGCAGATGTTAATTAGCAGGTATATATATATATATTATTTATATATATTATTTATATATATATACATACATATATATATATATATATATATATATATATATATATATATATATATATATATATATATATATATAGAGAGAGAGAGAGAGAGAGAGAGAGAGAGAGAAAGAGAGAGTTAGAACCTAGTTTCCATACACAATGTGTTTTTGAATTGCCAATAACTTTGTTGCCATTTGAAAAATCTTCAAGAAATGTTCCTAAAAGTGTCAATCTGGCCTTGTTGCATATGAAAAGTTTTAGGGTGATCCTTGAAGCAGTGGCAGAGAAATGAGGGGGGGGGGGTTAAAAAAAGTGGGTTTCCCATGTTAATTTCCATAGAGATTTTAGACATGACAGCAGCCCGAACTTATAAATGGAATTACACTAAATTTGTCAGATAGCTGGCTCTTGTCCAGAGGGAACGCTTTTTGTTATTTGGTGTATTCAATATAGTAGTTTTTGAGTTAGTAAATAAAAAAGAAATATAGATTTTGAGCAGAGCCTGAGCACAAATATAATGGTGAGATCTTATTGGCTGGCAACACTTCCACCAGTAAGTGTAGGCAGCCATTTTGGTACCCATACTCAGCTCACTTCCAAGAAAAGTCTCTCAAACCGTGCTCAACTCAGCTCATATACATCATTTTTATTTCTATATCGTCATCTATTTTAATACGTTTTCATCTGTGGACCAGAACACTGTAGAGAGTTGGTCAGTGGCTCCAATCCACGGCCACTCTGTTGCCGGCGCCGCACATCACACTGGAACTGTGCCCTGCTACGTGCAAACAGTACCTGTATTTATTGTTATCGGGGACATGCTGTACGCGGATCTCCACTAAGTTTGTGGGAGCAGATAATTGTATCTCCCAAGGCCTCACTTCACATCACAAAGCACTTTCTATCTGCAACCACTATTTGAGAGGAATAGGCGCTACATACTGTGAGCAAACAGTGAAAGGGTTTGGACAACTTTTCCTGAAAGGGATGAACAAAGTCTTTTAATTGTGCCGGGAGGCAGTGCTCTGTGTGGCACTTTGGCAGATCACCTCATCGCACTGATACCCTCACATGCCCAACGTGGCACCAGTGGCACCCCTGACATGCCTGTGTGTATAGCTCAAATCCTAGAAAGAACCCATGTTGTGATATAACTTTTCTATTAATGACTTGATATCTTTCCGATCATGGATGGCAAACACTCATTCGCCCTGTACTAATTTGATTTATTGTTAAACTTTTTTTTACCTAGATCTGCCTTCACCCATGTTAGATCTGGGGGTCTCTAGTTGGCAATAGAATTCACCTCTGTCCAAATAGGGAACCTTACTTCTAAGTCAGGATAAGGCAACCCCTGCTCACCCCCTTGGTAGCTTGGCACGAGCAGATAGGCTTATCTCAGAGGCAGTGTGTTAAGTATTTGTGAATATGTTTTATTCATTTTATTTTTATTTATAAAGTTTTATATAGCGTGAACAAGATCCCGAAGGATATCAGAGCGCTTTACAATAAATTGGTAGTAAACAAAGGAACGAATATATGGTATATTATTGCTTTGGTTGATTTCTTCACACTGGCAGAGAGGAAGGGCAGGAGTTGTCTTGTCAGCAGAGCGATCTGTGGTGGTATCTTCTTGCCTTTATAGTTTTTGGATTATACCAATTGAAGTAGGGAAGACAAGACTTGACAGGGCTGTCTTAACATCTGTATTCTTTGTATTTTTTATGAGTGATATCTTGTCATGGTATACAGTACGGATGGACACAACATAGGTTTTATAAAAATAAGTATTCTTTATAAAGACTTAAACCAAGACCACAAACGACAAAAAATCACAATACTACACTTAAGATTACTTACAAGATGATTAAAGTCTCTTAGTTCAAGATGTTGGTAAATGCAACAGAGTTCTCAACAAAGTACCTGAATGCGTAATGCAAAGTGAACAAAAGGCTCGCAAAAGGGGATATGCGTTGGTTCCATGACACGGGGAACGGTTGCGTCCTTCCTCAATGCTTGCGTAGAGTAGGGGACTCATCGTGAGCCTTACCGGTGCAGAGGTGATGCGTAGATTCTCAGCCTGCGGGCCCGTTGCGGTGCGCAAGATGATGCCTTGATGCGATGCGACGATCTGGTTGCGATGAGAAAAGATGGCACCCTTGATGCGGCGATGAGATGACGATGCGATGAAGCCCTGGCAGCCTTGCGATGACCCTGTACTCTGGAGTCGCAACAGGCCCTGTGACACGCTTCTCCGGTGGTGCGATGGCGACTCTCTCGATGGAGTCACGCTTCTCCGGTGAATCGACAGCAGGCAGCTTCGGTGAACACACGCTTTCAGGGAGATGCGGCGAAGGCTCGCTTCTCATGGCGTTGCGATGATTTCAGCTGTGGCGGCGATACGCTTCTTCTCGACGTGTCGTGCTTCCAGCTCCCAGCGGCACGCAAGTGACTGGAGTCAGAATTCCCAGAAAGGAAATTCTGGAGGGAGCTGGAGGTGAAGTCTTTTGTCCCTGAGACTTCAGCAGGAGGCAATCACAGTTCAAGCCCTTGGAGAATATTCTGTAGAAGAAAGTCCTTACAAAGTTCCTTCTCCTTTCCCATGGCAATGTAGCAACCACTGCAGGCCAACCAAGCAAACAGCACACTGGCAGAGGGGCAGTACAACTCCTGCAGCTTCCTTGGTTCTTTTCCTTGGCAGAAAGGTTTCTTGTCCAGAAGTGATCTAATTTCTTGGGATCAATGTCCCAATATTTATACTCCAAAATCCTTTGTTCTCTGAAGGCAGAGAGGCGTCTGCCTAGTCTAAACTTGTCCAAACTGAGCACTTTGTTTACAAGACTCTCTTCTTCCTTTCACTGTGCAGGGCAGATACATCAGCCGCCCCACAAGAGGTGGAGCCAGCACAGGGGAGGGAAGATACAGCTCTGGAGTACTCTGTTGACATAATTCCTCCTCTCCTTTCACAGTGCAGGCAGAGACATCAGACAAGCCATGGGGGGTGGAGCCAGCGTTGTAGAGGGAAGGCGCAGCCCTATTCAAGTCCCAGGTGCAACTCCTCCCTCCCATCTAGATGCAGATCTCTCTATTCACCACCGGGCTGCCCCAGCCTGTCTCCTGGAATCCCCCAGCCCTGTCACTCACAAACCCAGACAAGGAATACACAACCGAGCAGATGCAGTCCTGTATAGTTAGGCAAGAAAATACCTACTTTCTAAAAGTGGTATTTTCAAACACAGAATATTACAACCAACTTTACTAAAAGATGTCTTTTATTATTCTGAGTTCAGGCATACTAAATTAGAATTTCTACCATGTTCCTGAGTCAGTCAGGATTATAAGAATGTAATAATCTAACTGCCCATTCTGGCCTATGAGAACAGGTAGCCTTCAATAGTGAAAAACGAAAATGGCTGTAATGCACTATTAGAACATGCTACACACATCTGAGCATGTCCTACCTTATACTTACAATGCACCCTGCCCTTGGGCCTACAATAGGGGTGTCTAACATGAAGCAAAGGGAAGGTTTAGGGACTAGCAAGTGAGTGCACTTGGCCAAGTCGACATGGCAGTGCTAGACTGCACACAGGCCTTGCAATGGCAGGCCTGAGATGCACTTTACAAGTTGCTTCTGTGGGTGGCACAACCAGTGCTGCAAGCCCACCAGCAGCATTTGATTTACAAGCCCTAGGCACACATGGTGCACTGTACTAGGGGCTGACAGATAAATCAAATAACCCAATCATGGAGTAACCAATTAGTACATCAATTTAACATAGGGAGCACTTGCACTGTCACACTGATTAGCAGTGGGGGAGACACTTACCTGAGGAAGGGGGGAGGCGAGGAGGCCCCCACAGCAGCCGCCACCGCCAGGAGTCATTTCTTGCTGACCACAGCGCCGCCGCCCCGGGACTACACCTCCCGGCAGCCTCAGCGGCGGCGCTGCATTGACACGTCACTAGTGCGCCAGGAGGCGCTTCAAAGCTGCGCTCTGCTCGGCAGAGCGGGGGGAGACACTTACCTGAGGAAGGGGGGAGGCGAGGAGGCCCCCACAGCAGCCGCCACCGCCAGGAGTCATTTCTTGCTGACCACAGCGCCGCCGCCCCGGGACTACACCTCACGGCAGCCTCAGCGGCGGCGCTGCATTGACACGTCACCAGTGCGCCAGGAGGCGCTTCAAAGCTGCGCTCTGCTCCGCTTCGCGGGACGCCGGGCGAAGCCCGGGCAAAGGGCGGGCCCTCTGTGGCCCTCAGAGGACCCGAGGAGGACGGGCCGGGCTACCCCACTTGGCTTCATCAAAAGAGGAGGTACAGAGACATTTAATCCTTTTAATCTTTACCGTTTTGAACTGTTTGAACTTGTTACTGTTGTTTCCGGGGTTCTGCTTCCCAACTACTATGTCCATCTGGGAAGAGCTGAATGCCCTGTGTGGCACAAATTATGTCCCGGATACACCAACCCCCGCCATAGCGGGCAGAGACACTGATCAAATAATCTGTACGCCCCTGGATGTACCTTCATCCCCCGAAACAATCCTCTCTCAAGTCAATATACTGCCCCGTGGCCTAACCGGTAAAAGTAATCATGACGAGGAAATAGACAATACCAATCAGATTCTATCAAACACCGATCAAATGTGCTGTAGCCCCTTATTATCCCCCCCAACCCAACCTTATTAGCGTCGGATAAGGCTGGGACTCAAACAAATGATTCTGCATCCCCCCTCCAATCGTCCCTATTAGCTCAAATCGAGCGATTGCTAAACTCTGCTTTAACACCGCTGGTTGCAAAAATCAATGATTTGGGGGACAGGTTGACCAGGATTGAAAAAATTGTAACAAGGACCTATCCACCAACTGAAAATACTGTTACATCCATATGCTCTACTCTCACTAACATCCATGAAAAGCCGATGAACAATGCTCCCAGGAATGTTCAAACTTCTGACTCCCCCATTACAACACCCATTCTAAGTGGCCGCAATGCTACTTTTAATCCCGGACATGCCCCTCACAGAGTTCCTAGAATTTCTCAAGAAAGAAGGCATCGAATTGATTTACCCCCCGAAGCGCCCCATATGTCACCGTTCTCTCTGGGGTCCGTGCACTCAGTCCGGGCAAACGTGAATTACACCAGGACCTGCTGAATAAAGCCATCTTCTGGCTCAAAAACAATAGACCGTTACCACCTGCCCTAGATGGCGGGATCCTGAGCGTCAGGAGGGTGGGGTGGCTAGGTTTGCTGCTCAAAGATATTCCGGGGGACTTGATATTAATTAAATTTAAACACAGGAACATTGCCACTTATTTACGGTCTACCCAGCCCACAGTTGGAGATGGTCCCATCTGTATCTGGGACCTGTATGATTTTTACCCTGGCCCCCGAGCACCGAATCATAATACCTGGTGAAAAAGGGGTTATTATTTTGAATAGTCGATTTGTTAAATTATTTTAGTTTGTTTTAAATAGTCAGTTTTCTTTTAATCTTGTAATGAACTGTTGAGTTATTTTTGCATGTATGTATTTCTTTTTGTTGCTTTTATGGTTTTAAATTTAAAAACCAAATAAAGCTTATTTGACTTGACTTGACTTGATTAGCAGTGGCACAGTGCCCAAAGCATAAAACAAGAAAAAACATATCAAAACAGAGAAGGCAATCCGTCAAAATGGAAGAGAAACTCACGCCAATGATGCCAGTTCTAACAACCCAGTGCTGGACCGCCTGGCAGAAAAGAGATGTGCCCTGAGCCAGACTACCCCACAGGAGTTTACATCCTCCATATGATCATTATTTAAAGATAAATGCAGACACAAAGGGACCCAAAGTGCTTTTGTTCTGAAGGAAATTAATTATGTGTGAATATAGATAATTTTTATTCAATCAAGGCAAGTCCATGCTTACTTTTACAAATTCGTACATGAGGTCTTGAGACTATAGAAGTGATCGGTGCATGAAGAAGGAAATAAATATGTGTTTAGGTTTTCAAGGGTCCATCAAAATATATCCAGAAAAAGATACAAGTGCCTAAAATTAATAGGCACACATTGTTTGAGTGCACAGTGCTTGAGTTTTATGGCAAGTCTGTCTAAGGACAAGGATAGAAAGAAGCCCAATAACTGTAAAATATTGAATTGTATTTATATAGCGCTTTCTACCTCTATCGAGGCTTTGAAGCACTTAAATTCACTCTTAAAAATATGCTAACTAACGGCCCGATTTACAAAAGTAATCTGAGCCAAAATTCTAACTTTACGACTTTCATTATTTACAATAGGCATTTAGGAGTAGTAAAGTTAGGATTTTGTCTTAAGTTTTTGTCTCAAGACAAAATCCTAACTTAAATTTAACTTAAGTTTAACTTAAGTTAGGATTGTGTCTTAAGATCAAAACTTAAGACAAAATCCTAACTTTACTACTCCTAAATGCCTTTTGTGAATACTGAAAGTCATAAAGTTAGTATTTTTTCTCAGATTTCGTTTGTGAATCGGGCCCTAATCTTCTACCACTGAAAATATCCAGTGAACGAAACTGTATCTGTATTTTTATAAATATTGCTGGGATGTTTTTGTAACACAAATGAACAAATGGTGTCTATTTTATAACAATACAAAAGGTAGATTCAATTGAGTCCTTGTGCATCAATAAAGTTTACCCCCCTCTCGCCAGATTCCTTAGAGAAACAAAACTCTTCCACTCACATGTTAATTAAGCTGCATCTAACCCCAATTTCAGTTTATTCAAGCACCACTCAATGGCTCACCCGCACAATAAACACGGATACTACCTTTAAACATCTTACTTTGCATTAGCACATTAATTAACTTCAGTACCATCTAATGGTGCAAACATTTTTTTCTGCAGTCAAGATAAATACAGGCAGGTGGAAAGAACCATGCAACCTGCAGACTTTGTGACCAGAAGTGGCGTGGGTAAATAAACCACATAAAAATAGTCATGCATTTGGAAACGTTTGTGACCAACAGGGCACAGTTTATCAGGCCTGTAATGATGGTGTTTTGAGAACTTTCTTTCAGCACCAATTGTCACAGATTCCGTAACTCTGTTTCCTTCCAGTGATTTAACAGGGAGTATCTCTCACTATGAAGTAATGTGTTAATGTGGAGTGTGAAAATGATGCTTAACTCCCAACCCATATAACTCATTTGAAGAATAAAGAAAGGAATGCATTGCTCAATTCAGTTGGAAGCAGAGAATGCATTCATAAGTCAGCCTCAGTTTCACATCTCTGAATAATCTGCAAGAACTATATATATCTATATCTATCTATAACTGAGCGCAGGAAGAAAACCGGCAGTTGCGAGGTTATTCCAACTCGTTTTGGGCTGCAGTCAGTGTCCTCGTCGCCCCTGCTCAATGGACTTCTGCAATTGGAGGCTGAGGCGTCATAGGGGAGCTGAGGAGGCTCTATTGTGGACAAGCAAGCTGCCAAACAGAGCATCACATTTTGGTTTGTTTCACGGATTCACTCTGCTCCAATCTCGCACTCACGCACAAGGGAATCCACGGTTTTCCACCCCCACCGCACCAACTTCCTATGTCCACCTACAAGGGACTCTGGGACATGTAGTCTTTCCCACCACGCGGGATGCTGCACAGGTGTGCTGATACCAACGTAATTGGGGGAGGTGCGGACTCGACACATCGGGTTTTAAAGAGAGGCGGAAACTGCAGCTTAGTGACACTTTCCTGTGGAGGCTTCGGGCGCTGAAGACGGCACAACACCAGCCAGAAATGCATCCGCCATTATCTGCAAATAAAGCTTCCAAAAGTTTCCCCTGGGTCTCTGTTCTCTCTTTTCAAGGAAGGAGTTTATGCCGCACATATCTACGCGTCAGCCTGAGACGCCATCGCAGAGTACCCCGCCTCACCTTGGGTTAGGACATCACAGGCTTGTGCTGTTCTCAGCTTCTCGTCGTACCAAAGCGATTTGGTTGGTCCTTCACCCGCCCCTGAGCGCAGGAAGAAAACCGGCAGTTGCGAGGTTATTCCAACCTCGTTTTGGGCTGAAGGCAGTGTCCTCGTCGCCCCTGCTCAATGGACTTCTGCAATTGGAGGCTGAGGCGTCATAGGGGAGCTGAGGAGGCTCTATTGTGGACAAGCAAGCTGCCAAACAGAGCATCACATTTTGGTTTGTTTCACGGATTCACTCTGCTCCAATCTCGCACTCAAGCACAAGGGAATCCACGGTTTTCCACCCCCACCGCACCAACTTCCTATGTCCACCTACAAGGAACTCTGGGACATGTAGTCTTTCCCACCACGCGGGATGCTGCACAGGTGTGCTGATACCAACGTAATTGGGGGAGGTGCGGACTCGACACATCGGGCTTTAAAGAGAGGCGGAAACTGCAGCTTAGTGACACTTTCCTGTGGAGGCTTCGGGCACTGAAGACGGCACAACACCAGCCAGAAATGCATCCGCCATTATCTGCAAATAAAGCTTCCAAAAGTTTCCCCTGGGTCTCTGTTCTCTCTTTTCAAGGAAGGAGTTTATGCCGCACATATATATATATTGAATAAAAGAACGTAGAGAACACACAAACGCTGTAGCGCCATGATTTTAAGCCGAGAAGCCTCTGAAGAAAGGGTTTCCTACCCTGAAACGCGTCAGGCAGCAAATATAACTTAAGGTCTCTAACAGGTGGGCGGACAACAAGCACTGGATGGTGGAGGCGCTGTGATTTGAGATGTCATCAGTGATGTCATCAGTGATGTCACTGACCATGTCATGAATGATGTAATATGTGACATGATCAGCAGTGGATTGCGGGTGCGCGATATATAGTTAGTGCAACTAACTATATATGGAATTTCAATGGTTTTGTGTGAGTGAAATAAGGTTTTTTAAATGCTAATCCCTAACTATATATGGTCTATAACCTATGGTTTTTTCAGTGAATTTTCAAGGTTTTGTAAATGCTAATTCCTAACTATATATGGTCTATAACCTATGGTTTTTTCAGTGAATTTCAATGGTTTTTTAATAGCAAATATCATAAGCTGTCGAATGTCAAGTACGTGGTAAGTGAAAACATTTTCGTGTTTATGCACACTGATCTGCTTTGAATGGTGCCCCCCCCCTCATTTCTATTAGGAGTACTCTCTCTTTGCAGATAGTGAAAGGTAGTTAACGCAGGCCTTTGCCCCCGTTGTAATCCGTCGTGCCTGCTTCTCTCTCCATTTGATTGATTGTTATCCAAGTATTTACTGTTTTAGAATTAGTTCTCTTTGGTTCATTCTCTATTTACAAACAAACACAGAGTCGCAATACTCTGTTTAGTCTTTGCAGATAACGAAAAATCGTGTAAAAAAAAAGAAAAGGAATCGAGCAAAATCAGTAGGCCACTAATGGGATCTCTTTTTGACCTCGCTAAAATAGAAACATTAGGAACAACCCCTCATTACAAATACAAAACTAGTGAGATGAACTGAACTCCACACAATGATGGCTGCAAAACAGCTCGGCTCCGCCACCCACCCCGCCCAAAATAACGATAAAGAACGGCTGCCATGATTGGTTGCGGAATGACCACGACGGAGCTACGAAATGGTGCTGCTCTCATGCTAACCCCAGCTTCAGTCTGAAACATCCAGAAACACTGTAGACTACCAATTCGATCAGTTCCGGTAGCGCCCCAATGTAACCCGGTAGAGAAGAACTAGCCCTCCCCTCTTTGACTGATGGTTCTTGTTGCCTGTCCCTTCTGTTGTCATTTAACAGAACTATTTAGCCTGCTGAAAGGGGTTGTGTTCCGACCGCTGGTTGGTGGAGACATTTTGACTATATTCTGTACCTGCGTTGTCGCGTAATGCGTCATATGACGCGCCGCGTTAGCGCATCCGGAAGTCATCCGGGGCGCGCAGCGCGTAACGTAAGCATAACAAGTCATGTGACTTGTTAATAAAACTTTTCATTGGTTCATTTTACTTTTCTTATTGTAATGATGAAAGGCTTAGTCATATGACCTAAAAATTACGCTTTTCATTACTTCCGAACATTATTTTTTCTTAAATATATGTTATAATGTTCCAGGCTAATGTACTTTCCCGGAAATTTTACAACTGTCCTGCAAGTAAAATATATTCTTTTTTCGAGAAAAAGAGCGTTTCTTCGTCCCATGACGGAGCCGTTGAGCAAAAGAGGGTCGACCTGCTGTCTTAGTCGCCGATACGCCTGAATATGAGATTCTTATCGATCACTTTATGTTGCAGGAATAGAAAACACAACAGCCCTTGACCATTTATCTTTACTGCGTTCCTTCGTATTATACCTTTTACCCTTCATGTAATTGGTCTGCTTTATTTCACTTGCCTTTTAATATTTCTAAAACAGTCACTATTATTAAAAACTTTACCAATGTATATACTACTACCATGTTTTCTTTTAAAAACCTTTATTGTGAAAATTTCATTATACAAATACGAGCCTATAACCACGTGGGCCTGCCACAGAGCAAACTGTAATCGTATATGATGAGTAGACATTTACACTGTAGAGGAACGTAACGGGCGGGCCATTAGGTTGCAAGAACTAAGGTGTCTAACAGTTACGGAATCGGTGGACGTACATTTTATAATTAAAATACGACAGGGCCAGTTACAATAAAATTATCTAGATATACATTTGCGGGCAAGTACCATGGGTGACGTTAATTCGAACTTTCAATAGTACAGTAATCAATAACACATCAGAACTTAATATCAATAGGGATGTCGAAATATTCAATCAATTCTCGTCCCCGCCCGCCATGTGCTTCAAAACTGCATACGTATCTCGTGATTTCAAGGTTCTGCAACCAGTACACAACAAGGAGTTACGAGTCCCATTTATTCCGGCGCCATTTTGGGCGAGGACGGGCAGGTCCAGGATATAGTCAAAATGTCTCTACCAACCATCGACTATGATGATGTTCATATGCTGTATTTATTAGAGTAACACTCATCTGTCCACATGAAATTAATTTGCCACAATCTAAACATGTCATTTTAATCTTTCCAAAGTTCTTCTAAATATTTGGGACCGTTTCCCTTGCCTCTGAAGCTCTCAGTGCCACTTCTTTGATGAATGTACTAGCAGGTCAGGGGTTCTCCTCCAAATCTCTCTTTTATGCAGCACTATAATTAATTGGTGCCACCTCTCCATATGACGATGCATGGTATAGTTACCACAACTATATTTTTTTTCGGTTCCTCTGGAGAGTTCATCGTGGCAGATGAAGCATGTAACGTACCGGGCATTTACCTTTTTTTGCATGTACAGGAAAGGAAAAAAAAATCGAGCGTCCGAGTTCTAAGGTGTCCCAGGGCCATTTTAGTGGACCAGGCCCAAATCCAAAGAACAGCCATCTCACAGGCTAATGGGGCGACCCACGCCGACTTTCAGCATTGTAGAATGACCACACCAGTACAGCAACTTGCTAGACATCACCTCGGTGCCATCCAGATCTCGGCGCCCCACTGCAGATGAAGTGCCTCTCAACTATGAAACCACCACGGTGACATCCGGATCTTGGCGCGTTGTGCTGCCTTCGGCCTATTCGCACATCGGTCCGCTACTTACGCCATCTCACAGGCTAATGGGGCGACCCACGCCGAGTTTCAGCATTGTAGGATGACCACACCAGTACAGCAACTTGCTAGACATCACCTCGGTGCCATCCGAATCTTGGCATCTCAACGCCTAGTGGAATCTTCCATACAAAAAATATTGTTACGCTGCCTTTGGCCCCATTCGCACATCAGTCCGCAACTTAGACATCACCTCGGTGCCATCCGGATCTTGGCATCTCAGCGCCTTGTGGTGTCAGTCAGAAAATATTGTTGCGCTGCCTTTGGCCCCATTCGCACATCGGTCCGCTACTGACGCCATCTCACAGGCCAACGGGGCGCCCCACGCCGACTTTCAACATTGTAGGATGGCCACAGAAGTGCGACAACTTACTAGACACCACCTCGGTGCCATCCGGATCTTGGCGCGTTGTGCTGCCTTCGGCCTATTCGCACATCGGTCCGCTACTGACGCCATCTCACAGGCCAACGGGGCGCCCCACGCCGACTTTCAGCATTGTTGGATGGCCACACCAGTGCGGCAACTTACTAGACACCACCTCGGTGCCATCCGGATCTTGGCGCGTAGTGAAGCTGCAGCAGCTGCAAATAAGCTTCAGACAGTGTTACAACCGCTGCTCAGAACTCTCAACTATGACACCACCTCGGTGCCATCCGGATCTTGGCGCGTTGTGCTGCCTTCGGCCTATTCGCACATCGGTCCGCTACTGACGCCATCTCACAGGCCAACGGGGCGCCCCACGCCGACTTTCAGCATTGTTGGATGGCCACACCAGTGCGGCAACTTACTAGACACCACCTCGGTGCCATCCGGATCTTGGCGCGTTGTGCTGCCTTCGGCCTATTCGCACATCGGTCCGCTACTGACGCAAACTCAAAGGCCAACGGGGCGCCCCACACCGACTTTCAGCATTGTAGGATGGCCACACCAGTGCTGCAACTTGCTGGACACCACCTCGGTGCCATCCGGATCTTGGCGCGTTGTATTGCCTTCGGCCTATTCGCACATCGGTCCGCTACTGACGCCGCCTCACGTGCCAACGTATTTTCTCCGCATTTTATACCCTATGCCGCATAACAGACCATGTGACTTGTTTATAAAACTTTTCATTGGTTCATTTTACTTTTGGTTTCCTAATGATGGAAGGCTTGATCATATGACCTAAAAACAACACTTTTCATTGGATGAAAACTTTTTTTTTTTCCCAAACGATGAAAGCCCCACCTTGTTTCTGGATGTTTCAGACTAAACTGGCATCAGCATGAGAGCACCACCATCTCGTAGCTCCATCGTGGTCATTCCGCGAGCAATCATGGCAGCCGCTCCCCACCAGAAGCCTGCAGGAGTCGGGGCCCCCAAAACTTTTGATGAATTCTCAAGGCGGAGGGGACGCTTTCGAGAATGGGGTCCAAGACCTAGCAGACAAGCGTCCGATTTCCAAGGTGTCCCAGGGCCATTTCAGTGGACCAGGCCCAAAAAGGAAAGAGCCTGCCGCCATTTTGAGAGTCCTGTGACAGCCGCCTATCGCTGCACCGCAAGAGTGGGCGCAACTCAGCTGAATTGCGGCTTTTGACACAGTGGACCAAAAACGGACGGAATGGCAACTGAAACGGTAAAGGGGCGCCCCACTACAACAGATGACACTCCACCTGGAGAGGCCCGTTCACGCCGCCTCCCCCGGGGCGCCCCACGCCGTTATTCAGAGCAGCATTGTAGGATACCAAAACCAGTGCGGCAACTTACTGGACATCACCTTGGTGCCATCGTTCTGCTGCCTTGGAACTATTCGCACAACAGTTTGCTACTGATGAGCCACCCCCGCGACGCCCCACGCCGTTATTTGCTGGGTGGCAACTTACTAGACATCACTTTCGTGTCATCTAGATTTCGGCGCGTTCTGCTGCCTTGGAACTATTCGCACAACAGTTTGCTACTGATGACCCACCCCCCGCGACGCCCCACGCCGGAAATCTGGACGTTGTGCTGCGTTGGGACTATTCGCACAGCCGACCGCTACTTCGTTGTTTTTCCCTAAAAATGTTTATATGTTATTACTATTTTTGTTTTCTTGTATATATTTATAAATTATTAAAGTTTTATAATCTTACTACTTTGTCGGAGTGCTATATATTTTTAATGTGACACATAATTGTAAAAACTTTGATGTACAAAGAGTCATCCCTGGAATCTTCCGCTTCACGCTCGGTCCCCTCCCCAATCACAATACAGGATGGTTTTCAGATAATAGCAACGCTTCTGCTGTGACGGATCTCATCGAGTGCGGGCCTTGATCTACTATAACTCCTTTGAAGAGGGGTGATTCTTTACAGCTGTGGCCATAAACTACATCTGCAGGGCTAGCTGATAGCCTAGGACCGGCCTGGACAATCGGACACAGAGGAAAAGGAGTGTCAGAGGGTGCGGTAGTGAATAGGGCGAAAGGGAGGTGTCGGGCGGGCACAGGTTGTGATTCTCAGGGAAGAGCAGCGCAGATGGGGGGAGGTTTATTACCCATGCATAAGACAGAGAGCGGGGGTGACCACTGCCTGGGTGAGATGCTTGCGAGGGTGGGGAGCCATGCTAAGGATCGACAGCGTGCACAGAGTGGGTCTGGTCAAGGCATCTAAAATGGCTGCCGTGCACGACAAAAGTGTGGCATTTGAAAAAAGACAAGATGGCGCAGACAATGTTTTTCAACACTTCCTGATTTCCTTCCAATCGAACGTTAACAGACGTTGGGGCATATTACCAAAGTTAAGCGATATTTATCCCTAACGATGCATTGCAAAGATTTTTTTACCGTCAGAAATTATCGCAGATAAACCTTGCTATTATCAAGGTTTATCGCAAATACGATAAAAAACGACCGCAATGCATTAATATCGCTGAAAACTCAGCGATATTCATGCATTACCGAGCTAATGCTCTTAGCCATGTTATCCACCTCCCATTGGATAACATGGCTAAGAACTGCTCAGGGCAGCTGTTACTTTTTGGAGATATTCGCGCTTATCTCAAATATTTCCAAAAGTTGATAATAGGAGATAGCGATGTTAGCGACTGTTTCCAGTCGCTAACATCTTGGCATGCCCACTTTGCATGTCATTAGTGATAAATATCACTCACATGCAAAGTGGGGCCCAAGATGGTCGCTATCTCCTACTAGCCGTCGCTAACTGGTGTTAGCAACAGCTAGGTAATACAGATATAATTTTATCTCCGCGAAGCGGAGCGCTGTTACAGATATATATCTTGTTTTTGAACGTTAATTTCTCAAAATGCACTGAAGCACATATATTGAGACCTAGCAAGGGCACATCGGGCTACCAGTCCCTAATATTTTACCAAGTTTCGTGCAAATCCATTCAGCCGTTCGATTATTATTATTAATATTTTTTTTTTTTGCCCCGCGGGGCCCTTTTAAAACCTCCACATCAAACCTAGGGGGTCAGCGAGGATCTACTATGCCCCCTTATGGTCATTTGCCCCTTCGCTTTGGCCTCCTCTTGTCTCTCGATCCTACCGACAGACAAGATGGCGGCCGCTACGTACTGTTTGGAATGTTTACAGACACCGGAGAGCCAATCAGCTTCGCTTCGCAAAGCTCCGTAACGCGAAAAGTACGCGAAGCGGAGCGCTGTTACAGATATATATCTTTTTTTGAACGTTAATTTCTCAAAATCCACTGGAGCACATATATTGAGACCTAGCAAAGGCACATCGGGCTACCAGTCCCTAATATTTTGCCAAGTTTCGTGCAAATCCATTCAGCCGTTCGATTATTATTATTATTATTTTTTTTTGCCCCGCGGGGCCCTTTTAAAACCTCCACATCAAACCTAGGGGGTCAGCGAGGATCTACTATTCCCCCTTATGGTCATTTGCCCCTTCGCTTTGGCCTCCTCTTGTCTCTCGATCCTACCGAGAGACAAGATGGCGGCCGCTACGGACTGTTTGGAATGTTGACAGACGCCGGAGAACCAATCAGCTTCGCTTCACAAAGCTCCGTTGCGCGAAAAGTACGCGTCCTGGAGCGCTGCCCGGTCCGCTGTTACAGATATATATCTTTTTTTAAACGTTAATTTCTCAAAATCCACTGTAGCACATATATTGAGACCTACAAAAGGCACATCGGGCTACCAGTCCCTACAATTTTGCCAAGTTTCGTGCAAATCCATTCAGCCGTTCGGGCTAAAAGTGAGGCCAACCGCCCTATGGAAAACTCAATGTTAAAAACACGTTTTGGGACCCCCCTTTTTTCTCGACCCCCCCTGGACGAACCCCCCCCCCCCCAATTTTCAGGGGCTGCTCAGAAACAAAATGTTCCATTTTCCTGAAAATTTCAGCCAATTCCGTCCACAAACGCCAAAGTTATTAGACATAGAATTTTCAAAAAACCCATAGAGAAAAAATCCTAACTATATATACCTACTGGCGACCGCCAGTAGGTAATATATATATATATATATATAGATATATATATATATATATATATTACCTACATGACGTCGAAGCACCAGTGGAATAAAAGTATTTCCATATTCATCCTTAAATAATTGTCAATAAATAAAAAAATATTGCATTTCTATCGGCCTGTTGGGAGTGGATTTGGCATGTCGCACAGTCTTAGTCAAGAGTTGCCAGTAGGTATATATAGTTAGGATTTTTTCTCTATGGGATTTTTGAAAATTCTATGTCTAATAACTTTGGCGTTTGTGGACGGAATTGGCTGAAATTTTCAGGAAAATGGAACATTTTGTCTCTGAGCAGCCCCTGAAAATTTGGGGGGGGTTCGTCAAGGGGGGGCCGAGAAAAAAGGGGGGTCCCAAAACGCGTTTTTCCCATGTTAATTTCCATAGGGCGGTTGGACTCACTTTTAGCTCGAACGGCTGAATGGATTTGCACGAAACTTGGCAAAATTGTAGGGACTGGTAGCCCGATGTGCCTTTGCTAGGTCTCAATATATGTGCTCCAGTGGATTTTGAGAAATTAACGTTCACACAAAGATATATATCTGTGACAGCGCTCCGGGCAGCGCTCCGCTTCGCGTACTTTTCGCGTTACGGAGCTTTGCGAAGCGAAGCTGATTGGTTCTCCGGCGTCTGTAAACATTCCAAACAGTCCGTAGCGGCCGCCATCTTGTCTCTCGGTAGGATCGAGAGACAAGAGGAGGCCAAAGCGAAGGGGCAAATGACCATAAGGGGGCATAGTAGATCCTCCCTGACCCCCTAGGTTTGATGTGGAGGTTTTAAAAGGGCCCCGCGGGGCAAAAAAAATAAATAAAAAATAATCGAACGGGTGAATGGATTTGCATGAAACTTGGCAAAATTGTAGGGACCGGTAGCCCGATGTGCCTTTGCTGGGTCTCAATATATGTGCTGCAGTGGATTTTGAGAAATTAAGGTTTAAAAAAAGATATATATCTGTGACAGCGTCCCGGGTAGCGCTCCGTTTCGCGTACTTTTCGCGTTACGGAGCTTTGCGAAGCAAAGCTGATTGGCTCTCCGGTGTCTGTAAACATTTCAAACAGTACGGAGCGGCCGCCATCTTGTCTCTCGGTAGGATCGAGAAACAAGAGCAGGCCAAAGCGAAGGGGCAAATGACCATAAGGGGGCATAGTAGATCCTCCCTGACCCCATAGGTTTGATGTGGAGGCTTTAAAAGGGCTCCGCGGGGCAAAAAAAAACAAAACGTTTTTTTTTGTGGGGTGCGCCCGGTTAGCGTAACGGGAAGCGGACTGGGGAGCGTACTACAAGGAAACAAGAATGATTGACTTTTAACTTATTGTATGTTTATAGACTTTTTTTTACTTTTTTTTCTGCTGAGTGACGTCTCGGCCTATCTCCACGGGATGCAGTCCCTACCATCTCGGCGTTTAAGCCCAGGGGGACCGGTAGTGTGGGAGAGATAACGTCTGTTAACGTTCGATTCGAAGGAAATCAGGAAGTGTTGAAAAACATTGTCTGCGCCATCTTGCCTTTTTTCAAATGCCACACTTTTGTCCTGCACGGCAGCCATTTTAGATGCCTTGACCAGACCCACTCTCTGCACGCTGTCGATCCTTAGCATGGCTCCCCACCCTCGCAAGCATCTCCCCCAGGCACTGGTCACCCCCGCTCTCTGTCTTATGCATGGGCAATAAACCTCCCCCCATCTGCGCTGCTCTTCCCTGAGAATCACACTCTGTGCCCGCAAGACACCTCCCTTTCACCCTATTCACTACCGCACCCTCTGACACTCCTCTTCCTCTGTGTCCGATTGTCCAGGCCGGTCCCAGGCTATCAGGTAGCCCTGCAGATGTACTTTATGGCCCCAGCTGTAAAGAATCACCCCTCTTCAAAGGAGTTACAGTAGATCAAGGCCCCCACCCGATGAGATCCGTCACACCACACGCGTTCCTACTATCTGAAAACCATCCTGTATTGTGATTGGGGAGGGGACCGAGCCTGAAGCGGAAGATTCCAGGGATGCCTCTTTGTACATCAAAGTTTTTACAATTATGTGTCACATTAAAAATATATAGCACTCCAACAAAGTAGTAGGATTATAAAACTTTAATAACTTATAAATATAAACAACGCAACAAAAACAGTAAAAACATTTAAACATTTTTAGGAAAAAAGAAGGAACAATGGTCAGTAGCGGTCGGTTGTGCGAATAGTCCCAAGGCAGCACAACGTCCTGAGTTCTGGACGGCACCCAGGTGATGTTGCCTGGGTGCCGCACTGGTTTTGGGTATCCTACAATGCTGCTCCGAATAACGGCGTGGGGCGTCCCGGGGGGTGGCTCGTCAGTAGCGGTCTGTTGTGCGAATAGTCCCAAGGCAGCAGAACGCGCTCAGATGTGGATGGCACCCAGGTGATGTCAAGTAAGTTGCCGCACTGGTTTTGGTATCCCACAATGCTGCTCCGAATAACGGCGTGGGGTGCCCCCGGGGGGGGGGGTGAGGGGACGTGAACGGGCCTCCCCAGGTGGAGGCTCGTCTGCTGTAGTGGGGCGCCCCTTTACCGTTTCAGTTGCCATTCCGCCCGCTTTTGGTACACTGTGTCAAAATCCGCCATTCAGCTGAGTTGCGCCCACTCTTGCGGTGCAGCGATAGGCGGCTGCCACAGGACTCTCAAAATGGCGGCAGGCTCTTTCCTTTTTGGGCCTGGTCCACTGAAATGGCCCTGGGACACCTTGGAAATCGGACGCTTGTCTGCTAGGTCTTGGACCCCATTCTCGAAAGCGTCCCCTCAGCCTTGAGGATTCTACAAAAGTCTTGGGGGCCCCCGACTCCTGCAGGTTTCCGGTGGGGAGCGGCTGCCATGATTGCTCGCGGAATGACCACATCGGAGCCACGAGATGGTGGTGCTCTCATGCTGACGCCAGCTTCAGTCTGAAACATCCAGAAACAAGGTGGGGCTTTCATCGTTTGGGAAAAAAAAAAAGTTTTCATCCAATGAAAAGTGTTATTTTTAGGTCATATGATCAAGCCTTCCATCATTAGGAAACCAAAAGTAAAATGAACCAATGAAAAGTTTTATAAACAAGTCACATGACCTGTTATGCGGCATAGGGTATAAAAAGCGTAGAAAATCCGTTGGCACGTGAGGCGGCATCAGTAGCGGACCGATGTGCGAATAGGCCGAAGGCAGCACAACGCGCCAAGATCCGGATGGCACCGAGGTGGTGTCTAGCAAGTTTCCGCACTGGTGTGGCCATCCTACAATGCTGAAAGTCGGCGTGGGGCGCCCCGTTGGCCTGTGAGTTCGCGTCAGTAGCGGACCGATGTGCGAATAGGCCGAAGGCAGCACAACGCGCCAAGATCCGGATGGCACCGAGGTGGTGTCTAGCAAGTTGCCGCACTGGTGTGGCCATCCTACAATGCTGAAAGTCGGCGTGGGGCGCCCCGTTGGCCTGTGAGATGGCGTCAGTAGCGGACCGATGTGCGAATAGGCCGAAGGCAGCACAACGCGCCAAGATCCGGATGGCACCGAGGTGGTGTCTAGCAAGTTGCCGCACTGGTGTGGCCATCCTACAATGCTGAAAGTCGGCGTGGGGCGCCCCGTTGGCCTGTGAGATGGCGTCAGTAGCGGACCGATGTGCGAATAGGGCCAAAGGCAGGGCAACGCGCCAAGATTCGGATGGCACCGAGGTGGTGTCTAGCAAGTTGCCGCACTGGTGTGGCCATCCTACAATGCTGAAAGTCGGCGTGGGGCGCCCCGTTGGCCTGTGAGATGGCGTCAGTAGCGGACCGATGTGCGAATAGGGCCAAAGGCAGCGCAACGCGCCAAGATCCGGATGGCAACGAGGTGGGGTCTAGCAAGTTGCCGCACTGGTGTGGCCATCCTACAATGCTGCGCCGAAAGTCGGCGTGGGGCGCTCCGTTGGCCTGTGAGTTCGCGTCAGTCAGTGGGGGTTGTTTGAGGATCTGACTGCATTGGAAAGCAATGTGATGCTGTGCGTCGCCCCCAAGGTGAAGGTTCCTCGGCTGCAGTGGGGCGCCCCTTGGTGTTTCACTCGCTATGCAGCTGAGTTGCGTGCGCACTTGCGGCGAATAGGCCGAAGGCAGCACAACAATGTTTTCTGAATAGAAGACACCACAAGGCGCTGAGATTCGGTTGGCACCGAGGTGGTGTCTAGCAAATTGCCGCACTGGTGTGGCCATCCTACAATCCTGCTCCGAATAACGGCGTGGGGTGCCCGAAGGGGGGGGGGAGGCGGCGTGAATGGGCCCTCCCAGGTGGAGGCTCGTCTGCTGTCGTGGGGCGCCCCTTTACCATTTCAGTTGCCATTCAGCTGAGTTTTGGCCGCTCTTGATGCTACAGCGACAGGCGGCTGCAACAGGACTCTCAAAATGGCGGCCTGTTCTTTGGATTTGGGCCTGGTCCACTAAAATGGCCCTGGGACACCTTAGAACTCGGACGCTCGAATTTTTTTTCCTTTCCTCTACATGCAAAAAAGGTAAATGCCCGGTACGTTACCTGCCTCATCTGCCACGATGTACTCTCAAGAGGAACCGAAAAAAAATATAGTTATGGTAACTATACCATGCATCGTCATATGGAGAGGTGGCACCGATTAATTATAGTGCTGCACAAAAGAGAGATTTGGAGGAGAACCCCCGACCTGCCAGTAAATTCACCAAAGAAGTGGCACTGACAGCATCAGAGGCAAGGGAAACGGTCCCAAATATTTAGAAGAACTTTGGAAAGATTAAAATGACATGTTTAGATTGTGGCAAATTAATTTCATGTGGACAGATGAGTGTTACTCTAATAAATACAGCATATGAACATCATCATAGTCGATGGTTGGTAGAGACATTTTGACTATATCTTGGACCTGCCCGTCCTCGCCCAAAATGGCGCCGGAATAAATGGGACTCGTAACTCCTTGTTGTGTACTGGTTGCTGAACCTTGAAATCACGAGATACGTATGCAGTTTTGAAGCACATGGCGGGCGGGGACGAGAATTGATTGAATATTTCGACATCCCTATTGATATTAAGTTCTGATGTGTTATTGAGTACTGTACTATTGAAAGTTCGAATTAACGTCACCCATGGTACTTGCCCGCAAATGTATATCTAGATAATTTTATTGTAACTGGCTCTGTCGTATTTTAATCATAAAATGTACGTCCACCGATTCCGCAACTGTTAGACACCTTAGTTCTTGCAACCTAATGGCCCGCCCGTTACGTTCCTCTACAGTGTAAATGTCTACTCATCATATATGATTACAGTTTGCTCCGTGGCCGGCCCACGTGGTTATAGGCCCGTATTTGTATACTGACATTTTCACAATAAAGGTTTTTAAAAGAAATCATGGTAGTAGTATTTACATTGGTAAAGTTTTTAATAATAGTCACTGTTTTAGAATCAGTAAAAGTACATTGTAAAGATGGGGCTGAGGCAGAAGATGTTGTTAATTTATGGTTTATTAATTCCTCAAACCATAGACCCACCGGAGCAGCAGGGCAAACATCCCGACTCTCCGGAAACCAACCGCCTTCTCCCCCCAGTACACAGAGCTCTAACATTCTACATTACATCACCTAATTCTACCAGTGACATAAGCATGTTCCAAAGGTGATTTACAATGGCACACATACACAGACACAAATAAAAGATATTACCTACTACCACATGTCTCTTTTTACAAATGCAACAGAGTGAAATAAATTAAACATCCAAAATGTAATCGTCAAATTTCTTAGGAACTTTAGGAATCCTCTTGTGAGATGAATGATCAACCTGAGGAGATATTTCAATAGATTCCTGTGTATTGGAACCACCGTCGCAAACATTGGAATTCTCTAAAGAAACAACATTTCCAGTGCCAACATCGAGAGCAGAGTCATCAGAGAACTCATCAGCATCATGAAACTTTTCTCCTTGACCAAGATCATTCCAAGTGCAACCACCATCCTCATCTTCAGCAAAGAAACGTTCTTGACCAGGTTTAAGAAGAATAACTGAACCCTTGCTCCACCAACCCTTCTCAGCCAGCAGAACAGCAGACTCAGTTACTCTTTCAACCTGAAAGGGATTGGAAAACTTGGAAGAACCTTTGCTGGATAAAGTAGGTTTCACAACACGTACCCAATCACCAACCTTGATGCATTTATCTTTGGACTTGAGGGAAGCATCATGATAATTTTTGCCAGCAATTCGAGACTCTTGAATGTTCTGTTTGACTTCATCAATGATGACTTTCATGTTAACTTCTTCCCCAACACCTTTAACGAAGTTGGGCCTTAAGACAGATTTTGCTTGTCTGCCTCTCATCAGAAGATAGGGAGAAAAACCTGTGGAGGAATTCGGAGTGATGTGGTAACTCCATAATATCTCCTTCAAGAATTGCAAGACATCCAACTTGCTCTCTAAGGCAGCCTGAATGCCCTCCTTTATAAATCTATAGGCCCTTTCTACTTGGCCATTGGCCCTGGGACAATACAAAGGGGTGGTTTCAGACTTGACCCCCAATTTTTCCAAAAACCCTCTCATTTTCCTGGAAACAAATTGCACCCCATTGTCAGATAAAATGAAATTTTGAGCACCCTCCAAACTGAAAACAAAACTCAAAAAATCAATGACAGAATCCGTATTGGGATGTTCCACAAAGGTGTAATAGATCCATTTTGAGAAATTGTCAATAAGTACAATGGAGAATCTTCTCTCCCTACCAAGAGATTCAAAGGGACCCGAAAAATCAATGGAGATTCTATCCCAAGGACCAACAGCTCCTTCTCTAAGAGACAAAGGTTGAGTCGAAACCTTCCAGTGCTTATCGGCCCTGACGCAAACAGAACAGTTGTCAATAACTTTCTCAATACCAGCATCCATGCCAGGCCACCGATAGTGGTTCTTGAGAATCTTCTTGGTACCAGAAACACCAGGATGACCAAAGTGAGCAAGCTTAATGAGTTTGCTTCTTAAACCATCAGGAGGAATAAACAAGTGTTGACGTAACAAAATATTCCCTTCAATGCTAAGCTCATCAGCAACCTGGGCAAAACTCCTTAAAGACTCATCTAAATTCCTAATGGGAGGCCAACCATTACCAACATAGCTTTTAACTCTGTTAAGCACAAGATCCTTGTCCATTGCTTCAATCCAATTTTCCTCTGAAATCCCTGACTCAAACGTACTCACAGCATCGACCAGTGCCACAACACACTCATGCTCATCCAAAATATCATTATTGTCTTCCTCACGGGGAGGAAGCCTGGACAAACAATCAGCGGTGAAATTTTTCCCACCAGGAATGTGCTGCGTTTCAAAATTGTACTCTTGAAGTCTGGCAATCAACCTCACCAGTCTAGAAGATGCTTTGCCGCTCTTCACACCGTCCATCATAAATACCAGCGGTTTATGATCCGTGACCAGTACAAAAGGCCTGCCCCACAAAAAACACTTGAATTTTTCAACGGCCCAAACACATGCTAAGGCCTCCTTTTCAATAGTACTGTAATGCTTTTCAGCACCCCGAATAGCTCTCGAAATGAAAGATATTACTCTCTCCCTGCCATCAACCATTTGAGAAAAAACAGCACCGAGGCCCACGGTACTGGCATCCACAGTGACGAAGGATTTACCCTCCGGATCGAAGGTCTTAAGACAAGGTGCTTTAGAAATAAGCTTCTTTACACTCACAAAAGCTTCATCATGGACTTTGTTCCAAATGAACTGAACACCCTTTCTAAGAAACTGTCTAAGAGGCTCTACAACTAATGCGTACCCTTTCACAAACCTTGAATAGTACTCTCCCAATCCTAAGAAAGAGCGCAAAGAATCTTTGTCCTGGGGTGTACTGATATTGTCTAAAGTGTTGACCAAATCTTCTTTGGGAAAAATGCCATCAGCCGTGATTTTGTGACCTAAATAATTTAGCTCCTCAACCAGGAATTTTCATTTTTCTTTGCTGACAGTCATGCCTTTACTACCAAGAATGTTAAGAACCTTATTAAGAATAACATTATGTTGTTCACACGTCTCGGCAAAAATTAAAATATCATCCTGGAATGACTGAACACCAGTGATACCTTGAAATAAATTCTCAATGAGCTTCTGAAAAACACTGGCTGCAGAAGCAAGCCCAAATGGCATTCTTTTGAATCTATACAACCCAAAGGGAGGGAGTGGTAAAAGTGGTAAGATCCTTTGAAGAATCATCCAGTAGTACCTGATGGTATGCAGATTTGAGGTCTATGATAGAAAAGTACTTGGCACCATTGACTGCTGACAACATATCTTGAATGCGAGGTAAAGGATGCGTGTCAACGACAATGTTCTTGTTGAGAGACCTCAAATCAACACATAGCCTCAAATCTTGATTCTTTTTAAGTGCCAAAACAATGGCCGACACCCATTCAGAACTATCAGTCGGCTCAATGATGCCCTCTGAGCATAACGTGTCAAGATGGACCTTCAGTTTCTCACGCATACCCAGAGGAACAATACGCACTTTATGTTGAATGGGAATGGCATTCTTCTTTAACTTAATTTTATGCGAATAACCTTTCACTTGACCTACCACATTTTTAAACACATTAGCATGTTTCTTAATAATCATATCTAAACTATACTTGTCCATGTAAATATTATTAACATCAAATTCTCTGAGTTGCAGGGGACGGTCAGAACCAGGACACAAAATTACCCCCAACCTACCTAAATCAAACCACCCAACCAAATTCTTACCATCAATGGCAACGTAAATTTTGGTGAAAATTTTCCTAGATTCAAATTCTAGAGAATCTTCAAAGTAACCTAACATGGTAATATCAAAGTTACCAAATGCTTTCGGGTTGATGTCAGATTTATGAAGAACAACATTTTTCCAATTGTCCCTAAAAAACACATCAGACAAAATGGTGATCGGTGACCCAGAATCAGCCATGGCTTGAAAAGAAATCTCACCAATCAACACCATGCCTAACGGTGCTTTAAACGGGAGACTGATGTTGTTTACAGAATAGTCAAAAACACAATCATAAATGGTTAATAACATGTTCTGTAAATCTTCTTCAACAACATCAACATTATTGACACTTGAGCTCGAAGCACTAGAACTCCTCCTAGGTGCATGGCAAACAGAAGAAAAATGGCCAACTTTCCCACAATTTACACATCTTTTTTTAACCGCAGGACAGTTGACATTATTGGCTAGATGTGCTTTGGAACCACACCTGTAACAGGCTGGTTTATTCATAGAAACCTGTTTAGAATTAGACTTTGCCTTGTTGGAAAATTGCACAGCACATACAGATGAAACAGAGGATGATGAGTTGACAGATTTAGAATTCTCAGCAGAAATGACTTTAGAGGATAAAATGGATCTTTCAATACCTTTCGCTAGATCCACAGCCTCGCTTAATGTCGGATTCCGACAAGCCAGAAGTCTTTCTTGAACTTTTTTTGACTCACATTCAAAAATCAATTGATCCCTAATGCAATAATCAACGCTTGCCCCATAGTCACAATTGGCAGCTAGAACTCTTAAAGCAGCCACATATTCCTCGATAGTCTCATCAGGAAATTGCTTCCTCTTATGAAAAGCGTGCCTTTCAATAAGGACATTAGGCTCATCCTGAAATTGTTTCTCGAGTCTGGCTACTGCTTCCTTATAAACATTCCAACCATCACCACCACCACTGGGTGGAGGAATGGGAATTAAGTTTTTAAAAATCTCAATAGCTGCAGAACCCCAAAAACTGAATAAAATGGCTTTTAATCTTTCAGCAGGGAATTTGGGCCCTTCAATAGCCACAATATAATTCTCAAAGCTTTCCAACCACTTTTTCCATTCCAATTTCGGCTTACCTGGAATTTGTAGAAAGACTGTGGGTTGATTGCAAATTTGAGCATTAGCCATGTTAAAAGTCTCTGAAAAGCTGAAAAGAAAAACAAGTTATTTATGGAACAAACCTCGAAGGGTTGTAAGTAAATGAGATCGTGCTCCAAACTGGAACAGAGTAGGAATTTCCCCCCAAAAAAATGCAGGGACAACCACTGTTTAAACCACAGAAGTTGTATCAGTAAGTGAAGGCCACAACATCAATATAACTGATCATTGTACTGAACATGAAATTAGGCAAAGTGTCATCAAAGTGCTAACATGGAGTTGAAGTGTGCGCACCACTGGAGATGCGCTATTTAAAGAAGGCTTACAATAATGTGCGAATTACTGGTTAGGAACAGCACACGATGTGACACCTGGAAGTTAACAGTCAAGCGTGAAAATAGAGTCAAAGTGTGCGCATCACCGAAGATGCGCTGTCGACAGAAAGCAAGCCACGTAATGAAATTAGAGACAAAGTGTGCGCATCACTGGAGATGCGCTGTCAAATGCGCTGTGAAAGTGTGCAGCGTAATGCACGTAAAATAAACAGCACAAAGTGTAAAACCTTGGACTGAACTTGAAACATCAAAGTGTGCGCATCACTGAAAATGCGCTAAAAAAACAAGGCACAGAAGCGTGCGTGTGCTCGGCAGTAACGTCGATGAAGTTAAAAGTAGAGTCTCACCCTTAGTAGATGACAGCCGGCAGCTGGCAATCGTGTAGCAAATATAAACAGTGAAGTGCTCAATATGGCCGCCCGGGCGTGAGCACGTGATGATGTCACTGGAACGCACCACTAGACCCACAAGATGGCAGAAGGAGCGTAGTGACGCTATCAAGTCACTGATGCAACATTGGGTGATGACGCTGAGAGAGTGAGAAGCGATTACTCACGCGCTGGAACACCGGGCTGGATTTGAAGATAACGGATGCCACGAAGTAGGTAGAAAACTCTCGAAAAATAGTAAAGAGTAACAGTACCTTGAAAATAAATCCGTTGAAATCAGTCGACGGCTTTGAATATATTTTAAGATAAAGGAAGAGTCAAGGGCTTGATTTTCCGGTGTCCACGGATAGGGAACCAGCGAAAATGTCAATTTGCCAAGAAGTCCAGTGGGTCTGTTAGATCCATTTCCCTCGTTGCCAATGTAAAGATGGGGCTGAGGCAGAATATGTTGTTAATTTATGGTTTATTAATTCCTCAAACCATAGACCCACCGGAGCAGCAGGGCAAACATCCCGACTCTCCGGAAACCAACCGCCTTCTCCCCCCAGTACACAGAGCTCTAACATTCTACATTTCATCACCTAATTCTACCAGTGACATAAGCATGTTCCAAAGGTGATTTACAATGGCACACATACACAGACACAAATAAAAGATATTACCTACTACCACATACATTAGCCTGGAACATTATAACATATGTTTAAGAAAAAATAATGTTCAAAAGTAATAAAAAGCGTAATTTTTAGGTCATATGACCAAGCCTTTCATCATTAGAATAAGAAAAGTAAAATGAACCAATGAAAAGTTTTATTAACAAGTCACATGACCTGTTATGCTTACGTTACGCGCTGTGCGCCGCGCCCCAGATCGCTTCTGGGAAGCTGCGCTTCGCGCACCGGAGCACTTCCGGATGCGCTAACGCGGCGCGTCATATGACGCATTATGCGACAACGCAGGTCCAGAATATAGTCAAAATGTCTCCACCAACCAGCGGTCGGAACACAACCCCTTTCAGCAGGCTAAATAGTTCTGTTAAATGACAACAGAAGGGACGGGCAACAAGAACCATCAGTCAAAGAGGGGAGGGCAAGTTCTTCTCTACCGGGTCACGTTAGGGCGCTACCGGAACTGATCGAATTGGTAGTCTACAGTGTTTCTGGATGTTTCAGACTGAAGCTGGCGTTAGCATGAGAGCACCACCATTTCGTAGCTCCGTCGTGGCCATTCCACGAGCAATCATGCTAGCCGCTCCCCACCAGAAGCCTGCGGGAGTCGGGGGCCCCCAAGACTTTTGTAGAATCTTCAAGGCTGAGGGGACGCTTTCGAGAATGGGGTCCAAGACCTAGCAGACAAGCGTCCGAGTTCCAAGGTGTTGCAGGCCCATTTTAGTGGACCACGCCCAAATCTGAAGAGCCGGCCGCCATTTTGAGAGTCCTGTGGCAGCCGCCTATCGCTGCACCGCAAGAGCGGGAGCAACTCAAGTACATGGTGAGCGAGACGCTGTAGTCAAAAGAGCAGGCGGTAAACAGCTGAATAGAGGAAGAGGCACAGTGTAGCAAAAGCGGGCGGAATGGCAACTGAAACGGTAAAGGGGCGCCCCACTACAGCGTGTCTTTAGGTGAAACGGATTGTGGGACAAGGTCAAGAATGGAAGACTCACCAAAAGGCAAAAAGTTCCGCTTGACCCCGGGGGCCGTCCACCTATGTCGGGGGCGATCTCAGGCCACACCAGGGCAACACGACTTGCGGAGGGGGCCGGAGCCAAGCGCCCCCTCCGAGTCCGCGCCATGACACCGTCCCTCGGGGGCCTCCGTCAAGCGGTTCAGGGTGGCACCGCATCACATTGTTTTCAAATGCAGTCACGTCCTCAAACAGCCCCCACTTACATTGAGAATAGTGAAGCTGTAGCAAGTGCAAATAGGCTTCAGACAGTGTTACAAGCACTCCTCAAAACTTTGAATTATCAGAGTGCATGAGTTTCATGCTCGATCGATTGAGCTAGCCGGATCGGGCAACAAAAAGTATAAAATAGTTATGTAAATAGTTATTTAATAAAATGTTTTACCCTGTTACTTTGCTGGTGTGTTGTATATATTTGTAATATTTGCATAGAGTTTATCGTTATTTTGGGCGGGGTGGGTGGCTGTCTTGCAGCCATCATGGTGTGGAGCTCAGTTCATCTCACTAGTTTCGTATTTCTCATGAGGGGTTGTTCCTAATGTTTCTATTTTAGCGAGGTCAAAAAGAGATCCCATTAGTGGCCTACTGATTTTGCTCGATTCCTTTTGTTTTTTTACACGATTTTTCACTATCTGCAAAGACTAAACAGAGTATTGCGACTCTGTGCTTGTTTGTAAATAGAGAATGAACCAAAGAGAACCAATTCTAAAACAGTAAATGCTTGGATAACAATCAATCAAATGGAGAGAGAAGCAGGCACGACGGATTACAACGGGGGCAAAGGCCTGCGTTAACTACCCTTCACTATCTGCAAAGAGAGAGTACTCCTAATAGAAATGAGGGGGAGGGGGGGGCAGCATTCAAAGCAGATCAGTGTGCATAAATACGAAAATGTTTTTACTTACCACGTACTTGACATTCGACAGCTTATGATATTTGCTATTAAAAAAACATTGAAATTCACTGAAAAAACCATAGGTTAGAGACCATATATAGTTAGGAATTAGCATTTAAAAAACCTTGAAAATTCACTAAAAAAAACCATAGGTTATAGACCATATATAGTTAGGGATTAGCATTTAAAAAACCTTATTTTACTCACACAAAACCATTGAAATTCCATATATAGTTAGTTGCACTAACTATATATCGCGCACCCGCAATCCACTGCTGATGATGTCACATATTACATCATTCATGACATGGTCAGTGACATCACTGATGACATCACTGATGACATCTCAAATGACATCACTGATGACATCACTGATGACATCTCAAATGACATCACTGATAACATCTCAAATGACATCACTGATGACATCTCAAATGACATCACTGATGACATCACTGATGACATCTCATTTGACATCAATGACCACATCACTGATGATATCATTCATGTGACAATACAATGCATCTCCTCACACTTTAATATAACCTCTGTTACACCCAGTGTTAAATACAGAGTATAATCTTTGAAACCATTGACACACCAATACTAGTTACTACATACGCACTCAGTGATTCCTATGTTTACACACACATTCACTCATTTACCCATACAATCATTCATACATACAATCACTCATCTTTACAACACTATCATATGCACTCATACACCTATACAGACTCTCACACTCTGTCACTCATCCATGGAGTTACTCACACACCTAGTCAGTCCTGTAAATAATCAATCACACTTCCATTTTCTAATCTATACAGTTAAACATAGAGCACCTTACATTTTGAAACATATACTAACACATACTTACTCTCTTATACAATCATTGATACAAGTACACATTGATCTGCACAGAGTCACACACCTCCCAGCCAGCCACACACACACTCAGTCTCCCATACAAATACTTGGGCAATCAATCAATAACCCATATAGTTACTCATATAGCTGCTGATCAACACATGCAGCAGTTTACAGAACAACAGACATAATGATGCACAAATTAAGACAGTTTAGTCACTAACCCATGCACTCAGTGAGACACATTTAATCACTCACTCATACAGTCAGTCACGCACCTACTAAATCCTTCATCCAGACACTTCTACATCTACTCATTCTTCAATATGTAAAACATATTTAAACTTTACAGAAACACACAGTCACTGGATGATGTCATCAGTGATGTCATTTGAGATGTCATCAGTGATGTCATCAGTGATGTCACTGACCATGTCATGAATGATGTAATATGTGACATCATCAGCAGTGGATTGCGGGTGCGCGATATATAGTTAGTGCAACTAACTATATATGGAATTTCAATGGTTTTGTGTGAGTAAAATACGTTTTTTTAAATGCTAATCCCTAACTATATATGGTCTATAACCTATGGTTTTTTCAGTGAATTTTCAAGGTTTTTTAAATGCTAATTCCTAACTATATATGGTCTCTAACCTATGGTTTTTTCAGTGAATATATATATATATATATATATATTCACTGAAAAAACCATAGGTTAGAGACCATATATAGTTAGGAATTAGCATTTACAAAACCTTGAAAATTCACTGAAAAAACCATAGGTTATAGACCATATATAGTTAGGAATTAGCATTTTAAAAACCTTATTTTACTCACACAAAACCATTGAAATTCCATATATAGTTAGTTGCACTAACTATATATCGCGCACCCGCAATCCACTGCTGATCATGTCACATATTACATCATTCATGACATGGTCAGTGACATCACTGATGACATCACTGATGACATCTCAAATGACATCACTGATGACATCACTGATGACATCTCATTTGACATCATTCTTGTGCTAATACGATAAACCTCTTCAGACTCTAATATAACCTTAGATACACTCAGTGTATACAGATACTCACACACTGCCACTCATCCATGGAGTTACTCACACACCCAGTCAGTCATGCAAAATAACAATCTCACCTCCATTTCTTCAACTATACAGTTAAACACACCTTACTTATTGAAACATATACTAACACATATTTACTCTCTTATACAATCCCTGATACAAGTTCACAATGATCGATACAACCACTCACTCATTCAGTGGCTCTCATGCACAGTTATTTATATATGCCAACTCTCACATGTACTGTGTTTTACATATGTACTTACTATGACATGTAGCATTGAGATATCCATTCACTCATCAATACACTCATGCACACAGTCAACTGCCCATGTAGCTGTTTCCACATGCACTCTTGAACTCATACACCTAGTGAATAAACTGCTCACACATCTATGCATAGAGTCACACACCTTCCAGCCACCCCCACACAAACTCAATCTCCCATAGAAATACTTGGGCAACCAATTAATAACACATATAGCCTCTCGTATAGCTAATGATCAACACATGCAGCAGTTTACAGAACAACAGACATAATGATGCACAAATTAAGACAGTTTAGTCACTAACCCATGCATTCAGTGAGACACATTTAATCACTCACTCATACAGTCAGTCACGCACCTACTAAATCCTTCATCCAGACACTTATACATCCACTCATTCTTCAATATGTAAGACATATTTTAACTTTACAGAAACATACAGTCACTGGATGTTGTCATCAGTGATGTCATCAGTGATGTCATTTGAGATGTCATCAGTGATGTCATCAGTGATGTCACTGACCATGTCATGAATGATGTAATATGTGACATGATCAGCAGTGGAATGCGGGTGCGCGATATATAGTTAGTGCAACTAACTATATATGGAATTTCAATGGTTTTGTGTGAGTAAAATAAGGTTTTTTAAATGCTAATTCCTAACTATATATGGTCTATAACCTATGGTTTTTTCAGTGAATTTTCAAGGTTTTGTAAATGCTAATTCCTAACTATATATGGTCTATAACCTATGGTTTTTCAGTGAATTTCAATGGTTTTTTAATAGCAAATATCATAAGCTGTCGAATGTCAAGTACGTGGTAAGTGAAAACATTTTCATGTTTATGCACACTGATCTGCTTTGAATGGTGCCCCCCCCCTCATTTCTATTAGGAGTACTCTCTCTTTGCAGATAGTGAAAGGTAGTTAACGCAGGCCTTTGCCCCGTTGTAATCCGTCGTGCCTGCTTCTCTCTCCATTTGATTGATTGTTATCCAAGTATTTACTGTTTTAGAATTAGTTCTCTTTGGTTCATTCTCTATTTACAAACAAACACAGAGTCGCAATACTCTGTTTAGTCTTTGCAGATAACGAAAAATCGTGTAAAAAAAAAGAAAAGGAATCAAGCAAAATCAGTAGGCCACTAATGGGATCTCTTTTTGACCTCGCTAAAATAGAAACATTAGGAACAACCCCTCATGACAAATACAAAACTAGTGAGATGAACTGAACTCCACACAATGATGGCTGCAAAACAGCTCGGCTCCGCCACCCACCCCGCCCAAAATAACGATAAAGAACGGCTGCCATGATTGGTTGCGGAATGACCACGACGGAGCTACGAAATGGTGCTGCTCTCATGCTAACCCCAGCTTCAGTCTGAAACATCCAGAAACACTGTAGACTACCAATTCGATCAGTTCCGGTAGCGCCCCAATGTAACCCGGTAGAGAAGAACTAGCCCTCCCCTCTTTGACTGATGGTTCTTGTTGCCTGTCCCTTCTGTTGTCATTTAACAGAACTATTTAGCCTGCTGAAAGGGGTTGTGTTCCGACCGCTGGTTGGTGGAGACATTTTGACTATATTCTGTACCTGCGTTGTCGCGTAATGCGTCATATGACGCGCCGCGTTAGCGCATCCGGAAGTCATCCGGGGCGCGCAGCGCGTAACGTAAGCATAACAAGTCATGTGACTTGTTAATAAAACTTTTCATTGGTTCATTTTACTTTTCTTATTGTAATGATGAAAGGCTTGGTCATATGACCTAAAAATTACGCTTTTCATTACTTCCGAACATTATTTTTTCTTAAATATATGTTATAATGTTCCAGGCTAATGTACTTTCCCGGAAATTTTACAACTGTCCTGCAAGTAAAATATATTCTTTTTTCGAGAAAAAGAGCGTTTCTTCGTCCCATGACGGAGCCGTTGAGCAAAAGAGGGTCGACCTGCTGTCTTAGTCGCCGATACGCCTGAATATGAGATTCTTATCGATCACTTTATGTTGCAGGAATAGAAAACACAACAGCCCTTGACCATTTATCTTTACTGCGTTCCTTCGTATTATACCTTTTACCCTTCATGTAATTGGTCTGCTTTATTTCACTTGCCTTTTAATGATTCTAAAACAGTCACTATTATTAAAAACTTTACCAATGTATATACTACTACCATGTTTTCTTTTAAAAACCTTTATTGTGAAAATTTCATGATACAAATACGAGCCTATAACCACGTGGGCCTGCCACAGAGCAAACTGTAATCGTATATGATGAATAGACATTTACACTGTAGAGGAACGTAACGGGCGGGCCATTAGGTTGCAAGAACTAAGGTGTCTAACAGTTACGGAATCGGTGGACGTACATTTTATAATTAAAATACGACAGGGCCAGTTACAATAAAATTATCTAGATATACATTTGCGGGCAAGTACCATGGGTGACGTTAATTCGAACTTTCAACAGTACAGTAATCAATAACACATCAGAACTTAATATCAATAGGGATGTCGAAATATTCAATCAATTCTCGTCCCCGCCCGCCATGTGCTTCAAAACTGCATACGTATCTCGTGATTTCAAGGTTCTGCAACCAGTACACAACAAGGAGTTACGAGTCCCATTTATTCCGGCGCCATTTTGGGCGAGGACGGGCAGGTCCAGGATATAGTCAAAATGTCTCTACCAACCATCGACTATGATGATGTTCATATGCTGTATTTATTAGAGTAACACTCATCTGTCCACATGAAATTAATTTGCCACAATCTAAACATGTCATTTTAATCTTTCCAAAGTTCTTCTAAATATTTGGGACCGTTTCCCTTGCCTCTGAAGCTCTCAGTGCCACTTCTTTGATGAATGTACTAGCAGGTCAGGGGTTCTCCTCCAAATCTCTCTTTTATGCAGCACTATAATTAATTGGTGCCACCTCTCCATATGACGATGCATGGTATAGTTACCACAACTATATTTTTTTTCGGTTCCTCTGGAGAGTTCATCGTGGCAGATGAAGCGTGTAACGTACCGGGCATTTACCTTTTTTTGCATGTACAGGAAAGGAAAAAAAAATCTAGCGTCCGAGTTCTAAGGTGTCCCAGGGCCATTTTAGTGGACCAGGCCCAAATCCAAAGAACAGGCCGCCATTTTGAGAGTCCTCTTGCAGCCGCCTGTCGCTGTAGCATCAAGAGCAGCCGAAACTCAGCTGAATGGCAACTGAAACGGTAAAGGGGCGCCCCACTACAGCAGACGAGCCTCCACCTAGGAAGGCCCATTCACGCCGGCTCCCCCCCCCTTCGGGCACCCCACGCCGTTATTCGGAGCAGTATTGTAGGATGGCCACACCAGTGCGGCAACTTGCTAGACATCACCTCGGTGGTAACCGAATCTCAACGCCTTGTGGTGTCTTCTATTCAAAAAACATTGTTATGCTGCCTTCGACCTATTCGCCGCAAGTGCGCACACAACTCAACTGCATAGCTTGCTAGACACCACCTCGGTGCCATCCGGATCTTGGAATGTCAGCACCTTTTGGTGTCTTCTCTTCAGAAAATATTGTTGCGCTGCCTTTGGCCCCATTCGCACATCAGTCCGCTACTGACGCCATCTCACAGGCTAATGGGGCGCCCCACGCCGACTTTCAGCATTGTAGAATGACCACACCAGTACAGCAACTTGCTAGACATCACCTCGGTGCCATCCGGATCTCGGCGCCCCACTGCAGATGAAGTGCCTCTCAACTATGAAACCACCACGGTGACATCCGGATCTTGGCGCGTTGTGCTGCCTTCGGCCTATTCGCACATCGGTCCGCTACTGACGCCATCTCACAGGCTAATGGGGCGACCCACGCCGAGTTTCAGCATTGTAGGATGACCACACCAGTACAGCAACTTGCTAGACATCACCTCGGTGCCATCCGAATCTTGGCATCTCAACGCCTAGTGGTATCTTCCATACAAAAAATATTGTTACGCTGCCTTTGGCCCCATTCGCACATCAGTCCGCAACTTAGGCATCACCTCGGTGCCATCCGGATCTTGGCATCTCAGCGCCTTGTGGTGTCAGTCAGAAAATATTGTTGCGCTGCCTTTGGCCCCATTCGCACATCGGTCCGCTACTGACGCCATCTCACAGGCCAACGGGGCGCCCCACGCCGACTTTCAACATTGTAGGATGGCCACAGAAGTGCGACAACTTACTAGACACCACCTCGGTGCCATCCGGATCTTGGCGCGTTGTGCTGCCTTCGGCCTATTCGCACATCGGTCCGCTACTGACGCCATCTCACAGGCCAACGGGCGCCCCACGCCGACTTTCAGCATTGTTGGATGGCCACACCAGTGCGGCAACTTACTAGACACCACCTCGGTGCCATCCGGATCTTGGCGCGTTGTGCTGCCTTCGGCCTATTCGCACATCGGTCCGCTACTGACGCAAACTCACAGGCCAACGGGGCGCCCCACGCCGACTTTCAGCATTGTAGGATGGCCACACCAGTGCGGCAACTTACTAGACACCACCTCGGTGCCATCCGGATCTTGGCGCGTTGTGCTGCCTTCGGCCTATTCGCACATCGGTCCGCTACTGACGCAAATTCACAGGCCAACGGGGCGCCACGCCGACTTTCAGCATTGTAGGATGGCCACACCAGTGCTGCAACTTGCTGGACACCACCTCGGTGCCATCCGGATCTTGGCGCGTTGTATTGCCTTCGGCCTATTCGCACATCGGTCCGCTACTGACGCCGCCTCACGTGCCAACGTATTTTCTCCGCATTTTATACCCTATGCCGCATAACAGGTCATGTGACTTGTTTATAAAACTTTTCATTGGTTCATTTTACTTTTGGTTTCCTAATGATGGAAGGCTTGATCATATGACCTAAAAACAACACTTTTCATTGGATGAAAACTTTTTTTTTTTCCCAAACGATGAAAGCCCCACCTTGTTTCTGGATGTTTCAGACTAAACTGGCGTCAGCATGAGAGCACCACCATCTCGTAGCTCCGTCGTGGTCATTCCGCGAGCAATCATGGCAGCCGCTCTCCACCAGAAGCCTGCAGGAGTCGGGGCCCCCAAAACTTTTGATGAATTCTCAAGGCGGAGGGGACGCTTTCGAGAATGGGGTCCAAGACCTAGCAGACAAGCGTCCGATTTCCAAGGTGTCCCAGGGCCATTTCAGTGGACCAGGCCCAAAAAGGAAAGAGCCTGCCGCCATTTTGAGAGTCCTGTGACAGCCGCCTATCGCTGCACCGCAAGAGTGGGCGCAACTCAGCTGAATTGCGGCTTTTGACACAGTGGACCTAAAATGGACGGAATGGCAACTGAAACGGTAAAGGGGCGCCCCACTACAACAGATGACACTCCACCTGGAGAGGCCCGTTCACGCCGCCTCCCCCGGGGCACCCCACGCCGTTATTCGGAGCAGCATTGTAGGATACCAAAACCAGTGCGGCAACTTACTGGACATCACCTTGGTGCCATCGTTCTGCTGCCTTGGAACTATTCGCACAACAGTTTGCTACTGATGACCCACCCCCCGCGACGCCCCACGCCGTTATTTGCTGGGTGGCAACTTACTAGACATCACTTTCGTGTCATCTAGATTTCGGCGCGTTCTGCTGCCTTGGAACTATTCGCACAACAGTTTGCTACTGATGACCCACCCCCCCGCGACGCCCCACGCCGGAAATCTGGACGTTGTGCTGCGTTGGGACTATTCGCACAGCCGACCGCTACTTCGTTGTTTTTCCCTAAAAATGTTTATATGTTATTACTATTTTTGTTTTCTTGTATATATTGATAAATTATTAAAGTTTTATAATCTTACTACTTTGTCGGAGTGCTATATATTTTTAATGTGACACATAATTGTAAAAACTTTGATGTACAAAGAGTCATCCCTGGAATCTTCCGCTTCACGCTCGGTCCCCTCCCCAATCACAATACAGGATGGTTTTCAGATAATAGCAACGCTTCTGCTGTGACGGATCTCATCGAGTGTGGGCCTTGATCTACTATAACTCCTTTGAAGAGGGGTGATTCTTTACAGCTGTGGCCATAAACTACATCTGCAGGGCTAGCTGATAGCCTAGGACCGGCCTGGACAATCGGACACAGAGGAAAAGGAGTGTCAGAGGGTGCGGTAGTGAATAGGGCGAAAGGGAGGTGTCGGGCGGGCACAGGGTGTGATTCTCAGGGAAGAGCAGCGCAGATGGGGGGAGGTTTATTACCCATGCATAAGACAGAGAGCGGGGGGGACCACTGCCTGGGTGAGATGCTTGCGAGGGTGGGGAGCCATGCTAAGGATCGACAGCGTGCACAGAGTGGGTCTGGTCAAGGCATCTAAAATGGCTGCCGTGCACGACAAAAGTGTGGCATTTGAAAAAAGACAAGATGGCGCAGACAATGTTTTTCAACACTTCCTGATTTCCTTCGAATCGAACGTTAACAGACGTTGGGGCATATTACCAAAGTTAAGCGATATTTATCCCTAACGATGCATTGCAAAGATTTTTTTACCGTCAGAAATTATCGCAGATAAACCTTGCTATTATCAAGGTTTATCGCAAATACGATAAAAAACGACCGCAATGCATTAATATCGCTGAAAACTCAGCGATATTCATGCATTACCGAGCTAAGGCTCTTAGCCATGTTATCCACCTCCCATTGGATAACATGGCTAAGAACTGCTCAGGGCAGCTGTTACTTTTTGGAGATATTCGCGCTTATCTCGAATATTTCCAAAAGTTGATAATAGGAGATAGCGATGTTAGCGACTGTTTCCAGTCGCTAACATCTTGGCATGCCCACTTTGCATGTCATTAGTGATAAATATCACTCACATGCAAAGTGGGGCCCAAGATGGTCGCTATCTCCTACTAGCCGTCGCTAACTGGTGTTAGCAACAGCTAGGTAATACAGATATAATTTTATCTCCGCGAAGCGGAGCGCTGTTACAGATATATATCTTGTTTTTTAACGTTAATTTCTCAAAATGCACTGACGCACATATATTGAGACCTAGCAAAGGCACATCGGGCTACCAGTCCCTAATATTTTACCAAGTTTCGTGCAAATCCATTCAGCCGTTCGATTATTATTATTATTTTTTTTTGTTGCCCCGCTGGGCCCTTTTAAAACCTCCACATCAAACCTAGGGGGTCAGCGAGGATCTACTATGCCCCCTTATGGTCATTTGCCCCTTCGCTTTGGCCTCCTCTTGTCTCTCGATCCTACCGAGAGACAAGATGGCGGCCGCTACGTACTGTTTGGAATGTTTACAGACACCAGAGAGCCAATCAGCTTCGCTTCGCAAAGCTCCGTAACGCGAAAAGTACGCGAAGCGGTGCGCTGTTACAGATATATATCTTTTTTTGAACGTTAATTTCTCAAAATCCACTGAAGCACATATATTGAGACCTAGCAAAGGCACATCGGGCTACCAGTCCCTACAATTTTGCCAAGTTTCGTGCAAATCCATTCAGCCGTTCGATTATTATTATTATTTTTTTTTTTTGCCCCGCGGGGCCCTTTTAAAACCTCCACATCAAACCTAGGGGGTCAGCGAGGATCTACTATTCCCCCTTATGGTCATTTGCCCCTTCGCTTTGGCCTCCTCTTGTCTCTCGATCCTACCGAGAGACAAGATGGCGGCCGCTACGGACTGTTTGGAATGTTGACAGACGCCGGAGAACCAATCAGCTTCGCTTCACAAAGCTCCGTTGCGCGAAAAGTACGCGTCCTGGAGCGCTGCCCGGTCCGCTTTTACAGATATATATCTTTTTTTAAACGTTAATTTCTCAAAATCCACTGTAGCACATATATTGAGACCTACAAAAGGCACATCGGGCTACCAGTCCCTACAATTTTGCCAAGTTTCGTGCAAATCCATTCAGCCGTTCGGGCTAAAAGTGAGGCCAACCGCCCTATGGAGAACTCAATGTTAAAAACACGTTTTGGGACCCCCCTTTTTTCTCGACCCCCCTGGACGAACCCCCCCCCCAACTTTCAGGGGCTGCTCAGAAACAAAATGTGCCATTTTCCTGAAAATTTCAGCCAATTCCGTCCACAAACGCCAAAGTTATTAGACATAGAATTTTCAAAAAACCCATAGAGAAAAAATCCTAACTATATATACCTACTGGCGACCGCCAGTAGGTAATATATATATATTACCTACTGGCGGTCGCCAGTAGGTATATATAGTTAGGATTTTTTCTCTATGGGTTTTTTGAAAATTCTATGTCTAATAACTTTGCCGTTTGTGGACGGAATTGGCTGAAATTTTCAGGAAAATGGCACATTTTGTTTCTGAGCAGCCCCTGAAAATTGGGGGGGGTTTCGTCCAGGGGGGGTCGAGAAAAAAGGGGGGTCCCAAAACGTGTTTTTAACATTGAGTTTTCCATAGGGCGGTTGGCCTCACTTTTAGCCCGAACGGCTGAATGGATTTGCACGAAACTTGGCAAAATTGTAGGGACTGGTAGCCCGATGTGCCTTTTGTAGGTCTCAATATATGTGCTCCAGTGGATTTTGAGAAATTAACGTTTAAAAAAAGATATATATCTGTAACAGCGGACCGGGCAGCGTCCCAGGACGCGTACTTTTCGCGCAACGGAGCTTTGTGAAGCGAAGCTGATTGGTTCTCCGGCGTCTGTCAACATTCCAAACAGTCCGTAGCGGCCGCCATCTTGTCTCTCGGTAGGATCGAGAGACAAGAGGAGGCGAAAGCGAAGGGGCAAATGACCATAAGGGGGAATAGTAGATCCTCGCTGACCCCCTAGGTTTGATGTGGAGGTTTTAAAAGGGCCCCGCGGGGCAAAAAAAAATAATAATAATAATAATCGAACGGCTGAATGGATTTGCACGAAACTTGGCAAAATTGTAGGGACTGGTAGCCCGATGTGCCTTTGCTAGGTCTCAATATATGTGCTTCAGTGGATTTTGAGAAATTAACGTTCAAAAAAAGATATATATCTGTAACAGCGCACCGCTTCGCGTACTTTTCGCGTTACGGAGGTTTGCGAAGCGAAGCTGATTGGCTCTCCGGTGTCTGTAAACATTCCAAACAGTACGTAGCGGCCGCCATCTTGTCTCTCGGTAGGATCGAGAGACAAGAGGAGGCCAAAGCGAAGGGGCAAATGACCATAAGGGGGCATAGTAGATCCTCGCTGACCCCCTAGGTTTGATGTGGAGGTTTTAAAAGGGCCCCGCAGGGCAAAAAAAAAAATAATAATAATAATCGAACGGCTGATGACCATAAGGGGGCATAGTAGATCCTCGCTGACCCCCTAGGTTTGATGTGGAGGTTTTAAAAGGTCCCCGCGGGGCAAAAAAAAATAATAATAATAATAATCGAACGGCTGAATGGATTTGCACGAAACTTGGTAAAATATTAGGGACTGGTAGCCCGATGTGCCTTTGCTATGTCTCAATATATGTGCTTCAGTGCATTTTGAGAAATTAACGTTCAAAAACAAGATATATATCTGTAACAGCGCTCCGCTTCGCGGAGATAAAATTATATGTGTATTACCTAGCTGTTGCTAACACCAGTTAGCGACGGCTAGTAGGAGATAGCGACCATCTTGGGTCCCACTTTGCATGTGAGTGATATTTATCACTAATGACATGCAAAGTGGGCATGCCAAGATGTTAGCGACTGGAAACAGTCGCTAACATCGCTATCTCCTATTATCAACTTTTGGAAATATTCGAGATAAGCGCGAATATCTCCAAAAAGTAACAGCTGCCCTGAGCAGTTCTTAGCCATGTTATCCAATGGGAGGTGGATAACATGGCTAAGAGCATTAGCTCGGTAATGCATGAATATCGCGGAGTTTTCAGCGACATTAATGCATTGCGCTCGTTTTTTATCGTATTTGCGATAAACCTTGATAATAGCAAGGTTTATCTGCGATAATTTCTGACGGTAAAAAAATCTTTGCAATGCATCGTTAGGGATAAATATCGCTTAACTTTGGTAATATGCCCCAACGTCTGTTAACGTTCGATTCGAAGGAAATCAGGAATTGTTGAAAAACATTGTGTGCGCCATCTTGTCTTTTTTCAAATGCCACACTTTTGTCGTGCACGGCAGCCATTTTAGATGCCTTGACCAGATCCACTCTGTGAACGCTGTCGATCCTTAGCATGGCTCCCCACCCTCGCAAGCATCTCCCCCAGGCAGTGGTCACCCCCGCTCTCTGTTTTATGCATGGGTAATAAACCTCCCCCATCTGCGCTGTTCTTCCCTGAGAATCACACCCTGTGCCCGCCCGACACCTCCCTTTCGCCCTATTCACTACCGCACCCTCTGACACTCCTTTTCCTCTGTGTCCGATTGTCCAGGCCGGTCCTAGGCTATCAGCTAGCCCTGCAGATGTAGTTTATGGCCACAGCTGTAAAGAATCACCCGTCTTCAAAGGAGTTATAGTAGATCAAGGCCCACACTCGATGAGATCCGTCACAGCAGAAGCGTTGCTATTATCTGAAAACCATTCTGTATTGTGATTGGGGAGGGGACCGAGCGTGAAGCGGAAGATTCCAGGGATGACTCTTTGTACATCAAAGTTTTTACAATTATGTGTCACATTAAAAATATATAGCACTCCGACAAAGTAGTAAGATTATAAAACTTTAATAATTTATAAATATATACAAGAAAACAAAAATAGTAATAACATATAAACATTTTTAGAGAAAAACAACGAAGTAGCGGTCGGCTGTGCGAATAGTCCCAACGCAGCACAACGTCCAGATTTCCGGCGTGGGGCGTCGCGGGGGGTGGGTGATCAGTAGCAAACTGTTGTGCGAATAGTTCCAAGGCAGCAGAACGCGCCGAAATCTAGATGACACAAAAGTGATGTCTAGTAAGTTGCCACCCAGCAAATAACGGCGTGGGGCGTCGCGGGGGGTGGGTCATCAGTAGCAAACTGTTGTGCGAATAGTTCCAAGGCAGCAGAACGATGGCACCAAGGTGATGTCCAGTAAGTTGCCGCACTGGTTTTGGTATCCTACAATGCTGCTCCGAATAACGGCGTGGAGCGCCCCGGGGGAGGCGGCGTGAACGGGCCTCTCCAGGTGGAGTCTCGTCTGTTGTAGTGGGGCGCCCCTTTACCGTTTCAGTTGCCATTCCGTCCGCTTTTGGTCCACTGTGTCAAAATCCGCCATTCAGCTGAGTTGCGCCCACTCTTGCGGTGCAGCGATAGGCGGCTGTCACAGGACTCTCAAAATGGCGGCAGGCTGTTTCCTTTTTGGGCCTGGTCCACTGAAATGGCCCTGGGACACCTTGGAAATCGGACGCTTGTCTGCTAGGTCTTGGACCCCATTCTCGAAAGCGTCCCCTCCGCCTTGAGAATTCATCAAAAGTTTTGGGGGCCCCGACTCCTGCAGGCTTCTGGTGGGGAGCGGCTGCCATGATTGCTCGCGGAATGACCACGACGGAGCTACGAGATGGTGGTGCTCTCATGGTGACGCCAGCTTCAGTCTGAAACATCCAGAAACAAGGTGGGGCTTTCATCGTTTGGGGGAAAAAAAAAGTTTTCATCCAATGAAAAGTGTTGTTTTTAGGTCATATGATCAAGCCTTCCATCATTAGGAAACCAAAAGTAAAATGAACCAATGAAAAGTTTTATAAACAAGTCACATGACCTGTTATGCGGCATAGGGTATAAAATGCGGAGAAAATACGTTGGCACGTGAGGCGGCGTCAGTAGCGGACCGATGTGCGAATAGGCCGAAGGCAATACAACGCGCCAAGATCCGGATGGCATCGAGGTGGTGTCATAGTTGAGAGTTCTGAGCAGCGGTTGTAACACTGTCTGAAGCTTATTTGCAGCTGCTGCAGCTTCACTACGCGCCAAGATCCGGATGGCACCGAGGTGGTGTGTAGGAAGTTGCCGCACTGGTGTGGCCATCCTACAATGCTGAAAGTCGGCGTGGGGCGCCCCGTTGGCCTGTGAGTTTGCGTCAGTAGCGGACCGATGTGCGAATAGGCCGAAGGCAGCACAACGCGCCAAGATCCGGATGGCACCGAGGTGGTGTCTAGTAAGTTGTCGCACTTCTGTGGCCATCCTACAATGTTGAAAGTCGGCGTGGGGCGCCCCGTTGGCCTGTGAGATGGTGTCAGTAGCGGACTGATGTGTGAATGGGGCCAAAGGCAGCGCAACAATATTTTCTACTATATTTCCGGTGTAGAAGAGACCACAAGGCGCTGAGATGCCAAGATCCGGATGGCACCGAGGTGGTGTGTAGCAAGTTGCCGCACTGGTGTGGCCATCCTACAATGCTGAAAGTCGGCGTGGGGCGCCCCGTTGGCCTGTGAGATGGCGTCAGTAGCGGACCGATGTGCGAATAGGCCGAAGGCAGCACAACAATATTTTCTGACTGACACCACAAGGCGCTGAGATGCCAAGATCCGGATGGCACCGAGGTGATGTCTAAGTTGCGGACTGATGTGCGAATGGGGCCAAAGGCAGCGTAACAATATTTTTTGTATGGAAGATACCACTAGGCGTTGAGATGCCAAGATTCGGATGGCACTGAGGTGATGTCTAGCAAGTTGGTGTGGTCATCCTACAATGCTGAAACTCGGCGTGGGTCACCCCATTAGCCTGTGAGATGGCGTCAGTAGCGGACCGATGTGCGAATAGGCCGAAGGCAGCACAACGCGCCAAGATCCGGATGTCACCGTGGTGGTTTCATAGTTGAGAGGCACTTCATCTGCAGTGGGGCGCCGAGATCCGGATGGCACCGAGGTGATGTCTAGCAAGTTGCTGTACTGGTGTGGTCATCCTACAATGCTGAAACTCGGCGTGGGTCGCCCCATTAGCCTGTGAGATGGCGTCAGTAGCGGACCGATGTGCGAATAGGCCGAAGGCAGCACAACGCGCCAAGATCCGGATGTCACCGTGGTGGTTTCATAGTTGAGAGGCACTTCATCTGCAGTGGGGCGCCGAGATCCGGATGGCACCGAGGTGATGTCTAGCAAGTTGCTGTACTGGTGTGGTCATCCTACAATGCTGAAACTCGGCGTGGGTCGCCTCATTAGCCTGTGAGATGGCGTCAGTAGCGGACCGATGTGCGAATAGGCCGAAGGCAGCACAACGCGCCAAGATCCGGATGTCACCGTGGTGGTTTCATAGTTGAGAGGCACTTCATCTGCAGTGGGGCGCCGAGATCCGGATGGCACCGAGGTGATGTCTAGCAAGTTGCTGTACTTGTGTGGTCATCCTACAATGCTGAAACTCGGCGTGGGTCGCCCCATTAGCCTGTGAGATAGCAGTTCTTTGGATTTGGGCCTGGCTCGTCTGCTGTAGTGGGGCGCCCCTTTACCGTTTCAGTTGCCATTCAGCTGAGTTTCGGCTGCTCTTGATGCTACAGCGACAGGCGGCTGCAACAGGACTCTCAAAATGGCGGCCTGTTCTTTGGATTTGGGCCTGGTCCACTAAAATGGCCCTGGGACACCTTAGAACTCGGACGTTCGATTTTTTTTTCCTTTCCTGTACATGCAAAAAAAGGTAAATGCCCGGTACGTTACACGCTTCATCTGCCACGATGAACTCTCTAGAGGAACCGAAAAAAAATATAGTTGTGGTAACTATACCATGCATTGTCATATGGAGAGGTGGCACCAATTAATTATAGTGCTGCATAAAAGAGAGATTTGGAGGAGAACCCCTGACCTGCTAGTACATTCATCAAAGAAGTGGCACTGAGAGCTTCAGAGGCAAGGGAAACGGTCCCAAATATTTAGAAGAACTTTGGAAAGATTAAAATGACATGTTTAGATTGTGGCAAATTTATTTCATGTGGACATCTGAGTGTTACTCTAATAAATACAGCATATGAACATCATCATAGTCGATGGTTGGTAGAGACATTTTGACTATATCCTGGACCTGCCCGTCCTCGCCCAAAATGGCGCCAGAATAAATGGGACTCGTAACTCCTTGTTGTGTACTGGTTGCAGAACCTTGAAATCACGAGATACGTATGCAGTTTTGAAGCACATGGCGGGCGGGGACGAGAATTGATTGAATATTTCGACATCCCTATTGATATTAAGTTCTGATGTGTTATTGATTACTGTACTGTTGAAAGTTCGAATTAACGTCACCCATGGTACTTGCCCGCAAATGTATATCTAGATAATTTTATTGTAACTGGCCCTGTCGTATTTTAATTATAAAATGTACGTCCACCGATTCCGTAACTGTTAGACACCTTAGTTCTTGCAACCTAATGGCCCGCCCGTTACGTTCCTCTACAGTGTAAATGTCTATTCATCATATACGATTACAGTTTGCTCCGTGGCCGGCCCACGTGGTTATAGGCTCGTATTTGTATAATGAAATTTTCACAATAAAGGTTTTTAAAAGAAAACATGGTAGTAGTATATACATTGGTAAAGTTTTTAATAATAGTCACTGTTTTAGAATCATTGAAAGGCAAGTGAAATAAAGCAGACCAATTACATGAAGGGTAAAAGGTATAATACGAAGGAACGCAGTAAAGATAAATGGTCAAGGGCTGTTGTGTTTTCTATTCCTGCAACATAAAGTGATCGATAAGAATCTCATATTCAGGCGTATCGGCGACTAAGACAGCAGGTCGACCCTCTTTTGCTCAACGGCTCCGTCATGGGACGAAGAAACGCTCTTTTTCTCGAAAAAAGAATATATTTTACTTGCAGGACAGTTGTAAAATTTCCGGGAAAGTACATTAGCCTGGAACATTATAACATATATTTAAGAAAAAATAATGTTCGGAAGTAATGAAAAGCGTAATTTTTAGGTCATATGACCAAGCCTTTCATCATTACAATAAGAAAAGTAAAATGAACCAATGAAAAGTTTTATTAACAAGTCACATGACTTGTTATGCTTACGTTACGCGCTGCGCGCCCCGGATGACTTCCGGATGCGCTAACGCGGCGCGTCATATGACGCATTACGCGACAACGCAGGTACAGAATATAGTCAAAATGTCTCCACCAACCAGCGGTCGGAACACAACCCCTTTCAGCAGGCTAAATAGTTCTGTTAAATGACAACAGAAGGGACAGGCAACAAGAACCATCAGTCAAAGAGGGGAGGGCTAGTTCTTCTCTACCGGGTTACATTGGGGCGCTACCGGAACTGATCGAATTGGTAGTCTACAGTGTTTCTGGATGTTTCAGACTGAAGCTGGGGTTAGCATGAGAGCAGCACCATTTCGTAGCTCCGTCGTGGTCATTCCGCAACCAATCATGGCAGCCGTTCTTTATCGTTATTTTGGGCGGGGTGGGTGGCGGAGCAGAGCTGTTTTGCAGCCATCATTGTGTGGAGTTCAGTTCATCTCACTAGTTTTGTATTTGTCATGAGGGGTTGTTCCTAATGTTTCTATTTTAGCGAGGTCAAAAAGAGATCCCATTAGTGGCCTACTGATTTTGCTCGATTCCTTTTCTTTTTTTTTACACGATTTTTCGTTATCTGCAAAGACTAAACAGAGTATTGCGACTCTGTGTTTGTTTGTAAATAGAGAATGAACCAAAGAGAACTAATTCTAAAACAGTAAATACTTGGATAACAATGAATCAAATGGAGAGAGAAGCAGGCACGACGGATTACAATGGGGGCAAAGACCTGCGTTAACTACCTTTCACTATCTGCAAAGAGAGAGTACTCCTAATAGAAATGAGGGGGGGGGGCACCATTCAAAGCAGATCAGTGTGCATAAACACGAAAATGTTTTCACTTACCACGTACTTGACATTCGACAGCTTATGATATTTGCTATTAAAAAACCATTGAAATTCACTGAAAAAACCAGAGGTTATAGACCATATATAGTTAGGAATTAGCATTTACAAAACCTTGAAAATTCACTGAAAAAACCATAGGTTATAGACCATATATAGTTAGGAATTAGCATTTAAAAAACCTTATTTTACTCACACAAAACCATTGAAATTCCATATATAGTTAGTTGCACTAACTATATATCGCGCACCTGCAATCCACTGCTGATGATGTCACATATTACATCATTCATGACATGGTCAGTGACATCACTGATGACATCACTGATGACATCTCAAATGACATCACTGATGACATCACTGATGACAACATCCAGTGACTGTATGTTTCTGTAAAGTTAAAATGTGTCTTACATATTGAAGAATGAGTGGAAGTATAAGTGTCTGGACAAAGGATTTAGTAGGTGCATGACTGAATGCATGAGTGAGTGATTAAATGTGTCTCACTGAGTGCATGGGTTAGTGACTAAAGTGTCTTAATTTGTGCTTCATTATGTCTGTTGTTCTGTAAACTGCTGCATGTTTTGATCAGTAGCTATATGATTAACTATATGGGTTACTGATTGATTGTCCAAGTATTTGTATGGGAGACTGAGTGTGTGTGTGGCTGGCTGGGAGGTGTGTGACTCTGTGCAGATCAATGTGTACTTGTATCAATGATTGTATAACAAGGTAAGTATGTGTTAGTATATGTTTGAAAATGTAAGGTGCTCTATGTTTAACTGTATAGACAAGAAAATGGAAGTGTCATTGATTCTTTACAGGACTGACTAGGTGTGTGAGTAACTCCATGGATGAGTGGCAGACTGTGAGTGTCTGTATAGGTGTATGAGTGCATATGATAGTGTTGTAAAGATGAGTGATTGTATGTATGAATGATAGTATGGGTGAATGAGTGAAGGTGTGTGTAGACGTAGGAATCAGTGAGTGCGTATGTAGTAACTAGTATTGGTGTGTCAATGGTTTCAAAAATTATACTCTTTTTAACACTGGGTGAAACAGAGGTTATATTAAAATGTGAGGAGATGCATTGTATTGTCACATGAATGATATCATCAGTGATGTGGTCATTGATGTCAAATGAGATGTCATCAGTGATGTCATCAGTGATGTCATTTGAGATGTCATCAGTGATGTCATCAGTGATGTCACTGACCATGTCATGAATGATGTAATATGTGACATCATCAGCAGTGGATTGCAGGTGCGCGATATATAGTTAGTGCAACTAACTATATATGGAATTTCAATGGTTTTGTGTGAGTAAAATAAGGTTTTTTAAATGCTAATTCCTAACTATATATGGTCTATAACCTATGGTTTTTTCAGTGAATATATATATATATATATATATATATATATATATATATATATATATATATATATATATATATATATATATAGATAGATATATATAGATATATATAGATATATTCACTGAAAAAACAAAGGTTACAGGGACATTACAGATAGGCTCACATTTCCCTAATACAAATCTCATTGAAATTCAGCAGTTATAGTGACCTTAGCTAACTATAACTTGCGCCCTCCGCAATGCACTGCTTATGACATCCCAAATCACATAAGTCAGGACATGGTCAGTGACATCACTGATTACATCACTGATGACATCTCAAATGACATCACTGATTACATCATATAGTGATTGTGTGTGCTTTCTAAACATTTTTTGGGTTCAACATTTATAGTAAGGTACCACAAAAGATAAATTAGTATACTTTATGTACTACTACTGAGTGATTCCTTTTTTTAAAATAGTTTATGTGAGTTGCTCGGTCCCTGTATGTATCTGTATGAGTCGATGTCTGAGTGACTGTAAGGGAGTAGGAGTGCTGTATGGGTGTATAAGTGAGTGTCTGAGTAGCTGTGTAGGGGCTTAGTGGCTGTTTGAGTGGCTGTATTGGTGAGTGAGTGAGTGTGTTAGTGGCTGTATGGGTTGGTGGATGAGAGTCTGTGCGAGTGGCTGTATGATTGAGTGAGTGGGCGTGTCAGTGAATTTATAGGTGAGCGAGCAGGTATCTGAATGGCTGTCTGAGTGAATGACTGGATGTACAAGTGGCTACATGGGTGAGTGAGTGGCTGGTTCAGGGAGCGTTTGGTTAAATTAGTTGTCTGAGTGGCTGTATAGAAGAGTCGTTGTCTGTGGAATAGGCGGTATGGTGAGTGAGTGGTTATATGAATGTGTGAATGGGTGTGTGAATGGGTATGTAAGTGATTGTGTTGGTGTGTGAGTAAATATGTAGATGGTTTTATGGGTGAGTGAGTGACTCTGTTGAGAGGCAGTATGGGTGAGTGACTGGATGTGTGGGTTTCTGTATAAGTGAAAAACCTTGTGTCAGATGATGTATGGGTTAGTGTGTGGCTGGGTGAATGGCTGTATGGGTAAGTGGTTGACTGATCAGGCTCTATAAGTGAGCGAGTGGGTGTGTGAGTGGCTCTATGGATAACTGAGTGGTTGTGTAAGTACTTATATGGGTCTGTGAAAAGATGCGTGAGTGGTTGTGTGGGTATGTGAGTGGCATTGTGAAAGGTTGTATGTGGGTGTGAGTGGTTCTGTGAATTATGTCATCATCATTTGAGGTGTCATCAGGGATGCCATTGACCACGTCTTGAGTGATGTAATATGTGAGGTTAGTGGTTATGCATTGTGGGGGCGTAAACCATGATTACCTCAGGTAAGTATAACCCCTGAGTTTCACTGGTTTTGTATGAGTGTAATCTGAGCCTAACTATAACGCCCACAATGGTCTAGTAGGCCCCTAAGGATCCTCATCAGAGAAGAAGACTTTCATTACCCAACCAAGAGGGCACCAGGTGGCTTGTTTGCTCAGTAGTGAAAAAAGAGGGCAGAGCCTCTGGCGAGTTGCAAGCTTCAGATTTATTTTATTTTAGGAAAAGGGGGATGTGTGGTCCCCTTCCCTTAACCCTTTTGGGCCCCGGGGACCCAAATTAGATGGGAGGGGGTTGCAGACAAATCCTGAGGCTGATTTTGTCCCCAAGTGAGGGAAGTCAAGCGGCCTCCTCCAGGGACATTTTCAGCCCTGGGGACCCCATCCCCCGGAGCATGGCTATCTCACTGGGGCCCATGGGGGGAGCCTGTAGCCCCGTGGTCCCGGCTGGCTCCCACCTCCTGCAGGAGCTGGCATTGCTTTTTCCAACCAGGAGATGAAGACATGCAGCTCCCTGGGTGTAAAAGCAAAGCGTGATCCGCTTTGAACAAGCAAGAGCAAAATGCTCTTGCTTGTTCAAGAGGAGCACACTGGGATGGTGATAGCACTTCTCCTGTCATCCCATAGCTAACTGAAATGTCCAGAGTGGGCACCCCGGTACACTGCTGGAGCCGGCCCTGGAGGTGGGGGTCACCAGGCAGCCCCCCTCCCATATTGAAACTAGCCTGGGGCTGCGGGGGCACGTGGCTCACCCACATTTAAGTTCAGTAGCCCCAGAGACGTGGCGGTCCCTGGGGCTGCAGGGGGGATATGTGGCCCCCAGCATTTCAAAGCCATGACAAGGTGGCAGTCCCTGGGGTGGCATGGGGGCTGGAGCCCTCCATACATCATAATTAAAAATAGTCCAGGGAGGACCTGGCCCACCCGGGGGCCTAAAGGAAACGAAGCACGAAAGCCCGCACTCTATTTTTTTTTTTAATGTCAGTGGCATTCGCTAATCCAACGCGACTCCTGCCACTTTTTTTAAAATGCTTTTTCTGACCATGTGGTCCCGCAGAATGGGGTCCCTGCGGACCCCTAAACAGCCCTAGGGGGGCGTGGTGTTTCTACCCTGCCCTCTTTTCTTTTTTTTTACATTTTTGCTTGTGACTCAGTTGAACCAAGTCACAAGGTGTCTGCCTACACTTCCTCGTTTGAAGTGTAGGCAGCCAATCAGATCTCAGGCACTAGATTGGCAGGGGGTCGCAAATCCACCGCAGCCACAGTTGTATATGTGAGAAATCTTTACATTTCTCAGGAACTACTGAATTGACTTACACCATTTAACAAAAAGAGTGCTTTTTAGACCAAGGGCTACCTTTTTTGCCAAATTAGGTGTAATTCAGTTCAGCAATTCAGGCTGTAGCAGTGTCTAAAGTTTTCTATGGAAATGGACATGGAAAAGAAGTGTTTTGGGACCTCCTCTTTTTCTTAGCCCCCGCTTGACAGATCACCCCGAAAGTTTCAAAACAGCAGCTGAAGTGAGCCAGTAGATAATATCATGGTGTAATCAATTATAAATGTTTTTCTATAATGCTGACTACCAAGTGGGACTGTTTGAATTCCTTTTCTTCTTTTCCCTAAACTGTGCTAAGGCTGCTAGAAGGCAAATCCCTCCCCCATTCTAGAATGTAGAAAGACAAAAACACCCCAAAGCTGCTTAGTGTTTTTTTGGTTAGAAATTTTGTCTGTAAAGTGCATACAGCAGTCGTTTTTGGCAACAAAAATAAGGTTTCTAAGTGTGTGAAAATTAGTATTTGGAAGTTTTATATTTGGGAATTGCCTGCAGGGTTGAAAAGTACCTGTAAATGTGTGTATTGGACCTGTCTGTATCCAAGGACATCTGTGCTCTCGAGCAGCTTCCAGTCCCCTTGCACACCAAGTTCTTCTTTACTGATTGGCTCACAGGGCACCTGACCAGGCCTTTGCCCTCCCCTAACACCTGCACAGCCACTTAAGTTTAAGGTCATATGCTCTCTATATAGGTTTATTATTGGTTGTTGCATCTGCGTTCAGTCTGGTTTCTAGGGCTAGGGTTTCCATTGGACCTAAGACTTGGGGTTTGAGATGGGATTGGCTCATAGGGCTAGGGTTCTGATTAGTTCCTAGGGGTAGGGTGACTGTTGGACCTAGGGCTAAGATTTTGAGCCTTGATTGACTGATAGGGCTACATTTTTTTTTGTTACCAGGGGCTAGGGTTTCTATTTGACCTAGGCCTAAGGGTTTGAATTTTGATTGGTTGCTAGGGCTAGGGCTGTGAATGGGTAATAATGCCAGGACTTATAATTGCTCTAGGGCTTAGGGCTAGGGTTCTCATTGAACCAAGATCATGTGATCTAGGGCTATTTAACCTTAGGGCGTCTCAGTCAGGGCATCAAGGCAGTTGCCTGTTTGAGCCTGTTTGGGCCTAGGGCCAGAAATGCTGCCCTATTTCCACATTAACATCCATCACCATACCCCATCCACATGAGTAAATATACAAACACACTTAAAGGGAATACACACTACACATTCACAACAAACTCCCTCAACAATTCAATCTTTCATCAAACCACATCACAAAACCCATTTATATACCTTTTTACAGCCTTCTGCCGCATAATGGCACCTTTAATCTCACACAAACCACCACTCTGGCCTATATCACTATCAAACACACAGTCACCAACACAACACAAACCACATTAAACATACCTTTAATCCCCTTAAACATACCCTCCCTTTTCATACAAAAGAACAGCTCTAACCTCTACTTACTCCTAACAGTCCCCACTCCAGCACCAGCAAACCATTACGCAACCCTCTCTCATATCATCCTCCTACAACTCGCCCTTCCTCATTTTACCCAAAATGCACTAACACTCCTTATACTTCACCGCAAAAATACATCTTCATGTTAGCAAAACAACTGCTAATACCTATAACCCCTGTTCATCTGCTTTCACACACAACATACACTCCCCTTCAACACACGTCACAACCCTCTTTCCCTTCAACATCCACTCCCTACCAATACTTTAGAACCAAATTCCTCACACAAAATCATTACACCCTTATCACCGGACTACTTCCCAAAACCCGAACATCACAGACACACAATTTCTTACTACGTTCCATCACAAAATACAAACACTCACTCACTCCCTTATGCCAACACAAATAATGCACATCCTACACCACCTTTGCACATACATTTTCAAACATTTAAAACACCAAACACAAGCTCCTCAAACACACAACAATACTTATCCACTTGCCATTTCTCCATTACACAATTTAGAGCCCTAAAACATGGCCCACCTACGCCTCCAACACCTCTCCCACACACAAGCCTTCCACCCTCAGCATACGCAAACAACATAAACAACACACCCCAGTTCACATCTTTGCATCTCTCTGCCTAATACACAAGACTTCACCACAAACACCACTGCACAACCCACCACCTCACTATCAACCACTATCCCCACCACCTGCACATACAAATCCAGCAAAAGGCCTTCTAAACCTGTTGAACAAGGAGAACGATATAGACAAACACAGTTGTTATTCCAATACAGGTAATAACATCACAAATAGACTACCTACTACATGCCCAAACAATCCTACTCGCTCTTCCAGAAGACAAACTCACTCAACCACCTAAACAGAATCTCTAAGCTGCCTTCTAATAAATTAATGATCCCTTTTTAAAAACAAGCACCATATCTACATCCTAGACACAGACACAAAACCTGACTTGCTCTTCTTAACTGAATCATGAAAGTCTGAAATACCTTATTGTATGATTAATTAAAATCCTTTACAAAAACAGAAGAAGATACGAATTAGAAACAGTTTAAAAATAAGATGCATAAAATCGGAATAAAATAACAAGAAGTTAAAAAGCAATGATGCCATAAAGTGAGCGTACATAGGTGACTTTGTACCAAAAATAGACTGTTTAGAAACCGCTCATGTAGGGATTTAACATGCAAGGGATGCGCAAGTTGCGGAGGGCATACTGTTCCTAGTACAAGTTAGTATAAAAAAGTGCTATGCCAAGTAGTTGCGAGCGCCAGTAGTCCTTTGAACATGATTTATTCAACTGTCACTTCTCTGGCCGATTGTGAGAACATTCCAGCAGCCGCCTAAAACTTCCCAATTAGTGCCAACTCCATCAGGACTATGGTGGTGTTAAGGCATCCTTGCATGTTCTTACGCCGTGTTGTATGAACAGAGCTCTTAGATACATGTGCCTTGGGGACAACAAAGATGGGCAACAGCAAATAACATGTTCAGCAGATTTTGAGTAATGTTGGCACAGACAACAGCCAGACCCTCTTGACGACCAGTTATTCCAATGGGCTCTATAGTCTTGTATTGGCAAAGTTAAGAGCCTCACCCTCCTGACATTTTGTAGGGCTTCCCTTCCAAGACCTGCTTTTAAATAGGGCTGGCATGCAGTAGTTTCATGTGACTTGATGAGGCCTTCTGCAAACAGGACTGATCTGATCCGTTCAAGGTCTTGTTTCCTCAAGATATTCTTGCCACACGTTTTTAACAAGATCTTTAGACTGCACTTTGTTAATGATGTGTCTGTTGCAAATTCAGTAGATAGACCTAGTGTTTTTTTGGGCATCAAGAAATAACTTGCCCAGCGACTATTGTTATCTGTAAAGACCACCTGTAGCGCAGCCCTGAGTGTGCCCGGGCATGTATTGATTACATTATGTTGGAATTTGACTATGTCTTTTTTGCATTCAATGTCCATAGCTGTGATGTTGAACTCTAGTCGGATCAGTGAACGCCTGGTCGTGTGGGGGAAATTAAAGACTTTTCTATACGCCATTGTATCTAGGCCCTCCAATTTTTTGGTCAGCAAACCAGGGAAGGCGAGGTGGCCATAACTGAGTGTAGACATTAACTTGGCTTGCATTACTCGTTGGATCCCCTCAGTTGAGTGACTAACTAGGATGTGGTGTAATTTACACAAGCCGTATGTTACCTTAGCAGCTTTTGCCTCTAATGCTTTAACCTGCAGTACCGGTATCAGTTATCTATAAATCGTACTCCCAGGTAGGTGTACTTATTGGTCGCAGTTATCCTAAGAGGACCCAGCTGCCATGCCACTGTTAGTTTTTTTAACTTATGGCCAAAAATTAGCACTTTTGTCTTAGATGCATTAGCTGTGAACTTGTTTTCCATGTTGTAATGATGTAGCGTCTCTAATGCCCTTTTCATGCCAATTCTTGTGTGATCCAATAAGACAAGATCATCCGGGTGCTGCATAATTGGCAATCTGAGGTGGCCCAATTTTGGAGGAAAGGTGTTCTGAGGTGGCCCAATTTTGGAGGAAAGGTGTTTGTTTTTAACAGTGCTTCTCCCAGGTCTGCTGTGTATAAATTGAACAGGGTGGGGGCGATCACGCAACCCTGTTTTAGCCCCCTATTCGTGAAGATCTTGGCAGTAGCATATGTGCTAGTGAGCTTAACTGGCACCCACATGCCAGTGTAGAGCGATAAGATGATCGCAAGTAGTTCCCTTGGTATACCCCACAAAGCCAATTTAGCCCACAGAATATTTCAATCGACCCCATCAAAGGCGGCACTGTAGTCCACGAAACATGTGTATAATGGAGGGGAGGTGGCCCCAGTTGCCTTCGTTGCCAGATATGAAAGTGCCATGGCATTGTCCTTGGTTGACGAGTTTAGCTGAAAGCCCGTTTGGTATTGCGGGATTAAATGGTTTTCCGTGATCCATAATTCTAGCTCCTTCAAGAGTGTTTCTGTGAATGCCTTGCCTTCCACGTCCAGTAGAGCGATCAGTCTGTGGTTCCCCAGATCAGAGGCATCCCCCTTTTTATGAATGGGTTATAGAATTGAGCCTTTCCATGAAACCGGAACTGCAGAGATGTTGTAGCAATGGATGAATAAGGCCTGAATGTGGAGTGCCCAGTATTCACGATCTTTCTTAAAAATGAACCCAGGCAGCCCATTGGGCTCTGGCGCCCCATCCTTTCTGATGCCCTGCAGGATAGTTTTTATTTCCCTTTCTGTTTCGTAAAGCTCCGGCACTTTGCTCTCTTCACATTGGCAGTCTTCTACCCCGACAATGCTGCCATGGGTGTTTCTTGGTCAACATAAAGGCTGGTCACATGATCTGCCCATTTGTTAGCAGGTACAGCATTCAGGGTATGATGGTCGCCATTTAGACCATTAACATGTCTCCAGAATTCCTTGCTTTTGTTGGTGCTAGTACGTAGATATTTCTCAATTTTCCTCTATACAAGTTTATTTCAATTGCCAAACAAGTCCTTTATGCGATTTTTTTGCTGCCTTCAAGAGTCTTTCCGATCGAATGGACTTATCCCTCCTGTGCTTCGCTTTTGCCAAGTGGCATCTCTTTTTACTCTCAATAAAGATTTTGTTATCCGTGAAGTTAAATTGCCCCGGTGGGGAATATTTATTAGGCGACCGTTTACCTGAAACCAAGGCATTAGATAACAAAGTCATAATTTCGACCCAGCTGCTCTGTGGAACAGTTATGCTTCTGTTCTCCTTCCATTTTGTATACTTCCCCCGGCTTATGGGGCCCCATTTAATCCGTTTTATAGAAACTGTTTCATCATGTAGAGTGAGCATGTTGCCTGCAGTTAGATGTTCCTCGTGCATCATGCTGCTAGTTTTGACAAGGACAGAGATTGGTTGGTGATCACTTCCGGGAGTGTGCAGTACCTTATACTCTTCACATCTCCTCAACAAATTCTTGCTCAGGAAGATGTAATCAAGTGTGGAGATGTTTTTAAATGAAGGTCATGAGATCGTTGTCAGCTGCCCTGCGTTATTCGCAGACCCCAGATTGAATTCATTATTACAGGCTTCTATTAGATTACGACTGCGATCTTCATGTTTTTGTTCAGGGCCACAGAGGTCTCTTATGTTAAAGTTCCCAGTGATGATGCATTCATGTCCTGGGTCCGTGGAGATATTTTCTAATAATCCTAATGATCCTTCTGATGTTTGCATCTTTATCCCTCTTTTTTGGATTGACATAAAGATTAATTAGTCCAAGTTTGAACGAAGTACCCTCTACTCCGAACCCATTTATAGTTATAATCTGGACATCTGGAGTGTGCGTGGGCCATTCCTCGATTTGAAGTTTCAAGTTTAATTTTGCAAATATCGAGACCCCGCCACTTGGTCTTCCGAATACGTTTTTTTTGCTAGCCATTATGAGGAACGCCTCATAGCCTTTGATGTTGCTGGCTGTTTCCAACCAAGTTTCCTGCAAGCATAGTATGTCTCCTTTCCTCAGTGATTCCATAGCTTCTTCATTGGTCTGGATCAACTGAAACCCTGCCACGTTCCAGCTTATTAGCCTGAACTTAATATTTATTCTCCCCAAATTAGTATCACTATGTTTGTTTGTTTTATCCCTCCCAAAGAGACCACGTTGTTGCAATCCATGAGAATTTGGTGTTTTCCTTATACTAGGAAGTTCCCCAATCCTTGGAGTGAAATGCAGAAGTGAGCCAAGCCCAATCTTCTTCTTTGTCAACCTGGGAGATGCTCACCTCCTTGCAGAGTCTAACAGTGGTGCCCTTATGAAGCTCAATTTTGATGTCATTATAAAATGATTGGCTTGAGTTTGACTTGGTGCCCCTTAGTGTACTGTGCTGTAAGGGAAGCACCTCTTGGTTTTGTAGCCTCTGAAACAGCACTTGTAGGTTCTTTTCAATTGGACAATGATCCATCCAGATACCCCAATTCTTCGGTGTGTCAATTTCTGCCATAATACTTTGCATGTCTGACTTATTGAGCCACTTTGTTAGGGTCAACTCCTTGTTCCCTATCCAAGTGTATTTTTTAAAGTGCACCGCTGCGAGTTAGGCAGATGTTAAATAGGCCAGCGAGGGTATACTTGTCAGAAAAAACAGAATGTTTGGATGATTTTACTGAATCATGGTTAAAGGTGAAATCACAGCAGTATTGCATGAAGTTCTTACCTCCAGGATCACTGCTTTAAATGGGCCGGTACTCACCGGTACTGCGTACCGGCACTTTTAATTTTTAACCTCCTGAGTACCGGCACTTTTTCATTGCCCTGGAGCCTACCGGTACTTCTGACTGGTGGGCTCAGTGGTAATTGTGCTGCTGAGGATGAGGCGGTCTGAATGCCACTCTCTGACAAAGCAAAACGCACAAGATGATGGACGGAATGTTGCACAATGGCAAAGCATTCACCCCCAGTCACAGATCTGGGTTTAATCCATCGATATTTTGCTCACCAAGCCACCCGAGTTCAGACATGGCCATACGCAAATCAGTCTTGACCCTGTGCCTCATTGGAACAGTCCAGACTGAATTGCCAAGCCATGTTCTCCCTGGACCGGAATCAAGCATCCTAGGACCGGTTTCTGGCTATCAGCCTTCATCAGCCAGGGTAGCTTGACTCCAGTGGCGTAGTGAGCACGGGACCCACGTCTGGGCATAACCTTCCCACATAGGGTGACCTGCAAAACACATAAAAGATGATGGACAGAATGTTGCACAATAGCAAAGCATTCACCCCCAGTCACAGATCTGGGTTTAATCCATCGTTAGTTTGCTCACCAAGCCACCCCAGTTCAGACATGGCCATATGCAAATCAGTCTTGACCCTGTGTCTCATGGGAACAGTCCAGACCGAACTGCCAAGCCATGTCTTCCCTGGACCGGATTCAAGCATCCTAGGACCGGTTTCTGGCTATCAGCCTTCATCAGCTAGGGTAGCTTGACTCCAGTGGCGTAGTGAGCACCGGACCCACGTCAGGGCATAACCTTCCCACATAGGGTGAACAGCAAAACACACAAGATGATGGACAGAATGTTGCACAATGGCAAAGCATTCACCCCCAGTCACAGATCTGGGTTTAATCCATTGTTAGATTGCTCACTAAGCCACCCCAGTTCAGACATGGCCATATGCAACTCAGTCTTGAACCTGTGCCTCATGGGGACAGTCCAGACCGAACTACCAGACCATGTCTTCCCTGAACCGGAATCAAGCATCCTAGGACCGGTTTCTGGCTATCAGCCTTCATCAGCCAGGGTATCTTGACTCCAGTGGCGTAGTGATCATGGGACCCACGTCTGGGAATAACCTTCCCACATAGGGTGAACAGCAAAACACCTAAGATGATGGATGGAATGTTGCACAATGGCAAAGCATTCACCCCCAGTCACAGATCTGGGTTTAATCCATCGTTAGTTTGCTCACCAAGCCACCCCAGTTCAGACATGGCCATATGCAAATCAGTCTTGACCCTGTGTCTCATGGGAACAGTCCAGACCGAACTGCCAAGCCATGTCTTCCCTGGACCGGATTCAAGCATCCTAGGACCGGTTTCTGGCTATCAGCCTTCATCAGCTAGGGTAGCTTGACTCCAGTGGCGTAGTGAGCACCGGACCCACGTCAGGGCATAACCTTCCCACATAGGGTGAACAGCAAAACACACAAGATGATGGACAGAATGTTGCACAATGGCAAAGCATTCACCCCCAGTCACAGATCTGGGTTTAATCCATTGTTAGATTGCTCACTAAGCCACCCCAGTTCAGACATGGCCATATGCAACTCAGTCTTGAACCTGTGCCTCATGGGGACAGTCCAGACCGAACTACCAGACCATGTCTTCCCTGAACCGGAATCAAGCATCCTAGGACCGGTTTCTGGCTATCAGCCTTCATCATCCAGGGTAGCTTCACTCCAGTGGCGTAGTGAGCACGAGACCCACGTCTGGGCATACCCTTGCCACATAGGGTGAACAGCAAAACACACAAGATGATACACGGAATGTTGCACAATGGCAAAGCATTCACCCCCAGTCACAGATCTGGGTTTAATCTATTGTTATTTTGCTCACCAAGCCACCCCAGTTCAGACATGGCCATATGCAAATCAATCTTGACCCTGTGCCTCATGGGAACAGTCCAGACCGAACTGCCAAGTCATGTCTTCCCTGGACCGAAATCAAGCATCCTAGGACCGGTTTCTGGCTATCAGCTGTCATCAGCCAGGGTAGCTTGACTCCAATGGCGTAGTGAGCACAGGACCCACATCTGGGCATACCCTTCCCACATAGGGTGAACAGCAAAACACACAAGATGATGGACGGAATGATGCACAATGGCAAATAATTCACCCCCAGTCACAGATCTGGGTTTATTACATTGTTATTTTGCTCACCAAGCCACCTAGTTCAGACATGGCCATATACAACTCAGTCTTGACCCTGTGCCTCATGGGAACAGTCCAGACCGAACTGCCAAGCCATGTCTTCCCTGCACCAGATTCAAGCATCCTAGGACTAGTTTCTAGCTATCAGCTTCTATCAGCCAGGGTAGCTTGACTCCAGTGGCGTAGTGAGCACGGGACCCACGTCTGGGCATACCCTTCCCACATAGGGTGAACAGCAAAACACACAAGATGATGGACGGAATGTTGCACAATTGCAAAGCATTCACCTCCAGTCACAGGACTGGGTTTAATCCATTGTTATTTTGCTCACCAATCCACCCCATTTCAGACATAGTCATATGCAAATCAGTCTTGACCCTGTGCCTCATGGGAATAGTCCAGACCGAACTGCGAAGCCATGTCTTCCCTGGACCGGAATCAAGCATCCTAGGACCGGTTCCAGGCTATTAGCCTTCATCAGCCAGGTTAGCTTGACTCCAGTGGCGTAGTGAGCACGGGACCCACGGTTGGGCATTCCCTTCCCACATAGGGTGAACACCAAAACACACAAGATGATTGACAGAATGTTGCACAATGGCAGAGCATTCACCCCCAGTCACGGATCTGGGTTTAATCCATCGTAATTTTCCTCAACAAGCCACCCCAGTTCAGACATGGCTATATGCAAATCAGTCTTGACCCTGTGTCTCATGGGAACAGTCCAGACGGAACTCCCAGGCCATGTCTTCCCTGTACCGGAATCAAGCATCCTAGGACCGGTCTCTGTCTATCAGCCTTCATCAGCCAGGGTAGCTTGACTCTAGTGGTGTGGAGAGCATGGGACTCACATCTGAGCATACCCATCCCACTAGGGGTGACAAATGCAAAAACAACAATTGATGGACAGAATGCAGAACAATGTCATACATTCACCCCAGTACAGAGATCTGGGCCTAAATCTATCGTTTTTTTGCACTCCACACCACCCCAGGTCAGACATGGCTATATACAAATCAGCCTTGACCCTGTGCCTCATGGGAACAGTCCAGCCCGAACTGCCAAGCCATGTCTTTCCTGGACCGGAATCAAGCATCCAAGGACCGGTTTCTGGCTATCAGCCTTCATCAGCCTGGATAGCTTGACTCTAGTGGTGTGGAGAGCATGGGACTCACGTCTGAGCATACCCATCCCACTCGGGGTGACAAATGCAAAAACAACAATTGATGGACAGAATGCAGAACAATGTCATACATTCACCCCAGTACAGAGATCTGGGCCTAAATCCATCGTTTTTTTGCACTCCACACCACCCCAGGTCAGACATGGCTATATGCAAATCAGCCTTGACCCTGAGCCTCATGGGAACAGTTCAGCCCGAACTGCCAAGCCATGTCTTTCCTGGACCAGAATCAAGCATCCAATGACCGGTTTCTGGCTATCAGCCTTCATCAGCCTGGATAGCTTGACTCTAGTGGTGTGGAGAGCATGGGACTCACGTCTGAGCATACCCATCCCACTCGGGGTGACAAATGCACTTCATGAATCTATCATTTCATTCATGCTTTCCAACATTTACATCAAGTAATTACCCACAATGATTAATGGATTTCAGCTCAACTGCTATAACTATGCAGAGGACAAAAAATATTTATTAAACTGGATATCCCCGAAGACATTGGAAACTCGAATATCTTCGTCTACTTCTGAGTCAGTGATCAGAGGATAACTTGGGGCCATTCCAAACTGAATGCATCCAAAACTCAAATACTGACCTTTGGCTTTTGGAAAAATGATGATCCACTCTCTGCGTGGCTGACGACCTGAGCCCATCTCCTAAAGTATCCAAAGAAGTGAGAAACATTGGACTGAGCATGGACTCAGTTATCACTGAACGCCCAAGCGGATATGTTAGCAAGTACAAGCTTTATTACTTTGAAAACTCTGCGACGCATCTTCACCATCTAGGATTTCCACACATGGTCCAAGCTACTACCTCTCTTCTACTGTCTAAACTTCATTATGTCAATGGCCTCCACCATGGAACACCTCTATCAACTATGAAAAGACTACTACAAATTCAAAACTCTGCTGCAAGGTTATTCCTATATTTAAAGCCACAAGCCCAAATCTTGCTCACATTAAGGGTCCTACATTGGTTACCAGTTGCCAGAAGATCCACTTTCAAGCCGCTTTGTATTACCCACAAAGCTATACGTGGAACAGGACCACTTTTCATCAAAAAGAAAATCACAATAATACATACAACAAATAAACGTCCACTCAAGATCAAAATCCCAGCATTCATGAAAATAACCACTTGTTGAACATCTTTCTCTGTTCAAGCATCTGAACTATGGAATTCATTACCCTCAAATATAACATGCACGTATAACCATCTTATCTTCATAAGATTACTGAAGAGTTGACTCTTCCCTACAGCACCACCATATTAAAAACACAAATATACAGCAATAGTATGTACAAGACATGATTGGCGTATACACATGTGATTGTAGGCTTCTATACTTTGATGATATTCATGTATTCAGATATGTACATCTCACTGAAAAAATGTGCATATTACTTAGTAATAAAAATGTATACTCCCATATATTCGTGCTCAACAAATGTACAAATGTATGTAAATGTAAATGTACAGGAATTTATATAGCGCAAATCACCAAGCGGTTTCTAAGCGCTTGCTTAGGGAACCCGTCCTGGTATTCCCCTGTGAGATAACCCCGGCAGGGTATCCGCAAGGTGAAAGCCAGGCATCCCGCCACGAGGGGCCGTTGTGGAGATTAAGCAAGCTATTGCCCAGAGTCGCAGAGTTTGAACCCGTGAATCGAGTAGGCACTGGAGCGAGAATTGTCGAGTCCATGGACATTTTAGGACTCAAGACCCCGCCGAGCCGGGAATTGAACCCTGGTCCCGGGCTGACCTCTGCTTCCAGGTCTGCCTCCTCTAACCAGTGAGCCACACTTCTCCACATGTATATATTATGTATGGTTAAAATATATACACTCCTTATATGTATGCTTAAAACGTATATATATATGTCATTACATAAATAACATTAGAATTTGACTACATTCGCTTGGATCGATATTTAATATGCTCTCTCATCTCACAACATATAAATATGAATATACATAAAGTATGTGTAAATGTTACCTATTTAATATACTTATTGCTTTAAAAGATCATTAATACATAAATCAAAAAAATTCAATAATAAAAAAATAATACTAATTAATTAAGGGGAGAACCCTAAACAAAAAACAAATGGGCATGTACCTTTTTCTGTATATTTTTGCATTCACTAGATGAACGAAAATAAATATATTCACAAAAACCTCAATAAATAATGCTATCTATCTATCTATATATATATTCACTGAAAAAACCATAGGTTATAGACCATATATAGTTAGGAATTAGCATTTACAAAACCTTGGAAATTCACTGAAAAAACCATAGGTTATAGACCATATATAGTTAGGAATTAGCATTTACAAAACCTTATTTTACTCACACAAAACCATTGAAATTCGCATATATAGTTAGTTGCACTAACTATATATCGCGCACCCGCAATCCACTGCTAATCATGTCACATATTACATCATTCATGACATGGTCAGTGACATCACTGATGACATCACTGATGACATCTCAAATGACATCACTGATGACATCACTGATGACATCTCAAATGACATCACTGATGACATTACTGAGCACATCACTGATGACATTATTCATGTGATAATATGATGAACCTCTTCAGACTCTAATATAACCTTAGATACACTCAGTGTAAACAGACACTCACAGACTGTCACTCATCCATGGAGTTACTCACACACCTATTCAGTCATGCAAAGAATCAATCACACCTCCATTTTCTCAACTATACAGTTATACACACCTTACTTATTCAAACGTATACTAACAGTGTGGCTCACTGGTTAGAGCAGGCAGACCCTGAAGCAGAGGTCAGACCCGGGACCAGGGTTCAATTCCCGACGCGGCAGGGTCTCGAGCTCAAATGTCCACGGACTCGATAATTCTCGCTTCGGTGCCTGACCTAATCATGGGTTCACACTCTGCAACTCTGGGCATTAAGCTTGCTTAATCTCCACAACGGCCCCCCGTGGCGGGATGCCTGGCTTCCACCTTGGGGATACCCTGTAGGGGCTATCTCACAGGGAAAAGCCAGGACGGGTTCCCAAGGCAAAGCGCTTAGAGACCCCTGGGTTATCAGCGCTATATAAATCCAAACATACAAACATACAAACATACAAACATATTTACTCTCTTATACAATCCCTGATACAAGTTCACAATGATCCATACAGCCACTCACACATTCACTAGCTCTTATGCACAGTTATTTATATATGTCAACTCTCACATGTACTGTGTTTTACATATGTATTTACTTTGACATGTAGCACTGAGATATCCATTCACTCACCAATACACTCATGCACACAGTCAACCGCCCATACAGCTGTCTCAACATGCACTTTTGAACCCATACATCTAGTGAATCAACTGCTCACACATCTATGCACAGAGTCATACACCTCCCAGCCACCCACACACACACTCAGTCTCCCATACAAATACTTGGGCAACCAATCAATAACCCATATAGTTACTCATATAGCTACTGATCAACACATGCAGCATTTTATAGAACAACAGACATAATGATGCACAAATTAAGACACTTTAGTCACTAACCCATGCACTCAGTGAGACACATTTAATCACTCACTCATACAGTCAGTCCTGCACCTACTAAATCCTTCATCCAGACACTTATACATCCACTCATTCTTCAATATGTAAGACATATTTTAACATTACAGAAATACACAGTCACTGGATGTTGTCATCAGTGATGTCATTTGAGATGTCATCAGTGATGTCATTTGAGATGTCATCAGTGATGTCATCAGTGATGTCACTGACCATGTCATGAATGATGTAATATGTGACATGATCAGCAGTGGATTGCGGGTGCGCGATATATAGTTAGTGCAACTAACTATATATGCGAATTTCAATGGTTTTGTGTGAGTAAAATAAGGTTTTGTAAATGCTAATTCCTAACTATATATGGTCTATATAACCTATGGTTTTTTCAGTGAATTTTCAAGGTTTTGTAAATGCTAATTCCTAACTATATATGGTCTATAACCTATGGTTTTTTCAGTGAATTTCAATGGTTTTTTAATAGCAAATATCAAAAGCGGTAAAATGTATTCTTCTTTAATTCGAAAAATATATTTTATATGTTTTTAATACAATTTTTTATGTATTTTTTTTAAATTATTTTTTTTTGTTTCGCTCCCGGTCCGCGACCCGGGTAGCTTCCCGTTAGTTCAATTTGGTGCCGCGACCCGGTCCGCAAACCGGTAAACGTTCCGTTTGCGCAACTGCCGCGTTAGAAAACAACATCGTGATGCGTCGCGTAATCGCGACGTATGGCGTTCTCGCGTAATGCGTCTTATGACGCGCTGCGTCAGCGCACCCGGAAGTGCTCCGGAGCGCGAACCGAGGCGCGAAGCGCAGCGCCCAGGAAGCGATCCGGGGTGCGGCGCGCAGCGCGTAACGTAAGCGTAACAGGTCATGTAACTTGTTCATTTCACTTTTGGTTTCCTAATGATGTAAGGCTAGGTCATGTGACCTAAAAATAACAATTTTCATTGGTTTAGAACTATTTTTTTTCCCAAATGATGAAAACCCCTCCTTGTTTCCTCACTCTGACTTTCAACTTTGTGAGAGGAAGACCTTGTTTGATTACTTAGAAATGGCAAGTCTTGTAGCTGCAGCTGGTGCACCCCCACCACCACCACCACCTCCTAGGAAGAGAGGACCACCTCCTCAGATGATTATCATTCAGCAAGAGGAGGAAGAAGAGGAAGAAGAGAAAGAGACGCAAGGGGAGAGGCAGTTTTTGCCTGAGGAGCCAAGAATTTCCCATGTAAAGGAAGATTTCATATGGCAATATTATTCATTTGCCCAGGGCCAAAAGAAAGTAAATGCCCGCTATGTTACTTGCCTTATCTGCAAAAAAGATCTTTCCAGAGGGACAGATAAGAAATATAGCTATAGCAATTATACCATGCATCGCCATATGCAGAGGTGGCACCCTAATAATTATAGTGCTGCGCAGGTACGTGACCTGCAGGATAACCCCCCTCCTGTGGCCAGAACATCAAATGTAGAGGCAGTGACGGGACCAGAGGCGAGGGAGACGGTCCCAAATATACAGATGAAGTTTGGGAGTGTGAAACAAGTGTGCGTTTATTGCGGCCAATTGATTTGCTACAGGGAAAGTAGCATCACTTTAATCAACAGAGCTATCGACAATCATAATTGTCCAAAACTCCCCAGAAAATAAATTATCTTTTTTTTTTGTTGCTCCTGTTGAGCCCTTTATAATGAATCATTTTCGTTTCTCCCCCCCCCCAAAAAAAACAAAAAAAATATTAACTCGTTCAAAAAATACAAAAAAAGTAAAAAAAGTTCAGAAAAATAATAAAAAAAATATAAAACAACAAAAATAATAAAAAAAAGTTCTTTTCTGAACTACCTCCCCTTTATAAAAAATTGCTAGAATGTTTAGCACTCTGGCAACCTCTATTTCTTTTGATTCGCTTCCCGGTTCGCGCGCCGGTACGCGAACCGGAAGCGAACCAAAAAAAAATTTTTTTTTAAAAAAGAAGAGTAAGTATAAGGGAAGGAAACAGAGAGTAATGTTAAAAGAAAGACAGCTAGAGGGAGTAACACAGAGATACTGTTTAATAGATCTATTTACCGAAGAAAAGATGGAAGAGGGTATAATTGTGAAAAACAACATAGATAAGGAAGTGAAAGAAAAAAGGAGAGTAGAAGAATAATAAACAAGAGTTTCTTAGAGAATGTGAGTGAATGTTCAAAATAAGAAGAAAAATAGTAAAGGATGTGGAATGAGAGGTAGGGATAGAACCGGACTAAAAGAACAATCCTGAGGGAAAGTGTTAAGAAAACAGTGAGCAAAAGTAAATAGGAATAAAACAAGATGTATGATAGTGACTAAGGTTAAAACATGTGGAATAACAGAGAGAAAAAACAGAAAGCAGAAAAGAAGAAGTGACAGAAAAGGAATGATTGAAACAGCAAAGAAATGTAAATAACATAGGGGCATATTATCAACACAGGCGATAAAATTATCGCTGCTTTTATCGGCAGAAAACTGCCGCTAAAGCCGCTTTTGCGGCAGAAAACTGCCGCTAAAGCCACTTTTGCGGCAGTTTTCTGCCGATAAAAGCAGCGATAATTTTATCGCCTGTGTTGATAATATGCCCCTTAGTGTGCTTGAACTACAGAGAGAAAGCATAATGAACAAGTAGTGAAAGAGTGATCAGTCAGAGACAGTGAGAGTAATAGAGACGGAGTGAGTGAACAGGAGTGAGGAACTATGAGAACAGAGGGACTGAGAAAAGGAGTGGAAGGAGTAGAGTAAGTAAGTAATAGAGAAAGGAATGAGGGAAGTAGCAAAGGCAGGAAACTGAGGGTTAAAGAAATGAAGCAGTGGAACTAATAGAAGTTAAATGTGATAGAAATGTAACGAAAAGAGTACAAAACATTTACCTTATAATTGTCGTTAACTTAGTCACTTGTTATTTTTATACTTTCAATCTGTGAAAGAAAGAACAAAAATTTGAAAAATATTAAAACATGTATTTAAAAATTAGAAAAGACAAGGGAAAAGATTCACAATCATCCAATTTTACAAAGAAATAAAGTTAGAGATAAACATGCAGAAAAAAAGAGAAAGAAACGGTAATAGACAGTCAGAGACAAAAAGAAATTGAAATAGAGTAAATTACTAAGAGAAAAAAAAGAAGATACTTTCAGTGACAGAAAAGAAGGATAGAAGAGAAAACTAAATTGAAGTTGTGTAAGCTACTAAAAGAAAGTGAGTAAGGTAAACTATATAAGGAAAGGGTGAATAAGGAAAAGAGAGTGAGGGAGAGAGGAGACAGAGGAAGTGAAGGAAAGAGTGTCAGATACAGACTGAGTGAGGCATCTACACAATGTGATTCATAATGTTAGGAAACACAGGTAATGTAATTGAAAAACGTTCAATTTATTTGGCTCATTCCACAATCACATCACTTGTGTTTCCTTTGCTTAGGTATCTCATTGTGCAGATGTAGTCTAGCATATGAAAGACTACGCAGAAGGTGAGCACTGTATGCAACAACTTTGACACTTACAGAAGCCTCTGCTTCTCCATGCCCCCTACACAGTCCTAAATATATACATTTTAAACTGACGGTATCTTGTTGCAGATGAAGTGAGGCCTATCTTGCAACATGGTGCATCTTTTGCACTGCTGCTGCGTCACAAAAGTGACGCAACGGCGGCGCAAAAGAGGCGCACGGCCATCATAAAACTGCCCCTAACGTTTTAAATGATTGTTTCAGGATGCCGATAAGGTGTGGCCTATCCAGAGATGTGTTTGAGGTGAGGCCTACTCAGAGTTACAGATTAAATTTAGGCTTGTTGAAGAGTACAGAGGAGATAATACATGTGCAGGCCTACCAACGAAGTGAGTCATGTCCACTGCACTCTTGAACAAAGGCCAGACCTCCTCTGTCTCCCTTCCCGGTTCGCGCAGATGAGGCCTAAACCTCATCTGCACAATGTGATTCGTAATGTTAGGAAACACAGGTGATATAATTGAAAAACGTGCAAATATTTTTGCTCATTTAACAATCACATCACCTGTATTTCCTCAGCTTAGGTATCTCATTGTACAGATGTAGTCTAGCATATCCAAGAGTACGCAGAAGGTGAGGACTGTATGCAACAGAGCAATGTACATTACTCACCTCCCTTGACACTTACAGAAGCCTCAGTTTCTCCATGCCTCCTACACAGTTCTAAATGTATATCCTAAATACAAAAAGTACAGAATTAATTATACATGTTAAATGGTTTATTTTTGCTGTTCTCAGAATATATCAAATGTCACTAAAAACAGTGACTTGAAGGTAATAATCATATAACAGCGGGGAAAAAAAAACACAATCAAAATGATTGTGTTTAAAAAACCCATATAACATAACCAATCAGAAATCAGAACTCCTCAAAAGTAACTTACTTTCCATGACGTCGAAGGATGTCCTATGAACAGCTTATACTCTGTTGTGCTGTTATTATTTTCAGCCCGTCACTTTCTGAAAGAAAAGCTCCATCGTTTTGACAAATATGTTACATACAATAAATGACTTCTCGCTCTCTACCGCACTTCTCCTCAAGGCCAAATCGTGTAAGAGCCATTTATAACTCTTGGAATTCTTCTAAGCAAATCCCGTCATTTTCTTTTCCCGCAACTTTCAGAAAGAAAACGTTCAAGATCACTTTCACAATCCTGTACTAGTAATATCTCACCCTTCTTGCTCACTCATGTTCCACATTTCCTATGACACTGATACTGCTTACTATGAGGCACACTTACACTACCTCTATGACTACTACAATTATTTAATTCTCTACATCACTTTTAATCACAAAGCAATTTAAAACAGTACATAACATTATATCAACTCCTAGAATAATTATAGGCCAGTTACCTACCCTAAATTCTTTCTTCTGAAAACAGAAAGTAAGAATATTTTTAAGTCAAAAGGCAACATTGTTTCATAGTCAAATGTGAATCATTTCCGAAACGTCAGCTTTTTTTACATTTTCAATAAGCTGTGTAATAAGCGGATGTTGTCAAAGGACCATCATGTCATATAATAGCTGCAGTTAGAAATGTTCTTCCTAAAATCAACAACAGTGTAGCCACAACATTTGTAATTAAAGTTGAAAACTTACTTTCATCAGGTTTATATAGTTGGAATTTTAAAATGACATTATAACCAAAAGTTTGTTCAAAAAATGTGGGCAGCATTGCAGACTTACATTACCTCTACTCCATGTTTTGATTGGCTGCTTGAATTAGCTTATTAAAAGAAACAGTTTTTCTGAACTCATTCAAAGTGCAGTTATTTTTCCATGACGTCAAGTGTTATGGTAAGAACACCGTTTGCTTTGGGAAATACTCTGTTGTCCTTTAACTAATCCGTGCCCACCACTTTCTGTAAGAAAACCTTCTTTTTTTCAGGAACTACTTAAAACTCAAAAATAACTTTTTACTCTGTACTACACTTATCCTCAAGGCCAAATAGTGTAGGAGCCATTAGAACCTCTTGAAATTCCTCAGAGCAAATCCCGAGATTCTTTCCCTAAAATTTTGGTTGTAAAAACACCAGGTAAGAATTTTTAAGGTCAAAAGGCAATTTTTTTTTTTAAGTTAAAACAGAATCATTGCAGAATGACCAGCCGTTTCTAGACTTCAAATAAGCTGTGTAATGTCCTGATGTTGTTGAAGGACCGTCATGATATATAATTGCTGCAGTTACAAAAGTCCTTCCTGATATTGACAACTGCGAAGCCACAAAATTTTTAATTAAAGTTGTCAATTTTGTTCCATCAGGCCTACATCGTTGGAACATTAAAATGACATACTGGCCATATGTTCGTATAAATAATGTGGAGAACATTGCAGACTTACATTGGCTACACTCCATGTTGTGATCAGCTGCTTTTACTAGCTTATTAAAGGACACTGATTTACTGTCTGGCAAAGTTAAATATATAAATCTTTCTGAGTCTACACTAGTAGTACTTGATACCCTACAGTTCTCGCAGTCATGCTGACATTGATAAGAAAGGCCAAACAGATGATCTACATCTACACCTTCATCTTGCAATACATCAAGCATATACATTAAAAACTCCTGACAATCTTGCTGAATATTTTGAGAGAATTGCGTTTGACCTGAACATTTGTCTAACAGATTTCGAATTTCAGACAGACTTTCTATTTTTATTCTATCAGTGCTACATTTCTCTAACACAGAATTCAACAAACTGCAAAATCTTTGATCCGAATTGACCACAATCTCTTCTTTTAAAGTTTCTAGAGAAAAGACAACATTAACCACTACATTAGCATAGCAGTTGACACCAGAACTATTTTCAAATTGAAAACCAACAACATCTTCAACAGAATTTCTGCTTATAATTTTGGGTTCATCGATTTTTCGTCTTTTTGCTACAACCTCCCTACTATTGGTCACATTTCTTCGTTTCCGGCCTACCACACGTTTCTCAAACAAAGGATATTGAGGCAAATGTGGCGCATACTCTCTTCTTAACCTATTGTATTCCTTAACACAATCTAGATCCGCACAAATGTTTGTGACATCACACTCAATCAAGTACAATCCCGATAAAGTTCTGACTCGTGACAAGGCCACATATGCCATACCCTCCTTGAACACAGAACTGCCAATATTCACCAATGCACTGTCTACACTTAAACCTTGCGATTTATGGATTGTCACCGCATTTGCCAAGCAAACAGGAAACTGCTTACGGCGAACATATAAGTCTTTTACAAGCAAAAACCTAGCAGAGCAACGACCAATTAGCTGTACTTCCTCAATGCCATCAAATTTAATTTTTAAAAATTCAATTCCATCTCTATTTCTGTATTTCTCAAAATCAACAACATTACCCATTGATCCATTTACCAGACCTCTTTCAACATGTAAATTCCTTCTTAAAATTATACGGCAATTTAAGCACGCATTCAGAGTCTTTTCAAAACCAGCAGTTTTAGATATAGTCTTCTCTAATGAATCCAATTTTGATTTCAAATTCTCAGACAAAATAATTGTTGCTCCCATATGCTCTATTCTGTCAATAGCTTCCAGTTTCACAATCTCTTGGTTTTATAAATTCAACATTTTATTGTTGAAGATGGCACATTCTGCAAGAGTTGGCATCAAACATATTCCAGATTTCTTCTCAGTAATTTTCTGAAAAATATTCTCAGGCACAACGTCTTCTTCTGGATATAAATTTGACAGTAATCGTGCATGTAAAGCTTCTTTCCCATGCTCGGTCACTTTTCCGATTCTAACATCTTGTAGAATATTCTTATAATCTTCATCCTTCGCTTGACGCATATTTTCACGCAGTTCAGCATAATTGAAGTTTAACCATATATTGACGTTGCCAATGCTCCCTAGGCACTTCCTGGTATCTTCATGCGTGAGCATTTTCAACACAGGTTGTCCTTTCACTGGTGTCAGCTGCAGAAGATCACCGAAAACAATGATGTGTTTGCCACCAAATAACACATCATACTCTGTTTTGAGAACTTCTTGCATTCTCAAATGCACAAAGGCAAGCATGACATTGGAAACCATGCTTACTTCGTCAATGATAAGAAGTTTCATTTTCCTCAAGACTCTTGAAACTTCACAACAAGCATCTCCAGATAACTTGTGGTATTGTAATTTGTTATCATGCTCCACTGGCAGAATCAGTAGACGATGCAAAGTAATACCTTTAATGTTATGTGCTGCCAGTCCAGTTGGAGCGGTGACAACACAAGACAGCGATGACTCAGTCCTTTTCTGCAAATAATATGAAATTGCTTTAATGAGAAAACTTTTTCCAGTTCCCGCTTCTCCACTCACGTACAGTCGGACAGGCTTCAACGACGTACATGAGCACTCTTTCTTCTCATGACTTAATCCATGATCAATTTGGTTGGTAACTTCGTCATATATTTTCCTCTGCTCAACGTTGAGTTGTCTTTCCAAGTCTTCTAAGTTAACCGCGTCCTCCTGAGCATGTGCCATGGCTCTTTCCACTTCAATCATGGCAGTGGCAGCTTCATTTTCGATAACTGGTCCTCCTAGTGGATCCTGACTCAATGAAACAGAACTCTGACTGTCCTGAGAACTGTCTCTAGGAATCTCGGCTGCAATCGTTGCTTCCTGCTCGATTTCCGCATTCAACATTTCTAGATATTTGGGAAAAACAGGACATTCTATGGTCTCCTTGGCGGCATTGAAAGAGTCTTCGTAACAGAGGAAATCTCCAAGCAGTTCCTCTTCTGCACGCCAAGGCTTGAAAAGTTGCAAAAGTGCTAAATAGAAAAACTCTTTTCTTTCAGGAGATTCGCCACTCAATTTTCGATGGTTTACCAAGTGGCATTTTCTTTGCTTGACCAGACATCCCTCACTTCCAATTACAGCATACACTCCTTTATCAATATCTTCTTTGATGTTCCTCTTGAATATGTAATTTTGTAGAACCTCATACAGACAAACATTCTCGAGGTGACTGCTTCTATTTGGATAATATGTATCCAACATGTTGGTCTTCAAAATATCTGTACTGTTTGGCTCCTTTTTCGCCAAATACTCAATTTCCCGCACAGGTTTCAGAACTCGATTACGCGTTGCAGCAAGACCAAGACTCGCCCAAATGATACTCCTAGATTTGGCATAGAGACTTGCTGAAGACAACCGGTCAGAACATTCGTAAGCTCCGATTTCTCGATGCGACAACATCGTCAGACTGAAACTGTACAACTTGTTACTGAGGCTCTGTTCATGGGAAATGTCCTCCCACATATCCTTCAATTCTGTCTTTTCTTTTTTGGTGATGTAAGATGTCACATACCGAGCCACAGCCATGCAGTTATCAGCCACAAACTGTATATCCATGTTAGCATTCCACATGGACAAAATCACTGGGTTGTAGTCGTTGATGTACTTGGACTCTTCGTTCCTTTTCAAATTGTATGTATTTTTGGGTGATTTCCTCGTCACATTATGTCGCAGCGAAGACATCAAACTGTTCACTCTTCCTTTAGAAATCACCGGTCGTGGAAAGGCGAAACGACATTTTGTGTAGAACTTGTCCTTGTTTCTGAATTTACGACGACAGTACTTTCCACAACGATGGCTTTGGAAGCGTAAAACTTGTTCTCTTAGGCTTTTGTCTTCCTTTGTGTTTGGAACAGCACATGTAGAATACTGTTCTATGAAACTCATCACTAAGTCATCCGGATCTGTTCCAAATTTGGGTGCATCTTTGATCCATAGCAGCATATGTATATGAGGAGCACCTCTTGCTTGGTACTCCTTTCTCCAGAAGAAATCCAACACCTCTCCAAGAGGTGGATTCTTCTTGTTCATGATGAAAGACATCATAGCTTCAAATCTATGATTGAAGTATCTGCATACATTCACTGGATCCAAAGAGCACAGTTCTCCGGGTGTCTTGAATTCGATATTTTCAATGTTTCCATTTACCTCTCGTAGAAATTCAAGTAAGTCTTCCCAGCCATACTCAGCACAGCTGAGAGTGAGGAACCATGTGGGAGTTCCTAAGTTCCTCAGCATACATTTTAAATCACCATGACAACGGTACCAGTACTCATTAGTACCACGCTGACACGCCATGAGATTAATCAGTGAGAATCCAAAATACTGTCTTGCACATCGACTTTATCCATAAAGTCCCTTGCCGAGATATTTTGCATCTGTACACCACTTTTCAAAATGTGGTTCACTGCATATGACAGTCCAGACAGATCACTTTCAAACAGTAGATGAAACAAATAGGGAATGCATTGACGAAACCTAGGATCTTCTGCATACAATCGTAAAGTCGGGTATTCAGAAGCAGGAATTTGATGAGGTCGCTCATCATATCTTCCTCCTTGACCTGTTGGAAATAGCTGTGGGAAACACCGAGCTTCCAAACTTTCTTCCCAAACACTAATGGGACTCTCTTTGGCTTGTTTCATTTGAAACAACTCAATAGCATTCCCCATGACTTCCTTGGAATGCAAAGGATGAACACTATAATGTTCATATATTTCTTCAGTTTTAGAGGCTTCTACTTTCTCAATTTGTCCAGCACACATATCGCTGTCCTCTTCTTCACTTACTTCCTCTTCTGCAACATATACATTCTTGTAGTACTTATTGTTTTTCTTCAAATACAATGTTGCCTTTTTGACTTTCCTAACATCCACTAAATCTTGCCAGATTTTCTTACTCTTTGTCGGAACCCCATTAACTAGGATAACCAGAGGTTCCTCTTCCACTTTCTCTACTCCAATTGTATTAATGTTTTTCTTGAAATCTAGAGGCAAATAAACAACTCTTCCCTTTAATCCTCTCTGTAAATCTGATGGAGGCAATTTCCCTGTCTTTGGCTCCATTCGTACAATAGCCTGAAAGGGATGGATACTTTGAATCAAAATAGATTCATAAGTATTTAAATCCTTCAATTCAGAAGGAATCTCAACCAATTCCAGATTATTATGAACCGCTCTAGCAGGCATCTGGTTTTGATTTAATTTGTTACAACAATAAGTACACACACGTTGATCCGATCCCAAATCAAAACAATTTTCTACCATCAAGTATGTTGCGAAATCCTTCCATTCACTATTATTTTCCCTTTCACTTTTTGCATATAAATCCACTAACTTAGTCTGATTCTTATAATAAGTGCGTCGACAACACACACAAGTGAAATTAGGCCTCTCACTTGATTTCACCTGAAACGTGGCAATTTCCTTCTGAAAATTATCTGTACTGGAAACCTGTACACTCTCTTCCACATTACCTTCTTCTTCTGGGTCAATTTCAACATTCTTCTCTTTACTTGCAAAGTAACAAAACTCAATTTCTTCACAAATATTCTTCACATCTACTTCAGAACCATGCAAAAGAGCAGTGCATAATTGTTTAAGCATAATTGCTGGACTCTTAGCATAATACAACATTCTAATTAATTTCCTCACTTTATTATGATGCACTGCTAGCATCCTGAAATGATGAAAAACACTCTGGCATACTCTCCTGGAAAGACAAGCCAGTGAATGACCATGCAAACCTGTCACTTCTCTCACTCTGCAAGGATCTAATTCTTGCAACAACTTCATTTTCTGTTTTAAAGTTTTCTTATTAAATGTCCGTACAAAATCACAAAGCAAATTTATGGAATCCTGTCGCACACTGCAAATACTACTACACTTCCAGGTGTACACTGGTCCCTTAGGACGTCTTCCTAAAACCTCATTACCTAACACCTCTTCTGCCTCTGTTGACACAAGTTTTTCTTTTTCAACCGGACAACCATCTTTCACCTCATATGCTCGACCACTGGTGTCAACTGCATGCACCAAATCATTATCCTGGAAATAACTCTCCTCATTAAAAAATGCCTCACAAGTGGAACTATGCATCCATTCTCCTGAAAAAACTTCACAAAAATTACTACGATTAACTGTTCTCTTCCATCTACTAGTTGTTTTGAAATCATAAATTACCTTGTTTAGTTTCCTAATTCTATTGATTATCAAAATAAATAACTTTCGCTTAATTTCGAATGCCTGATCAATAATTTTCTCAACGTTTCTCTTTCTCTTATAAAAAGCCACTTTCTGTTGACGTTTCTTAACATTTTTTAACAAATTGCCAATTATCCTGTTGCGAAACATTCGTCTACGAATGTCCCTAAACTGATTTTTCCTTCTACTACCATGCACAGAGTTATCTCCTGCTCTAGCAGTAACATTTTTGATTGGCCTTTCCTTTCCGTTTAAATTGGCTCTCTTTTTCTGGACTAAAACATGTTCTGTAGTGATATTTTTTTTCTGCAAATGTTTCTTAGGAATGATTTCGTTGTCTTACCCGGAGGTTTCTTGGTGACTTGACGAGTTTTTATTGTAGAGGACTGCTGCAAGCATGTAGTAAGCTGCTGTCTTTGACGTTTTGTAGCCTTTCGGCTTCTTTGCTTCGATGGCATAGTGTAGTTTTGAAATGATCTGCAGTTGAATCTGTGGTAAAATATAATAAAAAATGTTATTAACCACTATTACCAAACATTAAATCAATAACAGTCGTCAAAAAATTAACACACTACTTGTCAATTCTACATACAATAATTTTTAGTGCATTGGCAAATTTAAAACTCACAAATAGTAGCAAAGAAATAGAATGCTTCTACATTTGACCTGTGCTCTTTTATATGTGAATCTGAACTAATTTTATTAGCATATTTCACTATTTTATTAAAGACACTTCACACAAGCTGTTTTTGAAGTTGTGTTTAATTTTAAATGAAACGGTTAACATGGTTTTCATTTCCAGTAACTTTTAAAAATAACTCTTTACAGTTCCATAGGCTCGAGCAGGTCAGCTTCCCACCCTATGTCATACAATTCTGACAAATCGGCATCCTCATCATGTTCTTCATCATCCTCAGGATTTAAATCATCCAAGGGATCTACTTCCACTGATGTTTCAATGACAAGTTCAATGATAATATCGAGATCAACAGTTTGCTCATTATCACTCATGCTTGATGTTGTCGTTATGTTTAAAAAAAGAGAACAACAATGAGATGTTGCAGAGTAAGAGACAAATCTCAGAGACTATAATAGTAAAATTATTTAACAAGAGTAACATTTTGCAGATATTATTTAACCATGTCCAGCGATGCTGAGGAGGTGAGGCCTATGTCCAAGTTTTCAGTGAACAGGACTCATCTCTTCTTAACCGTGGATAAGCCTCACCAACTCTGTGTCCCCTGCTCATACTTAAATGTAAAGGGGCAGATTTATGTTAACTGGCGCATCCCCAGGGATGCAACAGTTAACGTGCGCTGCTGCTCTGCCACCCATGATGTGCCGCATTTACAATGTGGATTACAAAAAACACAGTTGATGGACAGAATGTAGAACAATGTCATACATTCACCCCAGTACAAGGATCTGGGCCTAAATCCATCGTTTTTTTCACTCCACACCACCCTGGGTTAGACATTGGCTATATGCAAATCAGCTCTGACCCTTTGCCTCATGGGAAAAGTCCAGTCCGAACTGCCAAGCCCTGTCTTTCCCAGACCGGAATCAAGCATCCAAGGACCGGTTTCTGGCTATCAGCCTTCATTCAGCCTGGATAGCTTGACTCCAGTGGTGTGGAGAGCCTGGGACTCATGTCTCAGCATACCAGTCCGGGCCGGTCCTCGGATGCTTGTTTCCGTTCTGGGAAGGACATGGCTTTTGTAGTTCGGACTGGACTGTTCCCATGGGGCACAGGGTCAGCGCTGATTTGCATATCGCCATTGTCTAACCCAGGGTGGTGTGGAGTGGAAAAACGATGGATTTGGGCCCAGATCTTTGGACTGGGGTGAATGTGTGACATTGATCCACATTCTGTCCATCATTGTTGTGTTTGCAGTTACCGCTCTAAGTGTACTGGGGATGCTCAGACGTGAGTCCCAGGCACTCCACACCACTGGAATCAAGCTAGCCGGGCTGAAGAGAGGTGTTACCTCGAAACCGGTCCGGTCCTCGGATGCTTGTTTCCGTTCTGGGAAGGACATGGCTTTTGTAGTTCGGACTGGACTGTTCCCATGGGGCACAGGGTCAGCGCTGATTTGCATATCGCCATTGTCTAACCCAGGGTGGTGTGGAGTGGAAAAACAATGGATTTGGGCCCAGATGTTTGGACTGGGGTGAATGTGTGACATTGATCCACATTCTGTCCTTCATTGTTGTGTTTGCAGTTACCGCATTTACAATGTGGAGCACCATTGAACAAAAATAGCACAGATGCGTCACGCATCTGTGCCGCAAAAGCGGCACATTGCAGGAATCACGTCATAAGCGCGACATGTCTACTACAATGCACAGGGGCAAGCCACACATTGCATGGTGCGTCACTCCTTATGCCTGTTTCAAACAGGCGTAAGGATTTGATTCAGCAATGCCATAAAGCTGACTCAGTGAAATGTTCTAAATTTCACCGTGTTTTACAGGGCTTTCATGCAAATGAATGCCCACCCTGCAACAAAACGCCCACTTGAAACCTGACGCAGGTTTCATGTGGCACAGGACTTTACACCGTGACACATCTGTCTAGATGCATCAAGTTGTAAATATGTCTCAACATAGCGCATCTTTTGCGCCACCGCTGCGTCACAAAAATGGTGCAACAGCGGCGCAAAAGAGGCACACGGCCATCATAAATCTGCCCCTAACATTTTAAATGATTGGTTCAGGATGCCGACAAGGTGTGGCGTATCCAGGGGTTTGTTTGACGTGAGGCCTACTCAGGGTTACAGATGAAATTTATGTTTGTTGAAGAGTACAGAGGAGATAATACATGTGCATGCCTACCAATGAAGTGAGTCATGTCTACTGCATTCTTTAACAAAGGCCAGACCTCCTCTGTCTCCCTGGACAGGCCTAAACCTGATCTCCACAATGTGATTCATAATGTTAGGAAACAAAGGATGATTTAATTGAAAAACGTGCAATTTTTTTAGCTCATTTCACAATCACATCACTTGTGTTTCCTTTGCTTAGGTATCTCATTGTGCAGATCTAGTCTAGCATATCAAAGAGTACGCAGAAGGTGAGCACTGTATGCAACAATTTTGACACTTACAGAAGATTCAGCTTCTCCATGCCCCCTACACAGTCCTAAATGTATACAGTTTAAAGTGACGGTATCTTGTTGCAGATGAAGTGAGGCCTATCTTGCAAAATGGTGCATCTTTTGCACCACTGCTGCGTCACAAAAGTGACGCAACAGCGGCGCAAAAGAGGCGCACGGCCATCATAAATTTGCCCCTAACATTTTAAATGATTGATTCAGGATGACGATAAGGTGTGGCCTATCCAGAGGTTTGTTTGAGGTGAGGCCTACTCAGGGTTGCAGATGAAATTTAGGCTTGTTGAAGAGTACAGAGGAGATAATACATGTGCAGGCCTACCAATGAAGTGAGTCATGTCCACTGCACTCTTGAACAAAGGCCAGACCTCCTCTGTCTCCCTGGACAGACCTAAACCTCATCTGCACAATGTGATTCGTAATGTTAGAAAACACAGGTGATGTAATTGAAAAACTTGCAAATATTTATGCTCAATTCACAATCACATCACCTGTGGTTCCTCAGCTTAGGTATCTCATTGTGCAGATGTAGTCTAGCATATCCAAGAGTACGCAGAAGATGAGGACTGTATGCAACAGAGCAAAGTACATTACTCACAATAAAGCATTTCTTTTTTTTTAAAAACGATTTTCTGCTCATAATTTGAAAACACAACACAGCTTCTGTGTAGAAGCACACCCTGTCAGTACTTAAATTTGCCAAGCACACATGGGTGCGTATTTACAAGGACCTTGCACCACGGGGAAATGACTTAAATTAAAATGGGGAAAATAAAATCAAAGTGACTCAAAGGCCTTGTAAATATGCCCCACGCAGCCTATGAAACTCTAGCAGTACATATCAAGAAACCTAATTGACTTCAAGAAGTGTACACGGCCATCATAAATCTGCCCCTAACATTTTAAATGATTGGTTCAGGATGCCGATAAGGTGAGGCCTATCCAGGGGTTTGCTTGACGTGAGGCCTACTCAGGGTTACAGATGAAATTTAGGCTTGTTGAAGAGTACAGAGGAGATAATACATGTGCATGCCTACCAATGAAGTGAGTCATGTCCACTGCACTCTTTAACAAAGGCCAGACCTCCTCTGTCTCCCTGGACAGGCCTAAACCTGATCTGCACAATGTGATTCGTAATGTTAGGAAACACAGGTGATGTAATTGAAAAACGTGCAATTTTTTTTGTTCATTTCACAATCACATCACTTGTGTTTCCTTTGCTTAGGTATCTCATTGTGCAGATGTAGTCTAGCATATCAAAGAGTACGCAGAAGGTGAGCACTGTATGCAACAATTTTGACACTTACAGAAGATTCAGCTTCTCCATGCCCCCTACACAGTCCTAAATGTATACAGTTTAAAGTGACGGTATCTTGTTGCAGATGAAGTGAGGCCTATCTTGCAAAATGGTGTATCTTTTGCACCACTGCTGCGTCACAAAAGTGACGCAACAGCGGTGCAAAAGAGGCGCACGGCCATCTTAAATTTGCCCCTAACATTTTAAATGATTGATTCAGGATGACAATAAGGTGTGGCCTATCCAGAGGTTTGTTTGAGGTGAGGCCTACTCAGGGTTGCAGATGAAATTTAGGCTTGTTGAAGAGTACAGAGGAGATAATACATGTGCAGGCCTACCAATGAAGTGAGTCATATCCACTGCACTCTTGAACAAAGGCCAAACATCCTCTGTCTCCCTGGACAGACCTAAACCTCATCTGCACAATGTGATTCGTAATGTTAGAAAACACAGGTAATGTAATTGAAAAACGTGCAAATATTTATGCTCAATTCACAATCACATCACCTGTGTTTCCTCAGCTTAGGTATCTCATTGTGCAGATGTAGTCTAGCATATCCAAGAGTACGCAGAAGACTGTATGCAACAGAGCAATGTACATTACTCACAATAAAGCATTTCTTTTTTTTTAAAAACGATTTTCTGGTCATAATTTGAAAACACAACACAGCTCCTATGTAGAAGCACACCCTGTCAGTACTTAAATTTGCCAAGCACACATGGGGGCATATTTACAAGGACCTTGCACCACGGGGAAATGACTTAAATTAAAATGGGGAAAATAACGTCAAAGTGACTCAAAGGCCTTGTAAATATGCCCCAAGCAGCCTATGAAACTCTAGCAGTACATTTCAAGAAACCTAATTGACTTCAAGAAACGTTTTTAAACACATCAAGTAAACTAATTATTCACCCACATTCATGGGGAAGTGACTTAAAATGCCCTAACACACATGAAAGCGTATTTTTAAGCGCCTTGCACCATTTTTGCGTCTCTTTTAACATGGCTATGTAACTCAAAGAAACAAAGTCTAAATTTGCCAAGCACACATGGGGGCGTATTTACAAGGACCTTGCACCACGGGAAAATGACTTAAATTAAAATGGGGAAGACAACGTCAAAGTGACTCAAAGGCCTTGTAAATATGCCCCAAGCAGCCTATAAAACTCTAGCAGTACATTTCAAGAAACCTAATTGACTTCAAGAAACGTTTTTAAACACATGAAGTAAACTATTTATTCACCCACATTCATGGGGAAGTGACTTAAAATGCCCTAACACACATGAAAGCGTATTTTTAAGGCCCTTGCACCATTTTTGCATCACTTTTAACATGGCTATGTAACTCAAAGAAACAAAGTCTAAATTTGCCAAGCACACATGGGGGCGTATTTACAAGGACTTTGCACCACGGGGAAATGTCTTAAATTAAAATGTGGAAAATAACATCAAAGTGACTCAAAGGCCTTGTAAATATGCCTCAAGCAGCCTATGAAACTCTAGCAGTACATATCAAGAAACCTAATTGATTTCAAAAAACGTTTTTAAACACATCAAAAAAACAAATTATTTTCCCACATTCATGAGGAAGTAACTTAAAATGCCCTAACACACATGAAAGCGTATTTTTAAGGCCCTTCCACCACTTTTGCATCACTTTTAACATGGCTATGTAACTCAAAGAAACAAAGTCTAAATTTGCCAAGCACACATGGCGGCGTATTTACAAAGACTTTGCACCACGGGGAAATGTCTTAAATTAAAATGGGGAAAATAACATCAAAGTGACTCAAAGGCCTTGTAAATATGCCTCAAGCAGCCTATGAAACTCTAGCAGTACATATCAAGAAACCTAATTGATTTCAAAAAACGTTTTTAAACACATCAAGTAAATCACTTATTTACCCACATTCATGGGGAAGTGACTTAAAATGCCCTAACACACATGAAAGCGTATTTTTAAGGCCCTTCCACCACTTTTGCGTCACTTTTAACATGGCTATGAAACTCAAAGAAAATAAATCTATTTGTAAAACACTTGACACAAAGCAACATTTTAAATACACAACTTTCTTCATAAATTTATCCCTAAAGCATACTATTCTCTATCTAAATTAAATGAATCTTTTCTCACCTTAGCAAATACTTTTTGAGTTTCTGAACAGTCTCAGACACACACCAATTTTTCTTTAGCAGAGCAAAAGGTATGCACTCCAGAGGCTGCAACCAACAATGGCACAGAAATGCTGTAATTCATAACACATATCTCTCATGTCACCCAATCAAAACTCTTCCCTCACTTTTTTCAAATCAACACCCTTCCCCCCTCTGCCCTTTCTGCCTTTTTTCCATAGCAACCACCTCCTGAAAGACCTGTCATGTTTACAAGTTCATACAACAATGTTTCAATTGAACTCTGAACTCTTAGTACAGCTGCGTATCCAGTGCAATCTTTCATAAAATGATTTTTTCTTGACCATTCAAATTACATCTTTCAAAGAACTCATCCATGCACCCTAACTTTCTGTTTTCAGCAATCAAAATCCACCAATCACTGCTACTGAATCATTAGCACAGAAACTCCACAGTTTTTTTCATTACATACTCCTACTATTTCAACTGCCATTTCATTCCCACACTTCATCTGACTGCAGCAGAACCTCCTCTCACCATGTTTTCTGTCTGGATTGTTGGACATAGTTACATCCACTGGGCTCAAAGGTATGCTGATAACAGAAATTTACACAACCTCAATTTACAAAATGTGGAAATCAACTGGATTGGTCACAGAGGATTAAGATGTCACCAATTGATACCATTGGTGAAAACCTTTTTGCATTTGCCAAACCCTGACCTGTTAATTGTGCACTGTGGAGGAAATGACTTGGGTACTTTGACTGGGGTAGGTCTGGAAATGCTTTTAAAGGACACCTTTGAGCAATTGATGGCACTTTTTCCTCAAACTGCCTTGGTATATTCAAATATATGCCAAAGACAGAAATGGAGGTGGTCCAACCAATTTTGTCCACAAATTGAGAAATCGAGGAAGCATGTAAATAAGTCTGTTTCAGCTTACATGAGAGACCATGGAATGGGCTCCATCTAAAACAATAACCTGCGTTACTACATGCAAGATATCTACAGAGGAGATGGAGTTCCCTTCTCAGATGAGGGGAACAGAGTTTTCATCCTGAATTTAAGACTATGTATTGGTACCTACTTATAAGTACCTAAATCTACCACATACCCAAAAGCTCTTCTCAGAGCTACCCTAACTATGATCACTCTAAACAAACTTTAAATGTAACTTTTTTTTTACTAATTTTCACGATTTACGCTTCCCGGAGCGCTACCCGGTACGCGCACCGGACGCTAACCGCGCAAAAATTTGAAAAAAAAATGGGTTTTTTCCACACATATGGGCCTCCTCAGCCACCCTCAGAAAACCTAGGGGGTCAGGATACGTCTACCGTGCCCCCTTCTACCCATTCTGAACATTATTTGCCCTCCATCTTGTATCTCAATTCTACCGAAACACAAAATGGAGGACTCCCGTAACGCTGCCGGTTCGCGTACCGGGGCGCGCACCGGGAAGTGTTCGCTTAAAAAAGGTGGGAAAGTAATTCACTGAAAAACCACTGGAGACACTTTCACCAAATATAGATTAGCTCATACTACATACCAATCCCTACCATTTTCACAAATTTGATTGGAATTCCATTTAGCCTGTAGACCTCTCTAAATACCCTGAGGTAAATTACTTCACAAAACACATCTGAAGTGTTGGAATTGACAACCAATTAAAATGTTACTTTCATTTTCTACTTTTTTTACCTGACATTTGATTGGTTATGTACCTGAATATATATAAAGAAAGAGAGAGAAACACAGCCATTTTGACTACTACTTCCTGAAGTACATTGCAAGATCATTTTCACTGACAACTTAAACTTGTTTTTAAAAGGTAAGATGTTATTTTGAAAACTGAAGTATATTGTGCACTTTAAGTTAATATGGAAAACTTTTTCTGATAGTTATATACTATCCCTCTATATTAGTTATAGATTTAGATAGACTTCTCTGTTATAGTTATGGATGAATTTAGGCTTGTCTTGTATAATTAAGCATTTACTAAGGTTTCATCACATACACATTTTTATATTTCTACTACCAGTCTGATACCATACACTGCCCAGAGATAAATTCACTGTTAAAATAATCCCAACAGTGCCCTATCTCTACTGATATATATATATTTTTTATGCAAATTTCAGGCAAAATGGAAGGAGAACAAAAAGTGTCATTTGAAATTGTCCTTGAAGAGACCAATCAAGAAAACATTGAACCAAATGACATTGAATTCATGGATGAATCACAGGACCATGAACTACTACAATGTGTACAATCTGTAGATTTCCTCCTTCAAAATGAGGACATTTCAGACACTCAAATGTTACAAGTTATGTTCACTCAAAATAAGGACATTTCGGACACTCAAATGTTGGAAGTTATGTTCACTGAAAATGACGACATTTCGGACAGTCAAATGTTAGACGTTCTATTAAATTTTGAAAAACAATCACAAAAAAAAAACAACAAAACGAACAATCAATAAACATACAATATTTGAAAAGTCTATCATTCTTTTTTCCTCATAGTACACTCCCCGGACCGCTTCCCGGTGCGCGTACCGGGCGCTCCCCACGCAAAAAAACGAAAACATTTAAAAAACATTTTTTTTTGCCCCGCGGGGCCCTTTTAAAGCCTCCACATCAAACCTAGGGGGTCAGGGAGGATCTACTATGCCCCCTTATGGTCATTTCCCCCTTTGTTTTGGCCTCCTCTTGTCTCTCGATCCTACCGAGAGACAAGATGGCGGCCGCTCCGGACTGTTTAGAATGTTGACAGACACCGGAGAGCCAATCAGCTTCGCTTCGCGAAGTTCCGTTACGCGTCAAGTACGCGAACCGGGGCGCTAACCGGGGCGCGCTTACAGATATATATATTTTTTTGAACGTTAATTTATCATAATCCACTGGAGTACATATATTGAGACCTAGCAAAGGCACATCGGGCAAACAATATCTACAATTTTGCCAAGTTTCGTGGAAATCCATTCAGCCGTTCAAGCTAAAAGTGAGTCCAACCGCCCTATGGAAAATTGCATGGGAAAAACGCGTTTTGGGACCCCCCTTTTTTCTCGGCCCCCCCTTGACGAAACCCCCCCAAATTTTCAGGGGCTGCTCAGAAACAAAATGTTCAATTTTCCTGAAAATTTCAGACAATTGCGTCCTCAAACGCCAAAGCTATTCGACATAGGATTTTTTCTCTATGGGATTTTTGAAAATTCTAACTATATATACCTACTGGCGACCGCCAGTAGGTAATATGTATATATATATATATATATATATATATATATATATATATATATATATATATATATATATATATATAGCACACTTCACATTGAACTTTCCACCTTGCCCAGAAAGTGAACACGTACCCAAATCATGCAGTTTCGATATTCATTTAGCACTTGCAGCAACCTCAGCAGCCATGACGCGTTTCAACACTCTTGGTGCCTTGATCACGTGACGCGCACATCATGGGGGAGCTGCATTTTTAACCATTGTTTTGCCAGCTTTTTTAATTTTTTTCGAATGATTAAAGTGACAGTGCAGTAAAACAACATACAAGGTCCATACATAAAAACAGATGACAGAAATATAAATATATCAAACGTGGTTCATGCTAGCTTTGATGTTTCAAATCACAGGTTAAAGATATTGTATTACAGGATAAGGGTAAAATACCGCATAGATCTTAAATTTAAAACATTCCATTCAAATAGTCTTAAAATCGTAATATCTATTGTCATGGAAATGCTCCTAGGTTAACGTGTTCGTTGGACTTTGCCCTCGCTTTATTATTAAATAAAGTGTCAAATTTAAAAAAAATAAGTTTAAAAACCAGTTGATCAGTGCAATGTAATTTCCTTGCAATCCACAATTCTTGTTAGACATCACGATATCAATACCAGTTAATTTTTTTTTTAGAAGTTTTAAGCTAAACATTGTTATATATTCAATATTTATACATTTATCAATGATATACACAATTAGCTCCCTTGCCACTGAACATTTATTCTTCTTTTTTGAAGGACTTTGTATCAGGAAAAGTGCTTAGTGCAATGTGAATGTGCAAAAAGGTGCAAGTAGATACCCTATGTTAAAAACATAAGTGATCCTATAAAAAAAGCTATGAATAATTTACATTAGTGTAAAACCTCCACTACCCGTGTATACATTTAAAAAAAGGGAACTTGAGGCAGGCTATTGTTAACCTTGATGGTAATTCATTGGGGTTGTGACTAAATTTATTCAAATTTTTACTGTTTTTCTTTAATATTAGATAGCTCTCCCTATATTAACAAACTGACTAGATGTAAACTTTCCCATGTTACAGACAGGTGTGCAATTCAACAGTGGTATTAGGCCCTGTCGGATGCGTAGTGTCTAAATTTAAAATGTATCTCAGCTTTAATTTTCTAAGGGCTTTTTCTCCTCTTTTATTCGGGGGAACACTGTCTATTAAAAAAAATTTGAGATCCTACAATCACCATCATGTATTTCATTGAAATGCCGGGCCACCGTGTAGGATTGATCTTTATTTTTGATGGCCCGCAAGTGTTGGAGCACCATTTTGTGCCTCTGCAAAATTGTACTCCCAACATATCTTAGTTTGCAGGGGCACTCCAACACGTATACCACCTGATCCGATTTACAAGTCAGAGATTTTTGTATGGTACTGTCCTGTACATGCGTTATCAAGAGAGAGAGAGAGGACCAGAAAGCTAGTCCTTATCCCCGGGGTTATATATGAATTAATCAAAAAGAGACTAGCTCATGTTTTACGAAATTTACAAAAAGTAAAAGACTCGAGTATGTTTCGTCATGGGGTGGGAACACCTGGTGAGTGTGTTCATGAAGCCCTCACCCACCAACCTAGTTGGTGGCATGCTTCATCATCGGGCCCACCCAGTGACACCTAGCGTGTCCCGGGTGTGCTTCAACGCCTGATTACAGCGGAGCAGGTATGTTTCGTCATGGGGTGGGAACACCTGGTGAGTGTGTTCATGAACCCCTCATCCACCAACCTAGTTGGTGGCATGCTTCATCATCGGGCCCACCCAGTGACACCTAGCGTGTCCCGGGTGTGCTTCAATGCCTGATTACAGCGGAGAAGGTATGTTTCGTCATGGGGTGGGAACACCTGGTGAGTGTGTTCATGAAGCCCTCACCCACCAACCTAGTTGGTGGCATGCTTCATCATCAGGTGTTCCCACCCCATGACGAAACATACTCGAGTCTTTTACTTTTTGTAAATTTCGTAAAGCATGAGCTAGTCTCTTTTTGATAAAATCACTGTCCTGTACACACATATATATCCCAAACACTGCACTGCTGCTTGGCACTTCAAAATACTGAAGAAAGGAGCACGGACCACAGCTTGGTGCATTCCATCAATTTATTGCCTTAAGGTACATCCGCCATTAATGCGTTTCAACTCCGTAGAACCTTGATCACATGCCACGCTATGAAGTCACCTAATTGTTTAAATACCATTTGTTTAGTGGATTTTTTCAACGTGTTAAAGTGACAGTGCAAATAAATCATTGTAATGCTTGCTTAGCTTGGTTATTCAAGAGTAATGTAACTTGACACCAAGCCAGTGAGCATATCAAATATTGGTATAAATACCTACCTAATTTACTCAACTTCAGTATATTTTAAACTCTGCATTATTGTGACATTTCTCTACCAACAGTACAATGTGCAAATTTCATGCATAGTCTCATAAATACATAAATAAATAGATATATAAATATATGAGACACTTGTAAAAAAACGATTTGAAAATTCCATAATATCGGTTAAAAGAGGTGGTAAACATTTGGTTAGTGTCACGGTCTAAATAGCAGTTTGACCATCTCTATAGGTGCCCAATGAAGCTGAAAACTTATCAACACACCTCTCTGCATCGTGAATCAATCTATCAATAATTTTTGGACTATTTCACAGAAGTCCGTGATTTCTTTTGCAACCTCCATGCATGTCATTTCGATCTCACAAATAAATACAATTACTGTATACAAAGGATCTTAAAAATATCATAATATCCATATTTAGAGGTAGAGAGTTGTATCAAAGCGTCTGTCATTTCAGTATGTTATGCTCAAATCAACATTTGTTAACCAATGACATCCAAGCATTATGTGCAAAAATGTGCAATTAAAGTGCAAAACACTCTATCCTTTTTGACAAAAGTCTTTGTGAATAGGTATTAAATAACAAAAAAATGTGGTTTAAAAAGCAAGATTGAAACCAATATCTTGTAAAGACTTCTATGTGATCTGAGGTTTATCAGTTGCTGCTTCGTTACAGTTTGTAGCACTAGAATGTTGTTATATTATTTCAAAACAAGAAGTTCTTATATGGATCTATACAAAAAATTATTAACTAGCAATCACTAGGAAGTCAAGAGATGCAACAGAGATTTTGCATTATAAATCGGTTTACATTGTTGGATTTTAAAGACATGTGTATAGAACCTCTGTAACGTTGAGACCATTAGGGCTTTTAGAATCCAGTTCTAGAATGAAACGAGTTTCTAATTTTCTTAAGGTTCTTTCTCTGTCCCCACCACGTCTATTGAACGGTACACAGTTTATTATGAAATATTTGAGATGTTTGGGATCTGATTGGTGGTATTCCATGAAATGCCGGGCCACTGGATACACAGGGTCTTGGTTAGTGATTGCTCTGATATGTTGCAAAATCCTCTTGTGCCCCTGCAGCTTCGTACTTCTCACGTACCTAGGCCCGCAGGGGCACACAAGAACATATACATCATATTCAGTCTTGCAAGACAGGGCTTTGTTGATAGTTTGTTCCTGCTCACTAAATGCAGTTCTGTATGCTAGAGTATTAATGACGAATTGGCACGCTTTACAGGTTCTGCATTTGAAGAAAACCTTTCTTTGAATTAACCAATTACCTTTCGGTTTATCAACAGGGTTATTCTGTACCAGCCTATCGCCCATACTGGGAGCTCTTCTGTTGGTAATAGAGAGCCCGGTTGGTAGTGTGGGGCCTAAAACTGGGTCGTTCTTTACCACAGGCCAATTGCTTTGGATGATGCGATTGATTTCCTTACTTTGGTTACTGTATGCCACTATCATCCGAAATTCATCTTTGAATGTGTCCTTAGGTTTGTATAGTAGCATGGGTGCATCATCAGATATCCCTGTTTTGTTAAGTTGATGAAGGGTATCCCTGTCAACCAACCCACTTTTTAAAATAGCACCATCAATGCATTTTTGGGTGTAACCCCGTTGGAGGAATCTGGATCAGCTGTTGTGTTGGGCATTCTGTAGTTCACCAATAGTGCTACAGATCCTTTTTAGTCAGATCATTTCCCCATAGTGGATGCTTTGTATAAGATGCTTAGGATGTAGGCTGGTTGCATGCAGCACCGAATTTACTGCTGTGGGTTTCCTGTTTATTTTGGTCTGAATTTTCCCATTTTCTATGTACACATCAACATCTAAAAAGTGACCATTTCTGCACTAATATTAGACGTAAAATGCAAGTTAATGTCATTCAAATTCAGTTCATCATTAAAGCTTTAGCCTCGATTTCAGACCCAGGACATATTCAAAACAGATCATCATATAGCACCACCAACATTCTACTTTTTGATCAAGGGTGTTTGTGAATTTTCTATGTAGGACCAGTTCCTCCCACCAGCCCATGTGCAGACAGGCATGGCTGGGGGAGAAACTGGCCCCCATAGCTACTCCCCGTAACTGTTGGTAGACAATATTCTGAAATAAAAATAGGTTATTGTGGAGGCAAAAGTCAATTATGTCAATGAGCATTTTGTTGTGTGGTTCATGTACAACAGCCTGTTTTCTGAGGTAATGTTTCACTGCCCTCAGGCCATCATTGTGGCTAATGCTCGTGTATAGAGCTGTATTGTCCATGGTTATCAATAGAAATCCCTGTTGCCACTGAAAGGCATGTATCTTTGCTAAAAAAAATCACCAGTGTCCCTTAGGTACGAAGGCAAAGCTTAGATAAACTCTTGAAGAAAATAGTCTGTTTTTTTGTGATGTATTTTTAGTTCGATTTTTTTTTTGCTGAGATGATCGGGCGTCCAGGCTTTTTGTGTAATTTGGGTATAAAATATATTACTGAGGTTGTAGGTGTGTTGTTTCCTAAAAAATCCATATTCATCCTCGTTGATTAACCCCAGACTCCTCCAGGCCTTAAGTTTACTATAGTAGCTATCATATGTTGCTTTGAGCATCAATTCGTCGCTTCTGTGAGTTGGCTTAATGCTTCTCTGGTGTGGTCTACCTTAGCCCAAATTACCAAGTTACCTCCTTTGTCGACATTCCTTATAATGATGTCATTGTTAGTTGACAATTTATGCATCAGTTGTTGATATTTACTTCTCTGTTTGTGCTTCTTCGTCCTCTTGGCATCTTATTTTATTTTTTTTGACTTTGGTATTCAAATTTTGTAGACCTATTGTAACTTGCTCATGGTATACATCAATAGCATCTCTTGGCATGATTGGAACATAAGATGAACAAGGTTTGAAATTTGTATTTGCAAATATGCCATCAGTGTCCATTGTAGTGGTTGCGCCCTGTTCAACTGGCTCGGATGTGGCCAGTTCCAATGACTACATATCTCTAAGGGCGGCATGTCATTGCTTAATAATCCATAAACTGATGGAGAGCAAGTGAGAAGTGGTGATTTTGCAACACTTGCTTTGGTACTTGCGTCTTTGATGAGATGATATTTCTGAAGTTTTCGTTTTCTAATGGCCTTGAAAACATCCATCCTAGTTGCAGCGTAATCAAACGAGCTTTCGGGGTAAAAGGAGAGACCCAATGAGAGTAGTTTTAATTCAGCTGAGTTAAGGGCTGCATTTGCTAAATTCGTCACCGCGATATTATTGACATTGCCCTGCTTTCCCCTTATTTCCGGTTCCATCGTGTGTTTGATACCGCATGGATGACTCTCCTTTGTTTTGCCCTTCTCCTTTCTCTTCGTTTGCTTGTTTTTTTGTTTGTTGTAGCATTTGTTTCTACTCCTCGACTAAAAAATCAAGTACTTCAACAAGGGAAATTGCGACTGGGACTCTTTTGTCCCTGTCCTCAACCTCGGTTTCGCTTTCAATAGCTGAACTTAAATCAGATGTGGACGAATTAGCTTGTTTTGAACCTTTGTTAACTGTTGCTGGCATTTTTGAGTTGGAACTGAATTTGGATATATTCATGTTTTCATATTTTTTAGCAAAGGTAAAGATACGCCCACATTCATAGTCGGTACAAAAGGGGGTGGTAATGGACGGAGCATCTGAACCAATCAAACACTCACACCCAGTCAAAAGATCTGGATTTAATCCATCACCGTTCTTTAGCCCACTCTGCCACCCCAGTTCAGACATGGCTATATGCAAATCAGTCTGACCCTGTGCCTCATGGGAACAGTCCACAAACAAAAATATGATGCTATGGGACCAATTGTATCTCAAACAATGCTCAAATAGGTTTATAAATTACCTATCCAATCCTATTTCTTATTTTAGAAGCAATCTCTACAATTCAAATATGTCTTTTACCCGCCGCTCCCTCAATAAATGAATGATATTCACCGGATATGTCTTCCTTTTTTGGAGCTTTCATGTATTTTCACAGTATCTTGTGTTTCATTTTTTACTTTCTTTTGTATAGTATAAACATCTATATTACACTATTTACAAACAAAGAATCACATATACAAATTTCTACACAACATTGGAAAAATAGGTTGAACATTTGTTCATTATTTCTAATAGCCCAAACTACTTAAATGGATGCTCTATCGTCTATTATCTAAGGAGCATTCCTAATTTAACAGGTACACCTCATCACAGCAGAATTATGCGCGATCCTTATTTGATCCGTGTTCTTTTGAACTACTGCTGATTATTGCTTGTCCTTGAATATTAATTCATAGGGTGTCCATATCCAACATTGTCCAGCCCGAACTGCCAAGCCATGCCTTCCCTGGACCGGAAACAAGCTTCCGAGGACTGGTTTCTGGCATTTCAGCCGTCTTCAGCCCGGCTTGCTTGAATCCAGTGGCAAAGTGAGCAAAGGACTCACGTCTGAGCATAACCTGCCAACTTATGGCGAACCATAAGTTGGCTTGTTTCCAGTCCAGGGAAGACATGGCTTGGCAGTTCGGGCTGGACTGTTCCCATGAGGCACAGGGTCAGACTGATTTGCATATAGCCATGTCTGAACTGGGGTGGCAGAGTGGGCTAAAGAACGGTGATGGATTAAACCCAGATCTTTTGACTGGGTGTGAGTGTTTGATTGGTTCGGATGCTCCGTCCATCACCACCCCCTTTTGTACCACATTCATAGTCAGCTTTATCGCAGTGATATTTATATGTTTTGTGCTCCCTTATTTTATCTTCTTCTTTCTTTAAACGCTGTGTCATCTCATCTTGTAGCTACTTCCCTTCTTTGTTTTGACCCATGGTTTCTATTTCCTCATTCAGAGTGTCTATTTGGTCTTGTAATTTTAGACTGTCTGACGCGGCGTATTTGACTTGCAAGATTACTAGTCTCCTTGAGGGTTCAAGATTGGTCTCAGCCCATTCCTTCATCATCTGTGGGTCTGGCATCTCGTAGCTGGTAGCAAATAATATGCGGACACCACGAGGAATCCTTCCCACGTCTAGATATTGCTGGAGGGAGTGGCCCTCCCATCATTTACTCTGCTCATTTTTCATTAACTTCTCTAAGCTCTGATGTTTGTCATGGAGACTTCTGTTTTTAATTACAGTTGGTGCATTCTGGGCTTCGTAGTTCAAGCTTGGTACGTTCATGTTGTCGAACATCGCCGTAGCACCTGCCTCACGATCCCTTAGCGTATCGGCTGACATACTTTTAAGGCTTTTAAATCTTAGTAGTATTCGAATGACTAGAGAGTTTGAGTCCTTGCACGTCAAGAATCTTGATTAGCAAATACTTTACTCTAGTCTGTCGCTCACCCCTCTACCCAGCCTGTTCGCGTCCTTGCTGTTCCTATCTTCAGCCGCTGTCAGCACCCCTCGGGTCCTCCGACTTGAGTCCGTCCTGCCTAGCCTTGCTTTCCGTAGGTTTTCAGCATCCGTTTCTGCGTTGCTGGGGGGCTGAACATGCGGGAATCCTCGTGGATTAGAAAAAATGGTGTCCGTTGCCAGACGGCGTCTTCTTTGCGCACTGTCAGTTCAACACCAAGTGGGGGGGTCTGTGTACAACCGGAGAAGACCAAAACCGGTTTAAAATATCCAAAACACTCCACTTCTGCTTAGCACTTCAAAATACTGAAGAAATGAGAACGGACCACAGCTTGGTGTATTCAATCAGTTTAATGCCTTAAGGTACATTCAACATATATATATATATATATATAAAACTTTAGCATTATAGCCATATATAAGTAGATCAGTAGATCGATACATCAATAACATATAAGAAGAGTGTATGCTTAGGGGTCTACTTTTCGATAACAACACATATCTGTCACAATGTGTAAATATGATTATAGCAATAAATGTATCATTATATCCATATATCCATAGACCAATATATCAATGACATGTAAGATTATGAGTGTATGTTTGTACATTTACTTTCCCATAATAACACCTATGTCACTATATTTAAAAATATTATTTTAGCAATTGTATCTATAAGTGCTTTACTATTGCCATATTGAGGAACAAACAAAAAAACATGATAGTAATAAACAAAAGTTTAAAAAACTTAATTTACAGCAAAAACACAATGCTTGAATTTGTAAATATTTATCCATGCATGTACTTTTGGAACTTTATCCAATACAATTTTATATCTCCGGATTTGTTTCCTTATGTGTATCATGTTAAAATCTCTATGTATGTATGCCTCTTATATATGGTCATGTATCTACAAATGTATATATTTTACTCACACTGCAGGGAAAATAAATTATCTACCAAAATCTCATTAAATGCCTGCTCTATGACACATCCTATTCCTCTTCTAAAATACACCCTTCATCCACTCGCTCACTCATTCCAAAGCTCTTTTTCCTCTATGAACTCCCAAACAACTCTTTCTAAACTCATCCCTCCTCTATCCCTCCTTTAACATATTCATCCAAGTAACATTCATCCAACGTCATGGGCGTGGCCGACCTGGACAGCTCCGAACCTCAGGCTCTCTGACTCACCTTAAACCTTTTTTACTATTAGAAACCCCCATATAATCCTTTCTAAACTATTTTCTACCCGTCCCCTAACGACTTCATTCAACTAACAGAAACACATGTCTTTATCAACAATCCCAATAACAATTTATATTTTCCCCTACTAATCCACATTTGGGTCCTGGAGTAGCATGCTTCTCTCGAAAAGCTCTCAAACCCCTTATATGGGGTAGTAAGCACTATGGGCCATGTGTATCATGCTCCAGTTTTGCGATTCTGAATTTGCGATTTTTCGCCAATTGCAAAATCAGAATCGCAAAACAGGATGTATGTAATAAATCGCAAAAAATTGCGATTCCCAAAAAAACGCTATTTTCATTGCGATATCTGAAATAGCGATTCCTTAACGGAAAAAATCGCAAATTAGCGAATTTCGCAAATCTGAAAATCTGAAACTCAGATGCAGCTTGATGACATCACACCCAGGAAGTGTGACTACCCATGCTGCACCTGAGGTTCTGAAGCACAGACAGAGAGAAGGAGTGGTGGAGAGGGAACTCTGCAGTGGAGGAAAGAATGCAGGACACAGGAGACATGCCCAGTCAGGACACCCCCCAGGAGCAGCAGGGTGACAACCAGAGGAAGAGGAGGCAAATGTTTTCAGAAACTGAGCTTGAAGTGCTCATTCAAGAAATGGTCACAAGCCATGAGCTGTTTTTTGGGGAAAAATCACTCATGATGCCTGAGATACGGAAGAGGCGCATATGGGCAGCCATCCAACAAAAGGTGAATGCTGTTGGGGTAACACACAGGAGTGTGAAAGACTTAAGGAAGCACTGGTACGACATGCGCCAGCCCTCCAAGGAGAAGGTGGCTGCCAGGTTGGAGCAATCCAGGAAGACTGGTGGAGGGACCTCCACTGCCACTGACTCCACACCTTTGGAGGAACTGGTGGAGAGAACCCTACTTCCTGAAAGCGTCATGGGCCTGGCCGACCTGGACAGCTCCGAACCCCCGGGACCAGGACAAGGTAAGAGGCATGCCATCACACTCCTGACCCCTCCCCCCAAACTACCCCCACACACCCAGCAGCGACCCAGGTGCAGGACAAAACTAGAAGTCCAGTTCAGGTACACAAGCACACACAGCAATGCATTATGGGAGATGTAGTCACATGCACATTACCGTGGTGCATTTACACCCAGCCAATCCCCAAATGCATGTGCACATCAGGAAAGGAAAAAACAAGATACATGTAATCCCAACAAGTGATATTTATTAATTGTCAAGTGCAAGTCAGAACAGAAAATAAATGTGTGCTTTTACGTCCACAGCATCTACTGCAACACAGGCAACAGGCAGTGGGAGACAGGGCAATTCCCCTACCAGACCAGCGGCTGCGCAGGAGGATGAAACTAAGGACGAGGCTAGCCCAGTGAACACCCCCAAGCGCCGCAGGAGCATTGTTGTACTACCACTACCCCCTTTGGAGGACGAGGGCCAGGACACTGATGGAGATGGCCAAACTGATACCACACAGCAAGAACCACAACACCGCCCACGTGCAGATCCGATACTAGTAGTCCCAACCAGGCACAGGTCCCATGCTTCCAGCAGTGCTGCAGATCCAGGGGATGGGTCTGTGTTTGGCGGACTGGAGCTGCACATGTTTCAGGTACAGCACCTGCGAGCAAAAAATATAAAGTCACTCCAAAGGGAAGTCAGGGCAGGCTTCAGGGGCATGACAGGTGCCATGGAGGCACTCTGTGCTGAACTCAGGGCAGACCGTGCAGCTAGGCGCAGGGAGATGCAGTGCCTGGACTTGTACACATGGGCGGTGAACCGCCTGTCCTCTGCCACCAAGGTTTTATCTAGGCGCAGCATCTGCATGCAGTTCGAGGTGGCGCACAACAGCCAGGATGTGGCAAGGGACCTGCTCCAAATTACTACGGCTGTGGATGAGCTGCGGGCAGTCTGCACTACTGGGCCAGGAGTCCTGACTCCCACTGATGAGTACGCCCTATCAGGAAGGAGCAGCGTCACCCCCCCACCCACCATGGATAGGTGCCCTAGCGGCCGTAACAGTAGGCCTAGTGGCCCAAGTGAGGAGGGCACTGTACATCCCCAAACAGAGGCTTCCTCCCGACAGCGCCGCTTGTGAGGAGATGTACAAGGGACCACAGGATGGGTGCAGCTACCTACTGCACATGGACACTTGCCCCTGATGGAAGACTTGCACTGTGCAGGAACATGTGCTGGACATTTTGATGGACATTGTGTGTCACTCAGCCTGTGTGACGTTAATAATCCTGATGTTAAGGAATAAAAAACACAGTCTGACAATTTATATCTTTCATTGTGTCATTTTCTCTTACCTAGAAATAGTTGCGTGTGGTCTCATCTCGCCTCTGGCGCCCAGCAGCTGCACCAACTACAACGGCTGGCATGCATCCTGGAGCTGGCCCCTCCACATCTGATGAGTCAGATTCACTGACCTCCACCGGTATGCCTTTCCTGGTGGCGATGTTATGCAGCATGGCACATGCTACCACTATCTTGCAACAGGTCTGTGGGCTGTACTGTAGTGTCCCTCCACTCTTGTGTGGGCATCTGAATCTGTTCTTGAGGATCCCAAATGTCCTCTCAATGGTGCCTCTTGTTGCTATGTGGGCGCTGTTGTACTGCTGCTCCGCTGCGTTGGCTTGATTCAGGTAGGGCATCAGTATGAAGTCACGGACCGCATGCGCACTGTCACCTGTGGGGTGCAAGGAATATGGTTAAACACTGTCCTGCACATGTTATCCTTAACAAGTGTGGCCTCTGTTCAAATGCATTTACCTAGTAGATAGCCCTCGCCAAACTCCCCACTTGTGAGTCTACGGTGTATCCCACTATGGTGGAAGATGAAAGAGTCGTGCGTGCTGCCAGGGTATTTGGCAACAATGTCCGTGATGATGTGTTTGGCATCACACACCACCTGTATATTCAGGGAATGGTAGGATTTGCGATTCCTGAACACATACTCATTCTGGGAGGGGGGGATATTGCAACGTGTGTCTCATCTATGCATCCGATGACGTGGGGAAATTGGGCTATTTGATAGAGGTCCTGTTTGGTCTGGGCTAGTGCCAGTGGGGTGCTTGGGAAGTGAATGTGGTGATGCAGCCTCTGTACCATGGCATCAAGGAACGCGTGAAAAAAGTGCAAAAGTGCACTTTGTGACACCCCTCCTGCAGTGGCTATCACCCCCTGGAAACTACCTGATGCCAAGAGGTGCAGTGAGCACAGGACCTGGATGTGGGTGGGGATGGAGTGTGTCCTGCGTGTGGGATGTTCAAGGAAGGGTTTGAGTACATCAATTAAATCAAGGATGCTCTCTTCATCCAGCCTGTAGTGTGTATGGATGTCCTCCTCAGTGCGCTGGAAGATGGTAATGCGCACACGGAATATCCTCTCCTGGTGTCTCCTCCTCTGTGCAGCAGCTCTGAGTGGCAGCCTCCTGGCTATCACGCAAAGCCCAGCCATTGTGGAAAAACTCTGTTGCATTTTGGGACTCCTTATATAGTTTGCACCTGGTTACCACCTGCTCCTACTTGGTGTTAATTGCGATTCTCTAAAATGCGAATTTTGTGTAAACGCTAATTGCGATTTTTTCATACATTCCATAGCGATTCCTTGGTTTGCGATTACCCCATTTGCGAATTTTGCAAACTGAGGTAATAGCAAAATAAGGAATCACTAGGGAAATCGCTGAATTCAGGGTCTCGCAACCTAAGGAATCGCTATTTTAGCGATTTCTCATTTTGCAATGTGATTGTGCTTCATACATTGGGAATAGTGAATTTTTTGTCGCAAACGCTGTTTTTTGCGACTCGCCGCATTTGCAACTAAAAATTAGCTTAATACATATGGCCCTTTATAAATACAATTACAATTACCTTTGATGAAGCCTTGAAGCACAGAGTAGCAAAAAGGATGGAGGCTTTCATATGTGGCACTTTGCATCGCTCTTGCAAAGTAGATTGTGAATTTCACAGGCATGTGTCAAGAAGAAGCTGCTGCTCCCGTACAAGTCTACTGGGCAAAGGTGCCACAGGTGTTTTAAAGAAAAAATGCCTAACCCAAAAATAATAATACAAAAAATTCTCGCCTTTTCAATCAAATCCTTTATTTCATAAAAAGAATATTTCTCAGTCCAATAAGAAATTGTGCTAGCTGTGTGGAAGTGCAACACTGCTCCTTAGGATTTGCACGTCTATGCCAGCCGCATGGTGCTACTGTTCTCACTTGCTGCACATGATGGTGATTGCTAACAAGCATTTAAACAAGCACAATTTGACCTAGGCTGTTGTTGCATTCATAAAATACATTCCCATCTAATGAAACAACTTTCTTTTGCTCCTTATCCATCCATTTAATGCTCTAACCCTCTAGAATATTTAGGGTGTTTTAAAAGGTGAACAGAAAGTACGGTGTATCAGTAGTTTTATACCATTTTTATCAACACACACATAGGTCATACACTCGTTGTAAAACGTGGAAAATGACAGTTTAACTCGATAAATATTTCTGTTTCTCAATTCAATTCAATTCAAAGATAGCTTTATTCGGTATTTTAGGAAAAAACCATAAAAGCAGACAGAAATGCAAGTTAGATACATAGAACACACTCAATAACTTTCCCATTAAAATCTTATTACACAATACAAACATCATGCAATCAAAACATATAATCGATTCTTAAAATACGTATAAAAATTGAAAAAATTCATTAAAAGCTCATAAAATTCATACGGTGACCAGGGATGCAAATTTTCATTTTGGCTAGTATGTATTATTTGATGTAATTATGCACAAGATAATACATTTTATCATCAAGATCCTAGTCGCTACCCATGGTCCCTCTACATTTTACAGCGAATGTCAAAAATGTAATCGCCGTAACGATGGTGAGTTCATCTTGCAGCATATACAGTCTGATAAGAGCAGTTTTACAATTTCTCAGACCCCATGTCTTTAACAATGGTATCAAATATCTTTTTCTACCCCACTGATAATACTTGCAGAAAAAGATGCAGTGTATATTTGTCTGGGTAGATAAGTCGTCGCACGGGCATTTTATCAATTTGACAGACCAATCATTAGGAACAGGGAATGATGTTAACCTATAAAAACACTCCGTCCTCATTCGTGTCAGAAGCATTCTATGGTAGCACTAATAGGTTGGCGCCAGATAAGGATGAAGGCCCAGACCGTAAAGGATACGACGGTGGGCTACAATAGTGGAATTATTCCCATCTAAATACCACCTCCTCTCCTCCAATAAGTCAAGGCATGCCACCTTTAGAGCTTTTTTAGTTATTCGTGAGCATGATGTGGGATTTAGATAGAGATCTGGTTGACCAATGGAGTTCAGAAATTTTTTGACATAGGCTAACCATGGCTGCTTACTGGGGGCGGATTGGTTTAAGCAGTCTTGGATTACTTCCCTGTTGAAAATTGTATCCTCACATGTCCAAATCTTATACCACAGCATAACTGGAGCTATCTTAATCAGATCAGTGATGTGAACTCTATCAAGTTCGTTATGGCATATGGTTGTAGAAGTGGATCGTGGGACTGATAGCAGGTACCTCAAGAATGCGTTTTCCACTGTTTGAATTTGGGTGCAATCTGCCAATCCCCAGATGCCAGCCCCATATACAGCAGTGGAGACACATTTAGCTGCATAGATCTTGAGCAGAATATCTACAGGTTTCCCGCCCAGTCTTTTAGCAAATTGTTTAACAGCACCTATCGTGCGAGAAAAGGCCAGGTTCCAAGAGGTAATTGCTGTTGTCCATGTGCCCCTATCATTAAAAATGATACCTAGATAAGAGAATGTTTTAGTCGTGGCTATCTTTGTATTGTTTACAAAGGTTTTACAGTCTAGTTTGTTTTTTCTAGTGGTGCAAGACATTGTGAATGTTTTTCCAACATTTATTTTTAGACCTCTGGTGCTCATAAAGGTTGAGAATCCCGTTAAGGCCCTCTGAAGTCCCACCTGTGTGCGAGCCATAATCACGGCATCGTCAGCATATAATAATAGTGGGACTGAGAGGCCATTTATTTTAGGGTAGTCCACTTCTAGGTCGTTTAAAAAGACTGCTACCTCGTTAATATATAAATTAAAAAGGAATGGCGCAAGGATGCAGCCCTGTCGAACACCCTTTTCTATGGGGAATTTTCTAGTTCGCTCTCCGTTTTTTCCGTATCTAACCGTGGCGCCTGCATCTCTGTACAATTCCTGTATAAAAGATAAAATATTTTTGTCTATCCCCATTTTAACCAAGGTTTTCCATAACACACTGTGATCTAAACAATCGAAAGCCGAAGTTAGATCGACGAATGTTAGGAACATGTTCCCTTTTTTTACTCCAATATATTTATTCGTTATTAGGGCCAGGTTTAAACCCTGCTCTACAGTGCCTAGGCCGGTTTTAAAGCCGTATTGGAATTTCGAGAGAATCCCATTACTCTTAGTCCAGGCTTGTAATTTGGTTAGCAGCACTCAACCTGCAACTTTCATCAGAGTGTCTAGCAGGGAGATGGGACGATAACATTTTGGGTCCTGTCTGTCCCCTTTTTTAAATATTGGAATTACTATTGCTTCATGCCAAGTGTCGGGAAAACCTGTTTTGCTATAGGCATTTATTACGTTTGCAAGCAAGGGGGCCCAAAGATCTACATTCTCTTTAAATAAATCTATAGGGACTCCATCAGGTCCAGGGGCCTTTAAGTTAGCACTCTGGCAGATTGCTTGCTCAACCTCTAATGGGGTAATAACTAGATTTATTGGGAAACTAACTTGGATGGGTGCATCTTCCACCTGCCCAGTATTCAGATCATCTTGTGGAGTCGTGCGTACACCTGGCATTGTTAGTGAGTCTTTTTTATATAGGGAGGTAAAGTAGTTAACCCAAACATCTTCCGTTATGGCTATCTCCATGGAGTCAGCCTTACTATCCGAGAAGAAGGGGGCATTAATTTCTTTCCAAAAAGAGATGTTGTCCCGTAGGGCACTTGCCTTTATCAAAGCTTCCCACGCATGATTTTTCAATTCATCCTGTCTACTTCGGAGGGTCTGCTTGTAGGCTCGCCTGGCGTCTTTAACTAAGCCACTATCTTTTGGGACAGTCTTTAATGCCTGTAGAAGAACTTTATGGGCTTTAGTACAGGCAGAATTAAACCAGCCAAATAATCTTCTTTCCTCCCCTGTCTTTTGTTTTTTAGTTAGCTTATCATTTATAGTGGCAATTATCCTGCCATAAGCTGTTATAATCAACTGGGGATTAGTGCAAGATTCTAAGCAGGTGAAAAAATGTTCCAATTCTTTATGGACTAGGTCCTTCAAGAAATTTGTGGGGTCGATCTTTGCCCATTTGATGGCATATCCGTTTTTCCTGGCCAAAGAGACCGAGTGACAATGAAGTATACCGGATATGCTTGTTGTATGGCTCCCAGGCTTTCCTACAGAAATACTGGCACTAATCGGGAAATGGTCACTTAATGCCAGATCTTCCGTGTCAAACCCCCCCACACAGCCCTGATTCATATTGGACGCTAGGATGTAATCAATTACAGTGCCTGCCCCTCGGCCAAAGAAGGTAGTTTGGAATGCTACCGGTGGCTCACAAAGTTCGTTGGCGAAACCCAAATCCCAATCATGCATAAGTTGATTTAACATGTTGCCCAAGGTAGAGTGTTCAAAATGTGTGGTGGGATCCCCTCTTAGGTTAAAAATGCCACAATTATTTGTGTCGCTGTAAGGACATAGATGGCAATTAAGATCACCTGCTATGAGGATACAATCTGCATTCCGGCCACCTCTCTTTAGCATTGCAATGAGCTCAGCTATTAATGCTTTGAGATCATCTTTTGGTACATTATTATATATGTTAATCAGGAAAAGGGACCGCCCTTCCGCTTTAATCGCAAGTCCTTGTAACGAACTACCTACACCTACTTTAGGTCCTCTCGCCTCGTACGTGGTCAGTTTTATGTTACACAAATTAGAGGCAAAAATACACAGACCACCAGAGCCTCTACCTCGATTTCCCTGTATAGAAGGAATATAGAAGGTACTAAAACCCTCTATATCAGTCTCCTCCTGGTCCCAGCACTCCTGTAAGCAGATGATGTCCTGCTTTTCCATAAAGGTTAGAAATAACTGGTCCCTTGATTTTTTGCCTAGCCCTGCAATATTCCAGGATGTTATTTTTAATCTGGTTTTACCCTCATTTTGTGAACTGGCTTCTGCCTGAGGGGTTGACGACTCAGTGCCCTCTACACTATATACTCCCTCTTTTTGGGTTTGTGTGGTATCCGGGAGACTTAGGTATGTACTCGAGCTGTTAAATTTTTCATAGGCTGGAGATCGTTCTCCTGTTAAACCCATAGCTAGTTGGTCTGATAATTGCTGGACTGGGAGCAGTAATTCCCCGACAGCTATGTTCCCTGATGGCAAGATGTTGCTACTATGAGTCTGGGGATCATTATGGGTCTGGACTGAATGGTCTAGAACCGGGTAAGCGTGGCATGACATTACTGGCTGGTGGGCCCCTTGTTCCCCTTTTGTTAGAATTATTGGTCAATCGACCATGTCTAAACAGTCATACCTGTTCCTTGTGGGGACGCCCCTCCAGTATTCAGAGTTTGGCTTGTCTCTCCTAGGTAACCAGGGGCGAACATCCCAACCTCTGGACCAGTAATTATTTCTGCTCCTATTTCTATTTCTATTGAAGTGCCCCACCTGTGTCCAGGGCCAGTCCTGGACTTCCTCCCAGCTGGCAGAATCGCCATAGTTAAAAGTATTTGAAGGTGGATAGAAAAAGGAGAGACGCTGTACATCAATCCCCCCCTTTTCTCTAGAGCTGGCCAAGAGGAGATATAGTCGACTGTAGAAGGGTCATCCCAGTTGACTATGACACAGTCGCCCTGTATGCTTTTTTTAGTGTCGCCAATCCAAAACACTCTTCTCACTGAGTTAATTCTACTGTGGTTTGAAGGTTGTAGGGGTCTATTTTGGCTCAACCACTGCAATACCTTGTTACGCAGTGACCATGGGGGTTCGTCTATGCTATCTGCCAACTCGGGGACCCCAGTAAGGATGACAGTATATGGGGTCGCCTCAGGAGGCAGATGTATCGGACGCCTATACCTAGCGCCTTTCCTCTCATCGGCCTGAGGATGAAAAGACTGGGCTTTGTGTGTTATATGTGGGACCTCCTTCAGCTTGACTGGCTGAGTTTTTGCTTCCACGGGAGCCGGAGTTATTTGGGAGTTGTCAATAATACCATTTGGTTTTCCATTCCCCCCTGTTAAGGTGGATTTTGGGGTGTTTTGTGTGGCCCTCTTGATGGGTTGAGTGTTTACGACTCTTTCGAGCGAGAGAGGCTGTGGTCGAGTGACTGGTAAAGAAGGTTGGGCCGGTTTACTTGGCTCTGCAGGTTTCCCCTCCCCTGTGGCAAGTGTGCCTAATGATTTCTGTGTAAAAGCTGGAATGTTTAGTTTCGCTAATTGTTTTTCAATGATCATAAGGCTCTTTTCCATAGGTTGCAAGTGGCGTTTTAGCAGCTCCCCCATGCTATTTATGAGAAAATCGTGTAGTGTTGCACATGCGGTGCATGGTTCCTGTATGCCACCCACGGCTCCCCGAGCCCCTACCATCTCTCGCGAGTCAGTGTTTTGAGGAGCCAAGCTGTAATCAACGTTTTTAGGGGTAGGAGTCGGCTGATCTAACACAATTGTATGACCATTTAGATTGGAAGAGGTCTTGGTGTTGTGTGGGTCAAGAATGATCTCGTGTGAGTTTGTCTCTGTATTTTGCCTCCTAGCTATAGCACCCTCCCTCCTACCCGTAGAATTCGGTTCTACTATATCCACATGATTGTGAGAAAGTTGTAAGTATGGTGTTTTTTCCAAATCCTCACTGTAGTTAGACCCTAGTGACAGTTGGGTAGCAGATAAATCCACAGTGTTTGGGACCGTGTGTATTAAAGCATTAGTATTTTCTGCTTGATTAAGCAGCGGAGTAATCGGTCCCTGGTGGACAGGAGTTTGGGCAGAAGCTAGAGGCCCCATAGATGATCTTCTCGCAACCTCCAATTCGTGTGATACCCTGCGTTCTAACATGTGTATACTTTTCTCTATCACTTCGTTGGTCTTGGTGATGAATAGGTCTATAGGGCCTGTTATCTCGGTGACTTTAAGAGTCTTTTTCCTCCTAGTACCCCTATTCATTACTGCACAGCTAAAAGAAAGTGCAATGATAGTTGAATGATATAGGCTAACCGCAATGTGCAACAGCCGCGTGGGTCAACACGGTGTCAACAGGAGATGGAGAGAGAAAATAGGAAAAATGAAATACCGTGGCCCAGTCCAGTCTATCACAGTCTTGAACGGGCTTAAACGGGCCCGCCCTTGGCCCGGGCTTCGCCCGGCGTCCCGCGAGACGGGGGTGACGCTGTATTTAAGCGCCTCCTGGCGCGGAAATGTCCCGGAGTGTGCCGCTATGGGTGCTGGGTATTGTAGTTTTTTTATCACCACACCGCGCTCCACTCGGCGGCCAGACCCCAAGGTGGAACAGGAGTCGGCGGCGGGAGGCGGGTGGTCGCAGGCACAGATTTTGGCAGACCCAGATGGGCTCAGGTTCAGCAAGGGTCCGTAAGTACAGCAAGTAGGAATGGCAAAAAGTTCCCCCCCTCGACCGGGGTGACGTTGTATTTAAGCGCCTCCTGGCGCGGAAATGTCCCGGAGTGTGCCGCTATGGGTGCTGGGTATTGTAGTTTTTTTATCACCACACCGCGCTCCACTCGGCGGCCAGACCCCAAGGTGGAACAGGAGTCGGCGGCGGGAGGCGGGTGGTCGCAGGCACAGATTTTGGCAGACCCAGATGGGCTCAGGTTCAGCAAGGGTCCGTAAGTACAGCAAGTAGGAATGGCAAAAAGTTCCCCCCCTCGACCGGGGTGACGCTGTATTTAAGCGCCTCCTGGCGCGGAAATGTCCCGGAGTGTGCCGCTATGGGTGCTGGGTATTGTAGTTTTTTTATCACCACACCGCGCTCCACTCGGCGGCCAGACCCCAAGGTGGAACAGGAGTCGGCGGCGGGAGGCGGGTGGTCGCAGGCACAGATTTTGGCAGACCCAGATGGGCTCAGGTTCAGCAAGGGTCCGTAAGTACAGCAAGTAGGAATGGCAAAAAGTTCCCCCCCTCGACCGGGGTGACGCTGTATTTAAGCGCCTCCTGGCACGGAAATGTCCCGGAGTGTGCCGCTATGGGTGCTGGGTATTGTAGTTTTTTTATCACCACACCGCGCTCCACTCGGCGGCCAGACCCCAAGGTGGAACAGGAGTCGGCGGCGGGAGGCGGGTGGTCGCAGGCACAGATTTTGGCAGACCCAGATGGGCTCAGGTTCAGCAAGGGTCCGTAAGTACAGCAAGTAGGAATGGCAAAAAGTTCCCGTTTCTCAATAATAGAAAAAGACTTGCTTGAGTAGAAAAACGTATTCGATTAATACATTGAGATTCACCTATTTTTCATTTCAAATCCACAATTAAAACATGGTAGCCTACCTCCTACTGTAATTATTATTGTACAGTTTAATATCTGTACAAAGTGGTCTGCCAAATTCTTTTCCCATATGCTCCACTCACAAAAACATATACAAGAAAAAATAGTCAACATATCAAAAGATATGTGATTGCATTTGCTTTTTTAAATCATATTTCAGATTTTGCATATATTAAACTTACGCAGTATCCGCATGTGGTATTTTAAATTGTACAGTCTGAAGAGCAATTTGGTACTTAAAAGGTTTAGCAGGCAAGATATTCAATTAATTTTCTGATGGGTCCATCATTTATAAACAATTCTAACATATTAGTTCTTTACACCAAGTGGCACTAAACCTTTTGAAAGAAAACGAGGTAATGCTAGTGTTCTAATATTCAGAGGGTGTTGGGCAAGATAATCTTGGAGCAAAACTTTCAGGAGCTAGCGTTTCTTTGAAAGGGAGACAGCAAAGGAAAAGTGTCAAACAGAACAAGCATTTGCAATGCAATAGATCTCGCATTTTCGAGAGTTTAAGCTATTGGCATTGTAAATGACAAGGCTTTTTATGTATGTGTTTTAAAAACCTGCAAGTGGGGCGTAAACATGCACTTTGTACTTATAGTCCTTGCATAGGAGAAGCAAGGCTGGCAGTAAAAGAGTTGCACTTAATGCTAGCCGTGACTTTAACACCTTCGACGCTGTTGACGGAACCGTTCCGTCATGCCCCTCGGGTGGGCTGTGCTCATGACGGAACGGTTCCGTCACGGACCGGCTGCCGCGCCTGTGCGGCGCTGATTTCGCACCTGCGCGGTGCGTTTCATTAAGCGGTCGGGCCGTGACGGAACCATTCCGTCACAAGCACAGCTCACCCGCGAGCCGTGACGGAACGGTTCTGTCACCAGCGCAGGTGAGCCGCGCGCCCCCCCCCCCCGTGACCGTTAGCGCTGCGGCAGAATAGCCGCCGCAGCGAAGGTGTTAACTACAAAGTGCATGTTTACCCACCTCTTGCAGGTTTTCAAAACACATAAATAAAAGGTATTGTCATTTACAACACTTATTTGAGTCATTAATAAAATGCCCAAGTCGTATACATCTACCATGTTATTTACTCTTGCTTCGCCAGTTTCGGAGTTGAGCCATTTTCATGAACTGCTCTTTCACAAAGACACCCACACCGTAATCCTAACACATTACTGGTCTCTATATTAACCTTAACCTTGACCCAACTGTAACTCTACCTTAGCGATTACTATGAGCATCAGCCCTTGTCCGCGGACCCAACTCATACACCTCACCCATGTAATCTTTCTCCGATCAACTACCCAGTCTGCCGCAAGTTCGCAACCACCTTAGTCCTTTTGTTATTATTTCAAACTCAGACAACGGCCTGATGGAGTAAAAACAAATGCTGCTCTCGGGTGGTGTGGACCATGTATATATTAATGGGATGGTTTGGCTGGATAGAATGGGCAATGCCTAAATGAGAGCTGGGAGGCCGTGGACGGCATTCCCATAAGGAATAAGTTATTTGCGTTAAGCCATCCGCTCCTCCGAAACCTCATTGAGTGCACTCCGATGATTAGCTGGCCAGATCCTGCTTCTATTCTCAGTGCATGATGCAGGTTCGACTCATTACAATTCTGGGCAGACTGAAGGTAGAGGTATAAGTGACTATCCGCCTCAAGCACACATCATGTGTTATGCCTACACCACTAGGGCTCACAGCTCCAGCCTCGTTGTGTGGCGGTAAACACAGAAAAGGGACAAACAAGTCGGGATTGTGAATAAGCGCTGCCGCTATAGTTAAAGCGGGCTGTGCTGTAATGTTGTGGGTGGAATAAGGGAACATCACTAAAGAAAATAGTGCTCACCGATTTATAAAGCGACCGTGTAATGACACAAGTAAAAAGTCCACTCGTTGTGGGAGGTTACAAATGCAGACATGGCGGTACCAAGGAGGGTCTATTAAGCCTATTTACAAATGAAAAGCAACGATTTTGCAAGGACAGTAACAGGAATCAATTGAAAAGAGGGGTGTGAAATGGGCGGGGCTTCTATGCCTAACCTCAACAAAGCATGCCTCGTAGAGCAGCATATGCGCTGCCCATGCTCGACCTAAAAAAGCACTTCAGCAACACATTTACTCTATAGTGATGCTAATGAGAATGCCCAGCAGGCATTAGTATTTGCGTGGGGTGGTGTGTCAATGTCAGTCAACTGTAGAGGGTGCTAACTGTTATGTTTTTGCCTATTCTCTATTTGCTTTGACTCCCCATGCACGGCACAAATGCAGAGTCTGAGTGGGTGCCCAAGCGTACGCCTTAGAGGGAATACAGCTAAGAGGCCTCAAATTAACCAGAGTGTTTTTCCTACTTTTTTTGTGAATGGGAATGATCTCATCTCCCTTCCATATCCCCAAGTGTGTCAACACCCACCAATGCAGTGTTGAATACAAACAAGACCATAAGGTGGATTCGGATCTGTAAAGATCAACCAGGATTTTATATGGGCCGGGCTGTACCTACTTTGTTTCTTTTTTAAATTAGATTTAAGATGGCAGCAGCATCAGACAGAGACTACACACCACTACACATCTCTATAACTTAACATATGAGTCATAGACATATTTTAATAAAAGGAAAAAAGGGAAGAAATCGATCTGGATAGCTAACACACCTCCAAAAACAAAACAAAAGGGATAAACCACCAACATAATAGTGGAGCTACCGAATTTGAAATGCAATAGAGGGAAGTACTGTGCCCGTGCTCTCAAATCCTTTGTTATGCTAAATAATCCATGAGTTAATGTGGAAGAAGTAATTAGAAAGTTATTAGAAAGAGTAGCTACTAACATAATGCACCTCTATTTGTACATATCCCCATCAATTCTTACTTTTCTTGGAAGAGGTAATCAAGTTTTGAGAGTTTTTAAAATTATATTGTCGAACATTTCTTGTACCCAAATGAGATAAGCTGGTGGATATTGCCTCTTCCACAACTGAGCTAATTGTAGTCTAGCTAATAATATAGGGAAAAAACAAATGGGCTGAAGATCTTGCTGTTGAATTCTATCATAATCAGGACCATATCAAACGTAAACGTCACAAACAACCAAAGAAATTTGGGGAATTTTTAAATAAATGTAATCCAGTGGTGGCTCCTCCGCTAAGGCAGCAGAGCGTGGCCCGCTGCTATTCAGCAGTGTAAATTTATTTTTATTTTTTATAAAGACTCAATGTTATCATCATTTAATTTTTTCTTGTTGCGGGTGTGGCACCTTTGGGAAGCAGGCAGGACTGCTCTGCTGAAGGAGCAGGGGAGGAGTGCTTTTCACTCCTTTTGTGCGCATTAATGTCTGGCTGGCCGTCTCAGGCCAGCCAAACATTTCTGCACACATAGCAAGCTCACCACCCAGGTTGAATTACAGCCTGGGTGGAGAACATGCCCAGGCCCCCAGTCCCCTTTTGAGCGCCGAACCACGGAGCTCAGACAAATCACAGCACTGTATTGCAGCATTGTGATTGGCTCAGGGGAGCCAGGGTGTTTCTGTGTCCTTCCTGTTCTGACCCCCTATCAGTGCGGGCCACCACTGATGTAATCTAGATGCTCCTTCATGCTGACATCTAGTGCATGTAGAAACTTTGACAGAGTACCACTTATTCAACTTTGCAGGTGGAACGATAACATCAAATATATTCCAATAATGTAGAAAACGAGGTTTGACGATTGTAGTCCTTTAATTGTATTCACAGTACAATCTTACATTGGTTGTTTTCTATTGCTAGCCAATTTGACGATTCTTTAGCCTAAACAGAAAGATCGTCTTTTCTGACTTTCCATCAATATTTCATAATATCTAGCAGTACTTAATAGTGCTCGCAAAAGAAGACTGATAAACAGCTCAAGAAGACACTCTGCCTGCAGGGACTGGCGTTTCTCCAACAAGAATGATCTAATCTGGAGATAACACAAAATTATTTTGCATAATTTTGAATTCTTCCTTAATATTCTAGAAAAACCTAAAAATAACCTTGCTGAATAATTGGTGCATAAATAGTACGTTGTTTTACTCAGAGTGTGTTTCCTTATAAATGTCCTGTAAGAGTGGTATATCTATATACCTTGGGAATTCCCATATACTTAGCGACAGCTAGCCAGATTCATTGTAATAATCTAAGACATCTTTATCGTCTGTGTTTTGGGTGGTGCTTGCGATCTTTGGGAAGAAAAACACATAAATAAGGAGGATGATCGAGTATTCTCGCCATAAGTATCAAGGTATCATTAGATTCGTTGATTAGCTTAGTAAACCTTTTAGAAAAAGGGATGCTGCCGCAAAATCCACAATTTGGTGTGGCTCATCCCTCCTTTGCATAGGGTTGTTGCAGAAACCGCATTGCTCGATGTGGCTTTCTTTTTGGCCAAAGAAAAGATGATATTACCTTTTCTAGCCTCCTGAAAAAAGTAGGACAAGGATTTATGGGTAAGGATATAAATATATATAATAGTTTGGGAAGCATTATCATGTTAATAATGTTTGCAGTGCCTAATAGTGTAGCCCTTTCCACTTGCTCCATAAATGGGAGATTTCACCAAGGGCTCGCTTGTAATTGGCACCACATAAAGCCATATAAGGGCCCGTAAAATTAATCCCTAAACGTCGCATACTCGCAACTGTGTAGTTGGGAGTTTCGGAAAAACCTATACAGATGCATTTGGTTAAATGGACATTTCGTTTGTAGTTGGAGAGAGTACCAAATTCTGTATTTTGTTCCCGCATATATTGACATTACAGAGTTTGCAGTGGTCAGACGAATGTAATCTGCATAGAACATTAGCTTAATTGTGTGTATATGAAGTTTAATGGGTTCAATATCTGGGTAATGATTGATTCTTTGTAAGAGGTTCAACGTATAGAGCCAATCAGCAGGGAGAGAGAGAAGGAATCCCTGGTGGGTACCTGGTACCTTTTTGCTGATAAATTACCCATGCTATACCAACTAATTGAGGTTATTGCTTTGGGTGTTGGTAGCTTTATTTGATTATCCTCATTAACTGTGCTGAAATACCCTTGTGTTGCAGAGTCCTGTCCAGGAACGTACCTTCCAACCCGACCGAAGGACTTTTTAGCATCTAGGCTTACACAGGCGTAGGGCTGTGCTGTAGCTTTGAACCAATCAATTGTGGCTAAATGTATACGGTTGTGTTTTGACTAGGTATAACCCCATGCTACCAAGATGAGATTAAATGAGTTAATTTACTATTTAGCCTTTTTGCAATTATTCAAGCACACATTTTATAATGACCACAAGCAAGAGATTGGGCAGGAGGAACCTACGGAGTCTGGAGTTTTATTCTTATTACAAAAAAACTATTATAAGACTGTTGCTGCATGATTCCAGTGTTGGTGGCCCTTTCCATATGTCAATGCACAACTGAAAGTAAAAGAAAAGTGATGAGATTGCTGTGAATATCGATTTGTATAGTTCAGAAGGGATAGCATCTTTGCCATTGGCCTTTCCTAATGGGGTTGAGTTATTTTGTGTCCACAATTTCCAGCTAAGTAATAGACTGAGTTAGGACCGCCCTGTCCTGATCCGAGCGTTTTGATGGGTTACTGTTTTTAAAGAACCATGTGATACTTGTTTCATATGTATCCAGCTCAGTATTAATAGCATGATCATCAGTGAAGCATAATGAATATTAATAACTTCTAAGGTCTTCCACGATGCTAGGTGGATCTGTAATGTATTCTTTCCGTAGGTGTGATTGAAAGAACTCTTTCAGGAGCAGTACCGAATCGTGTTTGGGCAGTGAGTAAAGTACCAATTTTATCTCTGGGCTCAAACTGTGAATCCTTACATCTCTTTGCTTGTCTTGCAAATTTTAAATTGGACATACTTATCATTAGTGCACAAGGTTTTAGAATTGCTTGCCAGGTAGGTGTTTTTGAGTCTGCATCATCAAGACCTAAGACAAGGGTAGTGTGTGTTTTTTCTAGCGCCACTAATTAGGACCTAAGGTGGTTCTCTTTTAATTGTTAAAGTCGATAGCTGTGAACTAAATATTCTTTAGTAAACTTTCTAATGTAGGTCTTTAGGATATCCCAAACTATGCTCTAATGTAGTCCTTTAGGGTATCCCAAACTCAGCCGCGATTCATGCAGGTAACAGTAGTGGGGCCGGGTGGGTGGGATTTCGAGGGATGATGCTGAGGAAAAATGAAAAAAAAATGTTTGACCCTCTGCATCGCCCCTTCATAATCCCCCCGCCCCACGCGGCCCCAAAGCTGTTACCTGCACTATGCTTCCCAAACTATGCTCTTATGTAGGCCTTTAGAGTTTCCCAAACTTTTCTTGTGCAGGCCATGCCTCGATTATATGATATAAACTCTAATACCAGGGTCTTTAACTCATTCAAATATTGTAGCTCATGAAGTAGATACATCAGGAAAGTCCATAGTTGGATGACAGGTTTGCTAACTGGAGCACTTCAATCCAAGAAGGGGTGTGCATGATCAGACATCCAGGTTGGATAAAATATAACCTTTGTCCATGAATCTAATTTTCTACTGAATAAATAATACATGTCTATCCTGCTACTGGAGAGTAAAATCTATAGTTGAATACAATTAAAGTTGCCTACAATTAGATAATCACCTGATGTGTCCAGCAGAGCTGTGTGTATTTCAGTAAACATGGATGGATCATCCTGATCTGATCTGCATATAGAGCAAACTACGGGGCATATTATCAAGGACAGCGTTAAAATTATGGCTGGTTTAGCGGCATAAACTGCTGCTAAAGCGGCAATAATGGGCTTGAAAATATGGCCTGGAGAATTCCAATAGAAGCCCATGTTCACACCAGACCATGGACTTCTATTGGGATTCTCACAGGCATATTATCAAGCCCATTGTCGCCGCTTTAGCAGCAGTTTTCTGCCGCTAAACCGGCGATCATTTTAACGCCATTCTTGATAATATGCCCCTAGGTGTGGTAGTTTCAAACTGAAATGTAATTATTAATCACCTACCTACCGGGTCACTTTTTTCTGCGCTATTTGGAAGCGAGCTTTCAAATTTTGAATTGCAGTGCCTCTTAGAAGCCTGGCTCAGCTCTCATAAATCCATTTTGCCCCCTACCGCTTACATAGTGATTTATCCTTTCTACACATACAAGTCGCCTGTATGCAGGCAATGTCAGGTTTCAGTCTGCTCAGTTCTAGACTGACTCTTTTCTGTTTTATCTGGAGCTTAACCCTTTCACGTTGAGTGTACCTATCCTAACTTCATCACCGATCATATATAATATTCCTAATCCTTAGAAACCGCCCACAATATCTGCACCTTCTGCCTTTAATATGTTTTTCCCTATGACACCCTCACTTCACTTTACTGCTTCCATCCAAAACTCTTTGTCTTCCTCTCAGCCCCACCCGGTGTACCTGCTTGGCATGTTGTAGGACCCTAACACTACTCTTCAGAAAGGATGCTTTGGAATGCATTTAGTGAGGAAAAAACATTACTCTCTAACCCACCCGTGATCAACTGAAAAAAACCAAATATTATAGAATCAGTTAACTCATTAATTGTAGGCTCTTGGAATTATTTTTCTCTGGTTTTTAATGTCGCCTCTTTGGGACTGCAGAAAACTGCACTTCACCCTAAGGGTCTGAAAAACGTTGATACGCCCCCTTTCAATACAATTCCTAAGTTAAGATTTCTCATTGAAGCAGGATCAAAAAGGCTTTAAACTCAGGTATCAGTAACTCATAACTCTCAATGTTTCTTAGCTGTTTTCAATGCCAAGTATTGGAATATGGCAAAATAATATTCTTGACCTGCAGTGAAACATATTTTGTAAGGCCACAGCCAGTACCACTTCCTTTATGTTAAAATCCTGGAAAAATACAATAATATTCTATGGCTTAGATCCCACCTTGCGTGGGACACTGGGAACTCAATGAGCCCTGGCAATTGAGAAATCTTTTATTGAGTCATATTATTTTAGGTCTTAGCCCATATTATCTTAAAGCAACCACACTACATGGTGTTTGGTGCTCTCATCTGAAGGCGGCTGCTGCTGGTGGCTTCACGGTGGGGGTAGCCCATATCTCTTGGATAATGCTCATACTGTTGGTGTGCTGGATTGATGCTGGGTTCCACTTCAGTCAGTGTTCTGGATGCTTTCCCGGCCACTTGGGGGGTTGTCCCCCTCTCTTCTCCTTAACAGAGACCCGTGGCATACTGCTCATGGCTGACTGCTAAAACCGCAATTCGCTGTCCTCCACTTAATGAAGAAATGGGAAAGGCAAGAAGGATTCACTGGACGCAAAGGCAGTCAATTGTCACAGTACAAGCCTGGAGCTAAGCAATCCTCAACTGATTGAAGACATTCAGTGTAGTACCTTTGCTGTGGGATCCGGATAGAGCGGTAGAGTTATACTTGGAGGCAAGTGAAATTGAAAGTGAAGTTGATCAAGAAACTGAACAAGAGAGCAAATAGCCAGAGAGACTGTTCAACTCGGTTGACTTTGATACATTGTAGTGGCAATTCAATTTTTCGTCACTGATACTCTGTTAGTTTCTCAGGCCCTAATATTTTAAGAGTATTCACACCGGCAGATTTAGCGAACAGTGCTCTTTTTCATTCAATCTTTGGACAGGTGGCCAAACTTCTACCATTTGTCACTTACCATACAACACAAGTCTTGGGCTCAGAGGGGCCCGAGCTCAGCGCATGGCAGGATGGGGGTGGAGCTATTCATGGAGGGGAGAGGAGTTGGCCTAACGGCTAGGGTGGTGGACCTCGAATCTGGGGAACTGAGTTAGAGTCTGGCAATGACACTGAACATCCTGTGATTCTGGGCAAATCACTTAATCTCCCCGTGCCTAACAAGAAAAAGAATGTGTCCTACTGTAATGCAACTGGTGCTATGTAAAGAGCTCTGATCCCTGATTCGGGTCAAGTTCACACTATATAAAATTCTTTTAAAATAAAATGAAGAAAGTTTTTCATGTATTATCCAAGTGGTGTGCTGTGTCTTGTGGCTCTTATTGGGATCATTGAGTCTTCTATATCAGCTATACATAAATTAACATAGTCAAGGGAGAGGGCATCCTTCTAGGTATACCCCAGTAATTGTACTATATTCTTCTATTGTGATTTCAAAAAGCAGAGGTAAGAATGACCCACCAGCTCTCTGTGCAAGGCTCACTAAAGCGCTGTTACAGAAGTTCAAAATCCAAGAGAGGGTGGAGTGGTTCTCTTGCACCAGCCGCAACAACATCTGGGATTCTCCTGAACATTCAATCACTGATGGAATTAAACAGCTATACAGCTGTCCTCAACAGTCTCTTCACACTCTTATAACGAGCCTAGTCCGGTGCTATAATGGAGGAGGAGATTACTTCATATACTGTGTCACAGAAGCCTAACCCCACCGCTACAATGGAGAGGCCGGAACCCAAACCTTTTGAAGGTAAATCTCAATCTACCCCTTCGACCCTCCTAAGTCCAGAGACAGAAGCGAGCTATGGAGCACAACAAGAGCAATCAGCGACTCTGACCAATGGTTATACCTGACGACCAGCAGTTATCTCACCAGGAGCTGTAATGTCTTCTATAATGCTTTCTGGTAGCATATCTAATATGGAGAGTACACAACACGCTACTTCAATCCCAATTCCTTCTCTGCCCCCTGTCCAATAGCTTCATTATGCCAACTATATTTTGACTTCCACCAGAATCAGTGCATTGCAGGATTTGCAAATGTCATGCACTAACCAGATCAATAATCCTTTGAACGTCTCTTTTTCCAGAGGAGTGATTTTGAAAAGGAGAGCCTCACATTCTGTTGAGAGAATTATTGAGCAGTGTGTGGTTAGTTAGCTCCGGTGGATTCATGCAAGTCCGCCCCCCTCTTTTTAGTTGTCTCTCATGTCTGAAAACTTTGTATCCTTGAGGAACCGCAATGTTAAAATCAGGGTCAGTGGTATCACCACCCAATGTTTCTGTCATGAACAATGCATCAAGTTTATTGTCGAGAATTAAATCAGCTATTTTGTATTTGTGTTTTATTAGTGATCTAGCATTAGTAAGGGCTAGCTGAAGTTCACTGTGTGTCAGGCAGGAATTCATGGGTTCTCTGCTAAACTTTTGTGCAGGAAGGGAACACTCCCTGAACAAAAACGATCTCCCCACAACGCAGGCAGCCTTGCACCATGGTGCAAGGGCGCTTGCAAGGGTGCATGGCAGCAGTTTGTGCGCCAGCGCCGGGGGCAGCACAGAGACTCAAAATATTGTTATAAATATGTTGCATCCCTTGTGCTTTGAAAGTGACTCAGTGCAGCGCAGCCAAATGGCTTGCGAAATAAAGGGAGTCACTTTTGTGTAAATCTGCCACTGGCTATATAAGAAGAGATGCATCTCAACACTTTATGGAAGGCCATATGTTGCATCCCTTGTGGTTTGAAAGGGACTCAGTGCGGCGCAGCCAAATGGCTTGTGAAATGCAGTGAGTTACTTTGGTGTAAATCTGCCACTGGATACATAAGAAGAGAAGTATCTCAACACTTTATGGAAGGCCAACAGAAGATGAAAGTTCGATTTATACGGCTAGGGGAACAGATCAAACACAGCATGGTCAGGTAATTATTAATTAAAACATTTGAGTATTTATAAAAATCATTCTAGACGTTCTAACCTGAGTCTAATTTTGATTCCAGAAGGGGCAGAGACTGGGCAGTCAGATATGATTAAGTGGATCACCCAGCTGCTTCAAGCTTGTTTCAAATTGATGATTGCCATAACAGTATCCTGAGGGTAAAGCTCTGCCTTGGGTATTAAATATCTGCTATGCCTTGGGCCTGGATGTAAATTAGCGATAGAAAAGAAGTCATTATATGGATCCTCTCTTAGATCATATTAAAGAGAGGAAAATGCTATTCTGATGCTTTGTAGAAAGATTGTGAATTGTATTTGGTTGGCTGAGTCTAAACTATCATGTGCTACTATCCGCCATTGTGAACAATGATCATTTCTTGCTATGGTGTCAACGGTATCATGTGGTTTAGAAGAATCCCAATCCCTTTGACTTTGAGCCTGTATTTATTTATACACTTTTCTTGACCCCCCCCCCATTGCCTCTCTATTGTGACTCTTTAGTCCTGATCAAATTACTTTTAGGCTTCCTGCAGTCTTTGGAATACTAGGATGGTTATCCCATGTTGTATTTTCCAAAGCTAGAGTCCTTTAAAAGAATAATCTTTTAATATGTTGAGCAGCGAAGGGTGTATTTCAGGAACTGGAATTTTAGGCTGGGGAAATTTTGATATGGGTCAACAGCAGATAGCACTGAACCATAAATATTCAATAATGTTTTAGGATTCTTTGCTAATAAAGGCCACCTAACACCTCTATGGTTCTTTGCAATTGATGGTAAACTGGATTCACCAATACTATATGTGATAGTGGCATCAACAATAATCCAAGCAAGGTTAAAGAAAGAGCTTAGTGGTTATTATCAGAACTTTGTATTACTTCCAGCTTTGTACGAGTGGGCCAAAGACAAAGATCTAGCATAATGTAATCAATTTTACTCTGGTAACAACCACTCCTGAAAATATGAGGCCATTTTGGATCTGATGGACAATGTCTGTTGCATGTGCTGGGTTCCTTAGTTAAATTCAGAGCAGCTAATTGAATTATTGCTATTGACCAGTGCTTTACCAGAGCAGCATCAAGGGCGGGAATATCCCATTTCTCATTTTGCAACTCACAATTCTGTGAGAGTGTCCAAACTAGCTAAGGGCTCATATGTAACACTGAAATCATCTAGTAGCATGATCCAGCTACTGGACTCACCATGGTCTAGACACTCCTCAAGAAGCTGTTATGTGGGGGATTCTTTCTTAGAGGCAACACTGCTATTGCAAACATTAATCAACCTAATTGATGGACACATTGTAGGAGCTAATAAAATTCGCAGAAGATCTGGAGAACCAATGTTCAAATGCTTGATCTTGCATCTAAATGCGGTTTTAATCCAGACTGTAACACCACCAGAAGATCTACACATTTAAATTTAAAATACCCAATCTCTATATAGACTCATCTGCCCATGTGTCCTGGAAGACACAAATTTGGTAGCAGTCAATACACTCAATTAGAAATGTTAATTTGTATAATTGAGTCAAGAGTATCTGTTGATCCCTCTGCTATGTGAAGACCACTACTAAGAATCCCACTCTTTTTTTCTGCGATTTATGGTCCGGGATGGTAATCCACTCGGGGAGTCTGCAAATGCTTAGAAAATTAAATAATATTAACTGAAAAATAAAGTATATATAAACAAAGAAGCAAAATGTAGAATTGAAAAGTTTAAAACATTCTATAAATGTGAAGGAATTTGAAATCAAGTCTAAAAACGAAGTTAGTATACTTAAATTGATTTGTGGGAGCAGAGCAAGTGCATCAAACATAATATAGCATAGACTATGATTGCCTTTAATTTATTTAGGAAATGCCCAACCTTCACATTCTCTTTAAAATGTTGATTTCATTTTATTTTTATTTGTGAATTAAATTAAGTATTTCCTCACTTATGATTTTATTTGATGAATGCTTGCTTCCGTATTTTTTGTGTATTGTTTTGTGATTCAAATCCTCAAATTTCCTTTGGCTTGGGATCCCCATCTACCAGTAATTACTCAGTGTGCCTCTCCAGATCGAAATAATGATTCATTTGGGGTCCCCAGGTTCCGGTATTGATTAAGTGGGGATCTACAGAACTCAAAAGGTTAGAAACCACTGACCTTTCAACAAAATGTCGAATGACATTGCTGACATAAGGGAGGCAGACAAAGGAAGCTAAAGCTTAGGAGGATCTAAACAAAGTGGCCCATCTGAAATATTTATGAAAACCTGCCAAAGTATTAAATCTGGCTCTCCCCGAGACCCTGCCCCCCCTAGAATACTAGGAGCTAGTATAACGGTTCTGGAGCCCTACTTTAGACATGTGCTTGAAGTCTCCTTTGCCACAGCCTGTCTGCCTATGGACTGGAAATCCGCCATTGTCCTTCCCATCAAGAAAAAACCCAATGTGAGCCAGGACATCCTCGAGAATCTACGACCTATCTCCCTTCTACCTTACTTAGCTAAAGTTGCCAACTCCCAACTTATAACACACCTCGAATCTCACAAAGCCCTTCACAGCTCTCAGTCTGGTTTTAGGTCGGGCTACTCCACGGAGACTGCTCTCCTGAGAGCGACCGAAACCTTACGAGAAGGAGCCGATGAGGGCAAGACCATGGCACTCATTATGCTAGACCTCAGTGCCGCTTTTGACACTGTAGCACATTCCATCTTGCTACAGTGTCTTAACAAAGCGGGAGTCATCAAGGAGGCACTGGGGTGGCTGAAAGCCTTCTTAACCAACAGATGCTTTCAGGTTCAGAGAGGCAATTTTCTCTCGGATAGCATTGCCTTAGAACAGGGAGTACCTCAGGGCTCTGCCCTGAGTCCCACCTTGTTCAACTTGTATATGGCACCACTGGCAGATGTGGTCCAATCGTATGGCGTAGATCTGGTATCTTACGCCGACGATACTCAACTGCTGATCTCCCTGTCCCAGGCTCCCTCGGGAGCTGCGGACAATTTCAAAACCTGCATGAGTGATCTCGCAGATTGGATGTCCAAACATTGCCTCAAACTCAACGGCTCCAAAACGGAGGTTTTGGTAATAGGAGGTAAGGACTCGAGCTGGACCAAAGACTGGTGGCCAGCCTGTCTGGGCCCCCTTCCCACTCCCAGTAGGGAAGCAAAGAATTTGGGTGTGTGGGTAGATACGAAACTTTCGTTTGACAGCCATGTACATAAAATGGTAGGGAAATGTTTTGGAGTTATGAAAACCCTCAAACGTACCCTGGATCTCCTTCCCCTGGAATCCAGGCGCACCATGATTCAGGCTCTTGTAACCTCCCGTATGGATTATGGTAATGTGCTCCTTCTAGGTACCTCGGAAAATAACATCAGGAGGCTGCAGGTGTTACAAAACTCAGCAGCACGACTAGTGCTGAGACTGCCTAGAAGGGTGCCCTCCAAACCTACCTTAGCAACCTTGCACTGGCTGCCTATTAAGAAAAGAATCCTATTTAAAGCTCTTCTCTGGTGCTATAGAATTATCTCTGATAAAGCACCGTCCTACCTGGCTGACCCCGCCGTTCCCTATGAGCCTAACAGATCCCTTCGCTCCATGGGTACTGGTCTGCTCAAGATTCCTCGGATAAAAAAGCTCGAATGGGTGGCCGTTCGTTCTGCTCGTTGGCAGCCAACAAATGGAACTCTCTTCCCGCCAACATCAGGCTTTCTAGTAATGAGCTCGCCTTTAGAAAACTTCTAAAAACTCATCTTTTCACCCTGTAGGTCTCTTCCGCAGCCCCCTGATTCTTCTCCACAGCGCGGGGACACGCCTGTTGGCGTCACCATGCGCTCTATAAACCCCTTTAATAATAATAATAAAAGACACTAGATTCTTCTAGGATGTAGTTAACCAACCCTTTTGGCCAGATAGCCAAGCTTCAAGCATTGAGTACCATATCCCTGGGGCTGACAGGATTGATCAAGTTTCTTCTATTTTCAATCCATATAAAAAAGATGATGTGAGCTCTAATGAAAACATGCCCAATCGCTATCTCATTAACAAGGAGTGTCGAACTGATTTAATAGATTTAGCTAGAGTAAAAAAATCCATTATGAGTGCTGCAAGCTGGAAAGTCCCTTGCCCGGATGGGGTTCCAATTGACCTTTTTTAAAAAAACAGGAAATTCTGGGATTTCCTTGTCACAAATGTACTGAGCTCTGCGTTGAAAGGTGACCTTATAGATTCATGGAGTAAAGCCATCTTTTTACCCATCTATAAGAAAGGGGATCACAATTTCTTCGCATGTTATCGCCCAATCTCGTTGATTGATTCCACGGTAAAGACCCTCGGAGGGTTATCCTGGGTACACTAGAGGATTCAGCAGTGGCTAATTATTTTTTTTTGCCCTGCCCAGTATGGCTTCTGACAAGGGTTAGGGACTGTAGAGCAAATGCTCAATTTAACTCTCATTGTAGGTAAATAAATGTGAAAGCCAGGAGAGGGGCCATACATATGGCATTCATGGACTTGTTCTGTGCTTTTGATCTTGTAGATAGAAGTATATTATGGGACTTAATGGAGCAGGTGGGAGTTGATCCTTCTCTTATGGATCTTATTAAATGGCTGCATTTGGGACTCTATAACAAGTGTGCATTTTACACAGAATGGCGACTGTACAGCCCCAATAAAGGTGACCAAAGGGGTGGGACAGGGTTGCATATTAATGCCTTTTCTTTGTTCATTAAGTATTAGTTCCTTAGACACTGCCTTAAGGGCTTGCAGTGATGATGTCCCTAGGATTGGTACACAGGCAGACCCTGTGCTGCTTTATGGAGATGATGTGGTTCTCTTAGCTTTGACCACAAAGCCCACCAAAACCTCCTGAATGGCTATAATGATCTTATGTTCAGATTAAAACTTAAGTTGAAACAGTCAAAATCTTTTACTATGACTTGTGGCCCAAAACATACTAAGTCAAAATCATTTTATCTAGGGGGGCACAAATTGATAAAGTTCCTTTTTTTAACTACCTTGTCAACATTTTGGGGGCAAATGGGGCATGGGAGAGGCTACTTATTCAAAGGGTCCAAAAGACGTGTGCAGTAGAAGATGCAGTAGTCAGATTTTCAAAAAAGGCCAGGCCATAAGCCCCCCGAGGAAATGGTTCAACTTTATAAAAGCAAGTGTGTATTGGTGGGCACTTATGGAGCAAGAGTTTGGGGCTGTGTTGCCTGCACGAATCTTCAAGTAGTTGAAAATAGGTTCTTGTGCAGGCTTTTGGCCATTCCTAAAACTTCTTCAAGTCTCATTGCACATCGGAAATTGGGTATAGAGTAGGGGTGGGCGGAATTTGCATAATCGCGTTACGCAAATCTCCACAAAACGGTAAAAAATCTCCACGAACACGCAGGAATTCTGCGAACACGCGAAATTGCTTGTTCGCGATGATTTTTTCCTGTTCGCAATCGCTATTTGCTTGCGCGGGGGAAATATCTCGCGAACACGCATTTTGTGGATGCAAACAAGCAAGAAATTTCGCAAAGTTGCGGAACGCATAATTTTGGGCAATTTCGCATTCTCCGCAGAACGCAAAATTACCTAATTTCCGTAAATTCCGCGAGCAGAACAGAATTTGCCACCCAGGCCTAGTATAGAGTTCATGGAGGATCAAATTTCTGTGGCACCTCTTTTATTATGGATAAAGTTATGGAGCTCCCCAAAGGCAGATGTTTCGAGAAAGGTATTGTCAGAATGTTTAAAATTAGATAATATGACTGCAATCCCTTGCTGGCTTATGTGCAAAACACCTTTTACAGCCTGGGGTACCGCCATCTTGTTGAGTCACCGCAAAGTATAAATCCTGACCTCAAAATGAAAGTGAAAGGGAGCTATAAAAATTACAAAGAGGAAACTAAACTAGAACAGTCTATTGATATGCCTTCAGGTACAAGATATATATGCAGTATCCTCTGATATGGACCCTTACTTGGATTGGATAGCAAATCCAGAGCATACATTTTATCTCACTAAATTGAGATTAAACAAAGTCACTTCCTTGTGGCTTTCTCCCTAGTGAGTTCCTGGTTAGCCTCCCTCCCATGTAGCCCTTTTGACTGTAACCACTTAATCCAATGTGCATTTTTTGCCCCGTCCTTCTGCCTCAGCTCCTTAAATCTCATAAGGAGGGTTTGATATATTTGCAAAGTTTATAATCCCATGACGTTTGCATTGCATCTCTTAGTTATGTCATTGGAACTATTACATTGAGAAGAACCTATGCACTTTAATAGAAAATTGTTTTTACAATGCTGTTATACTTTTATTTAGATTTTTAGATATGTAAATATTGTATTCTGTGCTTTTATGGTCAAACTATGATCGAATAAAGATAATTTGGAACTTGAACTTAAACAACTGGCCTAGGATTTTCTTGTGGATTCAACAAAGTGGATTTATCAATAGAAACTCACCTCTATACATATGCTAGAGTAAGTGTTATAGTTACATATAGAGAACAAGGCTTTCAATTTAAATTAAATTGCTGGCCCATGACTAGTGAGGCCCACTGATCCAATGCCACCAAGCACTTCACTAAAAGTTTGTGTGCTAATACTAATTTAACATAATCAGGGGGCTCAGATGTGTGTTTCTTATTCAGGCGTCCTAGGTTTGTGAAACCCCATTATCTGATGTTCATCATGGTGATCTTTCTAAAAGATAGGCGACATTTCAGTATATTATTTTAATTTTTTACTTTAACATTGATGCACATTGAAAAATAATATTCTCACAATCATAATTGGAGTCTCATAGGTATCCCAATTTGGCTTTCATTTAATGGGTGCATCTGATAAAAATTTATGAAAATTTGATTTTAGTCTGCAATGAATGCTCTTGAACATTACTTTTGAAAAGATATGCGTTAGTCTCCGATGTCTTAGTGTGTCGGCATGAATAGTATAGGCCTAGCGGTCCCATGGCCTTGAGTATGGAGCTAATAAAGGCCAACTGCATAATGGCAGGAATTCTAGTTTCTGAAACTGCAGTGGGCAGTTTATCAAAAAGTTATAGCTTCATAAATGAGGCAGGAATTGGTGGGAAGGACAACTCAGCAACCCCATCATTTTGCAATGCACCACTGCTTACCGTGTATTTATTTATGCGTTTTACATAGTGCAGACATTACCCAGTGTTTTCAGAGTGCTTTACAATAGAGCGCAGAACGTTACATGAGAAATTCAGAGTAACAGGGTAGTAGGTAAAAATATGTACAGCTATTTTGGTTATTCATCTGAAAGCTACGTATTTTCAAATGACATATTCATTACAGGTTACGCATTTAGACACGTTAAAGCGATTAAGGTACACAAATACATGTTTACAGAGTTAAAGCAGAAAGGTCGTTATGGCTCTTGTTAGTGGCATGTAACAGTAAGGGTCATGCAATTAAATGTGGAGGCACATGCCTGGTAGGGAACTTGGCGAAGAGTGTTATTGAGAAAAATGCCTTTGAAAGTAAAGAGTTTTAAGGTCCATTTTGACGATCTGGAAAGAGGTGGTGGTCAGAAGGATTAGAGGTGGCGAGTTCCAAATTCTATTTGTGTTACCTGAGAAAGATTGCACCATAAGTCTTTCCCTTTTGTAAATTGGAGGTTCGAGAGGCAGATTTCAGCATTTCATGAAGTTTTTCATGCCACCTCATATCTTGAGTTTGTTTGCTAGGTAGGTAGGGGTAGAAGTGTGAATGGTTTTATGTATGATACAAGCATTCCTGAATATAGTCACAGCTTCCATTGGAAGTCAGCAAGGCGTTATTAGCATAGGTATAATATGGTAATTTCTTTTGGCCAAGTAGATGAAATGCTCAGCTAATGGAGAATGTATTTTAAAGGAGATAGGCAGGATAGTGTTCTCTGATCTGCATGTGTGTTATGACACTGAGCTCGGATAGTTCTTTCATTGGTACACGCCTACATGAGTATTCTGACAAAGGGGATGAGTCTTCTGGCTTACTGACACACTGGCATTTAAACTGACTTTGAGACTCAGGGCCTGAGTATGATCTTGTCAGTGAGATACTCCATCATGAAGATACTTTTCAAGGCCCCCGCTTCGCGGGAGCCGTTCACAGGATACCGGGGCTGAACTCTTCATGCTGTGGGACTGCGAGGCCCAGCAGGCCATTTGCCGCACACCTGCCGCCTCTTCCCGCAGTGGCCACGCCCCCGCCTGCCTCCTTATCTTGGTCTGACGGTCCCTGCTCCACGGGTGCCGTTTTTCATTATTGCTCACCTACCTGACCGGTAAACTTCTGTGCTCCTGACTCCTGACTACGAGGACTACTGAGGGTGCTTGGAGATACTTTTCACAGCCCCCGCTTCGCGGGAGCCGTTCACAGGATATCGGTGCTGAACTCTTGACGCTGTGGGACTGCGAGGCCCAGCAGGCCATTTGCCGCACACCTGCAGCCTCTTCCCGCAGTGGCCACGCCCCCGCCTGCCTCTTTATAATTCCATCACTGTCCCGTGACGGGGACGCGCGCGGGCAGGCGCCGGGCTAAGCTCGGGCAAAGGGCGGGCCGTCTGAGGCCGTCCGAGGTCGGCCGTGGTCGGGTCGGGCCACCTTCCTTTCCATTGAAGTTTGGACCGAGGGAAGACATTTAATTTATTTATTTAAACCTGCTTTTATTGTTATAAGTGTCTCGATACCCTTATTTTTGTGTAGTTACTTGAGCCATAGTTTGGGTTTTTTCATTATTAATTATGTCGTTACGTTCAGGGAAAGAAAGAATTGTACAGGTTGCCACGAAGAGTGGGGTTGTATCTGGCACTCTTGACCACTTTTTTAAACGGGCAACGGGCATCTTAGAAAAGGAAATTACCACCAATTCAGAGTTGGAACACTCCCGGTTAGGACCTTCACTAGTTCTTGGCGTGGTCACTCCTCTGAGTATTGCCCTGGTGTTCGGACAAATTAGAATCAATAGGTCATATCTTCTTTGCTTGTCCTGCATATCATGCACCACGGAGAAAATGGCTAAAGCCAATCTGCACAAGGTTAAGAACAAGGGTGAGTGCAGAAGCCATATGGCTCCTGAGAACGAATACAACTGAGATTGTAACTATAGCTGAGGCAAAGTTTTTGGGTTGGTCCTGGCTCATTAGGACAAAGTACATACTTGGGAGCTGAGTACGTTCTACCCTTATTTAATTCTTAACCATAGTTTAAACGTCTGATTCTGTATATTTAATTCTGTTTTAAAATTAAGCATGATACACCAAAGCTATTGAGTAGACCATTTAGGTATGAGATAAACAACCCTCATTGAATATTAGTGTTTATTTTACTTGGGGTACCATGTTTTTACTCTTTTACTCTTTTTTAAGTACATTGCGATTTCAAGTAATTCCTTTTATATTGTATGTAGATGGTTTTACTCGTTGTCTTTTATGATGAAATATTTCGAATAAAGATGTATGAACTGAACTGAACTACTCCATCACAAAAGTGAAGGATATTCCATTTGCTGTATTACAACTTCCACAGGATATAATGGATTTGTAATTTGGCGGACGGAATATCTGTCATGTTTGTTACAGAGTAACCCTGCCTGCCAAGATCGTATTCAGGCACTAAGACATTGACACAGAGATTCTGATAATGAGATGAAGATATTGACAAAAGAACACTAACATGATGCCACATAGGCTTTTTGACATTAACACTGCAACATAGACACTGGTACATGGGGCAATAGGACAAGGGATCACCTTAATAGCCATTTAAAGTGGCATGGGGTCAGTGGTTTGGGGTCAGAGCTCAAAGTATTCATCTAGACCACTGACCGTGAATAGGGCTAGGAGACTGATGATAATGGACAAGTATCATTCGATAGACTGAACTCCTCATTTCCAGAGGCCCATAGCAAGAATGGACAGAGAATAAACCGGGCTCTGATGCATACGTTTGTATACATCGTGTACTCCTTTGACTGGTTCCATCATATGCAATTGATACATCATTTTTCTATGTTCTATCAAGCAATACAAACTGACCATGTATATAGAGCTTTCCAAACAGCACTTTGGCTTTGCTCAGGTCCACTAGACCAGCACCATTTTTATCCACACATGAAAGAATCTACATGCTTTACTTTTTAACACAAACGTGCAAGCAATATGTTCTAAATATATTATGGTAATGAAAAAATATAATCATTTAGTGAATCCGTAAATTCTAGAGCACAGCACCCTGCCTCCTGAAGACCTTGGTGCTCAAATCACACTGCACATGCCTTACAAAGACAAGCAGAAAAGGCTAAGGTTACTGTGTGCATCCTATTGAATCCTCTTCATTTCACTCTCATCCACCTACAGCTGCCATCAAAGTTCCACTAGTCTTAAGACACCACATCTTCTCTAGCTCCCAACAATAAATCCTGGGTTTTAGGCAGGGCACATGTTGAGGGTACATGCAGGTAGACGGCATCTACCCACTATTTTCACAGGGTGGATGCTGTCTAACATGCCAAGAGGATTGACCCCAGATAAATATATTGAACTTGTCCTGGTGTCATTATCATTCACCAGGACAATTTCAATAGCGCCTGCACGTTGTCTGCTTTTGTTCTGAGCAGCAACGTGCAGGCAGAGAAGGCGCTTATAAAATGCCAGTTCATCCATAACAAAAAGACAAAGTTAAGGGGCCATCAGGCTTCCTTTTGTTGTGGTATCCTCCAGGCCGTGAGCCATCGGGAACCTTACACCAAGATACAATGGAGGGTAAACAAAGGTTCACATCTTGTTTCTACTTCACAGTACTTAAGAGAGGCATGCTTTTGACTTTGTTCAGTCGTTGTATATATGATATGCATGCACTGTAAGGATGTAAGATGTGTTGGTATATCCCATTATTTTAAAAAATAACAATTTAAATACCACTATTTTATTTTATTTCTTTTATAGAGCTTTAGCACTACTTATCCAAATGCAGGGTGTCAGAGCCCTTTTCGTCACACGTGCACATTATATAAACAATAAATCATGTGTGCAAATCAATGCACAGGATGCATAAGACAGTAAGGAGCCACATGTCCTTCCTAGCTCACTATGGTATAGTAGAAGGACTACAACTTATGAACTGCAAGTAACAAAAGGAGCAGTAACCAACTTGAGATTTCGCTGGCACTTAAAGATCTCTGCAGCAGGTGCCTCAACCCCATAAGATATTTTAAAATACAGACTTTGCAACCAATTAAGCTTCACAGATTTGCTGCCACATTTCTCCTGGTTGCAAATTTATTTGTGGTAGGTTTAAAAAAATGGATATATAAGTTGAGACCCAAATTTAGCTTCGGGTTGAGTACATTTTTTTGGCACAACCCCAACACAAAATCTCATTTGTTAAATATTGCAATGCTCTCATATGTACTCATGACAGACCTGTAAACATATGTGTGGTCTTAAGGTCTGATGTCACTTCCTGGGTGGTCATGGGTTGTGATGCCACTTCCTGTGATACCACGTGCGATGGCACGCACCGTAATGTTACACACCGTGAAATCGCCTACCATGGTGCCACTTGCATAGTGTGCAACTTGGTTATTCCTCCCACTTGTTTTTCTTTTTACCTGTGCCCTGGTTTTAGGCCCAGACGTATAATGTGAAAAGCAAACATACATCCCCAGAATGCAGTGTATTGTGGTTGAAAGGGATCCGACAGACTGAAGGAGGAAGTCATAGAAGTGTTGTGCCACCCTTGGAGGCCCTGTACCTTCACATTCACACACTCAGCCATTGCAGGCTGCGTGTTTTGGTGCAGAACAAAGTGAAGAGTCGACATGGCACTCATCGCTGTGTGCCATGCCTACAACCTACTGCCCTAGCATAGATCAGCCACCACTCTAGCTGGGTGCACTATACCAGTGGTGAGGGTGCGGGTGCGTGAGCCCTGTACCCCTACAGTGTCTAGACCAATTCTTAGACACTGTAAGTGCAGTAATGTAATTAAGAGTATATGTGGCATGGATCTCAAGACTTGCTTAATTACAAAGTTTTACAGTAAGATCTTAGCGAGATTTAGAAACCACTCTCCTCTGTGCCCTCCACATTTTTACACCAATCCTAATTCAGATGTAAGTATGACTTTTACTGGAGATTATGGGCGGATTAGAAATACAAACATAGTGGAAAAACTCTTAAGATTTAAATTTTTTAAGTGTCATTTTCCCTGTGCGAACGTAATGTAATTGTTCTCGAAAAGTGCCCAGGAGGATGTAAAAGCGCGTGAAAACTGTTACACAAATGCCAGTTTCTGCAGTTATTCCTCTTTCTGATCACTTCAGTTCGGAAAATGATAGGAAGTTCACCCAATGAAAACACCAAACCCCACCATTTTACTGGCAAACATGTAATGAGTCTCTGTTTGTGTATTTACATACCATAATGCTGTCAAAGGCTTTTGTGGATTCTAGGTAACAATGTGAAAGTTAGTAGCAAGAATGTAGGTCAGGTGCTGGAGCAGGAGCACAGGCCTGGTTGTTCTCCAAGTTGAACACCCTGGTTTTAGAATTTGGGTCTGTAGTTGGCAGAGGTATGCACCCTGTCCTAGTAGGGACCACAATCCTGGCGAGGGTAAGTTAGTTACACACAATAAATTAACCTGTGCTCACCCTATGGTAACTTGACGCAGAGCAGGCAGGCTTAACTTAGGAGGCAATGTTTAAAGTATTTGGGCAACACAATAAATAGTAGCACAATGAAAATAACACAAAAAGACTCCACACAATGGTAGAGACATAGATAGGATTTTTATAAATAAAACAAGACCAAAACAACAAGAATCCGTTCAGTCGTAGGCGAGATATGATTTTTTAAATGTTAAATGTAAAAATTGCATTTAGAAACAATAAGCACCTGTCATGTAGTTCCCACGAATCCATAGGATCTGAATGTTTGTGGACAACATAAACTTTGGGTGTGGTGTCTACAATGATTCCATGCTCCCCATAGTGTATGTTGGCCTAGAGACCAGCTAGCTCACTGTGCCACCATAACCCCCTCCCCAACCCAAACAAGGAACAAATGGTTTCTGGCAACCACTGAAATTGACAACCCTGACCCTCAAGAATCATGGTAACAGATCTAGAACCTTTTAATCAGTCACGTGTGCACTGCTGTTCTCAGAGAAAGATACAGAGAATACACAATGGGACATATTCAATATATTTATTGAACCAACATTATTCTTGTATAGAATACATGTGCTGAAATAATCAGTAGACAGAACTAGATGAAAGTGATTACAAGCACCAAGAGAGTAAATATGAGACACAGCTCCACCATGGTGCTAACACAATCTATATATGCAGGCATATAATACAAGGTAGCAATCACCATACTTCTATTATGCAATCCCTACTCTGTGTATGTCTAGAGTATATGTAGGTGTAAAGCCAAGAATCCTCCCACGGGATAATCCAATCCCATTACCTGGTGGGAAAGAATGTAGGCGCTTTCCTGGTCATGAATTGGACACCCCTCATGGAAATGTCAGACTGATGCTTGGCAATCCCTCGGCATTCAGGACCTTTCGATGTCAGCAGAAGTTTCTCCTCTGCCAACCCCTGTAAATGCTTCTTAATTTATAATAAAAAAGCATCCTTGTGATGTATACACAGATTAGCATTGTTATGGATATGCAGATAGCCATGGCATCCAATGGATAAAGATAGAATGACATTTGTACATTTTGCGTAAAAGGCCTTGTACTCAGTGTTCTAGGCATCATGATAATATTGCGCAAAGCCACATGTATAAGCAAAGAGATTTCAGTGAAACAAATCCAACATTGTCGCACACGCGAATATGTGCAAAAGGTCACAGCAATAATGTTATCTTGCAGGAAGAGGACAATGTAAGAAAATGTGCAGCGTTGCTACATGGGCCTAAATCAGGCACATAACACACCTATAGGGGTTATATAGTCGAGGTGGACTAGGGCAAAGTCATGAGTTCAGACCGGCCATGATGGAGCACAAGCCTGATACAGGTTGCACTAAAGGCTGCTGAATAAAGTGCCTTGATCCTGGTTGCAACTGCAAGAAGCGGAGTTCAACCGAGTGATGCTTTGGTGTTGATCCTGCAGTTGAGGTGTTGATGAGTCGATTTTCTTCACACAGTGGTGTCGGTGGGTTGGTTCAGATGTGTTGGTTCTCTAAGGGGATGCTCTGGTTTTGAGTATGATGAGAAGATTCTGCTTCCGCAACAGCAACAATGCGTTGGTTCTGCTGCACAGAGATAGGAGATGCGTCGGGTCGACTGGAGTAAGCATTTGGGTATACTTCCAATGGACCAGGCACAAGAGCAAGTGATGAGACTTTGATATTCCTGAGTCTCAGAAACAGGAGGCAACTAGAAAGCCCTTGGAGTGGACTCTGGGTTCAAGGTAGAGTCAAGCTCTTCATCAGCAGGGTCAGAGGGCAGCAGGCAGCAGGGCAGCACAGCAGAAAAGCAGTTCTTCCAGTGCAGCAGTCCAGCAGAGTGACAGTCCGTGGAAGCAACTCAAAAGCACTTCTGACAGAGTTTCTTTACAGGTCCAGAGGTGTCTGCTTTGGTGGGGTCAGAAACCCAGTACATATACCCAGATGTGCCTTTGAAGTGGGGGTGACTTCAAAGAAGGGCATTTGAAGTACATAGAGGTACTTCAAAGTCCTGGCTCCAGACTCACGACAGGGGTGTAATTAGCTCTTTGCATGGGGACAGGACACTGCCTTTTCAGGTATGAGCATCAGCTCCTCCCTGCGAGTCTGCCCAAGATGAGCCATCAGAATGCAAATGTGCACTCAGACACACCTAAACTTTCTTTGTGTGTGGCTGTCTAGAGGGAATGAACAAAATCAAGTTGTCACCTCCACAGACGTGCTGTGGAGACAGGCTGCAGGCACACAGAGCGTTAAGAGCAGAGTAATTCCAACTTTCTAAAAGTGGTATTTCTAAACTAATAATGTTAAATCCAACTTTGCCAGTAAAACATATTTAATATTACCTTTCCAATGCTATAAAGCATGACAGGTATACTCCTTCTTTATCAGGAATTATAGCTTAAAAGTGTAATAAGGAATGTCCAATGTTAACCTATGAGAGGAATAGACCTTACAGCAGTGAAAAACAAATGTGGGTGCTTTTCACTACCAGGAAATGCAAAATTTAAAAGTACATGTCATACCTTTCATTCATGCAGCACGCTGCCCTATTGGCTAGCCTTTCTTAGTGATGACTTATGTGTAATAAAAAGGGGAGTTTAAGGATTGGCAAATGATTTTAGATGCCACGTCTACATGCCCACTGCACACACAAGCTCTGCAATAGCAGGCCTGAGACATGTTAAAAGGGCTACTTGAGTTGATGGCACAATAAGTGCTGCAGTCCCACTAGTAAAACACACAAGATGGTGGGCAGAATGTTGCACAATGGCAAAACATTCACCCCCAGTCACAGATCTGGGTTTAATCCATCGTTATTTTGCTCACCAAGCCACCCCAGCTCAGACATGGCCATGCAAATCAGTCTTGGCCCTGTGCCTCATGGGAACAGGCCAGCCCGAACTGCCAAGCCATGTCTTCCCTGGACCAGAATCAAGCATCCTAGCAACGGTTTCTGGCTATCAGCCATCTCCAGCCAGGATAGCTTGACTCCAGTGGCTTAGTGAGCACGGTACCCACGTCTGGGTATACCCTTCCCACATAGGGTGAACAGCAAAACACACAAGATGATGGACAGAATGTTGCGCAAAAACATTCACCCCCAGTCACAGATCTGGGTTTAATCCATTGTTATTTTGCTCACCAAGCCACCCCAGTTCAGACATGGCCATATGCAAATCAGTCTTGGCCCTGTGCATCATGGAAACAGTCCAGCCTGAACTGCCAAGCCATGTCTTCCCTGGACCGGAATCAAACATCCTAGGACCGGTTTCTGGCTGTCAGCCATCTTCAGCCAGGATAGCTTGACTCCAGTGGCTTAGAGAGCACTGGACCCACGTCTGGGCATACCCTTCTCACATAGGGTGAACACCAAAACACACAAGATGATAGACAGAATGTTGCACAATGGCAAAACAATCACTCTCTGTCACAGATATGGGTTTAATACATCGTTATTTTGCTCACCAAGCCACCCCAGTTCAGACATGGCCATATGTAAATCAGTATTGGCCCTGTGCCTCATGGGAACAGTCCAGCCCGAACTGCCAAGCCATGTCTTCCCTGGACCGGAATCAAGCATTCTAGGACCGGTTTCTGGCTATCAGCCGGCTTCAGCCAGGTAGCTTGACTCCAGTGGCCTGGTGAGAACGGGACCCACGTCTGGGCATACCCTTTCCACATAAGGTGAACAGCAAAACACATAAGATGATGGACAGAATGTTGCACAATGGCAAAACGTTCACCCCCAGTCACAGATCTGGGTTTAATCCATCGTTATTTTGCTCGCCATACCGCCCCAGTTCAGACATGGCCATGTGCAATTCAGTCTTGGCCCTGTGCCTCATGGGAACAGTCAAGCCCGAACATACAAGTCATGTTTTCCCTGGACCGGAATGAAGCATCCTAGGACTGGTTTCTGGCTATCAGCCATCTTCAGCCAGGATAGCTTGACTCCAGTGGCTTAGTGAGCACGGGACCCACGTCTGGGCATACCCTTCCCACATAGGGTGAACAGCAAAACACACAAGATGATAGACAGAATGTTGCACAATGGCAAAACATTCACTCTCTGTCACAGATATGGGTTTAATACATCGTTATTTTGCTCACCAAGCCACCCCAGTTCAGACATGGCCATATGTAAATCAGTATTGGCCCTGTGCCTCATGGGAACAGTCCAGCCCGAACTGCCAAGCCATGTCTTCCCTGGACCGGAATCAAGCATTCTAGGACCGGTTTCTGGCTATCAGCCGGCTTCAGCCAGGTAGCTTGACTCCAGTGGCCTGGTGAGAACGGGACCCACGTCTGGGCATACCCTTTCCACATAAGGTGAACAGCAAAACACATAAGATGATGGACAGAATGTTGCACAATGGCAAAACGTTCACCCCCAGTCACAGATCTGGGTTTAATCCATCGTTATTTTGCTCGCCATACCACCCCAGTTCAGACATGGCCATATGCAATTCATTCTTGGCCCTGTGCCTCATGGGAACAGTCAAGACCAAACATACAAGTCATGTTTTCCCTGGACCGGAATGAAGCATCCTAGGACTGGTTTCTGGCTATCAGCCATCTTCAGCCAGGATAGCTTGACTCCAGTGGCTTAGTGAGCACGGGACCCACGTCTGGGCATACCCTTCCCACATAGGGTGAACAGCAAAACACACAAGATGATGGACAGAATATTGCACAATGGCAAAACATTCACCCCCAGTCACAGATCAGGGTTTAATCCATCATTATTTTGCTCACCAAGCCCCCCCAGTTCAGACATAGCCATATGCAATTCAGTCTTGGCCCTGTGCCTCATGGGAACAGTCCAGCCAGAACTACCAAGCCATGTCTTCCCTGGACCGGAATCAAGCATCCTAGGACCGGTGTCTAGCTATCAGCCGTCTTCAGCAAGGATAGCTTGACTCCAGTGGCATAGTGAGCATGGGACTCATGTCTGGGCATACCCTTCCTTTTGCAGCAGTCCCACTAGTAGCATTTTACATGCCTGGGGCTCATGTAGGGCACTTTACTAGGGGCTTATAAGTAAATTAAATATGCCAAATGGGTATGAGCCAATGTTACCATGTTTAGAGAAGAGAGCACGTGCACGTTAGCAGTCATGAAGTGCACAGAGTCCTAAAGCCAACAGAAACGATTGTTTGCCATTTTGCAACACCAGCTCTTAAACCTCTAGCAGAAGTTGAGGAGTGGAGTGGCAGGCCTAATGTGTAAAGGGAATTAATTCTACCTGCCAGACCTCAGTGGCGTCCTTGCAGAGCCATCTAATGTTAAGTAACATGCTGGACGATGAAAAGGGAAGTGTGTATGAAGGATGGCATGAGGGATGGTCAAAGAGAAGTGGCAGTAAGCACATGAGAAAGCTCCTGCCTTGCGATGTGGTGTGCCACGGGGGGAAGCACCAGTAGCGGCATTCAGTGTAGAGCATTAACAGGTCAGCAGAAGTGTAGCGTTGGTGGTCGGATGGTCCATGAAGCGTGGCTCTGGGAGCTGCCCAGGTATGGACAGGTGTGGAAGGGCTTGCCTTTGGCGCACTAGTGGTGTAGTCACACAGTGGGTGCCATTACGTAGATCCTAGGAGGGGAGGGGTGTGGGGGGCAGGAAAGCAGTGGGAGAAGGCATGCAGGAGAACTAGGTGTGTAACAAAGAGGGAGGTGAGAAGAGCATGGGAGAGGGGGTCAGAGGGAGGCTGAGAATCGAGGGCAGAAGCAGGGGAGCACAATTGTGGACTAAAAAGACTTGACAAAGGAAAACATGCACAAAAATGAGCACAGAAAACAAGCAAGCACAAAGGACTAAAGCACAATTGACAAAACAGGCACTGAGGATAAACAAGTACAGAACACTAAGGTACAAAAAACTGGCACAATCTCAAGACAAAATAATTGGACAGAGCAGCAAAGGAGGCACACATGATAACGTGCACAGAGCACCAGCACATAGAAAGACAGGTACAAAAAGCTACACACAAGAGAGAGAGCACAGGAAGAAGCGAGAGTGTGAGGGAGTGAAGCAGACGGAGAGGAGGTGCACAGAGCCTCAAGGCAAGACGCCGAGCTCAGAAGGGCCCCATATCAGTTGGAGGGCCAGTCCAAGGTAAGTGGGAGCTGGGGCCTAGGCACTTGCTCCAAATGTTCAACCCCCTTACTTTCAACAAATAGTTACAGAGGGTTCTAAGACACCTTCACACAATCATGCATAGTGCATAGGTTCCAATGCAAGTCACATGACACTGCTCATGTAGGCCAATGCCTTTTTAAGTTTGCACATTTACCTTCATATTGTAAGACCAATCAAGCCTATATACCTATTTTTATGCAGTCACACACCCACCTCTAAAGGCACTTGAGGCAGAATGTTTCTATTGTGAGAGGCAGAAGTTTCTTCTAAGCTCCCTATGCAGCCTTCAGCCCTTTTTCCAATGGTTTAGGTTCTTCATTCTCATATCGATCTCTTCAAAAAGGTGCTGGGGTGTATCTGGGCCCTGTCATCCACTTTCAGTTGATCCACACTGTAAGTGTGCATCGTGTGCAGCATGCTTGTCTCATTTTTATTGCCGCTGGATGTGACACAACGAAGTAGGAATGCGAGCGCAGAAGCTGAAAAGGTTACCATACAGCATCAGGTCAGGCTCTTTTTAGCCCCATTTTTAGGCATCCCAAGGGTAGTGGGATCAGACGCCCTCTCAGAGAGTCTGCATAGTTTCCATATGCTTAAATTGCTGCAAAAACAATGTAGGAGCCAGCAGCACAGCTTACTGCAAATTGCTTTCCTTATGCTTTTTACCTGATCCCCAGTACATAGCATAAAGTCACAGTTACAAGAGGGTTTGAGGGGTATAAGAGGCAAAGGAAAAGTGTTGAGGAGCCGGAATAGCAAGAATAGAGACACATGCTGTAAAAGAGAAGTGAAAAATAATGTTTCAGAAATGGGAAGTGACATCGACAGAGGGAGAGAGAGAACATTGTGAGGAACGGAAAGATGGCGATGGAAGGGAGGTGAAAGGAAGGTAGGACAAAGGTATAGGGAGGATATTAGACCTGGAGTCTTTTGGATTGGTGTCCCCTGCCTGTCTTTTTGCTTCTGACCTCCTGTTTTTGACTGTGTGCTGAATGTCGGTGTTTCTGGCTTTAGGACTCTGGGCACTTTACCACTACTGGCCATAGCTAAAGTGCAAGTGCTCTATGTTTAAAATGTAATGGTATTTGGTTTCTTCATGATTGGCCTATTTGATTCATTAGTAAGTCTCTAGTACAGTGCACCGGGTGTGTCCAAAGCATATAAATCAAATGCTATTAGTAGGCCTGCAGCACTGATTGTGCTACCCACATGAGTAGCCCTGCAAACATGTCTCAGGCCTGCCACAGCAGAGCATGTGTGTGCAGTATTAACCAACCCACTTGCAAGGCCCAAACCTTGCCTTTTATTATATGTAAGGTGCCTCTAGGGTAGGCCCTAGTTAGCCCCATGGACAGGGAGCAGTGTAGTTAAAAGGCAGGGCATATGTTTTACATGTCCTAGTACTGAAAAGCTGCTGAATTTGTTTTTCACTAGGCAAACACGAGGAGATGATGGACAAAGTGCTAAAATGTTTCAGACACTCACCCTCAGGCACAGATCTGGGTTGAATCCATCATCGTTCTTTAGCTCAATTGGCCACCTCAGTTCAGACCCAGCTATATGCAAACCAGTCTTGACCCTCTGCCGCAAGGGAACAGTCCAGACCGAACTGCCAAGCCATTTCTTCCCTGAACCAGAAACAAGTATCCTGGGATCAATTTCGTGGTAACACCCCTCACCAGCCAGGATAGCTTGAATCCAGTGGCAAAGTGAGCAAGGGACTCCCATCTGGGCATTCCCTTCCAACTAAGAGCGAACAAGGCAAACACAATGTTAGAAATGGGATTTCTGGTTGGTTAGGGCAACCGCCTAAGCCAGGCAGACACCCCCACTCTAGTCATGGCAAAGGAGTTACATGCTGAAGATAACCCCTGCTCACCCCGTTGATAGCTTGCACGAGCAGTCAGGTTTATCCCAGAGGCAATGTGTGAAGCGTTTGTGCAACACACACACACAGCAGCAACACACTAGGCACACCACAAAAGAAACTCCACACAAGGTTATATAAAAAAACTAATCTTTGTATTATCATTAACACATTAGAATCATAATCACACAATATACACTGAGCCAACTGGCACTAGGAAATATTCACAGGGGATTATATACAGGACAGGGCCAATCGGGCCACTCTCAGAACCATCAGAACAGCTAAGTAAATATAAAACACCACCAGTAGCTACTGGTACAATAATGACCTTAGCATTATCACATCTGCATTAGCCACCATCCTAAAATATTATAACATGGCATTAGGCATAAACACATTAGGCATAAACCTCATTAGCATAAATACATTATTCATTAGGCCTCACCAGCATTAATACATTATGCAATCACCTCATAAGCATAAACACATTACACATTAGGTATCACATTAGGGCCTTGTGCCCTACCAATGTAGAACTGACCCCAGGCCAACTGGCCCTTTCTAGGGGCTCAAATGCCCTCTGTCCCAAATGTCAGGGCTTACTTCTGGACTATCCAACTCGCCCTCTGGCTGGCAATGCAGCGAAGATACTGCGCAGATGGGCTGAGGCATGGGGTGCAACTCACCCCTTCCTTAGCAAGTAAAGATCTGCCCCCTCCTTGCAGCCGCCGCCTTCTGAGCCCCACTGGGACTCCTAAGCATACGTGCCCCACGGTGCAGCTGCCCGCGCTCTCGCGGACCAACTGTGATAATGCGGCCTGGCACTACTTTGCCACTCTGGTCCCACTCAGGGGATCAGAACTCAGAAATGCCCCCTTCAACAAATGATATATGTGTAGCAGTTATTCTGTCGGGGTGTGACAATTCTTTTGTTTAGTATAGCTAATATAGCATAAATGTATCATTCAAGACCATTACAGGCTTAATGCAACATTCAACAAACAAATGGTTCAACTGAATTTTTCAGAAACAAAATAAGGATACTAACGGAATCGGAACGTCTCGTCTCAACCTCACGATCGCTCACAGGCGGCGTGGTAAAATAACCTTTTTTTGGGCACAACCGGATGGTGGAGCTCCCTTGAATATGTAGCATTCCTCAAGACTGCAACCTGACAGTGTAGGTCTACCACTACTTTGAGTTTTGAAGGGTTTCCAGATCCATTAGAATCCCTTTTTTCATTCATTGCTTGCGGCTGTCAACAATTGCTTCCCCACCCCCTGTCCTGATGAAGATCCGCCTCTGACGCTTAATTAGCTGCACGTCCACCCAGGGTCGAAACGTCGACGTTGCAGTCATGCTAGTCCATATAACTTCCATGACCCCACTTGGAAGTCACATTGGGTCTAGGAACTATGCGAAAAAAAGGACAGTTCAACTAAACTGTTATTTGTCTGAATGTTATGTGTATAGCACTTTTTCTCACCAATCACCACAAGTCACTTTGTCTGCACTTTATTCATGTTATCGCCGGACATTTTATTTCCCTATGGACAGCCATATGAATTAACCTGTAAATATTATAATCATCTAATACAATTGTCATTGTTGAAAAACGAACTTTCCTGTTTGTGGTGTGTCCTATTTATCCTTATTTTGTTCAGTTGAACCATTTGTTTGTTGAATGTTGTATTAAGCCAGTAATGGTCTTGAATGATAAGTTTATGCTATATTAGCTATGCTAAACAAAAGGACACATGGTTACCTCATTATCTTTAATGGCCCTTCAACAAATGAGGCCTACCAACGGGCCCAACAAGGAACTGGCACTCTTTGTGCCTGGGGAGCCCAGTTCGGGGACTCCTACAAAGATGGCCCCAATGTTGCAGCGGATTGCCCTACTGCGAGGACACTGAAGGACACGGGCACAGTCACCACGGTGCCCCGCGAACACTGAAAATGTGCCCGTTCCGCCAACCCTCTCACCGGGGCTTCTGGCAGACTCCTCCGGGTTTTCTCCGGTCTTCCTGCGGGGGTTTCTCTTTTCTCCTGAATCAGGCTCTGCTCACAGGAACGCTCTCTCGCTGGCAGGGTGAGCTCCCACGGTCAGGGTGGGAGCCTGCGAGGCTCCGATCAAGCCCCTCCTCACATCATGCTCCTTTCTGGCCCACCCACAACCAGGCAGAGGCCTGACTTCCGGGCCGCAGTAGTGCCTGTTTTCTTCCCGGTAAAGTGCGGGGTGGGTTCTCGCCGTACAGCACGCCACAACAGGGGGTGGGCACATGCTAAACAGCATAAATGCAGGGTGGGCACCCGCCGAACTTTCTGACAAAATGCTGGGTAGGCACCCGCTGACGAGGCAAGAAAAAGTGGCATAAACGCAGGGTAGGCTCCTGCTAGACCCCCGAAAGCACTAGCATAAGGCAGGATGGGCTCACCCCAAACAGCACAAAACCTGGGGTGGGCTCCCGCCTTGAAGCACACGATGCGGGGGAATCCCTACGCCGGGGGATCACTCTGGATGGTGTGCAGCGCAGTACTGCAAAGCAAAGAGGCTCCTATTTCCCTGGCGTGGCTGAAGTCCGTCCTCTTGGGGGATTTCAGCAACAAAACAATATAGCGCTCACAAGGCGCTAAGTCCTGCAGAGTTCAAGGGGGCAAAGCTGGGCCCAGGCATGCCAGCACACATGGACCTCCATCAGGGATGGAGTCCCTCATGGCGCTTCCTCCTGGTGCCCAGCAGCAGCAACAGGCAACCCAAGTCACATGAACTGCTCAACAAACATGAGGTCACAGCCCCTACATTTATATCCACATTTCCTTTGTTCTACTCTGGCACAGGGCTGGGGAAACAAGTTGCAACTGATTCTGGGTGGTGTGGAGCACTTCGCTTACAGGGCTCCCAACCTCCTTTGTCAGGTTGGGGCTCTGTCATCAGACACACCAGAGGGAGGCGGAGCCAGCATTCACCGAGGCAGGAACAATCCCATTGAGGGTCAGGGGACTACTCCTCCCACTACTCCAAATTCAGATGCCCTATTCAGCCTAGTGCTGACTCACCCTGCCCCTCCTGGAGCCACACACACCTCACCAGCCTCTGTCACTCAAAAGGCAGACAGGCAATTCACATCCGGCAGGCAGACACATAGCACACAGAAATGCCACCTTCTAACAGTGGCATTTCGAAAATAGTTTGAATAAGTCTGCACACACCATTGCACAGCATTTATTATCACTACTCCAAAAATTCCAAACTTGACCACGCTGCTCCTCTTATATCAGGAATTACCACTGAAACACTTATCAGGGAATCCCCAATGCATACCTATGGGAGGGCAGCCCCACAGTAGTGAGAAACCAAAATGGCTGTTTGTCACTACCAGGACATGTCACACACTTAAGGTACATGTCCTATCTTTTACATACAATGCACCCTACTCATAGGGCTAGCTAGGGCCTACCTTAGGGGTGACTGACATGCAGTAAAAGGTGGGTCAGAGACATCGCACACACTATAGGTGCCACGTCACAGCGACAGTAACACTGCGCACACATGCCTTGCAATGGCAAAGGCCTGAGATAGGTTTGAAAGGCTACTTTGGTGGGTGGCACAATCAGCGCTGCAAGCCCACCAGTAGCATTTGATTTACCAACCCTGGGCATATGAGATACCACTTTACAAGGGACTGACAGGTAAATTAAATAGGCAAAACAGTTGTAGACCAATCTTATAATATTTATCACAGAGAGCATACGCACTTTCCACTGGACAGCAGTGCTAACGTGCCCAGAGTCCTAAAAGCACCAACACCATGTCAGAAAAAAGGCTAGGAGAAAGGCAAAAAGTTTAGGGATGACCCTGCAAAAAGGGCCAAGTCCAACACACAAGGAGATGAAGGACGGAGCGCTGAAACTTTTCATACACTCAACCCCAGTCACAGATCTGGGTCGAATCCATCATCACTCTTTAGCTAATTTCGCCACCTCAGTTCAGACCCAGCTATATGCAAATCAGTTTTGACCCTGTGCCTCATGGCAACAGTCCAGCCCGAACTGCCAAGCCAGGTCTTCCCTGAACCGGAAACAGGCAACCTGGTACCTGTTTCGGGGCAACACCCCTCATCTGCCAGGCTAGGTAGAATGCAGTGGCAAAGTGAGCAAGGAACCCACGTCTGGGCATACCCTGCCAACTAAGGGCGAACAAAGCAATCACAAGGAAATGATGGACGGAGCGCTGAAAATTTTCAGGCACTCAGACCCAGTCACAAATCTGGGCTGAATCCATCATCCTTCTTTAGCTCACTTCGCCACCTCAGTTCAGATCCAGCTTTGTGCAAATCAGTCTTTACCCTGTGCCTCATGGGAAGATTCCAGCCCAAACTGCCAAGCCAGGTTTTCCCCTCATGGAAACAGTCCAGCCCTACTGCCAAGCCAGGTCTTCCCTGAACCGGAAACCAGCATTCTTGGACCGGTTTCAGGGCAGCCAGGCTAACTTGAATCCAGTGGCAAAGTGAGCAAGGGACCCACGTCTGGGCATACCCTGCCAACTAAGGGTAAACAAAGCAAACACAAGGAGATGATAGATGGAGCACTGAAACTTTTCAGACACTCACCCCCAGTCACAAATCTGGGTTGAATCCATCACCGTTCTTTAGCTCACTTCGCCACCTCAGTTCAGACCCAGCTATTTGAAAATCAGTCTTGACCCCGTGCCTCATGGGAACAGTCCAGCCCGAATTGCCAAGCCAGGTCTTCCCTGAACCTGAAACAAGCATCCTGGGACTGGTTTCGGGGTAATCTCCCGCATCAGCCAGGCTAGCTTGAATCTAGTGACAAAGTGAGCAAGGGACCTACATCTAGGATTACCCTGCTAACTAAGAGCGAAAAAAGCAAACACAAGGAGATGATGGACGAAGGGGCAGAAGCTTTTCAGACACTCACCACCATTCACAGATCACTACAGCAAGGCTTACCTCTCCCCTAGGTGAACATTTGAGCTGCCTTGTAACATCTTATAAGTGCATCTTTCAATTGGGAGGAGAGAGAAAATTGGAGTTTGGTGTCTCTGGACTCAAAATTTGAAAACAAATCTTTTAGTGAAGTTGGTTTTTAAATGGCAGGTCAGAAAATGCCACTTTCAAAAAATTGCCTTTTTCCTACATAACCATTCTATGCCTCTCCCTTTCCCTAGATTACAAATATGGGTTGGATGACAGTTGGGCTTTATGTATTCACTCACAGTCACAGTCACACACAAAGGGAGCTGAGGTGTGTCCTGCATATCCTGATGGCCCATCACCAGGCTGATGAGACTTCCTGGGCTAGATTGATGGGAGAAGCTGACTCTTGCACCTGAATAGGGCCGTACCTGTCTCCACACAAATAAGTCTCTACCTCCTGTGGTGTGTCTAGAGCCAGGGCAAGGATGGGCAGGGTACTGTGCACTACAAAGAACTTTGCTCTTTGTTTGGCGTTGTTGGCCTGCTGTCTGCTGCTTCTGTCCTGGGAGTGACAGGACTGGACTTTTACCTCTACATCCTGCTTTCGATAGTTTCTCCGAGGGCTCTTGTTGAGCTTGCCTCCTGTTGAAAGTCTCAGGGCCATCAAAGACTTTAACTGTAGCACCTGGGTTCCTCTGAGGAGAGCCCTACTTGCCAAATGTTGTCAAATACGGTTCCTGGGCCCTTGGAAGTGACTTTCAATGCTACCAGAAGAACCCAACGACGAGCGACTTCAGAGCTGGCACCTGTCTGCAACTTTGATGCTGTGCCTCTGCCTGCACCAAAGCCCTGGTCCCACCTGGATGCAATAACGAAAAAGTATAAAGCAGGCTCCGATGATACTGCAGCACCTACGAAGAACTGCAACTGTGGGAGTGATGTCTGTGAGCACTGCTCAGACTCTAACATTGCAGCAGTGGCCCAGTGGTTCGACATCAACAATGCGGAATCAAAGCCTCGCGGTTTGGCCTGCAACGTCTCATTGATGCCGTCCAGCAGTAAGGAACTGAGGGACTTCTTGGCAAAGCTGCATCACTTCCCGTGCACCAACAATGTCCCTGGGTGTCAGCAATTCTATGACTCTGCACCAATGGCAGGAACTGATACCTCACTTCCTTCAGTGATGCCTCAAATCCTTCGTGCAATGGACTGTCCTCGAATGCCAACATGCCAATGACCTGCATAGCAGTAAGGAACCGATGTAGCAATTGCCCTACCAACGCTTCACCTCTCCAGCATCTTGCATCATCATCGTCTTTCATTTCCGATGCCAGCAAGGTACTGTACCTTGGTCTGCAAGACTCCTCCTGACACTGTCCCTTGCATTATGGAGGTCAAACTGGCTTCGTGAAGTCGTCACCACCAAGTGTGACTAGATAGCTCGGATGGAGCTATTGTTTTCTAAATGCTAGACTTGATTAAATATTTGTAAATTCATATCTTGACTTGTGTATGTTGGCTTTTTGTAGTTTTGGTCTGGTTTTACGCAGATAAATATTGGCTATTTTTCAGTGTGGAGTACTTTTGTGGTGTATTCACTGTTTGTGTGTGTGTGTCTGTATGTATGTGCGTGTGTGTGTGCGTGTGTGTGTTTGTAAATACTTTACGCAATGCCTCTTGGGATAAGCCTGACTGTTCTTATCAAGCTATCAAGGGGGTGATAATGGTTATTCTTAGTGTGTAACTTAACTAATCCTGACCAGGGTGAGGGCCCCTATTTGGACAGGGTGAAAATCACTACCAGCTAGATACCCCATTTCTAACAGCAGGGGAAAAGGGCAAAAACTGAAAGAAATATGGTGAGGAAAAATGAATGAGGCAGATCGGAAATGAGGGTACGTGTGTAAAAAATAACTGAGTGAGGGTTGGAAACCTCCATTGAATATTTTCTTGCATAACCCTTAGGGCTGTCTGTAAAAACAGGGGGCCTCATTTATAAGGCCTTGCGTCAGTTTTGCGCTTCCGATGCGTCACTTTTTGTGACGCATCGGCGGCGTAAAACATGCCTCCTGTTGCGCACTATTTACAAAGTGACGCATCTAAGCAGATGCGTCACTTTGTAAACCCCTGCGCTACATTATACCTGCGCCAGGTATAATGTATGCAGAGGGGGGGTTCCCCCGTATAAAGCCTCGTAATAGTGACGGAGTGAAATCTATGAGATATCACTGCGTCACTTTTAGGACGCTGTTGCATCAAAATCTTGCGCCTGCCTCACAGCAGGCGTAAGACTGACGCAAGCCCTTTCACATGTGGCTTTCCCCATGTGAAAGGACGCATTGCTGGAGTTGCGTCACTTTTGTGACACACTCCAGCAATGCGTCACTTTTGCGCTTAGAGATACGTCAGAAATACTGACATATATGTAAGTTCTTGCGCGATGATGCGTCATACTGTAAATATGACGCATCATTGGTGTCGCAAGGAGGGCGCAGTGAAAAGTGACGCATCGCTGTTTTCACGCAGCGATGCGTCACTTTTCATAAATGAGGCCAAGGGTATTTTTGCAGTGGTTTGTTCATATTTTACTGTAAGAATTACTATTTGTGTCTTGTGGTTTTTGCGAATATCCACCGAACTCCCCCAGTAATAATCTGCTTGTTTGTCACTCTTATTCGCTCACTGCAATTCAAGTCACCAATATAAGCTCTACCAGTTTGAAAAATCACCAGCCGCCACTGTGAGAAGCAGGAAATATAACTTGTAGTGGGAAGTAAAACGGATAAGTGCAGCCAAGTAAAGCTGCAGGAAAGTGAAAAGAAGAATAGAATACGCAGGCCAAAAACAGTAAACCTAGAAATGTTTTGAGATAGAAATCAGTTGCTTCCTAGGGTTTTGCTGTTTTTATGACTCACAAATTACAAACCCATGTATACTTTAAAAGCAATATATGAAGCCTTGTTTTGGAGTGAATGTTAAGTCAAGGAGTAGTAACCTAGGGACATATGAATAAAAAATGAGTTTTGCGATTCTCAAATTACGATTTTTAACGAATCGCAATTAGTGAATCGCAAAATGCAATGTATGTAGGATTTGCTAAAAATGTTGCGAATACTGCATATTCCTTATTTGCGAGACGGAAACTGAGATTCGCAACTAAGGAATACCTTCCCATTCATTCATATGGGCTAGGAGGCCCATAGGAATGAATAGGTAGACATTCTCAATTTGTGATTACCAATTAGAGAATCGCAAATTGAGAATGCAATTTCAAGGTTGCAAGGGTGCCAAAAGGACACCCTGTTGCACCCCTGAAATATGCATGTGTGCACATTTTGCACACATACATGCCCTAAGGGCATGTATGTGCGACATATGGAACTCTTACAAAGTACTTTTTTAAATAAAATCGCAAATTGCCACCAACTCGAAGTTGGTGGTAATTTGCAATTGCTTTAGGCCAAATAGCAAATTTTTGGTGGTTCCAGAATTGCATTTAAGGAATCGCAATTTGCAATTCCTTAATTGCATTCGCAAAATAGAGAATAGCAAATTTAGAAATTCTCTATTTTGCGATGGCCTTTTGGGATGATACATCCCAAAAGGCTTTTTCCAATTCGCAAACAGGCCGATTCTGAGAATCTGCCCGTTGCAAACGGGAAAAAGGCTTGATACATATGGCCCCTAATGTTGTAATAATACAACCACATAATATTGGGACAGAATTGAGAGTTTTTGGTTGAAAAAATGAAAAATAACTTGGGTAGCAATGTTACAGCATATTTTCCAGTTTTATTTTGTCATTGTTACCAGCGGCCTTTTGCTGACTAAAACCCTTTATAAATTTTCTCTGATGCCACTCAATATTATCGCCATATCACTCAGTCGGGGTTCCTGCAGGTAAGTGCGGTGGTGCAAGGCGTGGAGAAAGCCTACAGATGATGGAATAAGAAAAATAAAATAAATAAATACTATTCCGTCGTCTGCCGACAAACTCACCTCGCTTACCTGCAGGAGCTGCAACTGATATTACTACTGTATTACAGTAACCCTCAAAATCTGCTTGAAAGGGGCCATCACTTGAATGATGACACAATAGGTTTTACAACCTAAGCAGGAATCATCAAACAAATGGACATATCGAACCCTCTTGTTGTTTCTGGATTGTTGCTGAAGTAAGATTGTCAAGCAAAACTAGCTTTTCTCTTTCAATGTCTGACCTATGTAGTATTTGAATACCTGCACATGTTTGCAGCCTAGTTATCAGCTGGTCAATTTGGAACATATTTACGAGCCCCTTTGCATCGCTCTTGCTGCATGCAATGTGGTGAAAGAGCAAAGCAACTCAAAAATGAGATTTATGAAGTCACACAAGGCCACCTTGCATGGTTCTGAGTGGCTCCATAAATCTTGAGTAGTGCAAATCGCTGCATTTAATTACTCTGTACCAGGAAGATGTTTCAATGGGCATTGTGTGGGTGTTCCCAGGCAACATTCATGGATTTTGGCGCATTCCTAGATTTAGCAGCAATGGAAGATGTTAGAATGTGCCAAAGACCAGGTGAGGTTTAGGAAGGAAAATATCTTAATTTCTCCACGTATTTTCATCTTTCTAGGTGGGCTGCATTCAGCAGCACATAGAAAAAGAATAAAATGCAACAGGGTATGGTTTTATGGAGGAAAATGCCTCTTGTCCAATTTAAGGAAAATGGACAAGAGAAGGAAAATGGTCGCTGCCTGTCGATAGCTCAGCGCATGCATTTTGTTTTCTAGATAGAATTGCTATACATGATGTTAAGATTAAATGTTGTACACAGGAGTGTGTAGAATGTTTGAACTAACTTTATATGAATGAGCCAATGATGCTGTTGAGTGGCTGTGGCTTTCTGAACAATGTGGATTTTGTAGCGTTTTATGCCCCTTGTGGTGCAAGAGGGCATATATAGATGTGCTCTCTGAGAAATAGAAGATATAAGTGTAACTGGAAAGGTGTTTTGCAGTCTATGTGCGGGTATTTGTAGAGCGCACTGTTACTCAACAGAGTGTCCTGGCGCTAGACTGAAAGATCACAGTATGGAAAAGTAACTTAGAGGCAAGAAAACAGCCAAGTTTGTAGTTTTTTCTAAACACTTGTGTAGATTCAATGCATCTTAACTGCAGAGGCATTTTGTTCCAGTGGAAGGGCCCCAGGAAGGAGAGGGACTTATGTCCTGCCCTGGACTTTTTAAAACGGGGAACATTAGCCATCAACAGATCAGCAGATGTAAGATTTCTGCAAGGAGAGTAAAAGCAAATCCTGTGTTTGAGGTAGCCAGGTCCTTCCCCGTAGAGTGCTTTCTGTGTGACAAGCAGAGTTTTAAAACTTATACGTTTCCTAACAGGGAGCCATTGCCGGCTCCTCAGAAGGTGTGACTGTTGGACCTGGCCCTTTTTGGCAGGTTCATCCCGAAACTTTTTGCTTTTTCCTAGCCTGTTTCTGTGACCTGGTGTTGGTGATTTTAGGCCTCTGCGCACTCTTTCACTGTGGTACAGTGTAAAGTGCGTGAGCTCTCTGTGTATGTGTGGTGAGTGACCTGCCCTCCCATAGGAATGAATGGGGAATATGTATACCTATGGTAGTTCCTGATGTGTGGGGAGTGCAGGGTCGAGTTTGATATGTGCGAACTCGTGAGATTGAATGCTGCGTAATGATGTATGCGGCATGATTGTGTCTAGTGTAGAAGTGCCACTTTTAGAAGTTGGCATATTTGTGTAATTTGTGTCTGGCGTGTGATTGGCTGAGGCTGGCTGGTGAGCCTGGCTCCAAGAGTCTGGGAGGGTCTACCCCGGTGGTGAATGGAGTGTTTAGCATGCTGATGTGAGGGGAGGAGTGAGCCTGGGCCTGCTTGTGGATTGACCGTCTGGGTTGGGTTGAGGGTCCTGAGTAAGGCTGGGTTTTCCCCACACAATGCTGGCTCTACCCCCTGGGGTGCGTCTGATGTCCCTAGCCTGGCCAGTGAAAGGAATTCCCCATAACCAGTTCTAGCTGGTTCTCACACTGCCTGCACCCTGCTAGACAAAGGATTTCTCTGTATAAAAAGGGGCTGTGTCCTCTTCCAAAATGTTCTTGTTCTGACACTTGAATCTACCAGGGGCGTGCTGTTGCTGGGGCCCAGGGGAAGGCTTGCCCCCCCTGGGCCCTGCCCAGCCCCTGGATCCCTGGAGGATTTTCCTTTGCTGGGGGCTGCTGTGCTCCCTCTTGATGCCCCAGGACTTCTTTGGACCCTTCTTTCTGGGGCCCCTGGTACTGCCTGGGCCCCCCAGCGCCTTGAGAGTGCTTTGTTTCCATTACTGGGCAGAGCGCTGTGGTTTTACCCCGAGGGAAGCGCTCCTGCCCTTTGTGTGGCCACCCTGCGTTAGGCCCTGCTTATATTTTTAATTACGGGTGCCACCCCGTTTATTTAATTACTTTGCGAGTGCCCACCTCGCTTCTGTATTTTATTTTAATCTCGAGGGTGCCCACCCCTCCTTTTGCCCCCGAAATCACCGCCGCGGCCCGAGCCGCGTCAAGATGGCCGCACAGGAAGTCAGGCAGCCTTGCGCCTGACCGTAGGTGGGACTTCCGGGTTGCAGAGGAAGTCCCGCCCCGTTGCCGCGCTGTGATTGGCCGCCACCGCCGGCCGGAAGGAGAAGGAGACCGAGAGATGGCCGCCCGGGGCTCCCATGGATGGCCACTCGTGGAAAAGACTTTGCTGCCACGGACTGCTTTGGAGCCCTGTAATCACCGCCCCTGCTACAGGAGTAGCCAACAACATCTTTGTAAGCGCAGCTGGGAGTTTGTTATCACCGCGAGGCCGCAGAGGAGGACGAGGCGCCGGCCCCGGGACTGCGAGGACCAGCATTCAACAGCTCCAGCTGGTCCTCTTCCCGTGAGAGCCGCGCCCCCTCACAGTGCCACGCCCCCAGCCAAGCCCTACAACTTCTCGCGGCACCCGCTTCGCGGGTGCCACTCGTGGAAAAGACTTTGCTGCCACGGACTGCTTTGGAGCCCTGTAATCACCGCCCCTGCTACAGGAGTAGCCAACAACATCTTTGTAAGCGCAGCTGGGAGTTTGTTATCACCGCGAGGCCGCAGAGGAGGACGAGGCGCCGGCCCCGGGACTGCGAGGACCAGCATTCAACAGCTCCAGCTGGTCCTCTTCCCGTGAGAGCCGCGCCCCCTCACAGTGCCACGCCCCCAGCCAAGCCCTACAACTTCTCGCGGCACCCGCTTCGCGGGTGCCACTCGTGGAAAAGACTTTGCTGCCACGGACTGCTTTGGAGCCCTGTAATCACCGCCCCTGCTACAGGAGTAGCCAACAACATCTTTGTAAGCGCAGCTGGGAGTTTGTTATCACCGCGAGGCCGCAGAGGAGGACGAGGCGCCGGCCCCGGGACTGCGAGGACCAGCATTCAACAGCTCCAGCTGGTCCTCTTCCCGTGAGAGCCGCGCCCCCTCACAGTCCCACGCCCCCACAACCCGCCACTCCTTAAAAGCATAACCCGGGACGCGCATCGCGGGACGCGCGCGGGTCGCAGTCCGGGGCGAAGACCGGGCAAAGAGCGGGCCGTTTGAGGCCGTTCGAGAACGTGAGAGTCCGGTCCGGCCCACCCCCCTAAATACTACATCCTGGTTGTCCTAATACAGGTATCTATTATTTCCTTGAATACTCCTATAACTCGATAGTTAACACAAAAAGAGCTCTTAATAACCAACTATTGGAAAATGAACAAAAGAATGAACACAAGATCTAGCAAGCAGAAAAAACCTAAAAAGAACGGTATAGGAGAAAAACTATTAGGCTCAATGGATGACTTTTTGGCTAAAGCAAATACATTTATCGACCAAAGCATAAGTCTCATTGAGAGGAGAGTTTCAACCGAACTTGAAATCGCACGTCGATCCTCACTGGGTTTACTAGCAATTGCAAGAACCCCAGAAGTACAGTCAGCGTCTATCCAAACCACGGTGACCGCAAACAGGCTTAGTCTTCCAAATAATGTAGACCTTTCTGCATCGCAACTCTCAGTAACTTTTACAGAAAGCGATCTAGAAAAAACCCCTGATATTTTCCCTGACTCAACACCTGAAGAAATAAGGCAATCGAGAGGGAGGCGGGAGGGAGCTATAAAGAAAAGGAATGCTAGGAAAAACCCAGAGCACACCGAAAACACCAAAGCAACCGATCACGCAATTTTGGTCGATGACACAAACCCGCCAACATCACCCCATCACTCTGCCCCCTCAACTAATAATGTTGTAATAATACATCACTTACCACATGACCTTCAAGATCTTTCAATTCCAGATCCCCCAAGCCCACAGCAATCTGGTAGAGAAAGAGAATTAGCGAGGCTAATCAAGGAGATAGCCTCTCTCCTAAATTCCTACATTCGCCCTCTAGAATCCAGACTTAGCAATATTGAGAGTCAATTAACAAAAATTTCAGGCTCTCTTAAACTTATACCCCTACAACCCCATCCAAAACCACCCCCAAATTCCACGACTACTCTTCCTGTACTTAAGAAATCTGTAACTCTACCTCCCCCACAGACCAAAACACAATCTACACCAACACTTCCAACAGTAGCTAACCCTCCCACTGCACAAAAACCAATTCCCAAGCCCTTGACCATTTCCTCACAAACCAGTTGTCAATCAACAGTAACCACCCCAATTATAAACACACCTGCTCCTAAAACCCCTGCCTCAACAAACACAAACCTACCTAAAACAAAAGGTGCCCCAGGAAGGCCTACTGATCAAAGACCTACCCTAAATATGCCACCTGAGGCATCTCCATACGTGGTAGTCATGACGGGGGTTCCCGAACTCACAGGTGAGGGGGCTGAACCCAATTGGTCATTTCAGAACAAGGTTCAGCATTGGCTGAATATAAACCGCCCCGTCCCGCCTCCCTGGAACAGCAGAATAGCATCAGTATGCCGGACCTCGTGGGTAGGCTATAGGAAAAAAACTATCCGGGGAGATTGCATAGTAATCACGTTCGAGGAACCCAGTATAGCCGAGTATATCTGCTCCTGGGAATACAATAACACCTCAGGGGGGATTGCAACAAGATCTTTGTCCTACTTCTACCCAAAAAGGTATAACAATAACAATCATATACGCCATACTGATAACATCTGGCGGAAACCAATCCCGCAGCCGTGGGAGCTAGAGGTCGCTGGGCCAAAGCTACCACCGCGACATAGCGACCACGATAACTCCTGGTGGTCAGCAAATCGGAATCAACAGCAGAGAGAAGTACCATGGCAGATCATGGGCCCACAAAACAGATTTAGAAACTGGGAGCAGTGGGAGAGACCACTCCATCAACTATATGGATCCAATTATAGAGATAACACTAATGGGCAAAACTGGCTAGGCATATCAACCATGAACCGGTTCAGCGGCCTGGAAATGGTCGATTGACCAAAAACCAAAACCCCGGAGGCCTCACCAATAACCCTGGCTCCTTGCACTTCCATCTCCGCCCCTCCACAAATGAAAAACATAGCCCTAGACAACATATCTACCCAGCTTTCTGTGGTCTTTTGGGACGTGGCTGGCCTCAGAAACAAAATCGAGGACGGTTCGGTTGCCGGCTTCCTGAAGCACACTCAAATCATCTGCCTACAAGAGACTTGGGCAACGACGCCCCTTCACCTCGTGGGGTACAGGACATTCACATCTCCTGCCCTTTCCAGCATTTCAGGCAGACCCAAAGGGGGATTGGTAATCTACCTGGCAAACACAATCGCTCACACGAAGATCTACAAGGCAGATTTACTATCGAACTTCCAGATCCTCACTCTTATAATTGGGAAAAATCTCTCCATTACAATAATTAACATATATAACAATCTTGAGGATGATAACTTCTTGAACGTTCTTTCCCGAATTGAAGAAAAAATAATCGAACACTGTCACCCCAAACAGAAAAAGGAAAATCCCCATGTAATCTGGGGAGGAGATTTTAACCTCCATCCCTGCCCCAAAAATGACACCTGTGGAATGGTAGACGAACATGACAACCCCCTAGTCCACTTTATCCATTCAGGAGTGGGGCCAGCTATGAATAAAATACTTTCCGATCTGGATTTGCAAATCATAAACCCCATTCAAGAGTTTAATAATAAGCTAGAACCCACTTACAGAGGAAGGGGCCACGAGACTACCGTGGACTATGTAATTGTCGCTGAAGCCTTGAAAGATCAAATAAACAACATGAAAATTTTGGAAAACAATCTCAGTGATCATTCCGCATTAATCCTAAACCTTCAAACAAACCAACCAAGATCACTTATGGCAACCATAGCAAACACTCTAACACAGAATAGGCTCGAACTTGGTAAAAGTAACGGATTTACGATAAAATGGGAAAAAGTGGACCCCAATATTCTCACAAAACGGTTAGTAACATCCGCTTATAATAACATCTTGATCTGTCTCCACCCTCACGCGGACCCAAATCAAATTTTGGAAAACTTCAACCTAATAATAGAACAAGTCAAAAAACTGCTAACCAATACACCTAATCAAAATAAGAAAAGCTCCATAGGTTGGTTCAACCGAGACTGCACTAAAGCGCAGACCAATTTGAGGAAAGCTCTCAGAAATCCAAACAGAGATAAAACAAATATCCAAGCTCTTCGACGGGAGTATAATATTGCCAGAAGTACAAGGAAAAAAGAGTTAAAACAATCCTTGTGGAATGCTTTGCACAAGAGTGCACTTCAGAAAGACAGCCAGGCATTCTGGAAAATAGTCAAATCCCCCTCGCTAACCGACTCCAACGCCCCAAAAATAGACGTGGCTATTGATGAGGATACGTGGGTGAACCACTTTTCAAAAATTTTCAAACTGCAACCCAATACTGAAGATCCCCAGTCTAACATCAATCCAGTAGTCTATCCCATATTACTGGAGGTTGATCTGCAGGACTTTGAAATGGCGCTATCTTCAAGCAAGTGTGGAAAAGCCCCCGGCCCCGATGGGGTCCCAGTCGACTTATTTAAACATCTTCCCGACCTTTGGGTACCAATAATTACAAGAGTTTGTATAGCAACAACGAAACTCGGCCTGTTAGATTCATGGTCATCTTCCATCATGGTCCCAATCTATAAGAAGGGGGAGCGACAGGACCCTAAGTGCTATCGACCAATCTCCCTCCTCGACTCTTTGGGCAAATTAGTTGGCAGAGTTCTCCTCGAAAAGCTACAACAATGGGTAGAAGACAAAAACCTTCTCTCGCACCTACAGTTTGGCTTTAGGGAGGGCTTTGGAACCATCGAACAGGCCCTAAATCTAAGCCTGTTAACATCCAAATACACCCACGCTAAACCTGGTGCCATTCATATGGTTTACGTGGATCTGTCTTCCGCTTTTGACTGCGTTTCACATGCTAAGCTTTGGTCACTGCTGAGCACAATGGGGGTAGATCCCCCCCTCTTGGACTTTTTAAGGGAGCTTTACAGTGAAGCCACTGCGAGAGTGAGGTATGGGACAAGAGGAGAACTGACGGCACAATTCAGCGTAGAGCGGGGAGTGAGGCAAGGCTGTGTCCTGGCCCCCTTCCTCTTCTCTCTCTACACCAATGGCCTAGAAGAGTCCATGCTGAGAGGGGGGAGGGACCTTCCAAGAGCAAAAGATCGCTTGATCCCCGCGCTACTTTATGCGGACGACGCAGTCATTTTAGCTCGAACCCCCATTGAACTGCAGAAATCTTTGTCCAAATACGCAGATTTTATGGGTGCCTTGGATTTGCACATTAACGTCAAAAAAACTTTTGTCATGGTGGTTGGCGGACCAAGAAAAGTAACCAAGTCCATCTTTCTGAATAATCAAAAAATTGAAAAAACCTCGCAATACCCTTACTTAGGTATTATGATAGATGACGCCCTAAACTGGAAAGCGGCGGTTGAGGCCAGGAGACATTTATTTAAACGAGCGATCATGGCGCTGATGAAATTTTCAAATAAACTCGGAAAAAGACCTCCAGTAGAACTGCTACAGATTTACGCCGCGAAATGCCAAGCCATCGCACTATACGGTGCAGGGATCTGGGGACATACATCCACCGGCTCTATACAAAAAGAAGAAAACATCTTCATGAGGTTCCTTTTATCAACTCCACGAGGCACCTCCACTTACGCCTCACACATATTATTGGGAATCTCATATATTGAAGATTTAATTAAAATTCAACCACTTATGCTTTGGAGGCGAGTCTGGTTGTCGGAAAAAAATAACCTGACCAAAAGCATCTTACAGGATACTATGGGCTTGGACCACGCCAACAAAATAGCTTGGCTCTCCTATGTAAGACATTTTTTTACCGACCTGGGTTTACCACAATATTACTATAAACCAGAAAACCTAAAAGATATATCCAAAAAAGATCTGAAGCAAACTGCTCTGAGCCACCTGGAATCCCTGAGATTGTCTTCGTCGATTGCAAAAAAATCTGTTATCCACGCAATAATGACACAACAGTCTTCAAAAATTCAGCTATATTTGACCGTAGAGATCTCTGCATATGAAAAGATGCTCCTCACAAGGTTCAGAATGAACCTTTTCTTCAGATTAGTGACATTTCCGGAAAAAAACAACTGGAACACTCAGATGGACCCGTGCCCAATGTAATGGCCTTTCCCAACAGTCCACCATCCACACAATACTGTTTTGCAAGCTTTTCCACTCCCATCGAAAAATATGGCTTATCCCTCTATTAAAAAAATGGGGCCACAGACAATGCCGTCCAGCTATGTTGGCACTTCAATCCTTGGACTCTGAAACCACTGTGTACCACGTACTAAATTTCCTCAAGTGCATCATGAGGCACAGAAATAATCTGTAAAACAAAGGACCCACCCATATTCCACGCAAACTGTTGGCACCTTCATTTTTTAACTGTATATTGAACTGTACATTTTTACTGTGAATGTTTGTATTTTATGACATCTTTTATGGTTTTGCAAATGCTAAAAAACTGAATAAAGATTATTATTATTATTATTATATTTGTGTAATTTGTGTCTGGCGTGTGATTGGCTGAGGCTGGCTGGTGAGCCTGGCTCCAAGAGTCTGGGAGGGTCTACCCCGGTGGTGAATGGAGTGTTTAGCATGCTAATGTGAGGGGAGGAGTGAGCCTGGGCCTGCTTGTGGATTGACCGTCTGGGTTGGGTTGAGGGTCCTGAGTAAGGCTGGGTTTTCCCCACACAATGCTGGCTCTACCCCCTGGGGTGCGTCTGATGTCCCTAGCCTGGCCAGTGAAAGGAATTCCCCATAACCAGTTCTAGCTGGTTCTCACACTGCCTGCACCCTGCTAGACAAAGGATTTCTCTGTATAAAAAGGGGCTGTGTCCCCTTCCAAAATGCTCTTGTTCTGACACTTGAATCTACCAGGGGCGTGCTGTTGCTAGGGCCCAGGGGAGGGCTTGCCCCCCCTGGGCCCTGCCCAGTCCCTGGATCCCTGGAGGATTTTCCTTTGCTGGGGGCTGCTGTGCTCCCTCTTGATGCCCCAGGACTTCTTTGGACCCTTCTTTCTGGGGCCCCTGGTACTGCCTGGGCCCCCCAGCGCCTTGAGAGTGCTTTGTTTTCATTACTGGGCAGAGCGCTGTGGTTTTCCCCCGAGGGAAGCGCTCCTGCCCTTTGTGTGGCCACCCTGCGTTAGGCCCTGCTTATATTTTTAATTACGGGTGCCACCCCGTTTATTTAATTACTTTGCGAGTGCCCACCTCGCTTCTGTATTTTATTTTAATCTCGAGGGTGCCCACCCCTCCTTTTGCCCCCGAAATCACCGCCGCGGCCCGAGCCGCGTCAAGATGGCCGCACAGGAAGTCAGGCAGCCTTGCGCCTGACCGTAGGTGGGACTTCCGGGTTGCAGAGGAAGTCCCGCCCCATTGCCGCGCTGTGATTGGCCGCCACCGCCGGCCGGAAGGAGAAGGAGACCGAGAGATGGCCGCCCGGGGCTCCCATGGATGGCCACTCGTGGAAAAGACTTTGCTGCCACGGACTGCTTTGGAGCCCTGTAATCACCGCCCCTGCTACAGGAGTAGCCAACAACATCTTTGTAAGCGCAGCTGGGAGTTTGTTATCACCGCGAGGCCGCAGAGGAGGACGAGGCGCCGGCCCCGGGACTGCGAGGACCAGCATTCAACAGCTCCAGCTGGTCCTCTTCCCATGAGAGCCGCGCCCCCTCACAGTGCCACGCCCCCAGCCAAGCCCTACAATTTCTCGCGGCACCCGCTTCGCGGGTGCCACTCGTGGAAAAGACTTTGCTGCCACTGACTGCTTTGGAGCCCTGTAATCACCGCCCCTGCTACAGGAGTAGCCAACAACATCTTTGTAAGCGCAGCTGGGAGTTTGTTATCACCGCGAGACCGCAGAGGAGGACGAGGCGCCGGCCCCGGGACTGCGAGGACCAGCATTCAACAGCTCCAGCTGGTCCTCTTCCCGTGAGAGCCGCGCCCCCTCACAGTCCTACGCCCCCACAACCCGCCACTCCTTAAAAGCATAACCCGGGACGCGCATCGCGGGACGCGCGCGGGTCGCAGTCCGGGGCAAAGACCGGGCAAAGAGCGGGCCGTTTGAGGCCGTTCGAGAACGTGAGAGTCCGGTCCGGCCCACCCCCCTAAGTACTACATCCTGGTTGTCCTAATACAGGTATCTATTATTTCCTTGAATACTCCTATAACTCGATAGTTAACACAAAAAGAGCTCTTAATAACCAACTATTGGAAAATGAACACAAGAATGAACACAAGATCTAGCAAGCAGAAAAATCCTAAAAAGAACGGTATAGGAGAAAAACTATTAGGCCCAATGGATGACTTTTTGGCTAAAGCAAATACATTTATCGACCAAAGCATAAGTCTCATTGAGAGGAGAGTTTCAACCGAACTTGAAATCGCACGTCGATCCTCACTGGGTTTACTAGCAATTGCAAGAACCCCAGAAGTACAGTCAGCGTCTATCCAAACCACGGTGACCGCAAACAGGCTTAGTCTTCCAAATAGTGTAGACCTTTCTGCATCGCAACTCTCAGTAAGTTTTACAGAAAGCGATCTAGAAAAAAACCCTGATATTTTCCCTGACTCAACATCTGCTGAAGAAATAAGGCAATCGAGAGGGAGGCGGGAGGGAGCTATAAAGAAAAGGAATGCTAGGAAAAACCCAGAGCACACCGAAAACACCAAAGCAACCGATCACGCAATTTTGGTCGATGACACAAACCCGCCAACATCACCCAATCACTCTGCCCCCTCAACTAATAATGTTGTAATAATACATCACTTACCACATGACCTTCAAGATCCTTCAATTCCAGATCCCCCAAGCCCACAGCAATCTGGTAGAGAAAGAGAATTAGCGCGGCTAATCAAGGAGGTAGCCTCTCTCCTAAATTCCTACATTCGCCCTCTAGAATCCAGACTTAGCAATATTGAGAGTCAATTAACAAAAATTTCAGGCTCTCTTAAACTTATACCCCTACAACCCCATCCAAAACCACCCCCAAATTCCACGACTACTCTTCCTGTACTTAAGAAATCTGTAACTCTACCTCCCCCACAGACCAAAACACAATCTACACCAACACTTCCAACAGTAGCTAACCCTCCCACTGCACAAAAACCAATTCCCAAGCCCTTGACCATTTCCTCACAAACCAGTTGTCAATCAACACCAACAGTAACCACCCCAATTATAAACACACCTGCTCCTAAAACCCCTGCCTCAACAAACACAAACCTACCTAAAACAAAAGGTGCCCCAGGAAGGCCTACTGATCAAAGACCTACCCTAAATATGCCACCTGAGGCATCTCCATACGTGGTAGTCATGACGGGGGTTCCCGAACTCACAGGTGAGGGGGCTGAACCCAATTGGTCATTACAGAACAAGGTTCAGCATTGGCTGAATATAAACCGCCCCGTCCCGCCTCCCTGGAACAGCAGAATAGCATCAGTATGCCGGATCTCGTGGGTAGGCTATAGGAAAAAAACTATCCGGGGAGATTGCATAGTAATCACGTTCGAGGAACCCAGTATAGCCGAGTATATCTGCTCCTGGGAATACAATAACACCTCAGGGGGGATTGCAACAAGATCTTTGTCCTACTTCTACCCAAAAAGGTATAACATTAACAATCATATACGCCATACTGATAACATCTGGCGGAAACCAATCCCGCAGCCGTGGGAGCTAGAGGTCGCTGGGCCAAAGCTACCACCGCGACATAGCGACCACGATAACTCCTGGTGGTCAGCAAATCGGAATCAACAGCAGAGAGAAGTACCATGGCAGATCATGGGCCCACAAAACAGATTTAGAAACTGGGAGCAGTGGGAGAGACCACTCCATCAACTATATGGATCCAATTATAGAGATAACACTAATGGGCAAAACTGGCTAGGCATATCAACCATGAACCGGTTCAGCGGCCTGGAAATGGTCGATTGACCAAAAACCAAAACCCCGGAGGCCTCACCAATAACCCTGGCTCCTTGCACTTCCATCTCCGCCCCTCCACAAACGAAAAACATAGCCCTAGACAACATATCTACCCAGCTTTCTGTGGTCTTTTGGAACGTGGCTGGCCTCAGAAACAAAATCGAGGACGGTTCGGTTGCCGGCTTCCTGAAGCACACTCAAATCATCTGCCTACAAGAGACTTGGGCAACGACGCCCCTTCACCTCGTGGGGTACAGGACATTCACATCTCCTGCCCTTTCCAGCATTTCAGGCAGACCCAAAGGGGGATTGGTAATCTACCTGGCAAACACAATCGCTCACACGAAGATCTACAAGGCAGATTTACTATCGAACTTCCAGATCCTCACTCTTATAATTGGGAAAAATCTCTCCATTACAATAATTAACATATATAACAATCTTGAGGATGATAACTTCTTGAACGTTCTTTCCCGAATTGAAGAAAAAATAATCGAACACTGTCACCCCAAACAGAAAAAGGAAAATCCCCATGTAATCTGGGGAGGAGATTTTAACCTCCATCCCTGCCCCAAAAATGACACCTGTGGAATGGTAGACGAACATGACAACCCCCTAGTCCACTTTATCCATTCAGGAGTGGGGCCAGCTATGAATAAAATACTTTCCGATCTGGATTTGCAAATCATAAACCCCATTCAAGAGTTTAATAATAAGCTAGAACCCACTTACAGAGGAAGGGGCCACGAGACTACCGTGGACTATGTAATTGTCGCTGAAGCCTTGAAAGATCAAATAAACAACATGAAAATTTTGGAAAACAATCTCAGTGATCATTCCGCATTAATCCTAAACCTTCAAACAAACCAACCAAGATCACTTATGGCAACCATAGCAAACACGCTAACACAGAATAGGCTCGAACTGGGTAAAAGTAACGGATTTACGATAAAATGGGAAAAAGTGGACCCCAATATTCTCACAAAACGGTTAGTAACATCCGCTTATAATAACATCTTGATCTGTCTCGACCCTCACGCGGACCCAAATCAAATTTTGGAAAACTTCAACCTAATAATAGAACAAGTCAAAAAACTGCTAACCAATACACCTAATCAAAATAAGAAAAGCTCCATAGGTTGGTTCAACCGAGACTGCACTAAAGTGCAGACCAATTTGAGGAAAGCTCTCAGAAATCCAAACAGAGATAAAACAAATATCCAAGCTCTTCGACAGGAGTATAATATTGCCAGAAGTACAAGGAAAAAAGAGTTAAAACAATCCTTGTGGAATGCTTTGCACAAGAGTGCACTTCAGAAAGACAGCCAGGCATTCTGGAAAATAGTCAAATCCCCCTCGCTAACCGACTCCAACGCCCCAAAAATAGACGTGGCTATTGATGAGGATACGTGGGTGAACCACTTTTCAAAAATTTTCAAACTGCAACCCAATACTGAAGATCCCCAGTCTAACATCAATCCAGTAGTCTATCCCAAATTACTGGAGGTTGATCTGCAGGACTTTGAAATGGCGCTATCTTCAAGCAAGTGTGGAAAAGCCCCCGGCCCCGATGGGGTCCCAGTCAACTTATTTAAACATCTTCCCGACCTTTGGGTACCAATAATTACAAGAGTTTGTATAGCAACAACGAAACTCGGCCTGTTAGATTCATGGTCATCTTCCATCATGGTCCCAATCTATAAGAAGGGGGAGCGACAGGACCCTAAGTGCTATCGACCAATCTCCCTCCTCGACTCTTTGGGCAAATTAGTTGGCAGAGTTCTCCTCGAAAAGCTACAACAATGGGTAGAAGACAAAAACATTCTCTCGCACCTACAGTTTGGCTTTAGGGAGGGCTTTGGAACCATCGAACAGGCCTAAATCTAAGCCTGTTAACATCCAAATACACCCACGCTAAACCTGGTGCCATTCATATGGTTTACGTGGATCTGTCTTCCGCTTTTGACTGCGTTTCACATGCTAAGCTTCGGTCACTGCTGAGCGCAATGGGGGTAGATCCCCCCCTCTTGGACTTTTTAAGGGAGCTTTACAGTGAAGCCACTGCGAGAGTGAGGTATGGGACAAGAGGAGAACTGACGGCACAATTCAGCGTAGAGCGGGGAGTGAGGCAAGGCTGTGTCCTGGCCCCCTTCCTCTTCTCTCTCTACACCAATGGCCTAGAAGAGTCCATGCTGAGAGGGGGGAGGGACCTTCCAAGAGCAAAAGATCGCTTGATCCCCGCGCTACTTTATGCGGACGACGCAGTCATTTTAGCTCGAACCCCCATTGAACTGCAGAAATCTTTGTCCAAATACGCAGATTTTATGGGTGCCTTGGATTTGCACATTAACGTCAAAAAAACTTTTGTCATGGTGGTTGGCGGACCAAGAAAAGTAACCAAGTCCATCTTTCTGAATAATCAAAAAATTGAAAAAACCTCACAATACCCTTACTTAGGTATTATGATAGATGACGCCCTAAACTGGAAAGCGGCGGTTGAGGCCAGGAGACATTTATTTAAACGAGCGATCATGGCGCTGATGAAATTTTCAAATAAACTCGGAAAAAGACCTCCAGTAGAACTGCTACAGATTTACGCCGCGAAATGCCAAGCCATCGCACTATACGGTGCAGGGATCTGGGGACATACATCCACCGGCTCTATACAAAAAGAAGAAAACATCTTCATGAGGTTCCTTTTATCAACTCCACGAGGCACCTCCACTTACGCCTCACACATAGAATTGGGAATCTCATATATTGAAGATTTAATTAAAATTCAACCACTTATGCTTTGGAGGCGAGTCTGGTTGTCGGAAAAAAATAACCTGACCAAAAGCATCTTACAGGATACTATGGGCTTGGACCACGCCAACAAAATAGCTTGGCTCTCCTATGTAAGACATTTTTTTACCGACCTGGGTTTACCACAATATTACTATAAACCAGAAAACCTAAAAGATATATCCAAAAAAGATCTGAAGCAAACTGCTCTGAGCCACCTGGAATCCCTGAGATTGTCTTCGTCGATTGCAAAAAAATCTGTTATCCACGCAATAATGACACAACAGTCTTCGAAAATTCAGCTATATTTGACCTTAGAGATCTCTGCATATGAAAAGATGCTCCTCACAAGGTTCAGAATGAACCTTTTCTTCAGATTAGTGACATTTCCGGAAAAAAACAACTGGAACACTCAGATGGACCCGTGCCCATGTGATGGCCTTTCCCAACAGTCCACCATCCACACAATACTGTTTTGCAAGCTTTTCCACTCCCATCGAAAAATATGGCTTATCCCTCTATTAAAAAAATGGGGCCACAGACAATGCCGTCCAGCTATGTTGGCACTTCAATCCTTGGACTCTGAAACCACTGTGTACCACGTACTAAATTTCCTCAAGTGCATCATGAGGCACAGAAATAATCTGTAAAACAAAGGACCCACCCATATTCCACGCAAACTGTTGGCACCTTCATTTTTTAACTGTATATTGAACTGTACATTTTTACTGTGAATGTTTGTATTTTATGACATCTTTTATGGTTTTGCAAATGCTAAAAAACCGAATAAAGATTATTATTATTATTATTATATTTGTGTAATTTGTGTCTGGCGTGTGATTGGCTGAGGCTGGCTGGTGAGCCTGGCTCCAAGAGTCTGGGAGGGTCTACCCCGGTGGTGAATGGAGTGTTTAGCATGCTGATGTGAGGGGAGGAGTGAGCCTGGGCCTGCTTGTAGATTGACCGTCTGGGTTGGGTTGAGGGTCCTGAGTAAGGCTGGGTTTTCCCCACACAATGCTGGCTCTACCCCCTGGGGTGCGTCTGATGTCCCTAGCCTGGCCAGTGAAAGGAATTCCCCATAACCAGTTCTAGCTGGTTCTCACACTGCCTGCACCCTGCTAGACAAAGGATTTCTCTGTATAAAAAGGGGCTGTGTCCCCTTCCAAAATGTTCTTGTTCTGACACTTGAATCTACCAGGGGCGTGCTGTTGCTGGGGCCCAGGGGAAGGCTTGCCCCCCCTGGGCCCTGCCCAGCCCCTGGATCCCTGGAGGATTTTCCTTTGCTGGGGGCTGCTGTGCTCCCTCTTGATGCCCCAGGACTTCTTTGGACCCTTCTTTCTGGGGCCCCTGGTACTGCCTGGGCCCCCCAGCGCCTTGAGAGTGCTTTGTTTCCATTACTGGGCAGAGCACTGTGGTTTTACCCCGAGGGAAGCGCTCCTGCCCTTTGTGTGGCCACCCTGCGTTAGGCCCTGCTTATATTTTTAATTACGGGTGCCACCCCGTTTATTTAATTACTTTGCGAGTGCCCACCTCGCTTCTGTATTTTATTTTAATCTCGAGGGTGCCCACCCCTCCTTTTGCCACCGAAATCACCGCCGCGGCCCGAGCCGCGTCAAGATGGCCGCACAGGAAGTCAGGCAGCCTTGCGCCTGACCGTAGGTGGGACTTCCGGGTTGCAGAGGAAGTCCCGCCCCATTGCCGCGCTGTGATTGGCCGCCACCGCCGGCCGGAAGGAGAAGGAGACCGAGAGATGGCCGCCCGGGGCTCCCATGGATGGGGGTAGCCAGAAAAACACAGCATCTGTGTTGCAGGGCTCCCATGCAGTGGAGGGAGCCCCGGCCGAGCAGTCAGCCTGGAGCCATGAGGGCTCCGCCTACCAAAGCCCCGGTCCCGAGATGGGGGACCGGGTGAAGATGAGGGAGAGAGCGAGCACCGCCAGACCCGGTGAGTGCATTGCAGGAGAGGAGGGGCGCCGGGGCACATTGCCGGTGGCCGCCCCTCCCCTCCATAGCGAGTCCCTTGTTGTGCTGAGAGGCCCGTGGGGCCTCAAGTGATGCTGAGTCCCCCGAGAGGGACTCCGCCTACCCCCTCCATTGTTGGACCAGCCCTGAGAGGCTCCCCAGTGCCCAGTTGTTCTTGAGTCCCCGAGCGGGACTCCAACGACCCAGGGGGCAGTTTGCTCACTTCAAGTCCCCAGGGAGGGGGACTCCAACGCGGGGCATATTCTTAATTTGAGCCCCGAGAGGTTCAGAGGCATTAATGAGATTTTGAGTCCCCAGGAGGGGGACTTCGACAATGGGGGCCATTTTGTGTTGAGAGCCTGAGAGGCTCGAGGGGGCATTTGTTTACTTGAGTCCAGCGAGGCTCCCAGTGGGACAGACCATTTCTTCAGAGCCTGTGAGGCTCCAACGTGAGGTCCCATTGGTTGCACCAGTTGCCCAGCACTTTGTGGGCAACTGCTACGTTTAGGCCCCTGACTTTGGGACACAGGGCATCCTAGCCCCAACAAGGCCAGTTGGCCTAGGGACTGCCACAGGTGGTGGCTTAGGTGATTTTTGCAAAATTGTTCCTTGCTGCACCTCTGAATGTGTTTTAAATGCATCATGTGCCTTGTTCCTTACACCTCTGAATGTTGTAGGCATCATGTGTTTCTCCTGCACCTCTGAATGTATGTTATGCATCATGTGTTATGTGCTTATACCCCTACAGGTATTGTGATACTTAGATGGTTGTTTTTCTTCCTAGTACAGGTGGTGCTAGTGAGGTCCTGGTTACCAGTAGTTACTGGTTGTGTGCTTTATGTTCTAATTTGTGCTACAGTGATTTTACATTCTAAGTTCTAAAAGTGCTGATTCCTGACAGTGGTCCAGGTGGCCCTGTCTTGTACATATCCCCTGTAAATTCTGCCCGTGCCAGTTGGCACAATGTACATGTGTGATTTCTATCTGATGTGGTTTTGACAATACAGAAGTTATTTTTATATAACCTTGTGTGGAGTTCCTTTTGTGGTGTGCCTAGGATGTTGTTGCTGTTGTGTGCTGGCGCAAATGCTTTACACATTGCCTCCGAGTTTAACCTGTAGTGTAGTTCCTATTATCCCAATAGGCTCTGCGCATTGGAATAATACCTTCAATAGTATAGGCCTAGACCAGACGTTAACTAGGTCTACTACTGTCGATATTAGACTTAAAGTTTTGGGTTTGCCAGCTAGCTCAGAGTTCACTAGAAACTTTCTCGACTAGGCAAGGAGGAGTTGAACCTCCCTGGATAGACAAGAAGGGATTTAGTTTCTGACAACCATAGAACATGACAACTTTGCTCTCCCCTAATCAAGAGTGTATCTCTAGAGTCGTGTGAAAACAAAAGACGACTTATTTTACTCAGTCAGTACGTGCATTCTTAGTCTCACCAGATTGTAGAGAAAAGGAAGTGACGGGCGTGTTCAATAAAAGATGTTATTTATTGATCAGTCTCTTTTCTCATACAAGAGAAATGGATCGATATTATTGCAATACTTATGGTTAAGTAAAGTGCATACATTAAAAGCAGAAGTATAAAATAATACTGTAAAAACATGGATATGGTTTCTAAGCCATATGATGGTTTAAAATGGATAAAATAGATACATACACATATACGTTTGACTAATCGTGCTCAACTGGTGTTTCTAACTACGCCTACCCCAGATGTACCTGACCTAAGCCTAATACGTGGGCGGGAGTAGAAAGTAGCAGTTTAAGTTAAGTTTGTTTTGCCAAGTGACTGACTCAAGAATTCTCTGTGAGGGGTTATTCAGTTCCGTACCTGGAGTCTAGGATGAATGAGGGATGGTATCTCTCATCTCTGGTCTCGATATTCCAGGCTGCCTGCGAGGGCTACCCGGAAGCGCCGGAGCTGGATTTCTCGGCAGGAGAAAGCAGCGTCTCGTTCTCAGCGCGTCAGGAAGGCGGGGCTGCGCCAGCGGGGTCTGCTCTGCTCTGGGCTTCGGCAAGTCTGGCTGCTCCGATCTCGTCACCACTGCGTGTGTTTGCATAGGGCAATATCGGTAATATTTATACCTTTAAGATGCCGAGATTGACGTAAGGATGGACATAGATACGTCAATAAGGATGTCATACGACCTGGTCGTTAGCACATTCTTTTGCTGAAGTTCTCGGTGAAATCAAAACAATGGCCGCAGGGTTTTTCCCAGGTCTGTCATAGGTTTGATTTGTTTTGAGAACTCCGTATGCCTTATCAGGGGCTGGAGGAATATCGCTTGTCTAATTAGATGGCAAGCGTTATGACCTAATCAGATAACACGTTCCTGTGCCGTAGTGTGGCTTAATCAGATAACGGTTCCTGCATCATGGGGGTTTTCTGCCTCATGGGATGGCTGCTAGTTAACTTGTTAACCAGAATAGGGTCAGGAATAGGGGGATCGATACAGAACCTATAGGAATACATCACACCCACTCCACGCTAACTATGGACATATTTACGAATCTATGCATAGTAAAACATACTGTAGAGTATCGTGTATACCTTACCACCGCAAAATACATAAATGCATTTTGAAATTATCAAATATACGGAAAAAACAGTCACATGTAATATATGCACTCAAGCTGTAGAATAATGCTAAAGTAATCACGCATATCTATACATTATCACTAATTTGTATACGAGAATTTACACATGAAATGGCTCTTAATACAGAAAAAAGGTTCGAGACCATTCCATCACAGAATAAAATAATTATGAACATACCAGCGGGCAGCTAATGTCTATAAAGTATCTAAAAATTGAAATTTTAGTTCTCTAAGAATAGTTCTTACTTTAAGCAGAAAATAAGTGTCCCGAAAAATTCGTAAAAATATTTTGGGGCTGCTGAAAAAAAAATTGCTGTCCGTGAACTGGAGGGAAAATTGTTCATGGTATTTTGCTATTCTAGTTGAAGGCCAAATTCAGGGAACGCCGTGTGCGAGCTTGCTCAAAAGTCTCTATTTCTGCTCTGGTGAGAACATCATATCATTTAGACTGTCGAAAAAGCTGTCAACATCTTCCTGGGAGAGTTCCACTAACTCGGAAAAGGATGTAACCATGCATTCGTGCGCATGATTGTCTCCATTGACGTTTTCATTAGAATTGTTGACAGAAGGTCGTACCTGATCAATGCTGCTTTCATCTTGAACTTCACTATCCCTTAATCGTAGTGGTGAAGCTTCCACGAATGCCGTCATCAGGATTGGTAGCCGTTGAGGGCAGCACAAAGCATGAGCCTTTATTGGACTCAACAATGTTTCTGCATCCATTGGCGCATCTGATTGTAGCGTCTGACAGGTGTCTAACACGCATTCTTCTCCGCATAGCAAGCACCTTAATACAGGTAAAACACATCGTTGCCACATTGGTCGAAATGAAAGAAACCAAGTCATGTTCAGGTCTCTAAGACGGGATAGTCCCAGGATTTTTGATATCCGGTCCCGGTATCCAATGGCTAGGATTGTTTCTTCCCTTGTCGCAGGTGTTTTGTCTGTGACATGGTTTGCCATAACGAAATATGAGGACTAGGAATAGGATTCCTGCAAATAGTCCCAAAATGAGGGGAAGTCCGCCAAAAATCGAATGGACGAAATCTGGAAAAATACCCAGTATGGCTTTGAATGGTGTTAATGCCATCGAAAATACTGTCTTAAATACTTTTGAGACTCCACTGGTATCAGAAATATTTAAGATTTCATTCAGGATTTCTGCAAAATGTATGGGGGAATTAGTTGATAACAATGAGTGAATCTCTGCAGTCGTCCTTGCGACTAGGAGATCATACGTTTCTTTTGATGACGTGAGCCTGGTCGGCGTCTGAAGAAGCACTGTTTTCATTCTGCTTAAAGTATCTATTCAAATAGAAGTAATTTTCAAGTTGGGCCATGCCCTTGCCTCCCTGTCTGGAAGGGAGCTGGGGAACAATAAGCGTCCACAGCACTTGACCTTCGCAGTCGTAGTTACGAGATAAGGAGTCCCGGGCATAAGACTACAGCATCTGCGGTCCACAATTAGAACGTAACTCCCATTATAGAGTCTTTGAAAGAATGGTTCTATCTCTGTTGCAGGTGCGCCTAGTTGGTGACATGAAAGGTTATTTGAGTTCCCTTCACAGGCTCCATGCAAACTAATTCCATTACACAGAAGTGTACCGCTCAGTGACATCGCACAATTATTGCCACTAAGAAACACTTTCTGTCCTTTATTACTGACACATGCATGTGAATAGGGCAAGTTCCATGTTGTTTTAATGTACCCTTTTCCCATTTTTCCGTACATGCCAGCCTGTATATATTTTTGACAGTATTGAAACCTGAAGGTAGATATTGGAATATTAATTATCCCATGTATTATCCATTCACTGACAGGTCGTTCTGACATTGTCACTGGTAATCTCTCGAGTTTCTCAATGCTCAGGATTGTATAATCAGCACCCTTTTGTGCCATACTGATTTGTTTATCAGTAAGGTTAAAGATATTGAATAGTGACGTTGTGTTGATTAAACGCCAAGGCACATAGCCTGAACGAAGATTTTGTAACGTCCAGCCTAGCTGTACAATAGAACGCAATTGAGACTGACCGTGTTGTAACAACAGTAAGTCTTGCGATATTATGTCGATTGCTGAAGACACAATGCTGTCCAGAGAAAAAATTCTGGAGGACAGAGTCATTAACCCATTGTCCACTACAGAAAGTGATTTTTCCAAATTAATACGGTCAATTTCCCGTATTCTTTCTGCTGTCTCAATTTGAGTCACCTTCCAGGCCTCGTTGTATGCTGCATATACAGAGGCTGCTATGAAACGTTTCTGACGCTGTTTGCGCGGTCCCATAATGAAATCACGCAAGTCAGCACCATCAGTAAGTAAAGTTAGGTGTTGCTTAATTTCTGACAGTGTGGAAGTTTGTAGCCATTGAAGGCATAATTTGCCCACACTGTAAGTGGTTATTATTCCTGGGTGTTGTCTTGGGGGATATCTAGGGTCTGGCCTGGTCATTTTGAACCCCTGTGTTTTGTTCAGGAATCTGTCTTGACAGTTATTTGTATCTGTGGGCCAGATCAACCACTTTTTCCAATCAGGATGTGTTCTGTTTTGGTTTAATACATAATTTACGTCTATCTCTTCATCTGTAGAGCTATTGCTGTTCATTGTTGGTTTTGGAATAGACGGTTTATTTAAGTCTTTGATTTTGGCTAGGCCAAGACAGGTAGTTTGTTGAACAGTGTCATTTAAAAATATAATTTGTTCTGGGATCATGCAGGCTCTAAACAAAGATTCTATACCCTGTACTTGCCATTCTTTTGTACCCCAAACACTCTTTACTTCAACATTTTTGTCCCAATAATCAAAACCAAAAGTATTCATTTGTTCAAAGAATGAGTCTGAATATATCAATTTCGTGTTTGTTATCATGGTCTTTGTCCCTGTCTTATTTGACAATTTGAAATAAAATGTTTCAGCATTACTTGTGTTAAAACCTGAAAAGTATGAATATTTGTCATAAACGGTTCTTGAGCTTCCTTTGGAGGGGTTGCACAATGTTCCCATTGATTATAATTTAAAACATTTCTAGGTTGTGCAGATCTATGTAGAAAATGGTTACCATAGTGGTTATAACAGTACATACTATCATAATTTGTCGAACCCTGCAAATAATCATGTTTGGTAAATTTAGCAGACATCACTAAGTCAGACATCATATTATTTATACTTTCAAAGTCCCAATCATCAGCGAATGAGCTTGGTTTTACAAAGTCACTCAACGAGATCTTAATTTGGTGTGGATATTTCAGCATTTCAACCGGACCATAAATTTCGTAGTCAGTGATGTCCCATGCTACCCCACCCGGTATAGGATTGGCTGTGAAGTTGGCTGAAGAAAGTTCTCTTTTCTCGACGTGTGAAGATGTGTGTGGTTTGAGGATCAAGTTGATTTTCTGACTTGCTGTGTCCATTTTTGCATATTTTCCCTCAATGAAGCGTCCCAAAGTTAGTACCATGATGAGCCAAAGTATGAGGATAAATGCACCAAAACCCACCCAAAATTCAATCAATGGAGAAATCAGATATGTTTCTTTCAGTTGTTTCAAAAGTACTTTAACTTTATCTTTAAAGGTTTTTGTTGATGGCTGTGTTTTTGATTCAGTGAAGCCTTCAGAGGAATCATCGAAGTTTATGAAGTAGCCGGATGCAGTTCTGTCAATTGTTCCAATTGCTTCAGGATTACTGTTTCTTGCATAGTCGTTTGTTACTTCATTATAGATTGGTGTGTCTCTGCTAAATGTTTTTATTTGGGTTTTCAGAGGTCTAAGTTCCATTGCATTGTTGCATAGTCCTTGTTGTAGTTCTGTAGGCGTTTCGAATGTGATTAGCCTCTTAGATTGAACCTCTGTGTTTGTAGCAAATCTTGGTGTTCTACTACTTTTCGGGAGTCCACTTGGCCTACTATTTGTTATCGGCCACATGATTGTGGTTTTACCAGGTCGATGGATACAACTCGGTTCTCCTTTTTACCAGCAAGCGGCGGTAGTACAACTGATCTTGTCCCGTTGATAGACAAGACAGGAACTGCTTTTCTGTAAGAAGGCCCAAATTCCTTCTTTACCGCGATCTTTTCTCTGACTAGATCCCCGACTTTTGGAATCCAGACAGGTCTTGCTGGGACAGGTGGTGGTTCTTCAGTGGCTGTTGGCTGCTGTTTCAACTTTATGTTGCTCAGGTCTTTTCTTGTTTCGTTTAAGTCCTGCAAAATAGCCAAACGATCTTTGATATCAAAGCATTTTTCCTTCACCACTGAAGTCTGACTGTCGAGGTCTAAGACTAACATCCTAGTTCCAAATAATAATTCGTACGGACTGAATCCCTTCAGAGAATTTCTTGGCAGGTTATTTAGACTACGTTGGACACTTATTAGATGTTTGACCCACCCAGCTCCCGAACCTAATACCTTTGCTGTTATAGATTGCTTTATGTCACGGTTTTTTCTTTCAACAATTCCGTTCCCCTCAGGGTGAAATGGACGAGAGTGCCGCAATGTAACGCCCATGCTGACCATGGCCTCCTTATAAGCTCTAGAGCTAAAAGCAGGACCATGGTCCGAATGCAGCATGCCAATTGCGTATGTGCCGATAAAGACTCGCAGATCTTTTATAACAGTTCTGGCGTCAGCCGTTCGCTGGGGCCACATCCATATGAATCTCGTGCATGAGTCCACTGCAACCAAGATATATTTATAGTTACCATCCCTTTGTAAGGGACCACAGTGGTCCAGGTAAACACAGGCTAATGGTTTATCCGAGATTAGAAGGGGCGTCTGCGCTGGACGTCTCACCGTTGATACTTTCATTCTTTGACATATTTCACATTCTAAAACATAGTTCCTTGTTTGTCTTCTCATTTGTGGCCACCAGTATCTCTGTTTTAATAATGATACTGTGGCTGAGACACCAGCATGTATAGAAGCAAGCCCTTCGTGTGCCGCTATTATCAGTCCTAACCTATGTTCCATGTTTGGAATTGCCCTATCCCCCACTCCAGGGATTCGAGCAAAAGGAACAATGTTTGCATCAGTTATTTATGAGTATTTTACTGGAAAGCCTTTCGGGAGTGTTTCTATCGAATCATTTTCTGTAGCGCTGACAGCCTGTAATATTTCGCTGTCTATTTTTGTTTTTGACCGTGTGATGGCAGCTACGGAAGCCGTTTGCACAGCTGCCTTCGCGGCCTCATCAGCCAATGAATTCCCTGCAACGTGAACGCCATCACGTTGATGACTCAGCGTATGTATCACGTGAGTCTTTGGTAGTTCTTTTTGTAATAGAACTACTTGTTCCCAGAGCATCTTATGCTTGATTGTGCCTCCTTTTGCATCCTTAAAGCCATTCTGAAGCCAGATCTGCAAGTATTCATTGTAAGACTGAACGCAGTAATACGAATCGCACACTATGAGTGTGGGGAATTCTCGATCGGTATTTTCAAGCGCCATCTTAAACGCCAGTAGTTCAGCTCGCTGAGCTGTACAATCTCCTAGAGATTGTGTCTTAGTGATAGCTGGTTTGAATTTTCCTTCGTGCCAGCGACCTTTAACAATCGCACACGCAGCACTGTAAGCTTGTTTACCCCCTACTGCGGGTTGTGCTGATCCGTCTGTATATATTATACAGCCGTAATGTTCTAGAGGCAGAATTTCGGTCGGCGGAGGACATTCAAATTCATTTTGGAGAAATTCTTGTGTTTTTAAGTTAGGATCAAATTCGTATGCCACGTCTGTTGCAGCAAGAGAATTAGCCCATTGTATCCATCTCGGATGGAGCGCTTTAGCATTTGGAATGCTTTCTTTTGTTACAGCCTCTAGGGCTGGTATTGGTGTCACGATTATTATTCGTTTACCTTGTGCCAGGGCTCGTTCTTTTGCTATAGCTGTCTGTGTTGCAGTAAGAATTTTTTCCGTTGGGCTAAATTTCATTTCAGCCTTAGTTTACAAGTGTGATTTGAATGCAATTGGTACCTTTTCTCCCTCATTAGAGGTCAGGTATGTGAATCCGCATCTTCCTGGGATGACTCGAATCACAAGATTGCGTGTGTTATCACGTGTTTCTAATTTTGTTTTAATTAACATGTCTGTTTGTAAGGATCTCAAAATTTCTGTGTGTATTTGAGTCCAATTGGTTCTTTTAAAATCTGGTTTTATTAGATCATAAAGGGGTTTGACCCTTTCTGCGTAATTTGCAATGTATGTTCTTCCGAAATTTAGGAAGCCTAGAATTGACTGTAGGTTTTTTAGTGTTCTAGGTGCTTGGAGTACGGCACATTTCTCTAGGAAATTGTCAGCCAGTATTATGGTGTTCACTCTCTTCAAGTGAGTATCCAAGTCATCATCTGTTAGGTATATGTCATCGACATAAGATAATGCTTCATCATCATATGTTTGTAGTAACTCTGTTACTCTCGCTGAGAATACCCCTGGGCTATTCTTGTACCCCTGGGCTAACCGACAGAATTGTTTTTGAGTGCCATTTATTGAGAACGCAGACAAATATCTGCTCTCTGGTGCTATGTTTTGACAAAAGAATCCATTAGAGATGTCTAATGTTGTTTTGTATTTTTTGCGCACTATGTTATTCATTAGTGCAGCACTATGCGAGTTTTGCACTGCAAAAGTTTTGCAACATGAGTTAAGGTGTCGGTAATCCAAAACTAGACGATATGAATTGTCTGGTTTGGAGACCGGAAACAAAGGGTTGTTCATTTGTGAGGTGCAAGTTTCAATCACCCCCTGGTATTCTAATTGATCTAGGATTTCTTTTACCTGTTTTTTAGCTTCTTGCTTAATTGGGTACTGTCTTTGTGCAGTAGGTTGTGATTTTAACTGGATTTTGTGAGGAGGAGAGTCCTCATCCCATCCTACATGATTTTTATATAAAGCAGGAGCTTGAGCTACTGCCCACTTTCTGGCAAGTGTGTATTTTTTATGAATTGGGATATGATTTGAGAAGGCAGGCATAATTATTTCTTCGCCATGAGGGCACTCCCTGACAAACTCTGGTGGCCAGTCTTTTTCAGCTAGAAGGATGTCATAGCCCTTGGAGAGATTATCCCAAAATAGTCCCCTTATTTTTCTAGTCTTATCCCCTTCTATACATAAAGTTATTTCATATATTTTGTGAGGTTTGCTAACTCTGGTGTCTGCAGTTTCCACTTGAAGATATTCATTCGTGTCCACTGTCTCCAGAAGATTCATAAGGACTTTGCGAGCTATGCTCACTTCTGCTGCGCTGTCTGGCATTGTCTGAGCCCATTCTCCGTTTTTCAGTTGTGTCCTCAGTATTCTCGGCATTGTTTACTACCTTGATACTGGCTACCTTCTTTTTTGGAAATTGTAGTTTCTTTTTTAGATGAGCAGATTCCTTGTCTTTGGACTTGGCGTGCTCTTCTCTTTGTTCTGATCGTCCTCTTCTTTCCGATTTCTGCGAGGAAGTCTGAAAAGATTGAGAGGGACGTGTATCAATGTCTTGATATCTATCAGGCTTCTTTATATTATCCCTATTCCTAAGGTTATATCTTTTCCCAGAGGGGTCACTTTGGGGTGACCTGTGTCTTTGGTTCGGAGATTTTTCTCTCCGCCGAGGAGACCTTCCTCTGGACTGGAATTTCTTTTCTTTAGGATTGGATTGTTTGTTTCCATCCCAGCTCTTTTTTTGTGATGTTGAATTATTATTAAAAAATATTTTTTCAGGACTTTCAATCAGTTGTGGTTTTACTGGTATTCCACCTAAACTATCTCTACCTAGTTCCTCATAGGATTTTTCTATAATTCTGGCAATTTCAGCTGGTTGGTCTGCTATATCTGTCTCCTTTAACCTCTGGCGGATCGCCACGTTTGCTGCTTCTCCCTTTATGTTGGCTAATAATATAGCCGAGACCTGCTTGAAGTCTTTCAGTAATTTCATACCAAGAGTTAAAGCGGGTTCTGGACCGTATTCGTCTTGAATTTGTTTTAGCACATCTGGTATTACCGAAATGGATGGACACCGTGCGTTTTTGTGTAGATGGAAGCAAAGACTGTACCCCAAGTGTCACAGTCCTCCACGTGTTGTGCGATTCCCATTGGAAGACAGATAGTCAGAATCCTGTGTTTTTCTAGCGGGGTGGTGTCTGGAAACACCGCCTCTATTTGGGTGATTTTTTGTGCTAACCAGAATGGTATTTGTTCCCGTTTAGCTGGTACTTTACCTAGGCAGGACTGTATGTTCTGTGGTGTAATTTTATTTGTGTTCCCCTGATGAGGGGTCAGCTGTGGAATTTTAATTGCTGGTTGGATTGTTGAAGTCCGCATTACATATTGGACTAATTGTCTATGTATTTTTATTAATTGTTTTAGTTGTATTAAAAGGTTTGCTGCAGACATCCCATCGATGTCTGGATGTGGTGTGTATCCGGCTAGAACCGGCCACGTTGCTCCTGGTCTACCTAATGGACCGAGCCTGGTGATGTGATTATTATGTTTTAGGGCGCCATTAAATAAGAGCAGATGCTCTTGAAATTTAAGTGGTACTTCCACCTCCTCGAAAGGAGTGTACTCATTAGGAGGGTCCTCTGTTTTGTAATAGTGGAAGACCTTTGTTACAGCATTTGCTGCTGGAAAATGTATCCATGAATAGAATACCTCTGTCTGCCGATATTCGTGTGCCTCAATTACGAATATGACCGTGCCACCTCTAGGTGTCAGTCCATTTTCTATAAGTTTTAAAGTTATAGATTTTCTTGTGTTGACCGCGATGAGTATTATCTCCGGGTCAGCGTCTTGCAGTGCATTATCAGCTGCTGCGAGTTCAGTTGCTATTCTAACTGCCTCTCTTTCCCCTTCATTGTCTGACATTGTACTGTCCAGAAGGTTATTTTGTTTGTTTGCAGATCAGTTCTTATGGAAACAAAGATTAGATGCACAATATTTTGGAACAGTGTATCCTTCAACGTTGACTAAACCAAGGACCTTACATAGGAGTTTCCTCCTGCGAGGTTTGGCGGATATTACCTTTCACCCACTCCAGACGTCTTTGGAGTATTATGGGAAAAAGGGGTCTGAGTGAAAAAGCACGACTGAGTTACTCTAAATGTCTTACGTTAGTTTTATCGCCCATCCAAACGCGTTGGGCGCCATGTAGTGTAGTTCCTATTATCCCAATAGGCTCTGCGCATTGGAATAATACCTTCAATAGTATAGGCCTAGACCAGACGTTAACTAGGTCTACTACTGTCGATATTAGACTTAAAGTTTTGGGTTTGCCAGCTAGCTCAGAGTTCACTAGAAACTTTCTCGACTAGGCAAGGAGGAGTTGAACCTCCCTGGATAGACAAGAAGGGATTTAGTTTCTGACAACCATAGAACATGACAACTTTGCTCTCCCCTAATCAAGAGTGTATCTCTAGAGTCGTGTGAAAACAAAAGACGACTTATTTTACTCAGTCAGTACGTGCATTCTTAGTCTCACCAGATTGTAGAGAAAAGGAAGAGACGGGCGTGTTCAATAAAAGATGTTATTTATTGATCAGTCTCTTTTCTCATACAAGAGAAATGGATCGATATTATTGCAATACTTATGGTTAAGTAAAGTACATACATTAAAAGCAGAAGTATAAAATAATACTGTAAAAACATTGATATGGTTTCTAAGCCATATGATGGTTTAAAATGGATAAAATAGATACATACACATATACGTTTGACTAATCGTACTCAACTGGTGTTTCTAACTACGCCTACCCCAGATGTACCTGACCTAAGCCTAATACGTGGGCGGGAGTAGAAAGTAGCAGTTTAAGTTAAGTTTGTTTTGCCAAGTGACTGACTCAAGAATTCTCTGTGAGGGGTTATTCAGTTCCGTACCTGGAGTCTAGGATGAATGAGGGATGGTATCTCTCGTCTCTGGTCTCGATATTCCAGGCTGCCTGCGAGGGCTACCCGGAAGCGCCGGAGCTGGATTTCTCGGCAGGAGAAAGCAGCGTCTCGTTCTCAGCGCGTCAGGAAGGCGGGGCTGCGCCAGCGGGGTCTGCTCTGCTCTGGGCTTCGGCAAGTCTGGCTGCTCCGATCTCGTCACCACCGCGTGTGTTTGCATAGGGCAATATCGGTAATATTTATACCTTTAAGGTGCCGAGATTGACGTAAGGATGGACATAGATACGTCAATAAGGATGTCATACGACCTGGTCGTTAGCACATTCTTTTGCTGAAGTTCTCGGTGAGATCAAAACAATGGCCGCAGGGTTTTTCCCAGGTCTGTCATAGGTTTGATTTGTTTTGAGAACTCCGTATGCCTTATCAGGGGCTGGAGGAATATCGCTTGTCTAATTAGATGGCAAGCGTTATGACCTAATCAGATAACACGTTCCTGTGCCGTAGTGTGGCTTAATCAGATAACGGTTCCTGCATCATGGGGGTTTTCTGCCTCATAGGATGGCTGCTAGTTAACTTGTTAACCAGAATAGGGTCAGGAATAGGGGGATCGATACAGAACCTATAGGAATACATCACAAGCCTTACTGCTCGTGCCAAGCTACCAAGGAGGTGAGCAGGAGTTATCTTGGCATGTGACTCCCTTGCCCTGACTAGAATGGAGGTTTCTACCTGGCTTTGGCGTCAGCCCTAGCCTACCAGAAAATAGCCAGTTCTAACAGTGACACATGCCAGTTTCGAGGGAGCTGAAATATGGTACGGGCAGCGGCATTCTGAACCAGTTGGAGCCTGTCCAGAAGAAAACCAGGCATGTCGAGGTAGAGTCCATTCCCATATTCCAGCCTTTTTGTCTGTAGGGCTTATTCAACCCCCCCGATGTGTTTGGCTAATAGCAATGTGCAAAATGCTAGGCACAAGGGATAGCAAGGTTGCACTAAGATTAATTTGCACTAGCACCTCGCCGGTTATCTCAGTAGCGGCTGCAAAATTTCTGGGGTGGGCATGGGCAATCAGAAGGAAATTTGTACCTTGAATTGCGATTTTACTGATCTTTTTGATGTTTTTTAAATAGTCTGTCAAAATGCTTTGTATATCTAATTCTAGAAAATATCGCTCTTTTTTAAATCTGTAAATGTATTATTAATAATGGAATTTTTTGGGAGTTTGTAAACCTATTTTGGTATGGAACCAAAATGTTTTACCGTGCTTTTATGAGTTTTTATCTCGAATAAAGCAAATTTGACTGATAATTAGAGCCTGGATCACCTGTTGTCTGGTAGCTTTGGACAAAAGGAACAGAAATATTTGCAGAAGGCGCAGCAGAGCAAAACAGGTGCCAACTACTGTATTGAACTGAGCGCGAAAGAGCAGCTGGTGATCCAACTTAAACCCCAGGTTCTTCACCACCAGGCTATTTACCGAGGGGGCAGGAGCATCTGCTGGCCAGTGAGTGTTGATCCTTGAAATTTGCTGTTACGAGCCTTATCAGCCACTTATATCATATCAGCAGGGGGTGTTGGATGTTTTTGATGAGGTCTGCCTATAGGAGGATTGGGTGGTTTAGTGGTGTTTCTTTTATTTAGATGATGTTTGTAGCATATTGGTAGCTGACTATACAGTACATCATGAGAATGTGATTGCCTAGACAGGGAGGGCGGAGGATTCATTGTGACTGTAAGCTGGTGCATAGAGAGAAGGAGAGAGACAAAGAGAGAGCGAAAGACATTGAGCGGGAACAAAATGTAGGGTATGTGTGTCTCTATGTCTGTGAGCTTGTGAGCATCTGTCATATCTATCTGTTTTCTGTAATATTCACTGCCTGGCTTTTCTCAATCAGACACTCAAATACTCAACATTCAGCCGTGGATCATTTGTGGAAAACCTGAATGGCAAACAGCAGTTTCCTGCCCATTATCATGAACTGACGGATAACCATCCTAAGATTGAACTGGAAGTAAAGTGTTTGTTTAATTGCCTCTAAAGGGTGCCACTCTAAAAATATGACAAACACTAAAAGCAAGTATAGGTGGACCAGGCACGATACCTACTACAATGAAGAACTGAAGACACACACCTGATCATCACAGAGGAGCATGAACAGTATTTATTTGTCAATTTTATGAAGCGCTCTGGTCCCAACTGGTATCCTGGCACTGGCCATAATAAAGGAGACACAAGGAGAAAGAAAGAGGGAAAAACCACAGGAAAAACAGATCAGAACTCCAAGAATAAGAGACAACTTGATTCCAGTTACTTAAGGAAAAGCCAAGTCTTAAGTGCCCACCTGAACTTCAACAGATCGGTCATAGCTCTTAGGGAGGGAGGAAGGGAATTCCAGAGCTTGGTTGCACAGACCACAAAGGTCCTGCCTCCTTGCCTGGATTTCCTAAACTTGGGCTCACAAAACAGATTGGCAGGTGCAGATGCAGATCGAAGAGGTATGTTAGGGATATATCTTCTCAGTCTCTTTTGCAGGGGAACAGGGCCAAGCCCATGAAAGGCTTTAAAAGCCATGCAAATACATTTAAACCAGATTCTTTGCTTAATAGGCAGCCAATTTAGCTATTTTAATCCCAAAGAAGCAGAAGCTCTCAGATGTCTATCTAGGCGAGTTTAGAGGGTGCAATCATAGCCCTTGACAGAGGATGCAAAAGATACTCCAGGGCTTTCCAAAAGAAGAGAATTGCAATAGTCCAGACAGCTAAGAATAATGCTACGGACAACCAAGGATCGGGAAGAGGGAGGAAGCACCAGTAGGATCTTCTGATGGGTTATCAAAAGTGCAAAGCACCAAGCAGGTTCCTGACATTTTATTCACAGTACCAATTACAAACAATTATCACAAAACAAATACAATAAAATACTGATGTATTCTCTTGATCTGGGGAAACAGGTAAAAAGTATAGCACGTATGTGCATGTTCACTGTAAGATGCAGAAAAGACACTCAATCTCAGCCTACATAGGAGTTCAGTCCATTACAAATAATCCTGTTGAAGCACCCATTTAGGGCCATAGATGAGGTGTATTGCCTGGAGATGTGGATTGTTGGTGATTTATGAATGGCTTGACTTAAATACTGTTTCACATTTCAAGACTAAAACTAAGCCTGAGATTCTTCCAGTACCTCCTATAGTTTACCACTCTGCCAGGGGCACATTATATGAAGCCCCTTTTTCATAAAATGATACATCGAAAGCATCACACAGATATGCTTACAATATTCAACTAATTTATCATCAATTATCAGAGAATATGGTAGCGGCAAATGACACCACAAAAACGATGAGGACAATACCTGGCAAACATAAACGACTTTTTTAAAGTGATGTCAGACCCCATTCAAAGGCATACAGGCCAGCAGAGTCTGCCGGGCCTTTGTAGTGTAGGCTAGAATCGGTTGCCTCTGATATCCTGGGGCACATAATACCATGTTTCTGAAAACTGAGCCAAGTGTAACCCCATCAGCACTTGACTGACTAGGGTAGGGGTGGCAAGGAGACACAGGGCTATCAGGGAATTTGTGTGTAGGAATGCAAACTCAGTACGAAACAATCACTTCGCAGCACAATAACTAAATGTCCAACCTAGTACTCTACTTTGAAGAAAAGGAAAGTGCTTTACTCCACACACTTAAAACATAGTTCTTCACAACATATAAACCAGGCACAATTCTTATACTGTCACGTGGGTGACTGTGCCTTGCATTCTGTCCCATCTCTCTCCTGTCTTGCTTTTTTCCCCAATTGGAAAGTCTGGTAAGGTCACCCAGTGTTAGGTGAAAATACAAAATAGTGGAACACTGCTCACATATAAGTAACTACTGCCACCATGATCCAAGTCAGTTGTACATGTCCGATAGACGATCAGAGTATAAACAGCATTTGTATTGCTTGAGTACTATAACAATACTATCTCATACATCAACTTCAGACATTCAGGTATGTGATATATTATTTTTACTTGAAATCAGTATCACAAAATTGTTATACATCATATCATCACTCTAAATTTGGCTTGTTAGTCACTTAGTTATAAACATGATTTGATAGCAAATTTTATATGCATTGTTGTTTGTTTCCTCTTTTCACAGGTGCAGTTGATGTAATGACCCTTTATGAATGTATTACTGTTGGTTCCTCATGGATGATAGCCCACACATATTTCGTCCTTGAAGGACTTTTTCAAGGCTATGTCCCGGTATGCTATTTCCAGCCCATGAGTGTTGGTCACTCACACTTGTGCCAAAATGGACAGATGAAAACTCCCAGTAAAAAGAATATAGTTCCCTTCCAACAAAAGCTTATGTGCAGGTTCTTCTTAGGTCAGTTTTTAACGTTCAGGACCTTTAGCGTAGGTTTCACAGTCTCACTACAGTGGAGGTCTCAGAATCTGATACCGGTACAGAGGGGCCCAGAAGCATGTGCATCTCGCTTCTGGGAGAGATATACCAGCTGAAGACTCAACTTGTGATCGGGGAGTGGGGACCAAAGTGGAAAGATGGTAGCTGAAGTCCAACTGCCTCAGAGGCAGGTGTTGACACTAATAATAATAAGGAGTTTATAAAGCACATGGTTACACCACACCGGCGTGTCCCCACGCTGCTGTGAAAGAGAGAGGCAGTGCCTCAACCATGACCAGAGCAGCCCACCTAATCAGCATGAGAACAGATGGGTTTTAAGAGCCTTCCTAAACTTTAATTCTGAAGTTTCCATCCGGAGGCTCAGAGGGAGATTGTTCCAGCTCTGAGCGGCCAGGAGCCTAAATGACCTGCCTCCCATTCTGGCCTTCTTCACCTTCGGCACTAGCAGCAGATCGGTCCCACTCGATCTCAGGGGCCTTAGGGGCACATAGCTGGTAGCAAGATCCTTCAGATAAGAAGGACCCATGTCCTGGGTAATGCGATGGCATATGCACATCACCTTAAACATCACTCTCTTCTTCACTGGTAGCCAGTGCAGGGTGTCTAATGCTCTTTTGGAGGCTACCCTCCTAGGCTGCATGATCACCATCCGTGCGGCGGCATTCTGCACCACCTGCAATCTTCCCAAACATTTAGCTGTGGCGCCAAGATATAGTATGTTGCCATAATCTAGGCGAGATGTAATGAGGGCATGCACCAGCGTCTTTCTAGCCTCTGTATGAAGGAGATCTATTGTTTTCTGCAAGCTTTTAAGGACTTCGAAACATGTCCCCACTATACATCTGGTATGGACTTCATATGAGAGATTGGAGCCCAACCATACGCCAAGGTTTTTCACCTGGGTGCATGGTGTAGGAGTGGGGCCTAGACTCGGAAGCCACCAAGCCGATGTCCAGCCTGACGGAGAACCCCCTACCACAAGCACCTCGGTCTTATTACCATTAAGTTTCAGGCAGTTCTTGGCCATCCAGGAGGCAAGCTCCTGCATGCATACCCTGAAATTAGAAGCTGCCACATCCAGTGCCCGTGATATGGAGATCACCAGCTGGGTATCGTTGGCGTATAAGACGACCCTGATTCCAAAACCTTCCCCTATCTCCGCCAAAGGTGGTACGTATAGGTTAAACAGGGTAGGACTCAGGGCCGAGCCGTGTGGCACACCCTGTTCCAATTTGATGTCCTTGGAGTAGTGCGCACCCTGTCTAACCTGGAAGCTGCGTTCTGCCAGAAAGGATTGCAACCATTTTAGGGCCGGGCCTGAGACACCGCCCTTATTCAGACACTGCAGCAAGGTGTAATGGGCCACAGTGTCAAAGGCAGCGCTCAGGTCCAGCAAAATCTGGGCCATAGTGTGCCCCGCATCTGCCCCCTGTCTAATGGCCTCCGTGGCAAGGAGTAGTGCAGACTCCGTAGAGTGTAGCGCCCGGAAGCTCGATTGGGACGGGTGCAGAAGGCTCGATTCCTCAACATGAGTCATAAGCCGTTGGTTTACAACCTTCTCTGCCACCTTAGCCAGATAAGGCAGAAGCGAAATGGGTCGCAGATTTTCAAGTTTGTCTGGGCTGATGTTTGGCTTCTTCTGGAGTGGGAGAACAATGGCTTTTTTCCATCTCCCTGGCACCGTATGTGATCTAAACGAGACCTCCAGTACGTGCCTTATATAGGGGTCAAGAATAGCCAAACTCTCGCGCAGCACCTTGGGTGAGGCGGGGTCTCTGGGTGAGCCAGATTTAATGCTTAGACAGATTTTACTGAGTAGCTCCGGGGAGGGAATGGTGAAGTTATCCTGTCTGCGACCCGTACCAGCCCCTCCAATCTGGTCCACAAATTCCATACCCCTCCTTGCGGGCCCAGGGAAGGAGGAGTACATTTTCTCCACTTTCTCCGAGAAATAATTTGCAATCCGATTGCATGACTCAGCCGAGCCCAATATCGGCGTGGCGTTAGCTGCAAGGGAGATCTCCTTGTAAATTTTTTAAAGTTCTTTAGTAGAATTTTCCGCTGCCCCAATTCTGGCCTGATAGTAAGTTGTCTTAGCCCGCCTAATACGTCCATAATATTCTTTCCGTTTTCCAATGTATTCCAGTCTATCCTGACTCAAAAATGCCCTCCTCCAATGCCTCTCCAGGCGTTTACATTCAGCTTTTGTCAAGTGCAGAGTAGTGTTAAACCAAGGGGCTGATTTATGTGCCCTACCCACAGTCTTATTAGGAAGCAGCGGGTCGCACTATTAAGTGCTTCGCCTATGCGCTTCTCCAGATTTTGGCAGGCAGTTTCAATATCTGTGCCCCCCGGGGGCCCACCCAAGGTCAACGCTGTGTTAAGATCATCAATTTGAAAACACATCTTTTAGTGAAGTTGTTTTTTAAATGGCAGGACTGAAAATGGCACTTTCAAAAAATGTCCTTTTTCCTACTTAACCATTCTATGCCTCTCCCTTTCCCTAGAATACCAATATAGGTTGGATGACAGTTGGGCTTAATTTATTCACTCTAGACAGTCACACACGAAGGGAGCTGAGGTGTGTACTGCATATCCTGATGGCCCATCACCAGGCTGATGAGACTTCCTGGGCTAGATTGATGGGAGAACCTGACACTTGCACCTGAATAGGGCTGTGCCTGAGTCCACACAAATATCTACCCACTGTGGTGTGTCTAGAGCCAGGGCACGGATGGGCAGGGTCTTGAGCGCTACAAAGAACTTTGCTGTTTGTTTGGCTTTGTTGGCCTGCTGACTGCTGATTCTGTCCTGGGAGTGACAGGACTGGACTATTACCTCTACATCCTGCTTTCGAAAGTTTCTCCAAGGGCTTGAGTTGAGCTTGCCTCCTGTTGAAAGTCTCAGGGCCATCAAAATTTTAACTGTATCACCTGGCCTTCTCTGAGGAGAGCCCTACTTGCCAAGTGTTGCCAAATCCAGTTCCTGGGCCCTTGGAAGTGAATTTCAGTTCTACCAGAAGAACCCAACGTCGAGTGACTTCAGAACTGGCACCTGTCTGCACCAAAGCCCTAGTCCCTGCTTGACGCAATGACCAAAACTTATAACACAGGCTCTGATGATGCTTCAGCGCCTACGAAGAACTGCAACTGTGGGAGTCCCTAGAACCATGTCACAGACGTCTGTGAGCACTGCTAATACTCTGAAACAGCAGCAGTGGCCCAGTGGTTCGACATCAACAATGCAAAATCAAAGCTTCAAGAATTGGCATGCAACGTCTCATTGATGCCGTCCAGCAGTAAGGAACGGAGGGAGTTCTTGGCAAAAGCTGCATCACTTTCCCTGCACCCGCAATGTCCCTGGGTGTCAGCGACTCCATGACTCTGCACCAATGGCAGGAACCAACGTCTCACTTGCTTCAGTGATACCTCAACTCCTTCGTGCAATGGACTCTACTCAAGAGCCAACATGCCAATGACCTGCATAGCAGTAAGGAACCGATGCAGCACTTGCCCCACCAACGCTTCACCTCCCCAGTATCTTGCATCATCTTTCATTTCCGATGCCAACAAAGTACTGTACCTTGGTCTGCAAGACTCCTGATACTGTCCCTTGCATTATGGAGGTCGGACTGGCTTTGTGAAGTCGTTGCCGCCAAGTGTGACTAGATAGCTCAGATGGAGCTATTGTTTTCTAAATGCTAGACTTGTTTCAATATTTGAAAATTCATATGTATGTTGGCTTTTTGTAGTTTTGGTCTGGTTTGACTCAGATAAATATTGGCTATTTTTCTAAACCGGTGTGGAGTACTTTTGTGGTGTATTCACTCTGTATGTGTGTGTGTGTGTGTGTGTGTGTGTGTATGTATGCGCATGTGAGTGTGTGTGCGTGGGTGTGTGCGTGCGTGCGTGTGTGTGTGCATGTGTGTGTGTGTAAATACTTTACGCATTGCCTCTGGGGATATGCCTGACTGCACTTACCAAGCTACCAAGGGGGAGAGCATGGTTATTGTTAGTGTGTAACTTAACTTACCCTGACCAGAGTGAGGACCCCTATTTGCACAGGGTGCAAATCACTGCCAACTAGAGACCCCATTTTTAACAGCAGGTGAAAAGGGCGCATACTGAAAGAAATATGGTGAGGGAGAATAAATGAGGCAGATCGGAAATGAGGGTACATTTGTAAAACATGACTGAGAGAGGGTTGGAAACGTCCATTGAATATTTTCTTGCATGCCCCTTAGGGCTGTCTGAAAAAACAGGGTATTTTTGCAGTGATTTGTTCATATTTTACTGTAAGAATTACTATTTGTGTCTTGTGTATTTTGAGAATTTCCACAGAACTCCCCAAGGAAAAATCGGCTTGTTTGTCACTCTCATTTGCTTACTGCAATTCAAATCACCAATATAAGCTCTACCAGTTTAAAAAATCACCAGCCGCCACTGTGAGAAGCAGGAAATGTAACTTGTAGTGGAAAGTACAACGGATAAGTGCAGCCAAGTAAAGCTGCAGGAAAGTGAAAAGGAGAATAGAATATGCAGGCCAAAAACAGTAAACCAAACCATTTTTGGAGATAGAAAATCAGTTGTTTCTTAGGGTTTTGCTGTTTTTATGACTCATAAATAACTAATCCATTTATACTTTAAAAGCAATATATGAAGCCTCGTTTTGGAGTGAATGTTATGTCAAGGAGTAGTAACCTAGGGCCATATGAATCAAAAATGAGTTTTGCGATTCTCAAATTGTTTTTAGCAAATCGCAATTAGAGAATCGCAAAATGCAATGTATGTACGATTTGCTAAAAATGTTGCGAATCCTACACATTCCTTAGTTGCGAATCGCAAATTGAGATTCGCAATTAAGGAATACCTCCCCATTCATTCATATGGGCTAGGAGGCCCATAGTAATTGATAGGAAGACATTGTCAATTTGCGATTACCAATTAGAGAATCGCAAATTGAGAATGCAATTTCAAGGTTGCAAGGGTGACAAAAGGACACCCTGCTGCACCCCTGAAATATGCATATGTGCACATTTTGCACACATACATGCCCTAAGGGCATGTATGTGTGACATACGGCACTTTAAAAAAATCAAAAAAGTTATTTTTTAATGAAAATCGTAAATTACCACCAACTTGAAGTTGGTGGTAGTTTGCAGTTCCTTATGGCCAAATAGCAAATTTCTGGTGCTTCCAGAATTGCATTTAAGGAATCGCAATTTGCAATTCTTTAATTGCATTCGCAAAATAGAGAATCACAAATTTAGAAATTCTCTATTTTGCGATGATGGCCTTTTGGGATGATACATCCAAAAAGGCTTTTTCCAATTCGCAAACATGCCGATTCTGAGAATCTGCCCATTGCAAACAGGAAAAAGGCTTGATACATATGGCCCCTAATGTTGTAATAATACAACCACATAATATTGGGACAGAATTGAGAGTTTTTGGTTGAATAAACGAAAAATAACTTGGGTAGCAATGTTACAACATATTTTCCAGTTTTATTGTGTCATTGTTACCAGCAACCTTTTGCTGACTAAGGGCCATATGTATCATACTTCCGTTTAGCGAATTCCAAATAGCGAATTTTAAGGAATCGCTATTTGGAATTCGCAAAACGGTATGTATGTACAAAATCGCTTTTCAATAGCGATTCCTTACCATTCCTAATTTGAGATTAGCAAATTGCTAATCGCAAATTACCCATTCATTTCTATGGGCCAGGAGGCCCATAGGAATGAAAGTGCAATTTGCGATTAGCAATTTGCTAATCGCAAATTAGGAATTTTTTCAAGGATGCAGGGGTGTCTCAAGAACACCCTGCTGCACCCCTGAAAAAGACATTTGGGGGCATATGGCGCACATACATGCCCTAAGGGCATGTATGGGCGTCATATGGCACCTTTGGTTTTTTGTAAAAAAGCTTTTTGAACAGAATTTGCAATTTACCACCAACTAGAAGTTGGTGGTAATTTGCGAATCCTTAATGGCAATTTTTGGATATTTTTTGTTTGATACATTGCATTTAAGGAATCGCAAAATTTGCGATTCCTTAAGTGCAATCGCAAAATAAGGAATAGCAAATTTTGAAATTCCTTATTTTGCATCAAACATGTTTGATACATACCATTTATCTAATTAGCATTCGCAAAGGCCGAAATTCGCAGAAATTCGGTCTTTGTGAAGGCTAGTTAGCTTGATACATATGGCCCTTAAACCCTTTATAAATGTTCTCTGATGCCACTCAGTATGTTTGCCATATCACTCAGTCAGGGTTCCTGCAGGTAAGTGCGGTGGTGCAAGGCGTGGAGAAAGCCTACAGATGACGGAATATGGAAAATAAAATAACTAAATCCTAATCCGTCATCTGCCAACAAACTCACCTCGCTTACCTGCAGGAGCTGCAACTGATATTACTACTGTATTACAGTAACCCTCAAAATCTGCTTGAAAGGGGCCATCACTTGAATGATGTCACAATAGGTTTTACAACCTAAGCAGGAATCATCAAACAAATGGACATATCGAACCCTCTTGTTTTTTCTGCATTGTTGCTGAAGTAAGATTGTCAAGCAAAACTAGCTTTTCTCTTTCAATGTCTGACCTTTGTAGTAATTGTATACCTGCACATGTTTGCAGCCTAGTTATCACCTGGTCAATTTGGAACATATTTACGAGCCGCTTTGCATCGCTCTTGCTGCATGCAATGTGGTGAAAGAGCAAAGCAACTCAAAAATGAGATTTATGAAGTCACACAAGGCCACCTTGCATGGTTCTGAGTGGCTTCATAAATCTTGAGTAGTGCAAATCGCTGCATTTAATTACTCTGTACCAGGAAGATGTTTCAATGGGCATTACGTGGGTGTTCCCATGCAACATTCATGGATTTTGGCACATTCCTAAATTTAGCAGCAATGGAAGATGTTAGAATGTGCCAAAAACCAGGTGAGGCTTAGGAAGGAAAAAATCTTCATTTCCCCTAGTGTTTTCATCTTTCTATGTGTGCTGCATTCAGTAGCACACAGACAAAGAATAAAATGCAACAAGGAATTGTTTTTATGCATGAAAATGCAATGTCCAATTTAAGGAAAAAGGACAAGAGAAGGAAAATGGTTGCTGTCTGTTGATAGCTCAGCGCATGCATTTTGCTTTCTAGATAGAATTGCTATACATGATGTTAAGATTAAATGTTGTGCACAGGAGTGTGTAGAATGTTTGAACTAACTTTATATGAATGAGCCAATGATGCTTGTTAGTGGCTGTGGCTTTGTTAACAATGTGGATTTTGTAGCGTTTTGTGCCCATTGTAGTGCAAGAGGACTTATATAGAAGAGCTCTCTGAGAAAAAGAAAATATAAGTGTAACTGAAAAGGTGTTTTGCAGTCTATGTGTGGGTATTTGTAGAGCGCACTGTTACTCAACAGAGTGTCCTGGCACTAGACTGAAAGATCGCAGTATGGAAAAGTAACTTTGGGGCAAGGAACCAGCCATGTTTGTAGTTTTTTTCGAAACACTGGTGTAGATTTAATGCCTCTTAACTGCAGAGTCATTTTGTTCCAGTGGAAGGGCCCCAGGAAGGAGAGGGACTTACCTTCTGCCCTGGACTTTTTAAAACGAGGAACATTACCCAATAACAGATCAGCAAATCGAAGATTTCTGCGAGGAGAGTAAAAGGAAATCCTAAGTTTGAGGTAGCTAGGTCCTTCCCCATAGATTGCTTTCTGTGTGACAAGCAGAGTTTTAAAAATTATACTTTTCCTAACAGGGAGCCAGTGCAGGCTCCACAGAAGGTGTGACACATGTAAGTTTCGAGGGAGCTCAAATATGGTGCGGGCAGCGGCATTCTGAACCAGTTGGAGCCTGTCCAGCCAAAAACCAGGCATGCCGAGGTAGAGTACGTTCCCATAATCCAGCTTTGAGATAATTAGAGCCTGGATCACCTGTTGTCTGGCAGCTTTGGACAAAAGGAACATAAATGTTTGCAGAAGGGGCAGCAGAGCAAAACAGGCACCAACTACTGTTTTGACTTGAGCACGAAAGAGCAGCTGGTGATCCAACTAAAACCCCGGGGGGCATATTACCAAGGGCAAGTATCGACGCTTTTTCGGCGAATTGTGCTGAGAAAGCGGCGATACTGCTAGAGCCCTATTAACAAGGGCATTTTAAAGCCTGGCGCAAGCCCACTTTGCATGTCGGCGATTAACATTGCTAATGACATGCAAAGTGGGCGTTCCCACGTCCAACCACAGGTAAAATGTGGTTGGAGGTGGGAACACCCTATTACCTAGGCAGGCGTTGGGAGAGGGAGACCTGCGATAAACTCGTTTATCGCAGGTCTCCCAACGCCTGCTCTGACCAGGTGTTAGGGCATTGATAACATGGGGGAGTGGATCATAACGATGAATCCACCCCCCCATATTATCAAGGCACACATTAGCGCATGAAAACAACGTTTGTTTTCATACGCTAATGTGCCATATCGCCGACTCTCGCCGGATTTCAATTCGCCTACGTGATGCGCATTGATAATTGTGTGCTAAAACGGCGATGAAATCCGGCGATAGCTGGCGATATGGGGATGTGCGTTGTGCGTTTACTAACGCACTTCTTGGTAATATGCCCCTCGTTCGTTCCAGGCTATTTGTCGAGGGGGCAGGAGCATCCGCTGGCCAGTGAGTGTTGATCCTTGAAATTTGCTGTTACAAGCCTTATGAGCCCCTTATATCATATCAGGAGGGGGTGTTTTTTTTCATGAGGTCTTCCTATAGGAGGATTGGGTGGTTTAGTGGTGTTTCTTTTATTTGGATGATGTTTGTAGCATATTGGTAGCTGACTATACAGTAAATCATGAGAATGTGATTGCCTGGACAAGGAGGGCAGAGGATTCATTGTGAGTGTAGGCTGGTGCATAGAGAGAGAGGAGAGAGACAGAGAGAGAGCGAGAGACATTGAGCGAGAACAAAAAATAGGGTAGGTGTGTCTCTATGTCTGAGAGTCTGTGAGCATCTGTCATATCTCTCGGTTTTCTGTAATATACACTGCCTGGCTTTTCTTAATCAGACACTCAAATGCTCAACATTCAGTTGTGGATCATTTGTGGAAAACCTGCATGGCAAACAGGAGTTTCCTGCTTATTTTCATGAGCCGACAGATAGCCATCCGAAGATTGAACTGGAAGTAAAGAGTTTGTTTAATTGCCTCTGAAGGGTACCACTCTAAAAATATGACAAACACAAAAAGCAAGTATAGGTAGACCAGGCACTATACCTACTGCAATGAAGAACTGAAGTCACACACCTGATCATCACAGAGGAGCATGAACAGTATTTATTTGTCAATTTTATAAAGCGCTCTGTCACCAACTGGTATCCTGGCACTGGCCATAATAAGGGAGAAACAAGGAGAAAGAAAGAGAGAAAGACCACAGGAAAAACAGATCAGAACTCCAAGAATAAGAGACAACTTGATTCCAGTTACTTTAGGAAAAGCCAAGTCATAAGTGCCCTCCTGAACTTCAACAGATCGGCCATAGCTCTTAGGGAGGGAGGAAGTGAATTCCAGAGCTTGGATGCACAGACCACAAAGGCCCTGCCTCCTTGCCTGGATTTCCTAAACGTGGGCTTAGAAAACAGATTTGCAGATGCAGATCAAAGAGGTCTGTTAGGGATATATCTTCTCGGTCTCTTTTGCAGGGGAAAAGAGCCCAGTCCATGAAAGGCTTTAAAAGCCATGCAAAGAGATTTAAACCAGATTCTTTGCTTAAAAGGCAGCCAATGTAGCTCTTTTAATGCCAAAGAAGCAGAGGTCTATCTAGGCGACTTTTGCGGTGCAATCAAAACCCTTGACAGAGGATGCAAAAGATACTCCAGTGCATTCCAAAAGAAGAGCATTGCAGTAGTCCAGACAGCTAAGAATAATGCTACAGACAAGGGGGGGGCGGAGCTAGCCAGCAACGGAGATGGCCGCCTAAGCCGTCCGCTCCTCCACCGAATCAACTATCCTTAAAAATATCCTGATGGTGGCGGTGCCCTTCGTACCCCGAGCTGCTAAAATACTGAATCGGAGCAGTGGGGGAGCACATTGAGAGAATTTTGCCGGAGGTGCCTGCGGGGAAGTGCCGGTATTTGATCGATCCCGCTGGAAGCAGGGACTCGGGGGGACGCGGCCTACTTAACGCTACGGAGTGGGAGGCGCCTGCCCTGCGGGAGCCTCCCACCTGCGCCCCCGTCTGGAGCGACTGAAGGGGCGGAATACCGGACCGGAGCCGAACATAGAGCAGTGGACCCTTGCCTAGTGGGGCTGCGGTGAGCTGCGGTGCCGCACCGAGTACGCTGCGTTGTCTGGAGGGCCTGGGGTGGCTGCAGCTTCTCACTCGAGGCCTCAGCTCCAGTGGGACCTCTGGGCCTCACGTCCCCGGAGGCATCGACGGAGGGGAGTGTCTGTGACTGTGCCGCCTTGCTGACTCTCCCAGCGCTTGTGAGACCTGGCCGCCTGCCTTCCTCACGTTCTGGGGGGGTCATGGTGCTTGAGACGGCCAGCTTCCGACCGATGCTGAGAGGGGAGAAGATGAGCCCGATCACGCTGTAGCGCAGAGGTTGATGGAACTGCGCACGTGGGCTTGAAGAAACTAGTTGTGCTGCGGCGCTTGTGACATCCTGCGGGAGTACCCGACGCCACGCTGACCCTGGGACCTGCCACTGCTGGTGCAATATACCTGATCTGCACAGCCATGCTGATTTGTATCCCGCTGAAGTGAGGCCTAGTGCCCGCCCTCATTGCTTGGTGCAGCGGACCTGGCGCCATTGTGCAGGGCCCTACATAGGCGTGCTCTGCACCTGTTGGCAGATCGGGAACAGAACCTTGCATCTGGGGGCTGTGTGGCTCGGACAGTACGGACTCTCTATCTTCACTACACCATACCGAGCCTATGGGGCAGCTGCGTGCTGCTGGAGGTAGCTGGGGATCAAGATACTCGGACATGAACTGGGACCTCGGCCCTTGAGGGGTCCACCAGGTCTGCTGCATAGTATCTACGCCGGAGCGGCTCATTTTGATTGGTCCTTTCCTGTGTGTTATTGTACAGGTGTGCTCTGCTGCTGGTACGGCAGCGGACACTTGACCCCCGGGTCTTGTACCTTATTGAGGGTGCGGTGGCAGATGTGAACACTATTTGGACTTGTTCCCTCACTTGCGTTTTGGCCGGTGGAACAGCGTAAACACACTGAGCTGAACGCGTCAACCCCTGTGAGACGCCACTTCCCGCCCAGTGGTGGGACCTGCATTGGATACTCACATACTATCTGCTCCAGCTTCGGGGCGCAAGAAACGTAAGAGAACCGGGTGTGCTGATCTAATTGAGGTGGGGCTGTGCTGCGGCGCCATGGGTCGCCCAGATCGCACACAACCCAAACTGACTTTTGATAACACCAAGAAATCCAAAGCCCCGGACCTTCCACCAAATGAGGCGATCGATGGAGCTGGGAACTCGGGAGAAGGAGAGACGACTGAGACTGACATTCGTGGCATAATATTGGCTATGGAGAAGTACTTGCAGGGCGGCATTACTTCCCTAGGTACCAAGATAGACGCACTCAAGTACCGCATGGACCGGATGGCAGGAAAGGCTTGACAAACACGCCGAGCGATTAGATATGTCGGAACGCAGAATAGGCGAGGTGGAAGAAGTGCAAACGACTCTGGACTCGGAACATAAACAACTGGGCAAAGTGATCCAACTCTTACAGGACAAGACTGAGGATTTGGAGGCGCGTTCACGTAGATGCAACATACGCATCACGGGCCTTCCAGAAAACACCCCAACTGGCAATATGGAACTGTTTGTCGAATCCCTTCTGAAAAGGTTGCTAGGGGACTACGCCTTCTCGGAAATGTTTGTTATAGAGAGAGTCCACCGCACCCTTGGCCCTAGCCTGAAGCCGGGGGCACCTCCACGTCCCATTGTGGCCAAGCTCCTTAATTATAGGGATTGTGCTACTGCTCTACGACTGGCTGGTGAGCAACAACCACTAAACTACGAAGGTACTACATTGTCCTTGTTCCCGGATTTCACTACAAGGGTTCAGGAAGCGAGATGCCAATTCATTCCCATGAAGCGCAAACTTCGGGACCATGGAATTGACTACGTGATGCTGTACCCTGCAAAATTAAGAGTCAACAGACAAGAAGATCCACTATCTTTACGGACCCGAGGGCACTACAGAAAGCCATGAAGGACTGGCGCAAGGACACTCGGAATGCATCCAGCGATGGCGGGATTGAAGAAATTAATGGGAGCCCCATGGCGGAACAGGCCTAAGAACGTTGCCTGCTGCTAAGGGAGGTATTTGTACAAATAGGACCTGCGCTTCAGTGGGACACTGTTTCTGTTGATTGACGGGGTTGGCGCTGCACTGAGCGGAGGTCTGCGAAGGAACTGTACTCTAATGACACATTGAGAATGGTTGCGGTGGGGCTGGGACACAGGATGGTGGGCAGAGAGGTAGAGAGGCAGCGCTTTCCCAACGATGACATCTCTACAATGACATTTTGGTTGTATCTCGCCCTATGATGTTGTATATTGTGAACACACCGTGACATCGCAGTTAAGTTGGTGGTAGATTGACTCTGAATACTGTTTCTATAGAAAGAGCTGGCTTTCCAGTGATTGACAGAGTTAATAGCGGGAGGAGCGGAAAGATTGAGCCTTTTTAAGCTGAGCGTCAAAGCCCCTCACTGCCATAGGAAATGGTTTGGTATTTCGGGGGGCACTGTTTACCTTCTTTTTTATTTTACAGAGGCGGGGCAATGTGGCGGAAACGCTGTACTGATATAGATATAGACTCATTATGAGCGAGCTACCCATGCCCCTGTCTGTGTACCACACTTTCCCAAATAACCCTCACTTTTGGGAGTTTTATTTATGCTATGTGTTGTTTTGTATTTCACATTCAGTATTGGGGATGGTGGGAGATGGAGGGGGTGGGGGGAGTGTTACAAGCTCATCTGCAGAGGGTGGTGTGGGTTCGGGATTGGGGAGGGAAGGGACGCGGCCATGTTTGGGTTGGGCAAGCGTGGGAGGGGGTTGGGGTGGAGTGCTTGTTTTTTTTTATTCTGCTGTTTCTGACTGAGAGAAAAGGTTTTGTTGTTGTAAGTTTGAGCACAGAGCGCTGGACAAGGGTCTTCATGAAGTGGACGGTTCTATTTGTTTATCACATATACGATGCCACCCGAAGTGACCCAGTTGACACAAGATAAGGACACCATTACGCTACTGACGTGGAACGTGCGTGGTCTAAATGACCACAGAAAAGTCAGGCGAGTTTTGCAGTATTTATTGAGGCACTCTATTGACCTTGCACTCCTCCAAGAGACTCATTTACGCCCTGATAGCCCGACATTGAACTATAGGGGACTGCATAGACACATACACGCCGCAGGGTTTACATCACACGCTCGGGGAGTTCTCACATGGGTTAATCCTAAGGCGAATATGACGCTGACTCCAGTGGTCTCAGACCCGGAGGGGAGGTTTGTCATTTCAAAGTGTGTAGGTAAGGGCATGACTTTCCATGTGGTCAACTCGTATGGTCCGAATTATGATTGCCCTTCTTTCTATCTGAATTTAGCCTCTACTATAAGGGAAAACTGTGGGGATCAGGTCCTCTGAGGAGGCGTTTTTAATAGGGTGCGACACCCTGAATTGGATAGATCAGATGACCCGGTACGGCGGCCGACGTGTTCTGCCCGAGCTCTTGATGCTGAGATGATTAGATTGGGTCTGCAGGACGTTCGGAGGACTAGGTCCCCGACACAGGGAGGGTACACGCACTATTCTGCGCAACATGATATCCACACTCGGATAGATTATTGGCTGTTCCCCACTTCTCTCCTCTCTGCGGTATTGTCGTGCTTGACACTACCCCGCACGTATTCTGACCACTCCCCTGTCCTTGTTAAGATCAGAGCTTTGACGAACCGCCCCCTTCCTTTCAGTTGGCGTCTGCTTCCGTACGAGCTCCAAGATGCAGCTTTTCGCGAAGATTTGGCAGCTGAAAACAACGTAGGTTTGGTGGACTCCTTCCTCACGGTATGGGAGGCCTTTAAGGCTTATATGTGTGGGCTGGCTATAGCTGAGCATGCGGGAGTTCTAAAGTCAATAAGGGCTCGTCTTTCCTTCCTAGAATCCAAACTGAAAGACATTGAAGCGCGACGATTACGTGACTCTGGTGCGGGGCTGACTAGTGAATTGGCTCAGACGCTTCGTGAATATCACGAGGAGGCCGATGCTGAAGTAAAGCACTTAGGGAAATATAGCATAGCTAGGTCATATGGGGAGGGGGACCGCCCTGGGGCAGTTTTGGCGCGAATGGCGAAACAACGCAGGCAGGGTATTATGGTGCCCACGATGAGAGATGAGCACAAGGGGGAGGTATTGTCCGAAGACCAGGTGGCGATGCGATTTAGAGATTTTTATGCAGCGCTGTACGCATCAAGGGGTCCGGCCTCGGAGGAACGCATTTTGGACTACTTGGGGCATATACAACTGCCGGGACTGACGAACACACACCGGGAGTTTCTGGTTAGACTGTTTGAGAGGGAAGAGGTAGTTTGGGCGCTCTCTTCCATGAAAGCTGGAAGTGCCCCTGGCAGTGACGGATTCCCGGCTTCTTTTTATAAGACGTTTTCTGAGCTTCTAATTCCCAAATTGCTGACGCTGGTAGAGGAGATGGCGGAGACGGCAGAGATGCCACCAACGATGAGGGAAGCCATTATTGTGGCTATCCTTAAGCCCGGAAAATCCCCAGATGACTGCGCTTCCTATAGGTTGCCATTGCTGCTTAATGTAGATGCAAAGATATTTGCTAAGATTATTGCCAATCGCCTAAGCCCGCTGATCCCAAAACTAGTAGCCCCCGAATAGGCAGGATTTGTGCCCAATCGTAATTTGACTTAAAATATATGGACAGTGTTCGCGGCCTTTCAGCATACGAGACAGGATGTCCCGGCTGTAGCTGTCTTCCTAGACATGGAAAAGGCTTTTGATTCTGTAGAGTGGCCTTTCCTCCGACTAGTGTTGCGGCGTATGGGAGTGGGTGACCTCTTTATACAACTTTTGGATACACTGTATGCTTCCCCGGTGGCTCGGGTTCGTATAGGCTCCCTTACGACTGAGCCTTTCTCAGTGGAACGTGGTACCCGACAAATTATATGTGAGGCACCCTGAAGATAGTCTCTCGACGGTGCTAAGGGAAGTCAATCAATCAATCAATCAATCAATCAATCAATCAAAGCATTTATATAGCGCACTACTCACCCGGAGGGTCTCAAGGCGCTGGGGGAGGGGGTCCGCTACTGCTCGAACAGCCAGGTCTTGAGCTGCTTCCTGAAGGCGAGGTGGTCTTGGGTCAGGCGGAGGTGGGTCGGAAGGGAGTTCCAAGTCTTGGCGGCCAGGTAGGAGAAGGACCTTCCTCCTGTGGTGGCTCTTCGGATGCGGGGGACGGCGGCGAGGGCGTGGCTGGTCAATAGAAGCTGGCGTTTGGGAGCGTAGAAGTTGAGGCGGCTATTGAGGTATCCTGGGCCTTGGTTGTGTAGGGCTTTGTGTGCGTGGGTGAGGAGCCGGAAGGTGATTCTCTTGTTGACCGGGAGCCAGTGCAGGTCTCTCAGGTGTCCGGAGATGTGGCTGCGGCGGGGGACGTCCAGGATGAGTCGTGCTGAGGTGTTCTGGATCCGCTGGAATCTCTTCTGGAGTTTGGCGGTGGTTCCGGCGTAGAGGGAGTTGCCGTAGTCCAGACGGCTAGTGACGAGGGCCTGGGTGACCGTCTTCCTGGTCTCGGTGGGGATCCATCGGAAGATCTTACGCAGCATGCGCAGGACGTTGAAGCACGACGAGGAGACGGCGTTGACTTGTCTGGTCATGGAGAGGGAGGAGTCCAGGATGAAGCCCAGGTTGCGAGCGTGGTCTGTTGGTTTGGGTGCGCTGCCCAGGGCGGGGGGCCACCAGGAGTCCTCCCAGGCGGAGGGTGAGGATCCCAGGATGAGGACTTCCGTCTTGTCCGAGTTCAGTTTCAGGCGGCTGTTCGACATCCACTTGGCTACGTCTGTCATCCCTTCGTGCAGGTTGGCTCTGGCAGTGGCGGGGTCGTTGGTGAGGGAGAGGATCAGCTGGGTGTCGTCGGCGTAGGAGATGATGTTGAGGTTGTGCTGGCGTGCGATGGCTGCGAGGGGGCTCATGTAGACGTTGAAGAGTGTTGGGCTGAGCGAGGAGCCTTGAGGAACACCACCACCAGAAGTGGTTTTATTCAGCTCGCTTTCGGGGATACATGTGAATTGGGGCAAGACCATAGTGTTTCCCCTCACTCCTGCAACAAAGAGAGTAGATTCGGATTACCCCATACAGTGGACTACTGACTCGGTCTGTTACCTGAGCATTAAGCTGCACACGGATCCGGACGTAGTCCTCAGGGAGAACTATGGAGTGGCCATCTCTAGGCTGGAGGAAGATGTAGAAAAATGGATTGCACTGCCCTTGTCTCTTATGGGACGAATATCATTGCTAAAAATGATTGTGTTGCCTCGTTTTTTATTCTTTTTTCGTAACATTCCTATGGTTTTGTCGGGCGCATTCTTTCGTCAGCTTCATGCTTTAGTGCTCCGTTTGGTATGGGCTGGGAAACAGCCCAGGGTTGCCTGGAACATCCTTATTCGGTCATATGAGGATGGGGGGCTTAATGCCCCGGACTTTGAATTATACTACCGAGCCGCGCAAGGGGCGCATGCGTATGGCTGGATACATGGCCCTGCAGATGCTCCGCATCTGATAATTGAGACACTGGTGGCTGCTCCGGCTCCGCTTCCGGCCTTATTATCCCAACCTAGGTATCGTCGCACGGGCATTCTGGACTCAATGAATGTGGTAACGCACGCATGGTATCACCTCATGGATGCCCAGGCTTGCTCACTGTTGTATGCCCCAGAGGCGAAATTGGCATGGTGCTTGTGGCTTGCCCCCTGCAGAGATAGGGCAGTGCTAGAGGACTTATCTGCATTTAATGTCGACACCATGGGCGATCTCTTTTTGTCTGAAAGGGCCTGCACGTGGGATGACCTTAACCCAAAGGAAGGCGCGGGAACTCTGTTGCTTCCGCGTTTTCAATTCCACAGAGTTTGTCATGCCCTGAGAGAACTGCTTGGTGAGGACATGACAGGGCCCCAGACGGTCTTGGCATAAGACTATATAGTCACTGCCAAAACCGCCACAAAATTGATTACGAACCTCTACCGTATCACTCTTGCCGAAAGACCGACGGATTACACTAAGCCGCGACTGGCTTGGCAGACAGATTTAGATATCGAACTACCTGAGGCTACATGGAAATATCACTAGAGTGAATTACTACCACCACGAAACAGACCTAAAAATTACTGGGCGTTGTATCTGGACAACAGACCTATACAGGGTGAGGGCGAACAAGGAGAGACACAATCTGCACTGGACACGGGGGATGCACAGGAGGAGGGGTCGCCTCACATCGACTAGGATTCTAGATAAGTTGGTGGCGATGGAGTCCTGGAAGTGTATTCAGACTGTATTTGCTGTATTGTGCGGGTGGAGTGGGAGATGTGCTGTATTTTTTAATTGTGATGTCCACGTTGTTCAATCTGTACGTGAGGCTGCTGGCTGAGGTCGTAAAGCACTGCGGTATGACCATGGTGTCATACGCGGATGATACTCAGCTAGCGGTCACGATCAGCGGGGATTCTGGGGTGGAGGCCCCAAGATTCCGGGACGGACTACGGGCGGTGGCCAGTTGGATGACGTCCAACTGTCTCCAACTGAATGCCAAAAAAAACGAGATTATGGTCTTTGGCAAACAGACGGAACTTTGGGGCGATACTTGGTGGCCCCCTGAGTTGGGTCCCACTCCGGTTTCGGAGATTAAAAATCTGGGGGTGTGGTTGGACCCTACTCTCAGTTTTGTAGGCCATACTAAAAGGATGGCGGCCTGCTGCTTTGGCATTTTGCGCAATATGAGACCTGCACTCAAATTTTTTTACGCCGCGACCCGTCAACTTGTGGTTCAGGCGACGGTGTTGTCTCGGCTGGGTTATGCCAGCTCCCTTTTTATAGGGTTAAATCAGGCCGAGCTCACCCGCCTCCAGCGAGTGCAAAATGCAGCAGCCAGAGCAGTTGTAGGCCTTCCTAGGTTTTGCCCTGTTTCTCACACCCTGCGTGCTCCCCATTGGCTGCCCATCAGGCAGCGGATTCACTTTAAGGTGCTTTGTATGTCCTTTAGGATCTTAAAAGGCCCCTCCGCTCAGATACTGCATAACCTTCTGTGTCCCTATATTCCTGGTCGTTCTCTTCGCTCTTCGGACCGTGAATTAGCAGTAGTTCCACGTTTTAAACGCAGCCGAGCTGGGGGACGCTCCTTTCGGGTGCGGGCGGCCGCTCTGTGGAATGCCCTTCCTTTTGAAATCCGGACCCTTGCCGACCTGCTTTCTTTTCGTAGGGCTGTCAAGACTCTTCTGTTTCCGTAACTCTCTCCTCTCTTAAACGCCCATCTTTTAGTTATGTTGTGTGGCTGCCTTGTCAGGCGCCGGGACGCTCCTTCGCTGGAGCAGCTGTGCGCATAATAAATGCCAGTAACATAACACGATGTTCGATCGTTGTAATATTAATGCCCTGAATGTGCTCATAACGTGCTCTATGATTGTATGTTGCTGAAATGCCAATAAACAAATAAAAACAAAAAAATGCTACAGACAACCAAGGTTCGGGAAGAGGGAGGAAGCCCAGTAGGATCTTCTGAAGGGTTATCAAAAGTGCAAAGCACAAAGCAGGTTCCTGACATTTTATTCACAGTACCAATTACAAAACAATTATCACAAAACAAATACAATATAATACTGATTTACTCTCTTGAACTGGGGAAAACAGGTAAAGAATATAGCAAATATGTACATATTCACTGTAAGATGCAGAAAAGACACTCAATCTCAGCCTACACAGGAGTTCAGTCCATTACAAATAATCCTGTTGAAGCACCCATTTAGGGCCATAGATGAGGTGTATTGCCAAGAGATGTGGATTGTTGGTGATTTATGAATGGCTTGACTTAAATACTGTTTAACATTTCACGACTAAAACTAAGCCTGAGATTCTTCCAGTACCCCTATAGTTTACCCCTCTGCCAGGGGCACATCATATGAAGCCCCTTTTTCATAAAAAGATACATTGAAAGCATCACACAGATTTGTTTACAGTATTCAGCTAATTTATCATCAATTTTCAGAGAATACGGTAGCGGCAAATGACACCACAAAAACGATGCGGACAATTCCTGGCACCCATAAATGACTTTTTTAAAGTAATGTCAGACCCCATTCAAAGGCATACAGGCCGGCAGAGTCTGCAGGGCCTTTGTAGTGTAGGCTAGAATTGTTTGCTTCTGATATCCTGGGGCCCATAACACCATGATTCTGCAAACTGAGCCAAGTGTAACCCCATCAGCACTTGACTGTCTAGGGTAGGGATGGCAAGGAGACACAGTGCTATCGGGGAGTTTGTGTGTAGGAATGCAAACTCAGTACGCAACAATGACTTCGCAGCACAATAACTAAATGTCCAACCTAGTACTCTACTTTGAAGAAAAGAAAAGTGCTTTAATCCACACACTTAAAACATAATACTTCACAACATATAAACCAGGCACCATTCTTATACTGGCACGTGGGTTACTGTGCCTTGCATCCTGTCCCATCTCACTCCTGTCTTGGGTGTTTTCGCCAATTTGAAAGTCTGGGTAGGTCACTGTTATATTCTACTTATGGCATATTTCTATGCATGCCTTTATCCACTTCATGCTTTCTAGTGGTATGCCTTTGGAATGCCTCTGCACTGTGATTCATCTTAGAATGTTGGGCGGAGGTTCAATGAAAGACACAGTTACGATGGGGCTGAGCTGCCTTTTTTTTTTTTTTTTTTTAACCAGTCACTTCAAAGAAATCCATCAAAATGTAGTAAGTATCTCCAGCCGAGTTGAGGTATTCCAAGAAGTATTTATTGAGATGTTAAGTAATCAGGAATATTTCAAGAACAAGACCCACCAGGAGCAGCCAGCAGGCAGCTCAGCCCCAAAATATAAGAACTTTCATTCTCCTCTACAGAAAATAACGAGAAAGAGAATAAAAAGAACAACCCAACAATCACTCCAGACACACCCACAGCTAAGGAGAGTATAAAAAGGTGAAACATTGAGTATACGAAGGAAATACCAAACAGAAGCAGAGGAAAGAACAAATAAAGGTCTTTCATACCACCCTGTTCAACACCATTAATAAACAAGTTGAATAGATATTGACAGATTTAGAAAAGAACCTCATAAACAACCTGTAGAAATGATTAAAGAATAACGTTAAAATATTGAAAGGCTGCAATAGAAATTACATCCTCAAAAACATTGAAATGGAGAATCCTCCATGTCGACAACCTCTGAAGGTCAAACATTGAAATATTGAAAGGCAGCAATAGAAATTGAAAACCTTAAAAGCCACACATTGAAAACATTAGAAAATACCTTGAACGTGACTATTTGAAAAACGTGAGTACGTCGAAAAGTACCACAATGTAATCCCAAGAAGGAACACAACTGGACTGGATTTGATGCACATTTGAAAAATAAAAATAAACACATGTTCATATGCACAAACACAGATAAAAGTGAAATTGAAAACATACACACACTTTGCAATCCTTGTAAGTAAACAGCATACATTGAAATAGAAGAATGTTGCACCAATTGAAAATATTAAAAAACAAAATATAAACTTTTGAAAATGTGCAACCTCGAAAATTATTTTAAAAACAAACTAGGTGGCAGCATAGCATTGAAAACTTAAAATCATGACTGCATTCAGGAAAAAGAAAGTCACCTCTTAAACAAAATGAAGATGTATAATCAAACTTGAAGATGGTCCAAAAATACACCCGATGTCATGCTGTTTGTTCGATCGGCGATGTTGGTTCATGACTCACAAGAACTCTCATAAAGAAAAAACACATTGAAAACAATCCAACAAGACTTGAGGAAAATTCGAGGTTGTCCGAAGTGCTGCGATATTTTAATTAGCTGCAATGTCACTTTAGAAAACGTGGTTGGCAGTAAATAATGGTTGGCAGGTAATGTCAGATTTATGATTTCAACATGGAGGGACGTAAACTCACGGCAAACCGGATGGCTCTGGGCACGTTCATGAGGCACAGCGTCTGTAAGCAGCACTGAACACGAAGACGTCATGCAAAGCACGGGAGAAGCTCCGCACGGGATCATGTCCAAAGTAAGTTGCGCGTGCCAATTTTGAAATATTTAACTGATGCGCAACTGTCATTAACATGCCAAAATGTAGAAAAAACAAAAACCACTGGCAAAAACAAAATTGAACATACAGTTTCCTCGCATATCTATGCAGCGCCGACAGGAAAATCATTTAACATTACACGAACCAATCTCTTGGAGTAGTAAAGAGCGGACTGCAATTTATTGAGAAACGCTGTAGACACTTGTAGATGCAGTATAAAGATACAAGTTTTGGCAGACACAGACGTTGGAAGACACATCTATTGGCAGGTTTAATTTCTTTGAAGTGACTGCGTAAAACAGTTAGCATAGACGATACAAGCACAGGTTGTAGATCTGAAAACACAGCAAGGACTGGCCCGTGGATTATGCGAAACAGAGGAAAGCAGAGGCTTGAACTGTGAAAAGAAGTGCAACTCCTCGCTTGATGTAAATAGGGAACGCAGACACTTGCAGGCAAGGAAAAATTGTAAAAGGACTCACCCCGTTTTGTAGATTCAGCAGGTAAATATAATAATTGAGAAGAGGCTTCTTACACTCATGGAAACCAAAGCTGAAGACAGGGGTTGTGGAGTGTCTTGAAACAAGTGCGCTGTAGTTTCCTTATTGATATGGACAAAATGTTCACCAGATACCACTCTGATAGTCCATAAGCGTTTGTTGAGACAGGAACCTTGCTAGTAGAGACTTTGTGAACATAGTGGTTTGACTTTTGAATGATGCTTGAAAGTTAAGATGACTTGGTTGTTAAGACAGCACACAAAACTAGTGTAGATCAGAGCACACTTCTTTACCAGACAGTGCAGAGGAATAGCGTCAGAAAGGAAACAGCCAGTAACCTTACTTGATGAAGTGTTGTTGTTGTGAAATCCAATTTTGAGACTTGAGAAGAGGAATCTGGCACAAAGAAGTTGGGGGCGACCGGTGAAATGGTCACTGGTGGGGCTTGGTGCCAGAATTAGTATTTGAAGTTTGATGGAGTTTGATGAAACTTTAGAATATCTTGCCTCCTTGATGAGGATTTTGATAGTCTTGGTTTTTTGAAGGTTGATTTCTTGAGGTGAACACGTAGGTAAGATTAAATTGTCGCCATCAAAATGTAGTAAGTATCTCCAGCCGAGTTGAGGTATTCCAAGAAGTATTTATTGAGATGTTAAGTAATCAGAAATATTTCAAGAACAAGACCCACCAGGAGCAGCCAGCAGGCAGCTCAGCCCCATCATAACTGTGTCTTTCATTGAACCTCCGCCAAACATTCTAAGATGAATCACAGTGCAGAGGCATTCCAAAGGCATACCACTAGAAAGCATGAAGTGGATAAAGGCATGCATAGAAATGTGCCATAAGTAGAATATAAAAGTCACCCAGCGTTAAGTGGCTCTCAGGTAAGTATGAGAGCTTAGGTGAAAATACACAATAGTGGAACACTGCTCACATGTAAGTAACTACTGTCACCATGATCCAAGTCAGTTGTACATGACTGATAGACCATCATAGTATGAACAGCATTTGTATTGCTTGAGTAGTATAAAGTTACTATCTCATAGATCAACTTCAGACATTCAGGTATGTGATATTTTATTTTTACTTGAAATCAGTATCACAAAATTGTTACACATCATATCATCACTCTAAATTCGGTGTGTTAGTCACTTAGTTATAAACATGATTTCATTGCACATTTTATATGCATAGTTGTTTGTTTCTTCGTTTCACAGGTGCAGTTGATGTACTGACCCTTTATGAATATATTACTGTTGGTTCCTCATGGATGATCTCTGGCCTTGGCATAATCATCTAGAAAGCTGCCCAATTTGCTGCTTTTGTGCTTCAGGTCAGTCAAACCTCTGCAAGGTTGGGAGGCTACTTCCCCCCACTCAGCAGCAATTTGAATTCAAGCGTGCTTCAGTTCGGAGATTTCACTTCTTGCACCAAGCTCATATTCCGAGATTTCCAGCAAGGCCCGACTCCAGCCAGGAAGCTGGTGGTCAGACAGACACCAGGTCTAGTTACACTAGTCTGTAAATTACTCCCTTTCTTGGTTGAAGAGAACCTGGAAAGGACAGGTGGGTTAGTGACACCTACCTTTATATAGTCAAAGCAGACATTGGATGTGGATTCTCTGGTAGCATTTTCAGAAGCAGTATGGGGTATTACTCTGTAATCTGTCCTCTCAAGCTGTTCTCTAGGCATAGCCAATGTGCAGAGTGAGGCTCCTCAAAGCAGTATAGTCTTCTGCCGGTAATACTCACAAAAGAAGCACAAAGGGGTGTGATCTTTCTGTACAGTCATTAGGTTACTACACCAAGAGGGGTACTTGTAATTCACAGCCCCTTTACACTAGTAGCAGGTCCATTTTTCTAGGTGCCGGGAAGTGGACCTCTAGGTAATAACCTCCCCTTTGGTCCTGAAGAATGCTGCGTACCCTTCGGGGACACTTTAGCAGAAACATGTCGACCCTTTATAACACGGTGAAGGGAGATTAATGTCCCATATCACGGACCACTTCTTTTAACTACCATAACTTTGATCCCTGAATAAACTTAGGATATGGGCATGGGTAATGGTTTTTAATAAACTTTTTCACTCCCCTCACGGCCATCACTTAGATTTAGAAGTGCATCCCTGTCTCCAGATGTATGCCCGCCCTCTATCAAACCAAGTTTTTAAAGGGCGAGGACAGTCGATGACTGAGCTTGACACCGGGCGGTGTGTGAGGTCAGTCAGTAACTTTTTATGAGATGCCCCCATTGGCAACGCATCTCCCCCTAACTCTGTAGATACCTTTAGGAACACAATCTAGGGGCAGCCTTCTTTTGTGGATTCATAGTAGAGTGGAGGCTGGCTTGCCCCTTAGCCTCGAGCCTCTGGTTCCCAACATTGGCATCTGCTGAGGTTAGTGTGTATGTATCTTTCTGTACTTAACAGATCAACAGCCACACTTACAGTGATCATGAAAGAGACAAAAGGCAGACCTCAAGTAAAGGACCATTTGCATCAATAATAACAGAAACTGTGATCCTATCTTCACCTCCACCAACCACCAAATTGCTGTGCTCAGGAAACCTACTCAGCAGCTCCTCATGGGAAAAAAGACTTAATAGCATTTCTACAGAAGTATTGTCTCATCTTTACCCACTTCTGTGTCTGGGTTTACTCCCCCCAGCTTCCTGAATATCAGCAATATGGTTCCACTGTGTAAAAAACACAATCTTACCACCAACTGTTGCATATGAACAGGTAGGGCTTTCCAAAATAGAACTCACAGGCCTCCACTACTCTGGTTCACTCAAGCACACAATGCATGTATCACACAAGTCACTTAATGGCACATACAATACATACACTTGGAATGTTAGCTAGGATCTGTTTTTGGGCATAGAAATGGAAGTCGTCTAGTAGGCATCCACTCCAGTGCATCAGACAAAAAGGTTTGTTTAACACAACTGATTCAGAAAGGCAGCTTGCTGTCATCACTGCTCTACCTGCTAAACACATGACAGGAACAGTAGTCTTCTGTCAGATACATGAGGCAACTGTTGGTGCACCCCAACACATGACAGGAAAAAATCCAGGATCATACTCATGTCAAGGGACAGGCCTAGACCTTCACACACGCTTCATTGGTGTGAGGCTGGGTCAAAAACTGAAAATCAAGGTCCCAGGGACTGTATTAAACATTATCATTGTTTGTGCCTGGGGAACCTTTCAAACGGTGCGCTGGGCACAAACAATAATAATGACTGGTGCATGCATTGCCTCCAGGACAGCCACGACCTTGTGCTGCCCTGGTGGCAGCGATCTTTATGTGAAAACACGGAGCAGCTGCTCCATGTTTTCACAGTGGAGGCGGCACCTGCCTGCACTTTCAAAGGGGATTAAAGATCCTCTTGCAGGCGGGTGCAGTCAGTGGCTGCCCCCACCTGCAAGGGGATGTTTGGGAGGTCCATGGGACCCCCTTTACCCCCTGCAGAGGGCGGCTCTCAAGGGGCACTGGCAGTGCGCCTCCTTTTGAATGGCACACTGTGAGTGCACCTCCTGAGGGCTTCTTTGACTCTGCGCCTGGGTCTATAATATGGCACGGCTGCAGAGTCGAAGGAATTCCATCATTTTTATAGGGCACAACCATATGCAAATGAGGGAACACCCTCTGAAGATAGCACTGGCGCTTTAAGTGCACCAGTGCTATTGGTATTATAGAAGGGGACGCACAAGCGTCTGTGCTCCCTTCTATAAAACCAAAGTGCCTCGGGGCGTGCAAAGCAGGTGCAAATGCTGGTTGCTCACCCAAGTGGAAACAAAAGCAGGAGTAGGACCCATAGACCACGTCGGAACTGGGTAGTGTATGCATGTAAAGAAACAATGTTCCAACAGGTTTCACTTCAAAAGACAATTAAACATGCATGCAAACTGCATTACATAGGCAAGAAACAAGGAGACTCAATAGAGATGTTTGAGGCTGTTAATCGCCAAAGTTACATCAAACGGAATTGCACAAGGGCATACAGTTAAGGCAGCACTGTATAGAAGGAATCTTATGACAACCCGAAGGCACTTGGTGTGTAGTGATATATACAAGTGAATAAAAGTGACGACGCATGTGAACAAAGTGAACAGCGTGAACGGCGCTAAGTGAACAATGATGTGAAAAATTACAACAGGTAACAAATAGCAACATTTGCATTAATTATTTGTCATTTTCATTTATATATGAGCCAAGCAGAGGAGTTGCGCCAAGCAATTGCGCTGTGGTGTCGACGATGTTTTGACCCTCGTTACTTGTGGTCGTCTTCAGGACAGGGTTGTCAATTCAGTGGTGTGCTGGGGGGGCATCATACAAGAGGAGGCCTGGTGAGCGGGCCGGAGGCACGGCGTGTCCTGTTGGTTGGGGTATTGAGATCGGATATGCGTTTGTCGGTCCGGAGGAAAAGGCGAGTGTGGCACCTGTACGAGGTAAGGAGAGTCCAGGAAAAAAGGGGGGGGTGGTGGTGGTCCTGTCCGGTCGGAGCAGCGTCTGACTGAATCCTGGCGGCTGGCTGTGGGCTGAATCACAGGTCCGGGACACGGCAGGCAGAAATTTCAGCGCGGGGCAACATAAGATTCCTTCTATACAGTGCTGCCTTAACTGTATGCCCTTGTGCAATTCCGTTTGATGTAACTTTGGCGATTAACAGCCTCAAACATCTCTATTGAGTCTCCTTGTTTCTTGCCTATGTAATGCAGTTTGCATGGTTGCTCACCCAAGGCACCTTCTGTAATAGGGCCCCTGGTATTCAAAGTGGAGCACTCAGACAGGAGCACTAAGGCAGGTGAAAACCACTTTAGACCAAGAAAGGGATATTCCCATTGCAATAAGTTGGGAGCTGCCATGTCCATGCTGTGTTGTGCGGAGGTCCAGCAGCAACCAGTTACTCAAGATCCAGGTATTATTCTACATTCCTGTGCAGTCCATTCAAGACTGTAGTCAATCTGTGTTGGTGTTACACTTTCCTTTGTTTGCAGTTGGAGTCAGTCAGTGGAACTTGTTAGGATCCAAGAAACTTTGCTGCCATGAGGCTAGCTCAGGGAGCCTCTAGCACAATCAGGAAGACCTCTACATTTCAAATACAAGGGGATATTTCAAACACGACCAACAATTTAAAAACTATCACAATTTTATTTTTGGAGCCTTCTGCAAGAGAGAGAATCCACTGTAGCATATGATGAAAATATTCACCATCGTGAATTTTCATAGGGCCTAGCACTTCTTGATAACCAAACTATTTTAGGATGATGCCAGATAATTTGAATGTTATACATTTGTCATTACTTCCACGTGTAACTATTTGACTGTTTTTCCTTTGTGAAAATATTGTTATGAGGATTGTTTTTTAAAAGTGGATCAGGATATCCCTTCGTGGATAGCTGGCAGGTGTAAAAAAGTGATGATAAACATATGTTTACGACTAAATGTATCTTTGTGAATAAAGCCTTATGTACAGATCTGGACCTATCTGTCGAGCTGAACTCACTTATAATACTTTTGGCCTCCTGTGAGAGTAGGTCTGACAAAATTAACTGCAAACCAGATCTTACTGGTAGACAAATGTTGCAAAAACATATATTGACGCTTACTGAAGTTTATTCAGCTATGTTTCATCCTTGGATTATAGGTCCTTGTAGTTTTCTTTCTGTTATTACAAATGCAGGACTACGAGTCCCAGAGTGCAAACATAACCAGACTCAGTGAGCTACTAATGTGCATGTTGGGATATCATGAGGTGTCCATTGCCTAGACCTACTGATCGTTGAAATGCTCTGAAATGGGGAAAATGTTGCAACATCTGCAGTGCAGGCGTAAGAAGTCTTAAAGTAGCTCTAGAAAAGCCGAATGAATTCAAGCTTTTTTTGTACATAACCATTAGCTATGCAAACAAGCTCCATTTTGGTTCGCTTTGCTTACATTTAATGTGAATAGACTGAAACTTGATCCATTCCTCCTGGAATATGTGGACACTTTTGATGTAATCTCTCTTATAGGTCAGAGGAATGGCCCAATGTACTTCTTTTTTGGTCGGTGGATGCCGCCATATAAATCCTCGGTATCAACAGTCATTCCTATTTCTAGGTCAGCGACATGTCCCAGTTTCTGCTTTTGAAAATCTGGTCACTTTATGCCATGCAGAAGTAAAGAAGAGACTTCTTGAATCATACTGTAATACTTCAACATTCTTATAATTTTATACGAGCTTTGATGATGGGGCTTTTATATTATTTGGTTCTGTATTTAATTAGTTGTAGGTCTTGAACTTCAGAGTGTTGAAACATAAATTATGAATTAAGATTTAAATCAAAGGAGTTTTTCCTGATGAAGTAGCGCATAATACCCCTAAAATGCATTTAAAGTGAAATACTTTAACTGTAATGCGATGTGGAAACGCAGAGTGAAACAACCCTCAGTCACAAAAAAAAATTACGTACATTTGCATAAACAATTTAAGACATTTATTGAAATGTAATTAGTGGTGCCTATGAATTTTATACACAAACATCTATTGATGTATATTTCCGTTCAACGTGGATCTGTAAAGACTCTACACCGATCTGTATTATTTGACTCGAACTCTACGACTATGTGTCTCACTTGTATTATTGACTTACCTGATTATCTATGCACACATTTATCGGTAATACTTGCATTATTGATGTACCTGTTCTACTTTGCTGTAAAGACTTTAAACCGATCTGTATTATTTTGCTCGAACGCTACGACTATGTGTCTCACCTGTATTATTGACTTCCCTGACTATCTATGCACACATTTATCTGTAATACTTGCATTACTGATGTACCTGTTCTACTTTGCTCCCCCACGTACCTACCCATTTCACTTATTACGTTTAATTTCGCTATACCTAATGACCTGCTTCTCACTCTCTTGTTATATTCCCTGCTTTGTAAAGCGCTCTGATATCTGCAAAGATCTTGTTCGCGCTATATAAAACTTTCAAAATAAATAAATAAATAAATAAACATTCAAGTTTCAAGAATCCTGCCAGTCACGTTGATGGATTTTCGTGGTAGCAAAAAAAACAAGCAATCCTACTACACTTGTAATAGCAACCAGTCACACAAGTTGAAAAGAAACTGTCATGACGGTCAGGAGACATACCTGTGATATCACAAAAGCGCATTGTTATAACAGGCCACAACTTGTATGCAAACACGGCGTTCGTGTCTCACTAGCACACATGCAATCGTTGCAAAGATTCATTTCCTGTTAAGCTCGCTACGCCAAATACTCTTTCCCATATTGCTTTGCGTTGGGCACCCACTATGCATAGTCGGGTCTCTCTTTTCCCTTAGTCTCCCGCACTTCTCCCCCCACTTCTCTTCCAACACTGCCAATCACCCGTGGTCAGCAGAAAGTAACCTGTCTCTTGTATGATCCACTCCATTAAATTACCAGTCTAAAATAATTTCCACCAGTTACCTAGCAACTGCAAAGAGAGCTGTTACCTGAACCAGCGGCGGATGTGTCATCCTTAAAATGCGTTTTGTGGCATGTCACTGGATTCCATCTCCTGTCGTGCAGTTCCCAGGCTGCTAGATGAGCTGTTAAGTTATGTTTTCACTCTCTTAAAATGAACAGCTGCCCGGTGGCTTGTTGCAGGATGCTATAAGATAAGAAAGCGGTTCCATCTTGTCCACAGCACCCCCTGCCTTCGCCCTAAACTGTGCCAAGTATCTGCGTTTAGTGTAAAACTAGCAGAATTTGTGCATGACTTGGTGACATGCTAGATAACTAGAATTGCCGGGGCACCACCAACATAGTCGTTAGCATCATAATTGTAATAACGTATTTTTATTAGTGCTTTAAATCTCAGTTCTTTCCCTTCTAAGCACTACTTAAGAGGTGTTACTTGCATCCAATTTGAGGAGTCTGAACTTGGAATAGCTAGTAGCTGAACTTGTAACCTTCGGGTGTCTGCAGATGTCAGAAGGAAACATTTAACTCACTGTTATCCTGCCGAGCAGAAAATGATATAGAGCTTAGCTTTGATGCATTGTATAGTGCCAAAAGGGGTCGACGGAAAAATTAACGGTTATTGAAAATTAAAGACAACTTGTTATAATATATCATGTTAAAAAGCTGCATTGAGCAAACTTACAAAAACGTGCAAAAGGCGTTCTTTTTAAAGTGTGGGGGAAGCAACATAGGGCAGAAGCAAAATGTGTGGCGTGGAAGGTATATAGGGGACAGGCGGAGGCAGAAGCAACATTAGGGGCATGAATGGGGGAACTCAAAAGAGTGCAAATGGGAGAAGCACCAAGGAGGGCGCAGGTGTCGTTTGGAGAAAAGCAAACGGGTGAGAAAGATGGGGAAGAAAAGCACACAGGAGAGAAATTAAAGGGGGGGGAAAGCACATGAGGGTGAGCTCATCAAGGAGAGGAACATGTAGCAACTGACTGCAAGAGAGCGCAACATAAAGTACAGAGGGGGACAGAAGAACACTAGGGAGACAGTGGAAAACATATACAGTGCTATAGAGTCTGTGCAGCAAAAGAAAAAAGTAGTTGCCTAAAAGTAAGCAGTGGAATGGCACACTTAAATTGCAATTCTCTCCTGGAGGGACAGACATTTTATGGAAAAGACAGGCCATCATATAAGAAGGAGGACCCTTTATGTTCTGTTAAGCCCACAATAGACCCTTTGCTCTGCTGTCTGATAGGTGTGACCTAATGAATGAAACTATGTGTAGATGTGTTGTTTTGAGAATTAAACTAAAATCACATGAAAGGCTGCTATTGTGCGCACCATAAATTGTTTTCTAAGGGTTGGACCACCTATGTTTAGTTGTGGAATGTCACTAAATCGTTTTTTATTGCAAAGACCTCGGGCCCGATTCACAAAGGCAATCTGAGACAGAAGTCTAACTTTATGACTTTTGGTATTCATAGAGGTCATTTACGAGATGTTTCTTTACATCTGCAGTTGGGCCGGAATCTCCGGCTCAAGTCGTACTCTCCGGCTCAGGCTGGACTCTCAGGCCGAGATTGGATGGAGTGAAATCAATGGTCCAGAATGCAATTTTACAAAAATGAACATTAGGAACATGAGATAAATGGTAGAGGAGGTCATGAAAATCAGTTTAGGCAGGGAAAAATAAATGGTAGAGGAGGTCATGAAAATCAGTGTGGGTATGGAAAAAGATGTGGTCAGACACTACATCATATCCCGGAAAAGTTTGCTCCTTTGCATCACGGTACATGTTGTCCACAATTTGCTCTCCTTCAGCCATCTCCTCCTACAAATATCACTGGGTCCCAGGGGATGGAGTCCCAGGCTAAAATTGATCCAGGGAGGGAGGCCGTGTGCTCCCCTTCCACAAACAAGCACCCTGGACCACTGGGTATGGAGATTAAAGAGTGGCCCTGGAGGATGGGGTGTCTAGGGACTAACAAGGCTTGGTGATGGGGGCTACTCAGCCCTGCTCTCCTCTATTTAAATATGTTTTCTGTGGGTTAGCGTCCGCAGAACTGATAACGGCTTGGGGATGGGGTCCCCCCATTAATAAAAAAAAAAATGCCCTGGGGGATGGGATCCCCAGGACCAGACCCTATGGCCAACCACTCGGTGTGCCCTGCAGAGGGCCTTGTGCAACAAGCGATTGGCTGTATGGGAGGGTGTTGCATTTATGTATGGTAATTAAGTATTATTTTACATTTTTTTTAAAACTAAAAATTCACTGAAAAAAGCAAAGTACAAGTAGTGTTATAGTTGAGTGAATTGTTCAGTAATAACCTAACGTTTTAAACTCTAAAAACCACTATAATTCACCAGTTATAGTTATCTCAAGTTGCAATAACTTGTGCCCTAAGGTAACTATAATTCATAGCGATACAAAAGGGGGATGATGGACAGAGCGTTTGAGCAAATCCAACACTCACCCCCAGTCAACTGATCTGGGTTTAATCCATCACCATTCTTTAGCCCACTCAGCCACCCCATTTCAGACATGACCATATGCAAATCAGTCTGACCCTGTGCCTCATGGGAACAGTCCAGCCCGAACTGCCAAGCCATGTCTTCCCTGGACCGGAAACAAGCATCCTGGGACCGGTTTCGGATTCATAATCCTCATCAGCCAGGCTATCTTGAATCCAGTGGCCAAGTGAGCAAGGGACTCACGTCTGAGCATACCCTGCCACACTTAGGGCGAACAAAGCGATACAAAAGGGGATGATGGACGGAGCGTTTGTGCAAATCCAACACTCACCCCCAGTCAACTGATCTATGTTGAACAGCAGACTAATGTGCATATATTCAATCTTTTCACACTCATACTACTAATTCATTGTTGCCAAACGTGATCCTCTCTAGGGATCTGGTTAAGTAATCACCCAGGTAACATGCCTATAGGTTATTCTGTTAACCCGTGTGTCACCGTTCTGCTTTACACTTTCTGGTTCATTAAATTAGCTCATTTATTAAAATAAGGAGAGACCCATATCAATCTCCAAACTGTGATCAGGGAAAACATAGTCAATGGAAGGGTGGGAAACCCGGAACATCTTTATCTTGAGTAAGTGTTACTGAGTTTCATAGTAGTTGAAGCTCAAAATGGTGCAGGAGCAATGGTGCCTCCTTGTAGTCAAACACTAGTTACATAGGGGAATAATTTACATGATTATACAATTTGTCAGACAGCCCTCCCGCCTGTCCATATATCTATCTTCATAGCCAGGTCGGTTTACCAGGAGCACTGGTACACTGAGGCCCATGTGTTTTAGTTATCTAGAGTCACTATTAGGTTAGCCCCTCCCACACTCTCCTTACTTAATCAAGGTGAGGCCGCCCCCAAAGAGGCTCTGAAAGGTGCTCCTCAAGCTAAAATGTGGACACATGTCCTGTAAGCTCACACTGTCTTCCTCAGCTATATGAAAACAACTTCTGGTATTCGGAGTAAAACATGTGCTTCCAACAGCAGCAGCAGACTGTAAGTTGATTACTTAGTGATGTAATGCAGCTTCACCACAGTGTTCTAATGAACAACAAGAGCTATAATGTCCTCATCATCTCCAACACCTCCAACCCTGCTACTGCACCACCTCGAACAGGGAGTGAAAAACTTCAATGCTTGGAACACCAACTGTGCAAACACCATCGTCTCCATCAAGAGCAATATCCAGAGAAAATCTTCTAAAAAGGCCAGCTGGTACACTCAAGAATAGCTAAACGGGACAGCAAACAGTTGGGGAAGAGAGGGCACACCAGAATGGATACTTCTGAGAGGGTATCATTCAAGGCTTCCCTCAACCTCTACCACCACCTGCTGAGGGAAATAAAGAAGACAGCCCTTACCGCATGCATTGAAACCAGACCAAACAACACCAAGGATCTTATCAACATTGTTAAAGAAGTCTCCAACCCGACTGCCAGGAAAAACAACATCATACCCTCACAGGAGCTATGCTGCAATTTCTACAACTTCTTGCACATCAAGATCAGAATCATATACAGAAACTTCTCACCCCAACACACACCTAAGACCTTCTCGACAGGTACGCCATCACCGTAACCAACACAAGCCACACACTGACCATCTGGAACATCCTCTCCACATAGGACACCATCTCCTCCATGAAATTCATCAACTTGGGAGCTCCCACCGACCAGTGCCCGTACCACATCTTCAGCTTTGGAAACCAAAGGATCGGCCAGTAACTCACCACCCTACTCAATACCTCTATCACCACTGCAACATTTCCTGATGCCAGGAGACTCGCCGAAGTCAGATCACTACTCAAAAAACCCTCAGTTGACCCCAGCAAACTCAAACATTACCAGCCCTTCTCCCTGCTCCCATAACCAGAGAAGATCATCAACAATTAACTCATGACACACCTGGGGAAGAACGAGCTACTTGACCCCTCCCAATCTGGGCTTCACAGCAATTACAGCAGCAAAACTGCCCTGATCATTGTCACTGACGAGATGCGAACCCTTCTCAACCGAGGACAAACTGCAGCTTTGATCCTCCTTGAACTCTCAGCAGCCTTCAACACTGTATCCCACCACATGCTGATTGAAAGACTCCACCATATTGGCATCCAAGGGGACGCGGTCAGATGGACCACCTCCTTACTCACTGAAAAAACCCAGAGGATCCACCTCCCACCTTTCACCTCTGAACCCTAAGAGATTATCTACGATGTCCCCCAGGGCTCATCCCTCAGCCTCATTTTCTTCAACAGATATATGATCCCACTGGCCAACATCGTCAGATCCCACAGTTTCAACATATTTCCTATACAGACAACACCCATTTCATCCTCACATTCACCAACGACCACACCACCACCAAAACCAACTTCCACAGATGCATGACAAGCATCACTGGATCAAGAACTACTGTCTGCAGCTGAACACAGACAAAATGGAAATACTGATCTTTGGAAACAGCAGCAATATATGGAATGGCTCCTGGTGGCCATCAGACCTAGGACCCACACCCTATCGCTCAGACCATGTCAGAAACCTCAGAATCATCATTCACAGCAAGCTCACCATGAAATCGCAGATCAGCGCCAGCTCCTCTGCCTGCTTCCTCGCTCAGTGCATGCTATGTAAGATCTTCAAGTGGCTATCCCTACACACAGAGATGCACTGTGACACAGGCACTCATCACCAGCCGACTGAACTACGACAATGCCCTCTACGTAGGAATCGCCGCACACGTATAACAGAGACTTCAGACCATACAGAATTCCACAGCCAGACTCATCCTTGGCCTTCCCCAACAAACCCACACCACACCCAACCTCAGCCAACTACACTGGCTCCCCATACAGAAGAGATTCCAATTCAAGCTGCTGACCCACGCACACAAGGCTCTACACATCCTTGAACCCCCATATATTAACTAATGCCTGAACTTCCAGCAACCGTTAAGAAGACTGTGCTCTGCCTCCCTTTCACGTGCCCATACTCCCTGCAACTACCAAAGCAGAAGTGGAGGACGTTCCTTCTTCCTCATTGCAGCAAAGACCTGGAACTGCCCTCCCACACACCTCCAGACTAACACTTCACTTATGGAATTTCAAATAGCCCACAAGACCTGGCTGTTTGAATAAGCCTCCAGGACCTGCAAGCGCCTGGATACCCTATTGGGTGATTAGCCGCACTTTATAAATCCTGATTTGTTGATTGATTGATTGATTGAATGATAACATTCTGTATTTATAACAATGGTGTAGCACACCTGAATACCATCTTTATGGTGTAAAAGCGGTAAAACTGAAAGCATTTCCTACAGAGGATGCTGGAGTAAAGGAAAAAAAAGGAAGGGGGCTTTTTGACAAAGAAACTATGGTCAGTGCTCAAGAAACCTAAAATTAGTACACATTTTCTATCATTTCTCAAATATCTTCCTCATAAATGCCAGAAAAAGTCTGGTATGGCAGTAAAACATGTACTTCCAATACAATTGGAAGTCTTTCAGTTAACACCCTAGTGATCAACTGTGGCTTTATCACACAGTTCTAAAGAACTAGAGAGGTGACATGTTCTATTCAAGACAAAAGTGAGGTACTCCTGAACTCCATTTTGTTAGAATAGAAGCTGTTGAATTTAAAGTCTTTCCTGAGCAACAGGCTGAAGTAAATAAGCATTGCAATGTTAATGCAGGCTAAAAATGTTTGGGGAGGTATTGACTTTTAGTAATTTAAGGTCTAAAGTTTTTTAAGGGGCTAAAAATCGTTAAGGAGGTAGACATCTGCACATGTAGTGCACCCCCTTTCCACATCTGTTTATTCATCCTACCCAGATTCTCCGTCTCTTAACAGCTCCCTAATTTTAAAACGGTAAAACGTTTACTGGACAAACTTTGCGTCCAGTGGTGGTTGGGCCCCCGAAAAAGGACATCTGTCGAGGACAGGGCTCAGGCTCAGTGGCCATGCCTCACACTGAATGGCCAAATGATGTGCGCAGTGGACCTGCTGCGGCTAACACCCTCTAAGCAGGGCCTTTGGCAGTGTGCAGTGAGGGCTGGATGCCAGTGGAAGGTTGGGGACAGTGCCTGACAGCGCTGCTCCACAGTGCCTAAGGCCTTGCGCAGCGGGGTTGGACCCCAGAAATTAACAGAATGGTACGGTTTAAAGTGATGTTACAGTTAGGTGTTGAAATGAGAAGAGAACTAACATTAAAAATACACTGAAATGCACCAGTTATGGGTTAATCACTTAACTATAACTTGTCCCCATCTGGCAATAACCTCACATATTTGTCACTTATGATGACATCACTTATTAGAATTAAAGAACAATATTGTTCAAATTACTAATGAGTACAATGGTCCCCAATATGTTCTGTGAGCCAGAAGTAAGTGCAGGGTGGGTTCCAAATAAGCCTGAAAGTCCCTTCCTCCTCATTTCTGAAAACGTGTCACTCTGTGGATACTTTCACCCTTTAGGAAGACCATGTTGAACAGAATCAATTGGCAATTAAGTGTTTTCTCTTTTTTAAAGAGATAACTGAGCATAGTGCTTGAACAATTAAATACGTTTAGGGCTGCCAGTTTAATAGAATAGTTCTGAAAAAATATTTGTCATTCCATAGCGGCCGAATCATTGTTTTACACGGGGATGGAGCGGCTTTAAAATGTTTTGAAACCGCGGGGCTAATAATTGAACACGTGTGGCCATGGCCCCCACTCTCACTCATGAAACCCACACTGCCGTCGAAGGCTCAGGCACGCAGTGCGGCGCGAACCCAGGGTCGATGCCGCCCCTGCTGTGTAGCTGCTCTGCAGATAAGTACATAACTCCAGCTATCACATGAATAGAAATTGTAAATATTGTTCTACTCTCAAGTGCCCTTATGTTTCATGAAATAAAAAAAAAAGCACAGAAACATTCTGAAGGACAGCGTCTCAAGGATATCCACTGACGTTTTTCAATGCCGTAACTCGTAAATGGAAAAAAACAGACCTTTACTGAAGCTAGGCGCGAGGCTGATAATTCAACAGAGCTCAGCATGCAGTCCCTTAGGACTTGGCGGCGTTAAGTGCCTGGGATATTAAAGGCGATAACTCAGTAAGTGCTGGCGGGTCCCACTTCTGACCGCCCGTCACTAATGCCGCATGCAGGAGCGGGCTCCTCGCTGCGACCGCGGCGACTCCAGCTCTCATTAGTCCTGCATTGCACTCAGAGGGGGGACATTGATTTTCACTTAAGGAGATGGCTCGCTGAGCAATCATGGTATTGAATTGAGCTTCGTGGGGGTGGAGGCCGGCGAAATGCTGCTCTCTCTTTCCTCTTGGTTCCTTTCTTCCTTTTTTCTTTTCTTTTGCGTCCCAGCAATCTAGTATGCTCTTTTTGCAGCACTGTTCTTTTATAATCCACCTCATCGTATCCCGTTGATTTTTTTTTGCGTCATGTTTTAATTTTTCATTCTGGTTTTCCTATGCCTTGTCGTATTTTCCATCTGTGCTGCCTTGAATTAGTAACCATCTCCCCTCTTCTCCTCCGCCTCCTCCTCTCTTCTGGTCTACTATGATCGCGCTCCATTTTACCTTCTCCTCTAATGATGATGTATTGGTAACGCACCAACTTGAGGTGGGCAAGGGAGGGCCTAGCCAGAGCAGAGCCAAGGGCCATACTGGGCTCTATGAAAGGGGCATGAGCCGAGCCCTGACAGCAGTCGGCATCCTAATCATACAACAAACTTCATAGGAAAATATGATTGTCTCTTTCAAACTAAAAAAATATATATATCTTATCATGCAGAAGCGTAACCTTATTAAATTTTTTAGATAATTATTATACAACAGACACCCTGGACTCACTTATTGGACATTTCTCATGATAACGAGGCAAATGAAGGCTCTGTAAAATAAAATACTTGCCTAGGATCACACATTTGCGTCAAACAGGTGGGAGGTATGGGAGGGCGGGGGGGGGGGGGGGGCAGGGGGCAGGAGTAGCCACGTGTTTTCTTCTTTCACATTATGCAATTCGGCCACTAGATGGCTACTTCTTTCTCTCATTTTTAATGGCAAATGTTTATGTCGTGTTTTTATTTCTTGGCCCAAAATGTTACAGACTAATTGGCAGACAGAATCCAATGTAACACTCGGCTGGTTTTGGGTCCAAGAGGACCTCGAGCTGAACTAGGGACAGGCAGAGCATCTTATGTTCTTAGGTTGAAGTGCTTGACGTACAGGTGGGTGCACTGGGACTTTCATCGCAATAGTATAGAAGTCTTGGCGGCATAGTTTTACATTCCGACTATATATCTGCTGTTTTTCCTGATGGTGAAGCCACCACTTGATCTGCCACCTACACGAATTGTGGTTCTGATGCCACTAAATATGGTCACAGACCGGCCACCTAAGTGCATGCACCACTTCTGTAGAAGACCATAAAGCTCAGCTGGGCTGTAGAGTTTCGCAGGTCCATGAGTGAGCAGAGCATCACGTCCAGGCTTTAATTGAATTCTGGGACTAATAGTTTTGAATTTATATCATTGAGATAACAGGACTAAATTATCCAAATACAAAGAAATCCTAGAGTGCATGGGATGCTCATATATGAAGCCGGAAAACGTGAGATCTCTGTTGTAAACCATCGCAAAATTGCACAGAACGCTCATTGGGGAATTTTACAGTAATACAGGCAGTCCCTGGTCTTAGTTTTTGGCACTCCCCAGCCTTGTAAATATGGTGCATCGTCAAAAAGCAATGGGTGTTGTGGCGGCATGCCAACTGCAACACCCATTTCACGCTAAGTAAAGCGTGAAAAGGGGCCTTATTTACAAGGAGGCGTTAAGCCACGTTTAGTGGCTTAATTCCGCTTTGTAAATAAGGAGAAGGGGATATCACCACCAGAACGTCGCTAAAAGTGACGTTCTGGTGGCAATATCCCCTTATAATTATGCCCCATTATGTTTCAGGTCAATTGCTACACAAGCATGCCTTCTATGAAAGGAGTAGGTAGAACTGATCACACAAAGAGTGATGAATGTAAACCTCATGTCACATAAGGTGGCCACTTCCCTCCAGCTCATCATGGGCACTATTTCCAGCCTATGGTTTTTAAGCCTTGAATCATTCATCTTGGTTTTCTTCCTCTGATTAGTTCAATGTAAGCAAATCAAGGCTCCAACACCCACAATGCAGTAAGTTGTCACCGGATTGCCCAATCGGTCACTGTTAAAAGGTCGATCACTAAACATGCAAGAGCTTGATGAAGGAGCGAGCTGTTTAATTGAAATAGGAAGAGTTTACAAGACAAAAAGGGCAGCTGCTCCAACTCCACCATTCCTCTATCAGTCTAATCAGACCTCCTCCCTGACCTCACAGAAGATAGCACATCTGAGAACGAGGACAGGTAAGCAAGGATTTAACAATCACTCTAATGTCACATCAAGATCTCTTATCAATCTAATTGTGAAAACTTTACCTTCACAACACAAGGTGTTCTCTGACGAGAACCCCCATGAACGAGGGAAGAGGGAATGAAAACAAATCACGGAGACAAATAAGAAAGACAAATTATTTCTGAGCATACAAGCAAGCAGAAAAAGGTCTAGCTTGGCAACATTCTGCTCCATAGAGGCCAAATAATGATGGATGCGTGAGCAAAGACTGAAACAAGTCTTTCATCCCACTGAATTATGCTTCTGTTTTTCAGATGTAGTAACATTCCTTAAAACAGTCTATGTCACAGATGTAATCCCTGTATACACTTCACCTTTTAATCCGTCTTGTCTTCTTTAAGAGTATTTGTTTTTTTCAAGATGTTGTTTCGGTCGTTTTTTTCATGCAACAAATTGTTGTTATTTAGGGGCACATTCATCAAGGTAAATTGCATTCGCAAACGGTGCGAATCGCAAAATCCGGCCGTTTGCGAATGCAATTTCCTTTTTTGGGATGCATCATGTTTTTTTATTTTTTCGCAATTTAAGGAATCGCAATTATGTTGCGATTCCTTAAATTGCGATTGCATTTAAGAAATCCCAATTTGCGATTTCTTAAATGCTATGCATCACACTTTAAAATTGCGAATTCGCAAATAGGGAGAGGTAAACTACCATGAAGTTCACCTTCATGGTAATTTGCGAAAACCTTGAAAAATGCACAAAAGTGCATTTTTCAAAGTTTCATTTTACACACACACATGCCCTTGGGGCATGTGTGTGTGAAAAATGTTCTTAAAGTTAAATTTCAGCGGTGCAGGGGGGGGTCCTTTGGACCCCCCCCTGCACCCTTGAAATAGCATTCTCATTTTGCGATTCCTTAATTGCGGGTCGCAAAATGAAAATGGCTTCCCATTCATTCCTATGGGCCTCTAGGCCCATAGGAATTCCTTAATTGCGATTCACAAATTGTGAATCGCAATTAAGGAAAATTAAGAAATCGCAAAGAAATTGCGATTTCTTAATGCATAGCCTTTTGCGATTTCTTAATTGCAATTCCTTAATTTTCGCAGTTAAGAAATCGCAAACGGCAACAATGATGCATGTGGCCGATTGTGCATAATTTGACCTGAGTCGTTACCAGATGTCTTGTGATTTCAGGTTGTGGTTGGACGTTTCGGATGGCGCACAACTGAGAAATCAACGTTGAGGTACTGTGAAGTGCTTACAGTTCCTTTCAGTGTGTCATAACAGTGTGGATATTACACGCACATTCAATCCTTGGCCTCTCTGCAAAACACATAATGCGATAGTTGCACCAGTTGTACTTGTGCAAAAGTGTAACATATGTATATGGAAAACTTCAAAAGAGATAGAGAGAAATGGCATAAGTAACTTACAGAGTGAGAGACTGGGGAAGAACGTGTTGTAAAGGGGTAAGGTGAGCATCAGAGACATTCCAAGTCCAATACAGCATCCAGAGACATTAGCGATGTTTAAGACACTAGCTTATATTTTCAGGCATAAAATACTTTCAATTCAAATTATTCACAATAAAAACATAGTTATTAATCTATTTGAAACAGCAAACAAACATTGGCAAAACCAATAGGGTTGACTTACTTTATGTATGTGTGTTGGATGTGTGTGGATACAATTACAAACAACTCACAGAGAAGTAATCTGCTTTTCAAAACACATGATTTTTGTTTACTTGTTTAAGCCACACCCTCTTTTATAGAGGTCTAGCCTTTTGGAAAGTATTCCTAGATACGCTTCTTTAGCTATACCCTTTAGAGACCCTCCACCTGTTTCATTCCACTTTCATGAACCCTCTCTGAATGAGGAACACACCTCTTTATATTTCCTTAATCCCAAGTGGTGATTGAATATTGTCTTGCTTTGCAGGTGTCTCTCACTCTTATAGATTATGGGGCATATTTACAAGGAAATGGTGGAGCATGGCATTGCGGCAAATTTTGCAGTGCCGAGCTATGCCATTTCCAAAAAGCATGGCTGCACCATATTCACAACAATACGGCACACCCCTGTGTTTTCTCTTTCGCTAAAATTAGCTGCCCAGCGCCAACACAGACACTCTTGTGCCATAGTACATGTGTGCCTGCGTTGTAGGGAATGACTGTTTATGTGCAGGAAGGTTTCCCTTCCTGCACATAAACAATCAATAATGACGATTTATTACTTCTATGTGTGCTGCATTTTGCATTTGAGGTGAGGCCGGGCGTATGCGGTGGCACGGCGTGGCTGTCAAGAAGCGGAGGGGAAGGTGGCAGCGTTCCCTCCACAAGGGCAACCGAAGGCTTTGGGTACCGGCATGCCTGCCGACTGAAGGTTTGGCTACAGTACGGGGAAGACAAGAGATTCGCCAGGGCGGATTTGGGCGATGGTGTGGACAGCTTGTTTGCAGGGAGGATCTCTGTGGCGGAGTGAGTGCCACCGTGGCCATTTTGAAGGGGATGGGACTGAGAATTAATTACCCCTATAAGGAAGCAATCTGGCGCAGGTTCCCCTGAGATCATCTGGTACGGGAGGTGCAGCCCGACGCCCACATTGAGACCTGATGAAAGGAGGCGCAGGAGACACGATTGAGGGTCGGCCTGTGGATGGACCAGGCCCAGGTTGAGAGGTGTTGGCCTTAGGCGGAGCGGTGAGGCCCCAGCCAAAGGAGGAAAGATAGGAGCATCTGCTCACTGGGGGGGCTGACACTTGGTCCACTGGACAACCCGCCATCCTCATTTGGACCCTCAACCACTCCCACTAGCGAAGGAGTCGGTAAATGTTGTCCGCACGAGCGTCCTGCCCCAGATGGACACTGGGGGCCGAGACAATTGACTGTGACCAGACCAAGGTCTGACTCTGGAAAGAAATTTTCTGGATCTTTGCATACAAGTCCCCAACGAGATGTCCACCCACTGTGTGAGAAAGGAGCCCACAATCAAAGACCCCCTGCAGAAACCAGGCTCTAAGAGAGCAGATGGTCATTGTCCCAAACAGATACCGTCTCATTTTCAAGAGAAAGACATGGAGCAGACAGAGGAGCCGATAACACGTGGCTTCCAGTAGCAACACTTTGGTGAGCTTAGGGAGGACTTTGCTGCACTCAGACAACATGTCGCCTCGGGTATCAAACAGCTCAGAACAGATATCCAAGAAATAGGTGATCGTGTGGATTCTCTTCAGCGAGCAGGAGACCCTAGAGATAAAGAGCTTACTGAATAGGTCCGAGACTGCTAGACCTCAGAGACCACAACGAAGAACTCCACCTCCGCCTGGAGGACTTTGAAAACTGCTGGAGGCGGTCCAACATCCGCATCAAAGGAGTGCCGCTCCAGGCGACGGCGGGAAATTGGAGGATTGGGTGGTTTGCTTTTTCCGCCATGCCACACCGGAACTTGGGGACAAGGAGATCATCCTGGAGCGCACCCTCTGAGCCGGGAGGCCAGCATCCAGCTCAGGTCAACAACAAGGCATTCTCACCTGCTTCAATTCGTACAAACCTAAGGAAGTCATAATGAATGCAACCAGAGACAAAGCAACTATCGCTTTCGAAGATCTTCAAGTTGGAATATATCAAGACCTCTCACTCTCCAGTGGCATAAAACCCTGAAAACCAGCAGAAAACTACTTAAGAGATAAGGGTATTGTTAGATTTGGGGGTGTCTAGTTGGCACAGGTAGGTGCTTGTGACAAATAGGGACCATTGCCTCTAGTCATGGTAAGGGGGTACACTCCTAAAAAAACCCTGCTCACCCCCTTGATAGCTTGGCACGAGCAGACAGGCTTATCTCAGAGGCAGTGTGTAAAGCATTTCTGAACACATACAGCAATCCAGTGACAACACTACAGATGGATGCCACACAGTTGTATATTAAAAATAAGTATTCTTTACATAGATTTAACACTAGACCACAAACAACAAAAATCCACAATACTGTACTTAAAAATGGTAGAATTGTCTTAGTTCTCTTTAGATCTTAAAATGCAACACTTTGAGTCAATGTACCTTAAGGTGCGACACACAGGGCAATGAAAAGTGTTGCAGGAAAGGTGATGCGGTAGTCCCTGGCACACAAGGACGGTGAGGCGTTGAATCCGAGGAAAAGAAACAAAGATGGCGTCTTCTTCTTGATGCGGCGCACTTCTCAGATGTTGCAAGATGTCTCGACTCGATGCGGCAGCGGTGACCCCCTTGTTCAGAAATGTGACAACAGCGGCTTTGGCGGCGACACTCTTCTCCCTTGATGCGAGATGCTTCAGCTCGATGCGACAGTTACAGCGGCGACACCCTTGTTCGGGGATGCGACAACAGTGGCTCCAACGGCGGCCCGCTTCTCCGTGGAAGCGGAGCGCTTCATGTGATGCGGTGCAATGTGTCAGCTACAGCGGCGACACCCTTGTTCAGAGAAGCGACGGCAGCGGCTGCGACGGCGACACGCTTCTTCTTCATGAATCGCGCTTCCAGCTCCTTGCGACCCGCAGTCCCTCAGAAGGCCCAAATAGCAGTAGGCACTTCCAAATAACTCTTGGGGAGCTGGTGGTTGAAGTCTGTTGTCCCTGAGTCTTCAGGTGGAGGCAAGCTCTTCTCTCAAACCCTTGGAGATCCTTACAAGTTGATAAAGGTACACAAAGTCCCTTTCTCCTTTATTTGGCAATCAGGAAAACCACTACAGGCTTATCCCCCAAGCAGCACTTCAGCTTAGGGATAGTCTCTCCTCAGTTTCTTCTGGTTCCACTCCTCAGCAAAGGTTTCTTCTTGTTGTCCAAAAGTGATCTAATTCCCTGGGGTTTGGGACCCCTCTTTTATACACAGTTTATCTTTGTTCCCTGAAGGCAGAGAGGCCTGTAATTCACTATTAGGACATGCCACACACATCAGGGCTTGTCCTACATTATACTTACATTGCACCCTGTCCTTGGGCCTACCACAGGAGTGTCTGATATGAAGAAAAGGGAAGGTTTAGGGACTGGCAAGTGGGAGCACTTGCCCAGTCAGCATGGCAGTACCAGACTGCACACAGGCCTTGCAATGGCAGGCCTTAGACACACTTTTACAGGCTGCTTCTGTGGGTGGCACAAGCAGTGCTGCAAGCCCACCAGCAGCATTTGGTTTACAAGCCTTGGACACTCCTGTGGCACTGTACTAGAGTCTGACAGGTAAACCAAACCAGCCAATCATGGAATCACTAATTCATACATGAATTTACAATAGAGAGAGTAAATGCACTTTAGCACTGATCAGCAGTGTTAAAGTACCCAGACTCATAAAACCAACAAAAACATGTCAGACAAAGTACAGGAGGAAGGCCGAAAGTTCAGGGATGACCCTGCAAAAAGGACCAAGTCCAACACAAGCCTCTTCCAGCCAAAACGCAGGGGAGACAAATCACTACCCTGATGGGCTTCCCTGCTTTGGGCGATTGAACATGGACCTGGCCCGCAACAGCAGGGGCATATTCCAGTTCTCCGCCAATCTGAACCCATTTCTATTCCTCTGTCCATACTCTCAGGTCCCACCATGCTAACCCATGGGGAACCCTTCTCCTGACCTGTGGACACCATCTGTGCAGCACCTAACCTTAGCTTGCTCACAGGTGTGTCCCAACAGACAGACTGCAAGCCACAGTGGCCACTGACAGTAGTCAGTAATGAGACCCAGGCCTTATGACTCCCAGGGCTCTCAAACCTCTGTGGCATCCGAGAGCGGGGGGCAGGAACCACAGGTGCTTGGCACCCTTTGTCCACTCTCCCTCCTGTCAGGTCAGGTATGACATCCTGACACTGACCCACCAGCCCCAGGCCTGTACCCGGCAGCTGGACCAGAGACTGGGGTGGCCTCCCCCACACACGGTCCTCCTCCTTGGGGCATTGTACCCTCCCACCTGGAGTGGTACCCCCTTCCAGAATTGTCAGGGTGCTGGTAGCAGGTTTCCTGCACAATTTGCCCATCAGTTCAGGGGCTCTATCTTGCAACTGGGCTACCAGGTCAGGGGGACACCCTGAACCTGGCCCTCCAACCTAGGGTCTAAACCCTCTAGTTGAACCGGGGTCAAAGGCAAGGACTCCCTCCTTCTGCACCCCCTTCCAGAGTGCTGTACCCTCCCACCTGGAGTGGCACCCTTAGAAGCTACATCGGTTAGGACACTGATTACAGTTGCCCCTTCCTCCAGGTCAGACAACACCTGAACCTGGCTTCCCAACCCAGGGACCAACCCCTGCTGTTGAACATTTGCCTGGCAAACCAGGACTTCCTGGGGAGTGCATATACCCTCCCCGAGGGTGACACATAACTCATGTGTCGTGTGGCAGTCTTGCCTGGTGCAGATCTCCTGACTCCTGTCCCTCTGATAGTGTGCGAAGATACCCCAGGATAGAAGTGGTGTCACCATGGTCACTCCTTGGTGACTCAGCCCTTCTGGCTGGCCCCTGACCCACAGGTTCATCCACTGGGGACTCTTTCCCCCTCTCACCCCTCAGTCCTGACTTTTGCACTCTCCACTTAGGAGCGGCACTGCCAGACACCAGAACTGATGGAGGCCTGCTTACAGACACTCCCAGTTCCCCAGTCACTAGGAGATCCCCCTCAACGGGAGGTCCATCAGCACAACCTAGGCTCACCACCTGGTGTTCCCTTAAAGAAAATATATTCTGCGACTTTTATGCCACTTTGTATTCCGCACAGCCCTTACATGACCAAAACCCCTTTAGGTACTGCCAGGATGTAAGGCTCTCCACGCTGACAGTAGATCAGACAATGGCCCTGGATAGTTCCATCAGGCCTGAAGAAGTCATCTCGGCTATTGCACGGCTTAAGATCCTCAAATTCCCCAGACCAGATGGGTTCACCGCCCTTTTCTATAAAACATTTTGCCCCCTTGTAGCCCCAATACTGACAAGACTTTTAACTCCATAGATGACTCCAGGGAACTGCCACCTACTATACTTCTGGTGTCAGTAGCGGTATTGCCCAAACCTGGCAAGGACACTAGGTAATGCACCTCGTGTAGGCCGATATCTCTCCTGAACATAGATTTCAAGATTTTTACTAGGATCCTTGCAGCTAGATTGGGCCTATGATGCCGGGCTTGATAGATCCGGATCAGGCTGGCTTTGTAGCAAACAGACAGTGTAGTGACAATACTAGACGACTCCTACACCTCCTCGATAAGTCATACCGGCAGTCTGAGGAACGTGTCTTCTTATCAATAGAAGCCGAGAAGGCTTTCAACAGGGTCCACTGGCCCTTCTTGGGGACTGTTTTGGAGAAGTTCAGGCTTGGTTGCCGCTTTTGCCAGTGGGTCTTCCGTGGCTACAGTCATCCCTTGGCCACAGTTAGAGTGAATGACTTCACTTTTGCACCCTTTAATATCACCAGGGACACACGGCAAGGGCTGCCTGCTATCCCCCTTACTGTTTGCTCTCTACATGGAGCAATTAGGTCAGAAGATACGGTAGAACCAGCAGATTCAGGGAATCCTCTTTGGAGGGGAGTGTCATACTGTTAGCCATTATGCAGACGATGTAGTTGCAACGCTCGAGTCCCCCTTACCTACGTCCTGGCATTCCTCGCTGAAATGGAGGAATTTGCAGCGGCTTCTGGCTTCAAAGTCAATGTAGCAAAGTCTCAAGTGTTAAGCTTCTCATTGAAGCAAACCACTACTGCAGCCTTGGCTCGGGTGCGCCCAATCCAATGGGATCAAAAGGTTATGCCCTACCTGGGCATCCTGCTGTCCCTCTCCATAGCTGAAATGAAGTCCCTTAACTATTCTCAGCTGCTGAAACAGACAAGACATGAGCTCCAACAATGGCGACCGTTTATCCTTTCATGGCTGGGTAGAATAGCAGTCCTCAAAATTAGTATGCTCCCCAAAATCCTATATCTCTTCCAAACCCTGCCGGTAGAACCCCCTCCGGGTACCTTAAGGCAGCTTCAATCTGAATTTATCTCCTTTGGCGGATAAGAGACCACAAATGAACAGAGACCTGAGCTGCAGGCCTCATGAAGAAGGGGGGCTGGGGATCCCTGATATCGCCTGCCACTACAAAGTGACACAACTGAGTGATCTCCTTCTGTGGGCTTAACCAGAGTCTGAGAAGAGCTGGCTCTTAATGGAGTGGGGGCTTGTGAATAGGGCTCTTTGGAGGATCCCTTTCTTTCACAAAGCTCACAGACCTCCAGGACTGTATGGCTCCCCTGTGGCACGCGCCACATTGAAAGCATGGGACGTGGCAGCCACCCGCAATGGCTTGACAACTTTCCCATTGCCACTCACTCCCATTACAGAGAACCAGGATTTCTCTCCGGGCTTTAATTGGGATGCGTTCCACCACTGGGATGGAGCAGGCCACAGGTCTGTAGGGTATTTTTTTTTTATATGGACGACCCCGCTCATTTGAGGATTTTAAGTCTGATTTCTGCATACCTGAGACAGAGTGCTAACATTATCTGCAAATACGACATTGGGGCATGCAACCCCAAATCCGCCCGGGAGCAGAAAGGTCCCTTACTAAGTATGAGCGGTGGCTGCCCTCCAAACAGTCCACAAAGCAAATCATTACAATACTTTCCTATATGTTGCGACCCCCTTAACAGTCGACCAAATCAGCAGGTCAAAGACGATGGGAGGCAGAGTTAGGCCGGACTCTGAGCCCCAAGGAATGGACAGATATCCACTATCGAGCCTGACACTCAGCACGCAATATAAATAACATCGAAATGGCCACTAAAATCATGTCATACTGGTACCTTACACCATCCAGACTTCACAAGCAGGACCCCAATTGCTTTCCTACTTGATGGAGGGGGTGTGACTCTGAGGGCACACTCTTGCACCTATTGTGGGAATGCCCTGCGCTCGCTACATATTGGACACAAGTACTGGTCGAAATTGACTGCCATTTTGACACCACGCTCTTACGTTTTCCTGCGTAAGTGGTCCTGGGGGTGTCTGACAGACTTACCTACCCTGTTAAGTCTCGCAGAGGTAGGCAAATAGGCATAGCTCTAGGGGCGGCGCTGCATACTATACTGTCACACTGGGGCACAGAAAATGTACCGAACATACAAAATGTGCTGCACCGATTATGGTATGTCCTTCGCATGGAACGCATTACCACCTCGCTTCAGGGGGATGAGGTCTCCTTTGCAGATATTTCCCTGCTGTGCACTGAATTCCATGAACTGTCCTGCCCTAGATACTTACGGCTGCTTCGCCTTCCCGAACTGGAACAAAGCACAAATTGAACATGACGTCCATGTACTACGGAGCGCTAGGCCTGCTTTTCACATTGCTTCTCAGGCATTTAGAACAGGGGAGGAGATGGGAGAGATTAGGGAGGGGGGGAGTTCTTATTTTTGTTTTACTGATGCTCTGCGAAGCAACACAACTGCTCCCAGCCTGTAGTTCAGGCCCTATGTCTCACTGCATCTCGTTTGTTGATAACTCAATAAAAAGATTTCTAACTAAAAAGCTTCACACAGGGAGTTTCTGCAATAGGCAATTGGATTGCAACAGCAGGAGGAGGTATCCTCAAAGCCGTATTAGTACCCGTATAAATCATAGTTGTTTATTTCCTGACTTCATTATGAGTATATAAAGCTATTAAAACCTTGCTACAAAAGAGAAGAAACATAGACAGAAACAGGCAAATAAGAAAGTATTTAGAATAAGTGACCACATTAACAAAGTATAAAACAAACTAAAGGAGAGGGAAAACTTCAAACGAAAAAGGCAGAACTCAACTGATGATGAGAGTGATGTATGAATTAAGCTGTGAATGTTGTGATGGTTATAAACCATTGTAGGGAAAAGGTTGAGGGAGTGTTTTTTAATAAATGTAAATTAATGTAATTTACGTGTATTAGTAACGTGAAGGTCTCTAAAGTCGAAGCCAATCTAAATAAAAAAACAGGCAAATAGAAGTACTGGGCTATCATATCTGCCCATGTAAAGTTAGAAATTCTTATGAACACTGTTCCTTTTTCTATTCTTAACTGACCTTAGGTCAGCATTCTTAGTAATGTTAAGAAGTGAAGAGTTCAATGATACAATGTGCTAAAGCAAAATGATCTAATAGAAAAGGATATTTTACCTTCCAACAGAACACAGTAGTGCATTTGATAATGTATTTACCTTTTACTTAAATGTTTCTTCAGGAATAAGATTTGTCAGTTAGAATATGGGGAAAGAGATGACTTAATTTGTGGAATGACAGACCTCACAATGAACTGTTTTGTTTTGTAGAAAAAAAGACAGTGAGAACCAAACACTTAGGGGCCGATTCCGATCTCGTTGGGAAAGCCCTCTGTCTGAGTCGGATCCGGAGTGCTCTCCGACCGACCCACACTCCGGGGCTCCGAACGCCCGAGTACGTGCAAGCACGCGCTTATGGTCACGGGTTGCTCAGAGCCCCATTGAAGTTAATGGGAGCCTGGTGTATGACGCGTACAAAGGCTCCCAATGACGAAAAAGGTATGTTGTGCAAACGGGCACCCCCTGTAGTGGGGTCACCTCTGTGCCACACACACCGTACATGCACGTTTTGGGGGGACCTTGGGTCCCCCTTTGTGACTGACTCTTAAGGCTATGGGTGAAGTGGGTCTGGCGTAGACCCCTGAAGTCCGCTTCCCGGAGCTTTTACGTGTCGGAAACTCCCTCTCGATCCGGCTGTCCGAAACATGCATCGTACTGACTCGGTCGGAAATCGCCTCTGTTGCACGGTTCACTTACGGTCGACACGTACAGAGTGATTTGGACCCGGAAATGCCTCGGTCAGCGATTTCACGTTTCCCGCATCTTACTTGCTAGCTCGTAAAGTTGTACGAGTCAGTCAGAAAACACCCGTCTGGCTCGTAATTTTCCCGGCCGGATCGCGTTTGGAGCCATTCCGAGCAAGATCGGAATCAGCCCCAGAATATTCGTAAGTCTTTGTTTCAAGATGGCGTAAATGGTGTAAGAGTTCAATTTTCATGAATACATCGTGATTGGATTGGCCAAGAAAGATGGACAGCTGCAACATTTTTTTTAGTTGTAGATATTGAAATGTTATATTAGTGCGTGCTCCTAGACTAGAGTGGAGCTTTCACTTTACACAGCTACCCAGACACTCTGAAGCTCTGTGCTACGCGCAGACTTCCCTAAGCTTCTTGCTGGGTTGTATAGCAGAGGCATGCATGACTAAACCACATGAGCCTCTACCAACAGACCGAGCAACAAATGCATCCGAACAATTGATTCCTTTACCACACATGCCTTTCCCACGCACGCCTTAACCATGCAATTTTGTAGTAAAGACATGAGTGGTAAAGGGTTGTTTGCTAATGTTTACCCCACAACCCCTCTGCCCTGAGTCCTATAACCCTGGTCCCTGCCATATAATTAACCTGAACCCCCTCATAGCCTCAAAACCTCCCCCAACCCTAAAACCTTAGACTACCCCCTGCCCTGAGCCATAAACACTTCCCCTCCCCCCTGCCCTAAGCCCTAAAACTCAGCCCTCACCTAAAAAGTACACCAAACCTACTGCCCTGAGCATGAAAAATAACCCCCTGCCCTGAAAACTGCCCTTACCCCTGCCCTGTGCTCTCAAATTCAGCCCCCTGCCCTAAAACCGGCCCCATCCCTAAATCCTACCCCCCGGCCAGTGACGGGGATAACGGATTAGGGGTGGAGAGGCGGGAGGCAGTGGTGGCGGGGTTGGAGGAGGAAGGAAAATGTAAAAAAAAAACCAAAAAAAACACTTACCTTATCGCCACGTCCTGCGTCTCTGCTTTGTCTCTCTTCCATGGGACTCCAGCCAAACAGCAAACAGGAAGCACACCCTGTCCCCCCTGACCAATCACAATTCTGCAATGCAGCATTGTGACTGATAAGTACCTGGCTCCCCTGACCAATCATAAGGCTGCAATGGATTGGTCTGAGTACTGTGATTCGGTGCTCAGCCAGGGAATGGGGGTCTAGACATGTTCTCCATGCAGGCTGTAATGTAGCCTGCGTGGAGAACATGCAAAGTGTGCATGAATGTTTTGCCGGCCCAGGAGGCCTAGCCAAGCATTCAGGCGCACTTGGAGTGGGCAAATCACCCCCCCCCCCTGCTCGGAGAGCCAGCTGCCCTGGTTAAGGCATATGCCTGGTTAAGGCAAGCGTTCAACGTGTGGGGAAACGGCACGCATGCTTAAAACCACTTTGTAAAGGCTGTTTCCCTTCTTGCTGAGCTATGAGCTGAGACCCATTCATTACCCTTGCCGAAATCTATGCTACATTTCCGAGACTTCATTGAATTTCCTGAACTTCTCTTCATGAGAAGTGCTACCTGAATGGCTTAAAGCGTTATGCTTTCATCTTTCGTTCTAGAACTCCTAATGGGTTCTAAAAGTTACGTTTCTCTTGTTTTAGAGAGCTAGAATGGGATTTGCCTTTATGGAATGGGCTTCATGCAATTGTTTTGTATTGCATTACTGCTGAATTGATTATTTATTTATGACAAATAAAGACAATACTTCTGAAAAGACTTTATTAAAACTCTTTAAGCTCATACCAAAATCACACCAGTGACTCCCAATAGTTGATAACTGTGAGGTGTAAGGTGAATGTTGAATTTGCAGCTTCCTATTCATTCTTTACCTACAGCATTGATTCATACCCTTATGTCCCGGTAAGAGCAGGATCTTTATTTCCAGGTATGCTGAGACAGAAATTCTGAATCGTAAACCGAATTTGTATTAAGGTCTGTGCTCCACCAGACCTTAAATCATGTCCCACCCATACATTATAGGGACTGTGTTTTAACAGGTTTTATGCTGCTATTTTCCCTTTTGTAATTCTCTTTTATGATGAAATTGATTATATCCAGCAACTGTGATGTTTGAATTGTTTTTTACCTTGCTATGGTCATACAATTGATCGAATAAAATTTTACTTACTTACTCATGTCCCACCCTTTCCACAGATTTAGCCATAAAATTCGGATTCACATTTTTACACAGACACCCCTTCTAAAAGTAGGTCATAGTTAAAGAAATAGTCCTCAACGAAGCTTGTTGATAGGAAAGGCTTATGAATACACTACAAGAAAGGGCATACGTGTGTGGTAAACGGGTGTATATGACTCCAGCTTCTGTGGAGGCAGGTACTTATGTACATAAGTAACAATCAAGTGCACGCGAGATCCTGGAATACTCTGACAAGACACTGAAAAATGCTTTTTAGGTCTCGCGCCTGCGACGCATATGGCGAAGCCATATGCATCGCGCAGGCGCGATACTATAGTTGCCGGGTCTGCTTCCCAGGAGACAGGAGACTGGCACGCGCACGCTCAGGCAAGCGATCGGAGCCGGCCGCGCGCGCGCGTTCCCAATCTCCTGTCTCTCTGGTTCTCACTCCTGCTGGACGTCCCACAAACCCTCCCTCGCTCCCGCCGCTTCCCCTGCGCGATGCTCTATTAACAGCCTGTGCTGCGAGAGACCGGCACACGCAGGCTGCTCTCTGGAGCTCCGCAGCTCCTGCCTCCGCCCCTGGTCCTGCCCTGCCCCGCAGCCCATGGATCACCCACCGCATGCAGAGGTGGCCGGCGGGCCCGTGCCGGAGTCACCACAGCCGGAGAGCAGGGGCTCTGGAGAGGTCCACGCCAACCACCGGGCCGAGCTGAGCGCTGGACAGCTCCTCATGTGGATCGACACAGCCGCCTGCCTGACCGGTGAGAACTGCGCCCGCGGGGACGCTGCGCGCACTGTCCGCGGTGCTACCTGCTGACCTAGTCTCAAATGATATCCTGAGTCTCTGACCGGCATTTCTGACAATGCGCTGATACACCCCATACTAGCACTCAGTGATACATTTAATTATACAATGCCCGTTGAAATGCCACTTGCTATACGCATCGAATTAAACTACTTCTGCACGGTGATCCGTTTAACAAAATTGCATTCGATTCCCAAAGCTCCTATACATTTAATGACTAAATTTAATGACCCGGTGGTTTCATGCCGATGCCACCGTTGAGTAGCTGACATTCCACCGTCACGATGACCCCGGCCCGTGCAGACAGGTTTAATATGTTAATGGTTGGCGCAGTAACACTTCGAACCGCACGCTGACACGTTTCAAGACCGGCTGCTTATTTTGATGGCCTTATGATGCATTGAGGACATGGCGAGTCGGAGAGAGACCTGCTGAGGAGTTAAAGCTGCCAGCTGTAATGGGCCTGGTATTTGTAGTGACACGCTGATATATTTTTAATAATATGCTAATAAGTTTAGTGGTATGCGGAGACATTTAATCTCATGTCGCTACGCGTATCTACATACCGATAGCCTTATTGAAATGCTGACATTTTTATTAACATGCTGATTAGGTTAACTGAATGCTAACACGCTATTCTATTTGCAACTATTTTTTATGCCGAAACATATCTAGTGGTATAATAACCTCTTTCTTCAAACAAGCATCGATGGGAAAGAGACTTCCAAAACATTTACTTTCTGTTGCTACCCTGCTGGCTGAATCGGTGACAGGCGTGGCGAAGCTGCTGAAACTCTAGGTTTGGTTTCAAAAGTTATCCACCTAAGGCCCCCCACCCCACACTGTGTGAAGCTGCACCTGCAAGCTAGCTACGTTTCGAGCTTCAGCGGGTCACGCAATGCGGACAGAGCTATCTTCATAGCCAATATGAGGGAAAGAAGTGAAAAACTGTGCAGTTTAAACATATTGGACAAACCCAATCTGATTATGATTGAAAGATTGCAGTCTGTGGATACCCCTGTTTCCCGCTCGGCTGTGTTTGGTGGCGGGCATAGTTGCTGAGGCCATATTGTTAATGGGTCGTGGTTGACCCATTAGCTGCATATGAATATATCTATTTGTGATGTTTATTTATTTGTGATTAGAGATCTTTGTTTATTTGACCACTTTAGGTATCGTCCATCTAAGTATGCATCAAAGTCAGATATGTTTTGATACTTGAATAAGATTTGTGTATAATCTGCATAACAGTAATAGTTGTATTTGAAGCAGGAGAGTAGGTCGGGTGGAGAGCGAAGGCAAGAGTTACAGATGAAGTAGAACTGTTAGATGCCTTAGTTGTGAATTGAATGGAGCTGACCTGAAGGGATAAAGTAAGATGGTGATGATCCATCAGGTAGGAACGATGCAGTCGCCTTCAGTTCTCTCCCTGTTTGTGTCCAAGTCTCTGCAGAAGATTGGGGTGATGAATAGGATCAAAAGCGAGGAAGAGTTCAAGTATAAGCATGTTGGTACTCCAATGCAGTGATTTGTCTCAAAGCAGACCTTTCTATCTTTTTCACTAAAAGAGCCTGTTATTGGCCAGATGTAGGAAGGATCTCTTCTTTCATGGCACGTTTGGTTTAGGACATCTAGAGTTCCTTTGTGCAGATGCCTGTATTCAAGGAGTTGTTGACCGTTCCGGCTGGATTGGCTACAGAGCTATCCAAGAGGACATTGGTCTGTTGGTGATTCTGCAGGTCTACAAGTGTTTGCTGCATTGGTGGAGTCTTCTGTGGTCAGGAAGTTAAAGGCGATTAACTGTAGTTGTTTTCGTGTTTTGTTATCTGGTGAACTGAGCAATGCTGCTAGGAGTGTGGTTGAACAGCGGGACGGTACGGAGGGAGAAGGTCACTGGTTGGAAGGAAGTAATTCAGGTGTGATTTGCAATCAGCAAGGGTCAGTGATGAGGAAGCCTTTTGCGTTGTTGCCAAGGAACCAAGATGTCCTAAGGTACTACCACTTCAGGTATTGCAAATGAATAACCCTTTTCCCCAGAACTTTTCTTAAAGGGTTGTTTGTGATCTTTAGCTCCTCATTAGATCTACAGATTGCTCAACAGCTCCCCCTAATCAGATCTCCTTTCCTGTGGAATGGCTCTTGGCCACTGTCAGCTCTCCAGAATATAGGGCATATCTCTCTGAAGCAAGGCAGACATCCGGTATTGTGGTTTTGTTAACTTTACTTGCTCCATCAGCTTTCCTTGCTACCCTCTCCAGAAGTAAAGAAAGTGAAGCATTCACATTGCTCACAATACACAGGCTGTGGGACGACTATTACCAAATGTGTGCATGGAAATAATGTATATTTAGACCAATGATTGACTAAACATTGAGATGCACATATGCACTTGTTTAGTATCCACAAAATATCACATTTACAGAAGTCAACTAAACATGTACAGAGTGAACAGACCATAAGAGAAGCCAAATTAATTTAGGAAAACATAATATTCCCGTAACATGCTGTTGGGAATGTCCCCTGCGAGGTATACATCAATCTGTGCAACCATTCAACAACAACTGGTTCAAGTATGTTTTCTCAATGTTTCAAGCTTTATTACAAATGTCGCAAAAAGATGTTAATATTTCACTTCTGTTCTTGGATTTTCGTCACAATAAAATACACTGAACGTAATCTTCACAAAAGTTATTTACAAAAGTTAAAGCTATTGCCATTAAAAATTACAATACTTTTATTTAGGTATAATTATTAAAAAAAATTAAAAGCCATTGTTATTTGTAATATCAATACATCTAAGTCACATAAATACAACACATATTGCATTACAAATGCTATAGGTGTCACATTTGCGAAAGTTAAAACTGTTGGCATTGTAAATGACAAAGCTATTAATTTCACTATTTTCAAAACCAACACATAAATAAAATATTTGTCATTTACAACACCAATAGCTCAAACTTTCCTAATGCGAGACCTATTGCATTGCAAATGCTTGTTCAAAATAGTTTCCATCTCTCTGTAAGAATTATTTGTTATATCTATGTTGCTCTTCTAAATGAGTTGAATCAGATTTAGTAATCGGTGGAAGAATGCTCAAACAGAGAATTAAGACACACAAATAAGCCAATTATTAATGTAACCAAGACAATTGCGACCATTGTTATTATCACTCGTTATTTCGGGGTGTTGGACACCATGGTTTCACTCAAGTCAGTTCAAAAAGGAAAATAAAATTAAAATTTGGAAGTCAAATTATACTCTCTGCTTCTACTGTGAAAATCATCAAAACGGTCAGTTCCTTCGGTGTAAGTATATAGGTTCATTAGACTTCAGAATCAGAACCTAAACGTACAGCTGGTTTTCTCAAAAAAGAAAACTGTACTTTTCTAATGGAGCCTGGAACCTAATGTGAAGTGGAATATTTCAGAATCCAAAGCATACATTTTCAGCGCACGTACATGCACCACTTCAAATGTAGTCAATGAAATCAGTTAATCTTCACTGTGGTAGCAATATTTTAGGAGGCTTTCCAAAATCTCTCTGCTGCTTTTCAGTCTAATGTGTTCGCAAGTGATCCAGCGGCCTATAGAAAATATATCATAAACAACGCTACCCAACTTCATAACCTATAAACAAAATTCTATACTAAATATGGACCCATTTATAAACCTGACATATTTTGGGCCTACTGAATCAGGTGGTCAGATTAAATCTATATACACATTATCTACAAACTATAAACAATTTATACATCTGCGAAAGGAATTTTGTCATTAGAATAAAACTTAACCATTTAGATGACCACCATTGGCGACGTGATCTAGCTAATAGTAACCTACACTTCTGAATAACCAAGACCAGCTTGTTTGTCAAAAGTAAGATTTTATTTACTAAATTATGGTATATAAGTTGATAGTTTTATAAATGAATTTTATTAGCAATAAAGCAAGCATGATTGTAAAGAAATGTGAGAAAATACAATTTAAGTAAGTGAATCAAATTTAAAGTAAATATATAAAGTTTAACATTTCTAAAACCTAATTCCCTAACTGAGCTAAATAGATAGAAATTAAAGAAAAGTTCTTTGAGGATTCTTACGTGCTCCACGCAAAGTCCGACAGCACATCACCCTCATCGGAAAGTCAGAAAGCAGCAGCCAGCCCATCCCTAGGAGCATGACTTTTTATACCTTTCTACGCTAACTAAACTACGCAAAGGAAAGTTTTCAGAAATCTTCGACGTCCCATTGGCTGAGAGTGACAAGTGACATGTCACCCACTTTTCAAAACTTCCATTAAGTCACATTTCTTAGAGACCATTGTCCCTTCCGAGTGCAACCAGGAGCTTCCTTGTATTGCAACAATTGTATAAAGTCATTCTCGCAGCGTCCATTGACTTCCAATTGATTTCCGCGGATGCCAAGTTAAGGACTGACAAAATGTTCTTTTTCGACCTTGGCCATGTTCGACAGAATGACGATAGCACGTTAGTTTTTGCTTTGTGAACGCAGCTTTTGACGAATAATTTATTTCAGAATGGGCGTCTCAGCACTTTTGCAGAAGTAAAATTCAGCATATTGTAGTTCGGGCAGACAAGGCCCAAAAGCAGACAACTTAAGTTTTCTAATATAAAACAAACACAAGAAAAGTATTAATGTAAGAAATAATGTAGATTCTGTATCCACCCCAGGATTTACTAATTAATTAACCCACCCGATTAATCAAAATGTTACCTAGCCATTGCAAACAAATAAAGCAGCGTTTATATCTACCAGTCTCCGTTATTCCATGAGACTTATATGCACCTAGAATAGTAGAAATGACATCACACAGACAAGGAAAAGCAAAACAAGCACATGCTTCTTTTAAGTTTGCAGCAGTTAGTAATGACAAAAACGAAAACAATAAATTATTTTATTATTTTGCACGAACAAAAAGATGCAACAATTATGCACGTTTATGAGCACACATGTTAGTCCCCCCATGTGTAAAGTTTAATCTAAGTTGTATTAGCATGACAAATCACAAATCATTAATATTATTATTCATGTTATGGAAATATGACTTCACGAGATTAAACAAAATTTTGTTTTCTATCTCGCTCCATCAACTCCCTCATCTGGTGATTAACAAATCACCACACCAGCACTCAAAATTTTGATAATTTAAATTTCTAAGAAATCGATTCAAATTCATTTGTATCAGTAAACCTAAAAGTCTGTTTCTGCATAATCTTTGGAATTAGCATAACGCTCTCTATGTAACTCCTGTAATTCGATCTCTCTTTCTTCTTCTTTTCTGAGTTTATAGATCCTTTTCTTCTCTTTCAACTGTTTCTTTCTTTTATGTAACAAACAACCTATTTTGGTCAAAATAAAAATGAATACTATTATAATCAAAGGTGCCAGAATCTTGCCAAGAATTGAACTTCCAATATCATGAAACCAGTTTTTAATTGCTTGAAACCTTTTTGAAAGTTTCCCTGTAAAATCATCTTCTTCTAAAGGAATTATCTCTGAATGCATTTGCGTAATATTCTTAATATACATTTCAATATTCTTACTTTCATCAGGTATATATGTACAACAATGTTGTACATGTAAAATGCCACAGACTCCTCCCTCTTTTGCTAGGATTATGTCTAAAGCAAGGCGATCTTGAATTACCATAGATCTAATTGCAATAACTTCAACATTCACTAATTGAAATCCATCAGCTGTGTCGGTTGATAATCTATCAACTATAGTGGACAATTTTCTGATTCTCCCTGCATTTAGGGTTATACCAACAAAAGGTATTACAGCTTGAAAAATATCTCCCAGAACTTCAGTAAAAGTTTCTCTTTTAACTCTATTTACATAATTATGAATTTTAAACAATCCTTCTGAATCTCTGTCAACATGAAACACTTTAGGAAAAACAATTCCCACATAACAAGTTCCATACCAGTGGTCTGGAAGGTTGTAGTAGGCTTTGTCACCACAAACAAAATAAATCCCAGGAAAGATAGGATCTTTTCCACCTTTAAATCCCCAACCTCCCAAAATCTGAAAAGTATCTTCACAGTTACTTGCACCTACAAAATAATTATCAAAAAGTGTATTATCTCTTCTAATGCAAAGTTTTCCACTAACTGGTTTGTCTATGTGAATTGCAATATTTTCAAGCATTTTGCCATTTAATTTCTCATCCTCTTTCTGCCAGAAACTTGACTTAGTCTGCTTGACTAATTCATTCCTCTTATAAATTGCTCTTCTCTCCTCAACCATGTTCAAAAATTTCTTTCCTTCAGCACTTAATTTACATGTTAGATTATTCTTGTAAGCATACTCGTAAGTGAGTTCGTTAGTAACAAGGAAAAATTCTCTCATTTGTTTTGCTTTCTTATGCTTATTTAAAGCATTATCAATCTTAATATTTGCAAAAATTTCATCATAATTTGAATAGTAATATTCTAAACGTCCAGTTTGATAAAATAAACTAGTTAATACACTACATGTTACAGCATAAGTGAGAGGAAGCATATTATATGTTACTCCCTCAGAAACAGAAGCAGGTAACTTAACGCAGACGTAGCAGTCTTTTGCATCCATTACCTTAACATATTCACTCAATAGCTTTGTGAATGTATTACTTGAGAAATCACCAATTGATTTATCTTGATGAATGTTAGGCTGATGATCAATAACTTTTGTAGACGCACTATGTTTAGTTTGGCTAACCAGAGCTTTGCTTGTTATGTTAACTTTGTGTAATTCTCTATTCATTTCCAAAGGGATAATCACAGCTAGAACCAACCAGAGCAGAACTAAAATGAGCAGACACACCAGAGTCATCTTACAGCATCTTTTAAAAACAGAACACTTTGAAGTGCTCTCCTTAACATAAGGCATTCTTGGTTAATTTTAGCCTCAAAAAATAAAAATAAATTTTAAAATTCTAAATTTATATTTACACCCCTCTTTTAAAATATATATATATATTTTTTTTTTTTTAAAACCCTAAACAAGATTTCTTCGACCTTATGTCATACATAAGTTTTCTTCAACTAAACAGTTTTTCTTCGACCTTGTGTCAACTAACAAATTTTCTTCAGCCTTTTGCCAATTTAATATTTCTATACTTCAATCATTGTCACTAATTTCTTGGATTTCGTTTTCTTCTTCACTACTATCATATATGTCAATAACAGGTGGAATTACTAAGTAAGTCCACTCAGGAGACTTGTATTTTTGGTTTGGTCTTATTATTCTCTTCCCTTTTCTCGATATCACTTCAATTTTTCTTCCAACTCCAACTTCTTTTCCAGGACTCTTTTGACTACTGATTTCTTCAACTTGTTCTTTTGGCTTTTTGATCAATCTGACTCTCAATCTTCCACCTGGCCAGTAGTCTGCTTTTCTCACGTACTTCTTCTTTGGTTCAGAATTATTTGAATCTGACTTCCAAGTCCTTTTCTTTCTGTTTTCACTTTCACCTTCCACGTCACTTTCTTCAGTTTCGTAGTCTGAAATTTCAATTGACTCAGGAACTTCTCTATTCGGCAATTTCACTCCTTCAGGAACTTCACTTTGTCTTCCATCACTGGTACTTGGTAATTCGTTTTCCTCCTCTTCCTCAATTACCCCCAACTTCCCAGATTTCGGATTTCTGTTCCTTACTTCAGAGTTTGTTCTCTGCCTTTCGATACTCTCCTGGTCTGAAACTTCTTTTTGTTCTGCTTCTTTGTCTTCAATGGAGACAACCGAATCTTCAGTTATCTTTCCTTTTAACAGATTCTCTTCACCTTCAGAATCTATTTCAATTATTTCCAAGTCTTTTCTTGTCAAATTTCCATTCACTGGTACAGTTTCCAGATGTCGACTTTCTTGTCGATCTTCAGAATCTGGAATTATTTCACCTTCTGTTTCGCCTTCTGCCTCAGAATCAGAATCGTCTGTGGTATCACTTTCAACATCAGAACTCTCAGGAGTTGGTACTGGAATAGTATGACTAGGATGAATCCAACGTTTCAATCCTCTGCACTTTACAGCATTAGTAGTGATCAAAATTATCTGCCTAGGTTTCTGCCATCTAGGAGCTAGACAATTCCTTCTCCGATGTACTTTCGTTCTGACCCAATCGCCAGGTCTCAGATCATGTGTCAAAACCTTTTCATCTGATTGAGCTTCAGTTCCCACCTGATTAGACACAGAAGTTACCATATCAGATAACCTTTTACAGTAATCCAAAATTGCACTGTCATTTATGCTCAACAGTTTACCTACAGGTACAAAAGCTTGCCTCATAACTCTTCCCATTAAAATTTCATGAGGACTCAAACCTGTCTTTTTATCTGGTGTACTTCTTAATGACATCAAAACAAGTGGAAGAGCATCAGTCCATTTTATACCTGTTTCAAGACACATTTTTCCAATTCTGTTTTTAATTGTTCCATTTATTTGTTCAACTACTCCTGATGCCTTTGGTCTGTATGCACAGTGTATTTTCTGCTCAATGCTCAAAGCTTCGCAAATTAACTTCATCAGTTTGTTATCAAAATGGCTTCCTCCATCACTCTCAATAGTGACTGGAAAACCGTATCTTGGGATGATTTCTCTGAGCATTAATTTTGCTACTGTAATTGAATCACAATGTCGTGTAGGGAAAGCCTCTACCCATCTTGAAAATAAGCACACAATTACAAGTACATATTTCAAACAATTGTGTAAGGGCATTTCAATGAAATCCATTTGTAATCTGGTAAAGGGACCACCCTCTCGACCAATTATTCCTGTCCCCACCACTGATTTTCTGTTTGGATTCATTTGTTGGCATGACAAACACCTTTGACAAAAAGATTCAGCAATAGTTCTAAACTTGGTATTGAACCATGTGTCTCTGAAAAGTCTAACCATAGAATCTCTTCCCAGATGTGCTGGACCATGATATAATCTGGCCATGTCAGCAATCAAGCAATTTGGTAAGACTACTCTGCCATCTTTGTAAACCCACACTCCATCTTCTTCACGTGGTCTACAATCTGATCTTAACCACAAGTCTTTTTCTTCATCTTCTGCTTCATTTTGTAAATCTCTAATCTCATGCCATGTTTCTACAACAGTTGTTAGCATTAATGAATTTGAATCAGTTTCTTTACTCCTCTCCCGATTGTATGAATAATTTTTCCTTGCGCAGTATTTAGCTGTTTCATCTGCGAAGGCATTTCCCTTGGAAATATAATCAGTTCCTCTAGTGTGCGCTGCACACTTAACAATGGCGATTTCTTTTGGCAATTGTATTGCTTCAATTAATCTCCTAATGAAAACTGCATTTTTAATTGGTGATCCTGCTGATGTCATGTATCCTCTCTGTGACCAGAGTTGTCCATAATCATGCACAACTCCGTACCCATACTGACTATCAGTAATGATGGTAACTCTTATATCCTTTGATATTTCACATGCACGAATTAAAGCAATCAATTCAGCCACTTGTGCTGAACGAACTCCTTCAAGACATGATGTTTCTTCAACATCTACGACTGTACAAACTGAATATGAAGCTTTTAAGACACCTCCTTCGGATCTTAAGCATGACCCATCTACAAAGTAGACAAAATCCGATTCAGACAAAGGTCTGTCTTTGATGTCTTTTCTTGGTTTTGTGCAGAATTCCATGACATCTAAACATTCATGTTCTGTTTCAATGTCATCAACAATTTCAGAATCAGGCAGTAATGTAGAAGGATTCAGATTTAAACATCTTGAAATCGAAACATTATCTGCTCCCAGTATGATTTTCTCATACTTTGTCAATCTGCTACTTGTTAGATGTTGAGTTTTACCTCTTGTCAGTAATATTTCAACTGAATGAGGCACAAAAACTTTCACAGGAAATCCCATAATGATCCCCTCACTTTGTTCAAGACTGATACTTGTAGCTGCAACTGCTTTCAAACAACCTGGTAATGCTTTTGTAATTGGATCAAGAACTGCAGAGAAGTATGCAATAGGTTTCTTTAAATTTCCATGTCTCTGAATTAACACAGATAATGCACATCCTTCTCTCTCACTGCAATACAGTTCAAAATCTTTCTCATAATTTGGCATGCCTAAGGCAGGAGCTTGACATAAGCTCTTTTTCAGGTTCTCAAAAGAATCCATCTCAGCATCATTGAGAATAATTGGATCTTTTACATCTGACTTTGTCAGTCTTTGTAGTGGTTTTGCAATTACTGAAAATCCACTTATCCATTGTCGACAGTAACCAACCATTCCCAAGAACATTCTTACCTGTCTTTGTGTTCTTGGTGGTAACATTGCTTGAATCATTTTTATTCTTTCTATTGTTACTTGTCTTTTTCCCTTTGCAATTCTGTGACCAAGATATTTTACTTCTTGTTTGCAAAACTGTAGTTTTGCTGGGGACACTTTATGTCCTTCTTCTGCAAGGCGATTTAACAGAATTATTGTGTCTGTTACACAATTTTCTCTTGTCTTTGCAGCTATTAACAAATCATCAATATACTGCACTAGCGTAGACCTACCAGGTAAGTCTAGGTCTTCTAATGATCTTTTTAACAGTTCGTTAAAAATTGAAGGACTTTCTGTATAGCCCTGAGGGATTCTTGACCATCCGAGGGTCTTACCTTGGAATCTGAAAGCAAAGATTTCATAACTGTCTGGATGTAAGGGAACAGTAAAGAATGCATTGCAAAGGTCAATGACTGTATACCATTCAGCATCATGTGGAATCTGAAATAGAATTACTGCTGGATTTGGAACCACAGGACAACATGGAACGACAATTTGATTAACCTTTCTCAAATCTTGTACGATTCTAAATGTTCCGTTAGACTTTTTAACTCCCATAATTGGTGAATTACAAGAGCTACTCTCCATTTCTTTTAATACACCTTGCTTGATTAATTTTTCAATTATAGGTGTAATACCTTCAATTGTTTCTGTTTTCATTTTATATTGTGGAGTGTTTGGAAATTCTATTCCCTGTTTCAATGTAATTTTTACTGGATCTACGTTTTTCATTAGACCCATCTCATTTCCAGTAAAATCCCATATTTCAGATTTCACTGTTTCTTTGAGTTCTTCAGGTAAATCCTTTTCTTCAAATGCAGGAAACAATTTTGTTTCTTCTGCTTCCATCATCATCATTGTCATTCTGTATAAACCATCTTCCTCCATTGTTTGTAATTCAACTCCCTCAGGTGAACAATATATTCTACAATTCATTTTACATAAGATGTCTCTGCCCAATAGATTTACTGGACTACTATTACAAACCACAAATCTGTGTTTATCTCTGTAGTTTCCAATTTCAACTGGTACTGGATCAGTTAAGTCAGTTTTAATTTGTTGATTACTTACTCCGACAACTTGGATGGTATCCCCAGAGAGAGGTAGGTTTTCAATTTCCACTGATCTAACAGTAGAACGAGTAGCACCAGTGTCCACTAGAAAAGTGATGTCTACATCATTAACTTTCCCGTTTACAAAAGGACCAGACTGGTCAACCTCAAGAGTGGCTCCAACAACACACTCTTCCTCCTCTCTCGGGCACCGTCAACAATAATCATCAGAATCGCTATCTTGACTTTCTGCTAATAAAAATTGTTGTGAAGCATTTTGCATTTGAACCCTTTGCTGCCTTTGTTGTTTTTGTGGTTTTATTACCTGTTCACTTCCCTGAAATCCCACGTTTGGATTATATTTTTGAACTCCCCCACAATTCGGAAAAGGTGGTTGTGGCAATTGGTCTTGACGATTATTCACCTGTTGTTGTTGCTGTTGCTGTAATTGTCGTTGAATATTTAATTCGTTTAACCCCTGTTGTATCTGTAGCTGTCGCTGCAGGTCAACACCATTCTGCATCTGTGGATTCAATAAGGGATTCTTTAAGTTTTTAGGAGGATGAGGACACTCGTCTCTCCAATGTCCAATTTCGCCACAATTAAAACAAGGTAATCTTTGTTTCAACTCCTCAATCTTTGGGCTAAATTTCTTTGGGAAATTATTACTTTTAAACTTTCCTTGTATCTGGTTTGTATTTCCAGTTTGAACAAAATTAGTGTTCTTATTTCCCATGCTGGCAATCTGTTGCTCAGCCACCTTTACCTGAGCCCACATGGCTTTCTCTTTCAGCTTCTTCTGTTTTACTTCTATTTCATCACTGCAATACTTAGCCTTTCTTAGAATATCATCTACAGATAGTGATTGCCATCCGACAATACTATTTCTGATCATTTCTCCAATTTCAGGTTTTAGTCCATAAACAAATCTATAGACAAAATGGCTCATGTCTTTTTCATCTAATTTTTCATAACCACTGTATTGTTTAAAAATTAACAGTAGTCTTTCATAAAAAGAATGAACTGATTCTTTTGTTTCCTGTTCTGTTCTTTCTATTTTAACCCAATCGACTTCTTTGGGTGGAATTTTGTTTTTCATCCAAACAATTACTTTTTCATAAAAATCCATTACAAGTGGATTTGGAGCACCTGTTTCTTTGATTCGCTCAGGTTCTGTTTTTAGCCAACTAATCGATATTTTACATTCTGTCCAAAGATCAGATGGAACGACAATATCAAAAAATCCATCTAAATCAATCCACAGAACTTTTGACACTTTGATAAATCTATCGACTTGCCTGTACCACTCAACTGGTTTCTCCCTCAATTTTGGAAAGTCATTTGTAAATAACAGAATGTCCTGTCTCGACCAAGGAACATGAACATATCCTCCACCTGCAATTTCTCTCATTGGAAATTGTTTTGACAATTTTTCCAATCTTTCATCTTCCTTCTTTTTCGTCCATTTTACTCTCCATTTGTTCAGTTCTCCTAGCTTTTTGATATAGACAATCAAATCTTTAATATGAACTATTCTTCCCATTGAGTTTAAACTCTCAATGTCACTTTCTGAAAAGTCTAATCTGTAATGTTTCGCAAAATTCTTTTGTTTACTCACATCGATTTCAAGTTCTGCTGCTAGATCCTCTAGTTGATCATATTTATTTTTTGTTTTCCATTGTATGCTTTTGCAAATGAACAGTAGTTCATCATCTCGATAGTAATTTAAACTATCTGGACCAATTGTTCCAATTATTAATTCTTCGATATTCGCTTTTAATTTGGCCACATCAAGTTTTGGTGTGGTTACCCTGACTTCAGGACTCCCTATATCTGATATAGCACCCATTGGTGTTTTTGGAGATAAATCCTCATTAAATGTTAAATCAGGCATTCTCGATTTAGAAGAGTTTATTTCAGATAAGTCTGAATAAAATTTTTCAGCAGCTTTTTGAATTTCTGTATTTAAAGGAATAGTTAATCCAGTTTTGTTTGTTTCCTTTTGATCAAATACGGGCTGAACAGGACCAATTGTTACTGGAACTGTCACAGCTTCCATGCCTTTAGTCATTCTTTTTATTAATTCTTCTTTTGATCTTAAATATTCATTATAATCAACATCTTCAACATTTCTTGCCTCTCTTATATAATCTTTTGGAGGTTCTCTTGCTCTTGGAGCCATTGTAAAATGTCTACCTTCATTTCGAGCATTCTCGAATTCTGGTCTTCTAGGAGTTTCAATGATTTCGCAATTATTAGGATAAAGTTTAGGAGCTTCATTAATTGGAGGTGCACTCGGTGAAGTTTCAGTAGAAACCACCGGAGTAGACCATGATCTAGGAGGTCTCAAAGGCTGATTCTTTCTAGCAGTTGTATATATTTCTTCCATAACTGCATCCTCAGATTCACTTTCCATAGATTTCCCTGTAGGAGTACCCATTACCATTTCATGAATTAAATACAATCCTTCACTCATGTTTCCCTGTCTCCACATTCGCAATCTATCTTCATGAGTTTCTCTTCTCCAAGGTGGATTTTTAGAAGGTCTTTTAATTCCACTAGCTTCTCTTTGTAACTGATACATCTCGTCTTCCCACTCAACTAAAGCTTCAAATTGAGTTGGTCTCGGTTTCGGAACAAGAGCATTCATTTTCTCTCGTAAATTTCTTAAGACTTTTACATTAAATGAACCATCATCAGGCCAAGTTAAAACACCGTCGTTTTTAGTATAGCGTTTCCAACTATCGAACCATAAGACAGTATGATATCCATATTCACCTTCCATATACGCTGCAGGTGTTTTATACTTATGAAGTAGTTTACCACCTCGCGTTTCGATTTTCTTGTCAGGTGAAAATAAATTCTTAAACTTCTGAAATAATGTTGGCTTTTTCTCAACATGTTTAAAATGATAACTCATTTTTAGGAGTTAAATTTAATTCACAAAATCGTTCGTAAAATGTTTCCGGGATGTTCCGAAAAACAACCAATCCGTGCGCGAAACACACCAACAAGCCAATGACAGTTGAGCTACGTCACTTTTCTGCTCAACCAATAAATTTGGAGATTTTCCGAAGGACCAATCAGCTCACAGGCCGTCAGAGACTCAAGAGCCAATCAGAATATAGCTTGTGACGTAGGTCACCCAATCCCAGCGCGGCTCTGTGACGTACACAGCAGCTGCGGTTTCTCGTTTCTCACTCCTGGCGCTTACCCCTCCTTCACAAAATCTTTTCACAGCGCCATTTTAAGAACACTTTTCAGTGTAAATTAATTCTTAACAATGACTATAAAGACAACATCTGTTCGTTTCACTATTTAGGATAGTTTACATACATTCAAGTATCCACACTTCGGAATAGACGGCGCTATTCACACTAAGGATAATATTCAATTGTTAGTAGAGTAACCTTACCCTACCCTTCTAACACGTATAATTATGAACTCGCTTTGCTCTGAACCCACCGCGAAGTGAAAGTTCTAAGAGTTCCACTTGAACATAAAATACAATTCAAACTCGCACTTTCACACTGAAATTTCCCTAATTTTCAAACACACATGAAATCCGTACAGGACTCTCACCTGTTTATAGAAATCATGCACCGTTAGCAAAATAACGACGTTATCCGTACAGGGCTCTCACCTGTTTATGGATATGAAACATGTACCCGTACAGGACTCTAACCTGTTTATAGATAATCATGCACCGACGCTAATTTACCCTTCACTCAAGCTCGGATATAACTAATACTCTCATCACAGTGAGTTTTATGGAAGGCGCTTTGTCCCTATTCTCATGCTGCTTTAATTTCTTAGAAAACCCTCACTTTACAAGATTCAGACCTAGCCCTAAAACTGTGTTGCTCGGCGACAACACTATGGTACACGGCGATACCTCTTGTGATACTCGGCGATATCACTACAAACAGAACAGATGGCTTGCGTGACTAATTTCTCGCCACACAATCTATACCGGTATAGCTTACAGATAGCACGAAAAACGAACTCAACATGTGTTAAAACATCGATCCTATTTCCATACCATAATATTTTAGTAACTCTTAGCAACCAACATATTACCTTGGTTACCCTTAGCAACCATCAATTTCTGCTACCAGAGAATTGATCCAGCGGCCTATAGAAAATATATCATAAACAACGCTACCCAACTTCATAACCTATAAACAAAATTCTATACTAAATATGGACCCATTTATAAACCTGACATATTTTGGGCCTACTGAATCAGGTGGTCAGATTAAATCTATATACACATTATCTACAAACTATAAACAATTTATACATCTGCGAAAGGAATTTTGTCATTAGAATAAAACTTAACCATTTAGATGACCACCATTGGCGACGTGATCTAGCTAATAGTAACCTACACTTCTGAATAACCAAGACCAGCTTGTTTGTCAAAAGTAAGATTTTATTTACTAAATTATGGTATATAAGTTGATAGTTTTATAAATGAATTTTATTAGCAATAAAGCAAGCATGATTGTAAAGAAATGTGAGAAAATACAATTTAAGTAAGTGAATCAAATTTAAAGTAAATATATAAAGTTTAACATTTCTAAAACCTAATTCCCTAACTGAGCTAAATAGATAGAAATTAAAGAAAAGTTCTTTGAGGATTCTTACGTGCTCCACGCAAAGTCCGACAGCACATCACCCTCATCGGAAAGTCAGAAAGCAGCAGCCAGCCCATCCCTAGGAGCATGACTTTTTATACCTTTCTACGCTAACTAAACTACGCAAAGGAAAGTTTTCAGAAATCTTCGACGTCCCATTGGCTGAGAGTGACAAGTGACATGTCACCCACTTTTCAAAACTTCCATTAAGTCACATTTCTTAGAGACCATTGTCCCTTCCGAGTGCAACCAGGAGCTTCCTTGTATTGCAACAATTGTATAAAGTCATTCTCGCAGCGTCCATTGACTTCCAATTGATTTCCGCGGATGCCAAGTTAAGGACTGACAAAATGTTCTTTTTCGACCTTGGCCATGTTCGACAGAATGACGATAGCACGTTAGTTTTTGCTTTGTGAACGCAGCTTTTGACGAATAATTTATTTCAGAATGGGCGTCTCAGCACTTTTGCAGAAGTAAAATTCAGCATATTGTAGTTCGGGCAGACAAGGCCCAAAAGCAGACAACTTAAGTTTTCTAATATAAAACAAACACAAGAAAAGTATTAATGTAAGAAATAATGTAGATTCTGTATCCACCCCAGGATTTACTAATTAATTAACCCACCCGATTAATCAAAATGTTACCTAGCCATTGCAAACAAATAAAGCAGCGTTTATATCTACCAGTCTCCGTTATTCCATGAGACTTATATGCACCTAGAATAGTAGAAATGACATCACACAGACAAGGAAAAGCAAAACAAGCACATGCTTCTTTTAAGTTTGCAGCAGTTAGTAATGACAAAAACGAAAACAATAAATTATTTTATTATTTTGCACGAACAAAAAGATGCAACAATTATGCACGTTTATGAGCACACATGTTAGTCCCCCCCATGTGTAAAGTTTAATCTAAGTTGTATTAGCATGACAAATCACAAATCATTAATATTATTATTCATGTTATGGAAATATGACTTCACGAGATTAAACAAAATTTTGTTTTCTATCTCGCTCCATCACAAGTCAGACCCACTTTCAGCATAGCAAGTCCATTCAGTAGCTGAGTACGGACAGCTAGACACTCATTGTCTCTTGTTTTCCTGACTAATGGCTGTTCACTGTCACTTTTGCTCGCTTGTGTTTGTTTCTTCGCCAATCGTTTCTGAAATGCTTTCCTCTAACGCAATTACTCTCAGTCTCTCTTCCCATTGCAGTCACCTTTCTTATCTTCGCACAATTCTGGCAGAAGTGATTGCACATTTTTCAGAGCGGGGTGCACAAATTTAGATTTGGTTGCATGATTCACTGTTGCTTCTTTTGACTCCCTTCCCAATAGATTGAATGGACTGGAATCACATATTACAAACTAATGGTCTTCTTCAAGAGTCCTTATTTTCAGAGGGACGTTAGCTCAAATTTGGTTTGTTATCTGCTTAATAGCAATGCTACAACTTGGGCTTGTTTTCCAAGATGGCTAGGTTAGGTAGCTCTACAATTCCAACAGTAGAGTGAGTAGCTGCAGTATCATTAAGCCTCTGCACTTGTTTTGAATTGACTTTGAGATACTTGTCTCAATCTTCTACTCCCTCTGAACAGTAATTCTTTGCTGGAGTGTTACTTTATGTCACCACTTCTTTCACAGTTAGTCTCACTCTCTTGGTGTGGTAGGCTGGGATCCAGTTTGTGAGGCCTCCATAGTTCACAGCAGTATTCGGCACAAGAATGACTTGGAAAGACACACCAGTGGGGCTTCAGGCATCTTTTTCTGGTGTATTTCTTCACCAAGACCCAGTCTCCCGACTTAGCTCATGTCACTGTTCTTGCCTTGGAAATAGAGTCTTCAGCTCAATCTGGTGAGGGACAAAACATACCATGCCAGCATGTTCTTTGCAGTAGTCAAGAGTCATTTCATCTGTTATACTCAAAAGTGTAGCTGATGGCAGCAAGAAGTCTCATGGCTCTTTGCATCAAAATCTTTCGTGGGAGAGTTCAGTCCTCCAATGAGGAATTGTAGGCAAGTAGGATCTGCTTCTTATGGTTACTCCCACTTTTTTTCTTGATGTTACACTGTTTTGACTAGTCTGACTGGGATCCTGCTAATCAGGACCCCAGTCTATCTGCTTTTTCATTTAGAATTGTTATGCATGTACTTTGGTACACTGCAGATTGGAAACTGGGGTACCCTTATAAGTCCCTATTATATGGTACCCATGTACCCAGGGCATAGGTACTCCAGATGCCTCCCATGGGCTGAATGAAGCATTTATTATACCACCCATGAGAGGCCATGCAAAATGGAACTACATGTCTGGTGCTGCAGCTTGTGTAAGTTGGTGCAACTTACTTTAGATATAGGTTTACTATATCTGTAGGTCACTACACTTAAAACGTATAAGTCACCCTTATAGCACCCCTTAAGAATCCTGAAGGTAGGGTGCTGGGTTTTACGTGAGAGGCTTCCCCTGCATGAGCAGAGCCCCACTGCAGCTTTCGGAGCCCATTCTCAAGGGTTGTCTGTTACGCACCCAGACATATAAGTAGAGGTGCATTACAACCTCGCGGTAAATGCTATCTCGAAAACGGCTGCATAGAAACATGTTGTGTTTGCTATTAAACACCTTGGATTCATACCTTCACACCGGTAACCAGTGTGGGAGGTATGATTCCACCCTTCTGAAGCGAGCTTCTTGGGGTCACTGGTCTATCCGTTGCAAGCCTTCTAGGCCCAGTCAGCGCAAAATGGATGCTGCTGACCAGAGACACATTTCTGCCCTCCTGCTGCTGAGCCGAGCTCAAGCAGAGGAAGGCAGCACAATAGGCATCCTGTCACAGGGAGGTGTGACCACCTCTCAGACAGGATTTAATGTATTGGGCCTGGGTGGGTGCACTCTGAACGTGCCAGATAGTCTGGACTTGGGGCACATTTGGTGACCCTGTGCATATCCCATTTGAAACCAGTTCTGGAGACCCTCATCTGGATGGGTCCCCTGAATCTGTCCAACCCTCTCCTGTGGGTAAAAAAGTGCCTACCTGACTGTAACTCTTTAGATTTTCCATGGACAAGATTCTGCAACAAGAAACCACTGACCTTCATTCGTCTGGACACTCTGGACCTCGCTGGACTTTGACTGGGCCCGACTTCGTCTCCCTCTCCATTCCAAAGCTTTGTCTGTGCCCTTGCCCCATACAGGCTCTGTGCAGGACCTGTGGATTACTAAGGACAACTGAAGAATCTGTCAGGATCTAGCGTAGCGCGCCTACATTGCCCAACAAACTACATCTCCCATGAGGATGAGGGCAGGGAGTCCGTAATATATTGAGGTAGGAGGCGCACCACGTTGTGCGTGATTTTGGAAGTTTCCGGGTTTGCTCATTCCCAGTTGAGTGAGCGGCACCGGCGTGTTTGGGCTCAAGCACGCCTTCTAGCAAAGACGCTGTCCAGGTTTCGAGAAAATCTCCTGGCACAGTTTCGGAAGTAAGTGGAGCAGCTTGTGGTTCTAGCGGAGTGGTTGATGATGCGCTGAGGATACTCGACTCAGGGGGGTCCTGTCTGCTAATTCTCCTCGACCTTTCCGCAGCCTTCGACACTGTTAATCACAACACCCTCCTCAATATTCTTCAACAGAGAATGGGCATGGAGGGCACTGTGCTTAAATGGTTTGCATCCTTCCTCTCTGACAGATCTCAAATGATCAAAATAGCGAACAGTCTCTCTTCTCCTGTGGCGGTGGGTCAAGGTGTTCCCCAAGGTTCAATACTAGCACCAACATTGTTCAATCTCTACTTAGAACCACTGGGAAACCTCCTAAGCAAATCTGGGATTCACTATCATCTCTATGCAGACGACACTCAACTCTACCTCAAGGTTGCCTCCACTCATGATCTCTCCATCCTAAGATCTACTCTTGACTCCATTCAAAACTGGATGTCAACTCATCAATTGATTCTGAATCCCTCCAAAACTGAATTCCTCCTCTTCTCTTCCTCACTGTCTCCTCCCCTGGTTCAATCATGGATGGATCAGATGAATCTACTAAACAATAAACCCATCATTGTCGACAGTGCAAAATCCCTTGGTGTCATTCTAGACAAAAAACTCAATCTAACTCCCCACATCAACTCTATTGCAAAATCTGCTCGCTACCAACTGCGCCTTCTTTGGGGAATCGGTTGCTTCTTCCCGGAGCAGGACCTTATAACCCTGGTGCAATCGCTGGTCCTCTCTAGACTATACTACTGCAATTCTCTTCTTACTGGCCTCCCCAAATCTCACCTGTCCCCACTTAAGTCTGTCTTCCATTCAGCAGCTCGTTTCATTTATGGGGCCAAAAGAAGCGATCACATCACACCAATGTTGTCCACCCTCCGCTGGCTTCCCTTCGAGGCTAGAGCTATCTACAAGACTGCCTGCATTACCCACAAAGCCTTGCACTCCTCATCTCCCCGCAACCTGGCGAATAAACTGAAACTCTCTGGTGGCTCTAGACTTTCACGCAATGCGGAGAATCTACTGCTTGAACCTCCCACTTTCAAGAAGGAAAGAACAATGGCCCAATCCTTTTCAGGCAACGCAGTGAGAATCTGGAACTCCTTTCCACCTCAGCTCCGGACCACCGCCTCCTCCCAGGCCTTCAAAAGGGACCTCAAAGTTCTCCTCCTCCAGAGACACCTCCAAAAGTAATTCACGTCCTCTTGCTATTTGTGAGGAAGACTTCCCACTACTGATAATTTCTACTTTTCATGATCATGGAAGTGCCTTCCCAGTGTATGCCTGTGATTGGAGGGTCTGCCTTTTTGCAGTATTTTCCATGTACTGGTGTTCGGTGCACTTTTGTAACATGCACACACCACTCTGCCCTTGCAACACACGGCTGCTACCTCTCACATGTTTTTTCCTTTGATACTTGCACAAGTGCCACCTTGCCCATGTAACGCTTGTTCCTGTGCCTGAGTGTCTAGCACTTATTGCAGTACTATACCTCAAATTATACTCTGTTTTCTCTTATAACTGCACACTTGTCACTTTCATCTCCTCTTGTGCACTTTTGACTACCTCAAGTATTTTTGGTTGCTCACAATTTTTACTCAAGTATTTTGTTTGCTCACGATTGTCACTATTACCTTTACTACCTCATGTATTTTTGGTTGCTCACAGTTTTTACTACCTCATGTATTTTGTTTGCTCACAATTGTCACTATTACCTTATGTAAGTAACGTATGTTTTTGCAATCTGTTCTTTTGTAATGTTTCTCATTATGTTTCATCTCTGTTCCTAACGTGAAGCTCTCTGACGCCTTCGGGTAAAGTCCGCGCTATATAAAAATGCATAAATAAATAAATAAATAAATAGCGGAGGAGCATCCGCCTCCCCGGCTATTCTTTGATTTTGTGGCAGAGACTTTTTGTTACGGCTGTGGTTGGGTGGCGGAATACTGTGGTAGGAAACACGTATTGCAGTCACTAAGACACAATAGGATTGTGGGTCAAGAGTGAGCGGAATGCGGTGGTAGGCACCACGCATTTCCGTTACGAAGAAAGGAGAGAATCTCCTTTGTTTCATTACCAAAGAACGATTAGTGGATTACACTTGCCAAAGCGGAACGCAGTGGTTTCCGCCACGCTTTGCCGTATTTGGAGAACATTGCTGCACTGATTGCAGACATTTATTATAGGAGCTGAAGGCATAGGTGAAGTAACCTTACCTCCAAGAGACTTTTGATACCTTAAACAAAACGAAGGAGGGGACGTATTTTCGGGAGGATTCTCCTGGTGTTTATTTTCTTGTGGATTTCTTTTCTTAAATAGTGGGGAAGCTGTGGACAAAAGTTTGAGGTACCAGTGGAGGGGAACAGGTTTTCAAATATAAGTGTATGGTTGCTGGGTTACAGGAGTACCTGGCATTAATTTTGTATGCTCCTTTCACATAGGTTATTGAGAGAGACCAGAGAGAGCCTTGTTGGATGTTTTAAAAGCCAGAAGACTCATGGTGATTACTCAAGGTGCCTACCATATACTAGCGAGACCATATGAGTGTAGTATTTATATGTGAATGAATATTAACATGTGTCTTGTCATTTCAGGTTCCTATCCCCGCTGTTCCCTTCCTATCCTTCCCTCGCCTGATCATTCGAATACTCTGTGTATAGATATGTCATCAGAGTGTTGGTGAGATCGGGAGGTGGACCATTCTTGCTGCATCCTGATTCCGCGGAGGGTATCTTGACATAATCATGAACCCAAGTATTTCACTCTGCCCGGTCAGGTTGTAGCAAGATATAGCTTCCATGGAGGGTGTACTGCATGCCTTGGTGTTGGTCCAGCAAGAGTTGGCCTCTTCTAAGGCGGAGACAGCTGCCTTAAAAGATAAGGTGGAACAATTAACTAGAAATCCTTTTGTTGCGTCTTCGGCAGCTTCCCATTACAAGTGACTGTACCACCACCTATTCCATTAGCAAATCCAGAGAGATATGCAGGGGATCCCCGCACAATTCAGGTTTTTCTGACACAGGTGATGTTACATTTCTCCTGTAAACCTGCCTCTTCTCTGAATAACCACTCTAGGGTGGCCTTTTCCATATTGTATTTAGTGGGTGATGCAGAAAAGTGGGCAGTTCCATTGGTTCGGAATAATGATGCGGTCTTGTCCAATTGGTCTGCTTTCCGGGCTGAGTTTGAGTGAGTATTTGATCGCAGAGCCACTACCTTTAGTGCAGACCGAGAACTGCTTGATTTAAGACAATGAAAGGGGGATTTGATTACTTATTTGACTACCTTTAACCGGTTGGTGGCTGAGACTGAATGGCCTGAGGAGAAACGTATGTCATTGTTTTACCAAGGTTTATGTGAGGAAATGAAAGATGTGATTGCCCAGATGGATCCACAGCCTACCACTTGTACAGATATGATCAACTTGACCTTGCGTTTGAATAGTCGCATAACTGAAAGAGGGGGGGACAGAATAAAATGGGAGAAAAGATTTTACTGATACAACAGATCTCCTCGCAAGGTAATGAGTTCCCCTGAAACAGTTGCCGAACCAATTTAATTAAGGGCTATAAGAGCTCCACTTACAAGAGAAGACCAAGAAAGTAGGAGAGGACATGGGTTATGTATGTACTGTGGAAGGGAGGGTCATTATGTGAAGAAATGCAGTTCTAAACCTAAGTCTTCCAATACATGGGCAAGGAATAAGAGAGTAGCGGTATCTGCCACCACTCAAGAGTCAGAGAGGACAGAGTACACTGAGGCTGAGAAGAACGCTAACAAAGGATGGAAACTCCCCTTGCTGTCCACGCAGGTCGTAGGAGACACTGAGGGACATATTGTGCCCCAAATGAGCCTTGAAAGCAATCAACAATACCATCAGGTTTTGGTCATGTTGGATTCTGGGGCGACAGGCAATTTTATAGATAATGGCCTTGTGAATCACTTGGAGTTATCAAGAGTGCCAAGAGAGAAACCCGAGGATGTGTTGGCAGTGGATGGTCAGCCACTAAAGTCTGGTCTGATCATCAAACGTACAGATGTAGTGGTACTGTCCATTGACATTGATGGCGGGCGACATACTGAGGAGTTAACGTTAAATATAATAGATGCTCCTCAGTATGAAGTGATTTTAGGAATACCTTGGTTGTGTCTCCACAATCCTTCTATTGATTGGAGGGCCAAATCTCTTCAATTTATGTGAGAGTTTTGTCAGGATCATTTGGTTCCTAGTTCACCTTCGCAGGTGGTCGCCTTGACCTCTCCATTCTTGGTGGCTACCGCTGTGGAGAAGGAGACGGTGTTACCAGAGGAATACCATTCGTATAGGGAGGTATTCAGTGAAATCAAGGCTGAACAGTTGCCTCCTCACAGGGAGTACAACTGCCGCATAGACTTGGTGGAAGGAGCTACGATACCTTCATGCAGAGTGTACGCCTTATCGGTACCAGAAACCAAGCATTTGCGGGAGTACTTAGATCATTATTTGGCTATCGGGTTTATTAGGCCTTCTCGTTCCCCAGCAGCTTCTCCGTTATTTTTCATCGCCAAAGCCAATGGTGATCTGAGAGCTTGTGTGGACTATTGAATGTTGAAATAAACACACTGTTCGCAATCGTTATCCACTGCCTCTCATTTCAGTGTTGCTGGATCAAGTGAGAGAGGCCCAGATTTACACCAGATTAGATCTTAGAGGGGATTATCACTTGGTGAGAATCCGTGAGGGGGATGAGTGGAAGACTGCCTTCAAGACTCGTTATGGATTGTATGAATACTTGGTTATGCTGTTCGGCCTCTGCAATGTCCCGGCAGCTTTCCAATACTTTTTAACAACGTCTTGAAGGAATATGTAGATCACTTTGTTGTGGTCTACATTGACGACATCCTGATTTATTCAGACGATAAGGCATGTCATCATGAACAGTTCTGCCAGGTGTTGGAAAGATTGTGTGAGCACAGTTTATTTGTAAATTTAAACAAATGTGAGTTTGGAGTGGCTGAAGTTGAGTTCCTAGGGGTGATGCTTAGTCCCGAGGGTTTGCAAATGGCGGAGTGGAATGTGAAAACAGTACAGGAATGGCCAACCCCAAGAAATGTGAGAAAGTTGCAATGCTTTCTTGGTTTTGCGAATTACTTCCTCAGGTTTATTCTTCACTTCTCACAAGTAGCTGTCCCTATCACTAAATTACTAAGAAAAGGGATACCATTAATTTGGTCCAATGAGGCAGGGGAGGCATTTGAATATCTAAAGAGGGCATTCACCACTGCTCCAGTGCTTTCGCATCCAAAATTGGAACATCCTTTCATTGTGGAAGCTGATGCTGCCGATGAGGCTATTGGGGCTATTTTGTTGCAAGGAGACCAGAATACAGGGCAGCTCCATCCGGTAGCATACCTGTCGAAGAAACTGAATTCAGCTGAATTAAACTACACCATTACAGAAAAAGAACTCTTGGCTACAGGAAAGCATTTCAGGAATGGAGACATTACCTGTGGGGTGCTTGTCATTCAATTACAGTATACACCGACCATTGCAACTTGCAATATATGAAAACCGCCAGGCATCTTATGCAAAGGCAATTGTGTTGGATGCTTTTCTTTGCGGGAATTCAATTTTGTGGTAATGTTCAGACCCGGAGCTGAGAACCGTAAGGCAGATGCTTTGTCCAGGCAGGAATTGCCAGCTGTACCCAGGCTGGAGAACACCAATGCTATCATACAGCCATCAAGGGTGGTTTGTGTTATTCGTGCCGAGCATTTCTTTTAAGAGGTTAGGAGCCACCAAACCAGTGGTGAATGGGAATCTTGGGCCAAGCAGGAGGTTGATCGATCAGTGAAGCAGGGTCTACCTTTTTATAATTCCAAACTGTATCAGCCTGCTATTGAGTTGCAAAAGAAGGCTTTTGCTTGGTGTCACGTCATATCTATGGCAGGACATCCGGGCATTCGAAAAACCATTCACTTGATACAGAGACATTTCTGGTGGAGAACCTTGATTAAGGATGTTTCTGTATGGGTGACCCGATGCGAGGAGTGTGCAAGAGCTAAGGGGGAAAACATCAGGAAAAAAGGGAAACTCCTACCAATGCCTACCCCCAGCAGCCCTGGCAGAATATTAGTTTGGATTTTGTAATTGGGATCCCTACAGATCAGGGCTACTCTGCCATACTGGTGGTGGTAGATAGCCTTACTGGGGCATTTCATCCCTTGTAAAACTCTTCCCACAGCAGGGCAAACGGCTCAACTATTAGCTGATAACATTATCCGACTACATGGGGTCCCAGAAGTGATCGTTTTGGACAGAGGTCCGTAATTCATAGCTTGATTCTTTAGAATGTGGTGTCAAGCCTTGCATATAGAATCTGCTCTTTCAACTAGCTTTCCCCCACAACCTGATGGCCAGACAGAACGTTTAAATCAGACCTTGAAAAAATATCTCAGGTGCTATGCTAAGGAGGCCCAAGAATCATGGGTGGAACTGTTGTGGATGGCCGAATTGCCTTATAACAATGCCTGGCACTGTTCCACTGGGGTTTCTCCTTTCAAAGCCAATTTTGGGTATGATGCAAATACCTTGCCTGTCCATATAACTGAGATCATTAAGAACCAACCATCGGTAATGGAACAGGTAAAATGACTACAGAGGATCCATCGTGGAGTGAGAACACATTTGTTGAAGGCCAAGCAGGTATACAAACAATGGGAGGACCGGCACCAGATCGATCGGCCACAGTATAAGATGGGGGATCGAGTATGGTTATCAACCAAGAACATTAGATTCAAACTCCGTAGTGTATTCCATCCCAGATACGTTGGCCTGTACCAGATTGTGAAGCAGATTAATCCTGTTGCTTACAAACGAAAGTTGCCTGGTTCTCTGCATATCCACCCGGTGTTCCACTGTCATCTGCTTAAGCCAGTGCCTCCACCTGTGGTACAGGATGGTGAGATGGAGTATGAAGTCAAATATATTCGGGACTCCAAGTTTCGTAGGGGTGTGCTATGGTATCTAGTTTCTTGGAAGGGATATCCTGTGGAGAACGATTCATGGGAACCATGCCGTACTGTGCATGCTCCGAGGGCTGTGAGCTCTTACCATCGTAGGTTTCCGGCCAAGCCTGGTCCTAGGAGGCACTTGGTGGGTGGGCCTACTGTCAGGATCTAGCGTACCGCGCCTATGTTGCCCAACAAACTACATTTTCCATGAGGCTGAGGGCAGGGAGTCCGTAATATATTGAGGTAGGACGCGCACCACGTCTTGCGTGATTTTGGATGTTTCCAGGTTGCTCATTCCCGGTTGAGTGAGTGGTGAGCGGCACCGGCGTGTTTGGGCTCAAGCACGCTTTCTAGCAAAGACGCTGTCCAGGCTTCGAGAACCTCTCCTGGCGGAGTTTCAGACGTAAGTGGAGCATCCTGTGGTTCTAGCGGAGGGGCATCTGCCTCCCCAACTATTCTTTGATTTTGTGGCAGAGACTTTTTGTTATGGCTGTGGTTGGGTGGCGGAATACTGTGGTAGGAACCACGTATTACCATCACAAAGACACAATAGGATTGTGGGTCAAGAGTGAGCGGAATGCGGTGGTAGGCACCATGCATTTCCGTTACGAAGAAAGGAGAGAATCTCCTTTGTTTCATTGCCAAAGAACGATTAGTGGATTACACTTGCCAAAGCGGAACGCAGTGGTTTCCGCCACGCTTTGCCGTATGTGGAGAACATTGCTGCACTAATTGCAGACATTTACTATAGGAGCTGAAGGTATAGGTGAAGTAACCTTACCTCCAAGAGACTTTTGATACCTTAAACAAAAGGAAGGAAGGGACGTATTTTCCGGAGGATTCTCCTGGTGTTTATTTTCTTGTGGACTTCTTTTCTTAAATAGTGGGGAAGCTGTGGACAACAGTTTGAGGTACCAGTGGAGGGGAAGAGGTTTTCAAATATAAGTGTATGGTTGCTGTGTTACAGTAGAACCCAGCATTAATTTTGTATGCTCCTTTCACATAGGTTATTGAGAGAGACCAGAGAGAGCCTTGTTGGATGTTGTAAAAGCCAGAAGACTCATGGTGATTACTCAAGGTGCCTACCATATACTAGCGAGGCAATATGAGTGTAGTATTTATATTTAAATGAATATTAACATGTGTCTTGTTATTTCAGGTTCCTTTGTGGTGTTGGGTTCAATCAGGCCTACATACTCTGCTAAACTCTCGAACACCTTAGTATAGAAGTTGGCACGGACACTGGAAAATGCAAAAGACAGGTTTATTAAGACCCCATGGGGTGGTGGTACATTCCTACAGCACCCTTCGGCAATGCAAGAAGTAGCACACCGAGTATCGGTGCACGACCTCTTTTATACAGTTTAATAGCAATAAAAAGATAGGCGTTTACAAGTTTACACATTTTAGGTACATATAAGGTCATTTTTGGAACACAGCCAGCATGTGGGAGGAGTCCAGTAGTACTGGTCAGTTTGGGATAACATTCCTAAAGAATGACCAGTTGATGTATAATGCGCATGTGCGCTTGACCAGTACTAAAAATAGCTTGTTGCTGGGCAAAGTAGATGACCATGGGTATCGAGAAAGGACAAAAGGGCATGCTGACCACGAGGCAGCGTGTTCATACAAATGGAAGCCAAAGGATTCAAAATGGCCCCCGTATATTTTAGTCAAGTTAAGAGAAAAGATTGTGTAGCTGAGCTAAACGCTAATTCAGGAACTGCAAAAATACGACAGACGGCCCTTTTAGCGTTTAGCAAAAGCTACCTCATAACTGAAGTAATCAGGGTATTCATCATCAATATTGATGGCCATTATCTTCATCATTTCATCATTAATTAGTTTCTCTTGCTTAATAATAGCTCGTTTGGACGGAATGCAAGCTGTGATACATACAGAGCATAAGGTAGGACCACATTGAATACATAGACACAGGGAAAACAGTACTCCGATAATAATACATAGAATAGTTAATAGCTTCCAACCCCATGTACTAAGTAGAGTCCAGAACCAACTAGAAAAGGTCCATGTTCCATTCTCTGGGTGAATCTCAGCAGCTATTTTATGCAGCTTAGTAATAGCATCATACACGGAAGGTGAATTATCTGGCACGTACACACAGCAACTACTACCGATAATGCGGCATGCACCTCCACGATCAGCTAGTATCATGTCTAGAACCATCCTATTCTGGAGCGTTACAATTCTAGTAATCTGCAATTCTTCAGTTATGTTTCCCAAAGCAGAGGCAGTTTCATTAGCAACTGCTTCCACAACACGTGTAAGTCGTCTTATCTTTCTACTGTTTAATGCAGCTCCTTCAAATGAAAATAATCCTAAATTGAAATCTACATATTGCTGTAAAGAGGTACCGCTCTGGTCTACTCCATCGATATCTAATGTTCTTTTAACCCTATTTAGTACAAAATCATGATACAATACATAATCATTATGATACATAGGTGGAGCAATAAATACAGGCGGTAATACAAAAGATATGTAACAAGCTCCTAACCATCCAATTGGAAGACGATGATATCCCTTATTTCCACAAATAAAATATGTATTACATGATGCTACGAATGCAATTCCATTTGGTGTATCAAATGTAAGCGTGATATTACATTCGCTTCGGCCTACAGGGATTGTACCTTTATTTCGAATACAAAGATCTGCTTTCGTATCAATAGCAGTTATCACATGCGAGGTCGATACATTTATGAATCTTTGATTTGTAAAAATACGAGGTATAGATACATTGTCCGGACGGTATTCTTCCCATTCAAATTTAGTTCCTTCAGCTTGTGGATAGCCATCTTTGTCATTGAAGCATATTTTATTTAACCGAAAAAGTAGTCCACCTTTCGTTGGCCATCGTAAAGTGAAAAGAAGAGTGTACCAAGCATTGCAGGAACCATTATGAGAAAACGGGAGAGGAATAAGTGGAGTTCCTCCCCTCTTCTGATGTCCAGGCAACATTCCACATACCCAACAATTGGACATGTTGGTCATGTTATGAGTGTGATGCAAAATCTGAATGAAACTGTTATTCAAATAAGTCTGTCTGTGTCTCTCTTCATGATAAGGCAAAGTAAAATGGAAATGCTCAGATGGGCTTGGAGTGGTAGGCAGTAAACGTTCTCATGCAGGAAACAATTGTTCTATAGTCCAAGCTATTACTGCTATTACCACTATAGTCAAAGCAAACAGTACAGCACCAAAGATTCTCCCCTTTCTTGTCGGAGGAGGTGCCATAGTTCACGAAACAAAAATTCTTCAGGAGCAAAACTAAAAAATAAAAAGGTAGTTCTGGACTGAGGCTGCCGTTGGTTTTTTCTCCGAGATTCAAGACGGGTGTCGCTACACTGGACAGAACTGATCCCCCCCCCTTGATATTCCCGGCTTCCGTTTCACAAACCTCAGAACGGTAACTAACCAGTTTCAAAAATGCTATAAAAATTATTTCCTAGGACGTAGATTGTACTTCACTCCATCAGAAACAGTGTGGTCCGAGAAGGCTCCCTCCAGTTCGTTAACAGCTGGGCTCTTTTCTGCATCCAGAATATCTCTGTAGTCAGATAACACCACAGGGCTCACCAGGTCCGGAGAGACACGTCGGCAGTGCGTCGAATGTATCCACCGCTTCTTGTTCGTGACGCGCACAGCCGTCCGTGTTGCTAGCAGCACTTGTTCTGGGCCACGCCACCTCGGTTCCAGGCTGCTGGTTCTCTCAAATACCTTAATCATAACATGGTCACCAGGACGGAGATCGTGAGCCTCTCCAGTGGAGTTATCGGGAAGCGCTTCTCGAACCTGTTGATGAATAGAAAGTAAATCATTTGTTAATCGTGCCAAATAATCGTTCATCATTATACAAGGCACATCATGTATCAAGCGAGGCTTAGGAACTCCCCAAATATTCATCGGCCTTCCAAACACCACTTCATAGGGTGTGAGGCCCGATCGGGAATGTGGCACTGATCGAATAGAGAGCAATGCCAAAGGCAGGGCGTCCGCATTTCAAAGATGTGGATGCCACGATCTTTGCTAGCTTCAGCTTTAGAGTTGCATTATACCTTTCTACCAAACCTGCTGATTGTGGGTGAAAGACAGCATGAAATCTTTGCTTGATTCCCAATCCTTTCAGGACATACTCCACTACTTTCCCAATGAAATGAGGACCATTATCATTCCACATAAACTTACAAACACCATAGCGCGGGAAATACTCTTTGAGCAACACCTTAGCTGTTGTCAATGCTGTATTATCTTTCGTGGGGTAAGCCTCAATCCATTTGCTGAAGGCACACACCACCACTAAGATATACTTGAGGTTATTACAGCGCTCCAGCTGGATGTAATCCATTTGCAGTACTTCGAATGGTGCAGTAGGTGGAACAAACCCTCCTTTGGGAGTATAAGTCCCTTGTCCAGGATTGTGCTGTAAACATATCAGACAGGTCTGAACCACTCTCTTGGCCGTACTAGCAATCTCATGATTTTCCCAAACCCGTGTAAGCAATTTAGTAATTGCAAGAGCTCCAACATGTGCCAGCCCATGTGTCATTTGAACCATTGTTTGTAAATAGGCTGTAGGTAATTTCCATCTTTCCATATCTTTACTACGCCAACAACCCTCATCATCCAGCACTCCTTCAGTGGCCCATCTCACAAGTTCTGCTTCAGATGCTGATCTCTGTATGTCTAATATTTCTTCTCTAGCATCGTGCCATCGCTCAGCTTGTGATTTCACCACGTACATGGGAGAGTTATTTTGTAGCATAGCAGTCTCTCTCGCAATGCGATCTGCAAAAGCATTTCCTTGTCCTATTTTATCTGTCACCTTTTTGTGTGCACTGCATTTGACTATCGCTACCTTCTTTGGACATAATAGTGCATTCAGGAGATCACGTACCAATTCTCCATGCATGATGTGCACTCCATGTGAAGTCAAGAACCCTAGTTCTTTCCAGAGTAGGCCAAAATCATGCACTACTCCAAAAGCGTAGCGACTATCCGTGTAGATGTTCACACATAGTCCAGCACTTAACTCACATGCTTTCGTTAAGGCTATCAATTCTGCTGCTTGGGCCGATTTCTGGGGTATTCGTGCTGTTTCTACCACTGTTTTAAGTGTCGTGATCGCATAGGCTGCAGAAGTTGTTCCATCTGGTAATTTCACACATGATCCATCAACCCACAGTTCCCCATCTACATCTGGAAATGGTGTATCCTGTAAATCGATACGACCCTTTGTCTGTTCCTCAGTCAGAAAAACACAGTCATGTTGTTCTTCCTTCTGGGTCTCAGCAACAGGATAGGGCAATAAAGTAGCGGGGTTCAGTGTAGCACATCGTCTTAGTGTGATATGTGGCGCCAACAACGTCAGCTCATATCCTGTTAGGCGTGCACTAGTTAGATGCTGTGTTTTCGTTTGATTCAACAAAGCATCTACCGCATGGGGGACTAACACCAACAATTTGTGTGACAAAACTATCCCCTCACTTTGCCGTATAGCTACTGCTGTCGCTGCAACTGCTCAAAAACATCCAGGGAATCCTCGAGCCACAGGGTCGAGTACCGCCGAGAAGTATGCACAGGGTCTCTGTTTGTCTCCGTGCATCTGCACTAAGACTGATAATGCGCACCCATCCTTCTCATGTACGTACAATGTAAAAATCTTCATGTAATCTGGTGTACCTAACACTGGTGCAGAACAAAGAGCTTGCCTCAATTGCTCAAAAGCATTCTGACATTCATTTGTCCATTCAATGGGAATCGGTGTATCTTTGGACAACAATGCTAGCAATGGTTTAACAATGTGAGAAAATCCCAATATCCATTGCCTACAAAAAGACGTCAGACCTATGAAGGCACGAACATCTTTCTGAGTACGGGGGACTGGTGTGTCTAAAACTGCTTGAATCCGGTCTGGTGTTAATGCACGGCCCTCCTTAGACAAAAGATGACCGAGGTAGGTCACCTTAGGTCTACAGTATTGTAACTTTTTCTTCGAAACCTTATGATTGTTTTTAGCAAGGAAGGAAAGCAAAGAAAAAGTACTCTCCTCACATTGTTCCTGTGTGTCTGCTGCGAGTAAAATGTCATCCACGTACTGAATAAGAGCCACCCCAGCCTGTAATTCAAAAGAATCAAGCTGTCTTTTTAAAGCCTGACTATAAATGCTAGGACTTTCTGTATAACCTTGAGGAACTCGACAGAATCTATACGATTTGTTATTTAATGTAAAACCAAAAAGATATCGACTGTCAGGATGTACAGGAATCGAGAAAAATGCATTTTTAAGTCGATAACTGTAAAAGTAGTTGCCGTCGGTGGAACCAACGTAAGCAACGTGGTGATGTCAGACACCACCGGGTACTGAGGCACTACTATCTTGTTAATTTCCCTCAAATCGATAATAAAACGATAAACCTTAGTATCTGTATCTCTCTTAAGAATCGGAAGAATTGGGCTGTTACAAACATTATAGGGAACTTCCTCAACCACCCCTGCCGTAATCAAATCATTTACAATGTGTATCAATGCAATTTCGCCCTCCCTAGATATCTTGTATTGTGGGACACGGGGCAGAGATACGCCCTCCTTTACCGTAATACGCACTGGAGGAATAATCATCTGTCCTACATCAGTATCGGAAGTGGCCCACAACGTTTTTGGCAGGGAGGCTAATACTCCCGATTCTTGGAGAAGACACACTCGCTCAATTTCTGGATAATTTTCATTTAACACGACCCGTACTCCTTCCGGAGCACAACGAATAGTAGCTCGAAAATGTTTTAACATATCGAGCCCCATAATGTTATCTGGTGTGTTTGGGGACAGCAAAAATGGACATGGGGCAGCAAATTTATCAACATAAAATGTAACAGGTTGAGACAGTGGGCTAGAAGTAGGTGTTCCATCGAACCCTATAGCTGTAATTACCTCGCCAGACAGGGGAGCCCTTGGAACCAAGTGTTTGGACAAAGCGCTACGAGTAGCTCCTGTATCTACCAGAAACTGATCAGTAGAACCCAAGACATGTGCTTCTATATATGGACCCCTTTGATCAACTGGTACTTCAACCGATTCCACACCCCATCCTACGCAATCCTATGCATGACGCTCGTCACGTGACGCAGGCGAGTCACCCTCATTTATCTGGTATTGATTTCGTCGATCGAACGTGTTATAATCTGTCTGTCCACGACCCCTCGCTTCACTCCTTCCACGGTCATTCGCTCCACCTCTCGAGCCCCCATAATTATTCCTAGACCTTCCACTTCCTCGACCACGCTGACTACGCTGTTCTCTTAGCAGCGGACAATCTGAAACCCAGTGTCCAAACTGTTTGCAGTATGCACACTGATCCTCAGAGATGTCGGAACGGGGAGGAGGCGCATTATTATACGATCCTCGTCTACCCCTATCATTCCCCCTCGTAGCCTGGACCTGAGCCAACATTACCTTCGTCTTCAAATCCTTCACTTTCTTATCACTACTTTCCTTTGCCTCCAATTCCTGTCGTTCATAGTATTGAGCCATAGTCAATAAAGAAGCAGGGGTTGCCGTGGTCCATGAACTTTCACTCGCCTTTAATCGTTTTGCAATCTCCGGTAGGAGATTAGCCACATACTTATCAACAAATAAATGCCTGCCTGTATCTTCTGTTAATGATTGGCCACTGTAATCATGGAACGCTTCCTCAAAACGAGAAAAGAAATCAGAGACCGATTCATCTATCTTCTGTTTACAAGAGGCCAACATAGTCCAATCAATTTTCTTAGCGGGAACAAGCGTTTTTAATTTGTTTAGTATAGCCCCTGGGAGTTCCAATATTAATTGACAAGGCTTACATGCTGGTTCCCTGTCTAAATCAGCTTGAGCTATGTCCTTCCGACTTGCCCCAAGAACCGTTTGGTCATCAAACTTACGAATCGCTCTCCACATATCAGGGGGCAATATCAGCCCAAAAAACAGATCAATATCAACTAGTGTCATAATACACGAAGAAATTGCACTTTCAACACTTTCATAGAAAGCCGCTGGATTTTTACGGGGATCAGGCAGAGCATTCTTAAGCGCCATAACATCTGCTCTATTCCAAGGCGTATAAACCCAATTATATATAAAATAACCCTTCGCGTCTTTAGACGTTTTATCGTCATCTGTGCCATCCCCTTTATGAGGGACATACAAAGGCGCAGCTTCCCGCATAGGTCTAACATTAATCGCGGCGTTCTTATCTGTTCCAAAGATAGAGCATTCTTTGGATATTTCCGTCGATCCAGACGTAGGTGAACCCGATGTTTTTTCCAACTCCCGTAGCCGCGACGCCTCATTCCGTAGCTGAACCACACGCTTGAAAAACTCATCCGCATCTGAAAGAATAAAGAGACCTTTACGAAAGTTATCACGACCCTTCGAGATATCCTTAGGTTCTAACTCAGAAGAATACTTTCTAAATCGGTCAACAACCTCATCTCCAAAATGATCTAAGAAATACAATCGCTCCTGTTCCATATGCTTACTAATCTCAGAAACAGTTATAGTATTAACATTTAGTTTTCGTGCAAACTAACGTAATTCCGCAGTTCGATCCGAAGATAACCTAGTACGCTGTGTATTCTGATCTTCCTCATCCGATTCCTCATTCGGAGCTGTAGGTGCAACATACGGAGGCGGGCAACAATCTAATAACGAAAAATCATCTATGTCATTAGTAAGGACCGGATAAAGAGGACGTCGGATAGGGAATTGCCCATTAATCTGCAAATTACGTTCTCGAGTCTCCCTCTCTTTCTGTTCCTGTAACTCCTTCTCCTGTAGCTGTAAAGCTTTGTCACGCGCAGCCCTTCGCTGCACCTTCTCCGCCAAGGCTTCCTCACGCTTCAATCGTTCACGTACCTCTTTCTCCCACATACGCACACAATCAAACATATCCTACCTAGACCTACGCTGAAACAAACACTGCTCCACATATTGCACCTTTCGTAAATCAAATGACCCATGTAGTGGCCATTGCAATTTATGATCGGCTTTGGTATACTTATGCCACAATGAACTATACATTATTGGCAGAATGCCAAATTTTACATACATCTCTCGATTTGGAGTCCCCTCTGGGGGAGCCGGCTGTGATTTATTTAATCGATAACTGGTACCATTTCCAAGGCAGCACATCTCTCGGAGTGTGCTGAGAACAGGCATGTCAAATATATCACGAAAACGTGATACTACATAAAATGGCACTTAATATGCTTTATACACGGTGTGCCGCTCAAACAAAAAGCAAAATCAGAGAAATATCCCTACATGCCTGCCTATGTGAGGTGCACTCCACATATACGTCAAATTCATAGGTCCAAACGTTAGCTAACTCAAACAAATTCAAATTCAAATTCAAAAAGCCACAGTAAGTGTCAGTAGACTACCTTACCAATCATAAGCTTACCAAGTACCTTCAAACGTCCAAAGTCCAACTGCCAAGTTCTTTAGTCGAATCAGCCAAACGGCACACGACAATCCAAGATCAGAATCTCAGTCGAGGACCGGCGCCACCTGGAAGGTCGGATCAGAAGGAAAGAAGAAACACCGTGGGTGCCAAGACTCGGGTCACTCAAAGGCAGCGATCGCTTCCATGGCGAGTTTCCAATCCTTCGTCACGACCTCTCCTTCGGGGATCCGAGTCGCCGATGAGTCCCTTCGTGGTCGCCAATTGTGGTGTTGGGTTCAATCAGGCCTACATACTCTGCTAAACTCTCGAACACCTTAGTATAGAAGTTGGCACGGACACTGGAAAATGCAAAAGACAGGTTTATTAAGACCCCATGGGGTGGTGGTACATTCCTACAGCACCCTTCGGCAATGCAAGAAGTAGCACACCGAGTATCGGTGCACGACCTCTTTTATACAGTTTAATAGCAATAAAAAGATAGGCGTTTACAAGTTTACACATTTTAGGTACATATAAGGTCATTTTTGGAACACAGCCAGCATGTGGGAGGAGTCCAGTAGTACTGGTCAGTTTGGGATAACATTCCTAAAGAATGACCAGTTGATGTATAATGCGCATGTGCGCTTGACCAGTACTAAAAATAGCTTGTTGCTGGGCAAAGTAGACGACCATGGATATCGAGAAAGGACAAAAGGGCATGCTGACCACGAGGCAGCGTGTTCATACAAATGGAAGCCAAAGGATTCAAAATGGCCCCCGTATATTTTAGTCAAGTTAAGAGAAAAGATTGTGTAGCTGAGCTAAACGCTAATTCAGGAACTGCAAAAATACGACACCTTTCCCCCGCTGTTCCCTTCCTATCCTTCCCTCGCCTGATCATTCGAATACTCTGTGTGTATATATATGTCATCAGAGTGTTGGTGAGATCAGGAGGTGGACCATTCTTGCTGCATCCTGATTCCACGGAGTGTATCTTGACAGAATCTCTCTTGGAGTGAAGGAGTCACTCCCCTGCATTCACAGGCACCACAACGCAACTGACTAATATGCTGCTCCCGGGCTCTTCCAGACTTTGAAGACTCCAACAACACAGCAGGTGGATTTTGAAGGTCATTATTGAGGTTGATCTGCTCTCTCAGCAAGTTTGAGGCCCGTATCCCTTGTGGGGACTGCATAACCCGAACCCCTGTGCACTGCATCTATTTGCACGTGCATATGCTTGTTGGTGGTTGCTGAGCTTGTGCATTGGACTCCGTATAGTACTGACCTTGAGCAGTATTTTCACCAAAGCACTCTGGCTTCCTCACACCGAGTGCACTATGGGCTGGTACTTTGTATTTTTGCTCGAGGTCCCCTCGTGACTACTGGTCATTCAGCCTGTGGGTCTTGTCGAGGGTCATCCTGATTTCTCTTGGGCTTTCCTGGTTGCTCCAGACGTGCTCTGACTCTCCATTGCTTGTAGAGTCCCCAGGACCTTGCTGGTCCTCATCGTAACCTTTCTTGACCATCCTGCGTGGGTTGCTGTTGCCAATGTGTGTTGGTGTTCCAGCCAGACATCGACCGCTCAACACTCGACATCCTTCATGGGACAGCTCGCATCTGGCTCCTGGTTGTCCTCGCCATCTCCTGGTCCTCGTGGCTGCAGAGTCAAGCATCCCCTCATTGCACATGAAGCACCCGACATCGGTAAGCATTCGTCTCTCGAGCCTCTGGTCCCTTTGAAGTGACCCAGACTCTGTCGTCTCTGCTTTCAGGTCCCTAATTCAAGAATCCATCCTTGGATTTTACCAGACCCTTTTCACCTTCATGGCAGAGGCACTACTTCAAAGTCTTCCTTGGAGAACAACAGCGGTTTCCGACACCACTACAGCCCTTTGCACCCGGCTCCTCTGGGATCGGTTTCTCCGGTACTTCGGTATCCACGGGTGGGGTGGCTCTCCAACGTTTTAAGTTCTGAAGGATTTCCTTAAAGTCCACCTAGAAGGGTCCTTAAACTGTATAATTGAAACCGCAACTTCCCCATAGAATAATACGGAGCTCGCGGTAGTGTTCACACACTGCACCCATCCTCCGTGGGGTCCCTATCTACTCACCTTGGGTGGTTCCTTGGGCTGCCAATGAATATACATGCTCTAGACCTGAGTCGTGGTTGTTATACCAGTATTTTAGTATCTGGTTTGGTCTCCCCCCCGGAGCCCACTGTGCATTGTGATACTTACAACTGTTCTATTGATTTCGTATTCTATGCTTTGTGTTCTATCCTCGGGTAGAGGATACTAGAGAGCGTTATATTAATAAATACATATTTTTATATAACTACTACCCTCGCTAGGCAGAGAATTCATTTCCCTCTGTCCCCGATCCCTGGGTGCTGTGTTTAGACTGGTCCCGGGCTCGATCTGGTTTTGGCGGCCATCTTAGGTGGGGCCACATTCCCCGAGCGGTCTAGTCGCCCTATAAAAGGAGGGCTTAGCGTCCAGACCGGGGATTAAGAACTACTGAGAGGCTGCTAGTCGAGCGCTCAGTTGCTGCTTTTACCTGATAAAGAATTTTACTTGATTTACCCCTTGTGTCCGATCCCCCCAGCATTTAGAAGTACATTTTAGGACGAAAAAAACGGAGTTTTAAAATCGTTTTTAAAATTGTTTTTCTGAACGCTCCCACCCTCGCTAGGCAGAGAATTCATTACCCTCTGTCACCGATCCCTGGGTGCTGGGTTTAGACCGGTCCCGGGCTCGATCTGGTTTTGGCGGCCATCTTAGGTGGGGCCACATTCCCCGAGCGGTCTAGTCGCCCTATATAAATAGTCCCTTATGGCTCCGCGCAGCGGACGCGAGCAGCGGACGCACCGGACTAGCGCCGGAGTTTCGCCAGAGTTAAGCCCGTCTGGGCCCGTCCGGGCCCAGACGGGCCCAGGGCCAGTAGCTATGCCCGAGGCGAGTCCCCAGCAGTCCATCAAGATCAGGTATACGAAGGACGAGCTCCTATCCTACCGAATACCGAAATACGATAAATGCTGCTATGTTGCCAAAGATGGAAAGCGCTTCAGGGGATGTAGAGTTTGCCAATTGGATGTAGAAGAAGCCATCCCCACTACCTTGTGTCGGCTTGCCCTGCTCAACTGCAGATCACTCCCCTGCCACGCTACAGAGATCAACTCCCTACTACTGGACCACAAGGTTGATGCCTTGTTTCTCACTGAGACTTGGCTATCTGACACCTCGGGTCCGGATGTGGTGATAGCGCTGGCGCCGGGGTATCTGATCTACCATCTTGACAGAGGCACAGGGAGAGGGGGAGGTCTGGCCATTTTATACAGGGAGTCACTGAGTTGTAAGGCACGTGAGGCAGGGGTCAAGGACTGTGAGAGCTGCCAATTCTCACTTCAATTTTCCCCTACCTTCACGTTGACAGGCCTCCTTGTCTACCGGCCCCCTGGAAACATGGGTGATTTTACATCGTCACTAATGGAAACTACTACTCTGTTGGCCGCGGCCGCATCTAATTTCATCTTGCTAGGAGATCTCAATTGCCATTTCGATGAAGAAATTGACCCTAGGGCTACTAATTTAGTGAGTGAGCTGAGCGCCCTGCAGATGAAACTGATAAATACTGGGGCCACCCATGTCAAAGGTCATCTTCTTGACCCCATCTTTTCGAACATGACGGGTATATCCGCTATGCCTCCCCTCGCTCTTCCTTGGTCCGACCACTCACTGATCATGGCTAACTGGGAGGTTAAGTCTGATGACACGCTGCCACTCAGGGAATTTAGAATTGATAGGGCATGGTCAAGGCTCCCGGTAGAAACTTGGAATGCCCGCCTGGAGGACACTCAGCCTGAGAAGGGCTGTGATCCGGTGACTGCAGATGCTATAGTGAGGAACTGGCTGACAAATGCACTGGACCATGTGCTTCCCCTCAAGAAGATGCTTATTAGGGACAAGAGAATGGGGTCTGCCCCTTGGTATACCCCAGAGCTCAGAACCCTGAGACAGAACTGCAAACGCGCGGAGAGATTATGGAGAAGGTGCCCGGAGATAGATAGCAGGGAAAAATATCGCATGGAACTTAGAACATACAAACGTGCTATACGTACTGCTAAGGCCTCCTTCTATGGGGAGAGAGTAAATCACGCTGCGTCCTCATCCAGGGAAGCCTTCCTAGTGATGAAGGAGCTTCTTAAACCACCTGAGCCTACTCCTGTCTATGATAGACCACAGGAAAAATGTCTGGAATTAGCCACCTACTTCAAAAACAAAATTGACATTATTATTAGTTCTCTCCCCTCGGTCTTGGGAACATCGCCCCCTTCTGAGGACTTCAGCATGTCGGAGAATCAACTGACGGCATTTGGCCCTGTATCTACAGGTGAAGTACTGAAGGTCCTCGGGAGCATGAAAAGCGGCTCACCTCGGGACCCAGTCCCGATGCGGTACCTAAAGCAGGCCGCCCTGGCGATAGGAGAGCCCTTGACCGATCTGATCAATCTCTCGTTCACTCAGGGGACAGTGCCACCTGACTGGAAAGGTGCGGTTGTCAAAGCGCTTCTGAAGAAGCCGGGCTTGGACCCGCAGAACTTGGCCAATTTCAGGCCCATCTCCTTATTACCAGGAGTTAGTAAGATGGCCGAGAGGCTGGCGAACCAGCGGTTATCAAACTTTCTTGAGGAGAATGGCCGGTTGAGGGACTCCCAGACGGGATTTCGACCAGGCCATGGAACGGACACGGCTCTGCTAGCAGTGGTAGAGGAGGCCAGAAGCACTTTGGATGCAGGGGGATCAGTGGCAGTGATCCTCCTGGACCTCAGTGCGGCCTTCGATACCGTCAACCATGGGGTCCTGATACAACGTCTAGCGGAGACGGGTGTCACAGGAGTGGCCCTGGAATGGTTGGCCTCCTTTTTGGAGGGGCGTACCTTCGAGGTTTGGGAAGGAAATGCTAAATCCCCTCCCCTCCCACTCCACTGCGGGGTGCCACAGGGCTCATCCCTTAGCCCCACGTTATTTAACGTGTATATGGCACCCCTGGAGGGTGTGGTGTCTCCGTTTGGCTTTAAGACCATAAGCTATGCGGATGACACCCAGCTAGTGGTGAGTCTTACACAGCTGGAGAAACAGCCTGAGACACTCCATGCATGCTTGAGAGATGTGTTTGATTGGATGTCCAGGTCATCGCTCAAACTGAACGGGTCAAAAACTGAGCTGATGATCTTGGGCCAGTCAAGTTTTGCCCTCTCGCCAAGCAGCTGGCCCAACTGCATGGGCACCCCGCCCGACCCAAAAAAGGAGATTAAGAGCCTGGGGGTCTGGCTGGAGCCGGACTTGTCCTTTAGGACACATGCCAAGAAGATCGCGGGCGTTTGTTATGGAATGCTCCGGTCGGCCCGTAAGGTTCTCCCCCTGTTACCAGAACTCTCCCGGAAGCTGTTAGTCCAAGGCTTAATCATCTCACGCCTGGACTACAGTAACGCGCTCTTTCTTGGAGCGCCAGAGTCAACGTTTAAGATCCTGCAACAAGTGCAGAACGCAGCAGCTAGGCTGCTGCGGAATGTTCCGGCCAGGCAGTCAGCCAGGCCGGCTTTAAAAGCACTCCATTGGCTCCCTGTCAAAGAGAGAGTTACCTTCAAGGCCCTGTGCATCGCCCACAAGAGCATACAGGGGAAAGGACCAGCTATTCTGAAGGACATGATTCGCCCCTATAAGCCCACAAGAGCCTTACGCTCTGACAATAAACATTTCCTTCAGACTAAGAGAATCAGGAGAGCCCGCTCAGGGGGCAGGAGTTTTTCTATCCATACAGCGCTCGCCTGGAACTCCCTCCCATTCTCGCTGCGGTCCGAACCAAACCTTCACAGATTCCGGAAACATCTGAAAACGTATCTTTTCCCAGAATAACTGCAGCTCCTCTGTTTCCTATTAGTAAGCCTGCTCTTGGTTTCTTTAAGCGCTGGGATGCCCTAGGGTAACCATGCGCGGTACAAAATTCAATAATAATAATAATAATAGTTCTCCTTTTATTTAATTAATGCAAGCGGTGATTTCCTGGTAAAATAAGCATCTTTACATTGCTTCAAGATTAAGCCTGAATGCTTCTCTCCACAGCTACCACTAGGATAGCTTTCTAAAGGTTATATTTTTTCTCATACATTTCAAGGGTCTCTTGGACTGGTGCAAGGTGCCCACTTTCAGTAGTGGACAGCATACACCAGGCCAACTTCTCACAGGAGTGCTTTGGGATTCATCAGAACCAGGATAAGGGCAGCAGGCCACACAAGGGGAAACTAACACACACATCTTAGCCAGTTGAGATTTCATCATCCAGTTTACTTGCTCCTCAATCCTAGACACCTAGGGCCTCATTTATGAGGCCGTGCGTCACTTTTATGCCGCCGGTGGGTCACTTTTTGTGATGCACCAGCAGCGTAAAAAATTGTGCCTTGTTGCACCATATTTACAAAGTGACGCATCTAGATAGATGCGTCACTTTGTAAACCCCTGTGCTACATTATACCTGCGCCAGGTATAATGTATGCAATGGGGGCGTTCCTTAGCAAGAAAGAGTCATAGAAGTGACGCAGTGAAATCTATGAGATTTCACTGCGCCACTTCTAGGACACAATGCGTCAATTTCTTACACCTGCCTCACAGCAGGCGTAAGACTGACGCAGGCCCTTTCACATGGGGCTTGCCTCGTGTGAAAGGACACATTGCTGGAGTTGCATCACTTTTGTGACACACTCCAGCAATGCGACACCTTTGCGCCATACAGATACGTCAAAAATACTGACGTATCTGTAACTCCTTGCGCCATGATGCGTCATACTGTAAATATGACGCATCATTGGTGTCGCAAGGAAGGCGCAATGAAAAGTGACGCATCGCTGTTTTCACGCAGCAATGCGTCACTTTTCATAAATGAGGCCCCTAGGGTCTCTAGCTACAATGGAACAATTACACCAGTTTTACTATGCTGCTCGGAGCCTGAACTGCCCTCACTTGATCCAGGAAATCAAGGTGAATTGCATACACTCTGTTAATTTGTTTACAGGCCAGGCTGTATGAGGTGAGTATCACTTCACAGTCCCCATGCTACCTGCTGCAGAGTTGGAGGACAGGGCAACTATAGCAGCTTGGGGTCGGCTCAGTGTTTTTTACCAAATTGCCAATCCCTCCCCAAACACAGAGTTGAAATTGCAGACATACTGCCTCTCCACCAACCAACCAAGCTTTTCTTAACCGAAACATGGCTTCATGCACAGTCCGCCCCAGATATTCTGGAGGCCATCCCTAGCGCCTATGCTATTTTTAGGTTAGATAGATCTAAGGGGAGGAGAGGCGTGCTGGCAGTGGTCTTTAAACGTGAATAATCAAAGAGGACTAGCTTAAGTTGACCAAAGTGTTGCAGAACTCTAATTAGTTCTGTCACGGGCACCTTGTTGGTGTATTCATGAAGCCCTCACCCACCAACCTAGTTGGTGGCATGCTTCATCATCGGGCCCAACCAGTGACACCTAGTATGTCCCGGGTGTGCTACGACGCCTGATTACAGCGTAGCTGGTATATTGCTGAGAGTGCAGTGAGTGAGGTTGAGTGAGTTGTGATTTAAAACGGCTTGGTGGTGGTCCCAGTACCCGAGGGTAAATTAAATTTTAATAACTGGGCCGTCACCAGCGGTTAAAAGTAAGGCTACAGGACGCGTAAGGGTGGCGAGTTACTGCCCCCTGCGTCCTTCAGATGGTCGACATGTTTCAGCCAGTGCCTTAGAGTATTCTGGCTTTCCTCAGGACCGTTTTTTAAAAGGTGTGGTGAAATAAAGCAGACTTAGTGTTGTGGATTTGACTTAAAAGTAGGAGCTGTGCCAATGCACATCAGATTATCCTGACTGAAACTTACGAAATGAAACTCTGGACCCTTCGACATTCCACTCCTCGTGGAAGACGGAAGAATCTCCCTTGTGGTCAAGGAGTGACCACCCTGTGCAAACAGGCACCATCCAGCACCTCAACATTTGCTTTGTTGCAGTTCCTGCTGGAACTCGAGCAACAGAGATCAACAAGAGCCAGCTTTCCTGCCTTCCAACAGCCCGATCCACAGTCTATGCAGAGCTGAGACCCGTAGAGGCGACCTGAAGCGTGGGAGCGGCCATCTTGGATAAACCATGAAGCGCTGACCGTGCAGCACCCGAGGCCCCCTCGAAGCTGTGCATTGGAGTTTGAGAAGCTCCAGCCCTGAGCAGCTTTTGCACTGAAGCTCACCCCTCCACACTCTATACTGTACCAGAACCAATTTGCATATCAACTGCTAGGTCTTCAAGGTCTGCAAGGATCTGATTGAAGAGTGAGAGGCTGTCTAAATACCCTTGTGGGACTTGGTACCATGCCAGAATGTTATCAAGGAATCGGAAAGCAAATAGGAACTGACTATCTTCTTGTAGGGGAATGGAAAACAATTCTAGTCACAGATCAATGACCGAGAACCACTCAATGTCATATGGCATTTGGAAAAGTAATAAAACAGGATTAGGTACCTTTGGACAACATGGGTCAATTTTCTGGTTCACTTTTCTCAAATCTTGTACAATCCTTCAGTTCTCATTTGGCTTCTGTACATCCATCACCCATTGCTCGATAATATCTCTATCAGTATGCCCTGCTCTATTCTCTAGCACGCATTCAATCACACGCATAATTCCTGCCTCTGCCTCAGGTGTAAGATTGTATTTGGGCTGCTCTGTGATGCTCAACATTATGCTTTATAGTTATTTTCATGGGTTAAATCTCTTCCTTCATACCAATATCTTTGCCTGTAAATCTGAGACCTCCTCTTTCACCAGATCTCTTAAATCAGGAGGCATGTTTTCTCTTGTTATGACTGGGAATAACCTAAAGATTTTCTCTGGTTTATTCAGTTTAAAGACTACACCCTCAATATGTGTCTGAAGCTCAACACCTTCCAGTGTGCAATAGATTACATAAATGAATTTGCAGAATAAATCCCTGCCCAATAGATTGAATGGACTTGAATCACATATTACAAACTAATGGTATTCTTCAAGAGGCCTTATTTTCACAGGGACTTTAGCTAAAATTTGGTTCATGCTGTGCTTATTAGCATTGCTACAACTCTGAAATGTTTTCCCGAGAGGGAAAGGTTAGGTACCTCTACTATTCTAATAGTAGACCAGGTAGCTCTGTTATAATAAAAAAAAATGTATATGGGGTGGCCAGTCAAATTTCAGCCTACATAAGGTTGTCTCTGGTCTACCTCTAGAACTGCACCTGGTACACAATACCCCTTCCCTCTCAAGCAGGGTCTTTGTGATTGATCAGAATCCATTCAACTGGAACTCTCAAAGACAGGGAACTGTTGAAGACTTTCTGTAATTATGAACGGATTCCGCCAAGCCTTTGAGTTATGCTGTAGGTTATGCCTTGGGTTGCTCATCCTTTGTTGCATCATTGGAGTTTGTGGCATATTTGTATTATATGGCCTTTGAACCTGCATATTTTGTATTGGCTTTGCATTTGGACATCATTTTCCATTCAACTCGCGTTTATATTGGTCCACTTTTCTACACATATTAAACATAATAGTCTTCTTCGACATGGCTATGTCCATTCCTGAATTCTGATCAACAGTCATCACTCAGTGCCTGCCTTGCAAAACAAAATTTCCATTCTGCATCATCAGACCAACATGTTGATTACCTTGATAACCAATTCCCAGCATTCCTGCAGCAACACCAGGACCTGGCCTATATCCTGAGTTTGACAGACATGTGCTATTTTGACACCCTTTCTGCACCAATTTAGTTTGTGCCAATATGTATTTCTCATTGATGTTTTTCTGGTTCGCTTCCATATTATCAATGCAATTCTACACATACCTCAAGATCTCATCATGGGATTTGGATTGCCTGCAAATCATATTCTGCTGTGTGTGGGTGCAGATTTCAGTATGCAAACTGAGAACAAACTGTGCCAAAAAACCACTAAGATTTTCCCTTTCTGGTTTTCAACTTTGTGGGGCTGCCTAAAGATTTATATCAGCCTTCCATGACGGGCATGAAGTGACTCTTCAGACTTTTGGGTAGTTCTGGATATTTTAAGGCAATCAACCTGTAGCTTCTGAACCTTTTTGTTTTAGAAAGGTAATAACCTAGGTACACTTATCCGGGACAACAGGATAAGGTGCATGAGTTAGAGCTTCTCTCTGCGGTTGAGCAGCTGGCCAAGCTACAGCCACTTTGCATTTTTCCCACAAATCATTACGGACCACAATGTAGTATGTAAGTCGTCCTTCAACATTTTAGAAGTCTTTACAAATCTCTCTACTTGAGTGTACCACAGGTCAGGATTTTCTCATAATTTTGGAAAATGATTTGTAAATGTGCAAAGATCGTCATGACTCCAAGGCATGTGCACATATCCATCTCCATGGACCTCTCTTAGTGGGTATGCTTTAGCCTGTGTGTTAATCTAGCCAAATGACCTTTCCAGCCCACCTGAATGATCTTTTTTCCTATTGCTTTTCTTTTTCTGGCCTTTGTGCTTCTGTGTATTACTCCGTCTTCTGATAAATCCTACCAACCCCCTAGCATGCAGCTTCAAACCTGAAGTTCTCATACTCTTCACAGTGTCCTCATTCATAAACACTCTGAAATTCTTCTTTAATTCCTGCATTTTATTCAATTCCACACCATACTCTGTAGCCAGCTCTTCCAATCTTTCATAGTGTTAAACACCTATCTTGCTGCTTCCCCACTCAAACATAGAAACTCCTGTCTATTGTACCCACCTCTGAACTCCAAGTTAAGGTTTTCATTTGCAAGGTCCTCAAACTCAGCCCTTAATCATAAAACATAATTTTCTCCAGGAACTGTCTTCTTTTCTGGAACATTCAATTCTGGGTCTGCTGCAGCACCAAAAACAGGTGTGTTTATAAGAGGGACTGTTCCTGTATTAGGCCGTGGCCCAAGGTACAGGGTTTTAACAGCACAAGTAGGAATGGGTCTGTAGTGACAACAGATGTAAATGGAGTTGTACTTGGAGGTGCAATCTCAATAGTAGTAGTGGTGGCTCTCAATGATGGATCTGGGGTACCAGGGGACAAATCTCCTTTGGGCTATTCTGATCAACAGGTGTGCTCACACTTGTACCAATGTTAGTTTCTCCTCCCACAGCTCTCAGGAGGGGCTATGGGTTTCCTGCAACCCATTGAACACTATATGGATGGGGATCAAGAAGTTAGTAAATTGTCCAAAAAGTTGTCTTATGAGTAACTGACACTCATCCCTTTTCTCCTTATTCCCACCTTCCTCTTGTGATTTCTTTCTGCTTCCCCTTGGCTATCATAGGGTACATCCCTATGTCCTCAATCACATGTTCTCCCCATCCCAGCTGTTCTGCATCCCATTTTGCCTCCAGCCAGCTACAAACCATATGTATTGCTTGAGTTTCATATCTTTCCTTCTCTTCTGCATAAGTGGCATATTGAGCAGGATGTGGTGAAGGTTTCATCTCATACTATACTCATCTTAGGTTCTCAATTATCCTTAAGGTAAAAGTACCATGCTGGAGAAATTGCAAGAACCCTTCTTTCGATGTGATCCTATTCCATTGTTTGGCCCAAATACATGTTTGTAGTGGGAAATGGTCCAAGATGGCCGCCGGGTGAGGAGTTCCAGCAGGGAGCTCCCTGACTGGGGACTGCATTTGGCATTAGTCCTGGGAATTTCCCCCCCCTTCTACCACCTACACCTCCGAGGATCGATTGACTGCATTCCAGCATTTCCTCCCAACCAGAGTGAATTTTGTTGTCCGGCTACATCACTCTCCGAGTTTACTGATGGATGCTAGTGAAGCCAATTCAACGTAGCCGATGCTTCAGTGGAGATGCCGTTGTAGCTGAGAGGAGAACTGGGGCTTACTCTTCTGTCTGTCACCTACCTTCCGGGCTTGACCACAGTTCCTCTGCATCCCGCTACGCCTTCCGGGACTGCTGCTGGGACGCACGAGTCTTGATTCCTCAGACAAAGCAGCAACGAGAATGCTGCGACGCTGCTGCCCTGCGCCCCCAAACTTGTTTTCTCTTGCGAATCCGAGTGAGCGCGCCTTCCTGACCCCATGGCTGCCTCCCTCTTCCGGGGCTGCTGTCTGGGTACCCGAGCTAATTTCCCTTGACAATACAGCATGTTCAGTCGGGACACTTCTGCCCCTGTGGCCCAAGTGTTTTGCATGATGACCCGAGAGACATTGACAATTTCCAGCCTTCCTCCCTCCTGATCCTGTGGCTGCCTCCCCCATTCAGTCCTGCTCCATGAGGTTCGTTTCCTTACGGATTTTGTATTGGGTTTGATGGAGCGAGATTTAGAAATATATTTATTTCAACTCGCAAAGTTAAACTTCCATAATAAATAATTATACTAAAGGTGAATGGAGTGTAAATTACAAATCAACCTAGAATACATTGCAGTACATGACATATGGGAACTAATATATGTGCTCATATATGTGCTTTATGTTGCAAAAGCATGTTTGTGAAAAATAATAAACTAATCTTGTCTATTGTTTTTTTGGAATTAAATGCGGCTATTTTTATAATGGCATGTGCTTATTTCTGTGTGCTCATGTTTTGTCTTTTTGTCTTTATGTTGCACAAATCTGTTCGTTGCTTCATTTGCTTCTGCTAGGTAATATAGACTAATGGGTTAATAACTAGCAAAGGAAAGGTGGGTGGGTAACAGAACAAACTTTATTTCTCACAATAATCGATGTTTTGTGTTTGTTTATATATTAGTTTTGCGAGTGGGCCTAAAGAAAATGGCTGCCGGTACTGCAGCCTTCGAGACTTGACCAGAGTGAAATTTTCACACATGCGTAGAATATTTTGCTGAGCTGACAACGTTTAATACAGAAGTAATCCTGGTAGAGTTGAATGTGTTCTTGGTGACATTTCCAAGGACAGGATGTCGTGAGGCCTGCCAAGATTAGGAAGTAAAAGTTTCTCCCCGGAAAAAGTATCGTTTTGAGGAAGCAAAGAGGATGGTGAAACTAAGAACAATAAGGGCTATGATGAAACCCCGGACTTGGTAAAAAAAGTGTGACCTAATAGTGGTCTGACATGGCTCAGCCAATCAAAACTTTGGATTGACGGAAAAAATGTCCGATAAAGATACTTTAGTTAGTCAGAAAAGGTATAAAAACTGTCCCCATGGGAGGGAGGGGGCTCTTGCTGCTCATCTTCTTCTGATTCCAGTTAGGCGTGACGTGCTGACGGACTTTCTTTGGAGCACGTAAGGATCAATAGGACTGAATGACTTTACTTTTTTCCTTAGCTGAAGAGGGTTTTAGACAGGGAAGTTAGGGCTTAGGTGATAGAAAACTGTTTATTCTTCATTAAATCATGATAATTGATTTTGCTTGAAACTGTTGGTTCTATTTGCTATACTTCAAATAATGCTGCTTGAATAAAAAGATTCTAATAAAATGCACTTTCCTCGAATAAATAGTTAATAAATAAGATTTTTGAAAAGACAAGCTGGTCTTGTGATTTCAGAGTCATGTTATCATCAGCAGATCCATTAGCCTAAGTGACTTAATTAAATGCAAAGTTTTACAAAACCATGGTGAAATCATTATACTGCAGTTGTATATAAATGTGTATATATTTTGTGAAATGGGTTTATTAATTAGGTCACATGATTCAGTTGCTCAAAATATGTCACGTTAGTTTATGGGCCTTGAGAGAGTTTTATGATTAATGGTGAGTATTATGGAGTTGGGTAGTGTTGTTATGACATATTTTCTATAGGGGCGGTGGATCGATTCTCTGGTAGCAGAGTTACGGTTGCTATGGTAACTGACATGCTACATGGTTATTACAAAGGATTGATGTTTAACATATGTTGAGTTTGTTCATTTGTTACATGTAGTCGAAAGGTTTTTTTTCCTGCAGTGTGAAAAATCCTAGTTGTGCCGGCATATGAGTGGTGTGACAAAGTGAAGTTGCACAGTGCATTTGTTCTGTTTCAAAATAGTGGTATTGTCATATATCACTAGTGTTGTGGACGTACAGCACGAATTTAGGGATTTTAGGTGTGTTAGGTAGAATGTATAGTGAAGATTATCTATGAAATTGTAGCTTTCGAGTATAAGGACTAAGAGCCTGTTTTAAAACTCACTGTGAAAAGAGTAGTAGAATTTTATCTGAGCTTGTGTGAAGGGTAAGGAAGCTTCGTCTATTCTTACTGACAAGTGTGGATTTCTATGGTCGGTTAAAGTCCTACCAGGATTTCATGTATGTATGGTTAGGGAAACTTTCCGTTTGAAAGTGCGTAAATGATTTTTTTAATTCGTTCACGTCAAACTTTGAATTGCTACTTTATGTGCATTCAGAGGGAAACGAGTTTGTTATTACTTGTCAGAAGGGTAGAGTAAAGGTTTACTTTATCAACGATTGTATATTCTGTGAGAGTAGCGTCGTCTATTCCACGTAAAAGAATACTTAAATGACTATATAAACTATCACCGTATTTTAGTAAAACAGACAAATGGTTTGTTTAATTGTTGTTATTAATTAAAAATTATTGAAAAGGTTTTCTCAAACTGGCGCTGTGAAAATATTTTGTGAAGGAGGGGTGAGCGCTAAGAGTGAGAGACGAGAAGCTGCAGCGGCAATGTACGTCACAGGGTCCGCGCTGTGATTGACTAACATACGTCACAGCTAGTGCACTGATTGGTTCACGTGACTGAGTCAAGCTGTAAGCTGATTGGTTCTTTCAGAAAGCGGCAATTCTATTGGTTGAGTAAGGTGGTGACGTAGTTTAACCTAATTGGCTTGTTGGTGTGTTTTGCGCACGGATTGGCTGATTTTGCGGAACAACCGGAAACATTTACGATCATTTTAAATTTAACGGATTTGATTAAAACATGAGTTATTACTACAAAAAAGAAGAGAAAAAGCTTACATGGCTTCAAAAACTAAAAAATGTCTTTTCACCCGATAAGAAAATTGAGACGCGGGGTGGAAAATTGCTTCATAAGTATAAAACACCTGCAGCCTATATGGAAGGTGAATATGGTTATCATACTTGCCTTTGGATGGATAATTGGATGGATTATACCAGAAATGATGGTGTTTTAGCATGGCCAGAAGATGGTTCATTTAATATGAGAATTTTAAAAAATTTGAGAGAAAAGATGACTGCTCTTGTGCCGAAGCCCAGACCAACACAATTTGAGGCTTTAGTTGAATGGGAGGATGAGATGTTTCAACTTCAACGGGAAGCAAGTGGTATAATAAGACCTCCAAAATAAAATTTTAAAAGAGAAACACATGAGTATAGAATGCGCCGGTGGAGACAGGCAGATATGTGTGATGGTCTCTACCCAGTGAGAGTAATGATTACTGAAATACCAGGTCAAAAGAATACCCGAAAGAGAAATAATATTGAAGAAAATGATTTGGAAGATCCAGTTTTAGAAGAAATATACCTTACAAATAAGAAACAGACTCCTTTAAAACCAGCTTGTTCATGGTCTACCCCAATGGTTTCTACAGGAACCACACCGAGTGCACCTCCACTTAATGAGGAATCACCCAGATATTACCCGAATAATACAGAAACTCCTGAAAGATTAGAAATAAGAACTAATTCTAGTGCATATGGTGAAAGTAGAAATTATCCTGAAACTCCAGTTTCAAGGAATGAGACTCCTTCAAGAGGTTTAATGGGTGGCGGAAGAGATGAGGGAATTCCAAGTACTTCAGAATATTTACGATCAAAAGAGGAATTCATTTGGCAATTAACTAAAGGCATGGAATCAGTAACAGTCCCAGTAACGATTGGTCCTGTTCAGCCTGTTTTTGATCAGGGAGAAATTAAACATCCAGGTTTGACTATTCCATTAAATGCAGAAATTCAGAAAGTGGCTGAAAATGTTTACTCGGAATTAACTGAAATACATCGAGAGAAGACAATGATACCTGATTTAACTTTTAATCCAGGTTCATTATGCAGAACACCAATGGGTGCAGAGTCAGATACTGAATCTCCAGAAAAAAATGTTGAGAAAACAGATTCAACATCAAAGCTTGATGTCGCAAAACTTAAAGCAGATTTGGAAGAATTAATTATTGGCACAATTGGTCCTGACAGTTTAAAGCATTATCAAGATGATGAACTGTTATTCATTTGCAAAAGTATACAATGGAAAACGAAGAATAAATATGAACAGTTAGAAGAATTAGCTGCAGAATTAGAAATTGACCTGAGCAAACAGAAACATTTAGCAAAACATTACAGATTAGATTTTACTGAAAAAGACATAGGGAATTTTAATGCAATGGGAAGAATTCTGCATATAAAAGATTTGATTGTGTACATTAAAAATTTGGGTGATTTAAGTAAATGGAGAGTGAAATGGACAAAGAAAAGAGAGGAAGAAAAGAGAGAAAGGAGCATGGTGACTAATCAGTATCCAATGAGGGAAATAGCAGGAGGTGGTTATGTGCATGTTCCTTGGTCTAGACAGGACATTTTTTTGTTCACAAATGATTTTCCTCGATTGAGAGAGAAGCCAGTGGAATGGTATCGATAGGTAGACAGATTCATAAAGGTCCTGAAAGTTTTGTGGATTGATCTGGATGGATTCTTTCACATTGTTGTTCCATCAGATCTTTGGACAGAATGTAAAGTTTCTGTAAGTTGGCCAAAGGTAGAACCTACTTGAGACGAAGTAACAGGTGCACCTTCACCAGTTGTTATGGATTTATATGATAAAGTAATTGTTTGGTTGAAAAACAAAATTGCCCCATAAGAAGTAGATTGGGTTAAAATTGATAGAACAAATCAGGAGCCAAAAGAATCAGTGCATTCATTCTATGAAAGACTACTGTTGGTTTTTAAACAGTACAGTGGCTATGAAAAATTAAGTGAAAAGGACATGAGTCATTTTATATACAGATTTGTTTATGGTCTGAGACCTGAAATTGGAGAGATGATTAGAAACGGTATTGTTGGTTGGCAATCACTCTCAGTTGATGATATACTGAGAAAAGCAAAATATTGTAGTGATGAGATAGAAGCAAAGCAGAAGAAACTTAAGGAAAAGGCAATGTGGGCACAGGTAAAAGTAGCTGAACAGCAGATTGCAAATTTGGAAAACAAAATTGTCAATGTTAATCAGAATCAGAGTCAAGGAAAATTTAAGGGCAATTTTAATAAACCAAAATTTAATGTTAACATTGAAGAGCTAAAACAAAAGCTGCCTTCTTTTAATTGCGGCGAAATTGGACACTGGAAGCGCGAGTGTAAAAATATGCCCAGGAATTTTAAAAATGCATCATTAAATCCACAGATGCAGAATGATGTAAATCTGCAGCAACAGCTACAGCGACAATTAAATGAGTTAAATCTGCAGCAACAGCTACAGCGACAGTTAGCGAATCAGCAGAGTCAGATTCCACTACCTCCTCTTCCAAACTGTGGGAGTGGTCAGAGGTATAATTCGGAAACAGGATTCAGCGATGGTGATCAGGTAATTAGAACACAAAGAGTGAATGTGCCAAATGTTTCCCGTCAGTTTTTGATGACAGAAAATAGTGGAAGTGATTCTGAGGATTACTTATGACGGTGCCTGAGAGAGGGGGAAGAGTGTGTGCTTGGAGCCACTCTTGAGGTTGACCAGTCTGGTCCATTTGTAAATGGCAAAGTGAATGATGTAGAAATCACTTTTCTTGTAGACACTGGTGCTACCCGTTCTACTGTTAGATCAGTGGAAATAGAAAACCTCCCTCCCCCTGGTGAATCGATCCAAGTAGTTGGTGTAGCTAATCAGCAGATTAAAACAGATTTGACAAAGCCTGTAAATATTGAAATTGGCAAATTCAAAGACAAACACAGATTTGTAGTTTGTATCAGCAGTCCTGTAAACTTGCTAGGGAGAGACATTCTCTGCAAGATGAACTGCAAAATATACTGCTCACCGGAGGGAATTGAGCTTCAGACACTAGAAGACGATGGGCTTTACAGATTGACAATGCTAATGGTTGAGGCAGAGGAAGGTAAATTATTTCCTGCATTTGATAAAGACAATTTACCTGAAGAATTAAAAAAGACAGTCAAAGTTGAAATTTGGGACTTGTCAGGAAATGATATGGGCTTGATGAAAAATGTAGACCCAGTTAAAATCACAGTGAAACAGGGAATAGATTTTCCAAACATTCCGCAGTATAAAATGAAAGCAGAAACAATTGAAGGTGTTATTCCTGTAATTGATAAATACATAAAACAAGGTGTTCTAAAAGAAATTGAAAGCAGTCCTTGTAATTCACCGATTATGGGGATTAAAAAGCCAAATGGTACGTACAGAATAGTTCAAGACCTGAGAAGGGTTAATCAGATAGTTGTTCCATGTTGTCCAATTGTTCCAAACCCAGCAGTGATCCTTTATCAGATTCCGCATGATGTAGAATGGTATACAGTTATTGACCTTTGCAATGCGTTCTTTACTGTTCCATTGCATCCAGATAGTCAGCAAATTTTTGCGTTCCGGTTTCAAGGTCGATTATTAGCATGGTGTCGTATTCCTCAAGGGTATACAGAGAGTCCATCTATCTTTAATCAGTTACTAAAGAAATCATTGGAGAATTTAAATTTACCTGGCAGATCGACATTGGTTCAGTACATTGATGACTTACTGGTAGCAGCAAAAACACGAGATAACTGTGTCACAGATATAATTACCCTTTTGAATCATTTGGCAGATGAGGGACATAAAGTGTCACCTGCAAAATTACAGTTTTGCAAACAAGAAGTAAAATACCTTGGTCACAGAATTGCAAAGGGAATCAGACAAGTAACAATTGAGAGAATAAAAATGATTCAGGGAATGCAACCTCCAAAAACACAGAGACAGGTCAGAATGTTTCTAGGGATGGTTGGCTATTGTCGCCAATGGATTAGTGGATTCTCATAATTGCAAAACCACTGCAGAGATTAACAAAATCAGATATAAAAGATCCAATTGTTCTGACAGAAAATGAAATGGAAGCTTTTGAAAAATTAAAAAGAAGTTTGTGTGAAGCACCTGCTCTAGGTATGCCAGACTATGAAAAGAATTTTGAGTTATACTGTAGTGAAAGAGAAGGATGTGCATTGTCTGTTCTAATTCAGAGACATGGAAAACTGAGAAAGCCAATAGCATATTTCTCAGCAGTACTTGATCCTGTTGCAAAGGCATTACCAGGTTGTTTAAAAGCAGTCGCTGCAACAAGTGTGAGCCTTGAGAAAAGTGAGGGAATTATAATGGGATTTCCTGTAAAAGTCTATGTACCCCATTCTGTTGAAATTCTTCTTACCAGAAGCAAAACTCAGCATTTAACAAGTAACAGGCTTACCAAATACGAGAAAGTTATTCTGGGATCAGATAACGTTTCAATAGCAAGGTGTGTGAATTTAAATCCTTCCACATTATTGCCTGATGGTACTGTAATAGAAATCAGGAATGAAAAGGTAAACAACCTTTACAACGAAACTTTTACAACGCGGTCATTACAACGTAAACTATTACAACGCATTGCGCTGGGGGGCGCTCTAGGATAGGGAATAGGTTAATTTACTATCCAATACCCTTCCCTAGTGTCCACGGGGACTGGAGTTGGAATAGTAAAGTAAACTATTCACTATCCAACACCCAAAAGCACTATGCGTTGTAATGGATTGCGATGTAAAAACCGCGTTGTAAAGGCAGGCGTTATAATAGCCTGCGTTGTAACGTCATACATCCGAATGAAAATGATATTGACCATGAGTGCTTGGATGTTTTGGAATATTGCACCAAGCCTAGGCAGGACATAAAAGATGTTCCTTTGCCTGAGTCAGATTTTGTTTATTTTGTTGATGGTTCTTGTCTAAGAACAGAGGAGGGCTTTTTGAGAGCAGCATATTCTGTCTGCACAGTTGCTGATGTAATTGAAGCATCATGTCTCGAAGGAATTCGTTCAGCTCAAGTAGCAGAATTAATTGCTTTGATTCGTGCATGTGAAAGAGCAAAAGATTTAAATCACTGTAGTGACTGAGAGCCAATATGGATACGGAGTTGTGCATGATTATGGACAGCTCTGGTCTCAAAGAGGTTATTTAACCTCTTCAGGTTCTCCTATCAGAAATGCAAAATTGATTAAGAGATTGATCGATGACATTCAATTACCAGAGAAGATTGCTGTCGTGAAATGTGCAGCACACAAAAAGGGTGATGATTTTATCACAAAAGGAAATGTCTATGCAGATGAGATTGCTAGGTATTGTGCGAAAAATAATTGTTCAATTAATCGGGAGAAAAATGATGAACATGTTATGAGCTCACTTATGCTAACATCAGTAGTTGAAACATGGCAGGGAGTAAAAGATTTACAAGATGAAGCAAGTGAAGAGGAGACAAACACATGGTTAAAAGCAGAATGTAGACAGCGAGAAGAGGATGGAATTTGGACTTACAAAGATGGCAGACCAGTTTTACCAAATAGCATGATTGCTGACATGGCCAGGATGTATCATGGTCAGGGACATATTGGAAGAGATTCTATGATCAGGCTTTTCAGACAGACTTGGTATAACCCAAAGTTCAGAATTATAGCGGAATCTTTTTGCCAAAGGTGCTTGATTTGCCAACAAATGAACCCCAACAGAAAAACATTTGTGAGCATGGGAACCATAGGACGGGAGGGTGGTCCATTCAAAAGGTTGCAAATGGATTTAATTGAAATGCCACCTCACAACAAATTGGGTTATGTCCTTGTAATAATCTGTTTGTTTTCAAGATGGGTTGAAGCGTTTCCTACACGTCATAATGATGCAATTACTGTTGCAAAATTACTGTTAAGGGAAATTATACCTAGGTACGGTTTTCCGGTGACTCTGGAAAGTGATCGTGGAACACATTTTGAAAACAGATTATTACAAATGATTTGTGAAGCTCTACACATAGAACAGAAACTACATTGTGCTTACAGACCAGAAGCATCAGGTGTTGTTGAGCAAGTAAATGGAACCATTAAAAATAGACTTGCAAAAATGTGTCTAGCTACCGGTATGAAGTGGACTGATGCACTTCCACTTGCTTTGATGTCTCTGAGAAGTACACCTGATAAAAAGACAGGTTTAAGCCCACATGATATTCTCATGGGCAGGGTTATGAGACAGGCATTTATACCAGTAGGAAAGTTGATGACTATTAATGATAGTGTCATTTTAGAGTACTGCAGGAACTTATCTGACGTCGTGACTTCTGTGTTCCATCAGGTGGGAACTGAAGTGAAAACAAGAGAAAAAGAGCAGGCACATGATCTGTTACCAGGTGACTGGGTAAGGACAAAAGTTCATCGAAGAAGAAACTGTCTAGTACCCAGGTGGCAGAAAGCAAGGCAAATCATTCTAGTAACAACAAATGAAGTGAAGTGCAAGGGTTTGAAGAGGTGGATCCAAGCAAGTCATACTATACGTGTACCTCCACCTGAAAATTCTGATGAGAGTGACAGTGACACTACACCAGATTCAGATTCTGAAGAAGAACTTGAGAAAAATCAAGATCCTGAAGATCGACAGGCAGGTCGACATCTGGAAAATTTAACTGTGAATGAAGTATTGAATGAAAAAGATTTGGAAATTGTGATACTAGACTCTGAAAATGATGAAGCTCTGTTAGAAAAAGAAGAAGAAAAAGAGTCTGAACAAGTTGTGATTCAAGACCAGGAGAGTATTGAAAAGCAGAAGAAAAACTCTGAAAGCAGGAACGGAAATCTTGAAACTGGGAAGTTGAAGGTGATTGAAGAAGAAGAAGAAGACGACGAATTACCAAGTACCAGCTATAAGGATAGAGTTCCTAACGGAGTAAAACTGCTGAGTAAAGAAGTACCTGAGTCCAGAATTCAAATTTCTGACAGTGAAACGGAAGAGAGTGATAAAGATTCTCAAATAAGAAATTTCAGAAAAAGGGCTTGGAGAACAGAGTGTAATGTAACCGAGCCATAGAAGAAATTACTAAGAAAAGGTGATAATTGGCCAAGTGAAAATGAAGGTCTGAAATTCAAATTAATAAAAAATTCAAAGGAGCAAATTGATGAGATTTCAAGTCAAAAGGATCCTGAAAAGAAAAGTGAAGCAGGAAAGAAAATAGAAGTCATTAGTGAAAGAGTAAAGAGAGTTGTGAAACCAAATCAAAAGTACAAGTCCCCTGAGTGGACTTACATAATTATTCCACCTGTTGTAGAAGTCAACAGCAGTAGTCAGGAAGAGATAGAAGACAATAGTGATAATGATTGAAGTATGTTTCTGTTAAAAATTTTTGGTTCTTGTTTTTGGCGTAAGGCTGAAGAAATTGTGTTAGATGACACAAGGTCGAAGAAATCTTGTTAGTTGGAAAACAAATTGTGACGCAAAGTCGAAGAAAAGCTGTTAGAAAGTAGGGTTTTAAAAAAATATAAAAAATTAAAATAGGGGGTATTAGACATTTTAGAAATTTTAGAAATTTAGAAATTAGACAATTGTAATTTTTGAATTTTGTTTTCTTTGCAAGGCTTTGTTAAAGAAGTGAAAATGCCTTACGTTTTTGTTAATAACAGTTCAAGGTGCTCCATTCTTAGGAGATGCTGTAAAATGTCTTTAATTTGTGTGATTCTAATAATTGTACTTTGGTTAGTTTTAGCTGTCATTTTCCCTTTTGGAATTGACAAGGAAATGTAAAAGGCCAATATGACGAGCAAAGCTTCAGTTAAACAAAACAAACCTAGTGCAACAGGCAAAACTAACAGAATTATTGATCATAGACAAGAAATTCACCAAGATAGATCTGTTAGTGATTTTTCTAGTAATACTTTTTCAAGACTCCTGACTGACTATGTAAAGGTCATGGAAGTCAAGGATTATAATATTTGCGTAAAATTGCCTGCTTCTGTTTCAGAGGGAGTGACATATAATATGCTTCCTCTTACTTATGGCATAACCTGCAGTGTGATAGCTAGCTTATTTTATCAGACTGGTCGTTTGGAGTATTATTACTCTAATTATGATGGGATTTTTGCAAATCTGAAAATTGAGAAAAGCTTAAATAAGCACAAACAAGCTAAACAGATGAGGGAATTTTTCATTGTGACAAATGAACTCACCTATGAATATGCTTTTAGAAATAATTTGACATGTAAATTGAGAACTGAGGAAAAGTCTTTCCTGAATTTAGTTGAGGAGAGAAGAGCAATTTACAGAAGAAATGAGATGCTCAAGCAGACTAAATCAAAATTCTGGCAGTTAGAGGATGACAAGCTTAATGGTAAATCATTTGAGAATGTTGCTATACACATAGACAAACCAATTAGTGGTAAATTTTGTATTAGGAGAGATAATACTTTGTTCGATAATTATTTTGTGGGTGCAAGCCATTGTGAGGACACTTATCAAATCAGGGGGGTTGGGGATTCAAGGGTGGCAAAGATCCAATTTTCCCTGGAATTTATTTTGTATGTGGAGACAAAGCTTACTATAACTTCCCAGATCACTGGTATGGGACGTGTTTTGTTGGACTTGTTTTTCCAAAAATATTTCATGTTGACAGAAATGCAGAAGGTTCATTTAAAATCAGTAGTCATGTAAACAGGTTTAAAAGAGAAAGTTTTTCAGAAATTCTGGGAGTCATTTTTGAAGCAGTATTACCTTTAGTGGGTATAACCCTGAATGCAGGTAGAATTAGAAAATTGTCTACAATTGTTGACAGATTGTCAACTGACACAGCTAGTGGTTTCCAATTAGTAGATACTGAGGTCATTGCTATACGGTCCATGGTAATGCAGATTCGTCTTGCTTTAGATATTCTGCTAGCAAAAGAGGGAGGAGTTTGTGGCATTTTGCATGTCCAACATTGTTGTACCTATATTCCTGACGAAAGTCAGAATATTGAAATGTATATCAAAAATATTACTGAGTTGCAATCAGAAATTGTACCCTTGGAAAAAGACGATTTTTCAGAAAGATTATCCAAAAGATTTGCAGCAATCAAAACTTGGTTTCAGGAGATTGGTGGTTCAATTCTTGGCAAAATACTGACACCTTTATTAGTCAATAGTTTTTGTGATATTGTTGTTAAAGATCAGTTGCATGTTAGACAAAAGAAAGAAATACTTGAGGGAAAAGAAGAGAATATACAAGATCAGAAAGGAACAGGAGAGAGAAATAGAGCTGGAAGAATTTCGTAGAACTCAATTTGAGAGTTGCAAACCAACAGCTGAGACAAGTCTTTAGAAATACTAACACAGTGAAAATCAAAACATGTTCTTATATGGGATAAAATTTTGCTAAAATTTTGGGTGTAGTTTGGTGATTTTGAAATCACCAGATGAGGGAGTTGATGGAGTGAGATTTAGAAATATATTTATTTCAACTCGCAAAGTTAAACTTCCATAATAAATAATTATACTAAACGTGAATGGAGTGTAAATTACTAATAAACCTAGAATAAATTGCAGTACATGACATATGGGAACTAATATATGTGCTCATATATGTGCTTTATGTTGCAAAAGCATTTTTGTGAAAAATTATAAACTAATCTTGTCTATTGTTTTGTTGGAAATAAATGCGGCTATTTTTATAATGGCATGTGCTTATATCTGTGTGCTCATGTTTTGTCTTTTTGTCTTTATGTTGCACAAATCTGTGCGTTGCTTCATTTGCTTCTGCTAGGTAATATAGACTAATAGGTTAATAACTAGCAAAGGTGGGTGGGTAACAGAACAAACTTTATTTCTCACATTAATCGATGTTTTGTGTTTGTTTATATATTAGTTTTGCGAGTGGGCCTAAAGAAAATGGCTGCCGGTACTGCAGCCTCCGAGACTTGACCAGAGTGAAATTTTCACACATGCGTAGAATATTTTGCTGAGCTGACAACGTTTAATACAGAAGTATTCCTGGTCGAGTTGAATGTGTTCTTGGTGACATTTCCAAGGACAGGATGTCGTGAGGCCTGCCAAGATTAGGAAGTAAAAGTTTCTCCCCGGAAAAAGTATCGTTTTGAGGAAGCAAAGAGGATGGTGAAACTAAGAACAATAAGGGCTATGATGAAGCCCCGGACTTGGTCAAAAAAGTGTGACCTAATAGTGGTCTGACATGGCTCAGCCAATCAAAACTTTAGATTGACGGAAAAAATGTCCGATAAAGATACTTTAGTTAGTCAGAAAAGGTATAAAAACTGTCCCCATGGGAGGGAGGGGGCTCTTACTGCTCATCTTCTCCTGATTCCAGTTAGGCGTGACGTGCTGACGGACTTTCTTTGGAGCACGTAATGATCAATAGGGCTGAATGACTTTACTTTTACTTAGCTGAAGAGGGTTTTAGACAGGGAAGTTAGGGCTTAGGTGATAGAAAACTGTTTATGCTTCATTAAATTATGCTAATTGATTTTGCTTGAAACTGTTGGTTCTATTTGCTATACTTCAAATAATGCTGCTTGAATAAAAAGATTCTAATAAAATGCACTTTCCTCGAATAAATAGTTAATAAATAAGATTTTTGAAAAGACAAGCTGGTCTTGTTGTTTCAGAGTCATGTTATCATCAGCAGATCCATTAGCCTAAGTGACTTAATTAAATGCAAAGTTTTACAAAACCATGGTGAAATCATTATACTGCAGTTGTATATAAATGTGTATATAATTTGTGAATAGGGTTTATTAATTAGGTCACATGATTCAGTTGCTCAAAATATGTCACGTTAGTTTATGGGCCTTGAGAGAGTTTTATGATTAATGGTGAGTATTATGGAGTTAGGTAGTGTTGTTATGACATATTTTCTATAGGGGCGCTGGATCAGGTTTTTGTGGATCTGCAGTCCCGCCATCTTGTGCTGAGGTTGTTGGGGACCGTGTCCTAAGTCCTCCATCCTGATGGCTTAGACCGATCCTTTGACCGCTGCATGCCGATGGTCTATGTCTTGTGTCACCTGCCTGTCCATTGCTTCATGTTGACCCCCTCTTGGGATGCCTACACCCCTTTCATTATGATTGGTCACTGCGAGGACCCCTTTTCGCCCCTCCTTCGGTCCCGTTCCATATCCAAGCTGATCCGATGCATTGAATGAGTCCGGCACTGGATGTTGTGATTACGTGACACCAATTCCCTGCTGACGAGAGGTAACAACCTCGAAACACGTGTCCAGGGATGGCCAACGCGACAGTGATTTTTTGCTCAAGACCCTGGCAGAGGCGCACCTGCTGATGCTTACTTCATGGACCACAATGCTTTGGGGCAACACGCTGATAGGACAAGCAGTGTGCGACCAATTGGACTTTCTTTTATATTCAAGCTCTCTTGAGCTGGTGGGGCTGACGAGCCCGGGTTACGCACCTGCGTGCCACGAGTGGTACCGGACCTGAGGATATTTTTTGGCAGCCTACGCAGCACCCCTACATATATGCCTATTCCCTGCTGACGAGAGGTAACAACCTCGAAACACGTGTCCAGGGATGGCCAACGCGACAGTGATTTTTTGCTCAAGACCCTGGCAGAGGCGTTCCCGCTGATGCTTACTTCATGGACCACAATGCTTTGGGGCAACACGCTGATAGGACAAGCAGTGTGCGACCAATTGGACTTTCTTTTATATTCAAGCTCTCTTGAGCTGGTGGGGCTGATGAGCCCGGGTTACGCACCTGCGTACCACGAGTGGTACCGGACCTGAGGATATTTTTCGGCAGCCTACGCAGCACCCCTACATATATGCCTATTCCCTGCTGACGAGAGGTAACAACCTCGAAACACGTGTCCAGGGATGGCCAACGCGACAGTGATTTTTTGCCCAAGACCCTGGCAGAGGCGCACCCGCTGATGCTTACTTCATGGACCACAATGCTTTGGGGCAACACGCTGATAGGACAAGCAGTGTGCGACCAATTGGACTTTCTTTTATATTCAAGCTCTCTTGAGCTGGTGGGGCTGACGAGCCCGGGTTACGCACCTGCGTGCCACGAGTGGTACCGGACCTGAGGATATTTTTTGGCAGCCTACGCAGCAGCCCTACATATATGCCTATTCCCTGCTGACGAGAGGTAACAACCTCGAAACACGTGTCCAGGGATGGCCAACGCGACAGTGATTTTTCGCTCAAGACCCTGGCAGAGGCGCACCTGCTGATGCTTACTTCATGGACCACAATGCTTTGGGGCAACACGCTGATAGGACAAGCAGTGTGCGACCAATTGGACTTTCTTTGATATTCAAGCTCTCTTGAGCTGGTGGGGCTGACGAGCCCGGGTTACGCACCTGCGTGCCACGAGTGGTACTGGACCTGAGGATATTTTTTGGCAGCCTACGCAGCACCCCTACATATATGCCTATTCCCTGGTGACGCGAGGTTTCAACCTCGAAACACGTGTCCAGGGATGGCCAACGCGACAGTGATTTTTTGCTCAAGACCCTGGCAGAGGCGCTCCCGCTGATGCTTACTTCATGGACCACAATGCTTTGGGACAACACGCTGATAGGACAAGCAGTGTGCGACCAATTGGACTTTCTTTTATATTCAAGCTCTCTTGAGCTGGTGGGGCTGATGAGCCCGGGTTACGCACCTGCGTGCCACGAGTGGTACCGGACCTGAGGATATTTTTTGGCAGCCTACGCAGCACCCCTACATATATGCCTATTCCCTGCTGACGAGAGATAACAACCTCGAAACACGTGTCCAGGGATGGCCAACGCGACAGTGATTTTTCGCTCAAGACCCTGGCAGAGGCGCACCTGCTGATGCTTACTTCATGGACCACAATGCTTTGGGGCAACACGCTGATAGGACAAGCAGTGTGCGACCAATTGGACTTTCTTTTATATTCAAGCTCTCTTGAGCTGGTGGGGCTGACGAGCCCGGGTTACGCACCTGCGTGCCACGAGTGGTACTGGACCTGAGGATATTTTTTGGCAGCCTACGCAGCACCCCTACATATATGCCTATTCCCTGGTGACGCGAGGTTTCAACCTCGAAACACGTGTCCAGGGATGGCCAACGCGACAGTGATTTTTTGCTCAAGACCCTGGCAGAGGCGCACTCACTGATGCTTACTTCATGGACCACAATGCTTTGGGGCAACACGCTGATAGGACTAGCAGTGTGCGACAATTGGACTTTCTTTTATATTCAAGCTCTCTTGAGCTGGTGGGGCTGACGAGCCCGGGTTACGCACCTGCGTGCCACGAGTGGTACCGGACCTGAGGATATTTTTGGCAGTCTACGCAGCACCCCTACATATATGCCTATTCCCTGCTGCTGAGAGGTAACAACCTCGAAACACGTGTCCAGGGATGGCCAACGCGAGAGTGATTTTTTGCTCAAGACCCTGGCAGAGGCGCACCCGCTGATGCTAACTTAATGGACCACAATGCTTTGGGGCAACACGCTGATAGGACAAGCAGTGTGCGACCAATTGGACTTTCTTTTATATTCAAGCTTTCTTGAGCTGGTGGAGCTGACGAGCCCGGGTTACGCACCTGCGTGCCACGAGTGGTACCGGACCTGTGGATATTTTTTGGCAGCCTACGCAGCACCCCTACATATATGCCTATTCCCTGCTGACGAGAGGTAACAACCTCGAAACACGTGTCCAGGGATGGCCAACGCGACAGTGATTTTTCGCTCAAGACCCTGGCAGAGGCGCACCTGCTGATGCTTACTTCATGGACCACAATGCTTTGGGGCAACACGCTGATAGGACAAGCAGTGTGCGACCAATTGGACTTTCTTTTATATTCAAGCTCTCTTGAGCTGGTGGGGCTGACGAGCCCGGGTTACGCACCTGCGTGCCACGAGTGGTACCGGACCTGAGGATATTTTTTGGCAGCCTACGCAGCACCCCTACATATATGCCTATTCCCTGGTGACGCGAGGTAACAACCTCGAAACAAGTGTCCAGGGATGGCCAACGCGACAGTGATTTTTTGCTCAAGACCCTGGCAGAGGCGCACTCACTGATGCTTACTTCATGGACCACAATGCTTTGGGGCAACACGCTGATAGGACAAGCAGTGTGCGACAATTAGACTTACTTTTATATTCAAGCTCTCTTGAGCTGGTGGGGCTGACGAGCCCGGGTTACGCACCTGCGTGCCACGAGTGGTACCGGACCTGAGGATATTTTTGGCAGTCTACGCAGCACCCCTACATATATGCCTATTCCCTGCTGCTGAGAGGTAACAACCTCGAAACACGTGTCCAGGGATGGTCAACGCGACAGTGATTTTTTGCTCAAGACCCTGGCAGAGGCGCACCCGCTGATGCTAACTTCATGGACCACAATGCTTTGGGGCAACACGCTGATAGGACAAGCAGTGTGCGACAATTGGACTTTCTTTTATATTCAAGCTCTCTTGAGCTGGTGGGGCTGACGAGCCCGGGTTACGCACCTGCGTGCCACGAGTGGTACCGGACCTGAGGATATTTTTTGGCAGCCTACGCAGCACCCCTACATATATGCCTATTCCCTGCTGACGAGAGGTAACAACCTCGAAACACGTGTCCAGGGATGGCCAACACGACAGTGATTTTTTGCTCAAGACCCTGGCAGAGGCGCTCCCGCTGATGCTTACTTCACGGACCACAATGCTTTGGGGCAACACGCTGATAGGACAAGCAGTGTGCGACCAATTGGACTTTCTTTTATATTCAAGCTCTCTTGAGCTGGTGGGGCTGATGAGCCCGGGTTACGCACCTGCGTGCCACGAGTGGTACCGGACCTGAGGATATTTTTTGGCAGCCTACGCAGCACCCCTACATATATGCCTATTCCCTGCTGACGAGAGATAACAACCTCGAAACACGTGTCCAGGGATGGCCAACGCGACAGTGATTTTTCGCTCAAGACCCTGGCAGAGGCGCACCTGCTGATGCTTACTTCATGAACCACAATGCTTTGGGGCAACACGCTGATAGGACAAGCAGTGTGCGACAATTAGACTTACTTTTATATTCAAGCTCTCTTGAGCTGGTGGGGCTGACGAGCCCGGGTTACGCACCTGCGTGCCACGAGTGGTACCGGACCTGAGGATATTTTTGGCAGTCTACGCAGCACCCCTAAATATATGCCTATTCCCTGCTGCTGAGAGGTAACAACCTCGAAACACGTGTCCAGGGATGGCCAACGCGAGAGTGATTTTTTGCTCAAGACCCTGGCAGAGGCGCACCCGCTGATGCTAACTTCATGGACCACAATGCTTTGGGGCAACACGCTGATAGGACAAGCAGTGTGCGACCAATTGGACTTTCTTTTATATTCAAGCTTTCTTGAGCTGGTGGAGCTGACGAGCCCGGGTTACGCACCTGCGTGCCACGAGTGGTACCGGACCTGAGGATATTTTTTGGCAGCCTACGCAGCACCCCTACATATATGCCTATTCCCTGCTGACGAGAGGTAACAACCTCGAAACACGTGTCCAGGGATGGCCAACGCGACAGTGATTTTTTGCTCAAGACCCTGGCAGAGGCGCTCCCGCTGATGCTTACTTCATGGACCACAATGCTTTGGGGCAACACGCTGATAGGACAAGCAGTGTGCGACCAATTGGACTTTCTTTTATATTCAAGCTCTCTTGAGCTGGTGGGGCTGATGAGCCCGGGTTACGCACCTGCGTGCCACGAGTGGTACCGGACCTGAGGATATTTTTTGGCAGCCTACGCAGCACCCCTACATATATGCCTATTCCCTGCTGACGAGAGATAACAACCTCGAAACACGTGTCCAGGGATGGCCAACGCGACAGTGATTTTTCGCTCAAGACCCTGGCAGAGGCGCACCTGCTGATGCTTACTTCATGGACCACAATGCTTTGGGGCAACACGCTGATAGGACAAGCAGTGTGCGACCAATTGGACTTTCTTTTATATTCAAGCTCTCTTGAGCTGGTGGGGCTGACGAGCCCGGGTTACGCACCTGCGTGCCACGAGTGGTACCGGACCTGAGGATATTTTTTGGCAGCCTACGCAGCACCCCTACATATATGCCTATTCCCTGGTGACGCGAGGTAACAACCTCGAAACACGTGTCCAGGGATGGCCAACGCGACAGTGATTTTTTGCTCAAGACCCTGGCAGAGGCGCACTCACTGATGCTTACTTCATGGACCACAATGCTTTGGGGCAACACGCTGATAGGACAAGCAGTGTGCGACAATTAGACTTACTTTTATATTCAAGCTCTCTTGAGCTGGTGGGGCTGACGAGCCCGGGTTACGCACCTGCGTGCCACGAGTGGAACCGGACCTGAGGATATTTTTGGCAGTCTACGCAGCACCCCTACATATATGCCTATTCCCTGCTGCTGAGAGGTAACAACCTCGAAACACGTGTCCAGGGATGGCCAACGCGACAGTGATTTTTTGCTCAAGACCCTGGCAGAGGCGCACCCGCTGATGCTAACTTCATGGGCCACAATGCTTTGGGGCAACACGCTGATAGGACAAGCAGTGTGCGACCAATTGGACTTTCTTTTATATTCAAGCTCTCTTGAGCTGGTGGAGCTGACGAGCCCGGGTTAGGCACCTGCGTGCCACGAGTGGTACCGGACCTGAGGATATTTTTTGGCAGCCTACGCAGCACCCCTACATATATGCCTATTCCCTGCTGACGAGAGGTAACAACCTCAAAACACCTGTCCAGGGATGGCCAACGCGACAGTGATTTTTTGCTTAAGACCCTGGCAGAGGCGCACCCGCTGATGCTTACTTCATGGACCACAATGCTTTGGGGCAACACGCTGATAGGACAAGCAGTGTGCGACCAATTGGACTTACCAACCGGTTTGTGGGCTCATTAACTCTGACTGTTGTGGGTCCCCTGATGTACTATCTTCCATTACCGGTCTGCTAGACCTGATCTGTTTTAAAGCCCCTTGACTCTACTTCCTCCCCCCACTACCTTCTATGCTCTATGGGACTTGTTTCTGTGTTATGCTATGCACTAGTAACTGATGTAATTATGTAAAACTATTTTTCTTACGCCACATTGATGTAAAGTGCTCTGATACCTCCGGGTCTAGCCAGTGCTATATAAAACCCTTCACATCAATAAATAAATAAACTTAGACATCATGTAATGTTCAGGTGTGCCCTCTGGAGTAGGCTGCTCACCTTATCGGACAGGGGTCCTCACATCATTTCTCAACATTCCTCTTAATTTCTTTACGAATTACAAATCTGCTCTTCACTCAATGTAACACAGAAAGTGTAAACTCCAAATTGAAATAACCAGCAGTTCCCAACAAATCACAATGCTATACTCAATGGCACATGCATCCATTCCTTGAGCGACCCCACTGAACTGACCTTCGGAGTGCGACACCCAATGACGTAACAGCCAATCTCAGGGCGGCACATACACTAATCAACCAATCCAACACTTAATGAAGTATCTTGGAGCATCTTCTCATTGGCTTTCACTCCACTCCAATCAGCCTTTAATAAGCAGAATATCACAAAATCTAAAATAAAACAATACTCTTGTCTGTTCCTCTTCGGTGTGCTGATGGTGCCTTACGGTCCAACACCTCAACCATAAAAGATCAATCAAGAAAACCTTAATATGACTCTGTATCTATCCAGGGACCTTAGATTGCAAGGAATCCAATAATCAAATGTCTACTCTTTGCAGCAAGTGCATTAACTTCATAAGAACAAGCGATATATGCGAAAAAGCACTTAAATTCTCAGCCTCCACACGGAGCCCTCTTGGACTTAACTTTGACAGCTAAATATTTATAATTTTATATTTAGTATAGTACTTCTGCACCTCAATCCTATTTTCCTGCCTGCCAATCTCTTGGGACAGCTATGAATGGGTTGAACAATCAAGACTGAGCTATTGACAACATAACTTCCCCTCCCTTAGCTTCTCTCTCTCCTTTAGTGTACATGAAATTGAACATACCTGATGTACAGCCTTTTCCCCCACCACACTCTAGCATTTCCTCCCTTCTCCTGATCAAATAGAAGACAAATATCTCTTGTTCTGCTTCCCATATACCATCCTTAACTTAAATTCTTCTTTCCTCTTCTTAAATATTCTAAATTAATATCTCAGATTTCCTTCCCACCTCTATCGCCCTCTGGACCCTCACTCATTCCAACCTGAGACCTGTGTCTTCCGCTCTCAGCAAGTGAGAGGTAAAGAGTCATGCTGTCAGTTGCTCTGACTAACCTATATAATCAGAACGGTAGAGTATTTCCGGGTCATATGTCATTTCACATAGAGATTGAGCTAACAGGGAACATACTGGTTGCAATTGCCAGAGAGCAAACCACTTTCCTCCACCACCCAAAGTCTAAGGAAACCTGCAACAGAGTCATCAATGTGGAAGACCATCTTCAGATATTCCTCTGCTCTTCTTAGATCACTGGAATACTAAGTGAGTTAAGGGAAGATGTGGGATGTGTGCAATTCCCCAGCTGTCACCATAGCAGTAAAAAGTATGTGCCGCATGTGCTGCAATAGCTAGTGTGCCTAGGACACTAGAATGTACTATGTATACGGTTGGCTAGGAAGGAAATGTGAAGTCAAAGATTATGCCTGGGCAGAGTCTGGATGAGATACAAAATCCATAGGTGAGCGATTTGATGTCTGCGTGCAAGTTGAGTGTTTGATGACGAATGGGTTAAAATTACTGTAAGTATTATATTAATATGTTTTCTGAGAAAAGAAAAGCCTGCTAGCTACCCTGAAAGTAGAGCAGCCCAAATGGCTCTGCTAGGCAAAAACCCATGTGAATGGCAAGAAAATCACCTCTGAAGGGACACAAGCATTGAAGGGTCTCTCCTAGAGAACAGGGAAGATCCTCTGGATCCAAGGACAAGACAGCCTAGCCTAAGGATGGTATTGATCATTGTGCCATTAGATTTACTAGGGCAATTATGATATGAGGACTGTCTCCACTTGGCACCAAGATTAGAAAGATAGAGTGAGCATGGGCTAAATTGCTTCCAGTGGAAGAAGTCATTTATTTGTTCACTCTATCACTCCTTATCTTGTAAAATGGTTGGTGAGTCATGCTGCTGAGAGACAGATAGGACACAAATTTGATCCTGATGCGATGTCCTAGAGGAAGTCTCTGCTTTATAGTTGGCACTTCGCATGTTCTCTAGCAAGGCACTGAATGCAAGTCCAACTTTTGTTTAAAGGTGAAGTCTTCATCTGTGATTAAATTCAAAGTGATATTTAATTCTGATATTTGTTAGAGAGAGGCTTAGTCTTCACTGCACATGTTCATTACGCGCCATCAGACATGGAGAGAGAACCTAGAAATCAAGCATGACAGCTATTGAACCTGGCACATTCTATAGTGACACCCCAGATTTCTGCCATCCTTTGCTGAGACAGTTTTTGTTGGCTGTTAGGACTCTGTGCATGTTTTCCCTGTTAATCAGTGGTAAAGTGCTTTCTTTCACCTTAATTTTCTTGAGGCTGTCTAAATCAGCCTCTCTAACGGATTTCTTTTTATTAATCATTAAGGAGCTCAAGAGACACCTCAAATAAGGTTTGAGGGTCTACCAAACTATCTGGTCACTGGTGGAAGTTGCATTAAGCCTAAGGAACTCTTCTGTATTTACATCCAGCTCAGCCCTGACGTTCTCATCTAATAGCAGGGTCCTATCTAAGGTCCATCTCCTCTGACATTCTTTAAACTTAAAATTAAGTGCCAACTCAACAGCGAGATGATCTGATATTGCCGCCGGAGTGTAGGCAATGGACTTAAGGTCTGAGAGCAGACTCTGATCGATCAGAAAGAAATTGATTCTTGAGTATTGTTTGTATTTTTTACTGTAGAAAGAGTACTCTCTGGCATTCCCTTTGTCCCCCTCCAAATATCCAACATCCTAAACTCCTAAACCAAAGTCTTAAGATTGGAAAAAGTTCTAGGCGGGACATTATATTTTACCTTACATGTTCTATCCAATTGTGCATCGAATACTAAGTTGAAATCCCCTCCCAAGATCACTGGGGCAGATGTGTTCAGTAGGCTGGCCTGGAGATTCAGAAGTGAACCAGGATTGTCCTCATTGGGGCCATAGTAAACAGCGCATACTATTGGTGCTACGCAAATGGTCAAAATTGCCATCCACCCTGCAAAATGTGTCATGCCTGTCACACTACGAACGAGCACCGACGGTTTTCTATATGCACGTGCATAGGGTTAGGGAGGGATAAGGGGCGGGTAGTAGGGTAGTTGGGCAATGGGAGTTGGTGGGGGTAGGGGTGGGGGAGGGGGTTAATTTTCTTGGTTTTACTCCTATTCTTGATTGGTCATAGTTATTACAATGTAAACTGTACCACGATACGTGGTGGTGATCTCCTGATTGTGGGGAACCACTTCTCTCATTCTGCTCAAATTAATCAATAAAATTTGTTGTGAAAAAAAAAAATTGCCATCAACCACCTCCCGGATTGGTCAGTTTCCCATTTCTCAACCTTAATTCCCATATTACGTCTTATAATAATGGCAACCCCTCTTGTGCAGCCCCTCTGGTTAGAACACATCACCTCCTGAACCCAGCTAAACTTACTAAAAGCTTGTTTACATTCCTGGGTTTCTAGGTAGGTTTCCTGCAACAAAAAGATGTGAGCCTCATTATTCTTTAGAAGCTCACATACCCGGGATAGCTTCCTGCAGCTCCCAAGACCAATAAAATTCCAGGAGAGGAACTTCATCTCACGTGACCTACTCATATTCTAACCAGGGAGAAACAACCCAGCTTGAGCTAATTAGAATTATTATTGCTCGTATGAGGACTTTTTTCCCAGTTCTTCCCCTCCCCCTATCCCATCACATACTCCACCACCCACCCCCCCTTTGCCCCCCCACGAGGAACCCACCTTCCATCCCTTGGCGAAAAGAACCGCCAGTTGGGACCCTCCAGGAGCAGTAAAGCGTCTTGCTATATACCAAAACGTGAGAAGAATACAAACTAAATAACAAGCGGTAACCGGCATACGTGGTGCTTAATCTTCTTAAGAGACTATATTTTTCTTATGTTTTCCTTATATATATATATATATATATATATATTTCAACAAGGTATCTCCCACTAGGGAAAGATGAATCGCTGCAACCTTGCCTTATGCTTTTTTCCGGTGTGCGTACCTCTTCAGGTGAACCACGCTGATATTTGTTACAACCGGATATCTCCCACGGGAGAAAGATGAGTCGCCACAAACCTTGCCTTTAACCATTTATTCGTGCAGGGTAACAGGACAATGCGTTTTTGTCGACATGTTTCGTTTCTGCTAGAAACTTTTTCAAGACGTTGCGCCTGCCACCAATTCAGTTCGCTGGTTTACCACAGGTAGAGATTTTCAATTTTAACATAGCTCCAACAAGCTCCACCCATTAGGAATCACTTCCGTTGGTTAGCAGGATTCTGGTACCTGTAGTGTAGTCAGCGTGATTTGCAACTGTTTTTTTAAAAACCCTTCAGTGGGTGGTGGATAATTGTCCCATTGTGGTCCAGCCACTTTTAAACCTCTGCGACGATGTTATGATGCCGGTTCCCCCGGTGTCAGTCCACCTTTCGGATTGACTGGGGGCCGGATACCGGAGTCCAGTCCCCGGGAGCACCGCAGACCCCTAATCCATGTAACGGTTTTAGCAAAGAGGGTTCAGGTGCGGGGCTGCATGGCGCTTCATTCCGTTGTGCGTACTCTTCAGGTGAACCATCCTGATATTTATTTCAACAAGGTATCTCCCACTAGGGAAAGATGAATCGCTGCAACCTTGCCTTATGCTTTTTTCCGGTGTGCGTACCTCTTCAGGTGAACCACGCTGATATTTGTTACAACCGGATATCTCCCACGGGAGAAAGATGAGTCGCCACAAACCTTGCCTTTAACCATTTATTCGTGCAGGGTAACAGGACAATGCGTTTTTGTCGACATGTTTCGTTTCTGCTAGAAACTTTTTCAAGACGTTGCGCCTGCCACCAATTCAGTTCGCTGGTTTACCACAGGTAGAGATTTTCAATTTTAACATAGCTCCAACAAGCTCCACCCATTAGGAATCACTTCCGTTGGTTAGCAGGATTCTGGTACCTGTAGTGTAGTCAGCGTGATTTGCAACTGTTTTTTTAAAAACCCTTCAGTGGGTGGTGGATAATTGTCCCATTGTGGTCCAGCCACTTTTAAACCTCTGCGACGATGTTATGATGCCGGTTCCCCCGGTGTCAGTCCACCTTTCGGATTGACTGGGGGCCGGATACCGGAGTCCAGTCCCCGGGAGCACCGCAGACCCCTAATCCATGTAACGGTTTTAGCAAAGAGGGTTCAGGTGCGGGGCTGCATGGCGCTTCATTCCGTTGTGCGTACTCTTCAGGTGAACCATCCTGATATTTATTTCAACAAGGTATCTCCCACTAGGGAAAGATGAATCGCTGCAACCTTGCCTTATGCTTTTTTCCGGTGTGCGTACCTCTTCAGGTGAACCACGCTGATATTTGTTACAACCGGATATCTCCCACGGGAGAAAGATGAGTCGCCACAAACCTTGCCTTTAACCATTTATTCGTGCAGGGTAACAGGACAATGCGTTTTTGTCGACATGTTTCGTTTCTGCTAGAAACTTTTTCAAGACGTTGCGCCTGCCACCAATTCAGTTCGCTGGTTTACCACAGGTAGAGATTTTCAATTTTAACATAGCTCCAACAAGCTCCACCCATTAGGAATCACTTCCGTTGGTTAGCAGGATTCTGGTACCTGTAGTGTAGTCAGCGTGATTTGCAACTGTTTTTTTAAAAACCCTTCAGTGGGTGGTGGATAATTGTCCCATTGTGGTCCAGCCACTTTTAAACCTCTGCGACGATGTTATGATGCCGGTTCCCCCGGTGTCAGTCCACCTTTCGGATTGACTGGGGGCCGGATACCGGAGTCCAGTCCCCGGGAGCACCGCAGACCCCTAATCCATGTAACGGTTTTAGCAAAGAGGGTTCAGGTGCGGGGCTGCATGGCGCTTCATTCCGTTGTGCGTACTCTTCAGGTGAACCATCCTGATATTTATTTCAACAAGGTATCTCCCACTAGGGAAAGATGAATCGCTGCAACCTTGCCTTATGCTTTTTTCCGGTGTGCGTACCTCTTCAGGTGAACCACGCTGATATTTGTTACAACCGGATATCTCCCACGGGAGAAAGATGAGTCGCCACAAACCTTGCCTTTAACCATTTATTCGTGCAGGGTAACAGGACAATGCGTTTTTGTCGACATGTTTCGTTTCTGCTAGAAACTTTTTCAAGACGTTGCGCCTGCCACCAATTCAGTTCGCTGGTTTACCACAGGTAGAGATTTTCAATTTTAACATAGCTCCAACAAGCTCCACCCATTAGGAATCACTTCCGTTGGTTAGCAGGATTCTGGTACCTGTAGTGTAGTCAGCGTGATTTGCAACTGTTTTTTTAAAAACCCTTCAGTGGGTGGTGGATAATTGTCCCATTGTGGTCCAGCCACTTTTAAACCTCTGCGACGATGTTATGATGCCGGTTCCCCCGGTGTCAGTCCACCTTTCGGATTGACTGGGGGCCGGATACCGGAGTCCAGTCCCCGGGAGCACCGCAGACCCCTAATCCATGTAACGGTTTTAGCAAAGAGGGTTCAGGTGCGGGGCTGCATGGCGCTTCATTCCGTTGTGCGTACTCTTCAGGTGAACCATCCTGATATTTATTTCAACAAGGTATCTCCCACTAGGGAAAGATGAATCGCTGCAACCTTGCCTTATGCTTTTTTCCGGTGTGCGTACCTCTTCAGGTGAACCACGCTGATATTTGTTACAACCGGATATCTCCCACGGGAGAAAGATGAGTCGCCACAAACCTTGCCTTTAACCATTTATTCGTGCAGGGTAACAGGACAATGCGTTTTTGTCGACATGTTTCGTTTCTGCTAGAAACTTTTTCAAGACGTTGCGCCTGCCACCAATTCAGTTCGCTGGTTTACCACAGGTAGAGATTTTCAATTTTAACATAGCTCCAACAAGCTCCACCCATTAGGAATCACTTCCGTTGGTTAGCAGGATTCTGGTACCTGTAGTGTAGTCAGCGTGATTTGCAACTGTTTTTTTAAAAACCCTTCAGTGGGTGGTGGATAATTGTCCCATTGTGGTCCAGCCACTTTTAAACCTCTGCGACGATGTTATGATGCCGGTTCCCCCGGTGTCAGTCCACCTTTCGGATTGACTGGGGGCCGGATACCGGAGTCCAGTCCCCGGGAGCACCGCAGACCCCTAATCCATGTAACGGTTTTAGCAAAGAGGGTTCAGGTGCGGGGCTGCATGGCGCTTCATTCCGTTGTGCGTACTCTTCAGGTGAACCATCCTGATATTTATTTCAACAAGGTATCTCCCACTAGGGAAAGATGAATCGCTGCAACCTTGCCTTATGCTTTTTTCCGGTGTGCGTACCTCTTCAGGTGAACCACGCTGATATTTGTTACAACCGGATATCTCCCACGGGAGAAAGATGAGTCGCCACAAACCTTGCCTTTAACCATTTATTCGTGCAGGGTAACAGGACAATGCGTTTTTGTCGACATGTTTCGTTTCTGCTAGAAACTTTTTCAAGACGTTGCGCCTGCCACCAATTCAGTTCGCTGGTTTACCACAGGTAGAGATTTTCAATTTTAACATAGCTCCAACAAGCTCCACCCATTAGGAATCACTTCCGTTGGTTAGCAGGATTCTGGTACCTGTAGTGTAGTCAGCGTGATTTGCAACTGTTTTTTTAAAAACCCTTCAGTGGGTGGTGGATAATTGTCCCATTGTGGTCCAGCCACTTTTAAACCTCTGCGACGATGTTATGATGCCGGTTCCCCCGGTGTCAGTCCACCTTTCATATTACCTACTGGCGGTCGCCAGTAGGTATATATAGTTAGGATTTTTTCTCTATGGGTTTTTTGAAAATTCTATGTCTAATAACTTTGCCGTTTGTGGACGGAATTGGCTGAAATTTTCAGGAAAATGGCACATTTTGTTTCTGAGCAGCCTTTGAAAATTTGGGGGGGGTTCGTCAAGGGGGGGCCGAGAAAAAAGGGGGGTCCCAAAACGCGTTTTTCCCATGTTAATTTCCATAGGGCGGTTGGCCTCACTTTTAGCCCGAACGGCTGAATGGATTTGCACGAAACTTGGCAAAATTGTAGGGACTGGTAGCCCGATGTGCCTTTTGTAGGTCTCAATATATGTGCTCCAGTGGATTTTGAGAAATTAACGTTTAAAAAAAGATATATATCTGTAAGCGCGGACCAGGCAGCGCTCTGGTTCGCGGACTTTTCGCGCAACGGAGCTTTGTGAAGCGAAGCTGATTGGTTCTCCGGCGTCTGTCAACATTCCAAACAGTCCGTAGCGGCCGCCATCTTGTCTCTCGGTAGGATCGAGAGACAAGAGGAGGCGAAAGCGAAGGGGCAAATGACCATAAGCGGGAATAGTAGATCCTCGCTGACCCCCTAGGTTTGATGTGGAGGTTTTAAAAGGGCCCCGCGGGGCAAAAAAAATAATAATAATAATAATCGAACGGCTGAATGGATTTGCACGAAACTTGGCAAAATTGTAGGGACTGGTAGCCCGATGTGCCTTTGCTAGGTCTCAATATATGTGCTCCAGTGGATTTTGAGAAATTAACGTTAAAAAAAAGATATATATCTGTAACAGCGCTCCGCTTCGCGTACTTTTCGCGTTACGGAGGTTTGCGAAGCTGATTGGTTTTTCGGCGTCTGTAAACATTCCAAACAGTCCGTAGCGGCCGCCATCTTGTCTCTCGGTAGGATCGAGAGACAAGAGGAGGCCAAAGCGAAGGGGCAAATGACCATAAGGGGGCATAGTAGATCGTCCCTGACCCCCTAGGTTTGATGTGGAGGCTTTGAAAGGTTCTCGCAGGGCAAAAAAATATATACCGTTTTTTTAGTTTTTTTGCGTGGAGTGCGCTCGGTTCGCGAACCGGGAAGCGTTCTGGGGAGCGTACTTTCTTGAAAATTAGTGAAAAAAGTTAGAGTACAATAATAATTGTGAGTGATCAGATGTAGGGTAGCTCTGAGAAGAGCTTTTGGGTTTATGGTACATTTAGGTACTTATAAGTAGGTACCAATGCACATTCTTAAATTCAGAGTGAAAACTCTGTTGCCCTCATCTGAGAAGTGAACTCCATCTCCTCTGTAGATATCTTGCATGTAGTAACGCAAGTTATTGTTGTACAGGGAGCCCATTCCATGGTCTCTCATGTAAGCTGAAACAGATTTGTTTACATGCTTCCTCGATTTCTCAATTTGTGGACAAAATTGGTTCGACCACCTCCATTTCTGTCTTTGGCATATATTTGAATATACCAAGGCAGTCTGAGGAAAAAGTGCCATCAATTGCTCAAAGGTGTCCTTTAAAAGCATTTCCAGACCTACCCCAGTCAAAGTGCCCAAATCATTACCTCCACAGTGCACAATTAACAGGTCAGGTTTTGGCAAATGCATAAAGGTTTTCACCAATGGTATCAATTGGTGACATTTTAATCCTCTGTGGCCAAACCACTTAATTTCCACATCTTGTAAATTGAGGTTAGGTAAATTCCTGTTTTCAGCGTACCTTTGAGCCCAATAGATGTAGCTATGTCCAACAATCCAGACAGAAAACATGGCGAGAGAAGGTTCTCCTGCAGTCAGATGAAGTGTGGCAATGAAATGGCAGTTGAAAAAATGAGAGTGTAAAATGAAAAAAACTGAGGAGTTTCTGTGTTAATGAAGCAGTAAGAGTGATTGGTGGATTTTGATTGCTGAAAACAGAAAGTTAGTGTGCATGGATGAGTTCGTTGAAAGATGTATTTTGAGTGGCGAAGAAAAAATCATTAAATGAAAGAATGCTTTGGATATGCAGGTGCACTGAGAGTTCAGAGTTCAATTGCAACATTGTTGTGTGAGAGGTCTTGCAAGAGGTGGTTGCTATGCAGAAAAAGCAGAGAGGGGGCAGAGGGGGGAAGGGTTTTGCTTTGAAAAAAAGTGAGGGAAGAGTTTTGATTGGGTGACATGAGAGATCTGTGTGAGGAATTACAGCATTTCTGTGCTTTTGATAGCTGCAGACTCTGGAGTGCATACCTTTTGCTCTGCTGAAGACAAATTGGTGTGTTTCTGAGACTGTTTTGAAACTCAAAGTATTTGCTAAGGTGAGAAAAAATTTCTTTAATTTAGATAGAAAATAGTGTGCTTTAAGGAGAAAATTATGAAGAAAGTTGTGTTTTTCAAATGTTGCTTTGTCTCAAGTGTTTCACAAATAGATTTTGTTTCTTTGAGAAATTGTAATTGGAGAAAATGTGAAGTATTAGTACTGACAGGGCTTTTATGTGCATAGGAGCTGTGGAGTGTTTTCAAATTATGACTTGTAAATCGTTTTTGAGAAAAAGCAATGGTTTTAATATTGATGAGAAGGACATAATGGTGTCTGCTTCTTTATAAGGTAATTGAGAGTCTCTGATGTTATTTTTCCCATTTCAATGTAAGAAGTTTGTCTGTGGAGCAAATTGCTTGTAAATATGCTCCCACCTGTGCATGGCAAATTTAGATTTTGAATGTTTCCGTTACATAGGCATGTTAAAGGTGACTGAAACATGCTGCAAAGGCAATCAAAAAATGCTTTTATGTGTCTTAAGGACATTTTAAGTCATTTCCCCATGCGCAGTGTTTTCAAATTATGAGTTGAAAATCGTTTTTGAGGTAAAGGAATGTTTTCAAAATTTATGTGCGCCATATGACCCCAAATTTTTTTTTCAGGGGTGCAGCAGGGTGTTCTTGAGATACCCCTGCACCGTCGGAAAAATTCGTAATTTGCGATGAGGTAATTGCTAATCGCAAATTGCACCTTCATTCCTATGGGCCTCCTGCTGCATGGAAATGAATGGGTAATCTTGCTGAAATGCAAAGTCGAATCTGTATTTAAAAGGGTCTGCACCTCTGTACGGGTGTTCGCTATGTGAAGCACGAAAGTTTCACGGGCCGAACTCAAGGCCACCTCTCTCTGAGACAAAAGAGCTCTTATTCTTGCCATGCTGTTGAAATGTGCTCCCAAGGTTGGTATTTGTGGCCAGATTGAAAACTCCCTATGTTCATGTGTGGGAGGAAATAGAACATTTCTGCAGCAAATAACCCGTTCATTTACTGTTACGATAAAATGAATACTTTTAATTAACCCAGAACAATCTTCATTATTGAGCATCAAATAACTACCATTTTCCAAGAACTTGAACGTGGGGATGATAGCAGGAACTGGCGTGCCTTGCAACACGCAAGCCATATTTGGTCGGTGTTTGTTGCATGAACCGTGTAACTGTCTGTGCCTACACATTAGTGAATGATCTGGCGTCTCAGTGCATTCCTCTCCATTCAGATAAAGTTCTTGATCATCTTTGAAAATCTGTATGTGTATGGAAGCGACCAGACTTGATGAAGAAAACCACTACCTAAAGGTTAATAACGACCTATTGGTATATATTTCATACAATTTGAAAACTTATATAAAGCAAAAGGCAGCGTTATTAAACCGTGGATAAGGCACGTTGCCAAAGCAGTCAACCTTTTGGATTTATACTGGAAATGTTAAAGGAAGAATTACGGAGTAGGGCCTGTAAATCTTTAATAGACAACGAGTAAAATTACTCCAACCATCGTATTCCTCTAACTCCGGGATAGTAGGGGTGTTTAATTTTTTAGAAGTAGCCAATCCAAAGCATTTGGTCTGGGAAATTGTTTCATTCACAAACAACATATGTTTTGGGATGAGACATGCACGGTGGAAAGCCTCAGTGCCTTGTACCTGCCAGGTTCGTGAACCCCAAACTGATGTAGATCCTGGATATTTTTACTCTGTATTACGTTAGCATGGTCTCATTACTGGTTTAAACGCCATTTTTCCTTTTTTGTAACTTCTGCACACGACACTTAGTTGTTGCTTTAGCTTTCAGCCTACCTGCGTCAAGATCTATGCCTGCTTCAAGCAGGCGCAGGGTTTTGATGTAGCTTTGTCCTATCTGATTGTAAATGCGGCACACCGTGGGTGGCAGAGCAGCGGTGCACGTTAACTGGTGCATCCCTGGGGATGTGCTAGTTAATATAAATCTGCCCCTTTACATTTAATTATGTGCAGGGGACACAGAGTAGGTGAGGTTTATCCAAGGTTAAGAAGAGATGAGTCCTGTTCAGTGAAAAATTGGAGATAGGCTTCAGTATATTATATACTTAAGTAGTGTGTTAAGTTTTTGATGACTGTTATTAATTTACTGTTGGGTAATAGTGGTTAATAACATTTTTTATTATATTTTACCACAGATTCAACTGCAGATTATTTCAAGATTTTAGGATGCCTAGCAAAGAAAGAGTAAGAAAGGCTGGAAAACGTCAAAGACAGCAGGAGCATGGAATATTGCAGCAGTCCTCTAACAAAAAGATTTGTCAAGTCACCAAGAAAGCACCGGGTAAGAGTCGAAAAACAGTCATAAGAAATATGTGTAGTAAAAAAAATATTACTACAGAAAATGTTTCACTCCAGAAAAGGAGAATGAATTCAAATGGTAAGGAAAGGCCAATGAGAAATGTTACTGCTAGAGTAAGAGATAACTCTATGCATGAAAGTAGAAGGAAACAACAGTTTAGGGATATTCGTAAACGAATGTTCCGCAACAGGATAATTGGGAATTTGTTAAAAAATATTAAGAAAGGTCAGCAGAAAGTGGTTTTTTATAAGAGAAAAAAAATAGTTGAGAAAGTTATTGATCAGGCATTTGAAATTAAACGTAAGTTATTTATTTTGACAATCAATAGAATTAGGAAGCTAAACAAGGTAATTTATGATTTCAAAAGAAATAGTAGATGGAAGAGAATAGTTAATCGTAGTAATTTTTGTGAAGTTTTTTCTGGAGAATGGATGCATAGTTCAAGCTCTGAGGCATTTTTTAATGAGGAGAGTTATTTCCAGGATAATGATTTGGTGCATGCAGTTGACACCAGTGGTCGAGCTTATGAAGTGAAAGATGGTTGTCCAGTTGAAAAAGAAAAACTTGTGAGAACAGAGATAGAAGAGGTGTTAGGTAATGAGGTTTTAGGGAGACGTCCTAAGGGTCCTGTGTACACCTGGAAGTGTAGTAGTATTTGCAGTGTACGACAGGATTCCATCAATTTGCTTTGTGATTTTATACGGTCATTTAGTAAGAAAAGTTTGAAGCAGAAAATGAAGTTGTTGCAAGAATTAGATCCTTGCAGAGTGAGAGAAGTGATAGGTTTGCATGGTCATTCACTGGCTTGTCTTTCCAGGAGAGTATGCCAGAGTGTTTTTCATCATTTCAGGATGCTAGCAGTGCATCATAATAAAGTGAGGAAATTAGTTAGAATGTTGTATTATGCTAAGAGTCCAGCAATTATGCTTAAACAATTATGCGCTGCTCTTTTGCATGGTTCTGAAATAGATGTGAAGAATATATGTGAAGAAATTGAGTTTTGTTACTTTGGAAGTAAAGAGGAGAATGTTGAAATTGACCAAGAAGAAGAGAGTAATGTGGAAGATAGTGTACAGGTTTCCAGTACAGATAATTTCCAGAGGGAAATTGCGACGTTTGAGGTGAAATCAAGTGAGAGGCCAAATTTCACTTGTGTGTGTTGTCGACGCACTTATTATAAGAATCAGACTAAGTTAGTGGATTTATATGGAAAAAGTGAAAGGGAAAATAATAGTGAATGGAAGGATTTTACAACATACTTGATGGTAGAAAATTGTTTTGATTTGGGATTGGATCAACGTGTGTGTACTTATTGTTGTAACAAATTAAATCAAAACCAGATGCCTGCTAGAGCAGTTCATAATAATCTGGAATTGGTTGAAATTCCTTCTGAATTGAAGGATTTAAATACTTATGAATCTATTTTGATTCAAAGTATCCATCCCTTTCAGGCTATTGTAAGAATGGAGCCAAAGACAGGGAAATTGCCTCCATCAGATTTACAGAGAGGATTAAAGGAATGAGTTGTTTATTTGCCTCTAGATTTGAAGAAAAACATTAACACAATTGGAGTAGAAAAAGTGGAAGAGGAACCTCTGGTTATCTTAGTTAATGGGGTTCCGACAAAGAATAAGAAAATATGGCAAGATTTAGTAGATGTTAGGAAAGTCAAAAGGGCAACATTGTATTTGAAAAAATATAATAAATACTATAAAAATGTATATGTTGCAGAAGAGGAAGTAAGTGAGGAAGAGGATAGCGATTTGTGTGCTGGTCAAATTGAGAAAGTAGAACCCTCTACTAGTGAAGAAATATATGAACATTATAGTGTTCATCCTTTGCATTCCAAGGAAGTCATGGGGAATGCTATTGAGTTGTTTCAAATGAAACAAGCGAAAGGGAGTCCCATTAGTGTTTGGGAGGAAAGTTTGGAAGCTCGGTGTTTCCCACAGCTTTTTCCAACAGGTCAGGGAGGAAGATATGATGAGCGACCTCATCAAATTCCTGCTTCTGAATACCGGACTTTGCGATTGTATGCAGGAGATCCTAGGTTTCAACAATGCATTCCTTATTTGTTTCATCTCCTGTTTGAAAGCGATCTGTCTGGACTGTCATATGCAGTGAACCACATCTTGAAAAGTGGTATACACATGCAAAACATCTCGGCAAGTGACTTTATGGATAAAGTCAATGTCCAAGACAGTATTTTGGATTCTCACCTGATTAATCTCATGGCGTGTCAGCGTGGTACTAATGAGTACTGGTACCGTCGTCATGGTGATTTAAAATGTATGCTGAGGAACTTAGGAACTCCCACATGGTTCCTCACTTTGAGCTGTGCTGAGTATGGCTGGGAAGACTTACTTGAATTTCTACGAGAGGCAAATGCTAACGTAGAAAAAATCGAATTCAAGACACCCGGAGAACTGTGCTCTTTGGATCCAGTCAATGTATGTAGGTACTTCAATCATAGATTTGAAGGTATGATGTCTTTCATCATGAATAAGAAGAATCCACCTCTTGGAGAGGTGTTGGATTTCTTCTGGAGGAAGGAGTACCAAGCAAGAGGTGCTCCTCATATACATATGTTGCTGTGGATCAAGGATGCACCTAAATTTGGAACGGATGCAGACGACTCAGTGATGAGTTTCATAGAACAGTATTCTACGTGTGCTGTTCCAAACGCAAAGGAGAAAAAAAGCCTAAGAGAAAAAGTTCTACGTTTCCAAAGCCATCGATGTGGAAAGTACTGTCGTCGTAAATTCCGGAACAAAGACAAGTTCTACACCAAATGTCGTTTCGGCTTTCCACGATCGGTGATTTCTAAAGGAAGAGTGAACAGTTTGATGTCTTCGCTGCGACATAATGTGATGAAGAAATCACCTAAAAACACATACAATTTGAAGAGGAACGAAGAGTCTAAGTACATCAACGACTACAACCCGGTGATTTTGTCCATGTGGAATGCTAACATGGATATACAGTTTGTGGCTGATAACTGTATGGCTGTGGCTAGGTATGTGACATCTTACATCACCAAAAAAGAGAAGACAGAATTGAAGGATATGTGGGAGGACATTTCCCATGAAAAGAGCCTCAGCAAGAAGTTGTACAGTTTCAGTCTGAAGATGTTGTCGCATCGAGAAATCGGAGCTTACGAATGTTCTGACCGGTTGTCTTCAGCAAGTCTCTATGCCAAGTCCAGGAGTATCGTTTGGGCGAGTGTTGGTCTTGCTGCAACGCGTAATCGAGTTCTGAAACCTGTGCGGGAAATTGAGTATTTGGCGGAAAAGGAGCCAAACAGTACCGACATTTTGAAGAGCAACATGTTGGATACATATTATCCAAATCGAAGCAGTCACCTCGAGAATGTTTGTCTGTATGAGGTTCTGCAAAATTACATATTCAAGAGGAACATCAAAGAAGATACTGAGAAAGGAGTGTATGCTGTAATAGGAAGTGAGGGATGTCTGGTCAAGCAAAGAAAATGCCACTTGATAAACCATCGAAAATTGAGTGGCGAATCTCCTGAAAAAAAGGAGTTTTTCTATTTAGCACTTTTGCAACTTTTTAAGCCTTGGCGTGCAGAAGAGGAACTGCTTGGAGATTTCCTCTGTTACGAAGACTCTTTCAATGCTGCCAAGGAGACCATAGAATGTCCTGCTTTTTCCAAATATGTAGAAATGTTGAATGTGGAAATTGAGCAGGAAGCAACGATTGCAGCCGAGATTGCCAGAGACAGTTCTCAGGACAGTCAGAGTTCTGCTTCATTGAGTCAGGATCCACTAGGAGGACCTCTTATCGAAAATGAAGCTGCCACTGCTATGAATGAAGTGGAAAGAGCCATGGCACATGCTCAGGAGGATGCGGTTAACTTAGAAGAGTTGGAAAGACAACTCAACGTTGAGCAGAGGAAAATATATGACGAACTTACCATGCAAATTGATCATGGATTAAGTCATGACAAGAAAGAGTGCTCATGTACGTCGTTGAAGCCTGTCCGACTGTACGTGAGTGGAGAAGCGGGAACTGGAAAAAGTTTCCTTATTAAAGCAATTTCATGTTATTTGCAGGAAAGGACAGAGTCATCGCTGTCTTGTGTTGTCACCGCTCCAACTGGACTGGCAGCACATAACATTAAAGGGATTACTTTACATCGTTTACTGATGCTGCCAGTGGAGCATGACAACAAATTAGAATATCACAAGCTATCTGGAGATGCTTGTTTTGAAGTTTCAAGAGTCTTGAGGAAAATGAAACTTCTTATCATTGACGAAGTAAGCATGGTTTCCAATGTCATGCTTGCCTTTGTGCATTTGAGAATGCAAGAAGTTCTCAAAACAGAGTATGATGTGTTATTTGGTGGCAAACACATCATTGTTTTTGGAGATCTTCTGCAGCTGACACCAGTGAAAGGGCAACCTGTGTTCAAAATGCTCACGCATGAAGATACCAGGAAGTGCTTAGGGAGTATTGGCAACGTCAATATATGGTTAAACTTCAATTATGCTGAACTGCATGAAAATATGCGTCAGGCAAAGGATGAAGTTTACAAGACTATTCTACAAGATGTTAGAATTGGAAAAGTGACCGAGCATGGGAAAGAAGCTTTACATGCACGATTACTGACAAATTTATATCCAGACGAAGATGTTGTGCCTGAGAATATTTTTCAGAAAGTTACTGAGAAAAAATCTGGAATATGTTTGATGCCAACTCTTGCAGAATGTGCCAAATTCAACAACAAAATGTTGCATTTAGAAAAGCAAGAGATTGTGAAATTGGAAGCTATTGACAGAGTAGAGCATATGGGATCAACAATTATTTTGTCTGAGAATCTGAAAACAAAATTGGATTCATTAGAGAAGAGTATATCTAAAACTGCGGGTTTTGAAAAGACTCTGAATGTGTGCTTGAACTGCCGTATAATTTTAAGAAGGAATTTACATGTTGAAAGAGGTCTGGTAAATGGATCAATGGGTAATGTTGTTGATTTTGTGAAATACAGAAATAGAGATGGAATTGAATTTTTAAAAATTAAATTTGATGGCATTGAGGAAGTACAGCTAATTGCTCGTTGTTCTGCTAGATTTTTGCTTGTAAAAGACTTATATGTTCGTCGTAAGCAGTTTCCTGTTTGCTTGGCATATGCGGTGACAATCCATAAATCGCAAGGTTTAAGTGTAGACTGTGCATTGGTGAATATTGGCAGTTCTGTGTTCAAGGAGGGTATGGCATATGTGGCATTGTCACGAGTTAGGACTTTATCGGGATTGTACTTGATTGAGTGTGATGTCACAAACATTTGTGCGGATCTAGATTGTGTTAAGGAATACAATAGGTTGAGAAGAGAGTATGCGCCACATTTGCCTCAGTATCCTTTGTTTGAGAAACGTGTGGTAGGCCGGAAACGAAGAAATGTGACCAATACTGGGGAGGTTGTAGCAAAAAGACGAAAAGTTGATGAACCTGAAATTATAAGCAGAAACAAAAAGGATTCTGTTGAAGATGTTGTTGGTTTTCAATTTGAAAATAGTTCTGGTGTCAACTGCTATGCTAATGTAGTGGTTAATGTTGTCTTTTCTCTAGAAACTTTAAAAGAACAGATTGTGGTCAATTCGGATCAAAGATTTTGCAGTTTGTTAAATTCTGTGTTAGAGAAATGTAGCACTGATAGAACAAACATAGAAAGTGTGTCTGAAATTCGAAATCTGTTAGACAGATGTTCAGGCCAAACACAATTCTCTCAAAATAGTCAGCAAGATTGTCAGGAGTTTTTAATGTATATGCTTGATGTATTGCATGATGAAGGTGTAGATGTAGATCACCTGTTTGGGCTTTCTTATCAATGGCAGCATGACTGCGAGAACTGTAGGGTATCAGCTACTACTAGTGTAGACTCAGAAAGATTTATATATTTAACTTTGCCAGACAGTAAATCAGTCTCTTTTAATAAGCTAGTAAAAGCAGCTGATCACAACATGGAGTGTAGCCAATGTAAATCTGAAATGATGTCCACTTTATTTATACGAACATATGGCCAGTATGTCATTTTAATGTTCCAACGATGTAGGCCTGATGGAACAAAATTGACAACTTTAATTAAAAATTTTGTGGCTTCACAGTTGTCAATATCAGGAAGGACTTTTGTAACTGTAGCAATTATATATCATGATGGTCCTTCAATAACATCAGGACATTATACAGCTTATTTAAAGTGTAGAAATGGCTGGTCATTCTGCAATGATTCTGTTTTAATTTTCAAAAAAAAATTGCCATATGACCTTAAAAACTCTTACCTGGTGTTTTTAAAACCAAAATTTTAGGGAAAGAATCTCGGGATGTGCTCTGAGGAATTTCAAGAAGTTCTCATGGCTCCTACACTATTTGGCCTTGAGGATAAGTGTAGTACAGAGACATAACTTTTTACCATAACACTGGACGTTATTGAGAAATACGTGCACTTTGAATGAGTTCAGAAAAACTATTTCTTTTTATAAGCTAATTGAAGCAGCGAATCAAAACATGGAGTAGAGGGAATGTAAGTCTGCAATGCTGTCTACTGTTTTACATTGCTTTGTGATTAAAAGTGATGTAGAGAATTAAATAATTGTACTAGTCATAAAGGTAGTGTAAGTCTGCTTCATAGTAAGCAGTATCAGTGTGATAGGAAATGTAGAACATGATTGAGCAAGAAGGGGAAGATATTACTAGTCCAGGATTGTGTAAATGATCTTCAACATTTTAATTCTGAAAGTTGCGGAAATGCGAAAAGACGGGATTGGCTTACAAGAAATCCAAGAGTTATACATGGCTCTGACACGATTTGGCCTTGTGGAATCGTGTGGTAGAGAGCGAGAAGTCATTTATTGTATGTAACATGTTTTTGAAAACGATGGAGGTTTTCTTTCAGAAAGTGGCGGGTTGAAAGTAATAACAGCACAACAGAGTGTAAGCTGTTCATAGGACATCCTTGGCCGTCATGGAAAGTAAGTTAACTTTAAGGAGTTCTGAATTCTGATTTGTAATGTATGGGTTTTTTAAACACAATCATTTTGATTGTGTTTTTTTTTCCCCGCTGTTATATGATGAATACCTTCAAGTCACTGTTTTAGTGAAATTTGATACATTCTGAGAACAGCAAAAATAAACCATTTAACATGTATAATTAATTCTGTTCTGTTTGCATTTATGATGTACATGTAGAACTGTGTAGGAGGCATGGAGAAGGTGAGGCTTCTGTCAGTGTCAAAGTTGTTGCATACAGTGCTCATATTCTACGTAGTCTTTTATATTTCATTACTTTCACTGTTTCTGACAGATCTAAAAAATTTTTTTTTAAAAGAACAGTAAGTATAAGGGAAGGAAACAGACAGTTATGTTAAAAGAAACACAGCTATAGGGAATAAACTAGGGATACTGTTACCCGCAATCCTCTGCTGATGATGTCACTGAGCATGTCATGAATGATGTAATATGTGACATCATCAGCAGTGGATTACGGGTAATAGTATCTCTAGTTTACTCCCCTATAGCTGTCTTTCTTTTAACATAACTGTCTGTTTCCTTCCCTTATACTTACTGTTCTTTTTAAAAAAAAAATTTTTTGGGTTCGCTTCCGGTTCGCGTACCGGGGAGCGAACTGGGAAGCGAACTAAGAGAAATAGAGGTTGGCACAGTTGCAAATATTGTACCAATTTTTTTATAACGGGGAGGTAGTTCTGAAAAGAACTTTTTTTTAAATTGTTTTTGTTGTTTTATATTTTTTTTATTATTTTTCTGAACATTTTTTTACTTTTTTTGAATTTTTCTGAACAGTTTTATATTTTTTTTGTTTTTTTTTCGGAGGGGGCAACGAAAACGATTCATTGTAAAGGGCTCAACAGGAGGAAGAAAACAAAAAAAAGAATTTATTGTTTGGGGAGTTTCGGACAAACATGAGCATGATTGTTAATAGCTCTGTTGATCAGAGTGATGCTACTTTCTGCGTAGCAAATGATTCCACTGCAATGTACGCAGACTTGTTTTACTTCACGAAATCTCGTTTGTATATTTGGCACCATCTCCCTGCCCTCTGGTCCCGTTACTTCCGGTACAACAGATCTTCTGGCCATAATAGGGAGATTATCTAGGTCGTCCTGTTCCTCTTCTTCCTCTTCTTGCTGAATTATAACTTTAGCAGGTGGTCCACTCTTCCTTGGATGTGGTGGAGGTGGTGGGGAAGCACCAGCTGAAGCTAGTAAAGAAGCCATTGCTCACTGGTAACAAAGGGTCTTTCTCTCACAATGATGAAAGTCAGAGTGAGGAAAGAAGGAGGGATTTTCACCATTTGGGAAAAAAAATAGTTCTCAACCAATGAAAAGTGTTCATTTTAGATCATATGACCTAGTCTTACATCATTAGGAAACCGAAAGTGAAATGAACCAATGAAAAGTGTTATTACCAAGTCACATGACCTGCTGTGTTTACGTTACGCGCTTTGCAGGGCCTCCCGGTTTGCTTCCAGAAACCTGTGCTTTGCGACTCGGTAAGCGTACGAGTTCGCTAACGTAGCACGTCATATGACGTATCACGCGACAACGCGAAACGTCATGCGGACGGGAGGCGTCACGATGTTGTTTTCTAACGCGGCAGTTGCGGTAAAGAAACGTTTACCGGCTCGCGGTCTATTTCGCGGCATCAAGGTCAGCTAACGGGAAGCTTCCCGATTCGCGAAGCGGGAACGAAGAAAAAAAAATATTTAAAAAAAAAAATTATTCATAAACATATAAAATATATTTTTGGATTTAAAGAAGAATACATTTTACAGCTACAGATATTAGCTGTTAAAAAACCAATGAAATTCACAGAAAAAACCATAGGTTATAGACCATATATAGTTAGGAATTAGCATTTACAAAACCTTGAAAATTCACTGAAAAAACCATAGGTTATAGACCATATATAGTTAGGAATTAGCATTTAAAAAACCTTATTTTACTCACACAAAACCATTGAAATTCCATATATAGTTAGTTGCACTAACTATATATCGCGCACCCGCAATCCACTGCTGATCATGTCACATATTACATCATTCATGACATGGTCAGTGACATCACTGATGACATCACTGATGACATCTCAAATGACATCACTGATGACATCACTGATGACATCTCATTTGACATCATTCTTGTGCTAATACGATAAACCTCTTCAGACTCTAATATAACCTTAGATACACTCAGTGTATACAGACACTCACACACTGCCACTCATCCATGGAGTTACTCACACACCCAGTCAGTCATGCAAAGAAACAATCTCACCTCCATTTCTTCAACTATACAGTTAAACACACCTTACTTATTAAAACATATACTAACACATATTTACTCTCTTATACAATCCCTGATACAAGTTCACAATGATCGATACAACCACTCACTCATTCAGTGGCTCTCATGCACAGTTATTTATATATGCCAACTCTCACATGTACTGTGTTTTACATATGTACTTACTATGACATGTAGCATTGAGATATCCATTCACTCATCAATACACTCATGCACACAGTCAACTGCCCATGTAGCTGTTTCCACATGCACTCTTGAACTCATACACCTAGTGAATAAACTGCTCACACATCTATGCATAGAGTCTCACACCTCCCAGCCACCCCCACACAAACTCAATCTCCCATACAAATACTTGGGCAACCAATCAATAACACATATAGCCTCTCGTATAGCTAATGATCAACACATGCAGCAGTTTACATCACAACAGACATACTGATGCACACATTCAGACTGTTTAGTCACTAACCCATGCATTTAGTACGACACATTTATTCACTCACTCACAGTCAGTCACGCACCTACTAAATCCTTCATCCAGACACTTATACATCCACTCATTCTTCAATATATCAAACATATTTAAACTTTACAGAAACACACAGTCACTGGATGATGTCATCAGTGATGTCATCAGTGATGTCATTTGAGATGTCATCAGTGATGTCATCAGTGATGTCATTTGAGATGTCATCAGTGATGTCATCAGTGATGTCATTTGAGATGTCATCAGTGATGTCATCAGTGATGTCACTGACCATGTCATGAATGATGTAATATGTGACATGATCAGCAGTGGATTGCGGGTGCGCGATATATAGTTAGTGCAACTAACTATATATGGAATTTCAATGGTTTTGTGTGAGTAAAATAAGGTTTTTTAAATGCTAATTCCTAACTATATATGGTCTATAACCTATGGTTTTTTCAGTGAATTTTCAAGGTTTTGTAAATGCTAATTCCTAACTATATATGGTCTATAACCTATGGTTTTTTCTGTGAATATATATATATATATAACACACTCAAAGTTGCCCACAACGGAAGAAGCCACTCACAGATAAAATTTGCTGACTTTCTTTTAATGAGAACTGCTGCAGGGATGAAAAGCAGGACGTCTTCAATCAAAGTAAAGGTATATATATTTTTTTTTCTTTTTTTTTTAGTTTTTTCCCATCCTTTTCTCTTATGTGAATATATCATTTTTTTTCCCTTTCCCCTATTCCCTTTTCTTCACCCGTCTTGAGGCGAATCTATAAACTCCCATTGATCTTGCTTCAGATAGGGCATACTCAACACCAGATATATATATATAGCTCTAAATACCTACCCCCTTGCCTGAAGCAAAAACGCATCTACATCATCAGGGGAACTAAAAGTGTGCATCTTATTGTTCCACATTACCTTAAGTAATGCAGGGAACTTCATTTGAACTTGTGCCCCCAGGCTTTTGAGCTCTGGCATTCTGGACCCTAGCTCCCACTGCCTTTGCGCCGTTCTGCCTCCTATATCTGAGTGAATTTGGTAGGCCCCGAACTCAGGATGCGATGTTGGCCCATGCAGCGACCTCCCCAAGATCAACTCCTTTACTGCGTAGGTCTGGAAATTAACTAGGATTTTCCTGGGAGCTTTCCTGTCTGGTTGTGTCTTGAAAAGATCTCTATGAACTCTTTGAATCTCTGATTCAAGATTGATATCCTCTCGGTCTTTCAGGACTCCCTCTCTTAAGAGTTTACATATAAAAACCTTGATATCACCCTTCTCGACCCCCTCAGGGATTTTAAGGAACCTCAGGTTATTTCTCCGGCCCTGCATCTCTAACCTCTCCATGTCCATCTGTAGTGCTTTATTCTGTGTTTTTAAGGCCTTGATTTCTTCCCTGTTCCCCTGAACAGATTCTGATAAGGTCTTAACCTCAAGTTCGAGGGATCCAGTGCGTAGGCAGATTTTGTCCAGCTTTGACTCTAATGCTTCGCATTTATCGTGAATCCCCTTCTGATTCGCCTCCCATATAGCGAATGAGAGCAAATCTCCCCTTAGAGTCTGGAGGAAGAATCCAAGCTGTACTTCTTAACCACCTATTTTTTCCCCCCCAAAGCCACTACTACAGAGCCAGCATGCATTGACTCCGGACCCAATGACTCAAGATCAGAAGGACTGCTTTCGATAGATCCTGCTTCTTGTGTTCCTGGCAGGACAGATACAGGAACAATAGAAGTAATCTTGGTAGCGGCGGTAATAACAGAGGTATTGATCGTACCATGGGTGGTGTCAGGGGTAGAGGCATTTAAGATGTTAATATTGGCGAGCGACTCAAAATGGAGGCTGGGTGAAGGGGTGATATCTGGAGAAAGGACATCTAGTTGACCCTTACATTTCCTGCATTTCCCGTGTCACTCTCAGATTCTTGAATAGACATAAGGGGGGGTGAAATGATTTTCAAGGAGGACTCAGGGAGGACTTCTTCGCGGGGCAGGGATTGGTTCCTTAGATCTAATGGCTTGCTCCATGATCTTAAAGTATGTTTTTAGTGATGGGGTCGATTTTATAGGAGGGCCGATGACCTTAGGTGCTTTAGTTTTTCTAATGTCCCCCGATTTAGCGCCTTTTCTTTTACGGGGGTTGCAGGCACTACTCCTTTGGAGCCATCAGAGAAATCTAGGGCGCCCTTACTCATGAATTCGAACCAAGACTGGGACCGTAGCTGGTACCTATTCTTCACTGAAAGAGTCTCACGAAGGGTTGCTTCCCCATGAGAAACAGGGACCAAGGCCCCCACCACCTTTCTCTTGCGGGCTTTCTCTAAAGGGCACAGTACTCTGGGAATATCACCTCTCTCCTCCGCACTCTGAGCAGACACTTCCCCCCCCTCCACCTCCACCTCCCAAGGGCGTATTCTGATGGTACACTTGATTTAACAGTGGGATCGAGTCTGAAAGAGAGTCAAAGGGGGCAAGAGCCATACACATCTGCACAGAACCACCAAATGACCCTCCTGGTGACCCTCTTACCAAATGTACGCCGAGGGTAAAGGTGGAGGCTCGCTGGAAGGAGGCGTCGGGAGTTAAACGCCGTGAGGTGTCTCTGTAGGAAGACCCTCAAAAACAAACCCGTGCAACCGCTGCATGTGCCTGGGTCCTAAGCCTTGCTTGGCGGCCAAGCCTGCAGTAGATCGTCGACTGCGCTGCAGGCTCCGCCTCTACCTCCCAAACCATCCGGGCGTCGAGGTCCGGGAGTCGAGGTCCTAGCGCCGCCGCCGTCCACCGTCCATAATCCGCCGCAGACAGCCGTATTCCTCTGTGCCTCAAGACTCCTCCAATCAAGCAGGGAAAGCTCAAAAAACGGAAAAGCAATGCATCAAAAATAATGCCTGCACGCAGGCCACAACAGATACCACATCCTTACTGGTGACCTTCATTGCGGTGAGCCTGTCTCCATAGCAAGTGCTATGCTGTTCCTGGAGCTTCCCCAACCGGCGTTAGCCCGCCGCCATGTTCCTCCACAACAGGCAGCCTTGATCTCCCGAAGTCTGATGCCACAGCTAGAAAGGGAGCTGGTGTCCATACAAGCTGATTTCCAGGCCAAGATGGATAAAACTATTAAGGATAGATGGGAGGCCGGTAAATTACAGCACTTCGCATATGGAGAAAAATGCGGCTACTTGTTGGCCTGGAAATCTAGAGCAGAGAGGGTAAGGAACAATATTAAGAGCTTGGTCCAAAGAGGGTCAGGGGCCCTGTTGCAGAAGGATGAAGAGATTAGGTAGAAAGCCAGATCCTTCATGCTTGAGTTATACCAGGAGGACACTGATTATATATTAGATGCGGTTAAGGCATGGCGAGAGACCTACCCCAACTGTCCGAAGCTGACAGGCTGTATCTTTCTACCAGTATCTCGGAGGGTGAGATAAAGAGCAACTCAAAAAAATGAGTAGGGGTAAAACTGCTGGCCCAGATGGGCTCCCCGTCGAGATATACCTGGGTCTATCAGATAGGGTAGTGCCGGCCTTAAAAACCCTTTTTAATAAAATATATTTAGACAGGGAAGATATTCTTCCATCATAGTCCGAGGCGACGGTGTCCCTGATCCTCAAGCAAGATAAAGATCCTCAAAAAATAGAGGCCTACAGGCCCATCTCATTATTAAATTCGGATCTCAAGATCTTCTCTGGGATTCTGGCCACCAGGATGGCTAAAATTATTAAAACCATTATACATCCCGACCAGAGAGGGTTTATACCCGGAAGACAGCTTAACGAGCTTACTTTCCTAGCCTTGGGGGCGATTGATGTTGCAACTGAAAAGAAGTTCCCACTTACTATTGTTGCAATCGATGCCGCTAAGGCATTTGACCAAGTCAGCTGGAACTGTTTTTGGGAGGCTTTGCGGAGTTTTGGCTTTCCTATTAATTTTATTGAGGCTGTCAAATCTCTGTATCTACATCCACGGGCGAAAGTGCTAGTTAATGGGTCCCTAACCGAACTGTTTAGTATCTCAAGTGGCACCAGACAGGGGTGTCCCCAGTCACCCTTATTGTTTAATATATACATTGAGCCTTTCGTTTGCTCTCTTAGAAAGGAGCCCCTCATTAGGCCATTTAAGATTGCCAACCTAGAATTGAAGTTTGCCCTATATGAGGACGACCTTCTTATGTACACGTCGGACCATGTAAAAGCTATACCAAGGCTGTTTGAATTAGCTGGGGAATTTGGCAAGATCTCTGGTTATAAAATGAATAAAGAGAAAACTGAAATAATGAGTTGGAATTGCACTAATGTAATAGGGGCGAAGGGCCGAATGAGGTATTTGGGGATCTACCTAGCACAGAAGCTGTTAGATACACCTAAAGTCAGCTGGGGGAAGGTTTCCAAGGAGGTAGGCGGTTTGTTGTCACGCTGGGCGGACCTACCACGGAACATATATAGGAGGGTCAACCTCGTAAAAATGAACATTTTGCCTAAGTTAACATTTCTGTTTAATTCAATTCCACTTTCTTTTAATAACAGAGATCTAGCTACCCTTCAAGGTAAAATTGGCTCATTTATATGGGCCTCGAAAACCCCGAGAATAGCATGGAAAAAGCTCAGGAGAGGGTTAAAGATAGGAGGATTGGCCTTACCTGACCTACTTTCTTATTGTCATGCCTTTCATTTTAAAAAATGTTGAATGTTAGCTAATAAGGTAGATTCATCCTCTATGGGCCTTTTATTTCAGGCAATGCTACAGGATGGTCCGCAGGGACAGGAGTTTTTCCTTTATAAATTTGGCAACACTAGGTTCTACAAAAAGGTCAGTCTTAAGATCTTATTGGCCGCACTAAAAAACTGGGGGTACATTAGGAAAAGTCTCGGAATACCGTATTATACGGCACAGGCTCCAATATGGGATTCCCCAGGCACCCCCGAATGCCTCCAGGACCAACTATCACAACCACTTAGACTAGCAGGTATTATGGTGTGGGGAGATCTTCAGAAAGATTCACAACTTATTAGCTGGGACCTAATCTCGAACTGTCCACATGGTGTATAACACAGTCACGGAGCAACGTGGATCCGAGTACAAGTATTGACTCCATTTCTAGACTAGGAATATGGAAAGGCGAGGTTTCATTCTGGTATAGGGCCCTTATGGATACGGGGGATTGTCTAGACATGGAGTTGGTGAAACGCTGGGGTAGTGATCTCTCTGAAAACGGGGATGGCTTTTGGAAACTCTGGTGTGACTCTTTTACTATGTTACAAGCGGTAGTTAAACTAGCTAATCTTAGGAGAAATCATCTATATGCGGCCTATAGAGTATACTGGCCTCCTGGTAAATTATCTAAGGTATCTACGACGATCTACCACTGCCCCAGATGTAAGTACCCAGTTGCTGATGATCGGCATATATTTATGGACTGCCCGAAGATCGGCTCCTTTTGGACAGAGGTATGTGGTTTCCTGGAGGAGGTACTGTTAGTACACGTGGAAGTAAGTGTAAGGCTGATTTTTTGGGGACTTTTGCCTGACTACTGCATGAATGCTCAAGCTTCAAAGTTTGTACTCTATGTAGTAATTATTGCCAGAAGGGAAATTTGTAAAGCCTGGAAATCTGAGGCTCCTCCCTCCCTTGCGGATTACCTGAAGATCATCATTTTGATCAGTCAATCCGATATTGCCTGTGATAGTTCTAGTGCCAATAAGATCTGGTGGGCCCTAGAGGTCTGGAGAGGAAAATAAAAATCAGTCCTATAATTATGCCAGGGGCTTGTTGGTCCGGTCCTCCTTAGTAACCTACGGTCCCCCAGGTGCCGTGAATAGGAGTGGGACCAGGATATAGCCGTACCTCTGGGTGAATCCTGCATATATTTCAGGCCCCCTCCAAGGTTGGTTTCCAAATGGGCCTGTTTAAAAAGCATGGAGTAATCCCAACTAGAGCTTTCATGATGGCATGTATGAGGACAAAAAAAAAAACAAGTGGTAAAGTGCTTTCCCTTCAATACATGGTAAAATTGGTACATTTAATTTACTTACACGTCTCTAGTATATGGACCTACATGAACTCAGGGCCTATAAATTAAATGTTACTAGTGGGCTGTAGGACTCATTGTGCCACCCAATAAAGTAGCCTTTTAAAACGGCCAGCCACTGAAGCATGTAGTACAGTTTTAAACTGCCATTTTGACCTGGCAAAATAAACTTTTTGCCTGGTCTAAACGTTACTTTTTATTTAGGTCACCCCTAAGGTAGGCCCTAATTGGATAACTGACACAATGTCGATTGGAAAAAATATCGACCTACAAAAAAATCGATGTTGGAATATCGGAGACAAGAATATCGACAGCCTATCTACAACATGGTAAGTACAAAAATATCAAAACCAAAATATAGATGTTAAAAATATCGTAATTAAAAATATCGTTTTTTTTTTTGTAAATAAAAAAAAGTGTAAAATAAAGTAAATAATAGTTATAAACCAAAAAACATAGGTAAAAATATTTAATAATGTTTACAATTAACAAACAATACATATACAATAATATAACATTAATTAAACATATACGTACAAATTATAATATATACTTACTTAATAATAAGTTTTAATAATTATATTAATAACTTATAAATTATTAAAAAGTATTATAAATTACAAATACATTTACACACGTAAAACAATAACATAAATAAAAAGTAAATAATTATATTTAATACATTAAAAAAATTAAATATACTTTCAATATTTTTAAAATTAATAATATACTACATTATCAAAAATGATAATAAAAATATTAAATAGCTAAATAAATAAAGCTACTATTCAAAGTCCAAAAAAAAACTACAGTAATGATAACATTGGATAGCTAACACTTAAAATTACTATTCCAACTTCAGAAAATGCAATAGTAGGGAAAGCGTTGGATAGCGTAGGGATCAAAATTACTATTCCAACTCCAGAGGGGGCAACAGTACAGAAAGCGTTGGATAGCGTAGGGGGTTAAAATTACTATTCCAACTCTAGAGGGTGCAACAGTAGGGAAAGCGTTGGATAGTGTAAGGGTAAAAATTAATATTCCAACTCCAGAGGGTGCTACAGTAGGGAAAGCGTTGGATAGCGTAGGGGTAAAAATTAATATTCCAACTCCAGAGAGGCCAACAGTAGGGAAAGCGTTGGATAACTCCAGGGGGTGCAACAGTAGGGAAAATGTTGGATAGCGTTGGGGTAAAAATTACTATTCCAGCTCCAGAGGGTGCTACAGTAGGGAAAGCGTTGGATAGAGTAGGGGTTAAAATTACTATTCCAACTCCAGAGAGGGCAACAGTAGGGAAAGCGTTGGATAGCGTAGGGGTAAAAATTACTATTCCAACTCCAGAGGGGGCAAGAGTAGGGAAAGCGTTGGATAGCGTAGGGGTAAAAATTACTATTCCAACTCCAGAGGGGACAACAGTAGGGAACACATTGTATAGCGTAGGGGTAAAAAATACTATTTCAACTCCAGAGGGTGCTACAGTAGGGAAAGCGTTGAATAGCGTAGGGGTAAAAATTACTATTCGAACTCCAGAGGGTGCAACATTAGGGAAAGCATTGGATAGCGTAAAGGTAAAAATGAATACTCCAAATCCAGATTGTGCAACAGTAGGGAAAGCGTTTGATAGCGTAGGGGTAAAAATTAATATTCCAACTCCAGAGGGTGCAACAGTAGTGAAAGCGTTGGATAGCGTAGGGGTAAAAGTTAATATTCCAACTCCAGATAGGGCAACAGTAGGGAAAGCATTGGATAGCGTAGGGGTAAAAATTACTATTCCAACTCCAGAGGGTGCAACAGTAGGGGAAATGTTGGATAGCGTGGGGGTAAAAATTACTATTCAAACTCCAGAGGGTGCTACAGTAGGTAAAAGGTTGGATAGCGTGGGGGTAAAAATGACTATTCCAGCTCCAGAGGGTTCTACAGTAGGGAAAACGTTGGATAGCGTAGAATTTAAATATAACATACCTATAAATAATTTTTGTATTTAAAATAATAAATAATTACATTTTCTAATAACTCTACGTCATTTACAAATACCCATTAATAATTATTAAAAGCATAATTACAATTGAATAATTAATTAACAATAAATTAACAATAAATACCAATAAATATTAATTATTAAATATGAGTCCACAAGTAATAAATGTTGAACAATAACATATTTTTCATTACAAAAAAATTATTAATTATTTAAAATTAATTCACAATTAAAAATATTAAACAAAATTATTTTTCATACTAAATAATACTTTCTATGAAATTAATTACCAATTAAAAAAATAATTACCAATTAAAACATTTTGGTGCCAATTAAAAACATTAATTACAAATAAAAAAATTAATTATCAATTAAAATAATTATTTGCCAATTAATAATTAATTAAAAATAAAGTAATTATCCATACCAATAAATAAAATTAAATCATGAATTAATTAAAAATAAATTACTACCCACCCAATTCTCCTATATACCCACAACCCGCTACAGAAATAAACACAAAAAATAATTTAAATACATTTATAATTCCTAAAAATTAATAATTAATTTAGTATATTTAAATTACTTCCCACCCTATTTCCCTATAAACCCACAACCCGCTCTGGTACTAAAACATAAAATTTACTTAAAAATAACATTATTAATATATAAAAATAATACACATATAATTTAAAACACGTAAAATACTTAACAAAAAAAATATTACACATACATAATAAAATACATAACAATAATACAAATATCGATATTAGTAACTTCGATATTACTTACATAGATATAAAAAATAAAATCGATATTACTTACCTTAGGGTCGATATTCTGTCCAACGATATTCTTGACCTCGATATTCTGTACCTTAGATATTTCCAACTCAATATATTTGTAGGTCGATATTTCAAACTCGATATTTTGACTGTGCACCGCCCTAATCACACTCAAGGCAGTGTGCATGTTTATGTAAAAAGTAGGTTAAAGATAAGAGAGGTACCCCTTAACTAAAATCAAGGGAAGTAGGGTTAACAAACCAATATAAAAGAACAGTTCCCTTGAATGAGGTCAATCACATAAACATCATATTAAAGAAACAGTAATAACTATACCAACTGAATAAAGGTTAAAAAAAATGTGTTGAATTTTATTGTATACAATGTGGTTAAAAGAAGCAGAAAACAAGATTGACTGCTAAACACAAATTAAAACATGATAAAAATAACAATCCATTTACAATATTGACCAGCAATATTGCCGAAAGACAGAAACAACAGTGAAACATACAAATTATGCAATACACGGTATGTGTTCTAATGTTCTTTTTTGAAACAACGGTGTTGTGCAGATTGAATATTATTCTGTCAACAGCGATGTATGAACCATGAATCACACTGTACTGGGGTGTTGACGCGTTTCGGTGGTTGGTTGCAATTTTATCCACCTTTATCAAGACAAAGATTCTATTTCTGTCGTGCTTTACAAGTTCTCCTAAAGAATAGATACACAGTAAAATTAATAACGTGGCAATAGACTCGTTATTAGATCAAGCTACTTAACGTTTTCATATGGACTGTGTTGTTCACATGGGTGGTTCGATCCATACATTGTATCACTAAGTGCAGTGGACTCATTGTTGATTCAAGCTACTTAACATTTTTATACTGTTAGAAACGGGACCCCCGGGCGGCCAAGGCTCACGCCAAGGTCAGTCAGGGATCACCATTTCTAAGGTCAGGGCAAGGTCGTCACACACCAAGATAACCCCTGCTCGCCCTCTAGGTAACGTGACGCAAGCAGCAAGGCTAATCTCAGAGGCGATGTGTAAAGCGTTTGCGCGCGCACCCCAGCGACAACACCCTAGGCCCACCACAAAGGAAACTCCACACAAGGTTATATCAAAAATAGCCTTTGTATTATAATAATAAAAACACATTAGATAACACACACACTTTACAATGTGCCAACAGGCACGGGCAAGATTTACAAGGGATTATGTACAGGACAGGGCCACCTGGACCACTGTCAGGGGTATGCACTTTTTAGAAATAGCACTTGTAGGTATAACACTTAGCACATAAACATATAATGACTGTAACACAGAAATAGTAAATGTAGCATACAACCAGTAACTACTGGTAAAGGGTAAATACCTCCTACGCCACCCTAAACACTGTAGGGAAATCACGCAGGGAGCTAGGACCTTATCATCAGGACCTATGGAAGGAAAACCTATCACCTAAGCAAGTCACATTTAGCAAAGGGAAGGAAACCTAAAATAATCACCTAGGCAAGTGACATTTAGCAAAGGCAATAAAACATCCACATTCCTCTAAGCAGGTCACTTTTAGCAAAGGGGAATAAACCATAAACAATTACCTAAGCAGGTCACTTTTAGCAAAGGTAATATCAAACAATTGCACATAAAACATTAAAACATATTCAGAGGTGCAGGTAGAACATTTGCGCAGGAATCACATAAGCAGTAACTCATAAATTGCGCAGGGTGCATGTAGCACACACTAGAATTGTCCCCCAGGCCAACTGGCCTCGCAAGGGTTGAAATACCCTGAGTCTCAATGTCAGGGAAGGCTGCGCAGGCAGCCAGAACACAAAGCCTAAACGTAGCAACTGTCCACTAAGTGCTGGACAGTTGTGAATCACAAATGGGCACACGTTGAGCCTCGTGGGCTCAAGAACACAATGGGGCAAATACTGCGTGGGAGCCTCGGGGCTCTGACCACACTCGTGTCCCCTAAGAGCCTCTCTGGGCTCGCAAAGCAAATGGGCACTAAAGAGCTTCAGCGCTCTACAACAGAAGGTGGTGCCTGGAGCTTATAGGGCTCAAAAACAAATGTGGCACTTTAGAGCTTCAGCGCTCTAAAACAATGAACTGCCCCCTCGAGCCTTCTGTGGGCTCGCGAAACAAGAAGGCGCTGTGAGCCTCGTGGCTCTCCCAACAGCTGTGGCGCCTTGGGAGTCCCTCACGGGGACTTGGAAACAGAAATGCCCAGAGCCTCTCGGGCTCGAAGAAATGCCCCTGAACGATGGAGTCCCTCACGGGGGACTCAGACAATTGCCAATACCCCCAAGAGCCTCTTGGGCTCGAACACAACCGGCCTTCGTTCTGGAGGGGGAGGAGCGGGAGGAGCGGGCACCGACAGTGTGTCCCGACGCCCCCCTTCGCCACACGGGAAACCGCTGCCCCACTCACCGGCTTCTCTTGAAGTTGGAAGCAGCCTCTGGCTCCTTGGCGGCGGGGCTCTCCCTCCGCACTCGGGGAGCGGCTCCTCACGGGCTGCGGGGCTCTCCCTCGTCTCGGAGCTGCGGGGGCGGGACTTTCGGCCACCTCTCCTGGGCCGCGCAGCAATTGGCCGCCTGGCCAATCACTTCCGGGTCATCGCAGGCAGCGCGGCGGTCCGGCGGGGGCAATCAAGTAGCAAATGCCGGGTGGGCACCGGCTCTTAAAATTGGAAAGCGAGGTTGGCACTCATAGATCAATAACGGGTGCAATAACAACGCAAATGCCAGGTGGGCACCGGCGGGGCTAAAGTAACAGCGCTCTGAGCGCAAAGTCGATTTCGGTGCTCCGAGGCGCCAGAAGGCAAAGTAAAGCGCTACGAGCGCTAGGGCAAAAATAAAGCGCTCCTAGCGCTATAAATCAAAATAAAAGCACCTCCAGGCGCTCTGGCAAGTAGGGCTTCAGCAAAAGTCCTTTTAGGCAGGCAGGGGGGGCAAGGCTGGGCCCAGAGCCAGCTCACTGGGTCTCCAGGCAGGGAGACAGTCCAAGTGGCGGTCCTCCTGGCCCCAGCAGCAGCAACAGCCCCCTCTGGCAAGGATCCAAAAGTAGAACAGAGAACAAATTGTAAGGGGACACAGCCCCTTCTTATACTGTAAATTCCTTTGTCTTCAGGGTGCAGGGTGGGGGGAAACCAGTTGCAGCTGGCCTTGATGGCCCAACCACCCCTTTCATTCACTGGGGAGGCTTGGGTCGTTAGACAAACCACAGGGGGGGGAGCCAGCATTGTGTGGGGAAAAACCCAGCCCATCCAGGACCCAGGTGCACTCCTCCCACACATCACTCATGCTGATCTCACACTCACCACCGGGCAGACCCATCCAGACTTCCTGGAGCCTGGCATGCCAGCCAGCTCCAGCGAATCACGCTCCAGTATCCTCACTGCACACACACATCAATGTCCAGAAGTAGCACTTCCCTTCTAGACACATACAAGCCACACATACCATTGCGCAGCATTCATTCTCACGAGTTCATACATACCAAACTCGAGCCTGCACTCCCCATGCATCAGGAACTAACATGGACACACACATTCCCCATGCATTCCTATGGGAGAGCAGGCCAGGAATACTACACGCACGCACTTTACTCTGGGGCACAGGGAAAAAGTGCGCAGAGACCCAAAAATCACTACACAGGGTCACAAATAAAAGCAAAAAGATTAGGGGTGAACCTGCCCTAAGGCCCAAGTCCAACACAACCCCCTTCCAGCCAAAACGCAGGGCAGACCAATCACCACCGTGATGGGCTTCCCTGCTTGGGGCGATAAAACAAGGACGCGGGCCCACAACTGCAGGGACTAAGCATGGGCGGATTTAGCGGATCTCGCGTACGCGAATTTGCGTATTTACGGATTCGCAATCCGCGACAATACGCGAACTCTCGCGGATTTGCGGATTTTCCCGTTTTTTGTGTTGGCGAGCGTTCGCGCGGGTTTTGGGACAATTTCGCAATTGCGAACTTACTTTTCGGCTCGCAACGGCCGCGACTATGTTGTTTCTACGTCTGGTTTATCATCACAGGTTCACAGCACCCTCTGTTTCACCACTGCCACCCTCTGGGACACCCATGCCACCCTCTGGTACATCCTCACTGCCACCCATTAGGTTTGTTTATCACTGTAGTTTATGGGGGTTGAAAAAAGCAAGCACACCTCCCCTACTTCAACTGCCATGAATTAATTTGGGGTTGATTAATGTGTCAGTTATTTTGAAAGTTCCAGTCTGGCTGGCACCTGCTTCCTTCCTTATCTGTAATTTGCTTTCTGTTGCACTGCAATTTTTTTTCACAGGACCTTTATGGTCTACTTGTAGCTATTCTATGAGCCTGCTGTTTGGGTCATAGCAGGGTCATAGAATTGTTGCAAACTCTGGAGGGGCCCCTCAGGAAGCACTAGAGTGAATGTTACTAATGTTAAGTTTGAACTTTTGCACCTGCTCATTGCTTTCAGTTTAGCAAAAATCGTTTTTTCTGCAATTTCGCGGGTTTTTTGGGGCGCGAATCCGTGCGAGATCGATTTCGGAAGCGGCGAATGCTTGCGAATACACTCAATTTTTCTTTGCGACGTGTATGTTTGCGTGATTTTGTGCGTGTTCGCGAGGCGCTTGTAGCTATACGATTGCCAAGTTACCCTAGCGGTCGTACACGGGCGCGGCCATCTTGTTTGCGTGACGTAATTCCGTTTCCGGCCACTATGTGTAATCTCGCAAACTGTGCTGCTCGCTAGTACAATTTCGCGCGTGCTCGCGAGGAAAATCTCGCGCGAACTTATCCACGCGGTCGTGAACGGGCGCGGCCATCTTGTTTCTCATTCATTGCTATGGTTCTGGGCATGCTTTCTGTATCCTCTCTGAATCTCTGCCATCCTTTGCTTGTTTGAAGTTTATTTGATCTATTTTACTTATTATCTATCCCTCTATTTTTCTAGCTCTATATTTTTGTGTTTTCTGCTGCTTTTAGTTACTTTTAAACTACTTTTTTAAACTCTTTTCTTTTCTTCTTCACTATTCTATTTCTTCTTTAGCATTTAACTTTATTTCTGCCCAGACCATGGTAAAGGGAGCCGGGAAGCACCCTGAGAAGGGGAAGGGTCCCGCACCCCGTGCCCGGCTCCCGTGCGGGCGTTTGAGGGGGGAGCAAGTGGTGCCACGGGAGATCTTTAGCGCGGAGGAGGTGGCCGCACTCATCTTCCACGTCCAGCGCCGCCTCCCCAAGACGATCCTGGGAGGCGGCAAGATCGCAACCGGCTATGGCATCCGGGAGCGCCGGAAGCGGTGGGAGAAGGTGTGCCGGGCCATGTTTAAGCTCTCTGGGGTCCGGCGCACATATAACCAGGCCACCCACCGCTGGACAGATGTCATGGACCGGGAACGGGACTTGCTGGACGCGCTCCGCGTAGAGGTCCCCGGGCTTGGTGAGTAGTAGTAGCTATTCATCACTACTCTGTTTTATCCGGCTCTGTCATTTGCAAATCTTTGTTCTTTACCAAGAGCAATAATGCTGCCGATTACATTGTAGGTAAATTATATTTCAAAATCTTCTATGCATTTCAGGTGCACTGCTCTCCTTCTCAGTAGCCTTGCTTGCTACTATGCTTATTTGTTTTGTATTTTGTGTTCATTTCATTGGCCTGAGAAATTATGTATGAGTGTAGTGTAAAGATAAGAACTGCGTAATGCTAGACACTAAGGGTCATATTTTCAATTACCGGCGCATCCCTGCAAAGTAGCAGGGGTGCGGCAGTAATTGTGTGCCATGCCACCACCACCCATTGGCCCAAAACGTCACAGAAGCCTTACGCATCTGTGCCGTAAAGGCGGCGCATTGCTGGAGTTGCGTGCCAACGATGGCGCAGCTCCAGCAATGCTCTGGGGTACCCTATCTCCCCAATGCTGCATCAAGCCGTACGTCGGCTTCAAGAGCGCAGGGTTTGAGTCATGCATCATTGTCCTAAAAGTGACTGATTGACATCTTGTAGATTTCCCTCAGCCACTTTTAGGATTCGTTCCTGCGCAGGTACGCCCTCCCTTGCGCCGGAACGCCCCCTGATGGCGCAGGGCTTTACAACGTGATGCATATATACGCCGCACCAACACCATGGCGAGTCTTTTGTTCTGCCGCTGCGTCACAAAAGTCACGCAACAATGGAGGAAAATGAGCCGCAAGGGACTTCTAAATCAGCCCCAACAGACTGAAGTCCAGTCCTTCCTTTAGACACATGGCTATAAGAAGAAATAGTGGTCGGTGGATTGATAGTTTGAGTATTCACTGATCTGCAAGCAGGATGGACTTTGTCTGTCACTTCGCGTGCTGTGGACTGCTGCCTGCCAGGCCTAGGCAAACCTCTTTAGTAGTCTGTTTATTGAGTTACATAGGAACTTTCTATGTCAACGGTCCGCAAATCAGGCAATACGAATAACGTAGTATACCACATGAGATAGATCCCGTGGAATAGTTGTCTATCTATTTGCTATTTCTCCAAAATATTTTGTTATTGTTCTTTTGAAATGTTTGATTTGGTTGACAAATCTCATCCATGTTTTCTGGTCTTTCTTTCTTTCATGTTGTACATCAGCTCCCCCCAAGGGCAAGAGGAGTCGGACACAGGAGGAGGAGGAGGGTGCTGTTCAGGAGGATGCAGGCCAGGATCGGGCAGGCGAGGGCTCCTTTGCTGGCCCCAGTAAGTTTAAATTTTAATAAAGAGTACCTATTTTTTCCGAGCGTTCCTCATTCGATTTTTTCTAAATCGTCTTTGATCTTCTTGTAGACTGGATATAAATTCTTATCCTGCCTCGAATATGACTCCATGTGGTATTACTAGATTATTCGTATTAGTCTGTCTGTGTAGCTAACTAAGATTGGACATTTGGCAATTCCATTGTACTCCCATTCTATTCAGCAATAGCTCTATGCACTGTCTCCTTACTGAATAGATAGTGTGGCAGAGTCATTTAGCTCCCGAAGTCACCGATGATTGATCCCCAATGATCTTTAGATTATCCTACGCAGGACAAGAGTACGGAGTCACAGTCAAGAAGTGTCAGAGGCACTCATGCTTGCAAAAATTCCAAAACCTTTAGCTCATCCACTCTAGTCTGGAGGACCAAAAACCACAGAGTCTATTTAAGTTTAAAAGCTTTATTAAAGGTAAACACATTTATTAAAATCAACTTTGTCATAAAACTATTTAACTGAAAACGGAAAAGTGCTTAGTGCTGACGATTAATTGGACACATTTCTTGTGGTCGAGCCGAGCTCTCACCTGGTTTGAACTTGATCCTGGACTCGTGTTCTTAGAAGTCAAGCTTCTGTCTGTTAGGAGAAAAAGTGGTGCGTGTTAAAAATAAAAAGCAAGCATTCATCAGTTGTGCATAAAAGTGCAGCAAGACAACAGCCTTCCCTGGAAAAAGGGACATTTTTACTTTACAGTAGACAGTCACAAATTATTACATTGTATTCTGTTTTTTTAACATTTCTTTATTACTCCTAGACCAAATATTATATAGTAGTGAGTGGTGTATTCTAACATTCTTAAATGTACTTTGTAGGTGGAACATCTGGTGGCGGGGCCAGCGCGGAGGTGGCGGTGTTGGGCGAGGACTCGGAGGACTCTGGGGAGGAAGCGGTGCAAGAGCCGGCGGACGGTCCTGTGGGGGTTCCCACGGTGGTGGCGGGAACAGGTAAGCTATATATTCCTTACTTATTGAGATTGAAGACTGCATAGTGTGCTTTCTGCACGGGTGTATTACAAATCAACCAGGTAGTAGCCTCCTCGAAATGTACTCCGACTTAGCTGTGAAGTTTTTGGTGAGAAGAATCCCAATAAGATCTTAGATGAACGTGATGGATGGGATGAACGAAAAGCGAAAGAAGGGTGTAAGTAAGTGGGACGCGAAATTTTATGATGGCTGGCAAAGAAGAACGATGTGTGTTTGCTTGGCCCCCGAGGTAGCTGGGAAGGAAAGAATATGGTATGGTGCATGGCTGGGTCAATGATGAAGCAAGGATGGGTGGAAGGACAGCAGCCTGGGTGGGTGAAACAGAAACTGTATGTGTGCGTATACTTTGAATGAATGGATGCCTGGAGCATGGTATTCTCTGACTCTTAGATAGCACATGTGTATCTAGAGAGAGTAGATGGTCGCTGGATGAACTAAGTGTTACCTTGAAGAGCATGTACCACCGCACCCGCACGTCCTTTCCAGTGTAGGGAAGGCAAGGAAAAGAAATTGTAAATGTGTCCAATACTACCATGAATAGTAGCAGTACTTTGTATTGCAACTGCAAGCACAGCATATATCCGGTTATTACGGTGGACACTCCGTACCTCTCTTAATAACTTTAGTTTAGTTGTAGTACGTCATTCATGTGTGGGTGTATCACTGTTCACTCAATATTAAGCAAAGCACCTAAAGTCATCCCATATGTCATCAAATACGTCCCATGTGAAGTGATAGATAATCAAATTATTTAGCTTCTTCATTTTCCTTTTCTAGTACTCATTTGCACTGTAGGGTGAAAGGTAAATTAATTAAGCAGTAGCCCTTGTAACAGAGTATTCTCAGTGCCACCCGTAATAGAAAAGTAATAGCTTCACCACCTGCATGTACTGGACCGGTACAGTAACGCCAGTGTGTCTCACTCATCATGGTGTGCAACTGTTTTTCTCGGGTGCAAGTTCACTGTGCTGCCATTCTGCCGGCTTGCATAAGATAACGTACCAATTTTCCTAAACAAGAGAGAAGAAGAAGAATAAGACTGGGGTACTGTCATAGTCGACTGTAATGGAAGTCCATAGTGGTCGTAGAATTTGTTCATTAAACTACCACTAATGTTAGAGCAAGGATGCAGAAGTGGGAGGTTACATAGATACTGTCCTCAATAGTTATGTACTGTGCTTTCAATTTGCTACTTGTACTGTGACCCAACTTTCGGCTCAATGACTTTGTGTTATTAATGCTAAGGAGCATTGGTTACAGACTATGTCTTTCTTTCTTCATATAGTTGCTCCTTCCAAATCGACATCACGGAGGGAGCAGGCTCGAATGGCCCGGCAACGGAGGCTGGATGCCACTGTCGCCGAATATCGGCGGCTGGTGGCCCTGGAGGAGGAGGAGGACATGCAGTCGACCGGTGAAACCACAACATCCTCGACTGGGACAGCTGCATCCTCCTCCGTGATGACCCCACGGGCCGCCAGCATGCGCAGTGCTCCAGCGGTACGGAGCCGGGCTAAGAAAGCCAACCGCCACCGCCAAGCAGCAGAAAGACCAGCTGCCCCCCACAGGAGCTGCAAGGCACGCCAGCGCCGCCTAGGAGTCCGAATGTCCTACCTGGAGCAGGAGGTCCTTAGGTACAAGAACTTGGTGGAGGGCCTCCGCTTCGACCTTGCCACCCTCCGCAAGGAGTATGATGCCCTGGCCGCAAAATTCACCAGCACCCTCCAGTAGTGGAGTGTCCCTTGCCCTTTTTTTAGAGACTTTTGGGGGGTGGGATTTGGGAGTTGGGTTCTTTTTGGGACTTTTCAAAGACAATCGTTGGGGTTAGGGAGGGTCTTGAGGGAGATTATTTTGTTAGGGCTACATAAATATACTTTTTTGAACTTTATCTGACCATACCTGTTTTTTACTGCTTTTCAGTCTGGTGGGTGGGGGACGGGGGTGTAACAGTAAGTTTGTTTTCCTGAACAGTCGTAGGACTTTAGTAGTACTACCGTCAATCTCTCGTCTAGTCCTAATACTCCATTATACTACCTCCCACCAAACGCTTATCTTACCTGTAATTTGTGTTAGGAATTAGGGCTAGGCCCAGGGCTGGCTCCACGTGAAATGGGGATTAACGTTGGCAATCCTGGGCGGGTGAAATTTCCTCATTGCGGTGGTACTAGTGGTGTGACACAGTGGCAGTTGCATGCCTATGGAAAAAAAGAAAACGTTTCCTGGTTTGTCCTTACTGTAGCATTACAACAGTTACGGTACGATCGAGAATATAGCAGGTGACAGTACACTAGAACAGTTCCATAATGTAGCCTAACAAATGGTAAAGTATTTGCTTGCAAGCATAACTAGTACTTGCGTTGAATTTATTTGACATTGGCTCCTACTACTAGAAGAAATAGTACTGAAGCTGAGTAAGTCTAGAAGATATCCTCGTATTCCTTCGCCAGCCTGTTGCTATGACCTTATCCTCCCCAGCAAGTGTGTGGAATTATTGATGTCTTTTTAGTCAGACATCAAGCAAAACAACACAGCCCGGGGGAAGAGGGTTAGGGTTTGGAAAATGGATGGGAATGGGGGTTTCTTTTTGGGTAGGTTTTGTGGAGAGAAGAAAAAAAATGCACAGCCTGGACAAACAATAATTGAAGATAAAGAAATCTTTTGGTACAAACTAAAGCTAAGCACATGCAGTCACACTCATAGAAGAAAACAATGGATACTGTATCTGTATTCTGTATGTTGTTGGAGTTGTCCTGTTGAATTTGGTAAGTAAGTTGCATGCAGCAAACAATTCCTCTTATTAGCGGCACTCCTCCATTCCAGCTGACGCTTCGTCCATCAATGTTGGTGACCACTGACAGAAGACACCCTGTCCACTGCCTGCCTGGCAGATGTTGACTGAAACCCGGCCTGTAATTATTGAACGGAAAACAGGAAGTGCTATTACAATACCACTGATAAATAAATAAAAAGTATGTACGCTGTGTGGTGCAAAAAGTCACACTTTGATTTCCCTAATAGACAGTACAATATTTTTGAAATTGCGTGCTCTGTCTGAGTCACCTTTTTAAGGATAAATACGTATGGCCAAAATATTATAGCGGATCTTTCCCCTCAAGATAGGTGTACTGTAAACTGTGTTTTAGAACACAATTTGACCTTCCCAGCAATGCTCCCACCAAGACCCTTACTAAAGCCAGTCGCAAAAATGTAGAAGACCCCCAATCAGATCTCCAAAAACGATGCCTAGCAGAAAAATGGTGACAAAACGTACTTTGAAAGTAACAGTAGGCCCAAATACACCCTTACCGACCGTGGATTGTATTCAAACCACTTGCAAGCAAGCAAAAGTATCCATAGCCAGCATCGCTCCAACAGTGCTCTAAAACCCCAGAACTGCGTTGCAATAGAACACCCCGAAACACATGCAATCCTGCTGCTAGGGCTAACCCTAACGAACCCTAACTTACAAAAAGTGCCAAAAGGTGTTTCCTTATGGATTTTGTCCAAAACACTTCTATCCGTTATTAGACCTTCCCAGGAATGCCCCAGCCAAGACCCGCCAACCCACCCGCAAAAAAGCACGCGACAACACCCCCAAACAGCGAAAAAGCTAAATCTCATACTTACTATATCTCTCGGCCTTCGGTCCAAACGCGCTGTGCAGCTAGGTCATCATCATAACTCCTGTTTTCCACCACGGATTTCCTGAAAAGCAAATGCAATCAAGATTAGACTGTCGCAGCAGTGCTTCGACAGAGACCCCGGCCGCAACCCACCCACGAACAGCAGGAAGCCCCCCAAAACGCTAAATTGAGCAAGATGTCAGAAGAAATAGCAAGAAAAACGCTTTTCCTTAAGGATTTTGTCCAAAACACTTCTATCCGGTATTAGACCTTCCCAGGAATGCCCCAGCCAAGACCCGCCAACCCACCCGCAAAAAAGCACGCGACAACACCCCCAAACAGCGAAAAAGCTAAATCTCATACTTACTATATCTCTCGGCCTTCGGTCCAAACGCGCTGTGCAGCTAGGTCATCATCATAACTCCTGTTTTCCACCACGGATTTCCTGAAAAGCAAATGCAATCAAGATTAGACTGTCGCAGCAGTGCTTCGACAGAGACCCCGGCCGCAACCCACCCACGAACAGCAGGAAGCCCCCCAAAACGCTACATTGAGCAAGATGTCAGAAGAAATAGCAAGAAAAACGCTTTTCCTTAAGGATTTTGTCCAAAACACTTCTATCCGGTATTAGACCTTCCCAGGAATGCCCCAGCCAAGACCCGCCAACCCACCCGCAAAAAAGCACGCGACAACACCCCCAAACAGCGAAAAAGCTAAATCTCATACTTACTATATCTCTCGGCCTTCGGTCCAAACGCGCTGTGCAGCTAGGTCATCATCATAACTCCTGTTTTCCACCACGGATTTCCTGAAAAGCAAATGCAATCAAGATTAGACTGTCGCAGCAGTGCTTCGACAGAGACCCCGGCCGCAACCCACCCACGAACAGCAGGAAGCCCCCCAAAACGCTACATTGAGCAAGATGTCAGAAGAAATAGCAAAAAAAACGCTTTTCCTTAAGGTTTTTGTCCAAAACACTTCTATCCGGTATTAGACCTTCCCAGGAATGCCCCAGCCAAGACCCGCCAACCCACCCGCAAAAAAGCACGCAACAACACCCCCAAACAGCAAAAAAGCTAAATCTCATACTTACAATATCTCTCGGCCTTCCGTCCAAACGCGCTGTGCAGCTAGGTCACCAATCATCATAACTCCTGTTTTCCACCACGGATTTCCTGAAAAGCAAATGCAATCAAGATGAAACTGTCGCAGCAGTGCTCCCAGACCCCAAAACTCACCCACAAACACCCGGAACCCCGCCAAAGAGCACCTCAAAGGCAAGCAAGTCAGCAAAAACGGCAAGAAATTTCCACCTCATATTTGGTCCAAAACACTTTTATCCATTATTAGAGCTTGACAGCAATGGGCCCAAAGCCGTCAGCTCACCCGTAAAGAAGTAGAACACCCCCACAAGTGCTGAGTCTTTCTTCATTGGGCGTAATCCAGCACTCTGCTTTGAGGGAAATCGCAGTCTGGAGGAGGAGGATAGAGGAGCATGTTCTTCAGAACTTGTGAACCTGAGGAATGTAGACTGCGGCACCTTCAAATCAATAAGCAAACAAGTGAAGACAGTTCTGCTGATGGTCTTGTTTTTGGGATTAGGTGATTAAAGTTTGAATTAAATTAACTGTGAAAAACAAAGAAAGAGAGACACACAGGAATAAAAGTGAATAAGGACGAAAAAGAAAGTTATTGATTCATTGTCTCATTTTCAGGGCTCGGTGTCAGGGAATAAGAAGAAGATTTCGTCATCATACTCTGCGAATTCAGGCAGGATGAGGTCAGTGCCACCGAACAGAGAACAAATCCCCTCATCTACGTTGCCGTCCTCCTCGTCTTCATGCGGCGTGCTTTCTCGTACTTTGTAATCTGGTGGTATGAGGTGCTGATTCATCTTGATCATTGTCAGCCGCTCCACATTTTTGGGCGAGAGGCGGCTCCGTTTGGGAGTTACAATGCCACCAGCAGCACTAAAAACACATTCAGAAGACACACTTGCGAGTGGGCAAGACAAATAGTTTATAGCCAGGTTGGAGAGCTGTGGCCACAATTGTTTTTTGCCATGCCAATACTGCAATGGCTCATCATTAAGAAAGACCTCTGTTGAGTCATTCAGATAGTCCTGCACCATCGACTCAAGGTCATCAACGGTTCCTCCACTTTGCTTACTTTTTGCTGTGCCTGTGACTTTTTTTCGAGAACCATACCCAAGCAAACTTAGCCAATCCTCTACAGCAGCCACTGTTACTGTTGTGTGTGGTGCAGATGATCCAGTTGCCGGTGTCTTTAACGGCTGAGAGGTCACTTGTGCCCCAGCCACAGGTGCAGAAGTGGATTCTTGTGACTGGGGATGGCCTGCTGATGCTGATGCTGATGTACTGCCTTCTCCTTCAATAACCTGCCGTTCTTTTTCAAACCTCTTGGCTGACCAGGCTAGCCAATGTTTGTACTTTTGAACATCTTCATCAGTAAAAGGAAAGAATGCTTCGCCTGCCAGCGCCTTTTTCTAGCGTGGATCCAGAATAGTAGCACAAATGTAATGCTGTTCTGACTTGATCTTTTGAAGACGTTCATCACCACGTAGGCGCTCTAATAATTTCTCAGACAAAATAAAAGGGTCTTTTTTTTTTACATCTTTTTCAAACTCAGAAGACACCGCCATCAGTTGGTGCTCCAGCATGCACAACAATGGGATAGCTTTTCCCAAATTACAGTCCTCCTGGCTGACTGCACGCGTGAAGAACTCAAAAGGACGAAGCATGTCTGTCAGGCTTTTAACTATGTCCCATTGCGCCGCACCCATCCGCAGGTCCTCCTTCTGAGATGTACCCTCTGTTAAGAAATAGTGATCGAGTACCGTATACTGCTCATACAGACGCTCAAGCATGTAGAAGGTTGAGTTCCAACGTGTTGCCACCTCCTGGATGAGTGCTTTCACTGGCATTCGACGTTCAAGTAGCAGCCTCCTCAGATGCTTCCGGGCCTTAAAAGAATGGCTGAAATGGTTGCACATTTTGCGGCAGGTGGCCATTACCGCGAACGCTGCACTGTCTCTTTCACTCAAGAATTTTTGAACTACCAGGTTGATACAGTGCGCCAAACACGGCACTCTGAAATAGCCACCCAGCGACATGGCCTTAACTACATTGGCGCCATTATCCGTGGAAACATAACCAATCTGGCGTTTTTTTGGGGATAGCATTTTCGAGACCTTTTTGTTAAACTCGTCCAAAATGTTTTCGGATGTGCGACTTTTCTCCAAGCCAAACATGGCTAGTGTTGCATGTTTCCGAGCAGCTTTGAAAACTTGGTCCGGGTCAACACCTGCGTTTAGCTTTGCTTTAACACCTGAAAAAGAGACCCAGTGTGCAGTGATGCACATGTAATCAGCGCCTGCGCCACTGGTCCACATGTCTGTTGTCAGATGTATTGTGTGAACAGCACTCTTCTGCAAAGCTGCCCCAATCGCCTCCAGCACATCTTCATGTAGTGCTGGAACAGCAACTCTGGCAAAATAGAACCGGCTAGGAACCTTCCATTTAGGGCAGAGCGTTGCCACTAATTCTAGAAAACCTACCGCTTCTACAAAAGAAAAAGGGAGAAGGTCCACAGCTAGCATTTTAGCCAGCTTAGTGTTATACAGACGCGTCAGTGGGTGGTTGCGTTCATATGGCACGTCTGAAGAAAACATGGTTCTAATGTTGCCCTGGACCAAGCATTTACGGGCTGATAATGACTTCGTTGACCCAATTTTGCTCGCTGGTGAACTTTTGTGCGTTGGTGTCTCACTCGCTCCAACACTCTTAGTGTGCCTCACATTGGGTGTGCTGCTGACAGGGGTACTGGGTGTAAGGGAAGTGTTTGACACGTCTTCTTCCTCCTCGTCATCATCAGATGCAACATCAACGTTTTCTTGACTTCCAATTCGGGCTTCCTTGATCGCATCTAGGTGCGCAAACCATTTGACAGTGTGCTTTCTCTCAAGATGACCTCTCTGGCCTCCGGTACCATAGTTGGTACCTGACTTACCACGACTAACTGCAAGCTTACAAAGGGTACAAATGGCAAACTTTGGATTTTTTTGCCAAACAGTAAAGAAGTCCCAAACTGGGGACTTGAAGTGTCTGTGGGGTCTGGAGGAGGCGGCGATACTGGTGGTGGTGGTCATGAAGCTAATGCCAGATGAAGTGGAGGATCTGGATTGCCCAACTTTTGTACGTTGTGCACTTTCACCGCCACTAATTAAGGTTGAGGTGGATGGAGGTCCCTTCTTGCCAGAAAGAAATATGGAAGCGGGACGAGTTGGTGTACTACTTAACTCCAATGATTGTGGTGTTTCCACTGCCTCCTCATCGACAACATCATCATCATCACGCTCAGCAGCTCTTCGGGCTAGGGTCAAAATGTCTGTTTGCTGCATGCCCGCTGGGGCTGCAGTAACCTTTATGATGACTGGGTCGTCGTTGTCAGAGTCTTCATCAGCAGCAGTATCCGCCACTTCTTGTTGAGCCTCATCACACTCCATAACTCTGAGACTTTGGACGAGCTTCCTTTTACGCTTAACTACCTTTGTCAGATCATGGTGTGCCTCACTCTCAGACGGCAGTGGTGCTGGTTCCCAAGTTTGATCCATATCATCAGAAGGAGGTGTGCTTGAAGAAGATGTAGACACCACCCTTGATCTCTTCCTTGCTAGGGGTGTGGAAGACAATGAATGATCATCAGGAGGAGTGGCTTCCTCAAATGATACCTCGCCTTGATTGTCGATTTCCTGATGTGCCCCTACTTCGGGAGGAACAACTATTGTGGGCACTTGTGACCCTCCATGCACCTCTGCTTGCGCATCTCCTTGCGCTGCCTCTCCTTCCACATGTACTTGGGCTTGTACTTGCACATGTGATTGTTGTTGCGGCTGTGGTTGTTCAACACTCGTCAGATGAGCTACAACAACCTGTGTTGATTGAGGGACATTGCTGCTGCTTTCTTGCGATGAGCCAACATCACTGGTCGATGGTGATTGAACAAGTAGATTGGCTGCCTCTGCAGCACTCAAGGGCTTGGACTTAAGTTGGCGTGGTGGTGGTGGTGGCACTGAGCCCAATGGAGCGGGGGTGCTGCTGCCAGCTTGGTCCCCAGCAGATCCCGCTGCTGCTGCAGGCATACTTTTTTTTTTACTCCCAAAAAAAGGGACGGGCGGCACACCAGTCTCCTTGGTAACTTGCTTCTTCTGCTCCTTACTGGCACCTTTCTTGCTAGAGGAGCTACGGGTAACTTTTTTTGGGGCCATCTTCTTCAGAGCAGGTCAGAACAGCAGGCAGCAGTTGCACGAGTTGCAGAGTTGTCTGTGTCCAGACGTGACGTCGTGTGACGTTATGCTGCACACACACACCGCTGCAGGACTTCTTCCTGGCACTGGTGGTTCTCTTGAGTCTTGTGCACCTAAAAGCAATGGAAGACAGAGGAACATCAGTTCAGTTATACACCCCAAAAAATCGACAAAACACAGAAAAATCAGCACAATCCCATGCCATCCATGATGTTTACATTGAAGACACCCCACAGAAAGCCTAGGGCCATGCAAGTATGCAACACTCACTACCCCTGGGCATAATGGATGAAAAGTAGGCAAAATAAGTGCAGGCCTCAGACACTGCCTCTCTTCAAAATGGCCCCTTACACCCCAAGCCAGTCCACATCAACAGTACACCCCAAAAAAACAGAAAAACAGCCCAAAATCACCACAATCCAATGCCATCCAGGATGTTTACATTAAAGAGAGTGAGACCACACTACATGCACACTCAGTCCATGCACCACTACCCCTGGGCAAAAGGCCCCACCAGCAGCCCCAAAAAAACGACAAAAAACAATAAAATCAGCACAATCCCAGCCCATCCATGGCTTCAATGGTGTTTAAATTCAAAAAGACACCCCTCAGAAACACTAGGCCCATGCAACACTCACTACCCCTGGGCATAATGGATGAAAAGTAGGCAAAATAAGTGCAGGCCTCAGACACTGCCTCTCTTCAAAATGGCCCCTTACACCCCAAGCACATGTTGCCTGTACCAGCCAGCACTCAAGATGGCCACCACCACCACCCACATGGCCAGTCCACATCAACAGTACACCCCCAAAAAACAGAAAACCAGCCAGAAATCACCACAATCCAATGCCATCCATGATGTTTACATTAAAGAGAGTGAGACCACATCACAGGCACACTCAGTCCATGCACCACTACCCCTTGGCAAAAGGCCCCACCAGCAGCCCCAAAAAAACAACAAAAAACACAAAATTCAGCACAATCCCAGCCCATCCATGGCCTCAATGGTGTTTAAATTCAAGAAGACACCCCTCAGAAACACTAGGCCCATGCAACACTCACTACCCCTGGGCATAATGGATGAAAAGTAGGCAAAATAAGTGCAGGCCTCAGACACTGCCTCTCTTCAAAATGGCCCCTTACACCCCAAGCACATGTTGCCTGTACCAGCCAGCACTCAAGATGGCCACCACCACCACCCACATGGCCAGTCCACATCAACAGTACACCCCCAAAAAACAGAAAAACAGTCAGAAATCACCACAATCCAATGCCATCCATGATGTTTACATTAAAGAGAGTGAGACCACACCACAGGCACACTCAGTCCATGCACCACTACCCCTTGGCAAAAGGCCCCACCAGCAGCCAAAAAAAAACCGACAAAAACACAAAATTCAGCACAATCCCAGCCCATCCATGGCCTCAATGGTGTTTAAATTCAAGAAGACACCCCTCAGAAAGACTAGGCCCATGCAACACTCACTACCCCTGGGCATAATGGATGAAAAGTAGGCAAAATAAGTGCAGGCCTCAGACACTGCCTCTCTTCAAAATGGCCCCTTATACCCCAAGCCAGTCCACATCAACAGTACACCCCAAAAAAACAGAAAAACAGCCAAAAATCACCACAATCCAATGCCATCCAGGATGTTTACATTAAAGAGAGTGAGACCACACTACAGGCACACTCAGTCCATGCACCACTACCCCTGGGCAAAAGGCCACACCAGCAGCCCCCAAAAAACGACAAAAACAACAAAAAACAGCACAATCCCAGCCCATCCATGGCCTCAATGGTGTTTAAATTCAAGAGGACACCCCACAGAAAGACTAGGCCCATGCAAGTCACCACCCCTGGGCAAAGGGCCCCACCAGCAGCCCCAAAAAAATGACAAAAAACAATAAAATCAGCACAATCCCAGCCCATCCATGGCCTCAATGGTGTTTAAATTCAAGAAGACACCCCTCAGAAACACTAGGCCCATGCAACACTCACTACCCCTGGGCATAATGGATGAAAAGTAGGCAAAATAAGTGCAGGCCTCAGACACTGCCTCTCTTCAAAATGGCCCCTTACACCCCAAGCACATGTTGCCTGTACCAGCCAGCACTCAAGATGGCCACCACCACCACCCACATGGCCAGTCCACATCAACAGTACACCCCCAAAAAACAGAAAACCAGCCAGAAATCACCACAATCCAATGCCATCCATGATGTTTACATTAAAGAGAGTGAGACCACACCACAGGCACACTCAGTCCATGCACCACCACCCCTGGGCAAAAGGCCACACCAGCAGCCCCAAAAAAACGACAAAAAACAATAAAATCAGCACAATCCCAGCCCATCCATGGCCTCAATGATGTTTAAATTCAAGAAGACACCCCACAGAAAGACTAGGCCCATGCAACACTCACCACCCCTGGGCAAAGGGCCACACCAGCAGGCCCAAAAAAACGACAAAAATCAGCACAATCCCAGCCCATCCATGGCCTCAATGGTGTTTAAATTCAACAAAACAGTTGTATCATGCACCCCTAACCAACCCTGGTCCTACTGGATACTGTGGCTACCCACAATATAATTTATTTAATGCTCTGAAAAAGTTCCAAAATTGTACTTGCAGCAACTGTAATGCCCCAAACAAACTTACTTGTGAAAGTTGATTTCTAATCCAAAAGTGATCCAAAGACAGTCAAAAAGGCCTCAAATCCAAATATCCAGCAGCACCCACAAAAAGTAATCCTTCCAGCTCCAGATCCAAATGAAAGTGACCAGGAGATGGACAAAGCACTGGGAGGAGCCTGCTGGACAGGAACAGGAAGTTGGAGACTGTGGGGCACTTCCTTCCTCCCCCCCCCCCAAAAATGGACTCCTTGCAAAAAAAAAAGGCCATGCAAATGTCAACCTGAGGAGTGATTCTGATAAAAATCATAATTTTCTGAAGGTTTATCCTGTTTGCTGGTGATTTTCTTGTGCAGAATTGCAAAATCTCTATTTCGCGAGTGCGAGATTGTTCCTTTCCGCCGCAACTACGTGTTCGCAATTGCGAACTCTCGCGAGGTGTGCTGTGCAAGGTGGCAAGCCGCGATTACGTATTCGCGGGCGCCAAACTCCCGCGGGATCACGCAGCAAGATCTAAAATGGCGCGGCACTAGAAAAATATGATCGAGAAAAACAACTCGGCAAACGCTTAATGACGGAAAGTGAACGCCGTGCACCACGCCGCGCGCCGCAACCAAGCAAAAAATCCGCCGCGAGCGGATTCACGGATTTTTGACAAATTGCGAATTTGCCAAAAATCCGAAAAATCCGCGAGCGGAGCGGATTTTACGCCCATGCTTAGCAGGGACACCCTCCTGTTTTACGCCACGGTGAACCCCTAGGGTTCCTTCTAAAACTACTGTAGGGACTAACTGGGGTACCCCACTGGTACTCTCCAGCTGCCCTCGGCCAGGACCAGGCCCTAGGCCACCCAGGTACCACTGGATCCTGCCTACTCACAAAGTGGGGGGTAGTAACCCCTGGCACATAATAGCCATTTTCCACCCTTCCTGTCTGCAAGACAGGGCTAGACTGCCACTGGCTCTCCAGCCTAGGGTCTACAACCTTAGGTGGACCAGGAGTCTCAGGGAAGGCTCTCCTCCCCCTACCTCTTCTTCTCGGGTTCCTCCTCTTGCGAGGGGTACCCTCTAAACACCATCCTCCCAACCTAGGGTTTAACCCCTCAGGTTGCACCGGGGTCAGAGGTGGGCTCTCCCACCCTCTGCACCCCCTCCCAGAGTCCTGCTCCCTCCCAACCGGGGCGGTACCTCTGGAAAAAGAACTGGTCAGGACACTGATTACAGTAGTCCCACCCTTCAGGTCAGGCGGATCCTGAACCTGGCCTTCCAACCTCTGGTCTAGAACCTTTGGTGGAACCAATGCCTGGCACTCCAGGACTTCTGGGGACTCACATACTATCCCCCAATCACTCCTTTCGCTGGACTCCTGTACCCTCCCTACTGGAGCGGTACTGCCAGACTCTAGAACCATAGAAGCTCCGCTTACAGATGCTCCAGGTCCTCTACACACTAGGAGATCTCCCTCAAGTGAGCTAACAGGCAAGCCTAGGTTCCCATCCTGGTGTTCCCTAAAGAAACCATCCAGGCTCTGTGACAGGGCTTCGGGCCTCTGGGGACTCTCGGTCACACACTCACTCCTGCTCCACTGAGACAGGCAGTCAGCCCCTACACCCTCCTCACTAACCTGGGACCTAGCTGGGCTACTCTCACCCTCCTCCACCACGCTGGGCTGGAGGACACCTGACCCACTATTGTTGGAATCACTCACTAGTGACTCTAAAGAACCTCTCGCACTGTCCCAGCGCTCTGCTTCCTTTCCAAGGTCCCAAGGACAAAAACATTTCAACTTCAGCAGGTGCTGGCGCAACTCTGGACAAACAACACTGAGCAACTGCTCTTTGAGGAACATATTCACCACTTCGTCCACCTCATTGTCCGAGTTAGCCCTCATCCAATCCCACATTGCATCAGAACAGTCATCCACAAAATACTCCCACCCCTGGTGAGGTGGTTTCCTAAGGTTCCTGAATTTCAACCTGTTCTCCTCCTCTTGGGAAACAGGTACCATACTCGGGGAACTGGGAGTGGGACTGTCTACACTAACACTTAAATAGCTGCCACCACTGGACTCAACCCTCCCTGGGGAATCCAGAAAATCAAAATTGCACTCAGGGGATAAACTATCCTCTAGGGTTACCTTCTCCCTGAACAAGGCCCTTTCAGCCTCTAGCTTGGCGTGTTCCAACCTGAGCTGTTCCATCGCTAGCTGATGCTCCCGCTCTTCCCTCCTATCCGACCACTCCTCTGGGGACAGGACAAGGTATGGGCGCTGGTACTGACACTGGACCCAGCAAGGGACTCCCTATCTATGGGGTCCTCACTATCTGCTGGTGCCCAATCACTGTCATCCTCATTCACTTCACATTTTTCAGGGCTCCCCACAGACTCACCACCCTCATGGCGTGTCCTAAGTTCGTACTTAGTATCCGACCCATCCACCCCTATGTCTCTCTCTCTCTACAGAACCCTTCCAACTCCTGCGTATTGTACCAAACTAGATCACTGAGATCAAAGACAAGCTCCATCTTGGCAGGACGTTCTCAAGAAGAGTTTGACACAGGGAACCTGGGGGTCTGAGCTTACACAGGAGTACACAATTACAAAATTCAGCAAGATTCCTATCTCAGAGAACTTGCACTCCTCTGTCCAGTGTAACACACCACTCATTCACACACACCCTCCCCTCGGACTGGTAAGGCAGTTTCTACCACCCCTGACTTCTCAACCTGACCATAAAGACACAGGTACCAAACTCTGGAAGCAGGGCGGGGAACAAATGTACTGGACAGAAATTACAAAATGACACCTTTCAGGAGAAGCGATACTTATCTTCCCTAAAAAACAATAATCCCCAAAATGTGGTTATCTAAAATTGTAGAGTTTTGTAATGTGGCCTGTCGCCACTGTGGTACAGCGCAAACGCAAGTCCAATCCGCACCGCTAGCCACCAATGTTAGAAACGGGACCCCCGGGCGGCCAAGGCTCACGCCAAGGTCAGTCAGGGATCACCATTTCTAAGGTCAGGGCAAGGGAGTCACACACCAAGATAACCCCTGCTCACCCTCTAGGTAACGTGACGCGAGCAGCAAGGCTAATATCAGAGGCGATGTGTAAAGCGTTTGCGCGCGCACCCCAGCGACAACACCCTAGGCCCACCACAAAGGAAACTCCACACAAGGTTATATCAAAAATAGCCTTTGTATTATAATAATAAAAACACATTAGATAACACACACACTTTACAATGTGCCAACAGGCACGGGCAAGATTTACAAGGGATTATGTACAGGACAGGGCCACCTGGACCACTGTCAGGGGTATGCACTTTTTAGAAATAGCACTTGTAGGTATAACACTTAGCACATAAACATATCATGACTTTAACACAGAAATAGTAAATGTAGCATACAACCAGTAACTACTGGTAAAGGGTAAATACCTCCTACGCCACCCTAAACACTGTAGGGAAATCACGCAGGGAACTAGGACCTTATCATCAGGACCTATGGAAGGAAAACCTATCACCTAAGCAAGTCACATTTAGCAAAGGGAAGGAAACCTAAAATAATCACCTAGGCAAGTCACATTTAGCAAAGGCAATAAAACATCAACATTCCTCTAAGCAGGTCACTTTTAGCAAAGGGGAATAAACCATAAACAATTACCTAAGCAGGTCACTTTTAGCAAAGGTAATATCAAACAATTGCACATAAAACATTAAAACATATTTAGAGGTGCAGGTAGAACATTTGCGCAGGAATCACATAAGCAGTAACTCATAAATTGCGCAGGGTGCATGTAGCACACACTAGAATTGTCCCCCAGGCCAACTGGCCTCGCAAGGGTTGAAATACCCTGAGTCTCAATGTCAGGGAAGGCTGCGCAGGCAGCCAGAACACAAAGCCTAAACGTAGCAACTGTCCACTAAGTGCTGGACAGTTGTGAATCACAAATGGGCACACGTTGGAGCCTCGTGGGCTCAAGAACACAATGGGGCAAATACTGCGTGGGAGCCTCGGGGCTCTGACCACACTCGTGTCCCCTAAGAGCCTCTCTGGGCTCGCAAAGCAAATGGGCACTAAAGAGCTTCAGCGCTCTACAACAGAAGGTGGTGCCTGGAGCTTATAGGGCTCAAAAACAAATGTGGCACTTTAGAGCTTCAGCGCTCTAAAACAATGAACTGCCCACTCGAGCCTTCTGTGGGCTCGCGAAACAAGAAGGCGCTGTGAGCCTCGTGGCTCTCCCAACAGCTGTGGCGCCTTGGGAGTCCCTCACGGGGACTTGGAAACAGAAACGCCCAGAGCCTCTCGGGCTCGAAGAAATGCCCCTGAACGATGGAGTCCCTCACGGGGGACTCAGACAATTGCCAATGCCCCCAAGAGCCTCCTGAGCTCGAACACAACCGGCCTTCGTTCTGGAGGAGGAGGGGCGGGCACCGACAGTGTGTCCCGACGCCCCCCTTCGCCACACGGGAAACCGCTGCCCCACTCACCGGCTTCTCTTGAAGTTGGAAGCAGCCTCTGGCTCCTTGGCGGCGGGGCTCTCCCTCCGCACTCGGGGAGCGGGTCCTCACGGGCTGCGGGGCTCTCCCTCGTCTCGGAGCTGCGGGGGCGGGACTTCCGGCCGCCTCTCCTGGGCCGCGCAGCAATTGGCCGCCTGGCCAATCACTTCCGGGTCGTCGCAGGCAGCGCGGCGGTCCGGCGGGGGCAATCAAGTAGCAAATGCCGGGTGGGCACCGGCTCTTTAAATTGGAAAGCGAGGTTGGCACTCATAGATCAATAACGGGTGCAATAACAACGCAAATGCCGGGTGGGCACCGGCGGGGCTAAAGTAACAGCGCTCTGAGCGCAAAGTCGATTTCGGCGCTCCGAGGCGCCAGAAGGCAAAGTAAAGCGCTACGAGCGCTAGGGCAAAAATAAAGCGCTCCTAGCGCTATAAATCAAAATAAAAGCACCTCCAGGCGCTCTGGCAAGTAGGGCTTCAGCAAAAGTCCTTTTAGGCAGGCAGGGGGGGCAAGGCTGGGCCCAGAGCCAGCTCACTGGGTCTCCAGGCAGGGAGACAGTCCAAGTGGCGGTCCTCCTGACCCCAGCAGCAGCAACAGCCCCCTCTGGCAAGGATCCAAAAGTAGAACAGAGAACAAATTGTAAGGGGACACAGCCCCTTCTTATACTGTAAATTCCTTTGTCTTCAGGGTGCAGGGTGGGGGGAAACCAGTTGCAGCTGGCTTGGGAGTACCCTTGATGGCCCAACCACCCCTTTCATTCACTGGGGAGGCTTGGGTCGTTAGACAAACCACAGGGGGGCGGAGCCAGCATTGTGTGGGGAAAAACCCAGCCCATCCAGGACCCAGGTGCACTCCTCCCACACATCACTCATGCTGATCTCACACTCACCACCGGGCAGACCCATCCAGACTTCCTGGAGCCTGGCATGCCAGCCAGCTCCAGCCAATCACGCTCCAGTATCCTCACTGCACACATACATCAATGTCCAGAAGTAGCACTTCCCTTCTAGACACATACAAGCCACACATACCATTGCGCAGCATTCATTCTCACGAGTTCATACATACCAAACTCGAGCCTGCACTCCCCACGCATCAGGAACTAACATGGACACACACATTCCCCATGCATTCCTATAGGAGAGCAGGCCAGGCATACTATACGCACGCACTTTACTCTGGGGCACAGGGAAAAAGTGCGCAGAGACCCAAAAATCACTACACAGGGTCACAAATAAAAGCAAAAAGATTAGGGGTGAACCTGCCCTAAGGCCCAAGTCCAACATATACAGACAATGTTGTTCGCATAAATGGTTCAATCAATACATTGTATCACTAGCTGCATATTTCTTGATAACATAAGGGGGCTACACAATCATGTCATAGTATATTTTCCAAATTTAACATGAGCTTTTTACATGAGAGATCTGTCTTTTAAACTGGTTCTGTGGACAGACTACAAATATTAAGAGAAGGCCCAGGGATCTTGTATACTAGGGGCTGTGGGGGTATAAAGAATTACCCAAAATTTATTCCACGGATATTGATGTTACCCTACATCCAGGCAGGACTATAAAAAAGACAGAGCTACTAATTTGGTCAGCCTAACCGAAGAAGGACATGTACGGAATACCCTTTGTTTTCTAAGAGGATTTGCCTAAACTTATAGTTTATAAATAGTTCTCGCCTCCGTTTATACCAACGGTAAAAAAAGGATGATTTTTCATATACCAATGGTGCATAAACATATACATTTTACCTCTATAATGTGGATGGTGGTGTAGAATATTGGTGCGGTCATCCACTGTGGGGGCGTTCTTACTTAGGCTGTGGTTTATTCATAAAGGATTTTCAGGCATTGATTTTTGTAACTAGCCCTAATAAGAGAATGCACAAAATGGTATACACGAATAAGGAACAGATTACCTTGTTATTATATCGTGGTTACAGTTTATTTTACTTGTGCTTCCAGAATTCTATTTGGCTTGTTTAGTATATTTTACCTTGTCTTGGGTTTGTTTGTAGCTTATAGTGAAACCGATCAAGTTTGATTTCAGAAAGCGTTCCTTCTGCCTTCATTAAAAGCGACTGCTATTCTAGTGAAGATATTGAGTCGACCTGCAATACAACGCCTTATGGTCAATATTTTATTCCCTACACTGTATGCTTTTCAGTTTGTCTGGTCTGTACTTTGTAATATATCTCTATACCTGTTATGTAGATAAACAAGGTGATGCCCGACTTCTTTGAGGTATAACGCTTTATATTCGATCGCGTTGAATGTGACCAGAGGCGCCTGAGTCATGCCACAGGGACGAAAGTAATGAATCCCTGTAAGATATGGGACAAGAAAATAAAAGAAAAGGAAAATTGTTTAATAAATATCCTAGGGAGTCTTAAACTCTAAGGTACGAGGTGCCGGGATGTTGTCTGGCTTGAAAGCTTACCTTTCTGTCTTCTGTCGGCTGCACGCTTCTCTGGTCGTTTCCGTTAGATCTAAACCAGATAGCGATTCGCCGTACTTATACTGTCAGAGGTAACCTGTCATTGGTTATTATAATCAGCCAATGGGAGCTTAGGGAAAAGAGCCCTGCAATTTGCATAACCTGGTTCGAGATTCCTCTTTCTGATTGGCTCAGCGCGATTGAAGTACTGGATAGCATAAATTTACATAGCGTGACTAGAGATAAGTCTATTCTGATTGGGAGAGCGCAGAAATGATTCTAAATAGTGGCTAAGCGCGATTGAAGTACTAGATAGCATAAATTTACATAGCGTGACTCGGGGTGAGTCTATTCTGATTGGGAGAGCGCAGAAATGGTTCTAAATAGCGGCTCAACCATGCGAATCATTACGCAACGAAAATACGCATGTTATTATGTCAAAATACGATCCTTTCATGGAAGATTACTACAAAGGACATTGTTATCACCAGATTTGATTTTTAGCGGTTATATGAGAGATAAAGCTATATTTTCTCAAAGTCTCTGGAATACCATGTATAGGGGACCTGACAAAAATGAGCTGATGGTGATTCAACTAGGGAGGATAGTTAGTATTTTTAGGACGATTTTTTTAGATACATTTAGTCCAGTCCTCCCTGGTATTGAGCCCTTTATCAATGGTGTTTAGATGGCAGAAATACCATTGTCTCTTGTTTTCCTAAGTTTGTCAATGTCCCCACCGCGCCTGGTGGTTCTAATTTTCTCCAAAATAAACCAGCGCACATCCTCACATGAGTGATTGTGCTGTCTGTAATGTTCCATTAGAGGAGCATTACATTTGTTCGTACGAATAGCTGATTTGTGCTGGAGAACTCTCACTCTGAGTTCTCTACTCGTTTCACCCATGTAACCAAGGTTGCATGGGCAAATTAACAAATAAACAACATTCTGGCTTCTGCAGTTGTTGAATGTTTTCGGAGTTAAAGTTTTGTCATTGTAAGTGAGGGAGGTCTCTGAGATGCAGTGTGGGCAGATTGAACAAGTCCCACACGTATAGTTACCTGTAGCCAATCCTCCAGTGAGAGTTTGTTGGGTTTCCCCAGGAGGTTTGTAGGTGTGTACTAGACAGTTGTGAAGGGTTTTATTTCTTCTAAGAGAAAATAGAGGTTTGTTTAATTGTTTGTCACTGTTGTAATTTAAAATGCGCCAGTTTCTGTTAATGATGTTCTTAATCTGGTTGCTAGCCAGGGAGAATTGGGTCACGAAGACTATCTTGTCAAGATCATTATTCGTTCTACTTTCATTCTGATCTAAGAGACTGTCCCGGTCATAGAAGCGTGCTCGCTTAAGGGAGTGTTTAATTAATTTGTTGGGATAGCCTCTTTCTTTCAGTTTCCTTTTTGTGTTCTCTGAGTGTTTATAGAAATCTTCCGAATTCGAGCAATTTCTTCTAAGTCTAAGGAATTCTCCGAAAGGCACGTTGTCTCTCTGTGCTTTCAGATGATTGCTCGAATAGTGGAGGAGGGTATTTTTATCAGTTGGTTTAGTGTACAATTCAACTTTTAAAATACCCTCCTCGTCTTTGATCACTATATCAAGGAATTCTACACTGGAATTGCTTTGGTGACCTGTAAATTTTAAATTGGGGTCCCCCAGGTTTAACCACTCTAGAAAACAAACTAAGTCCTCGCTGGCACCGCTCCAAATAAAAATGATGTCATCTATATAGCGGTGCCAGCAGGAGATGTTTTCAAAAAAGGGTGCGGCCTCATTAAAAATGTGTTTTAATTCAAAATTTCCCACATACAAGCAGGCCAGACTCGGGGCACATGTGGCCCCCATGCTGGTCCCCTTGATTTGTAGGAACAGATCTTCCCTAAATAGAAAAAGGTTTCTTTTTAAAATAAGGTGGATACATGACATGATGAAGTTACTTTCCCCGCCTTTTAGGTCCTCTGTTTCCAAGATTGAGGATATAACATTAATGGTGTCATTTTGGGGGATATTTGTATAGAGGGCTTCAATGTCAAGGGTGACCAAGAACTGGGTCACCCTATTGAAGCCCCTGCCCTCAAACACCGAAATTGCGTGTGAGGTATCCTTCAGATATGATCTTTGTTTTTTTACAATGGGTTGCAGGAAAAAGTCTACATACCGACTTAACGGTTCCAAGATAGAACCTATTCCACTAATTATAGGTCTCATTGGTGGATCCATGAGATTTTTGTGGATCTTGGGGAGACCGTACATGGCTGGAGTCACTCGGTGTTGATTAAGAAGGAAATTGTATTCGCTGTCACTTATGGCCCCCCTATCTTTACCCTCTTTCAAGAGGTGAGTTACCTCAATCTTGAGTTTACTCAGTTCCTGAAATTTTGATTTTGCATAGTGTTCCTTAACGCTGAGGAGTTCTCTCATCTTAGAGTTGTACTTATCTGTGTCAAAAACTACCACCCCCCCGCCTTTGTCGGCGGGTTTGATAGTTAGATCAACATTGTTCTGCAAGTTGGTTAGGGCATTTCTCTGGTCTTTTGAGAAATTGTTATGGCCTAACATTTGTTTAGACAGAAGATTTTTTATTTCGATCTCCACTACCCTCTCAAAAACTTCCACATTTTTATCAACTTGATGTATGCTGGGAAAGAAGGTGGATTTTGGTTTGAGCCCTGTTACACTTGGAGGGGGATTATAGTCTCGGTTTTCAAAAAACCGATTAAGACGTATTTTTCTGAAAAAGGATTTAAGATCACTTTCTATATTGAATTTGGATGGAGCATTGGTTGGGGCAAAACTAAACCCTTTCTGAAGAACTGTTTGTTCTATAGTACTAAGTGTTCTCTTGGAGAGATTTATAATAGGGAATTTCCCTACCTCCAATATTGGGTGCTCCTGGTAGCTATGTACTCCCTCGAGTTGTTTAGAGGTTGATGCCTTCTCTGATTGTCTGGGCGATTGTATCCCCTGAAATTTCTTTGCCCCCGATTTGGGCGCCTGTCTAAAAAAGGCTCTCGTTCATGATTGGAGTTTGTCCTATCATCTTGGGGTCTATCAAGCTCATCTTCCCCACTTGATCCTGAGGATTCTGAGAATGTAATTCTCTTGTTGTTGTTTCTGGAATAGACAGGTTTCTGTTGGTATGGTCTTTCCCATCTAGTTTCATTTTTATTTGAGAAGTAATCTTTGTGGGTATATGGATATACCCCCTCTATGGTGTATTTATCTACGTCTTTTCTGAATTTTTTTAGTTTTTTATTAAAGAGATAGTCTCTATATCCCTCTGCATCAAGGTTTATCTCCTCAAGTTTCTTTTTGGCGTCTTCCAGGGCAGGGCATTGTTTAAGAGTCCCCTCAAGTTTGTCTATTTCCTCTTTCTCTAGCTCAATCAATTCTTGGGCATTTTCTATAATTAAAATCAGCCAATCGCGACTGCATCGATTGGCTATCAAAGTCCAGGTTTCTATAAACTTTGGACATTCCGTAAATAACCCAGGTTCATTACGAACTTGTAACCCTATCGGGATAACTCCCTCTTTGAGGTAGTTGATCAAGAACTCTGCGTGAAGCTCGGTTCTGATAAGCTTCTTTTTTGAATTGAGTATTTTTATTAATTGCTCATGACTCGAGTCGTGTAACCCTTTAGAACTACCAATTTTGGGGTCTAAGTTCATAAGTCTAGTGTATTTATCATCGGAGAAGCCAAAAGTTGTCAATTTCTCCATGTTGGACAAATGCTGTTTTGTTTTTATATATATTGATTATTTTATGTGGTGTCCTCAAAAGAGGATCACGAGAGAGAAACTCCTCTCCAACCAAAAGGTTGTGCAATGATAGGTTAAAGATAAGAGAGGTACCCCTTAACTAAAAATCAAGGGAAGTAGGGTTAACAAACCAATATAAAAGAACAGTTCCCTTGAATGAGGTCAATCACATAAACATCATATTAAAGAAACAGTAATAACTATACCAACTGAATAAAGGTTACAAAAAAAATGTGTTGAATTTTAATGTATACAATGTGGTTAAAAGAAGCAGAAAACAAGATTGACTGCTAAACACAAATTAAAACATGATAAAAATAACAATCCATTTACAATATTGACCAGCAATATTGCCGAAAGACAGAAACAACAGTGAAACATACAAATTATGCAATACACGGTATGTGTTCTAATGTTCTTTTTTGAAACAACGGTGTTGTGCAGATTGAATATTATTCTGTCAACAGCGATGTATGAACCATGAATCACACTGTACTGGGGCGTCGACGCGTTTCGGTGGTTGGTTGCAATTTTATCCACCTTTATCAAGACAAAGATTCTATTTCTGTCGTGCTTTACAAGTTCTCCTAAAGAATAGATACACAGTAAAATTAATAACGTGGCAATAGACTCGTTATTAGATCAAGCTACTTAACGTTTTCATATGGACTGTGTTGTTCACATGGGTGGTTCGATCCATACATTGTATCACTAAGTGCAGTGGACTCATTGTTGATTCAAGCTACTTAACATTTTTATACAGACAATGTTGTTCGCATAAATGGTTCAATCAATACATTGTATCACTAGCTGCATATTTCTTGACAACATAAGGGGGCTACACAATCATGTCATAGTATATTTTCCAAATTTAACATGAGCTTTTTACATGAGAGATATGTCTTTTAAACTGGTTCTGTGGACAGACTACAAATATTAAGAGAAGGCCCAGGGATCGTGTATACTAGGGGCTGTGGGGGTATAAAGAATTACCCAAAATGTATTCCACGGATATTGATGTTACCCTACATCCAGGCAGGACTATAAAAAAGACAGAGCTACTAATTTGGTCAGCCTAACCGAAGAAGGACATGTACGGAATACCCTTTGTTTTCTAAGAGGATTTGCCTAAACTTATAGTTTATAAATAGTTCTCGCCTCCGTTTATACTAACGGTAAAAAAAGGATGATTTTTCATATACCAAAGGTGCATAAACGTATACATTTTACCTCTATATTGTGGATGGTGGTGTAGAATATTGGTGCGGTCATCCACTGTGGGGGCGTTCTTGCTTAGGCTGTGGTTTATTCATAAAGGATTTTCAGGCATTAATTTTTGCAACTAGCCCTAATAAGAGAATGCACAAAATGGTATACACGAATAAGGAACAGATTACCTTGTTATTATATCGTGGTTACAGTTTATTTTACTTGTGCTTCCAGAATTCTATTTGGCTTGTTTAGTATATTTTACCTTGTCTTGGGTTTGTTTGTAGCTTATAGTGAAACCGATCAAGTTTGATTTCAGAAAGCGTTCCTTCTGCCTTCATTAAAAGCGACTGCTATTCTAGTGAAGATATTGAGTCGACCTGCAATACAACGCCTTATGGTCAATATTTTATTTCCTACACTGTATGCTTTTCAGTTTGTCTGCTCTGTACTTTGTAATATATCTCTATACCTGTTATGTAGATAAACAAGGTGATGCCCGACTTCTTTGAGGTATAACGCTTTATATTCGATCGCGTTGAATGTGACCAGAGGCGCCTGAGTCATGCCACAGGGACGAAAGTAATGAATCCCTGTAAGATATGGGACAAGAAAATAAAAGAAAAGGAAAATTGTTTAATAAATATCCTAGGGAATGTCCAAAGTTGATAGAAACCTGGACTTTGATAGCCAATCGATGCAGTCGCGATTGGCTGATTATAATTATAGAAACAGCCCAAGAATTGATTGAGCTAGAGAAAGAGGAAATAGACAAACTTGAGGGGACTCTTAAACAATCCCCCGCCCTGGAAGACGCCAAAAAGAAACTTGAGGAGATAAACCTTGATGCAGAGGGATATAGAGACTATCTCTTTAATAAAAAACTAAAAAAATTCAGAAAACACGTAGATAAATACACCATAGAGGGGGTATATCCATATACCCACAAAGATTACTTCTCAAATAAAAATGAAACTAGATGGGAAAGACCATACAAACAGAAACCTGTCTATTCCAGAAACAACAACAAGAGAATTACATTCTCAGAATCCTCAGGATCAAGTGGGGAAGATGAGCTTGATAGACCCCAAGATGATAGGACAAGCTCCAATCATGAACGAGAGCCTTTTTTAGACAGGCGCCCAAATCGGGGGCAAAGAAATTTCAGGGGATACAATCGCCCAGACAATCAGAGAAGGCATCAACCTCTAAACAACTCGAGGGAGTACATAGCTACCAGGAGCACCCAATATTGGAGGTAGGGAAATTCCCTATTATAAATCTCTCCAAGAGAACACTTAGTACTATAGAACAAACAGTTCTTCAGAAAGGGTTTAGTTTTGCCCCAACCAATGCTCCATCCAAATTCAATATAGAAAGTGATCTTAAATCCTTTTTCAGAAAAATACGTCTTAATCGGTTTTTTGAAAACCGAGACTATAATCCCCCTCCAAGTGTAACAGGGCTCAAACCAAAATCCACCTTCTTTCCCAGCATACATCAAGTTGATAAAAATGTGGAAGTTTTTGAGAGGGTAGTGGAGATCGAAATAAAAAATCTTCTGTCTAAACAAATGTTAGGCCATAACAATTTCTCAAAAGACCAGAGAAATGCCCTAACCAACTTGCAGAACAATGTTGATCTAACTATCAAACCCGCCGACAAAGGCGGGGGGTGGTAGTTTTTGACACAGATAAGTACAACTCTAAGATGAGAGAACTCCTCAGCGTTAAGGAACACTATGCAAAATCAAAATTTCAGGAACTGAGTAAACTCAAGATTGAGGTAACTCACCTCTTGAAAGAGGGTAAAGATAGGGGGGCCATAAGTGACAGCGAATACAATTTCCTTCTTAATCAACACCCAGTGACTCCAGCCATGTATGGTCTCCCCAAGATCCACAAAAATCTCATGGATCCACCAATGAGACCTATAATTAGTGGAATAGGTTCTATCTTGGAACCGTTAAGTCGGTATGTCGACTTTTTCCTGCAACCCATTGTAAAAAAACAAAGATCATATCTGAAGGATACCTCACATGCAATTTCGGTGTTTGAGGGCAGGGGCTTCAATAGGGTGACCCAGTTCTTGGTCACCCTTGACATTGAAGCCCTCTATACAAATATCCCCCAAAATGACACCATTAATGTTATATCGTCAATCTTGGAAACAGAGGACCTAAAAGGCGGGGAAAGTAACTTCATCATGTCATGTATCCACCTTATTTTAAAAAGAAACCTTATTCTATTTAGGGAAGATCTGTTCCTACAAATCAAGGGGACCAGCATGGGGGCCACATGTGCCCCGAGTCTGGCCTGCTTGTATGTGGGAAATTTTGAATTAAAACACATTTTTAATGAGGCCGCACCCTTTTTTGAAAACATCTCCTGCTGGCACCGCTATATAGATGACATCAATTTTTATTTGGAGCGGTGCCAGCGAGGACTTAGTTTGTTTTCTAGAGTGGTTAAACTTGGGGGACCCCAATTTAAAATTTACAGGCCACCAAAGCAATTCCAGTGTAGAATTCCTTGATATAGTGATCAAATACGAGGAGGGTATTTTAAAAGTTGAATTGTACACTAAACCAACTGATAAAAGTACCCTCCTCCACTATTCGAGCAATCATCCGAAAGCACAGAGAGACAACGTGCCTTTCGGAGAATTCCTTAGACTTAGAAGAAATTGCTCGAATTTGGAAGATTTCTATAAACACTCAGAGAACACAAAAAGGAAACTGAAAGAAAGAGGCTATCCCAACAAATTAATTAAACACTCCCTTAAGCGAGCACGCTTCTATGACCGGGACAGTCTCTTAGATCAGAATAAAAGTAGAACCAATAATGATCTTGACAAGATAGTCTTCGTGACCCAATTCTCCCAGGCTAGCAACCAGATTAAGAACATCATTAACAGAAACTGGCGCATTTTAAAATACAACAGTGACAAACAATTAAACAAACCTCTATTTTCTTTTAGAAGAAATAAAACCCTTCGCAACTGTCTAGTAGACACCTACAAACCTCCTGGGGAAACCCAACAAACTCTCACTGGAGGATTGGCTACAGGTAACTATACGTGTGGGACTTGTTCAATCTGCCCACACTGCATCTCAGAGACCTCCCTCGCTTACAATGACAAAACTTTAACTCCGAAAACATTCAACAACTGCAGAAGCCAGAATGTTGTTTATTTGTTAATTTGCCCATGCAACCTTGGTTACGTGGGTGAAACGAGTAGAGAACTCAGAGTGAGAGTTCTCGAGCACAAATCAGCTATTCGTACAAACAAATGTAATGCTCCTCTAACGGAACATTACAGACAGCACAATCACTCATGTGAGGATGTGCGCTGGTTTATTTTGGAGAAAATTAGAACCACCAGGCGCGGTGGGGACATTGACAAACTTAGGAAAACAAGAGAACAATGGTATTTCTGCCATCTAAACACCATTGATAAAGGGCTCAATACCAGGGAGGACTGGACTAAATGTATCTAAAAAAATTCGTCCTAAAAATACTAACTATCCTCCCTAGTTGAATCACCATCAGCTCATTTTTGTCAGGTCCCCTATACATGGTATTCCAGAGACTTTGAGAAAATATAGCTTTATCTCTCATATAACCGCTAAAAATCAAATCTGGTGATAACAATGTCCTTTGTAGTAATCTTCCATGAAAGGATCGTATTTTGACATAATAACATGCGTATTTTCGTTGCGTAATGATTCGCATGGTTGAGCCGCTATTTAGAACCATTTCTGCGCTCTCCCAATCAGAATAGACTCACCCCGAGTCACGCTATGTAAATTTATGCTATCTAGTACTTCAATCGCGCTTAGCCACTATTTAGAATCATTTCTGCGCTCTCCCAATCAGAATAGACTTATCTCTAGTCACGCTATGTAAATTTATGCTATCCAGTACATCAATCGCGCAGAGCCAATCAGAAAGAGGAATCTCGAGCCAGGTTATGCAAATTGCAGGGCTCTTTTCCCTAAGCTCCCATTGGCTGATTATAATAACCAATGACAGGTTACCTCTGACAGTATAAGTACGGCAAATCGCTATCTGGTTTAGATCTAACGGAAACGACCAGAGAATCGTGCAGCCGACAGAAGACAGAAAGGTAAGCTTTCAAGCCAGACAACATCCCGGCACCTCGTACCTTAGAGTTTAAGACTCCCTAGGATATTTATTAAACAATTTTCCTTTTCTTTTATTTTCTTGTCCCATATCTTACAGGGATTCATTACTTTCGTCCCTGTGGCATGACTCAGGCGCCTCTGGTCACATTCAACGCGATCGAATATAAAGCGTTATACCTCAAAGAAGTCGGGCATCACCTTGTTTATCTACATAACAGGTATAGAGATATATTACAAAGTACAGACCAGACAAACTGAAAAGCATACAGTGTAGGAAATAAAATATTGACCATAAGGCGTTGTATTGCAGGTCGACTCAATATCTTCACTAGAATAGCAGTCGCTTTTAATGAAGGCAGTAGGAACGCTTTCTGAAATCAAACTTGATCGGTTTCACTATAAGCTACAAACAAACCCAAGACAAGGTAAAATATACTAAACAAGCCAAATAGAATTCTGGAAGCACAAGTAAAATAAACTGTAACCACGATATAATAACAAGGTAATCTGTTCCTTATTCGTGTATACCATTTTGTGCATTCTCTTATTAGGGCTAGTTACAAAAATCAATGCCTGAAAATCCTTAATGAATAAACCACAGCCTAAGCAAGAACGCCCCCACAGTGGATGACCGCACCAATATTCTACACCACCATCCACATTATAGAGGTAAAATTTATACGTTTATGCACCTTTGGTATATGAAAAATCATCCTTTTTTTACCGTTGGTATAAACGGAGGCGAGAACTATTTATAAACTATAAGTTTAGGCAAATCCTCTTAGAAAACAAAGGGTATTCCGTGCATGTCCTTCTTCGGTTAGGCTGACCAAATTAGTAGCTCTGTCTTTTTTATAGTCCTGCCTGGATGTAGGGAAACATCAATATCCGTGGAATAAATTTTGGGTAATTCTTTATACCCCCACAGCCCCTAGTATACAAGATCCCTGGGCCTTCTCTTAATATTTGTAGTCTGTCCACAGAACCAGTTTAAAAGACAGATCTCTCATGTAAAAAGCTCATGTTAAATTTGGAAAATATACTATGACATGATTGTGTAGCCCCCTTATGTTGTCAAGAAATATGCAGCTAGTGATACAATGTATTGATTGAACCATTTATGCGAACAACATTGTCTGTATAAAAATGTTAAGTAGCTTGAATCAACAATGAGTCCACTGCACTTAGTGATACAATGTATGGATCGAACCACCCATGTGAACAACACAGTCCATATGAAAACGTTAAGTAGCTTGATCTAATAACGAGTCTATTGCCACGTTATTAATTTTACTGTGTATCTATTCTTTAGGAGAACTTGTAAAGCACGACAGAAATAGAATCTTTGTCTTGATAAAGGTGGATAAAATTGCAACCAACCACCGAAACGCGTCGACGCCCCAGTACAGTGTGATTCATGGTTCATACATCGCTGTTGACAGAATAATATTCAATCTGCACAACACCGTTGTTTCAAAAAAGAACATTATAACACATACCGTGTATTGCATAATTTTGTATGTTTCACTGTTGTTTCTGTCTTTCGGCAATATTGCTGGTCAATATTGTAAATGGATTGTTATTTTTATCATGTTTTAATTTGTGTTTAGCAGTCAATCTTGTTTTCTGCTTCTTTTAACCACATTGTATACAATAAAATTCAACACATTTTTTTTTTAACCTTTATTCAGTTGGTATAGTTATTACTGTTTCTTTAATATGATGTTTATGTGATTGACCTCATTCAAGGGAACTGTTCTTTTATATTGGTTTGTTAACCCTACTTCCCTTGATTTTAGTTAAGGGGTACCTCTCTTATCTTTAACCTATCATTGCACAACCTTTTGGTTGTAGAGGAGTTTCTCTCTCGTGATCCTCTTTTAAGGAAACCACATAAAATAATCAATATATATAAAAACAAAACAGCATTTGTCCAACATGGAGAAATTGAAAACTTTTGGCTTCTCCGATGATAAATACACTAGACTTATGAACTTAGACCCCAAAATTGGTAGTTCTAAAGGGTTACACAACTCGAGTCATGAGCAATTAATAAAAATACTCAATTCAAAAAAGAAGCTTATCAGAACCGAGCTTCACGCAGAGTTCTTGATCAACTACCTCAAAGAGGGAGTTATCCCAATAGGGTTACAAGTTCGTAATGAACCTGGGTTATTTACGGAATGTCCAAAGTTTATAGAAACCTGGACTTTGATAGCCAATCGATGCAGTCGCAATTGGCTGATTTTAATTATAGAAACTGCCCAAGAATTGATTGAGCTAGAGAAAGAGGAAATAGACAAACTTGAGGGGACTCTTAAACAATCCCCCGCCCTGGAAGACGCCAAAAAGAAACTTGAGGAGATAAACCTTGATGCAGAGGGATATAGAGACTATCTCTTTAATAAAAAACTAAAAAAATTCAGAAAAGACGAAGATAAATACACCATAGAGGGGGTATATCCATATACCCACAAAGATTACTTCTCAAATAAAAATGAAACTAGATGGGAAAGACCATACAAACAGAAACCTGTCTATTCCAGAAACAACAACAAGAGAATTACATTCTCAGAATCCTCAGGATCAAGTGGGGAAGATGAGCTTGATAGACCCCAAGATGATAGGACAAGCTCCAATCATGAACGAGAGCCTTTTTTAGACAGGCGCCCAAACCGGGGGCAAAGAAATTTCAGGGGATACAATCGCCCAGACAATCAGAGAAGGCATCAACCTCTAAACAACTCGAGGGAGTACATAGCTACCAGGAGCACCCAATATTGGAGGTAGGGAAATTCCCTATTATAAATCTCTCCAAGAGAACACTTAGTACTATAGAACAAACAGTTCTTCAGAAAGGGTTTAGTTTTGCCCCAACCAATGCTCCATCCAAATTCAATATAGAAAGTGATCTTAAATCCTTTTTCAGAAAAATACGTCTTAATCGGTTTTTTGAAAACCGAGACTATAATCCCCCTCCAAGTGTAACAGGGCTCAAACCAAAATCCACCTTCTTTCCCAGCATACATCAAGTTGATAAAAATGTGGAAGTTTTTGAGAGGGTAGTGGAGATCGAAATAAAAAATCTTCTGTCTAAACAAATGTTAGGCCATAACAATTTCTCAAAAGACCAGAGAAATGCCCTAACCAACTTGCAGAACAATGTTGATCTAACTATCAAACCCGCCGACAAAGGCGGGGGGGTGGTAGTTTTTGACACAGATAAGTACAACTCTAAGATGAGAGAACTCCTCAGCGTTAAGGAACACTATGCAAAATCAACATTTCAGGAACTGAGTAAACTCAAGATTGAGGTAACTCACCTCTTGAAAGAGGGTAAAGATAGGGGGGCCATAAGTGACAGCGAATACAATTTCCTTCTTAATCAACACCCAGTGACTCCAGCCATGTACGGTCTCCCCAAGATCCACAAAAATCTCATGGATCCACCAATGAGACCTATAATTAGTGGAATAGGTTCTATCTTGGAACCGTTAAGTCGGTATGTAGACTTTTTCCTGCAACCCATTGTAAAAAAACAAAGATCATATCTGAAGGATACCTCACATGCAATTTCGGTGTTTGAGGGCAGGGGCTTCAATAGGGTGACCCAGTTCTTGGTCACCCTTGACATTGAAGCCCTCTATACAAATATCCCCCAAAATGACACCATTAATGTTATATCGTCAATCTTGGAAACAGAGGACCTAAAAGGCGGGGAAAGTGACTTCATCATCTCATGTATCCACCTTATTTTAAAAAGAAACCTTATTCTATTTAGGGAAGATCTGTTCCTACAAATCAAGGGGACCAGCATGGGGGCCACATGTGCCCCGAGTCTGGCCTGCTTGTATGTGGGAAATTTTGAATTAAAACACATTTTTAATGAGGCCGCACCCTTTTTTGAAAACATCTCCTGCTGGCACCGCTATATAGCTGACATCCATTTTTATTTGGAGCGGTGCCAGCGAGGACTTAGTTTGTTTTCTAGAGTGGTTAAACTTGGGGGACCCCAATTTAAAATTTACAGGCCACCAAAGCAATTCCAGTGTAGAATTCCTTGATATAGTGATCAAAGACGAGGAGGGTATTTTAAAAGTTGAATTGTACACTAAACCAACTGATAAAAATACCCTCCTCCACTATTCGAGCAATCATCCGAAAGCACAGAGAGACAACGTGCCTTTCGGAGAATTCCTTAGACTTAGAAGAAATTGCTCGAATTTGGAAGATTTCTATAAACACTCAGAGAACACAAAAAGGAAACTGAAAGAAAGAGGCTATCCCAACAAATTAATTAAACACTCCCTTAAGCGAGCACGCTTCTATGACCGGGACAGTCTCTTAGATCAGAATAAAAGTAGAACCAATAATGATCTTGACAAGATAGTCTTCGTGACCCAATTCTCCCAGGCTAGCAACCAGATTAAGAACATCATTAACAGAAACTGGCGCATTTTAAAATACAACAGTGACAAACAATTAAACAAACCTCTATTTTCTTTTAGAAGAAATAAAACCCTTCGCAACTGTCTAGTACACACCTACAAACCTCCTGGGGAAACCCAACAAACTCTCACTGGAGGATTGGCTACAGGTAACTATACGTGTGGGACTTGTTCAATCTGCCCACACTGCATCTCAGAGACCTCCCTCGCTTACAATGACAAAACTTTAACTCCGAAAACATTCAACAACTGCAGAAGCCAGAATGTTGTTTATTTGTTAATTTGCCCATGCAACCTTGGTTACGTGGGTGAAACGAGTAGAGAACTCAGAGTGAGAGTTCTCGAGCACAAATCAGCTATTCGTACGAACAAATGTAATGCTCCTCTAACGGAACATTACAGACAGCACAATCACTCATGTGAGGATGTGCGCTGGTTTATTTTGGAGAAAATTAGAACCACCAGGCGCGGTGGGGACATTGACAAACTTAGGAAAACAAGAGAACAGTGGTATTTCTGCCATCTAAACACCATTGATAAAGGGCTCAATACCAGGGAGGACTGGACTAAATTTATCTAAAAAAATTCGTCCTAAAAATACTAACTATCCTCCCTAGTTGAATCACCATCAGCTCATTTTTGTCAGGTCCCCTATACATGGTATTCCAGAGACTTTGAGAAAATATAGCTTTATCTCTCATATAACCGCTAAAAATCAAATCTGGTGATAACAATGTCCTTTGTAGTAATGTTCCATGAAAGGATCGTATTTTGACATAATAACATGCGTATTTTCGTTGCGTAATGATTCGCATGGTTGAGCCGCTATTTAGAACCATTTCTGCGCTCTCCCAATCAGAATAGACTCACCCCGAGTCACGCTATGTAAATTTATGCTATCTAGTACTTCAATCGCGCTTAGCCACTATTTAGAATCATTTCTGCGCTCTCCCAATCAGAATAGACTTATCTCTAGTCACGCTATGTAAATTTATGCTATCCAGTACATCAATCGCGCTGAGCCAATCAGAAAGAGGAATCTCGAGCCAGGTTATGCAAATTGCAGGGCTCTTTTCCCTAAGCTCCCATTGGCTGATTATAATAACCAATGACAGGTTACCTCTGACAGTATAAGTACGGCAAATCGCTATCTGGTTTAGATCTAACGGAAACGACCAGAGAAGCGTGCAGCCGACAGAAGACAGAAAGGTAAGCTTTCAAGCCAGACAACATCCCGGCACCTCGTACCTTAGAGTTTAAGACTCCCTAGGATATTTATTAAACAATTTTCCTTTTCTTTTATTTTCTTGTCCCATATCTTACAGGGATTCATTACTTTCGTCCCTGTGGCATGACTCAGGCGCCTCTGGTCACATTCAACGCGATCGAATATAAAGCGTTATACCTCAAAGAAGTCGGGCATCACCTTGTTTATCTACATAACAGGTATAGAGATATATTACAAAGTACAGACCAGACAAACTGAAAAGCATACAGTGTAGGAAATAAAATATTGACCATAAGGCGTTGTATTGCAGGTCGACTCAATATCTTCACTAGAATAGCAGTCGCTTTTAATGAAGGCAGTAGGAACGCTTTCTGAAATCAAACTTGATCGGTTTCACTATAAGCTACAAACAAACCCAAGACAAGGTAAAATATACTAAACAAGCCAAATAGAATTCTGGAAGCACAAGTAAAATAAACTGTAACCACGATATAATAACAAGGTAATCTGTTCCTTATTCGTGTATACCATTTTGTGCATTCTCTTATTAGGGCTAGTTACAAAAATCAATGCCTGAAAATCCTTAATGAATAAACCACAGCCTAAGCAAGAACGCCCCCACAGTGGATGACCGCACCAATATTCTACACCACCATCCACATTATAGAGGTAAAATTTATACGTTTATGCACCTTTGGTATATGAAAAATCATCCTTTTTTTACCGTTGGTATAAACGGAGGCGAGAACTATTTATAAACTATAAGTTTAGGCAAATCCTCTTAGAAAACAAAGGGTATTCCGTGCATGTCCTTCTTCGGTTAGGCTGACCAAATTAGTAGCTCTGTCTTTTTTATAGTCCTGCCTGGATGTAGGGAAACATCAATATCCGTGGAATAAATTTTGGGTAATTCTTTATACCCCCACAGCCCCTAGTATACAAGATCCCTGGGCCTTCTCTTAATATTTGTAGTCTGTCCACAGAACCAGTTTAAAAGACAGATCTCTCATGTAAAAAGCTCATGTTAAATTTGGAAAATATACTATGACATGATTGTGTAGCCCCCTTATGTTGTCAAGAAATATGCAGCTAGTGATACAATGTATTGATTGAACCATTTATGCGAACAACATTGTCTGTATAAAAATGTTAAGTAGCTTGAATCAACAATGAGTCCACTGCACTTAGTGATACAATGTATGGATCGAACCACCCATGTGAACAACACAGTCCATATGAAAACGTTAAGTAGCTTGATCTAATAACGAGTCTATTGCCACGTTATTAATTTTACTGTGTATCTATTCTTTAGGAGAACTTGTAAAGCACGACAGAAATAGAATCTTTGTCTTGATAAAGGTGGATAAAATTGCAACCAACCACCGAAACGCGTCGACGCCCCAGTACAGTGTGATTCATGGTTCATACATCGCTGTTGACAGAATAATATTCAATCTGCACAACACCGTTGTTTCAAAAAAGAACATTATAACACATACCGTGTATTGCATAATTTTGTATGTTTCACTGTTGTTTCTGTCTTTCGGCAATATTGCTGGTCAATATTGTAAATGGATTGTTATTTTTATCATGTTTTAATTTGTGTTTAGCAGTCAATCTTGTTTTCTGCTTCTTTTAACCACATTGTATACAATAAAATTCAACACATTTTTTTTTTAACCTTTATTCAGTTGGTATAGTTATTACTGTTTCTTTAATATGATGTTTATGTGATTGACCTCATTCAAGGGAACTGTTCTTTTATATTGGTTTGTTAACCCTACTTCCCTTGATTTTAGTTAAGGGGTACCTCTCTTATCTTTAACCTATCATTGCACAACCTTTTGGTTGTAGAGGAGTTTCTCTCTCGTGATCCTCTTTTAAGGAAACCACATAAAATAATCAATATATATAAAAACAAAACAGCGTTTGTCCAACATGGAGAAATTGAAAACTTTTGGCTTCTCCGATGATAAATACACTAGACTTATGAACTTAGACCCCAAAATTGGTAGTTCTAAAGGGTTACACAACTCGAGTCATGAGCAATTAATAAAAATACTCAATTCAAAAAAGAAGCTTATCAGAACCGAGCTTCACGCAGAGTTCTTGATCAACTACCTCAAAGAGGGAGTTATCCCAATAGGGTTACAAGTTCGTAATGAACCTGGGTTATTTACGGAATGTCCAAAGTTTATAGAAACCTGGACTTTGATAGCCAATCGATGCAGTCGAAATTGGCTGATTTTAATTATAGAAACTGCCCAAGAATTGATTGAGCTAGAGAAAGAGGAAATAGACAAACTTGAGGGGACTCTTAAACAATCCCCCGCCCTGGAAGACGCCAAAAAGAAACTTGAGGAGATAAACCTTGATGCAGAGGGATATAGAGACTATCTCTTTAATAAAAAACTAAAAAAATTCAGAAAAGACGTAGATAAATACACCATAGAGGGGGTATATCCATATACCCACAAAGATTACTTCTCAAATAAAAATGAAACTAGATGGGAAAGACCATACAAACAGAAACCTGTCTATTCCAGAAACAACAACAAGAGAATTACATTCTCAGAATCCTCAGGATCAAGTGGGGAAGATGAGCTTGATAGACCCCAAGATGATAGGACAAGCTCCAATCATGAACGAGAGCCTTTTTTAGACAGGCGCCCAAATCGGGGGCAAAGAAATTTCAGGGGATACAATCGCCCAGACAATCAGAGAAGGCATCAACCTCTAAACAACTCGAGGGAGTACATAGCTACCAGGAGCACCCAATATTGGAGGTAGGGAAATTCCCTATTATAAATCTCTCCAAGAGAACACTTAGTACTATAGAACAAACAGTTCTTCAGAAAGGGTTTAGTTTTGCCCCAACCAATGCTCCATCCAAATTCAATATAGAAAGTGATCTTAAATCCTTTTTCAGAAAAATACGTCTTAATCGGTTTTTTGAAAACCGAGACTATAATCCCCCTCCAAGTGTAACAGGGCTCAAACCAAAATCCACCTTCTTTCCCAGCATACATCAAGTTGATAAAAATGTGGAAGTTTTTGAGAGGGTAGTGGAGATCGAAATAAAAAATCTTCTGTCTAAACAAATGTTAGGCCATAACAATTTCTCAAAAGACCAGAGAAATGCCCTAACCAACTTGCAGAACAATGTTGATCTAACTATCAAACCCGCCGACAAAGGCGGGGGGGTGGTAGTTTTTGACACAGATAAGTACAACTCTAAGATGAGAGAACTCCTCAGCGTTAAGGAACACTATGCAAAATCAAAATTTCAGGAACTGAGTAAACTCAAGATTGATGTAACTCACCTCTTGACAGAGGGTAAAGATAGGGGGGCCATAAGTGACAGCGAATACAATTTCCTTCTTAATCAACACCCAGTGACTCCAGCCATGTACGGTCTCCCCAAGATCCACAAAAATCTCATGGATCCACCAATGAGACCTATAATTAGTGGAATAGGTTCTATCTTGGAACCGTTAACTCGGTATGTAGACTTTTTCCTGCAACCCATTGTAAAAAAACAAAGATCATATCTGAAGGATACCTCACACGCAATTTCGGTGTTTGAGGGCAGGGGCTTCAATAGGGTGACCCAGTTCTTAGTCACCCTTGACATTGAAGCCCTCTATATAAATATCCCCCAAAATGACACCATTAATGTTATATCCTCAATCTTGGAAACAGAGGACCTAAAAGGCGGGGAAAGTAACTTCATCATGTCATGTATCCACCTTATTTTAAAAAGAAACCTTATTCTATTTAGGGAAGATCTGTTCCTACAAATCAAGGGGACCAGCATGGGGGCCACATGTGCCCCGAGTCTGGCCTGCTTGTATGTGGGAAATTTTGAATTAAAACACATTTTTAATGAGGCCGCACCCTTTTTTGAAAACATCTCCTGCTGGCACCGCTATATAGATGACATCATTTTTATTTGGAGCGGTGCCAGCGAGGACTTAGTTTGTTTTCTAGAGTGGTTAAACCTGGGGGACCCCAATTTAAAATTTACAGGCCACCAAAGCAATTCCAGTGTAGAATTCCTTGATATAGTGATCAAAGACGAGGAGGGTATTTTAAAAGTTGAATTGTACACTAAACCAACTGATAAAAATACCCTCCTCCACTATTCGAGCAATCATCCGAAAGCACAGAGAGACAACGTGCCTTTCGGAGAATTCCTTAGACTTAGAAGAAATTGCTCGAATTTGGAAGATTTCTATAAACACTCAGAGAACACAAAAAGGAAACTGAAAGAAAGAGGCTATCCCAACAAATTAATTAAACACTCCCTTAAGCGAGCACGCTTCTATGACCGGGACAGTCTATTAGATCAGAATAAAAGTAGAACCAATAATGATCTTGACAAGATAGTCTTCGTGACCCAATTCTCCCAGGCTAGCAACCAGATTAAGAACATCATTAACAGAAACTGGCGCATTTTAAAATACAACAGGGACAAACAATTAAACAAACCTCTATTTTCTTTTAGAAGAAATAAAACCCTTCGCAACTGTCTAGTACACACCTACAAACCTCCTGGGGAAACCCAACAAACTCTCACTGGAGGATTGGCTACAGGTAACTATACGTGTGGGACTTGTTCAATCTGCCCACACTGCATCTCAGAGACCTCCCTCACTTACAATGACAAAACTTTAACTCCGAAAACATTCAACAACTGCAGAAGCCAGAATGTTGCTTATTTGTTAATTTGCCCATGCAACCTTGGTTATGTGGGTGAAACGAGTAGAGAACTCAGAGTGAGAGTTCTCGAGCACAAATCAGCTATTCGTACGAACAAATGTAATGCTCCTCTAACGGAACATTACAGACAGCACAATCACTCATGTGAGGATGTGCGCTGGTTTATTTTGGAGACAATTAGAACCACCAGGCGCGGTGGGGACATTGACAAACTTAGGAAAACAAGAGAACAATGGTATTTCTGCCATCTAAACACCATTGATAAAGGGCTCAATACCAGGGAGGACTGGACTAAATGTATCTAAAAAAACCGTCCTAAAAATACTAACTATCCTCCCTAGTTGAATCACCATCAGCTCATTTTTGTCAGGTCCCCTATACATGGTATTCCAGAGACTTTGAGAAAATATAGCTTTATCTCTCATATAACCGCTAAAAATCAAATCTGGTGATAACAATGTCCTTTGTAGTAATCTTCCATGAAAGGATCGTATTTTGACATAATAACATGCGTATTTTCGTTGCGTAATGATTCGCATGGTTGAGCCGCTATTTAGAACCATTTCTGCGCTCTCCCAATCAGAATAGACTCACCCCGAGTCACGCTATGTAAATTTATGCTATCTAGTACTTCAATCGCGCTTAGCCACTATTTAGAATCATTTCTGCGCTCTCCCAATCAGAATAGACTTATCTCTAGTCACGCTATGTAAATTTATGCTATCCAGTACTTCAATCGCGCTGAGCCAATCAGAAAGAGGAATCTCGAGCCAGGTTATGCAAATTGCAGGGCTCTTTTCCCTAAGCTCCCATTGGCTGATTATAATAACCAATGACAGGTTACCTCTGACAGTATAAGTACGGCGAATCGCTATCTGGTTTAGATCTAACGGAAACGACCAGAGAAGCGTGCAGCCGACAGAAGACAGAAAGGTAAGCTTTCAAGCCAGACAACATCCCGGCACCTCGTACCTTAGAGTTTAAGACTCCCTAGGATATTTATTAAACAATTTTCCTTTTCTTTTATTTTCTTGTCCCATATCTTACAGGGATTCATTACTTTCGTCCCTGTGGCATGACTCAGGCGCCTCTGGTCACCTTCAACGCGATCGAATATAAAGCGTTATACCTCAAAGAAGTCGGGCATCACCTTGTTTATCTACATAACAGGTATAGAGATATATTACAAAGTACAGACCAGACAAACTGAAAAGCATACAGTGTAGGAAATAAAATATTGACCATAAGGCGTTGTATTGCAGGTCGACTCAATATCTTCACTAGAATAGCAGTCGCTTTTAATGAAGGCAGAAGGAACGCTTTCTGAAATCAAACTTGATCGGTTTCACTATAAGCTACAAACAAACCCAAGACAAGGTAAAATATACTAAACAAGCCAAATAGAATTCTGGAAGCACAAGTAAAATAAACTGTAACCACGATATAATAACAAGGTAATCTGTTCCTTATTCGTGTATACCATTTTGTGCATTCTCTTATTAGGGCTAGTTACAAAAATCAATGCCTGAAAATCCTTTATGAATAAACCACAGCCTAAGCAAGAACGCCCCCACAGTGGATGACCGCACCAATATTCTACACCACCATCCACATTATAGAGGTAAAATGTATACGTTTATGCACCTTTGGTATTTGAAAAATCATCCTTTTTTTACCGTTGGTATAAACGGAGGCGAGAACTATTTATAAACTATAAGTTTAGGCAAATCCTCTTAGAAAACAAAGGGTATTCCGTACATGTCCTTCTTCGGTTAGGCTAACCAAATTAATAGCTCTGTCTTTTTTATAGTCGTGCCTGGATGTAGGGTAACATCAATATCCGTGGAATAAATTTTGGGTAATTCTTTATACCCCCACAGCCCCTAGTATACAAGATCCCTGGGCCTTCTCTTAATATTTGTAGTCTGTCCACAGAACCAGTTTAAAAGACAGATCTCTCATGTAAAAAGCTCATGTTAAATTTGGAAAATATACTATGACATGATTGTGTAGCCCCCTTATGTTGTCAAGAAATATGCAGCTAGTGATACAATGTATTGATTGAACCATTTATGCGAACAACATTGTCTGTATAAAAATGTTAAGTAGCCTGAATCAACAATGAGTCCACTGCACTTAGTGATACAATGTATGGATCGAACCACCCATGTGAACAACACAGTCCATATGAAAACGTTAAGTAGCTTGATCTAATAACGAGTCTATTGCCACGTTATTAATTTTACTGTGTATCTATTCTTTAGGAGAACTTGTAAAGCACGACAGAAATAGAATCTTTGTCTTGATAAAGATGGATAAAATTGCAACCAACCACCGAAACGCGTCGACGCCCCAGTACAGTGTGATTCATGGTTCATACATCGCTGTTGACAGAATAATATTCAATCTGCACAACACCGTTGTTTCAAAAAAGAACATTAGAACACATACCGTGTATTGCATAATTTGTATGTTTCACTGTTGTTTCTGTCTTTCGGCAATATTGCTGGTCAATATTGTAAATGGATTGTTATTTTTATCATGTTTTAATTTGTGTTTAGCAGTCAATCTTGTTTTCTGCTTCTTTTAACCACATTGTATACAATAAAATTCAACAATTTTTTTTTAACCTTTATTCAGTTGGTATAGTTATTACTGTTTCTTTAATATGATGTTTATGTGATTGACCTCATTCAAGGGAACTGTTCTTTTATATTGGTATGTAAAAAGTAGGACAGGTGGGTTTAAGTTGTACGTGCCCTGGCAGTGAAAAACTGCTAAAGTCATTTCTCACTGTTGCAAAGCTATCTCTCCCATAGACTAACACTGTATTACCTTATTACACTTAATAAGTGATAACTTCAATTTGGGACCAGTTTGAGAAATACCATTTTCACTCAAATGAAATGTAATTTAAAAACATCTTCAATGGTGAAGTCAGATTTTGAGTTACTATTCTGGATATACCACTTTTAGAAAGATGGCATTTTCTGCGCCATATAAAATATACCTTTCTGCCTGTCTAGTGTCAAATGACTGTGAATGGCTCTCTTGTTGTCGGTTGAGTATTGCTTTAAGACACAGAGACAAAGGTAGTCTAGCCATGGAAGTAGAGGTTGTTCCTAAAAGGACCTTCGTTTGTTGCGAGAGCTGTGCCTGGTTTTGGTCTTCACCTGTCCCTGAGAATGCTGGAATCCCTCTTCACCTGCTCTGGGTCCCCGCTGCATGCCTCTTGCCTCCCGCTGCTACACTCGAATTACAGCACCGAGTGGCCGCCGAGTGGAGGGGGGGGCCTCTGCAGCGAGGGGACTTCACCTACCAACAGCCTTTGCGGGCGGAGCCGCACCTGGGGAGCATCGCGCCAAGCGGCGCATAAATTACCGCACTACCTCCGGTGGAGTGGGCGACCTTCGTTTGTTGCGAGAGCTGTGCCTGGTTTTGGTCTTCACCTGTCCCTGAGAACGCTGGAATCCCTCTTCACCTGCTCTGGGTCCCCGCTGCATGCCTCTTGTCTTCCGCTGCTACACTCGAATTACAGCACCGAGTGGCCACCGAGTGGAGGGGGGGCCTCTGCAGCGAGGGGACTTCACCTACCAACAGCCTTTGCGGGCGGAGCCGCACCTGGGGAGCATCGCGCCAAGCGGCGCATAAATTACCGCACTACCTCCGGTGGAGTGGGCGACCTTCGTTTATTGCGAGAGCTGTGCCTGGTTTTGGTCTTCACCTATCCCTGAGAACGCTGGAATCCCTCTTCACCTGCTCTGGGTCCCCGCTGCATGCCTCTTGCCTCCCGCTGCTACACTCGAATTACAGCACCGAGTGGCTGCCGAGTGGAGGGGGGGGCCTCTGCAGCGAGGGGACTTCACCTACCAACAGCCTTTGCGGGCGGAGCCGCACCTGGGGAGCATCGCACCAAGCGGCACATAAATTACCGCACTACTTCCCGCGTCGCGGGATCGCGCGCGGGATTAGCCGGGCTAAGCCCAGGCAAAGGGCGGGCCCTCTACGGCCCTCCGAGGCCTGTAGTGGCCGGGACGGGCCACCCCCTTAAGTTCTTCGGTTGGGTTCCCGACGTCAAGTAACATTAAGATTTCACGGAGGGCAGATAATCATATATTGAACAAGGATGACCAAGGCACAGAAAACCCCGATGGCAACAAGATCTACCACCAGACTAAAAACTGTGAGTACACCACTACCCACTATAACTGCCATCGACATCATGTTGCAAAAAACCATTAACGTAGTGGCCAACTCCATTCAGGATACCGAGAGACGACTATCTCTGACACCAGACCTGTGTTTTCCGAACTTGTCTTTGCACACCATAAACAACACGCACAATATGGATGATACCCTTAACTCACAGGAATCTCTATTGATGCAATCTTTTTCAGACCGACCGAGGTCGCATGTCAAGGATAGTATGCCAAAATCCTGTTTCACTGGTCCTACAGCGAATACACTGGAGAGTAGTCCCACGCTTTTAACTAATTGTGGAAACAATATAATTTGTGTACAAACATCGTCTCAAGATCCCAAAGCTCAATTAATCGAGAGCCACACTTCGGTAATCCACCTGCCAGAAACTCAAACTCTCAATCAGGCCAGGAACTCTAAGAACATCAAGAAAAAACGTAAAATTAAACACCGCATGAAAAAAATCCATCTTCTATCAGACAAACCGAAACGCTCAATAAGAGATATGTGGCAAAAACTAACTCAGAGGATACCCACTGAACTCACTCCCACGGGGTCTCCTCTGTCTATCTCCCAGGTCTCAGATGTATCCAGAAATAATAAAAACAATTTGGAGAGGATCCAGGTCAATGAGCAGACAGGGCATATAGTTAAGACAGCTACTATTAAAACTCCCTCAATGAGTGAGATCGAAAGTTTGGTTAAATCTCTCTTACAACCTATCAGTCAACAGATTGCCAATATCGAGAAGGCTCTAAGCAAATTCGAGAGAGCGCAAAATGAAATATCGTCTAGCATCCTCAAATTGCTAAAAATGCCGAATACAAGTCCTATGACTGTAGTTCCGTCCAAAACTAACACGCAAGTAATACATATCCATGAGGATGAAGACATTAGTGAATGGGCTACGGAGGTTCTTCCTTCAGAGGCAATTCTGACCTCTGTTGACACACCAAGACACCCCACTATACCAATAGTGAATGCCTCTACTAAAGCAACTAGGGTGCCGCAGCCCAGATCGACCCCGACACGAATACCTACCCATTTAAATCTACCACCTGAGTCCAACCCCTATACAATAGTTATGATTGGGGTACCTAAAATGGTGGAAAATAGGGGGGAATCCTATGTAGAATTAAAAAACAAGGTGATGCAATGGCTAACCACCCACAGGCCACTTCCCCTCAACATAATAGGAACTATTTCCCAAGTGAAGCGAGTAGACTGGGTGGGCACACGCTTCAAATCCACAGAGGGTGACTGTATTGTGGTCACTTTTAAAAGTAAAGGAGCGGCGAAATTTATTGTAAATTGGAGGAACTCTGCAACAAATAGCCTGATTCGAACAATGGGCCTAAGCTACTTCTACCCCCACTATTCAGACGGCCATAGAAATAATAATAAACACTATTATGGCCAAGAAGGGCTTCCTGTCCCGCAACTTTACCCTCAATTTCAGCCCAACCCCTCTGAGTTAAATCAAAGGATGCCTACAGACCCTGATATATATACTAATGCCCACCCATGGGAAGGCAGAACACACAGCCACCTACCCCAAATAATACCTGAGAGACCAGGAACTATCCAATACTCACAGTCACGAGATTACAGATATTTTAACTCGCCCTATAATCACCATATTGGGTTCCCAACCTCAAATAGGTACGACACTCTATACCCTTATGATAATCTGGATGAGGTGGATTGACTGTCATTTATCCCATTCTCTGATCCCTCATTTGTCCAGTCAGATACCCAAGTTTACTCTAACATAATATGCAAGGACAATCCCGTAATAACATCTGACCTCTCAGGTGTTAGTGTACCCAATACAGTAACAACGGCGATAACACTCTCCCCAGAGAGTCTTCCCATAGATTACGCTTCTATTCCTTCCACACCTGAAGCAAGTAGTTCTCTTACCTCTACAGTCCTTCATCCCTTATTCACAACTAGAAGCCAATCGATTGACACAGTAAGTTATGCTATCTCAAAACTGCAGCCTATAACTAATACGATCACAGAGCCTGTGATAGATCTCAACGAGATCCACTCCATCAAAATCCTGTCATGGAACATCGCAGGTCTAGCAGCTAAAGTAACCGACCCGTTGTGGGTAACTTTGGTCAGAAATTATACCATACTGTGCTTCCAGGAGACCTGGCTCGTAGATAACAGCATCTTTATCGAGGGATACCAAAGCTTCTTTGTCCATGCATCTCCCTCATCTAGTGGAAGGGCAAAGGGAGGCCTAGCAATATTCATCAGTCTGTCCCTTCTATCTCAGACAAAAAACATACAGCAGGACAGCAGGAACATTCAGATATTGGAGCTCAGGAAGGGCAATAAAACTTTAGCTCTGGTTAACTTTTACAACTCTGTTACATCACCAGGAGAATGTAATATCATTAAACTCCAAAACTATCTCTACGATAATTCAGCAAAGTTGCCTCGGGATAAAATAATCGTCGGCGATTTTAACACACATATCTGTGGCGACCCATCTACGACATCTTTGGGTTCTTTGGGTTGTGGAAATAGGCCAGGCCCTCACTTTGAACACTGCCCCCGGGGAACAAACATGAACACTTTAACAGATGTCTTAAACCTGTGCATCGCCCTGTCTCTGAAAGATGATTCATATATCTTTAAAACACCAACTTACAAAGGCTCAGAGTCAGGCTCTTATATAGATCACATGCTCCTCTCAGCAGAGGTGACAAACCTGGTCTTAAACTTTAACATACTTGAAAGCACTTACAGTGACCACAACCCACTTTCACTTGACCTCCAATGCGGCCCTTTTGTACTCCGGAAAAACCATAAAGACCCTGGAGTTTTAAAAAAAGTTAACAAAAATCGCCGCCTGAAATGGTCCACGATAAACAGCGATACTTTGCAAGAGTCTGTTATAAAGAGTTGTGACCATTAACTCAATCTTTGTGTCTCCAATATCACACCTCCTGAATCCATCTTATCTGCCTTTGCCGTGATCACAAAAAGAATTGATCAACTGCTCTCTGTGTCGACAAAAGGATCTATTGCACTACAACCACGATGGTTTGATCACACTTGCTCACTATCCAGTCGAAAACTGAAAACTGCCCTTAAAAACAAACCGAGAAATCGTGCACTTATTAAAGCATTACGTTCTGAATACAAAATAGCCCTGGCATCCCGGAAAAAATTAATAAAGAGGAATATTTGGGAGTCTTTACTTGATCCCTCAATCTTAGGAAACAGCGCGAAGTTCTGGAGCATAATTAACAAGCCACTGTTTGACGATCCTAATGCTACCAACCTCGGAACTGTTATACCTGAGAACGAATGGATCTCCCATTTCAGCTCAATCTTTAAGAGCGACGTCCCACAAACAACACAAGTTCTTAAATCGTCTGAAGGTGCACCATTGCACTTTACAGTCAAGGAAGTTGAAAAAGGGATCCGTGGTCTAACCAGTAACAAGGCCCCGGGCCCGGATGGCCTTCCCCCGGACTTATTCAAATCAAATATACCCTTTTGGGCTCCAATTTTTACAGCGGTTGTTAACGCTGGGGCCGCAACAGGGGTTCCAAAGGCCTGGGGAGCCTCCACCATTGTTCCTGTATACAAAAAGGGTGACCGAACTAACGCAGCGTGCTACAGACCAATCTCCCTGATAAATTCAGTCGCCAAAGTAGTGGGAGGGATCCTTTTAAACAGGTTGTCCACATGGGCCAAAAACAACAACATAATGGCTCCCGCTCAATATGGCTTCAGACACGGGCACTCAACAACAACTCAATGCCTGAATTTATATCTAATCAGTGGCAAGTACACCCTGGCCCGCAATGGAACACTATACATGGCCTTCATGGACCTTTCATCGGCCTTTGATTGCGTTGACAGAAGTAAACTTTGGGACGTTTTAATGAATATGGGAGTGGAAACTAACTTGATTAATTTTCTGGCTAATCTCCACAATGATACACGTGCAAATGTTCGCTACACCAAAGACCTGAAGGTAACTAGTGATTTTAAAATCAATCGGGGGGTTAGGCAGGGCTGTATTTTAGCACCTTTTCTTTTTAATTTATATATAAACGGTCTTGAGGAGCATCTTTTAACAACTGACACGGACTACCCCTATATAGGAAGAAAGGGCGTTCCTGTTCTGCTTTACGCAGATGACGCCGTTCTTATCTCCAAAACTGCACTTGGCCTTCAAAAACTACTAGATTCCTTTCTTCAATTTATGAATTTGCGGGGCCTGAGTATCAACAACTCAAAATCATTTGTTATGAAGATAGGTTCTGGAACCAAAAAGTCCTACCCATTTTCCATCAATGGGGAAAAAATACCAACAACCAAAACCTTCTCATACCTTGGAGTACTGTTTGACTCTAATCTTGCATGGGGACCCGCAATAAAGAAAAAGAAAGACGAACTAATAAGGACCAATGCAGGAATAACGGACTTTGCGTGAAAAATGTGCAACACACCAGTGGTTGCCCTGATGAAACTATACCAAGCAAAAAGTATCGCAGTAGCCTGTTACGGAAGCGAACTCTGGGGTTTTGCCCCTGTGGGCGTCCTTACAACTACCGAAAATAACTTTTTTAAACAGGTCCTGTGCCTACCAAAGTGTACTGCTAACTTTTCCTTTCATGAAGAACTGGGAATGCCATACATAGGGGATAAGATTGCTGTAAACCCCTTGCTTTGTTGGCTTAAATGTTGGCTGAACGAAGAAATACCATTAACTCATAACATCCTCCTCGAAGTACTAACCTGGGAAGGGAAACTCAAGATACCCTGGCTAAAATACATAAGAAACTGCCTTCAAGATCTGGGCAGGCTGGATCTCTTTTTAACACCTCAGAAAGTATCCAAGAATGATGTAATATACGTAAAGGACACTTTCTTGTTGAATCGCCAGTTTACCAGGGAAGAAATTGAATTGAAAAAGGATAGTGTTAAGAGTCACATCTTAATTAAGACAAGCTTACAAATTGAACCATACCTATCCTGGCCAACCTCCAGGTATGAACGCTTCTTGATGAGTAGACTTCGTTTCGGTTTATTCCACCTGATGTTAGCCGTACCGAGTGGAGCCCACAGAGGGACAGTGTTGCCACCTTGCGGCTGCGACAACAAGTCTCCGCAAGACATGGCACACTTTTTATTTATATGCTCTTATTACGAGACTCCGCGGAAAATGTTTTTAAAACCCTTGCTTAAAAAATTGAACTTTGTGCAAATAATGCCAGCACTTTTACATCTTCAAATGCTGCACAGTGAATGAATGAATGAATGAATGAATGAATGAATGAATGAATGAATGAATGAATGATTACACATTTCTATAGCGCATGGTTACCCTAAGGCATCCCAGCGCTTAAGTGCATCCCAGTGACTGCACTCCGTTTATATATAACTTTTTAAAAACAGCCCTGAAATTCAGAAAAAGTATGGAAGGCTGACCCTAACTGAATTATATCACCCCCCAATTAAGTATCTTCTAAAACCTATATATACATTTGACCGTGATATCATATATTCTCTTTATGATTATCTGACGTATTGATTTTTTTTAACCATGTTATGTACATATATGTATTTTAATGAACTTTTATGACTGTATTTCACGCAGTCGAATAAAGAATTTTGATGATGATGATGACTGTGAATGGCTCTCTTGTTGTCGGTTGAGTATTGCTTTAAGACACAGAGACAAAGGTAGTCTAGCCATGGAAGTAGAGGTTGTTCCTAAAAGGACCTTTACCTGCAGCACAATCACAGGAACCTGATACCAGGACTTCTCTTGCTTTGTCATCTTAGACAGTTTGGAGCCAAACCCAGGGGAACGGGAAGAACGGACCAGAACCAGTTTTGGCAGCAGGCCAAGTAATTCACCCACACAAAGGCTGGCACCAGGTGTAGACGTGGCACCTTCAGAATCAGAACCTCTCATCAGAACAATCCTGGATCTGTGGAAGAGTTGAAGAAGGACTCCCCTGATGTCAGAAGAAGCAAGATTGGACCTGCTAGCCTTGAACCTAGACTCCCCCAGAAATGGCTCTAAGTGTGAGATGCTGACCTCCAGTTTGAGCCACAGGGACACTACAAACTTCCAGAGGCCTCTCTGCGACTGCCCAGCTGACCAGTACCAAACTGGGCCTTACTGGACCTGCCTGAGTCCTGCTGCTTGCCTCTGCTGGAGAGAGTACTGATCCCCAAGAGGTGCCCCCTGGCCCTGGACCCACGGCTGGCATCGGGGTGTACTCCTCCTGAAGAAAAGGTGAATCTGCTGAAGTTTTGGGCGACCGCAAAGTGACTTCTTTGTGCTGAGAATTGGCCTACCACTATGACCTCCAACAGGAGACTCCAGCGGGACCTGTCGACCTCCTCTTCATTCAAACGCAACCATATGATTGCCAATGCAAAGCTCTAGTTACGACCAGTTCTTTGTCTGACCGAAGCGACCGCCTGCGTCATCTGACCTCCTCCTCACGCAGACAACAACCTTCTCATGGCCCCTGCAAGCGCAAACAGCAGCTTCTTGCACAGACTTAAGAAGGTAACTCTTCAGAGGGACAAAGCTGGTCCCTATATCCGATGTGTGCTTCATTGAAGCGAGCCAGAACTTGTGACTTTCAGTCATTCCAGCGTTCCCAGATAACTGCATGTTGCAATTTGTGCTTTTTAGCTCTATTTTCACCTAAAACTTTAAAATCTCACATTTTTGTTGTTTTGATAATTGTATTTATTTTTTATCAGTCTATTACTTTACGCTTTACCACTAGGTTAAGCCTAACTGCTTTTGGGCCATGCCTTTATCATATCAGTGGAGCCTACACCCATCTTAACTACTAACCACATTTCTTAAAGGTCCATTGTGCTAAACTTGATTGATGCACACATACATTGGATTTTTTCTATTTACGTTTCGAAAATTAACTCAATCCAACATGTATGATGAAGAAAATGCACAGCCTGCCATATTTAAAGAGGCATACTATTGCATGTTGATGATGTAATTTATAATGAATAAATTCCTGTAGACGTAGGTATCCTTAAGATGGTGTTTATTAGTTATAATTAGGTAAAAGGAAGAAATAGGAGTAATGAATCAGTCCCCACCGGGAGCAACATCCAGCTGCTCAGCCCACTCAATCAAACTGACCACACATTCAAATCATGCACACAGTAACATTCCAATGACATCATACATACTCAGGCTGAGCAGCAGGGAATAATATGATCAGGATGCAACACATCTCCCTCTTTTATAACAATGAAAATAAAAGAGAGAAAGTGAAATTAATTATAATATGTCCTGATGGTGGTAAAATCAGGATTACTAATTAGCAATACATAGAGAATGAATAACTGTGAAATTATATCATATCAGGATTACTAATTAGCAGTACATATAAATAAATAACTGTGAAATTATTTCATGAATTTAGTAATCAACAATTAGATGACTAATTATAAGTAATATCATGAAATAATATTATATCATTACGAAAGATGAATATTGGAATGATATCTTCTCATATAATACCAGAGAGTAATCATATACAACCATTCCTCATTACAAATAAAAATCCAACTTATTACTAATCACGGCAATTGGCCAGACTGTCATGAACAGCAACAAAAGGGAAATAAATTAAACAAGGTGACGTCCCTATAGAATAACATTTTTAGGACGTAGGAGTTATCACGTTATTCAAACACTTTTATATAAAGTATAATGAAAATTACGCATAACACCTAATGCATGGGTATATGGTTTTCTAACAACTCTCTGTAATTGAACACCTCTTATTGAAAAGAGCACTTGTGTGGTTCAACAATAAAAACGAGAATAATTTTAACTGAGGACTCTGTTGCCTCATATAATAAACATAACTGAGGAAAATGGAGCATCTCAATCCATGAGCACGTATGTGGTTCCGTAACATATGTATCATATAATTCCAATTGGAGAACTAAACTTCTGTAAATATAGGAGCACCTCAATCTATGAGCACTTATGTGGCTCCACAATAAAATTTTATACACATTGAACTCCTCAATGTTTAAGCAATATATGTAGACTTTGCACTATTTTGTAGTAAATTGTGAACTCCTCTATTTTTTATAATAGAGCACTTTTATTTAAGTGGTTCATCAATAAATTTCAATAACTTGCAGTAAATTGTGAACTCCTCTATTTTTATAATAGAGCACTATTAATTAAGTGGTTCATCAATAAATTTCAATAACTTAATGAACACCTCAAATTAATTGAGCACTAATGTGGTTCATTTACATTAATAAATTTAAACTTTGTTAGAACTCAGCATAGTAAACTTGACTCTTAAAATCAAGCATTAAATAAAATAATATAAATAAACTAATTCATCAATTTCAGTACTCAACTATCCAAGCTGTATATAAATAAATAAATCATTCTCAGAACTTAGTATATTGAACCTGACCCTTAAAATCAACTTTTAAAGAAAACAGTAGAATTAAAATAATTCATCTATTTTAGCACATAACAGTTCCAAGTAGTATAAGTAAATAAGTAAATCACTCTGAATACATATAAACCAATATTTCAACTTCAGTACGTAACAGTTCTATAAATCACTTAGAACAAAACATGTGCATCAATCTATATATGATTAGCGACTGATGGAAAATAAGAAACTAAAATAATAAAAGTAGTCACCGTTGTCATGTTGAATAGCTCCACTTCTTTAGTAAGGTAGGTAAATGACTTTCACAAAATCGAATCCAAAGTGTCTAATTTGAGTGGATAATATTTTCCTGTATTCGTGCCATACTGAAAATAGACACTAGATGGCGCATTTTGAATAGAATCGATGTATGCAGTACGTTATGTATGAGGAAAATAACTCAGGTTATAAACTTGTGGCAGTTCCGAAATCAATTTCAGTCAATTTGTTCAACAACAGTACCTTTCTCATGAAAAACAGCTCGAAAATGCGCCCGATGTTATTGTGGAGACAGGAGAACAATAAAAGAATTCAGGCAGTCAGTCCTTCGCAACTTCGATGTTCTTTGAACTTGCCATGACAGTTTTCCAATGATGCGCGCATGCGTACACAGACTCTGCGTGAACTTGACCTTTCAAGACGCAGATGTACGTTATGGATGACGGTGCGTTTCACAGAATCACCAATACTGTGGTAGCATTCTGTTGCGTCATCATTTATCATCCAGACAGCAAAGAAACAGCTCCCCAGCCGATGAAAATGACCGTTGGAAATACGGTGAGCAAATTACAGTCAGGGTCAAAATTTTCACTAAGCAAGTAAACAGTATACCGGGGCTTGATGTTAACCTCTGATATGTAATCTTTGCCGCCTCACAAAAATTGCTGAACACAAGTACGCTGCGTACACAAGTTTGTAGATATTGAATTAAAAGGCATTTATTTTTTCCATGAACACAGCGCTCATTTGTTTCACAGCTGCAATTTACTTTTAAATTGTCTAGATTTCTGTCTTAATTATCTTCACATGTTATAGAGAAAATGAAAGTAGCTGCCTCAAATAAAATGCTTAAAAGTTCACAACTTTGCCCTTACAAAAATAAATAGTCATTTACTCTGACACTTGTCATAACTTGAAATTTTGACGCTCTTGCTAATAAATTCGCCTTTTTAAAATTCAAATAGTTCCACCAAGTCCAACGCTTGAAACATACCTTAATAGATGTTTCCTGTAGGCTGTCAGATGAGTCATGACACCGGTGGGGCATCAAAAAGCGTGGCTTGTCTTTACTTAAATTCTTTTCTTCATATCTTGTAGTTGTAAATTGTAAATTTAGTTCCTTTACGCGTAGTTCTTTCTCTATCGTCGCCATTATTGCATGTTGATGATGTAATTTATAATGAATAAATTCCTGTAGACGTAGGTATCCTTAAGATGGTGTTTATTAGTTATAATTAGGTAAAAGGAAGAAATAGGAGTAATGAATCAGTCCCCACCGGGAGCAACATCCAGCTGCTCAGCCCACTCAATCAAACTGACCACACATTCAAATCATGCACACAGTAACATTCCAATGACATCATACATACTCAGGCTGAGCAGCAGGGAATAATATGATCAGGATGCAACACATACCTTATACGAGTGAAGAGAGCACCTTTAAGAGGACTCGGAGGCACGCTGAATACCGCCGCGTGCTGAACCAGGGCTTTGAGTTTTTGAACGAAGACATTAAAACAATTAGTAACACTTCTACTTAATTAACGCAAGTAACGAGACTGGGAACCTGAAGGGGATTTGAGGGGGCGGGTGAGTAATGATGCACTTCGCTAAAGCGCTGTAATATACTGTTGACTGGTCATGTTGAGCGAGAAGGCGAGAGGGGACAGCGCAGCACGTCAGCTCTGAATGAAATGTCTCAGAGTGACATCTCTGGCGCAACCCGTGACGCCCCCTGGCACCGTCACCAGCCACTCCTGTCCCTTCTCCCCATTGCTACCTGCCAGATTGAATTAGAATTTAGATAGACCTCAGTGCCTGTTCCAATGAAAGGAAGGATTTAACCATTTAAAAGCCAATATCTTTACAAATGAAATCCTTTAGGCTTCGTAGAAGATTTTTATCAAGGCAATGATTGTATCTATGTTTTCCGCAGATCATCGCAGTGAGCTATTATAATGCCCATTTCTTCCCTCAAAATCTCCAACAGCATTTGTAATTTCTCCTGTTCTTTCTTTTAAGGCTACTGGGGCTCACTGCTTTGTTTAGCAGTATGTCCTGTATGAGGGCTGTTTTCAGAAACTTTAGATTTCCTGTTGCACTTTATGAACTTTCGGGTGCCACCATGCATTGTGTTGTTGATTAAAAGTCAAATCTGACTGAAGGTGACACTAAATACATGGAGCCCGATAGCAGCTGTTGGAAAATGTCCCTCTCTGCTGGGTCACCCCCAAACATTTTGCCTCCCTCCTCCAACTTTTTGCTTACTTCGTTTTTGTAGGCCTTAGACCTTTGGGCACTTTACCACTAAGAATCAGTGCTAAAGTGCATGTGTGTTCTCTCCTCTAAACATGGTAACATTGGGTCATGCCCAAAAGGCATATTTAATTTACTTATAAGTCCCTAGTAAAGTGCACAACATTTGCCTAGGGCTTGTAAATTAAATGCTACTTGTGAACCTGCAGTACTGCTTGTGCCACCCACTTAAGTAGCCCTTTAATCATGTCTCAGGTCTACTGTTGCATAGCATGTGGGAGCAGTTGCACTGCCTTGTCAACGAGGCAAAATAAAACTTTTGCCAGGCCCAAATCTCCCTTTTTATACATTAAAGTCACTCCTACTATAGGCTGTGGACTGCCAAAGGACAGGGTGCAATGTATTTAAAATGCAGCACATGTACTCCTACTATAGGCTGTGGACTGCCAAAGCGCAGGGTGCAATGTCTTTAAAATGCAGCACATGTTCTACATGCTCTGGTAGCGAAAAACGCTAAATTTCGTTTTTCACATCTGCACAACCCACCTCTCCTATAGGATAACATTGGGATTAGCTTTTTACATTTTATAAGTGAAATCCTCAATTGGGAGAGCTAAATCCTTCAATTCTGGTGTCTCTGGAATCACAATTTAAAATCCAAGCTGATGGTGAAGTCGGTTTTTCAAATGTAATTCTAAAAGTTCCACTTTTAGAACCTTAGTATAGAGACAAAGGTTCTGCCATGTAGCATGTGGTTACTTCCTATGAGTAAAATCTGTCCACCAAGATTTTAGGACCATCAATTAATGATATGTAAACAAACACACTACTGACACATATTACAAATGGCAACACCAGTTTAATTGAAAGAAAACGAAAGATAGGTATATTAGAAAGTCATATATATTCTGGGCTAATACATCAAAAAAGAATATAGTACAGACTGTGAACACTGCTTGTGACATATATAAATGTGCCTCAGAAATAACAAAAGTGCCAACACAATGAGCAATGAAAAACATTCAACAAAATACAATAAACATACATAAATTAGTTATTGCGCCCAAATACAATAGGAAACCCTAAAGAGTCATGTGATTTACATCCACTCATGAGCATATCTGTTTGGGCGTGGTACGGTTAATAATACATCGTGGACATTTTCGACCCCTAGCGAATGAGTTTGGTCAGGCAACATTACCATGGGGTCTTCATAAGGACCCCTAATTCCTTTATGTATGTGTCAGTAGTGTGTTTGTTTACATATCATTAATTGATGGTCCTAAAATCATGGTGGACAGATTTTACCCCTAGAAAGTAATCACATGCTACATGTCAGAACCTTTCTCTCTATACTGTTGTTATTCCCCAGGTTATGCATGCTACTGGGATACCCCATTATTATTAATGAACTTTTAGAACATAAGCTTTTTCTTACCTTTTGGTTCCTGCTGCTTGTCTCTGATCATGTCTGAGGTGGGTGAAAGCTGGGCTTTGTGTATTCCCCATAGACAGTCCCACACAATGGGAGCTTTGGTGTGACTAGCAGGATGGGAGACAGGAGCTGTACCCAGCCTCACTTACACCTGAATAGGCTGTGTCCTGTCCCCAGACAGAGGGCTGCATGCCCCCTGTATTGAGTCTATGAAGTCTCTCCCACTTCAATGGCACCACTGGGTATAAGTACTGGACTTCAGACACCACCACTTCAGCTCACTTCTGGACCTGTGAAGTTTCTGCCAGGAAAAAGGACTGCTGTGCTGCAGAAGGACGGACACTATGCTGGACAGTTGCTGTGCTGGACTCCTGCCTTGCTGTGTTGCCCTGCTGCTTGCTGTTCTCCTGCCTGGGTGAGGACTGGACCTGCATCACTTGAGCCCAGAGTGAATCCAAGGGCAAGGTGGCTGGCCCCCAGATCTGAAGTCTCATAAAATATTTCCAACCTACCTGCTTATGCACATGGACACTGCCGTCTGTGAGTCTGCCCTCCCAAGTGGTGTCACCTCAGTCCTGGACCCTTGTAAGTGGGCCTAAGGTGCTTGCTTCAGCAAAACCCATGCATCCTCTGTTAGAACGGCAAATTGCAGCCGTGGCATGGTCCAGAACTGGCTTATCGCCACGTTCCATGGATCAAAACAGTGCATTGATCCTGTTGTGTGGGCCAGAAGCGGCGTATCGCTCCAGTTGCGTGGATCAGCCCTGACACAAGTCTTCCCATCTCCATTGTCGGCATCCTCGAGGATGACGCTGAATCTCCACATCACACCTCTTCGCTCATCAGAGCTGACATATCATCGCTGCTGTGCGGATCAGGACAGGCACATCACCCATGCATCTCTTCAGCTGCACCCTGCATCTTCAACATCAATGCAGCCAGGATTAAGATACTTTTGTTCATTGGGTTTCACTGGGTCCCTGTATGCGGCCTACACGCCATGGCAGTCAAACTGAACGTTTGACTTTGTTCCGGTCCAGCGCAACCAGACATCCCAAGTAAGCGCTTATTGCTTCAAAGCACTATTTTACAGTTTAGTCTTGAAAAACTCATAGCTCATGTTCTAATTATTGGATTTTTGTCATTTTGATCTTGTTTTATTTATTAAATTAAGTTCTATTTTTCTATTCGGGTGTGGAATATTTTTATGTGGTGTTTTCACTGTTTTACTGTTTGAAGTGTTGCACAAATACTTTACACATTGCTTCTAAGTTAAACCTGACTGCTCTGTGCCAAAGCTACCAGAGAGTGTGCGCGGGTTATGTTAGAGTTTGCCTGCTTCTTACCCTGACTAGGATTGTGGTTGGTACTTGACTAGGTTCATACCCCAGTCAACCTACAGCCCAATTTCTAACAGTGGCATTTTATGGTTATTGAACTATTTTGTTGTCTCCCTCTCAGTAAAGAGACCAACGCTGAAGCTAAAACCTGTGTTTGGAAAGTAGACCTTATGCCATCTTGTTTGTTGCTAGATTTCACTGCTTCCTGATGCACATTCTACCACTTATAAGTATGTACAGTGTCTGTTGTCCATTCTAGGACGAATGTTCAAAGATTTATGTTGCATCTGGCACACCTTGCTTTTGTTTAGAATTTTCCTCCAAAAGAGTGCCTTTTGTAACTTTTCTCTAGTCACAAAAATCACCCCTATACCAACAAAAAATGCTCTCAAGCAATCCTAAGACATACTGGGTAAGTGGGAAATCAAAAGCGTCGCCTTGTTTTTCCATAGGACATAATATCCACGGTCTGCATCTGGAGACACTGCCTGGTTAGTGTTGGTCTATTATATATGAGTACAAGATTTATAATGTACACCTGGGAAGAAGGACATAGTATTCTGGCCCATAACATCCATGCAGCAACCCCAAATTCAATCTCCCATAGCCAAATATGAGGTGAGATTGCCATAAGGTATTAAGGGCATTTATCAAGGAGGAACACATACTTACAGTATTTTAATTCCCCAGTGGGGGGAACCAAAGGAGCCACTCACCTCATCCTGTATGGTCATACAAGGGTATGGTGCAGTGTCTGGCATAGACTTGAAAACACATCCTGGGCAAGAGAGTTTGTCCCAGTTTGCCCCAGTTTATCCAGGTTGGAAGTCCATCAAAAAACAACTTTTGTTCCCCTTCCATGAATAGCTGACTAATAAAAGTTCAATCAAGGTTCCCTGTTATTGTGAGCAAGACACTTGCCCATATCTCTTGAACTACTGCAAAGAAACTGGACATCTTCACCCGACACTTTCAATAACTATTCCATGCAAACTAGCGTGATGGTGAACAGTGCTTCCTGGGCTCTGGAGCTGCATACTGCTGGTCACCTTCCGACCCCAAGAAGAGGCCAAATTGCAAGAATTTCTGTCAGGGCCGTGATCTTCCTTGTCTGCTTGCAGTGTTTGTGTCTGGGCCAGAAGAACCCTTCGGCTTTATGGAAACATAAAAAACAACAAGTCCAAAGTGGCAGTATTCCGAGAAAATACAGATGGCTCCAAGGTACTGGTATCAGTCATGCTGTGGTGGGAAGCTTATCAGACAGAGTAAACAATAATGTCAGCTGCCACACGCACAGCCAGGTACATGCTGAACATGATCATCCTGCGGCACAGATTTCTTGCACCCAAATGGTCCCCCTTATTGCAGCGTAAAGCAGTCACTCATCATGGGATCACGTTAATCCCCATGATCATGCCACTTGTTCTTTGAGAGGATGAGGAGACACGTGAAACCTTTTTATGACCTTCACCTGGTGCGACATCAAGATCCAGCAGCCAATTGGAATGTACTAGCACCAATAATAGCTTGATTAACACTCACTTTCACCTGGGTAACCCAGCCATTTTGGGTTAAAGGACTGAGAGAGGCGAGAGGACGATCAATGAAAGAAAAAAACTTTACAGAGACCATTAAAAATGGAAACATCTTTTTTAAAAATTTTGGGGGCATATCAGCAACAGCCAGCGATAATTATCGCTAAGTGCGCTTAGCGCGAGGATAATTATCGCCGGCTATCGCTGGATTATATCGCCGAGATAGCGCGCTATCAACAACGTTTATCTCCAATGCAATATATAATCCAGCGATAGCTGCAAAATGTGCGTTTAACGCTGGCAATCCAGCGATAATCGCACAGCGATAGGCGAATCGTTGATGATAGGGCAGGGTGGATTCATCCTCACAATCCACCTCACATAGGATATCATAGCTAAGTAAAAATTGAAACCCGGCATAAAGAAAGAAGTGATAAGGCCATTTAGCGCTGCTTTTGTCATTGCCAAGTGGGTATGCGGCTATGTTGATGATAGGAGAAAGTCGTGTTAGCAACATTTCTCATGTAATTTCACTGAAATACGCCAACTTAGCATCTCATTGGCGTTGCAATGCTGGGCGTTCAGAAAACAGGCGCTGAGGCATAAAATCACACGCTAGGTGACCTTGATGATAGTGCGATATGATTATTGCCGCTTTTCCCTGAAAACGGACGCTAAAGCGGCGATAATCTTATCGTGGGGGCTTGATAATATGCCCCTCGCTTGTTACCACTAACCGCTCTTTGAGTTGCCAAGGATCTCAGGTACCCTTATGATGCCAGATATTCCCCAGTCACCAGTGAATTTTTAGATGAAGAAGTTTACTGGACCATGTCCACAGAGACTAATCCTGAGTTACTATATTCTGTAAGAACCGTAAGGATACCTGAAAAAAAACACTCTAACTGGCAGGCAGTGTTTGAGAAACTTCACAGGTTTGCCCAGCTATAATTTCCAACCATAACCAAGAATCAAGGAAAGCTCAAGGCAAAACTGATGATGAAAACCTCTAACTACAAAAGCTTCCAATTAAAGAACTCTAGAAGACACTTTGGGCTTATTTACAGTTTGACAGGCAGTGCAATTTAGCACACAAGGGATGGAGTACCCTGTTCGCCAGACCACACTGCTCCCACTATATTTAGACTCTGGGGAACTGTCCCATTTCTGCCTGTGGAGCCTCACAGGCTTTCTTTGGTGGAAAACTTTGGCCGATATTTGGCGATTGGCCAAAGTAGCACAGACCTTTGCCTATTTAGAGCAGATATCTGACATACTAAATCCTATCTGGGGAAAGCCAGATAGTCATTAACAGTAAAATAAATGAATCAACCAACATGCTGGCAGAAAAAAGGTTTTTTTTAATTTATTTTTTTTAAAACAAACTCCGCCTTTGGGATTTGGTTTTAAGTAGCATAAACCTTGCTGTGCAGGTGCAGCGGGCATGGTGTATGCACAGCAAAGCTTCGGTTTCTTCCGAGGAGCAGCAGTGATAGCGGCTCCCCTGAAGGCACATATATGTGTGCCTACTTGCAGCAAAGTACATTCCTCCCCAGTTCTGACTCAATGACCTACACCAATTATATGCTATATGAGCTCTTCTATTTGCTAGGAACTTTCATTTTGTGCACTGATTCACAATAGTAGTAGCAGAACCTTCTCTGGAATCCCTTGACATCACTAGAAATTTCCAAGAAACTGGAGACCTTCCAGTAGTATATTTGTCCAAGGATGGCTGTCATCCCATGTCTCTGTATATCTCCACTCTCATATTGCATCACTCAGTTTATACCCAACTATAAACTGAAAAAGTCATTTCAATGATGGATTTGTAGAGATTCAGTACCCAAGTATTTCACCTGCCTCTGCATGCATCTCTATTGAGTAGTGCTCCGAACATTGATTTAAATGTTGGCAAAAGCCTTTTTTTTGTTGTGTTGCGTAAGGCTGTGTTAAAAATATTTGGTTTGGTATCTCGTTAACTGTATAGGTTAGTGGCCGCTGGCTTCTACCAGAGGTTTCCATTTTACCAGTTCTATGAGTATTATAAAGACTTTATTATTACATATAATCTACCCAACATTCTTAGAAGTGATAGCCTATGATTCCTATAAGATACCAGCACTCATTTGAGAAAACCTCGACTGCTTGGTCTCAGCTACCACTAAAGAGTTAAGGACGTTTTGAGAGTCTTTATAATCATCTGATCCTCTATCCTTGAGCCAGATTCGAGAACTGATAGTTTCACCACTAATGCTCTTAAGTGCTGTTTACAAAATATAAAATCAGGAGAGAAATCATGTTATTTTCCTTTGACCAATTGATGCCACACCTTGTAATGCTGAAATCCAGGATCCTATTTACTACATGTATGGCAAGACCATAAATACCCCATCCAAGAGAAAAATGAAACTATAATGGGAACTTCAAATTGTGCCCAAACAATAAAATCACATTCCGATAGTTCCCTTCTGAAAAATACATGTCTATTTTTCTAGGAATCCAATTTTTGTCAGTTCATCAAGAAATCTTTGTTCAGTTTCTCTTTTCCTGATGAAAATGTTAAACTTTATTTGTGCAATAATATACATATTTGAAACTAAGAACTGAAAGATGGAAGCTTGAAGAGAGGGAATTAAGGACTAAAGGACAGAGTGCTCTAATAAGATTTGTACACAGGCAGGTGAAGGAGCAACACAATGAATGCAAGGGGATAACGCAAAAACAAGTTTGAGGATTAAGAATGATGGAAAGGAGAGTCTAGGTTAGAGTGTAATACAAAAGGAGTGCTCAGCAGAAGAAAGTTGTGAATCTAAAAAGAATAGGTGAATGTGAGCACTGTAAGCGTTTGTCTGTTCTATTAATAAAGAAGAGGTTTCAGTATCTGCTGTACCACCGCTGTGTCTCCAATCCATCTGAAACAAAGGTGACTCTAAGGATCAAACAAATTGACCGTGATCCACAGTGGTGATATCCCAATCAAGATTTTTTAGATCCCCAGAAGACATGAACACTGAATCTCAGACACAATACATGATTAAGGGGGAGCAGGGCCGTTTCTGCCATTAGGCAGGACTAGGCAGCCGCCTAGGGCGACAAAAGGTGGGGGGCGGCAAAAACATGCAGGCAGCAGCAGCACCACGAGCCAGCAGTGCATCACGAGCCTCGGAGCCTGCAAACTGTACATCCGATTCCAGGGTCGGTTCTGCTAAAGCGGACTTGCGTGTGGATGTGACCACAGGTGAGTAAGAAATTAGAACATCATCATTCAGGCCTGCTGCGTGTGACTGCGAACATGCAAAATATTTGTAATGAGTCCTTACTTGTAATTTTAAAAGAGGCCTGTGAGTGAGTCTATGAACTCATCTCGGTCCTCACAGCCCCAGAGACAGGCGCAGAACTGTGAGGGATATGGATGTTGGCGTCGGTTTCATTTGTTTGTTGCAGCAGCAGGCCCTAACCCTGATTATACTTTTTAAAACAAAAGCCAGGAATGGAAACATGGAGGCAATAAGGCGAAGCTGCTCCTAGCTAGCACTAAAGACGTGCGTGGAGGCCTCCGAAAAAAATAAAAATAAGATAGCGAGCCTCTGAGCCACAAGCTTTGGCAAAGACAATAGAACTGATGTTAATGTGCAAATTATTTAAACTGTATGTGTGCAAAATATTTGAACTGTATTTGTGAGTGCCTGTGCTTCATGCAATGCCAGACCTATTAGTCTAGCCAATGCTATTATATTTTAGATTCCTGGGCTGTTTGGATAGAGGTTTTTGAAAATATGTGTGTGTATGACTCGTGCACATTTCCTGACAAAAAGAGCAAAGAAGCCTGATGCACAGAAAAAAACAACGATTTTCTTTCTGTATGCAATGCACACATAAAATGAAGAACATAATGTGCAAGAATTCCCTGTGCTTTTGAGATGTACAATAATCCGTCCTGCATTGCAATGGAAGCAGGAGTTGTACATTAAACATCCAGTAGCAAGAGGTGTGAGAGGGAAATTCTCTTCTGGGCTACTCTGTCGATATTTTGTAGACTTGGCTCGAATAGGTCTTTCCGAAGCTGCTGCGTTTAGCCAGGCCTAACAAATAAAATAAGGTAGACATGGAGACATTGAACCAATAGGGCTTAGAGAGTAGTGATTGTTGCAAAGGGTGGGCAGAACTGTGTCCCTGGAGATCTCACATGATTCGACTTTCTACCAGAGCTGGGAAGGGTTCGCTCTGGCTGGTTCGTCTACAATGATGCTGAGAGAGGAAATTTATGTAGTAGCGTCTGTTGCCTATATAGTGTTCTCCAGGTACATGGAATAATTCCTCTAGCCTGGATGACGGGGGCGATAGAGATCGTAGTAAAAGGGAGGGGGCGGCATTTTTCAATTCTCGCCTAGGGTGGCAAAACACCTAGAAACGGCCCTGAGGGGGAGAGATACAACAATCAGTTAATCACCAATGAAACCTGGCAGAAAGTCTTGATCAATGCATCCTTTATTCCACCTGCATTAATCTAAAGAGAATGTATATTATATATGATAGCAGGACGATTTAAAGCAATTATACGGAAGTAAGTCAAACCCGCTGAAGGGGTTACAGAACAACAAGGGATATATTTGACTGACATGTCTCAAGGCACATTTTCTGATGGGAAGAGCTCATGTCCTTTATTAGGAGCATTGCCTCACAGCAGTTGCCCATTGATCCATTTGGTCGTCCGCCTCGTGGCACCAGATGCTGCCAAAGCGTATGCCCTGTAGTCTTCATGTGGCAAACTGATTATCCACAGCATGTTGACAGTAAAACTGCCTTTATTGCACAAATGAAAATGTCTAAATCTCCCTGTCTACATCTTTGATAGGCTAAAATATAGGGCATGATCATAACGAATAATATTACTATGATTGACTATGTCGCACACCCTAAATATGCCCCTATTTGGACTCCTTTAATAGACATGGTTGATGGGGTCATGATCCCCCTTGTAAGACCAATGAGGCTAAGAGGTGTATAACCATACAACTCTATTTCCAAAGCATGTGTCCCCTTGATATACACAGTATGTTTTGCCTTGTCATTTTTCAAATTGTAGATCTCTACACGTCATCTGAGACCTATGTTTGAGCAATGTCCCACTGACTACGGTACCCGTTTTTTGCATGAAGTAATCCTGTTCTATACATTATGCAATCTCTCTGTGAATTACTGTAATGTATCTTTTTATTCTGGGCTGTGGCAGTGAGATTTATTTCATGTAGGAATTTTCCTTTACGTGGCTTTGATTTGCACTGTGTCCTGACTCAGTAATACAAAACGTATTTAAAATGACTGAGAGGCACACGTGTGCAAAAAGAGGGAAATGAAAGAGGGTGGTTATGGTGGACAAGCATGTGGAATAGAGGCTAGGAATTCAAGGATAATGAGACCTACTGCCATGAACAATCACAAAACGTGGAGAAGAAGTGATGCAGAGGAGAGAGACGGAATCATACATGCTGGAAAAGGAAATGAAAGACTATGGCTCTCTTCGACACATACATGGCTACACTTGCCTAAAAACTCATTTGCCCCTAAATCGGCTACTATGTGTATACAGATGCCATTAAAACATACATCCTGAAGTACCCAGGAAGGTGTAGGGAAGTGCACAATCTTCTCTATGGAGAGTAGCTAATGATCAATTGGTCATACATATAACTGAATTACACAAAAATTGAGATCCTTCTCATTGGCCTCTAAACCCTGATATAATGGTCTCAATAGGGCCACTCTTCCTGGCCCTCTTCCCACCACCATGTCAGTCAGAAACTCATGGGTCATCTTCACCTATAAATGTTCCTTCTCACAAGACGGTGTTCTTAAATTCCCAGCCCCTGCGAGAATAGCCATTATTACACAGACAAGATCAGATCTCTATTATCATAGCTTTGGCCCTCTCTCCCACCAGGTGCTGCAATGGAGTCCATGGTGGTTGCCCAGCCAAAACATTGCCTAAACTACAAAGAGCAAAAAACATTACTGTGCACCATATCTTTAAATTGAAGGTCTCTGACCACATAAACCCAATTCAAAAATCGCTCCACTGGCTACAGGTCAAACAAAGGATTTGATTTAAAACCCCTTGCTTCGTACAGAAGGTCCTGCTTGGTCCAGCCCGTGGCTATCTTATCTGGCTTTATCCTGGTAAAAAATTGGAATAACATTAATTGAGGGGTGTGAGAACTCACATCGAATAATGATCACAATCCTTGTCTGGGTGAACCACACAAGTCAATATATTCACCTGTGCGCAGCCATTTGGTAGCTTGACACACAAGCACTCACACACGAGCAGTCAGGCTTAACTTAGAGGCACTGTGTAAAGTATTTCTGGAGCACTCAAACAGTAATAAAATGAAAACACCTCAAAAGAACACTATAAAACCAATTTAGAAAAATATAGTAACTGTTGATAAATACAATGACACCACAACAGCAAAAATCCAATCTATAGAACATGAGTTGAGAGTTTTTAAAGTTTATAGTAGAAATAGCATCGAGAAGCGTTAAGCTCCAACTGCGGAAATTTGTCCGTACTGGAATTGGACAAAGTCACCAGTTCAGGCTGACTGCGATGAGCGCGAGACAGAGACAGTATTGAGTTTAGCCGGTGGGGATTTTTACCTCTGTCTACCTGATATTGCTTTTTGGAGCTCTGCATCACTTGGCATCAGATCCGGTGAAGCGGACGAGTAGGAGATGTGCAGTGCTGCTGGGCTCAGCATCGATCTGCAATGGATCTGGTGAAGCTTTCAGGCAGGATCTGCATGATGTGGCTCTGCTAGGCTTTGCCACCTTGGCTTCAGATTCAATGAAGCCCTTAGCTGCTTGCAACGCTCTGCGGGGCTCTATGTTGCTCAACATCAGAGAGGCAAATCGTTGAATTAGAAGCTACGTGTCTTTGTGTGGCTCTGCATCGCTTCATGCCAGATTGGATTGAAACTTCAGTTAGGAAGGGAGAAGTATACTCTTACTCCTTCTAAGGGTCCAGGAACTTGAGGGCAACACTTGGGGTCATGACTCACTCGCACAAAGGCCATTAGAGGGGTCCAGGTCAGGTCCGGTCGGTATCGGTCAGCTGAAAAGCAGGACAGACGTCTGGAATCTTCTTGTGTCCCTGTAGCTCAAACAGCAGGAGGTCCCCTCACTGGCCTCTTATATAAGATATAAGATTTATGCAACATACAAGGTAATTCCAGGAAAAGTGAGTTCAGAAATAATAGGGCTTTAAATGCAAAACACTGAGGGAATGCCACACAAAATATGGGCATTTCAAACAATCCTGTCAGTCTGACTGGACATCTTTAGGTCAGCCTCCCCGAACTCTCTCTCGCATCAAGACTGAATTATTTGGAGGAAGGTCTCTAAACTATGAAGTCTCTCCTATCTTGAACTCACTACTATTGTATCTATATCTTAGCACCAACATCATATAAGTTAACAAACCTATCTCTTTAACCAAGTGTTTATATCAAGCTGACTTTAAAAGGCCAATAGATCCCACCCCTCTCCTTTTCCTTAAGTGTTCAGTAACTTCCTTTAGTAAATGAGCACCTTGAACAATTATGAATTAAGTAAAAATAAATTAAAGTGGAATGAGATGGAGTCATTCTGTGAGTGTGCTAGTATTATCCAGAAATGCGGTCTGAGTGAGGAAATTTAGAATTGGGAAGTTCTGAAGGTTTCCTCTTTCACTTAAAAAATAAGACCAATGTGACCAATACTAAAAATGGACCGAAACTTACGGCTTGATTTAGGTCTTGACAGACAGGTTACTCAATCACATATCCTGTCCGCCGAAATATAAATCCTATTGTGTCCTATCGCATAGCCCGTTTGTCGCGATCTAAATCAGGTCCATAGTCTTCATGGATTTATATCAAATAAGAGGATGTAAAATCCTATCATGGAAGTAATCCACTTCATCTCTGCTTTCTTCATTTATTGTCAGTGTGCTTTTTTTGACAAAAACATGTATATGTGTAAATGGGATCATTAGAGTGCTAAACACATCTACATTGTGGCTGTGATCCAAAGACATCCCTCCCACCTAGCACCGAAAAGATTAAATTTTCAAACAGATCACAGGTGGCACCCTTTTATTTACTCAGCGACAGTGTAAAGTATGCATTTCGAATGTGCTAAACAAGTTAACTTGTTTGTTTTAAATTGTTGTAGCATTCTAAGCTCAATTATTGCTTGAAGTGTGAAAGAAAAACAAGTGACTTACAAAGAGTGAAACAGACGTTTATGAACCTCATTTCACAGGCTGTGGTATTTGGGGAGGTAATACTACACCCGCTAACTGCCGATGGATAGCAATCTTGGTTTAACATCACATGTAAATAAAACAGAATGTGGGAAATATAGAAAATATGGAAATGCAGACAGAAGTCAGACACGCAAAAAAACATTCAACTGGGTGTAATGAAGACAATAAAGAACTGAATGACAGATGCACGGTGAAATACGTACCCGGCGCTGAGGATGAAAGATCGTGCATACAAAAACAAAATGAACATGGCGAGAGAAAGAAAACAGAGGAGAAAACACAAATTAGGTGGAAGCGAAGGCGTGAGGGAAGTGCGAACAGTGTAACCAATGAAGCGACAGAGAAAATGTTTTTGCAGCAGATAGTAGAGGGGGAAAGGGACGGTGAGTCTCAGATGCAAAAACCAATAGACGACTGCAAGGAGTCGGGATAGATGTAATGAATTGCGTCCAGAGATAATGATACAACAGTGAGGAGAATGTGTTTCTGGAGTGGGAACTGATGAGAGGCGCAGAGGGGTGAAGTAGCAGGGCAGGAAAAGGCTGACTGTGGGAGAGGGAACGGAAACAGGAGAGAAGAGGCATGAAGCTGGCCGCTGACTGCGATAACTCTGCTTTTAATGAGTTCCCAGGGTGCTTTGATGGTTGCATTTTTTTCTGAGGACAAATTGCGTGCTCAACTTTTTCAAGCCTGTTCTTTCCGAATCCCTTGGCTCACCTTGCATTACAGCCTTCTCTCACCTCTCTAGTACCAGGCTCTGTAGTGTCCTGCTGGACACGTTCTAGTGTTCCAGCAGGCACTAGTTTTACCAGCCACTCCTTTGAGGGCTGGCTACACTCACAACACACATCCATCAAATACAGGCAGCATGAGTGGCGTGGGCCTGTCAATAAAAGAGCCAGAGTGCACGTGCTCTTGGCCAGTTAACCAAGCTTACTCAATGTGTCTGCGTCACTCACTTCAGTAGCATGTGGTCCTAGGGCCCACAACTCTACAATGGCGACGAGTGGGTCTTACCCCGTGGGTGAGCTATCAGCCACCTCGCAGTTCCTTGTGGGGAGAAAAGTAAGCAGCACGTAAGGCACCTCAATTATAACTTGCCCAGGAAGAAGTTGGCAAGCAGTGCTGTTGGAAGAGGCCGACGAGTACCGAGTGCTCCCCCCCCCCCCCCGGGTGAGGTATGCAGCACTGTTCACCTGCCTGATGCGGAACAATAATCTGCACAGTACTGGGAAGAGACATGGCTGCCTGGTGAGTGGCACTCCCTGGCTTGTTCAGGTTGCTAAATGTTGGTGAGGCACTCCGCCTGCAGGAGGGCTGAGGCCGCACAAGCCCAGAAAGTCTGAACTGTCACTGCCTGCATCACCCTGCTGCCTATCACCAGCACCGACCCGGTATTGCCATGGGCAATCCACAGAAATTTTTACAGGGGGGCAAACCTGGCAAACAAAGGGGCGTGGCTAATGTTAATTAATAGGGGCGGGGCTAAAATGGCAGACAATCAGGACCGGGTAATGCTCAGGCCAAGCTGAGAAAAAAAAGGTGGTGAATTCTGCATTTGAAACTGGACAACAATTAGAGTACACTTATGAACCCTAATATTACCCCCCTAGCCCCTTAAAACTCATACATTCCCTGATCCCTAAAATTAGACCCGAGGCACCCCAAATCCCATAACCCATACCCGCCCTGACCCCTAAAATTGTCCCCCTTGCACCCCAAAACCAATACCCGCCCTGAACCCTAAAATGTCCCCCCTTGCAACCCAAAACCCATATCCACCCTGAACTAGGCCTGGGCGGTTAATTCTCTTCCGTTCACGGAATTTGGGTAATTTTGCGTTCCGCGGAGAACGCAAATTGCCCAAAATTCTGTGTTCCACGACTTCGCGGAAAGTTTTTGCCTGTTCACGTTCTCAAAATGCGTGTTCGCAAGATATTCACCCCGAGCACGCAAACAGCGATTGCGAACAGTAAAAAAGCAGCGCAACAAGCAATTCCGCACGTTCGCGGAATTTCTGCTTGTTCGAGGAGATTTTTTACCGTTTCGCAGAGATTTGCATAACCTGATTATGCAAATTCCACCCACCCCTACCCTGAACCCTAAAATTACCCCTGGCACCCCAAAACCCATATCCACCCTGAACCCTAAAATTACCCCTGGTACCCCAAAACTCATACCCACATTGAACCGTCAAATTATCACTGCCACCCCAAAACCCGTATCCACCCTGAACCCTAAAAATACCCTACTGGCATCCCAAAAGCTGAACGCTACGGGGCAGATTTACAAGCCAACTGGCATGGGTGCAAATTCAGGACAGTGAGTGTAAAAATTCAGGACAAAGGGTCAAAATTCGGGACAAAAATTCAGGACAGCGGGTCAAAATTCAGGACAAAAGGTAAGGTTTACAGACATAATATTGCGCAACCTTCTCTGATGTAAGTGAGTAAATATACTACCACTAAAGTAAAAGTGAAAATAAGTTTATATTAGGTTGAGACAATTGTGCACTTCATGGTTTGTCAGTATACGCGTAGCTTTAAGCAAACGTGCAGGTCTTTTTGTGGTAACAAAACCGACCCCACCTTTCCAGCTCCCAGAGAAAACCCCTGATACCCGGTCCGGCCAGTCTGGCCTTGATACCACCCTCCACTGGCGCCCCTCATCTTCACATAGACCCTCTCTCATGTGTATTTAATTTCTTCTATAGTGCTACTCATCCCAAGTATGTGGGGCAGAGTTTTGGAGTGTGTTACAACACGCACATATTAAAAGAGACAATCACTCATATAAAAAGGAATATCAATGTATAGGAAATGTTGCTGAAGATAATGGGGCTTACAATGTGTAATCATACTTTCAACCATCATTCAGTCTTTCACCATTCATTCTGTCCTTCCATCTGTGTGTCCAACAATGTCCATATTCATCCATTTACAAACCTATCCATCACGTTTCCATCCATTCATCATTTCACTTATCTACCCCTCAATCCACCCTTTTACTCATCCATCATCCATCCATCTACCCTTTCACTCTATCCATCCATACACTCATCCATCCACTCTTCCACCCATCCATCCATTAACTCATCCATCCAGCCATTCACCCGTTCAGTCATCCATTTACCCATCCCCCTTCCTCTTTCAATTCCGCTTTCACTAAGCCATCCATCCTTTCATCCACGACCCATCCATCTACTCATCCACTCAAGAATCCATCCATTGAACCTATCATTCATCCATCCTTTCACTCATCCATCCACCCTTTCACTCCTTCACTCATTGATCTATCCTTTTGTCCATCTACCCGCCCTTTCACTCACTCTTCCAGCCTTACATCCACCCTTTCACTCATCCGTCCATCCATTCATCCTTTCACTTATAAATTCATCAATCCACCCTTTCACTTATCAATTCATCAATCCATCAATCATTTCACTCATCCGTCCACCCCTTCACTCGCCCATCATCCACCCTTTCACTCATCCATCTATCCATCATTTCACTCATCTATCCAGCCATCCATCCACCCATCCCTTTACTTACTTACTCACTCACCTTTTCACATTAATTATGAGACCTATCAAGAACTCCACCCTTGCTGTAGTACCTAAAGCAACGGGTGGGGTGGAGGAGGGTTCACTATGCCCCTGCACATAGGCAATCTGAAAAAGTGGAAGGCATGAGTCATGCATGATGCACAGTGCCTTGACGTGGGGCGACTGACATGGTGATGTTTCCAGAGCATTAAGTGGGATGAAAAAACTAAGGGGGTCTCTCCAAAAGGGTGTTTGATGTAATAAAATGCGTGGCTTAAAACACATAAGCTAAAAATCTGTGCTTAATATAATGTGCCGCCCGACTGGTATTTTTGTTTCTTCTGTCATTGCATCCAGATATATAATACAACAAGTAATGTTACACTTGGAACAAGTTATGTTACACCTACAACAAGCCAGAACTATTGGCTTTGTCTATGGTTGTTAGTTGCATAAAATAAAAAAGCAGCAACCATGGCTGCTATACTATAACTATAATCCTTTCCTTTCAACTTCTTTCACTGCCTTCCTTTGGCTAACTGGATTCTCACCTTGCAGCAGCATGGGCGTTTTTGCACTTCCATGTGACAGAATACCCTGCCCTGGACTGAGGCTGTAGGGGGCCACCACGGTGATGTGCCAGCCCAGACTGACCCATTGTCATTCTGTATGTGGCAATCAGCCCCACACAGAATGATAATGGGCAGGGTGGGGCTGCTCTTGTGTACAGGGGAGTGCGAGGCGGCCCCATCAGGGAGCTGAGGCCTCTCACAGGGAACAGCTCTGTTCCCTGCAATGCCTAAGGCGGACGGTTGGATGATGTCCTGCCTGAGGATGAGCCCCGGCATCAGGCCTCACTCTGGGATGCATTTGTGCACATGGGTGTGAGCAGGGGGGGCAAGGAGAGGCGCTCCTGGGGGGGCAAGGAATCCTGGGGGGGGCAAGAGCCCCTCCTTGCCCCCCCCTGCGGACACCCATGGGTATTGCTCCTACTACCTCGCCTTTCACGGTTCAGCGCATGTGCAGCACCTCACCTGCCGGTGATGCAAGTAAGAAGTATGGTGACATTGCCAACAATGAAGGGCATGAATCGAGGCTGCACCTGCCATGATCAAACCCCCGCTACACCCGGCAGAGCTGCAGCTGTTAGGCCCAGGAACTGCCACAAGCTAGAAGTGCCCAACGCCTCTTACAGAGCGGCGAGAAATCAAGCGGCCCTTCCACCCACCTGGCCTGAAGTGTACAACGAGGCGTGTGGGAAATGAGCTGGCCCGAAGGGTATAATAAAGAATAGCACATCTAAAGCACAAACTGCCCAGTGCCACCCCGACAGGGAAGTGAGGAGATCTGTATCGGTGGGCTAATATCCTGAATAAAGGAGGCCACCCCGGCCAAGCATCTGCCTACCATGCATCGGTGTCATGTGTGGGCGAGATCACCTGTGGCACCCGAGCACTTTACAGGTCTTTAAAAGACCGTTTACTTGCTAACGAGGCCTTATCTCACCCCTTCTTAGAGCCCCTGCGTCTCCCACTCTGCATATTGCTGGAAGAATCACCCCACTCCCAACCCCCACCCCGATTTTTTTAGTAGCTTTTAAAATTTGTCAATCTCCTAAATAGAAAGGGATAATGGTTTATTATTGTGCATGTTTCTTTCACAAATTGCCCACAGTTTCCATAGTTGTGCATAATGTGACAATCCAATAGCTTTCATGAGCCATAAGTGCAGGGTCAAATTGTACACAGGAAATTTGAAAGTTACCGTTAAAATTACCCTTTTGTACAAGCAGAGCCACAAAGAATGCTCTGCAGGTGGCAGAACAGTTGCTGATTTACTGTGCACAGTCGCACACCAAGAAAATCCTAAATGTTTGTCTCCCAACCACGCCCTTAGCCACGCCCCCATCCCCGCCCCTTCCGTTAAAGCTGGTGAGTACCTGCACTTATTTTTTCCCATTTAAAGCACCGAGTGAGAGTGTCCAGCACCTTCAGTCCCTACAGCGGGAGGCCCGCAACCTAGGCAAGCCGCCAAGGCCCATGCTCGGAATAGCGCTGCACCACCACCTAACAGCTGATAGTCACACCACACCTCGGGGAACCCAGACTGGGTGCGTTGCCCGAAGGGGGCTCGCGGTGAGAAGAGGTACGGCCGCATTAGAGAAAAGCGACCCCTATTCCCCTTCCATGCAAGGCCCCTGGCAAGGTGTGTGCAATGTCTGAGCAATTGAAGACACCTCCGCCAGTGATAGGCAGATTGTTGTGGTTTACTATGTCAAAGTAGCAGCACCACTTACCGGTGAAGGTCATGGGAGATGGCCTTGACCGGGAACAGCAGCAAACAAAGACGGGGCCGTGATAGCACCCAAAGACACTGCCAAGAGTCCAGCTAAAGTAGTGGAACAGAGGCAGAGCCCCGGAGGAAGAAAAGGTGTTCAGTAGCCAATTCAAAAAGAGTAAAGCATAAAAAGAGGCAGTGCCTGTGAGGAGCAGCACAGCCCGCAGCATCAAGAAGGATGCCCCGGTCCAGAGAGGGGCCAATAATGAGTGCACAGACTGTCAACCCCAGCAAGTACAGCATTGGCCAGAGTATGGTAACACTGCCTGTCTCCCTGAAGGAGGAAGCGAGCATCATGCAACTCTTAGTGGCAAGCCACAGCAGAGACAGGTGTGCATGTAGAGCAGACCCAAAGGAAATGTTTAGCGTGGTCCAAATGCAGGAGGGAGACTCTATACTTCTCCACTGCACATGTATGCAAGCTTAAGGAAAGAGCAAAGGAGTTGCAACGTCCCCGGCAGTTGGTTGACAATGCATGTCACTGCCTGCCGGTGAGAGGACCCTCATTATGGCAGGCACCCGCAGCACAGCCTAGCATTCGACTGTTGCACTGCACTTTGATTGAGAAATTTGTCGGCCCAACGGGACAAACAGAATACAACTGAAATGCTGCAATTTGCACCGATTCATGCCTTGCAGCACAGCACAGAACTGTCAGTCACCCTTGGTGCCTGCTGCGGTCGAGATTTAAAAAAAGGTAAGATCTGCAGAGTGTTAAGAAGAGTGGCCGCAGTGTACGTACAGGCAAACAGCGGTACTGCACTAGAGGACAGTAGTCTGCAAATAAACTGCCCCATTTGAACAATAGTGATCTGTACAAGAATGCCCTGCTACCCCCGATCACCAAAGAACCTGCTGGATCCTGTGACCTCACCTCTTTCAGCCAATACAGCTACTAGTAGAGCATCTAGTCAACCAGCAACACACTCAGCACTCCACACACCCCCAGTGGTCTCTTGCCACCACTTCAAGCTGCCTGGGCAGAGAAGACAGGCTAGCTGACTTTCTCCTGTAAGGCATAGGAGAGCATGCACGCCCGAGTGGCAATTAGCCACCACCCCAAGTGAGAAGATGCAAGCATACAGGTAGCTGACCAATAGCACCCTCAAAGAGCCTATGTCATTCATAGAGAGAGCCTTGTTGCCTGACAGGCACCCAGCACTCCCCAGAGAAGAGAGGGTAGTAAAGGCCTAGTGTGGCCTGAACTCAGGAAGAGAGCGTCTGCATCTTAACTGCAGAAGCACAGCCCCGCAGTGTGCCAAAGATGGCACAGAGTGTCCTCCCTCACACTGCCTCGAGATGGAGTCAACAGTGGCCCAGTACAGGCAAGAGGAGAGTCACACACTCCAAGTGGCAATATGCCACCACAGCACATGCAGAGAAGACATGCCACACATGGCCGGATGCCACACCACACTGCAAGCAAGACAGAGCATGGCATGATGCCCATTGTGAAGAAGAAATGAGAAGATGAAGAGAGAAAAGAGTTTGACCAGATCAGTCACGCTAAAGAACTGGATGACCATTGATGCACAAGATCACAGGGTCAATAGAGCAAAGACCCCACAGATGCAAGCCAGCCACCAAGGGGGAGTGACATCATTGGCAACAGCATAGAGGAAGAACTAAACATAAGCCGCAAGTAAGCACAAGCTGCGTCTCTACCCCATGCTTCCAAGGGCGACAGTCAGTTCCCAAGTGTTGGATGCTTGGGACGGATGACAACCCGACTCATAATCGTAGATGCCGAGGGAGAAGTACGAGGACTCGTAGAGTGCACTCGAGGACAAAAGAATGCCACCAAATTGGAGTGATGTCCCTGAAGATAGCTTAATGAGAGAATCACAAGTAAGCAGCCGCAAGCGCAAACCATGTCTATCCCCTATGCCTTCAAGTTCGACCCTCAATGCCTAAGCGCCGGGAGTTTAAGTCAAATGGCATCCCTGTCCGTGACCGCAGATGCCATGGGCGAAGACAGCCCCAGCAAAGGCACCGAGCTACGTAGGTGCAAAACCCCTCCTGTCATCCTTACTACAGGCAAATCATCATCAACTGTCATCCAGGTCCAATGGCAACCACATAATTTTTGCAATGTGCATCACCAGGGTGGAGCCTTATACCCACAAAGCACCAAGAGACCAGGTGTCCAGGGACTATCTGACAGCCCATCGGAACCTGTGTCTTGTTGGCAAGCACACCACCCATACATTGGTGGCTGCACAAACAAAGTCATCAGAGCCTGTCAGCCCCAGGCAGCCCACAAGCAGCCCTGCACAGTCCATGCGGTACAGTGGCAGCCCCACAAAAGGGCCTCAAGGACATTCCTGCACCAAGGGACACTGGCAGGAGAGATGGCCTGTAAGCTGCTCCACCGACAAGGTACCGGGAGGCACTGGGGCTTTGGAGGATAATGTCCTAAGCAGTAAGCATGGGCGAATTTTGCGAATCTGGCGTTCGCGAATTTGCGTATTTGCGAACTCGCAATCCGCAAAATCCGCGAACTCTCGCGAATTTGCGGATTTTTTTTTGTGTTCGCAAGGGTTTCTGCCAGTTTGCAAGGGTTTTGTACCAGTTCGAAATTGCGAACTTACTTGTCTGCTCGCAACGGTCGCGACTTTGTTGTTTCTACGTCTGGTTCATCATCACAGGTTCACAGCACCCTCTGTTTCACCAGTGCCACCCTCTGATTCACCCAAGCCACCCTCTGGTACATCACTGCCACCCTCTGATTCATCACTGTAGATTATGGGGGGGAAAAGCAAGCACACCTGCCCTGCTTCAACTGACATGAATTAATTTGGGGTTGATTAATGTGTCATTGAATTTAAACTTCCTGTCTGGCACCTGCTTCCTTATCTGTATTCTGCTTTCTGTTGCAGTGCAATTTTTTTTACCAGGACTTTTGTGGCCTACTTGTAGCTATTCTATGAGCCTGCTGTGAAATTGAACTTTTGCACCTGCTGAGTGCTTTCAGTTTTGCAAAAATCCAAATATCCAGCAGCATCCACAAAAAGTAATCCTTCCAGGTCAAGATCCCTGGCACCTGCTTCCTTATCTGTAATTGCTTTCTGTTACAGTGTAATTTTTTTAACAGGACCTTTGTTGTATACTTGTAGCTATTCTCTGAGCCTGCTGTGAGGGTCAGAGCAGGGTCATAGAATAGTTGCAAGTAGGCAACTGAACTCTGGAGGGGCCCCTCAGGAAGCACTACAGGGAATGGTTACTAATGATGAGTTTGAACTTTTGCACCTGCTGAGTGCTTTCAGTTTTGCAAAACTCGTTTTTCTGCAGAACAGCAACTGTAATGCCCCAAACAAACTTACTTGTGAAAGTAGATTTCTAATCCAAAAGTGATACAAAGAAAGTCAAAAAGGCCTCAAATCCCAAAAAAGTGCAGGCAAATGTCACCCTGAGGAGTTATTCTGATAAAAATCATAATTTTCAGAAGGTTTATGCTGGTTGCTGGTGGATTTCTTGTGCAGAATTGCAAATTTTGTAATTTCGCGAGTGCGAGATTGTGGCTGCCCGCCGCATCTACATGTTCGCAATTGCGAACTCTCGCGATGCGTCGCCAAACTCCAGCGGGATCCCGCAGCAAGATCCAAAATGGCGCAGCACTCGCAAAATATCGAGAAAAACAACTCGGCAAACGCTGAATGACGGTAAGTGAACGCCGCACGCCGCAATATTGTACCACCAAGCAAAAAAAATCCGCTGCGTGCGAATTTGCGGATTTTCGGTAAATTCGCGAGAGTTCGCGGATTACGAATTTACCGAAAATCCGCAAAATCCGCGAGCGGAACGGATTTTACGCTCATGCTTACTAAGCAGCATCATTGCCATCCCAGTCCTGGCAGATTGGTCATCTCAGTACCCAGGTGCTCCCAAGTGAAGTCTCTGTAGCAGGACACCACCCACGCTCCTGATGCACCATATTTGAGTTGTCAGACATCAACAGCATCACCGCAAGAGTACACAGGCCCATCAAACAGTGTTCAAGTGGACTTTGATTTGACTGACAAGTTGCCAAAGAATCTGGACTCCATCAACACATTCTTCGTACCCAGTAGCGGCTGGTTAAATTATGGACATGTACGGAGAAGCTCGGGTGCTCCCAGCTACACCTGTCCACCATTGTCCACCATTGTCCTGCGGACTGCATCTCGAGGCTGAGAGACTAAATGGTGTCTTGTGTGCATAGTTGCGTTTCCATAGGTTGGACATGTTTCAGTTAGAATTAAGTTAGGGAGGGATGTAGTGTCCTGTTGGACAAGTTCTAGTGTCTCAGCAGACACTCATTTTAACAGCCACTCCCTCGACGGCTGGACACACTCACACCCCACGCCCGTTCCAACACAGGCGTCATGAGTGCCGTGGGCCTGCTAAATGAAAGGGCCCAAGTGCAAGTTCTGGTGCCCAGTTAACCAACCATCCTAAATGTGTCTGCATCACACATTTGAGTAACGTGGGCCTAGGGCCCACAGCTCCAAAGGCTCCTCACATTTGACCATCTTTGTTCCTACTGATCTTCAAAAGAGACACTTTCTTCTAGTTCTGGAATAAAGTACCCCAGGAATGCACAATCTGGTGCTCAAGGGGTGTCAGTGACAGCAAGAACAGCAACACGAGGAGTGGGGGCGCTGACAGTCAGTTTTTATGGTAAGTAGACATAATATCGAATTTTTAATATCGATGTGACAGAATATCGATGTTTTAATAGAGATGGTAATATATATCGAATTATTTAATATCGACTACAAAAATATTGATTTTAGTATGTGTACTTTAATATCGAAAGTAAAAATATCTAATGGCAAAATATCTTTGTGTTAAAATGTCGATAAAGTGTAGTTTTTAGTCATATTTGTTTATTTATGTGAATTTTTTGTTTGTATTCAAAATTTGTAATTTTAATGTGTTTAGAAAATGTAATTTTTTATGTTTGTTTAAAAATCATGTATAAGTTTAGGAGCGGGATGTTGGGTTTATAGGGGATAATGGTGGGGAGTGTTTTAAACATTTATACATTTAAAGTAATATTTTTTTAAGTTAAAATTAGAAAATTAAAAAAAAATTCTATATATTTATAGAAAATATTTTAGGAGCGGGATGTTGGGTTTATAGGGGATAAGGGTGGGTAGTGTTTTAAAAATGTATAGGTACATTTTAAAATTTATTTAAAAAAAATAATAATTAAAATTAAAATTTTGAAAAAAATGTAAAACCTTTTAGGATTGAGTTGTAGTGTTTATAGTGGATAAGGGTTGTGCTTGTTTTTAAAAAGTACATATTATAGGTAGATTTTTCATATTTCAAATAAAAAAAATAATAATTTAAATTTTAAAAAGTTTTAAAACATTTTTATAACATTTAGGATTGTTTTGTAGTGTTTATAGTGGTTAAGGGTTGTGTTTGTTAATAAAAAGTAGATATTATAGGTAAATGTAAAAAAATTAAAAAAATTTTTTTTTAGAAAATGTGGAAATAATTTTTTAAATAATTTGTATTGATTTGTATTGTTTATAGTGGATAAGGGTGGGGATTTCTTCAATAATGTAACATTTTTAACCAATATTTTAAAAAATTATATAATTTATTAAAAATTTTATTTTATTAATTCATTTGTAAATAAATTTAAATTAAAATAAATATATATTATAATTTAGGAGTGAGTTGTAGTAAGTATAAGGGATAATGGTGGCAAGTTTTGAATAATGTATTTAAATATTCAAATAAAAAAAAAATTAAAACATTTTTGAAAATTGATAAAAAAAATTGAAAAAAATATAGATTTTTAAAAAAGGAATATAATATTTTAGTATATTATTTAATTTTATTGTATAAATTGGATTTGGAATTATTAGAAATACTTTATTACTGTCCATCATCTACCCCAAATTAATGTAGACTGGAGTGGGAATAGTAAATTATATTTAATTAATGTCCAGCACCTACCCCAAATTAATGTAGACTGGAGTGGGAATAGTAAATTATATTTAAGTAGTGTCCAGCACCTACCCCAAATTAATGTAGACTGGAGTGGGAATAGTACATTATATTTAATTAATGTCCAGCACCTACCCCCAATTAATGTAGACTCAAGTGGGAATAGTAAATTATATTTAATTAGTGTCCAGCACCTATCCCAAATTAATGTAGAGTGGAGTGGGAATAGTAAATTAATTTTAATTAGTGTCCAGCACCTACCCCAAATTAATGTACACTGGAGTGAGAATAGTAAATTATATTTAATTAGTGTCCAGCACCTACCTCAAATTAAGGTAGACTTTAGTGGGAATAGTAAATTATATTTAATTAGTGTCCAGCATCTACCCCAAAATAATGTAGACTGTAGTGGGAATAGTAAATTATATTTAATTAGGGTCCAGCACCTACCTCAAATTAATGTAGACTGAAGTGGGAATAGTAAATTATATTTAATTAGTGTCCAGCACCTACCCTAAATTAATGTAGACTGGAATGGGAATAGTATCTTTTTTTAAATTAGTGTCCAGACCTACCCCAAATTAATGTAGACTGGAGTGGGAATAGTAAATTATATTTAATTAGTGTCCAGCACCTACCCCAAATTAATGTAGACTGGAGTGGGAATAGTAAATTATATTTAATTAGTGTCCAGACCTACCCCAAATTAATGGGGACTGGAGTGGGAATAGTAAATTATATTTAATTAGTGTCCAGCACCTAACTCAAATTAATGTAGACTGGAGTGGGAATAGTAAATTATATTTATATAGTGTCCAGCACCTACCCCCAATTAATGTAGACTGGAGAGGGAATAGTAAATTATATTTAATTAGTGTCCAGCACCTACCCCAAATTAATGTAGACTGGAGTGGGAATAGTAAATTAATTTTCATTAGTGTCCTGCACCTACCCCAAATTAATGTAGACTGGAGTGAGAATAGTAAATTATATTTAATTAGTGTCCAGCACCTACCTCAAATTAATGTAGACTTGAGTGGGAATAGTAAATTATATTTAATTAGTGTCCAGCATCTACCCCAAATTAATGTAGACTGGAGTGGGAATAGTAAATTATATTTAATTAGTGTCCATCACCTACCTCAAATTAATGTAGACTGGAGTGGAAATAGTAAATTATATTTAATTAGTGTCCAGCACCTACCTCAAATTAATGTAGACGGGAGTGGGAATAGTACATTATATTTAATTAGTGTTCAGCACCTACCCCAAATTAATGTAGACTGGAGTGGGAATAGTAAATTATATTGAATTAGTGTCCAGCACCTACCTCAAATTAATGTAGACTGGAGTGGGAATAGTAAATTATATTTAATTAGTGTCTAGCACCTACCCTAAATTAATGTAGACTGGAGTGGGAATAGTAAATATTTTTTAATTAGTGTCCAGCACCTACCCCAAATTAATGTAGACTGGAGTGGGAATAGTAAATTATATTAAATTAGTGTCCAACACCTACCCTAAATTAATGTAGACTGGAGTGGGAATAGTAAATTATTTTAAATTAGTGTCCAGCACCTACCCCAAATTAATATAGATTGGAGTGGGAATAGTAAATTATTTTAAATTAGTGTCCAGCACCTACCCCAAATTAATGTAGACTGGAGTGGGAATAGTAAATTCTTTTTAATTAGTGTCCAGCACCTACTCCAAATTAATGTAGACTGGAGTGGGAATAGTAAATTATATTTAATTAGTGTACAGCACCTACCCCAAATTAATGTAGACGGGAGTGGGAATAGTAAATTATATTTCGTTAGTGTCCAGCACCTACCCCAAATTAATGTAGACTGGAGTGGGAATAGTAAATTATATTTAGTTAGTGTCCAGCACCTACCCCAAATAATGTAGACTGGAGTGGGAATAGTAAATTATTTTTAATTAGTGTCCAGCCCCAGCTTAAATTAATGTAGTGTGGAGTGGGAATAGTACATTATTTATGATAATAAATACATTTCATTCAATTTTTGTACAGTTGGAATATTTTATTTTTTCATTAACATGACAAAAAATAAACAAAAAATATTAGTATTACATTTTTATTTCATACAAATATATTTAGTCATATATTTGTCAAAATATTTTATGGTCAATTTACATTTTTAAATTTTTATTGAAATTGTACATTTCATTACAAAAACATATTTAGATGTAAGTATTGTTTGAAATTATAACAAAAAAGTACAATATTTTCACATATTATATACAATTTTTATATTGTTATACATATTAGTTGTACATAGTAATTGTAAATTAATATTAATATAAAAACTATTAATATTAATTTTTTAAACAATATATTTAAATGAAGAAAATATTTTAACACAGGTTTATTTATATACATTTTGAAAAACATTTTTACAGAATTTTGTACAATTTTTACAGATTTTAAGAATTATATTAAAAAATATTATGTATTTTATAATATTTATTTTTATAATTTTACAAAATATAAAGATTTTGTTAAGTATTTTAATACCAGTAAAAAATAACACATTTTTTAACATAATATTCATTTTTTATTCTGTAAAGGAATATTTTAATAGATTGAATAATATGTTTGTAATGGTAATCTTTTTCTTTAGTTTTGGGTCATTTATTTTGTAACCGCTTTAGGTCGTTTTGTGTCATTTGGATGAGGACGAGCTCGCGCTTGGGAGACGCTTCACGTCGCTGAAGGTAAGGTTTGTTTTATATGTTTTAAATGTGTTTTAAATTAGTTTTGATAGTAGTTTGGTACTATTAATGTGGTTAGAAGTAAGTTAGTTGTATTAGACATTTTGATATGTTGTATTTACGTATGGTGGATGTACGTATTTTTAGCGTTATTTAGGCTTGTTTGTAGAGTTATTGTTTCGATGTTTAAAGTATATTTAGGTGAAATCTAACGTTAGTATTACTGTTAGTAGGTGTTTATGTGTTGTTTTGTGTGGGTGGGAATATATGTTTTATGTATTTTTGTTGCAGGAGTTCGTGATATCGGAAGGAGTCGTTTTTTTTTTAAAGAAGTGTTTGTTAGTTTTATTAACTAATGGATTTTTAACACTTCTTTAAATTTTTCGGTTTTCCTGGACGTTTGTTATATATTTTATAATTTTTCGGTTTTTTTTATGGTTTTTCAAAGGACTTTCGTTGAATGGATTATTCTGTTTTGGGACAGTTGCATTTTTTCCTTTTTTTGGGCAAACTTTTTCTAAACTGGATTGTTTTGGTGAAAATGGATTCTACAGCCTTTGGGATATGCTTGGTAAGTTTTTTAAATTTTATTTATTGTGGGTGGGTAATGTTATTATGATTATTGTTATGTTTTATTTATTTCAAATATTATTAATGTGTGTTTATATATTTTATAAAATATTACATATATTGCACACATTAATTATTTTTGAGATAAAATATATTATTGTGATTTACATTGTATTGTTTGTATTGTTTAGAGTATTTTAGAGTAGTGTTTTGGCTATTATGTTGAGGTATTCAATGCCTTTTGTGCTAGGGTACAACTTTACTTGTTGTTCTAGGTATTTGTGCATTTGCTTGGTTTGTTTAGATGTATTTGGCGTTAGTTGAGTAATGGATTGTTCCATTCGGAAATCTTGATAGCTTTTTTCTTTTTGTAGGCATTTAATAACATTTTCTAAACTTGGTTTAGTTCTGCCTGTTGATTGGAGGAAGGCATTGTGCCAGCCTTCAACAGCGTTGTTTGTTTTTGATTCCCCATTTAAGGTGCATCGGTAAACGTTCCACCAGGGTATTAAGAATTTAGGATTTCTCCTGTGGCCAGATCTATGGAGTCTACCTACACATGTGTCCTCAAAGTAGTCTAAGAGTGGACTTAATTTAGCTTCATTTTGTGTGTAAAAGGTGCTATCAATTAAATTGCTGTAGTGTTCTGCCACGTCTGTTTCTGGAACGTAAGCCAGTGCTGTTAGTTTTTTTATTTGATATGCGAAACATGAATTTGTTGCATATTCTATGCTTAGGGTTGTCTTTTGTAAATGTCTCCATAGACACTGGTTAAAGTGATAATAGCAGCCTTGGATACAGGTATGCAGGTGTATTTTAAAAATACTTGAAAGCATTGCTTGTTCAAAATCAAGTATTACTTTTTCAGGGGAATAGTCATTAGTTTTTTGTTTGATAGTGTTTAATAATTCCATATAAGTGGAATTAGTTTTATTTGGTAGCAGTCCATAAAGTAGAGGTATATTGCAGTTTTGATATAGGCCATGTATCGTGTATAATTGGAAAAAAGGTTTGGGACAGATGTTAAAAGTCCCATCCATCATCCAATATTGGCTTTGCTGGAGTTTTATGAGGTTAATAGCTGTGCCAAAAATTATCAGTCTTTTGTCATTGTTTTCGTTGTCGTAAATGACAAGTGGTCATTTGTTTAAAGTTATAGTTTGGTCGAGATTTAAATTTATATCGCTATATGTTCTAGGAGGTGGAGTGGTAGTTGTTCTTTTGGTACGTGATATTGTTCTTTTTAGGGAAACTATATTTGGCATTTGGGTACTGGCTGTTTTAGGTATTTGGGGAATCTGTTCTTTTAAGATGACGCTTGTTGGTTTTTGGGAACCTGTCCTTGCTTCATTTATGTTTTCTAATGCTATTCTAACTTCGATTTCTGTTATGTTTGGTGGGTGGTTGTGTTCCCTAGTATAAAGTACTGTTGCTTCACTAGTTGTTGCCCTTCCGTGACATTTGTTGGAGTAATATTTGCAACATTTCCAATTAACTTTCCTCCCAAATTGTTTCTCTTGGCTATAAATGTAACCCATGTAGCAGAGTAATAGTTTTCCTATCTGGCTGGTAACAAATTCAGCTCCTTCTATCATTTTGTTGTTTGTTATTCTATAAGAAATATATTTTATAGTTATTTAAAATATAGATGTATGTATTTTAAGTTAAATTTAAAAACATTTCTATCGTACATATTTAAATTTTTGGAAATTCAGTCTTTGATTTTGATGTCCTTTACTGTTTAGTTGTGGCCTGTATTTTCTGTGTTTTCTTTATCTGAAAAAAAAAGCATTTATTTGTGTTAATTGTTCTGATATATTTTTTAGGTTGCAGTTACAGTTTTTGCTATAAGTTTTATTTTAGACTTATTTTATGTTTTTATAAAAATCTTTGGACATACTTAGGGGGTCATTAGGATGGCCCGCCCGCCATCATGTCGGGGATTGGGACCGCCCGCCATAAGGGCGGGTGTCCCGTGGGGGGTATTAGGATGTGCCCGCCACAGTGGCGGGCACATTCTGTATTTTTAGCATTGTGGCAGGCGGTGCTCTCTGCATCGCCCGCCACAATGCTGAAAATGCATTTCAGCATTTGCATTTACAAAGCAGCAGGCACCGCGCGGTGCCTGCCGCTTTGTAAATGCAAATGAAGGGGAGTATCACAGGTACCCCCCTGTGTGCACCCCCCACCTCTCCTTCACTCTGGGGCCCACAGGGGGCCCCCAGAGTGAAGACCGCATGCCTTTCCGTGGCGGCATTGCCGCCGCGAAAAGGCATTGTTAAATGCCCATTGTAATATGGCTGGCGGTGTCTGATAGACACCGCCACCATATTATTCCTTTTCCGCCCCGGCCTCAAGGCGACCTGGGTGGAAAAGCGGCGGACGGTCTTTCCATCCACCGAGGTCCCCTCCGCCATGCTAATACGGCGGGCGGGAAAACGAGTGAGGATGTCGGGCGGATTGACCCCGCCCGGCTGGCGGGGGCACTAATGTAAGTACACTGAGAGATAGATATCCATGACCTACAGATAGATATCAATGACAGTATTCAAGAGTAGGCCTAGAGCAGAGTTTGATAAAGATAACTGCGGTACCAGTAGCTCCTGAGGTGGGAAAATCTGGCCCGTTATTAGTTTAATACTGAGGACCCACTAAGAAATGGGAATTATCTGTGCCTTAGTGCCCCAATTATAATTCGCTTTGATCTGAGCTTTCACCCAGAGATTTCGTCTGCTTTAAACAGCTATCCTGAAACCTGAATTCTGATGGGGCCAGTAGCAACTGTTAAGAAACCCCATTAGTAATCAAATGTCAACTTGTAAGGAGAGCCTAACAGGCATATCTACAAGGAAATGGCGCAGCGGTGTGGCAAAGTTTGCAGAGCCACGCTTCATCATTTCGAAAACACAGGGATGCGCAGTACTTACAACAGTATGGGGCACCCCTGTGTTTTCCCTTGCGCTGGTACTAAAAATAGCTGCCTATTGCCAATATAGACACCTTTGCGCCATAGTGCAAGGGTGTCTGCATTGCAGGGAATGATTGTTCATTTGCAGGAAGGTGTCCCTTTCTGCACATAGACAATCAATAATAACAATTTACTACTTCTACGTGTGCTGCAGAATACAGCACACATAGAAAAAGCAAAAATGAGGCCAAATAAAAGTATTTCTCTTCGTTGCGCCAATCTAATGCCTGTTTTTGCATGGCATTTGTTTTTGGCTCTGCCTCAGATTTACAGATCCTTGCACATCAGGGGAAGCGTCAAAAAGCAATGGGTGTTGCGGTGCGACACCCAGAACAACATCCATTGCACACCCCTTTCATGCAGAAAACTGAAAAAGGGTACTATAATTACAAAGCAGCGTTACCCCACGCAAAGTGTCTTAGCGCCACTTCGTAAATATGGTGCAGGGTTTTGCGCCACTGGAACGCCCTAAGAAGTGTTGTTCTGGTGTTGCAATCCCTTTGTAAATATGCCCCTAAGTGTTTTATTTGCTCTGATAGGCATAGGCCTTGGAAGGAGGGCGTGGGGGTGCAGCATCACCACGAATAAATAACCATATTGAGTTCCGAAAGTGAATGGGCAATAAAGTTGTCTTTAAATGTTGTCTCTGTCTTGTCACATTTACTGTGCATGCAAAGACAGAGGTCAAATGTCAGACTGTCTTTGAATAATTGCTGCTTAACTGTTTAACATGGAGATTACCATTTACTTTTCAATCTCTGTTTACAATGTAAGAATATTTTGTACAGTTAACTGTGTGATAATCTTGATGAAGTATAAGAAGTGTGAAAGGAAAGGCGGTAGGATATTTTTGTTCTTGTAATTCTACCTAATTTAAATACCTATAAATAGATGCACAAATATTTCAAAATATCTCAGCGATTAAGAAAGCACTTTTTTTTTGGAATTCTGAAGTGCGATGGAAACAAAGAATATTATTAGGATAAAACAAATCAAGACCCTTTTCTTGGTGACGTGCAAATGATAATTATTTGCTGAAACCCGATTTCCCTACATTATTTTTTGTGCACTACATAGTTTTTACTAGTAACGCTGCATGTCTGTGTAAATGTAGAGGTCATTTCAATAGAAAATGTTCTGTGGGTAAAAAACACGACGGTGCACTACTATGTATAAAGTAATATATTTGTGGCAGTGGGCCCCAAAATCGACCACTGCTACATACCACACCTGTGCCATTCTCCTGCTGAATGGGTGTCGCTCTTTGTTACATTGTTCTGTGTGTAATGCTTGGATTTTTTCAATCCCTATGACTACGGTAATGTAAGATAAGATTGATGACAACACTACCCTCCTGAGAATTCTTCCAGCACCACTGCTGATAGAGGGTTGTCTGCAACAGGTGGGTAGATTCTAGCTGTGGTTCTTTCGAGCTCCAACTGTTTCCAGCCAGTTTAAGGAGCTGACAGAAGGAGCTGCTAAAGGCTCTCTATGGCCTCGATTCCGATCCGGTAAAATATTCTGCCGTACGACTCGCATCCGTATCCGAATCCGTACGAATGGGAACTTTACGTCCGACCTGCGAATTCCAATCCGTTCCCGTCTATTTCCGTACGATTATCACCGTACCGTCCGAATCACAGTCGATGATCCGTACGAACATGCATCGGGAATCCTACCGTACGATTCGTAACCAGCCCGTACAAACACACAAGTACAATCCTGTACGAGAAGCCTGACAGCGAATCGTACGGAACAAAGTTATCGCACTTGAATAATGATTCATACGGCTATATGCGGCTCACATTTAGCAGCGTCAACACATACCACACGCGTACCCCTCTCTCACGCACAAGTACGACACGCACACACCCCCAACAAGCCTAAGCGAACACCCCACCCGCCAACGGCCCGTACCAGTCAATCGCACGCACAAGTACGACACGCACACCCCCACGCGAACACCCCCACCCGCCAAGGGCCCGTACCAGTCACTCGCACGCACAAGTACGACATGCACACACCCCCAACAAGCCTACGCGAACACCCCCACGCGCCAACGGCCCGTACCAGTCAATCGCACGCACAAGTACGACACGCACACACCCCCACGCGAACACCCCCACCCGCCAACGGCCCGTACCAGTCAATCGCACGCACAAGTACGACACGCACACACCCCCACGCGAACACCCCCACCCGCCAACGGCCCGTACCAGTCAATCGCACGCACGCACAAGTACGACACGCACCCACCCAACAAGCCCATGCGAACACCCCCACCCGCCAACGGCTCGTACCAGTCAATCGCACGCACAAGTACGACACGCACACACCCCCAACAAGCCTACACGAACACCCCCACCCGCCAACGGCCCGTACCAGTCAATCGCACGCACAAGTACGACACGCTCACACCCCCACGCGAACACCCCCACCCGCCAACGGCCCGTACCAGTCAATCGCACGCACAAGTACGACACGCACACCCCCCCTACGCGAACACAGCCACCCGCCAACGGCCTGTACCAGTCAATCGCACGCACAAGTACGACATGCACACCCCCCCTACGCGAACACCCCCACCCGCCAACGGCCCGTACCAGTCAATCGCACGCACAAGTACGACACGCGCACCCCCCAACAAGCCCACGCGAACACCCCCACCCGCCAACGGCTCGTACCAGTCAATCGCACGCACAAGTACGACACGCACACACCCCCAACAAGCCTACGCGAACACCCCCACCCGCCAATGGCCCGTACCAGTCAATCGCACGCACAAGTATGACACGCACCCCCCCCAACAAGCCCACGCGAACACCCCCACCCGCCAACGGCTCGTACCAGTCAATCGCACGCACAAGTACGACATGCACACACCCCCAACAAGCCTACGCGAACACCCCCACCCGCCAACGGCCCGTACCAGTCAATCGCACGCACAAGTACGAAACACACACCCCCCCACGCGAACACCCCCACCCGCCAAGGGCCCGTACCAGTCACTCGCACGCACAAGTACGACATGCACACACCCCCAACAAGCCTACGCGAACACCCCCACGCGCCAACGGCCCGTACCAGTCAATCGCACGCACAAGTACGACACGCACACACCCCCACGCGAACACCCCCACCCGCCAACGGCCCGTACCAGTCAATCGCACGCACGCACAAGTACGACACGCACCCACCCAACAAGCCCATGCGAACACCCCCACCCGCCAACGGCTCGTACCAGTCAATCGCACGCACAAGTACGACACGCACACCCCCCTACGCGAACACCCCCACCCGCCAACGGCCCGTACCAGTCAATCGCACGCACAAGTAAGACACGCACCCCCCCCTAACAAGCCCACGCGAACACCCCCACCCGCCAACGGCTCGTACCAGTCAATCGCACGCACAAGTACGACACGCACACCCCCCTACGCGAACACCCCCACCCGCCAACGGCCCGTACCAGTCAATCGCACAGACAAGTACGACATGCACACACCCCCACGCGAGCACCCCCACCCGCCAACGGCCCGTACCAGTCACTCGCACGCACAAGTACGACACGCACACCCCCCAACAAGCCCACGCGAACACCCCACCCGCCAACGGCTCGTACTAGTCAATCGCACGCACAAGTACGACATGCACACACCCCCAACAAGCCTACGCGAACACCCCTACCCGCCAACGGCCCGTACCAGTCAATCGCACGCACAAGTACGACACGCACCCCCCCCAACAAGCCCACGCGAACACCCCCACCCGCCAACGGCTCGTACCAGTCAATCGCGCGCACAAGTACGACACGCACATACCCCCAACAAGCCTACGCGAACACCCCCACCCGCCAACGGCCCGTACCAGTCAATTGCACGCACAAGTACGACACGCACCCCCCCCAACAAGCCCACACGAACACCCCCACCCGCCAACGGCTCGTACCAGTCAATCGCATGCACAAGTACGACACGCACACACCCCCAACAAGCCTACACGAACACCCCCACCCGCCAACGGCCCGTACCAGTCAATCGCACGCACAAGTACGACACGCTCACACCCCCACGCGAACACCCCCACCCGCCAACGGCCCGTACCAGTCAATCGCACGCACAAGTACGACACGCACACCCCCCCTACGCGAACACAGCCACCCGCCAACGGCCTGTACCAGTCAATCGCACGCACAAGTACGACATGCACACCCCCCCTACGCGAACACCCCCACCCGCCAACGGCCCGTACCAGTCAATCGCACGCACAAGTATGACACGCACCCCCCCAACAAGCCCACGCGAACACCCCCACCCGCCAACGGCTCGTACCAGTCAATCGCACACACAAGTACGACACGCACACCCCCCCTACGCGAACACCCCCACCCGCCAACGGCCCGTACCAGTCAATCGCACAGACAAGTACGACATGCACACACCCCCATGCGAACACCCCCACCCACCAACGGCCAGTACCAGTCACTCGCACGCACAAGTACGACACGCGCACCCCCCAACAAGCCCACGCGAACACCCCCACCCGCCAACGGCTCGTACCAGTCAATCGCACGCACAAGTACGACACGCACACACCCCCAACAAGCCTACGCGAACACCCCCACCCGCCAATGGCCCGTACCAGTCAATCGCACGCACAAGTATGACACGCACCCCCCCCAACAAGCCCACGCGAACACCCCCACCCGCCAACGGCTCGTACCAGTCAATCGCACGCACAAGTACGACATGCACACACCCCCAACAAGCCTACGCGAACACCCCCACCCGCCAACGGCCCGTACCAGTCAATCGCACGCACAAGTACGACACACACACCCCCCTACGCGAACACCCCCACCCGCCAACGGCCCGTACCAGTCAATCGCACGCACAAGTACGACACACACCCCCCCCAACAAGCCCACGCGAACACCCCCACCTGCCAACGGCTCGTACCAGTCAATCGCACGCACAAGTACGACACGCACACACACCCCAACAAGCCTACACGAACACCCCCACCCGCCAACGGCCCGTACTAGTCAATCGCACGCACGAGTACGACACGCACACACCCCCACGCGAACACCCCCACCCGCCAACGGCCCGTACCAGTCAATCGCACGCACAAGTACGACACGCACACCCCCCCTACGCGAACACCCCACCCGCCAACGGCCCGTACCAGTCAATCGCACGCACAAGTACGACACGCACACACCCCCACGCGAACACCCCCACCCGCCAACGGCTCGTACCAGTCAATCGCACACACAAGTACGACACGCACACACCCCCAACAAACCTACGCGAACACCCCCACCCGCCAACGGCCCGTACTAGTCAATCGCACGCCCAAGTACGACACGCACACATAACGCCAACACCCAAACCAGCACAAGGACTTTGCAAACAAGTGGCACAACAACACTGAACATGTCTCCTGTGTACAGACCATAGAGAATCAATGTCCTGGTCACAGCCAAACAGAGGTCAACACTAACACCCACCCCATATAACACACACACAACCAATTCAAATTAAGCCACACCCACTATTTGACCAATAAAAGGCTCCACACATACAACCCATCATCCTTTGCAACATACCCATTCTTGCAAAGAAACAGAGAGCACACCAACTATTGCAGCCACATACCTTCACACATACACCCTATCACATCTACACCCACACCACCCCCTTCACAATCACAACCACACACCGTCATCCATACACACCATCACCCCCTCAATCACATACACCCCACACCATGACCACACCCAAGAATCCAAAGTTCACTAACCCGGAGATGGAGATACTTACAGATGAAGTCATCAGAGTCGAGCCACAGCTGTTTGGCGCATTGGTCAGACAGACCAGCATGGCAGAAAAAACACGCCTGTGGGAGAGGATCGTAGACCGGGTCAATGCTGTTGCACCCATCCGGCGCACCAAGGGGAATGCCAGGCCAGGTGGTATGATCTACGGAGGATGGGCAAGAAGAAAATGGACCAGGACTACGCCTCTGCACACCACAGTGGAGGTGGTGGTCCCCGCAGACCTCCTGTATATCAGCCCTGGGAGGAGAAAGTCATGGCCCTGCTGCCACCGGTGGGAGTACATGGAATAGAAGGAGCCGTTGAGTCTGGTGAGTTTACAAAAAATACATGTTACATGGGTGGACTTACAACAGTGCCCAGCAGCATGGGGTGGGTGGCAATGAGTCCTAGCAGGACACAACTAAAAGTGGTTTGTTGCAAGTGGGACCCACAAAGGGTGGACGGTGGAGGGTAGGAGGCCGCTCTCATCCCATATGCCCCAGGGCCTCACCCAGGCACCATGCCCAATGTACAGGGATAGGGAAATATCACACAAGAAAGTAGACCACAGCTTGTAAACAATATCATGTTGTTGACACACCTTCCAGAGATACAATATTTTGTGACACAGTAAGGCAGTGTAGCAAGTGAACAAGCACAAACAACCTGCCTCCAACCCTGTCTCCCTCTCCCACTGTCGCCCACTCCCTCTGTCGCCCTCTCCCTCTGTCGCCCTCTCCCTCTGTCGCCCTCTCCCACTGTCGCCCTCCCTCCCACTGTCACACTCTCCCACTGTCGCCCTCCCTCCTACTGTCACACTCTCCCACTGTCGCCCTCCCTCCCACTGTCACACTCTCCCACTGTCGCCCTCCCTCCCACTGTCACACTCTCCCACTGTCGCCCTCTCCCTCTGTCGCCCTCTCCCTCTGTCGCCCTCTCCCTCTGTCGCCCTCTCCCTCTGTCACCCTCTCCCACTGTCGCCCTCTCCCTCTGTCTCCCTCTCCCTCTGTCGCCCTCCCTCCCACTGTCACACTCTCCCTCTGTCGCCCTCTCCCTCTGTCGCCCTCTCCCTCTGTCGCCCTCTCCCTCTGTCGCCCTCTCCCACTGTCGCCCTCTCCCTCTGTCACACTCTCCCACTGTCGCCCTCCCTCCCACTGTCACACTCTCCCACTGTCGCCCTCCCTCCCACTGTCACACTCTCCCACTGTCGCCCTCCCTCCCACTGTCACACTCTCCCACTGTCGCCCTCCCTCCCACTGTCACACTCTCCCACTGTCGCCCTCCCTCCCACTGTCACTCTCTCCCACTGTCGCCCTCTCCCTCTGTCGCCCTCTCCCTCTGTCGCCCTCTCCCTCTGTCGCCCTCTCCCTCTGTCGCCCTCTCCCACTGTCGCCCTCTCCCACTGTTGCCCTCTCCCTCTGTCGCCCTCTCCCACTGTCGCCCTCTCCCTCTGTCGCCCTCTCCCTCTGTCGCCCTCCCTCCCACTGTCACCTCACCGCATCTCCCTGGGCACACACACAGTTGCACCCAAGCACTGCACAGGCCTTACAAACACCATAGAGCAGAATGTGTAGGGATGTCTCCTAATTACCAGCAGTCATCCACTAAGTGCCTGCAACACACACACACCATTTCCAGCCAACACTGTACTGTGTCAGGACACACATATCGGAAACCTCTGTATTACACAATGGCCACAGGTGTAGGCAGCACAAGTCCCTCCTGTGATCACAGCAAACACAAACACCAGGACAAGGTCACACACCCTGTGCATGAAGACAAAACCACCAATATGCCAGCATGCAACATCAGGGGGCAGCCAAATCATGAACGATGGATGCTTGCAAATCACACAAAAACTACTACCATGGCCTATCCTACACCCGCCTTACAGAAACTCATCCCCTGGGGACAGGCTTTGGAGTGCAACACTGTCCCAATGTGGAAAACGACAATGTATATGTACATAAGCGGCGTTCATTTGTGTTCACCCTCGCCACTGTTGAAGGTAAAGCGAAAGTCACGACACAGTGGCCCCGCCATCTTGTCCCCTTTTAGGCCCCATCACGAACATAGATAGTAGCTATTTTGTGTGTCATGACCTCTCTGCCCACTGCCAATAGCCTGCGTCTCTCTCTCTCCCCCCCTCCCCAGCCTCGCGAGTATTCCCCCGCGCCCCGACAGCCCCCGGTCTCTCCTGCTCGGGCCATAAACGCACCTCTAAACACGACCCTGTCTCCGTGCTGAACCCCCGCCCCCTCGCTCTTTCATCCTACCCATAGAACAGGCCCTTTTGGTAACCTCTTCCTCCCTGCCCGATTGCCCGGCCTGATCCCAGGCCATCACCTAGTCCAACAGATGCAGTTTATTGCTCCCTACAGTAGGACCTCGCCTCACATCAGAGGAGCGGTGATTAATCAAGGCCTTCACACCCCTAGATCTGACCGACACCCCTGCATTCCTCCCAGGAACACCCTTCCTCTCTTCTGATGACCCCCCCCCGGCTACACCTGGCCTCTCGACCCAGTCCCATGTCATAAACCTAGGTCTCGTGGATGTACCCCCCTGGCCCCGCATAGCGAAACGTGATCTTATCACCTGCCCAACCTTAGATCTGACCACCCCCTCTTGCCCTCGTGTCCTGTTGGAATGTCCGGCTGCAGATTACAATCACATGTTACATTTGGGAGGGGAACACAACATCAGAGCGACCGGTATGGGAATAGGCCTGAAGCTGGGATTCCAAACATGCCTTTTCGTACTTCAAAGTGTCTTTATTACAATAAGGAATGTTTGTGCATCATAAACCTGTGTATAAAAGACGGAGCCGTAGAGAAACTTGTTAGAGCACCTCGAGAAGATACCCTGTTGTCTGATTTGACGTGTTCTGTTCCGTCGGAAATAAACTCCTGTTTCCTGCCTTCCAGTCTCCAGCGCCTGCCTCTTTATTTGGTAATCGTGAGTTGGGTGAGAAGCGGCTAACGCCGGGCAAACCTTGGAAAGGGGTATAACGACCTGATCTGCCTGACCCTTTTTCATCAATTGGCGTCCCAAACGTGGGGCCCATCAGCGATACGTGGATCCAGTGAGAGAGGTCCCAACGACAGAGTGAACGACTGCAACGATCGGGAAGAGCTCCTGCCCGATAGACCCTTGTCTGGCAGCCGATCATCCGAACTTCACTGGTTCCGAGCAGACCTCTCTCGAGTGATCTACGGTCCTGACTGGGAACCATCAGGAGTGCCACAGCAATTACGGAGAATAGAGGACGATCGGGCGCTGGAAGCGGAAGATGAGAAACTGTCCATACGGTCCGGGTAAGGTCGTGTAAACGCGACAAATTGCGAATTGATTGTTTGATTGTCATTGGAAAATACTAGTATTACGCATTTTGATTGTTTTGTCCTGAGAGATTCTCTGTCTACAAACGGGGAAGGATAGGAGTATTCTCCCTTTGCAGATAGTGAAGGGTAGGTAGCGCAGGCTTTTGACCCCGTTGTAACCCGTCGCGCCTATTTCCCTCTCCATTTGATTGATTGTTATCCAAGCATTTATTGTTTTGGAATTGGTTCTCTTTGGATCATTCTCTATTTGCAAACAAGCACAGAGTCGCCATACTCTGTTTAGTCTTTGCAGATAGTGAAGGATAGGTAACGCAGGCCTTTGCCCCCGTTGTAATCCGTCGTGCCTATTTTTATCCCCCACTGATTGATTGTTTGACCGAACATTGATCGTTCGGAATTGGTTCTCGGAAAGGATCTTCTCTGCCTACAAACAGAGAGGAACAGGAAGATCTCTCTCTTTGCAGATAGTGAAGGGTAGGTAGCGCAGGCTTTTGCCCCCGTTGTAACCCGTCGCGCCTATTTTATTCCTCATTTGATTGATTGATTGTTTGTCCGAACACTGATTGTTTGGAATTGGTTCTCTCTTTGGGTATTCCCTATTTGCGAATACTGTAGAATAGAAATATTCTATCTAGTCTCCGCAAAGTAGTGAAGGATAGGTAGTGCAGACTTTTGTCCCCGTTGTAACCCGTCATGCCTATCTTCTCCCCATTGTTCAGTAGTTGGTTCAGCCCGGACCATTTATTAGAGGTAGACCATCTGGCTCCACCGGAGGACACCCCTAATAAAAAGGACATATATAAAGAAAAATGCGGATTAGCCGCTGTATCGTGCTAGCAAATAAAAGAACATAAAAACCGTTAGGAATAACAAAAGGAATCGAGCTAAATCAGTAGGCCACTGATGAGATCTCTTTTCGACCTCGCTGAAATGGAAACATTAGGAACAACCCCTCAGGAAATATGAAACTAGTGAGAAGAGCCGAACTCTACGCTATGACTTCAAGACAGCTCGGCTCCACCGCCCACCCCACCCAAATAACGACAAACCCTAGGGAAATATTAGAAATATACAACACTCCAGCAAGGGAACATGTTAAAACGTTTTATTTTACAACTATATATTAAACAACTATTTACATGGCAAACGGCTGCAACACCAAACCCACAATGCAATTCGCCGTTCCTGTCCCTCCTTGCGAAAAGTAACAATGTTGGGCTACTTTGGGCTACTTTTTAGTAGGTTTTTGGGCGTTAGAAAGTCTACAAAAGCCATCAGCTGGGCGAGGTAGCGTCGGTGGCGGCCTGGGGTAGAGGGCCATTGCGCGAACAGCCCGGAGGCGACACCACGCGCCAAGGCCTGTCCCCAGGATGTCCAGAGGTGGCGCGGACGACCCCCCCTTCCCCCTCCGGGTAGGGGGTCGCCTCCAACACTCAGCTTGCCATCAGCCGGAGAAGCCGTGGGGTGAATGGCCCGGCCCGGAATGTACTGGTCTTCCCATTCTCTTCTTCTTCCGGCGCCTTGCAGGCCACGGGGGGGGATGTCTTGCTTATGCCTCCGACTACCCCCCCGCCCCCTCTTTCATCGCCTGGTCCAGCCATAACGAATGTCAGCGAGATGGCGTGGGGTGCACTGGGAGGAAGAGGCGGCGCGGACGAGCCTCTCCCGCCTCCCCAGGTGGAGGCCTCTCAGCTGCACCCCCAACGCTCCACGCACCCGGCAAAGGGCTCGTCCACTCTTGCGGTGCAGCGACGCTCCACTCACCCAGCAGGGTCTCGTCCACTGTGGCGGTGCAACGACGCTTCGCCCGACAGGCTGGAGTCCGTCTGTTCTTGCGACCCAGTGACTGCCGGTAGCTGCAGATCTCCTAAAAATGGCGATCGACTCTGCAGGAATGGGCCTGGCGTGCAAGGATGGCCTGGTCGCTGGCCAGCTAGAAAACGAGTCCCCCCGTCCAGAAGCGTTCTCCTCAGCTTTGAAGATTCTACGAGAACTGCAGGGGCCCCAGGCCCCCCGATGGGGAACGACTGCCATGATTGCCCGCAGAACGACCAAGACGTAGCCACGAGACATTGGCGCCCTCATGCTAGCGCCAGCCTCAGTTTGAATGACCAAAAATCCTGCAGACTACCGATTTGATCAGTTCCGGTGGAACACCAGTATGACCCGGTAGGAAAGATTGTTGCCCCCTCCCTTTTCTTTGATTGATGGTTCATGTCACCGGTCCCTTCTGTTGCCCCTTAACGAAACTTCTGGACTGCCGAAAGAGGTTCTGGTCCAACCCCGAGTTGGTGGAGACATTTTGACTATACTTGGACCCGCCTGACCCCACCCAAAATGGCGCCGGTACAAACGAAACTCGCAACTCCCCGTTGTGTTCCGGATGCTCAGACTTGATATCATGAGATATGTATGCAGTTTTTGAAGCACATGGCGGGAGGGGATGAGTATTGATTGAACATTCGGACAATGATTTGATATTAAGTTCTGACGCGCCATTGATTACAGTATTATTGAAAGGTCGAATTTTCAACACTTATGGTATTTGCCCACAATGAATTTTCGATATGATTTTATTGCACTTATCGTACCTTTATGAAATAAAACGACCACCGACTCAGTTACGTTTCCCTCAAATAAATATGCCCTCATGTACAGTTCCAGTCTGCTCCGTGGCCGGCCCACGTGGTTGTAGGCCTGCATTTGTACGTCAACATTTTTTTAATAAAGGTTTTGTGAAAAGCAAATATAGTCGTAGCTCTTGCATTGGTAAGTTCGAATACATGGCCATTGTTTCCGATATAAGTAAAATACAGGCGAAATAAAGCAATTCGATTACTTAAAGGTTAAAAAGCAAAGTACCCAGAAATATTGCAAATGTGAATGGTCCAAGTTCGTTGCGTGTGTTTTCTACTTTTGTGCAACATAAAGCAATCGATAAAGGTCCCGGTGTTTGGCCTTTACTTTATATGCCACATATCTCAGGGAAATTGTTTCAGATGCCCCTAAGCCAGACCCGGTACCACTGTAAACCACCCCTCCTCCTCGAAGGAGAGCACGAGTTCACCCCATTTTACACTGACTGCCCTTTTGTTTCGACCCTCCCCTACACAAGATCCGCAACACCACACGTGGGCGATCTATGCAATATACAGTCCATCAATGATTTTGCCTCCCGCACTACCAGTCCCTCTGGGCTTAAAACGCCGAGATGGAAGGGACTGCATCCCGCGGAGATAGGTCGAATATGTGGTAAGTAAAAGCCTTTTCGGGTTTATGCGCGCAGATGTGTTTTAAAACGCTGCCCCCACCCCTTCTTTTCCCCTTCTTTCTGCAGGTCACATCGGGACATCGATTAAAGAATGGAGAAGACCTAAGCAACACGCCATGGTTCCGCGGAGGAAAAATGATACATTATCCATGGGGACTGCCCCTGAGGACATGACGAATTTGGGTGATATGAATGCACGCGTGTATGACCGGATGTGTATAACTCGACTGGATATACGTTGCACGCGATGACTTGATAAGAGAGATGTTTTTGTACGACTTGAGTGATGATCGAACGGCCGATGGAATGGGGAAAAAGGGGGGTCTGAACATGGTGCCTATACATGACGAACAAACATAGATATAACACTCCCTTACTTAGAAACGACCATCTCTCTCTCTCTGAACCCAACGACTGGAAGGGTGGCCCGAAGCAGAAACTTGACGGGTTATTGCAGTATGACAAAAATATGACTCCAACCGGCCCCCGAATAATGCAACCAAGAATGACGTGCACCTACGAGTAGGTTCATACGATAACTAAATAGGGGAAGGTTCAGGACTATTCCGGGGTGAGGTTTACCCAAGTACCCTCCTCCTGGAAGACTAAGAATATTGTCAATGTTTAAGAGTTGCCACCTCCTTCTTGCACCCTCATAGACATGAAACTCGAAGCTGCCCATTGTTCCCCCGACTGACACCCTTCGTTGCCTCAGCCTGGATACCCATTCGCTAAAAAAAACGATTCAAAGATCCCACCGTAAGTACTAGCCCGACCAGGTTAGTTCCCGAACAATTGACGAAAGTGTAAGTATTTACAACAGAGGCCAACAGCAAAAGACAGCCAGGCGAATTAAATAGGATACTAAGGATGCGCAGCATGCAGGAGGAAATATCTTTGGCCAAGTACTGTTCTATGTTTTGTCTTGAGTTCTGTATATAATACATGTACCCCCCCACCTGAATTCATGTGTACGTAGTATATGGATTTACGTTGTCCCTCAGTCTGTGTTTCTATATAACATGACCCCTACTGTTTTGTGTTGTGTGCGCATTAAATGGCCTATTATTGTACACGTTTCTCTCTCACTCTCTCTCTTTTTCTCTCTCTTCATGTTGTACGTGTACCGAATAGTTCATTTAAAATGCGGACGACTCTCCCTCCGAGGGTCCCCCTGTTCCCTCTTCCTTTGTGTGGTAACGTTGTGCCCCGCCAGCACGAGCCTAATTGGTTTTCGAACACAAAGGTGTTCGGCAAATTGACAGAAACTAAACCAATTGTAATTTGCCATATTACTACCTCTCCTTTCTGTAAAATAATGGAACTTGAATTGGCTATAAAGGAAAGGACAGGTAAGACGACTGAAGTCCCCTAATCTGGCCTTCTTATAGGAAGACTATATGTCAGTGGCTTTCTGTTCTCAGCTCGTTAGAAACGCAATCTCCAATGCCCAGATTGCCCCACCCCTCTGCACCCAAGTACGGATGTCCAAAACGTCCCCGTTTCTCCCGATTGACCCCAGCTCCATAACCCGAAGTATAACTGATGACCCCGATTAACTGTTGCTCCCCGAGAAAAGAATGTTTAGCCTCTATCTCTCTCTCTCATGATGATAGAAGACTGCCAGGGCTTGGGTTAGAAAGACGAGTCTCTACCGAAGGATCCGATTTCGAGATTGATGAAGTACACAGTCAATAGGAGTCGGATCTCTCCCTGTACGTCATGAATGAACGCCAAATAGGCTTAGTACATACTCAGTAGACATGCATGTATACATGCTCCACAGTGATAACTTCTGACCGTGACCGATGAACGTATCCCCAACTACTTAGATTTGGGACGGAATTGAAATGTATAAATGTCTTCTCTTGCCAGTTCTCTAAAACCTGTTTTGTACCCATTCAAAGATACACAGTCACCGGAGGAGAGGGGCCGGACGTGACGCACAGCCTGGCCACAGATCATGAGGCACGTGTGAACTCGACCTAAGATGGAGCCGCAGAGCAACGGGACGCGGGACGATGCACCACTCTCAAACGCAGAAAATGAAGGAATGGAGGGCTGCCTTGAAGCCCTCTACTTGTTGACCCACGCGTGCCAGAAGTCCCCGCCCCTTTGAGCCCGATTGATGGACCTGCCTGCGCATCACCCTTTGCTCCCTTGGTTTGTCTCAAAGATCTGGTCCCACTCCGCCCTCTCTTCCCTCGATTATCCGACAAAACCCCCTCTTTTCCTTTTCACGTGGATTTTGACTCAGAGAAAAAGAACAGCATTTAGGTAGAATAGGGTTTGCCGCGAAAGGAGAAAGAAATGCAGGTGCCCAGCATGAGGCACCCTTAAAAAGATTAGTTAGGAAACAGGACTGTGGTCTAACAGCAGAGGACAGATCACACCCTGCGACGTGTAAAGAAGGACCCGAGCTGGACCTATAGCTCCACCGCCGGTGCTCAACAGCGCCAACGGAAGAAAACGAACTACCAGAGCCTACCAGTGATGGCTCGCTACAAAAAAAAAAAAAAAAAAAGACACTGTGACGAAGACCCTCCCCCTTTTTTTCGGAACTTTCTACACCCCCTTGACTAATTGCTTGTATTGGACTAAATTCCTCCCTCAACCACTTTTTGCCTGTAAAATGTTTCATCGGTCACTTTTTTAAATGACAAATGTACATTTATATGTATTCCACCTCGTATCTCGCATCAACTGCACACGGTTATATGCAAATCCACCAGTATTGACAAACGCTATTTCATTGACAACACACGAATATATGTACACCCCGTCAGTTATGATAAACACGGAAATGACCTAACTTATGTTAAAAAGCGGCGACTGTGGAAAACGACAATGTATATGTACATAAGCGGCGTTAATTTCTGTTCACCCTCGCCACTGTTGAAGGTAAAGCGAAAGTCACGACACAGTGGCCCCGCCATCTTGTCCCCTTTTAGGCCCCATCACGAACATAGATAGTAGCCATTTTGTGTGTCATGACCTCTCTGCCCACTGCCAATAGCCTGCGTCTCTCTCTCTCCCCCCCCCTCCCCAGCCTCGCGAGTATTCCCCCGCGCCCCGACAGCCCCCGGTCTCTCCTGCTCGGGCCATAAACGCACCTCTAAACACGACCCTGTCTCCGTGCTGAACCCCTGCCCCCTCGCTCTTTCATCCTACCCATAGAACAGGCCCTTTTGGTAACCTCTTCCTCCCTGCCCGATTGCCCGGCCTGATCCCAGGCCATCACCTAGTCCAACAGATGCAGTTTATTGCTCCCTACAGTAGGACCTCGCCTCACATCAGAGGAGCGGTGATTAATCAAGGCCTTCACACCCCTAGATCTGACCGACACCCCTGCATTCCTCCCAGGAACACCCTTCCTCTCTTCTGATGACCCCCCCCCCGGCTACACCTGGCCTCTCGACCCAGTCCCATGTCATAGACCTAGGTCTCGTGGATGTACCCCCCCGGCCCCGCATAGCGAAACGTGATCTTATCGCCTGCCCAACCTTAGATCTGACCACCCCTTCTTGCCCTCGTGTCCTGTTGGAATGTCCGGCTGCAGATTACAATCACATGTTACATTTGGGAGGGGAAAACAACATCAGAGCGACCGGTATGGGAATAGGCCTGAAGCTGGGATTCCAAACATGCCTTTTCGGACTTCAAAGTGTCTTTATTACAATAAGGAATGTTTGTGCATCATAAACCTGTGTATAAAAGACGGAGCCGTAGAGAAACTTGTTAGAGCACCTCGAGAAGATACCCTGTTGTCTGATTTGACGTGTTCTGTTCCGTCGGAAATAAACTCCTGTTTCCTGCCTTCCAGTCTCCAGCGCCTGCCTCTTTATTTGGTAATCGTGAGTTGGGTGAGAAGCGGCTAACGCTGGGCAAGTATGGGAAAGGGGTAATAGACCTGACCTGCCTGAACCCTTTTATTCCACACCAATTGTCATGTACCACAACAAAACACTCACTCATATGAAAACGCATACTACTCATACATGCACATTGCAGATGCTCAAGTCCATTGTGGCGCTCAAACAATGCACGTGCCCCATCTCATGAACGTTGTGGATGAACTGAAGTACCAACATGGACATGGGTATTGACAAGGTAATGCGTCTTACAGAAGTGCCAAGTTCTAAATCCATGATCTATAAGTGTGTGTACAGGTCCAGGGGTGTTGGCATTGTTTGGCCATCACGGTACAGCAAAAGACATCCAAAGTAGTAGATGTCATGCAAATTAATGATGCTCTGTCTCTAACATCAACATGCTGTATCTAAACTCTGTGCATGCTTGGCGCAGACATAAGGATTTACACCGTATCCTGGATGTTGCCTGAACATGACCAATGCCTTACATGTGTTGTGCCGCCAATACAAGACACAACAATGGCTGTGTCAGTCATTGTCAAGAGAATGGAATAATGAAAATACCCCAGAGTACATGTCAAATTACTACCACTACATACACAACAGAACAATGTCAACAATGTAAAGCTTGTGGAACTGTGATGCTCATAATGGATAACTAAACAAGATGTCACTTGATAGTGCCTTAACAGTGTCTGTCTCTCCCACACACAGGGGAACGTGTGCCCCCCCAACCAGGGGGGAGAAGGATCCCAGTCCCAGGCTCAGCAGGACCCAGACCCCACCGACAGCGACGCCACTCAACATACTGTGGATGACCCCAACCAACCTGGCTCCTCTGGATCCCAAACACCTGCTGCAACTGTACCAGCTACATCTCAGCCAACCACCGGACCCATTCCCACCACATCCCAGCAGACAGGTCACAGCCCTGCCCATGATCCACAAGAGAGCCAGTCTGAAAATGAGGGACACCCTTTGTCGGGCGCCCCTGAGGTTGCAGACTTCCTCCACCCTGGCAGCACTCGGGGGGCCCGTCGATTAGATGTGCCCACAAGCGCAGGCCGTGTTCGTGTGGGTCAGGGTGGTGGGAGTGGCGGAAGGTGGAGGCGAGATTCTGGCCAGTCAGCTGCAGCACCCGGTATGCCTGAACTCGCTAACATCCTGGAGGCATACCGGCGGGACACCAGGGAGATAGGCCAGCTTGCGGAGACCCTCAACCAGGTGAAAGAACAGCAGGCAGAGCAAATAGCCAGGCAAGACCTACATTATGGACGGGTGGAGGCAAGTCTGGCTCAGCTCTTGACGGTGCATCGGGGAATGAGCCAATCGCTACGTCAGATAGCTGCCAACATGCAGCACCCTCCCTGTGTCACAAGGCCAGCAACATCACGGCAAAGTGTGACACCAGCTGCAGGGAGGTAGGAGGAGGAGGAGGAGGTACTCTATGACGTAGCATCCCATGCATCGTCCAGGCCTGCACGTGAGGGTCCCCCAAGGAAGGTGGGTTGTCCACGGCTAAGACGTTGAGGGGCAGTGGGCCATGCACATCTCCCAGGACACTGGACCTGGCATATTGCCCCTGTGTGCAACAGCATCCCCTATGAGACTCTCCCACATGGACATGCTAGTCACAGTCTGCCCAATGATGCCAAGCACTGTGGCCTGGACTCTGTTGACTGAAACTGTAAGGCATCTCATCTCCGGCAGTGAACTTTGGATTCCACCCCTTTCTGTATAGCACTTATTCACGTTCCCTGCACAAGATCTCCCAATAAATATACTAATCCTCATACGCATGTGGTGAGTTATCTTTGAACCACAGCATAAATTGATATGTGTGTGCAAATGTATGAAATGCAAGGGTATCCGACAAACAGCAGCCAACCACACACTTGGATCAGAATCTGAGTGTGGACACACATTGGGGGGAAAATCCTAACAACTAGATACATAGATGGAAAGACACACCTGTGTGGGATAGCAAATGCTGCAGGGGGGTTTGGAGCCCAAAACTGCTATCACAGGCAGGCCCAGGAGAGTCACTTTGAGGTGTACAGATCAGTGTGACAAAAGTAGTTAGCCACGTAGGGAGTACCTACAACTGTGTCCTCAGGTATGTGAACTATCGTCTGCATGATGCAGTACTGTGGATGTGATGAATGGCGCACAGGACAAGGTTGGCAGGACAGACTGTGGGCAATGGGCTGTAGCACTCTACACAAGCACACCTGAATAGGTGACCTACCCCTATGTAGCTACAAGTACTATACTACTGTAATGGGAGCAACGCATACAGAACAACTACCCACATCTGACAAATACCTACACCAGAATGGGGAAATCACACCACACCCAAGAGACGTGGTCATGGTTTGTCTCCCCTGTGGCTACTTGACTGACAGTGACAGCTATGTTTTTGCTGCTGTGGCGTTGACAAGGTAACACTGTACAATATTGTGCCTATGGAAGGTGTGTGTGTGCTGTACACGGCACATGACCTGGTGGTACATAGACCCAATGTAATGTGAATCTGCCATAGTTGTGCCAGTATGTGTTGCACACACGGGCATAGCAGCTGCAATGGCTGAGTTAGAAGCATTGTGATAGCAGGAGGGTAAATGTCTGGGGTAGTCTGTGTGTAGGGTGGCAGGAGCATGCTCTATAAATGGATGGAAGGAGGGTCATCCTGTAGGTCTCTGTGTCCCTGGATAATGTGCGCGGCATGGTGGCTGTATGTGCAGCAGCAGCAATGAGTGAAGACATGCTGGCAGGAGGGGTGTGACAACTTGCAAAACAAGCACATAACACAAGGGCATTTGCAAGCCACAAAGTGACATGTGTATGTGAAGGCAGGAGTGTCAGCCTCACTCAGGGTCACAGAAAATAAAATGGCACAGTAATCACCAAAGATCACAACCACTGGATCAGGGCCCTTACGGACAAGTGGGGCACAAGACACACAGCGTCAGCAGGTGTACGCTACAACTAGTGTGTTCAAAGCCAAACAGCAACTACAAAGCCATCTACCTCACACACAACATAGTATTCTAGCCTCCCCCACACCATGCGTGTGGTCACTTTACAGGTAAACACATAACAAGCATAAGCTAACTTCATGCTAAATAGTATACATGCACATTAGACGGACATGTGCGTTGACATCAAGGTGGCACATTTATCTGTAGAAGTCAGACGTCATGCACAACATGATTATTTACATTGTGAGCCCATAGAGCATTATCAAACATACATGAGCATTGGCAAGAACTCCAAATAACACTATTAATGATGTCACCTGTAATGCAGCAGTACTATTGGCTACAAGCCTGTCAAGGACTGGCCGTACCTTACTTCATCAGAGTGGTGTGATGCTCAAAGGGTTCCACCTCCAAATAGCCCCTTGGTCTGAGTACAAACGACAGACAGAAAATGGTGATCAGGCGAGGGAAGGAGAGGATGGGAACTGCTGGGAGGGAGACCTGAAACAGAGGTAAATAACCATTAGGAGTACATTCTCATGTCACTGACACTACAAAAACATCATTAGCTACACTGTACCAGTCACACCTGTGAAGTTTACTGACTGTAGACAATTTTAGATGAGTAATCATGGTATCACATGAGATCCGATGCTATGACACAGACACATAAAACCTAGGACAGTCTGTCATCCATTCGAGTCATGTGTTACGCTCTCAAGTGAGCTACCATGCAATGAGATCTATGTTGTTACAAATCATTCACTGGCTCAGATGAGGTTGACCTTACAAACTCATGGAAACACATGGCAATGCTACTTACGCTAACTGTAATGTCTGCATGTGATTATGGGTACCCATAAGGGCCATGTACCCCAACTTGACTTGACCCACAACAGCTGTAAGTATCACATATGATGACGAAGCTAATGATCTACATGCAATGAAGGCACTCAGTGGCCAGTCTTTTGATCTGTCAAGTGTGCATTACTATGCTAAACATGATATGCAGGTTTAAAAGATTTAAAGTGCAAGTGATGTTGATCCAAGCCACATAATGAGACCCTAGCATTGCCCAGTAATGCTGCACGGGACTAGAGATTCATGGGAATGACCGCACTCCACTGGTGCTACACAATAAATCACATATGCATCACCCAAACATTGTCATTTCCCATGCTAAACATTAATGGCATCATGTGAATCAAAACAGAACTGCTACTCACTGTGAAGGCTGGTGTAGCTGTATTTTCGAGCTGCACTGCGGTAACGACATGACAGTGACATGATATACTGCAACAAGGGGCAATGCATCCATGTAAACAGAATGACAGGACAGTAATCTGAACATGTGGAACATAGACTGTGCCACACCTACACCACATGGTTTGATGGTAATCAAACGGAACTGGCCCACAAGCTGGAGGAGAGGATCCAGTCACATTCTAATGCACACAGTGAGGCTGCAATCCCCCACAGAGTCCTTGGTTGTGACCTCTGACACAATGTAAAGCCATGGTATATGCAATGTAGCAGTGTCAATGTCTACACACATAGATGATTTCACCAGAGTCTCTAACTACAATAGATGACAGTCAGATGGGGTGACTATCCTGTCATGGGAGTGGGCATACATGTAATAAGTAACATTTTGTAGTTGCATGTATCCATGGTCTCACTACATGCACATGAACATGTACCACACGTTTCAAAACATACCAACGCTAAACAGCCTCACATGAGTACTTACCCAAATTGACTTCTCCACATGTCCATGCATGCTCCGTTGATTTGGCAGACGTTGCAATCATGATGAGCAATAGCAGGATGACCACGATGACCCCAACGGACAACAGGCAGGGCGGGCTGTGGGTGAGAGTGGCACACAAGGGGTCAAGTTCTGTTTCATGTCATTTTGACAATGTCCTGTTTATTATCCAGATGTTGTAGTACACCTGTATATTCAAAATGCACACATAGCACGTATGTGTGTTGTATTACATCTGCACCTGTGTGACACTGCACAACAAACATCCAAGTGAGCTTGCATACAGTCTGTTGCATACACAGCATGCTACCCATGCAACTCTATTGTAGATGTTTCAGATTACATCTGCTATGACTCACCATCATGAAAAGAATTTGCGGATGAGGTGACTCCGGATATCATCTTCACCCTCCTCGTCGCTGGCATCCTGGGCAAGGCCTTCATCCTCAACGGGCGGATGTTCCAGCTCATCAGGATCAAGGTAGAGTGGCACGGCCTTCTCCACTGCCATGTTGTGTAGCATGCAGCACACGGTGAAGATGTCACACACCTTGCGTGGGCTGTATTGGAGGGCTCCGCCTGTCTTGTCCAGGCACCTGACCTGAACCGGCTCTTCAGGAGTCCAAAAGTTCGCTCGATCACCCGCCTGATCTTCCCATGAGCATTGTTGTACCGCTGGTCTGCAGCTGTCCTGGGGTTGCGTAGTGGAGTCATTAACCACGGCATGTTTGGATGTCCAGCGTCTCCTGCAAATTGACATCATGGAAATGAGTGTGTAATATGATGCAGATCATGAAGTTGTGACATACTGACATACATAGCTGACAGGGTATACTCACCAAAAAGACATGCCCGGTGGTTGTGCAGCTGCAGCATCATCTGTGGTACCCTGCTACGCCTCATAATGAAAGCATCGTGGCACGATCCTGGAAAACGTGCACAAACATGTGAGATAATCATGTTGGCAAGAAACACCACAAGGGCATTTATCGAGTGGTAGTGTTTCCTGTTGCGATACGCTTGCTCCTGAGCCTGTGGTGGCACTAGAGTAACATGTGTACCATCAATTGCACCAATTACATGTGGCATGCGGCCCAGGGCATAGAATTCCCCCTTGACATCTGTCAACTCTTCTGGAGTAGGGAATGTAATGAATTCATCCAGGTGCAGCAACATAGCTGCCAATACATCACCCAATACCCGGCTAAACATAGTCTGAGACATCCCTCCCACATCAGCTATGGTGAATTGGAACGTACCTGTGGCAAAGAAATGGAGGGCTGCCATCACCTTTACCTTGGGTGTCAGCGCAGTTGGATACCTGTGGCGTGGTTGTAGGTGAGCCTCCAGCCTGTCCGTCAGGTCCTTGATCATCTGTCGGTTGAAGCGATAACGACGGATGCAATTGCGCTCCCTCATGGCTTCCAAGTCAGGCAACGGCCTTTCCAGAGGGGGTGCCCTGCAATACACAATTTATAGAAAATGTCTTCAACGGTCTGACTAAGACAATAACAATGTACATGGCACAAGCAACACTGCTTCAAATAATCTAGACAATTTGGAGTGTGGCGTGGGATACACACTAATGTAACATGTGCCAGCTCCCAGCCACTCCTCCGTGAAAAGTAAAAGACCTGTGGTGTGTGGAATGGATATGACATGCATACAAATGATCTGATGGAAAGGTCTTAGTGGGCATGAAAATGTATCATGTCAGTGACACACATCATGTGAATGTGAGTAGCAGCTTGTCTGCACATCCAGACAGCTGACAGCAATACACACACACACACCACATGTGCCATCATTTGCACAGTTCTGACTTAGTAATGTTGCGGTGTTTACATTCCCTAACTATTACATGAACATCATCATACATCATAAATCTTAGATTTGTGACAAATGGTATGTGCTGCCATCACACATATGAGTGGGTAATTAACACACGGGGCATGGTGTGTGTACATTACAAACCAGGTTATCACGCCAAGGACACAACATAGATGCTCCTACAGCACATGTACTGAACTGTATGGACGAGTTACTTACGTTTTGTAACAAGATATCAGTCAGGAACACTAGTTATTCGCATAATCCCGACTTTGAATACATGACAAGCTTTTGACAAATATGCCTCCCTGGATGCCATCAATCTGCCCAGTGAGTCGGGACTATCCAGGCCACATCGGAAAAAAGACAGTGCAGGTGATTGGCATCCTACAAGGGCGTGGCCAAGTATTGCCCGTACCTACAATGCACACTCTGCCAGCAGTTACACAACCATGTCCCACAGAGAGTGTGGGTACCAGACAAAGAGGCATGTGATGTAGGAAGAGCCCACTCCCAGACTCAGGGAGGATGAAGACATGTTTCCGTAGTGCTCATACCTCTTGGATGCCCTCTACAGCGGAGCTAACGGGAATGTGGTCTGTGATTTGGGGGCCTGGATGCCCATGCTCTCTGGGGTGGGGTGGGAGGACAGGGAACATGGTCAGTCCGGGGAGGGGAGTGGGCGTCTGACAACGTGCCTATCTACAGCCAAACATGCAGCGTGCCTGTACATGCTGGTCAATATAGATACAGTACATTCCTGAAGATAGGCCTGCAGAGGCACAGCGGAGCGTGAGTGGAGTTGAAGGACCTAAGTGAGGAGGTTGGTCCTCACGGCGGCAACGGAGAGATGAAGGGGCAAGGCTCCGGCCACCCACGTAAACACTACACTGTACGTTGCCCACTCATCCACAAACACGTTTGGAGTAGAGACATCACCAATGTCAGGCTAGGTGTCCAGACCACTCGCATCCCCCAGTCCACCTGTCCTGTCGTCTTGGGACTGACACTCACGTGCCACTGGGTCTTCATGACCCTACAAATACCCATTAACACCCATTGTAATGAGCTGTGGCAGGCTCATTGAAGTTTTACTCCCCATGCAGCATTAATAGCGGTGTTCAGCCGCACAGTCTCCACGCTGGAGCCGTACAGTGTGTGGTATTGGGGACAGCACCACCCAAGAACGGCACCAAGGCTGACACCTGGGGGACTGTTGCCAGTGAGGTTGTGAGGTGAACCAGCGAGGACCAGGGTGACCATTCACATCCTGTCTGTCCCAGCGGTTCCGGGACGTATGCGCCGCCTGCGTCATGGACAAAGCGAGTGATGGCGTCAGGGGCAATTCACCAGACGCGCTTGTGCCCCCAGACGGGTCCGCTGGGCCAGGAGCCGACGCGGAGGCCGTTGTTGGGTTGAGGGACATCATGGACATGAGGAAGTGCACTGACTCCTCCTGCTTCACATGCAGGGCAGGGCCCGGAGGTCGTGGTGCAGGCTACGACGACAGCTAATCTGACAGAGCCGCATGGCCGGTGTCACCCGGATCACATGCAGCATTGCACGTGCATTGTGGGGATTTGGAAGTGCGATGACATATCTTTGACTCATTTGGGATACGTGAGGACTCAGCCCTGGAGGACTGATGTGTAATTCAGGGGCTCTGATGTCTCAACACTCACGCCCAGGCACTCGTCCTACGTCCAGACCATGAGCTATAGTGGTGCAGGGCCAACTGCTGGAGTCTGAGCGGCTTGTGGGTCCAATCACACCTGGATTCATAGGTGTGTTCCCAGCAGTTGGAGCAGCTCTTGTTGTTGTGCTTGACGTGAAAACAGTGGAGACACCAACGGTGAGGGTCAGTCACCAACATGAGTCGTTGGCATTCCTAACAGGCTTAGAAACGGACATCCATACTGGCACCGTCCGGAGTCAGACAATCCAAGTGAAATGGTCTGAAGTAAATGTACTATGATTTTGCTTGAAAAATGACAAGCTTACACTCATACAGGACCAGCGCTTGTGTTGTGAAATAAAGTTCCTGATGTGTGCACGCAGAGGTGACATCTGAGTACTCAGACAACGTCATCACGGCACACACAACGCCAACAACACATGCTGGGCCGCAGGCCATGCCTACCGACACACAAGTGTAGTGCTGAGCGGTAATTGCCATATCCAGGATGACTCTTGGGGATATTCAAAGGTGAGTAATATGATACTGACCTGTAAATGTCATATGCTAACATCATGCACAATGTCGCACATGGCACACACATGACGTGGTCACACAGGGTCATGCTGAGCAGCTATTAGACCTCTGTGACAGTGGGCATGTTGCTGTCATCATGTGCCAGTTCCCTGTACTGAATGGTGTGGCATTCCAGTGTTGATGTGCATCACAATATGTTGCAGACTTTACTCCGGTGTGAAGTGTTGAATGCATGTGATGCACATGTGAAATATGGTTGATGATATGTCTCGCCAGCTTTTCACACATCAACTGAGTCACAAAGTCACAGTCCCTGTGCTTCTTCTATGTCTGCCACATCTTGGGCATGCTGTTGTATGGATGCCATGCTGATGTATGCATCCACATCCTAGACATGAGTGTAGACTATATCCCTGCTATGTGATTTCCTGGACTCACTCTCCCAATGGTGACATGGGGTAGGACAGGGAGGCAGCCTACACAATCGTACACTTGAGCATGTCTGACGCACTGTATCCCAATGGTACGTGCGTGTGTAGGCCTCGTTTCCCTATTGCATTTCAGCCATACGCGAGCCAAGCGTACCCCAATGGTACGTGCGTGTGTAGGCCTCGTTTCCCTATTGCATTTCAGCCATACGCGAGCCAAGCGTACCCCAATGGTACGTGCGTGTGTACGCCTCGTTTCCCTATTGCATTTCAGCCATACGCGAGCCAAGCGTACCCCAATGGTACGTGCGTGTGTAGGCCTCGTTTCCCTATTTCATTTCAGCCATACGCGAGCCAAGCGTACCCCAATGGTACGTGCGTGTGTAGGCCTCGTTTCCCTATTGCATTTCAGCCATACGCGAGCCAAGCGTACCCCAATGGCACGTGCGCGTGTAGGCCTCGTTTCCCTATTGCATTTCAGCCAAACGCGAGCCAAGCGTACCCCAATGGCACATGCGCGTGTAGGCCTCGTTTCCCTATTGCATTTCAGCCATACGCGAGCCAAGCGTACCCCAATGGTACGTGCGCATGTAGGCCTCGTTTCCCTATTGCATTTCAGCCATACGCGAGCCAAGCGTACCCCAATGGTACGTGAGTGTGTAGGCCTCGTTTCCCTATTGCATTTCAGCCATACGCGAGCCAAGCGTACCCCAATGGTACTGCGTGTGTAGGCCTCGTTTCCCTATTGCATTTCAGCCATACGCGAGCCAAGCGTACACCAATGGTATGTGCGTGTGTACGCCTCGTTTCCCTATTGCATTTCAGCCATACGAGAGCCAAGCGTACCCCAATGGTACGTGCGTGTGTACGCCTCGTTTCCCTATTGTATTTCAGCCATACGCGAGCCAAGCGTACCCCAATGGTACGTGCGTGTGTAGGCCTCGTTTCCCTATTGCATTTCAGCCATAGGCGAGCCAAGCGTACCCCAATGGTACGTGCGTGTGTACGCCTCGTTTCCCTATTGCATTTCAGCCATACGCGAGCCAAGCGTACCCCAATGGTACGTGCGTGTGTAGGCCTCGTTTCCCTATTGCATTTCAGCCATACGCGAGCCAAGCGTACCCCAATGGTACGTGCGTGTGTACGCCTCATTTCCCTATTGCATTTCAGCCATACGCGAGCCAAGCGTACCCCAATGGTACGTGCGTGTGTACGCCTCATTTCCCTATTGCATTTCAGCCATACGCGAGCCAAGCGTACCCCAATGGTACGTGCGTGTGTAGGCCTCGTTTCCCTATTGCATTTCAGCCATACGCGAGCCAAGCGTACCCCAATGGTACGTGCGTGTGTAGGCCTCGTTTCCCTATTGCATTTCAGCCATACGCGAGCCAAGCGTACCCCAATGGTACGTGCGTGTGTAGGCCTCGTTTCCCAATTGCATTTCAGCCATACGCGAGCCAAGCGTACACCAATGGTACGTGCGTGTGTACGCCTCGTAACACCATTGGATGGGTTGCATACGCAACGGCAATGTTACCGTACTTGTGTGGGAATTTGAATAAATACATAGCCAGCATCTAGGGGAACAGTGTACTGATCAAAATGCAAACAGGTTGTCATGGATACAGAGTTTTTTGAGCCTCCTACAGGTGTTGTAGGAAATTCAGTTGGGCAAAAGTATACAATGTTGCAAATGTTGTTGTTCAGCTCAGGCTCAGTTTTCAAACCATGCATATGTGTGTCATGGCCTTATGTGTGATGTGATTGGATGGAACATAGGATGCTAACTATGGTGGCCTATCACACACTACTCCTTGGACTCACAGACCCTCTGCAGCACAGATATAAGGCAGCATGTGGCTGTGGGAGGGCACTTGCCTGCACAACATTGGTGTGGTAACCACAGCTGCTGTCTCTGAATCCTCTGGACCATGATTTGCTGAGCATGGAGAGGGCACCTGCATTCACTGATGCTGAGAACAAGGCCCTGCTTTATGCCCTCCTGCCAAACTACAGCAAGCTGTATGGGAGACCAGGGGATCAGGTGAGTGATGTGTGCAATACCTTGGAGTGTGCACCTGTTGTGTGTGTGACATAATGGCCACTGTGTATGTATGGTGTTTAGATGCAATGTTGTTGGGAGTGAAGGCCAGGGTGTACAGTGTTATGTCAAGAGGGTTATTTCTTGTAGTGGGGTGTGTGACAGTGTGTCACGGGCTGCAGTGCATCCAGATGTAGCATACATTGCTCTGTGAGTGCCATGCTCTAAGAGTGTTTAGCGCACGTCATGTCATCTGTAGCCTTTCAATGGCATGTACTGCAGCAGTGTTTGCTCACAGGCCACATACTCCTGGACAATGATGCAAATGTGTGGAGGCTACGATGCCCTGTTGTCATCAAGTATTTTATGCACATATGTGTGTCTTTTGGACATGGACCAGGTGTACTGATGCTCTTTTACTTTACATTTGTGACAGGTATCTACCTATGAGAAGGGTGAAATCTGGCTGGACATCGCCAGGGCTGTCAGGAGTGAGGGGGGGCCTCGCAGGAGGCTCAGAAACATCAAGAAGAGGTGGCAGGACATCCGGTGCTGGACCCGCCGCATCGCCAGAGTCCAGCTGCATCTGGAAGCTCCACGCCGGCATGGCGGCACCCGCCACCTCACCCCCCACATGCTCCGGGTCCTGGAAGTGGTGTTCCCAGACCTCCATAGGCAGTTGCAGGAGGGACAGCAGCAAGTAGGGGGTAGGTACATGCCTGTTTGTTGTCATGTGTGTCACATGCTCCCTGCAGTGCTCCAAGGCATGGTAACACTCCCATAGTTTGAGTGGTGTGGTCAGACAGGCACTCCATGCATTGGCATTAGAATGTCCCAGTTTCTGCAGCTGCTTCTTTAAACTTTTAGCCGTACTACACATTTGCCCTGCGCTTTGGCTGATGTTTGTTTTTCACATGTACTCCTATGGTGCAATGTCTCAGTATGCATCTTCCTTTGCACATCATCATGTTAGAGGTGGGTCTGTGACACCTGTTGGTACATTACATGTAGCACCACATGTGCACTGTGCCTGCCATTCTTAATACTTTGGCACGTATCCTGAGTGTCAACATGTGTTTTCTGCACGAGTCAGCCTCAGTGGCCTTTGTCCATGGTACTCTTTTGATTTGTCATGTGTTGGATACAGGTGCACAATGTACATGTGCAATATTTTGGGCTCATGCATAGTCACACTGGGCAGTGCGTGTGTGCATATTCGCCAAATACTTAGATTGTTGTTTCTAACTAATAATGATGGTCAGCCACACAATGTGGCTTTGGGTGTCAACAGCTGTGATGCCAGTGTGAGGTGATGTAACACTTGATTCATGTCCCAGGATGGCATCAGATTTCAGTTCAGGCAGGACTTTTCCCATGTGCAGTAATGGTCACATCTTCTTCTTTGGCTGCCCTCCCCTCCTCCAGTACCATCTCCACCCTCCCAGTAGTTAGTGTCCCTAGGGTCCGTGCTAGACCCCGTGTCTCCTTTGTTCCCGGCACCGCAGCCCCTGCCCCTGTGTCCCCTGCTGCCCTCAGTGCTGAGACTGTGGACCTACTCCGGCAGATTGCAGTAGGTCAGACATCCATGCTGACTGTCCTCCATGGACATACACAACTGCTTACACAGGTGGTGTCGTTCATGGAGGGCATGTCATCGGCCATGTCTGATCTACGTCGGAGTGTGGCTGCCATGGAGTCAACACTGACGGCAGCTCTGTACACCCAGCAGCATCTGCCCCCCCATCCTTCAGACCCATCCACCTCTGCCTCTCACATACCTACACAGCATACTCGCACACGCCACAGGTCAGACACACCCAGCTCACACACACAGCATAAGAAGCTCAAAGCTCCACGCACCCATTCTCAAGGGGAAGTAGGCACACACCCAGGGAGAGGGGTGACACCTCACACACGCATCCACACACCCCGTAGAACTGACTCACAGCCCTGTACCTCCACCCCCAATGTGTCCCCGGGTTCAGGTGGTAGTTTTTCTGCACTGGCTGCGGTGTGCAGCCAGGTTTTTTAATCTACTTTTGGCAATGCCCCAACCAGTGTGGATGAATCCACTACACCTGCACCCACTCCACCTGTCCTTCCCTCTCCTGTCCATGCGGTGCCGGAGGATTCCACAGATGGTGCCCCCATAGTTCCCACAGCGGATTAAACGCCATGTGCAGGCAAGTTTGGGTGTGTGCACACCCATGGAGGCACAGACTGTTGCAGAGACATCTTTGGACTGGCCATTGGCCTTTAATGAGCGAGGACTCTTATTTGCTTTTATATTTGGAATCAGCTGAATAAAGCTATTATTTTCCTTTTCTGAACTTTAGTTTGTGTGAAAATGTCTGTGACTGCTGTGTGCCTGGGAGGTGGTGTGATGTTAAAATATAGTTATGTTGACATGTGTCAATCTCCTGGTGGTAATGTGGTTAAGAATGGTAGGTTTTTGTTGTAATGGCTGGCCACTGTTGGGCAGTGGGGGGGTGTTATACACACACACTCTGATGCTGGGCACTGGTGGGCACTGGTGGGCAGTGGTGGGCGTCTTAGCCACACACACACTCTGATGCTGGGCACTGGTGGGCACTGGTGGGGGTCTTAGCCACACACACACTCTGATGCTGGGCACTGGTGGGCACTGGTGGGCACTGCTGGGGGTCTTAGCCACACACACACTCTGATGCTGGGCACTGGTGGGCACTGGTGGGGGTCTTAGCCACACACACACTCTGATGCTGGGCACTGGTGGGGGTCTCAGCCACACACACACCCTCTGATGCTGGGCACTGGTGGGCACTGGTGGGGGTCTTAGCCACACACACACTCTGATGCTGGGCACTGGTGGGCACTGGTGGGGGTATCAGCCACACACACACTCTGATGCTGGGCACTGGTGGGCACTGGTGGGCACTGGTGGGGGTCTCAGCCACACACACACTCTGATGCTGGGCACTGGTGGGCACTGGTGGGGGTCTTAGCCACACACACACTCTGATGCTGGGCACTGGTGGGGGTCTTAGCCACACACACACTCTGATGCTGGGCACTGGTGTTGTGCGGTGCCGTACCGTACCCCGAGGTCGTTGACGTACCGTACCCCAGCTGGATGGCGTACATGCTGCACGTATTACACTGGTGAAGTGCGGTGACGTACTTCGATGACGTAGGTGCGGCACGCCTCCGTATTGCACTGGTGTTGTGCGGTGACGTACCATACCCCGAGGTCGTTGACGTACCGTACCCCAGCTGGATGGCGTACATGCTGCACGTATTACACTGGTGAGGTGCGGTGACGTACTTCGATGACGTAGGTGCGGTACGTCTCCGTATTGCACTGGTGTTGTGCGGTGACGTACCGTACCCCGAGGTCGTTGACGTACCGTACCCCAGCTGGATGGCGTACATGCTGCACGTATTACACTGGTGAGGTGCGGTGATGTACTTCGATGACGTAGGTGCGGCACGCCTCCGTATTGCACTGGTGTTGTGCGGTGACGTACCGTGCCCCGAGGTCGTTGACGTACCGTACCCCAGCTGGATGGCGTACATGCTGCACGTATTACACTGGTGAAGTGCGGTGACGTACTTCGATGACGTAGGTGCGGCAAGCCTCCGTATTGCACTGGTGTTGTGCGGTGACGTACCGTACCCCGAGGTCGTTGACGTACCGTACCCCAGCTGGATGGCGTACATGCTGCACGTATTACACTGGTGAGGTGCGGTGACGTACTTCGATGACGTAGGTGCGGCACGCCTCCGTATTGCACTGGTGTTGTGCGGTGACGTACCGTACCCCGAGGTCGTTGACGTACCGTACCCCAGCTGGATGGCGTACATGCTGCACGTATTACACTGGTGAAGTGTGGGAGTGTGTGGACCAACGTACCCAGAGATGACAGTCGTGCAATGGAGATGTGCGCGTGTGGCAACACGTACAGGTATGTTGGATTTCGTTGTACTCACCTTCTGCGCCGTCGTCGGTTTCTAAGTACGAGGTGGTGGCCGTACATGATAGGGATGAGACGGACGATGGCGTTCATGTCCTGCTTGTCGCATACCGGGGTGCGGTTTGTGCCGGAGTGTGGTTTTACGGTAGTTTAGAGCTCTCGTAGACAAAGAGCCGTACGGAGTGTGTTCTACACGGATCGTACTTCCTGGTTCGGGAGACGTGCTCTTTTTACGTTTGGACGTTGCGTCGAGCGTCAGCCGACTGCAATTCGTATGGACTTTCGATTCGTACGGCGTTTTTTACGAGCCGTACGGAGTGACGCTTTAGATTGTGATCGTACTTGCTGATTCGTACGGGGACGCCTACGGGTACGACTCGTACGGGGAAAAACGCTCCGAACCGCTATTCGGAGCGCTTTTTCCCGAATCGGAATCGACCCATAAGTGTGGCATTTACATGAGGCTGAACCCAGAAGGAAAGTATGTGCCTTTCATAACCTGCTGGCTACCGCACCACACACAAACCACACTGAAAGTGCAGGCTCCTCCGCATGTGGCCATTGTCAGCAAACTGCACTGGTATACAATTAGTTTGAATCACTAAGGGCAGCCAAAAATGGAATCCGGCTAGATCCTATTTACTCCAGAACTACTCCCTGTAACAGTAGTTAATTTGTAAAAATAAATAAGTGCCGGGGCTCTAGTCAGGAGGCAGCTTGCACCAGCCCATTTCTCTTGTTAGCACAGCCTAAAACAGAGCCAACTACTAACCATGAAAGTGGGGAGTGGATGTGGCGTAATGACCAGAGCACCTGACTTTGGGGCTGGGGAACCAGGTTTGAGTCTCAGCATTGGCTCAGCAATCTGTGATTCTGAGCAAATCATCTAATTTTCCCTGTAAATGAATGTGTCCTTCACTGGTGCTCATGAAAAGTGCCGGTGTTGATGATTAAGCTGAGCACAGGAAACCACCTGCTCAAATTAAGCACTGCCCTTCAAGCTGTCCTCTTCTGCAATGGCTCTCACCGCCATGCTCTCCCCTGCTAACATATGAGTAAAAAACCTAGTTAAGATCAAATAGCAAAGAAATTCAACACTTATGGCAGAAACATAACCTTAATTCCCAATGCCATCATGCGCTGTTGTATCCTCTCACAGAATCCACATAAAATACCAAATTACCTTAATGATATTAATGCTATATTTTGCCACGTCTTGAAAGACACTTTAAAAGATAAATGGAACCCTGTCATACAATAAAAACATAATATAGAAATGTGTAACATGAGCACAATGTAATGATGTTGGATGGCTCATGTTCAACATAAGAATATATCATGTCCTCATCTTCACATTCAGCTAGATTCATCATTGTAAAATCGGCTCGCAAAGGGCCAGATTCTCAGAATCGGGCCCTTTGCGAGCGCAATTTTTGCATTTGGGATTCATCATCCCAAATGCAAAAATCGCAAAATGCGAAATCGCTATATTGCGAGGAATTGCATTTAAAGAATCTCTATTTGAGATTCCTTAAATGCAATTCATGAACCATTTTGGAATTGCGAATTCAAAATTTTTGGCCGCTATTTACCGCGAAGTCTGACTTCGTGGTAAATAGCGAAAACTTAGAAAAATGCACTTTAGTGCATTTTTCTAAGTTGTATGTTACACACACACATGTCCTTTGGACATGTGTGTGCGCAACATCAGTCTACATTTTCATTTCAGGGGTGCTACAGGGTGTCCTTTGGACACCCCTGGCACCCTTGAAATCGCATCCTTATTTGCGATTAGCAATTTGTGAATCGCAAATAAGGAAGCTGTAGGAATCGCAAATAATATTACGATTCCTACATGAATGCCGTTTTGCGAGTCCTTAATAGCGATTCCTTAATAATCGCTATTAAGGACTCGCAAAACATTGCAATGATGAATCTGGAGGATTGTTTTCTTAACAATACTTGCACAAACCTTTACAAACGTTTTGGCTGTTCTTATCTTTGAATACATAAACGTTGTACATGCTAAAAAAAAAGAACGGGCTCTGTGAGACTTCCTTTCCCAGGGAGTTTTCTAAAAGGAAAAGAAAACAATGGTTTGGCTTTGTTTGATCTGTATAATGTCCCCACACACAGGCATACATCGTCCATGTAAATTGACAAAGGTTACCTTATTTACCACATAAAGCGGAGCAATATACTAACATATTATACATGGGCACACAGACCAGCACACCTGCAAACACCCAAGTTCAGAAAGCAGCACAAGCAGCACCCAAGCAGAGAACTACTGGTGCCTCTGGCTATCAATAGCAGACTTCAATGAGCTTAAACGTCCCCAGGCTTTGACAATATTATCACTGTGCAATAACCAACTTCAGTGGCCCAGCAGTATTGGACATCAACGGCAGGCAGTAATGAGCATCAATAGCCCCATAGAGCACCAAGCACAAAACCCAAGACTAAGGACAACAACATACTTTTAGCTTCAAATGACACAACATACTGTTTATAACCTCGTTCATGACTTCACATGTAACATACCAAATTCTACCAGCAGTGATAACGTTATCATCTCATAAATGGAATGTTACTTTAAATTGTAAATTTTACGGGTATTATCTTAATTTCTGACGCCGTGAGTACTGCCATGAATGTTGTCCCTCCTTTTAATATATTTGATTCTCAACTTATTTTTTTCTATGCGTTTCAAAGCTATTTCTAGCTCAACTCGAATACCTTAGTGTAGGTAATAGTTAGAAAATAGTGAGAAAGTCCAAAAACGCACAAGTTAGTTAAACTGTGTCTTGAGCGTGTGTATTACTATGCGTGCCAGTTTAGTGAGCATCATTGAAAGGCGGTGTCTGGGGAGTATTTTTAAACGAAATCAGCATTTTGTCTGGCAATAGATATCCCACTACTCACCCTTGGCCAAGAGCTGAGGGAGGATTACTTGGCCTCCAACACTCCTTTCCTCATAAAAACCACTAACTCAGAATCATTCACTTCCTTCATCATCTGCTGATAAGCAACATCTTGTTGTTTCTCCACCTCAGGCCTATAGGTAGCGACTGCTTCCAGACAACTGCCCAAGTGGGGCAAGGGCAATTTGGCAAAGGTAAACAAGACACCAGGGCAAGGGCCAGCGTACGCGTTCATATTCCTCTCTGAAAAAAGTGTCAGATTGAGGACTGGGGCAGATATCAGCTGCCGGATAATGACAAATGCGTTTGCTAAGTGGACAGTGGAGCAGCTGTAAACTGATTGCCAGACAAACATTAGTGTAGCTCAACTGGAGGACAAAGAACATTGTTATGGCTTGTCATTCCACACAATGCAAACTAAATATTTCTAAAAGAAAGCTCTATGTGGCTATGCATCTCCCTTTTTTTTCTGTTTAAGAAATTTTTATTGATATATTTAAAGAGAAAATTATACATATGTCAGAAATAATGATACAAATCACAACAGAACATAGGGCCTACAACATATGTATAAGAAAGAGGGAAGTAAAGAAAGGGAGATAGAAGAAAGAGAGAAGACAGAAGGGGAAAGGAAAAAGAAAAGAACAGAGGAAAGGAGAAAAGAAGGAAGAAAAGGAAAGAGGGAAAAGCCATAGGGATAAAACATATGTGTGAAATAAGAAGGATCAATCAGATAGGAGAGTTGGAAGAAAGATACGAAGTAAAGGGAAGCCAAAGAAGATCAGATTTAATTTTTAGGGGAATAGAAGAGGAGGAAGCAATAGCGATCCGATGTTCATCACAAATGAAATTCCACCATGTATGCACAGAAAGTTTGGAGTTATCCTTCCAACACGATAAAATAACTTTAAATGCAAGAGCAATAAACAAGTCCAACAATTTAGCAGAAGAGGATACAATATCAACATCATCTGATAAAGAACCTAGAAAAACATTCAATAGCGATAAAGGAGAGGAAAAATGAAACAGTGGCATGCAAATATTCCAAACATCATTCCAAAATGACATAACTGGGCGGCACTCATATAACTGATGTTTAAGTGAACCTAAATCTTGAGAGCATGACCAACATAACGGGGAGGAAGTCGGGGAGAACTTATTAATACTAACAGGAGTAATAACAACTCTATGATAAATGAAGAACAAAGATTGTGTAATATGAGCAGAAATAGATATTTTAAACAGTTTGGACCATAAACAATCCCACAACGAGACAGACAATGAGATGGTAAGATCATGTTCCCAAGCAATCTTAACATTTGATTTAAGGCGATCCTTAACATTAGATGATAGAATGGAATAAACAATAGCAGCCTTAGGCTGTTGAGTTGAAAATAATGGGTATAGTTGAGTAGTGGGTGTGGAAGTGGGAAAGGTAGCAGGACATGAAAGAGAAGCTAAGTGAGACTGAATGGCAGAGGTTATAATAGTGTACTCATTAAGAGACGAGGAGGGTGGGTGATATACATTTTGCAGTACGATAAAAGGAATAATTACATTACCATCAAAAAACTGATGAACAAACAAAATATCCTTCTCTTTCCAATATTTAAAGGAAAACGATTTCCCTTTGTATTTGAGAAATTTGTTATACCACACAACAGAAGATAAGAAGCATTGGAGGGGGGAAAGATTAGAAGAGAATGCAATATAAAGCAGCGCTCGTGAATATCTTAAAAGGGGGAATTTAGTTAGAAAAGAGCAATTTGTCATGAAAACAATCTGCTGAAAAGAAAAATCTTTAAAAAGGGAGCGCTCAAAGAGAACCCATTTAGGCACAGGATTATTCACATAATCATAAGCTAATGAAAATGACTGTTTGATCAAAAAGGCGGAGTGATACAATTTAAAATTGGGGAAACGAACACCACCCTCGTTTTTAGGGCGGATACGTTTCTGTAAAGCAATACGGGGGTGTTTGTTATTCCACAAAAAAAAAATTCAAATCGAGTTAATGCGGGACAAATAAGAATTAGGGATTTTGAAAGGGAGCATAGAGAGAACGTAAAGAATATGGGGAGTAATCATCATTTTAATCGTGTCTAACCTGCCCACCAGGAAAGGAATAAGGGGGACCAAATTTGAAGGAGAGATTGGAGTTTTTTTAACAGGGAGTCAAAGGTAGATTTTAATGTGTCGACTAAGGATGAGGAGAACCATATACCTAGGTATTTAATTTTGGAGGGACACCATGCAAATTCAGTATCACTAAACATATAATGAAAGCAGGCTGAATTTAGAGGCAGGACTTCTGTTTTGGATAGATTGAGCTTATATCCCGAAATGGAGGAGGACAAACGCACTTCATCCAAAAAGTGTGGAAGGGATGAAGTAGGGTTAGCCATATAAACAGTACATCATCCACATACGCAGATAATTTAATCTCCATGGACGGTAGTTTAAGGCCAGCGATATTAGGATTGGACCGAATACGTTCTAAAAAGGTTTCCAGACATAAAATAAATAATAAAGGGGAGAGAGGGCAGCCTTGCCCGGTACCTTTAGATAAAGAGAAAAACGTAGAAAATTGATTGTTAACAAAAATGCTAGCTCGGGGAGATGAATATAGGAGCTTAACCAGGGAAATAAAAGATGGACCAAAACCAAACCATTTAAGGGTATGGAACATGAATTGCCAATTAATGCGGTCAAATGCTTTTTCCGCGTCTAGAGATAATGCTGCCATTGGGGATTTGAAATTTTTACTATGAGCAATAACATTGGCGAACATACGGGCATTATCTGCAGCAAGTCGACCCTTCACAAACCCTACCTGGTCTGCTTTTATTAGACAGGGAATAATGGAGTCAAGGCGAGTAGCTAGAATTTTAGCAAAGATTTTACAATCATAATTAATTAAAGAAATGGGGCGGAAATTTTTGCATTGTGAATTATTTTGATCAGGTTTAGGTATTATGATGATGAGGGGATCAAGAAAAGACCCAGAAGCCTTAGCATCAGCAATAAAGGAATTAAACAATTGCAGGAGTTTTGGAGCAAAAAAGGCATGAAAGGCAGAGTAAAATTCAACAGGCAGTCCATCAGGACCTGGCGCTTTTGATTTTTTAAGGGAAGAGATGGCCCGAGTAATTTCCTGGAGAGTAATATCCCTTTCAAGTAACGCAAATTCATCAGTAAGAGCAGGGGGTGAAGGGAGATTATCAAAAAAGGAGGATACATTTATGTCAGAAGGATGTGTATCATCGGTATATAGAGATTGGTAATATTGATGAAACACATCAGCGATATCTTCGTCAGACGAAACCAATTTATTGATCGAATCATTAAATATAGGGCCAATATTTTTACGTTCTGACTTAATTTTTAAGTAGTTAGCCAACATTTTCCCCGCTTTGTTTTGACCACCATGGAATTTGGATTTGATTCTAATAAGGGTATTACAGGCTTCATTAGTGATAATTTTATTCAGGTCAGATTTGGCATGAATTAGCTCCTGAAGTGCAGACTGGGATTTGGAAGTAAAGTAAGAATGTTCAAGCTCCTTAATTTTTAGAAGTTGGTCCTCATATTTCCTCTTGTTAAGCTTCTTTTTCTTAGAGACATATGAGATAGTGAAGGCCCTAAGTGCAGCTTTGAAAGCATCCCAATTATTAGGGATAGAAGTGTCAGCTGGGTCATTTATTGCAAAAAAAGTCATTAAAAAAACTTTCAATTTCTTTCATAAAGACAGTGTCAGATAAAAGAAATGAATTAAATTTCCAACGACTAAATTTAGACGAAATGAGGGAGAGGTCAAGGGAAGTGTAAACAGGAGCGTGGTCAGATATAAATATGGAACCAATCATAGATTTCTGAATAGAACGAAGAAGAGATTTACTGACCATAATGTAATCAATTCTGGAGCGGGTATGGTGCACATTAGAGAAAAAAGTGTATTCTAATACATCAGGATTACACATTTTCCATGAATCAAATAAAGGACGAGAAGCAATGGCAGATTGAAAGCTCTTATGAGATTTCTCAGGTTGAAACTTGCTAGAGGACAATCTATCTGAGAAAGGGTCTAGCCATTGGTTAAAATCACCAGCAATTACAAAGTCTGGACAATCAATGGATGATATAAGGACTTTAATATCTTCCCAGAATTTGGGATCTGGTCTAACCGGGCCATAAATATTTAGTAAATCCAATGTTTTATTTTGGATTACAACCTTCGCCATTGCCCAACGTCCTTCATCATCATTTTGGGATGATACAATTTGAACATTTAACGCTTTGTGAAATAAAATAGCAACCCCCCCTTTTTTACTAACAGCAGGAGAAAATATTACTTGCCCCACCCATTGCCGCTTCAACTTAAGAGATTCAACATCAGAACAATGTGTTTCCTGGAGAAAAACAACCTGTGAGTTAAGTTTAGACAAGTGGGACAATAACTTTTGACGCTTGACAGGATGACCGAGACCTCGAACGTTCCACGATACAAAATTACACACGATGGTAGAGGGGAAGAATGGGTGACAAATGGTTTAGACACACTGCAAGGAGGTAACTAAAAAAAGGGAAACAGCAAACAGCCATTAAACATAAGAAGACAAGTCCCAGCATACTTACAACACTGAAGTGCAATACAATTAATAACAGAAAGGAGAACAACACCCATAAGAAAAAAAGAAAGAGAGACCACTCAGGACAGCAGAAGGAAATAAAGACGGCTGGGCAGATAAGCCATGAGAAACGAGAAAGGAAAAAAAGAGAAAAGAAGGGAGTAAAGAAAAAGAAGAAAAAGAAAAGAGAACACGGATCAAGGCAAAATAGCCTGATCCGTAAAGAGAAAAGCAACCAAGACAGCAGGGACGTAGAGACACCAGAGAAGGGACAGAACCCAGCGGTCTACCAATGAAAGGACAAATATAAGAAGAAAGACATACAAAGATATAGAGGCTGAACGTTAGGGAAGAAAGGATGAACAAAAAGGAAGAAACCAACAGAGGCCATCAAGGAGGCAAAAAGCATTAAAAGAAGGACAGAAGAAGAAGACATTAATGAGCAGTGTCCCTATTGGATGGAGAGACACTCTGAAGGAATGAATGCAACTTCTGTGGATCGTCAAAGGAACGGGTGCGACCATCATGCGTTATTTTGCAGAAGCATGGGTGCAGGATTCCATATTGAATGTTCAATTGTCTCATCAGAGGACGTAGATTCAAGAATTCCTTGCGAAGAGCATTAGTGGCAGACGAGAGATCCTGTGAGATAAAAATGTTGTGACCAGACCATTGGAGACGACGTTTAAGCCTCGCTGCCTTCAAAACGGACATTAATTCAGTAAACTCAAGGAAAAGCATAATAATGCCTCGAGGCTTGGAAGAGTTGGAATTCAGACGACCCAAGCGGTGAGCTCTTTGTATGTTTAGGGGATGAGTAGATGGTTGGAGATCCAAAAGTTCCTGTAGGAATTTACGAATAAAAGACACCATATCTGGGCCCTCCAAATTTTCCGGAACACCATAAACGCGTAGATTGTTCCTTCGATTACGATTTTCAAGGTCCTCGGTGTGAAGCTTGAGTTTGTGGATCTCTTGTTCCAATTGAGGGATTTTGGCAGAGACATCTTGGATATTACTAACACGCTGTTCCAAATTCAACACCTTGCCCTCCATAACGACCCAGCGTTCCTCAATCTGCCTAAGATTTTCGTTGGTGGCAGTCATGAATGGTTGTAGACCCCAAACCTCTTCCAAAATGGAGTCCAGAACCGGGTTAGAGGAAGACTGGATGGGGGAAGGGGGGTCATTTTTGGGTCTCTTCGGTTTAGTGCCAGTCTGGGATAATTCTGTGGTAGGTGAAATATTCGACAATGTGCTATACAGATGCTGTACCACTGAAAATTGCTAAAACGTAAGCTGCTCTGGAACAGGTACAGCACAAAAGCCGCCCAAGCGTATACCTCCTGAGTACTCCTCACAGACTCTGAGAGACAAATACAGTCATAGGGGCACGAGAATCCAGCACAGTGAGTATAAATATATAGTACTGGAACTGAGGACAAAGCACTTGAATATGAGGAAGAGCGCTGGAATGAGACAACTGGTTGAAGCGTCACAGCCTGAAGAGCTGGTAAATGCGTCACTGTGTGAAGAACTGATCAATGCGCCACAACATGCGGAACAGAACCTGCCACAGAGACTTCTTCATGCGCCAACAACATTGATACGCAGAACTGATAAAAATCATCCACAGAAGGCTGCATTATGAGGGCAAGGACACTGGTAAGGCAGAGATGTTATGCATGTGGAGCATACCGAAAAAGGCATTCATAATAGTCAGGCACAAGGGGGAAATAGCAGCTGAATAGGAACCTCAGCATGAAGTGGTGAATTATGATAGCATTATCAGAGTCAAGTGAGATAAGAACATCAGCGCTGCCATGCTGAGAACGAAATAGCGAGGAAAATCCAAAGCTGTGAGGCTCAACTCAGGAGTATTACGAGACGCGGGATCGGCGGCTCAAAATGGCGGCCACCCGCGTCTCCCATGACAGAAAACTACCGCTGGAAAAATTAAGCGTTTCGCGGCATCACAACAGCCGCCAATAGGCAATAGTTGCTCCTCGTACCTTCCGCCGGCCTCAGTGACGAGCAGCCCGTTCAGAAGAACTGCCAAGACTTAGAAAAGACCATTCTAGGGTCCCGGTACCTCGGAGCTCACGGGGAATCCGTCCGTGCTCTCCGGCGCGCAAGCCACGCCCCCTATGCATCTCCCTTTGAACATAAAAAAGACAAGGAATTCTGGGGGTGCGGGTGATTACTTTTCTAGAAAGTAGTATAAAGAAAAAGAATACAAGGATTGACAATGCTGACGGATTTGGCATATGAATGGAGCATACATGTATGCACACAGACACAAATAGTCCATGCATAATTTTGCATAAATTATACATTCTTGCACACATAAAAGCCACACCAATATAAAATGGGGGTGGGGGTGTTCCCTGCATGGTAAAAAGGTGTGTACCACTGCCCTAAGTGCCAGACTATATGTGAAACTATTACCCCAGAATTTTTATTTTGGCCTTCACAAAACAGCTCTCAACAGCTATCACCGGCACATCAAGGAAGCCAAGAAAGCAGCTTTCACCTCTTGCATTGACTCCGCGGCCAACCATACGAAGGAACTCTTCAAAATAGTCAAAGAATTCTCCAACCCTACAGCCATAAAGAACAACATCCACCCCTCCCAAGAACTCTGCGACACCCCCTAGACTCTACTACATCAAGATCACCAACATCTACAACAATTTCAACCTTTAACCCACCACCCGCAACACTAATTAATTCACCCAACCAGCAAATATCAGCCAAACCAATACCACCTGGTCTCCACTCACCACCCTGACCACCTCAGCCAGCATGTCTTTCATCCACTACAGAGCACCCACTGACCCCTGCGCATATCACCTCTATAACCTCGCAATAAACCCTATCAGCACGCAACTCACCATCATTCTCAACTCCTACATCTCCACTGCAACCTTCCCGGACAAATGGAAACACAGAAACACCCCCTAAAAAAAGCTGACCCCAGCTGACCCCAGCGGTCTAAAAAATTATCGTCCGATCGCCCTGCTCCTCTACCAGGCCAAAGTACTCAAAAAAGCCATCGACCAGCAGCTCACTGAAGTCCTGGAACAAAACCACATACTGGACACCTCACAATCTAGATTCTGGCAACCCAAAGCACTGAGACAGCACTGATTGCCGCCACAGATGACATCAGAACACTCACAACCATGGAGAAACTGTGGCCCTGATCCTCCTCGACCTCTTCGTGGAGTTTAACACCGTCTCACACAAGACCCTTATCAACTGACTCTACAACATAGGCCTACAGCACAAGGCCCTCAAGTGGATTGCCTCCTTCCTGACAGGATGCACTCAGAGCATCATACTGACTCCCTTAATCTCTCCACCCAAAGGCATCATTTGCAGGATACCGCCAGGATCGTCCCTCAGCCCCACCCTGTTCAACATCTACATTACACCCTTGCAGATCTCGTCAGATCCCACTGACTCAACAAAATATCATACGCAGACAACACTCAACTGATCCTCTCACTCACTGAGGACCCCTCCAACGCCAAAAGCAACTTCTGCAACGCCATGACTAACATAGCCAAATGGATGAGAGACAACTGTCTCCAATCCAACTCAGACAAAATCAAAGTGATGACCTTCAGGAAGAACACCTCTGCATGGGTCCACAGCTGATGGCCTGCAGAACTCAGACCCACACCAACACCGACCGACAATGCATGCAACCTCGGCATCATCCTCGACAGCCAACTAACCATGAAATGACAAGTCAATGCAGTCCCTTCCTCCTGCTTCTACACACTTCACATGCTCCGCAGAATCTTCAGATGGATCCCAGCCAACACCAGAAAGACCGTCACTATGGCCCTCATCACTAGTCGCCTCGACTACAACAATACCCTCTATGCCGGAATCTCTTCCCAGCTCCTCAGAAGACTCCGGACCATATAGAATGCTGCATCCAGACTTATCCTGGACCTTCCAAAACAAACCCACGTCGCCCCCTACCTGAGCTACCTCCACTGGCTCCCCTTCCAGAAGAGACGCTAGTTCAAGAACCTCACGCAGGCCTACAAAGCTCTAAATATCTAGAACCTACCTACATCGTGCATCAATTGAACTTCCACCAGCCCTCCAGACACCTGCACTCTCCTTCACTAACCCTGCATCTATCGCAGCCGTAGAAGTGGCCTCTCTTTCTCCTACATCGCTGCCAACCTTTCCCTCCAACTCTGTACAGCCTCCTCGTTGGCAGACTTCAGAAAGAGACTCAAGACCTGACTCTTCGATGGAGAAACAGAACCCAGATGCCCCCAGGGTGACAGTGCTGCGCTTTACAAATGCTGATTGATTGATTGATTGGTTGATTATATCTCAGTACACAAGATGTCTATCAGAAACCTCCCAGTAGACAGTGTTTAATTTGTAAAATAATAAGTTTGCTGCACAAAGATTTGCTCAGAAGCCTGTGGCAGGGCTACTAAATGCCAAATACCAAGGCTGAGTACTCTTGAATCCACCCAATGCCTCTTTAATCTAGCTTTACCATCAAACACTCCCTGCCTCTTTATCTTACTGTTGCAGGTTCATTCTTTCAGCCTTTGTCACAGTTTTGCATCTCTTTCACTTCATCCTTCTTTCCCCTTCTGTATTTTTTTCTCACATACTCTGAGTCAAAGTCTGATGAGGAGAAATACGTTTTGGTACCCAACAATGAGTGCTGGTGAGCCCCACCTGCAAACACCAGCTAAAAATAAGCAATGCTTGTAGAATATTGAAACTGAAAAATACAATCTACCCGAGTTGGAGATCATGCACCTCTTATGCTAGTGCCTAGAGTTTGTAGGGCGGCTCAGTGGGTAAAATGGAATCTGCACTTTGCTTATATTTACCTAATCCCAGCAGTGGTGTAAAATGATTCCCCTCCAACGAAGAAGGTGAAGGGACAGCTCCTCAATCTCCCATATTTTACAGACATTCATTGGCCTTGAGCTGGGTGCTTGAAAAGCACATTATCAGTCTGGGATGAGTATGCCACTTATAATTGCTATACTCATATAGCACGGCCTATAAAGTGAGTCCTATCTAGGTAACAAGAACATTTTATAATGTTGCCTACCTTAATTAGATGACATCAGAGGGATAAATCAACTTTAGTTAAAGATTCGTTTGGTATTATTTATTTATACCCTTTTAGTTCATTTGTTTTTTTGTTAGAAAATATTTATACGAAAAGACATACCATATACATACACTTATTCAAAAAAAGACATACTCAAAAAGACTGTACTTAATCACAAAAAACATTACGCACGACATAAATCAGAACATTTCATATGTACATTTGCACAATAGTTTGTGTACCAACACAAATATTCATTATCTGCACTTTCAATAAAGTTAATTCACAATCAAAAAATAGAGAAAGAATCAGGTGGAGAAAAGATAAATAAATATCAAGCACAATGTAAATAAGACTGAAGGGCTTAATCGATATTTCAGTCATTCAGGGAGCAATTTGTTGCTAGATGTTTAATCAGTGCTTATCTCCATTTGGCCGACGCGTTTCGAACTCGCTATATTAATTTGCGTGTTCTCCTCAGGGCTTAATGACTTTTTCCTGCATGGTTTTGTGCAAAAAATATAAATGAAAAAGAAGAAATTTACGTCAATTTCTCTTAAATAGTGAATAGCCTCATTTTATCGCTCAAATATGTACGTTAACTGCAAGGTGATTACCTTACAAGAGTCGTCGCAGTTTGTTAGGGTTCAATTATTATGTGACGGTCCCTGCCGTGGTTTGTAGAAGAGGGAAAAACCAGTGAGATCTGATCAATACAATGTTCCTATGGCGGGCGGATTCCCAGATGCCAAAACAGTGTGCACCCCTATCTCAAACCTTGTCCATGTGTTCCCTTCTTTTAATCAAAATGTGGTAGACATCCGGCGTTTTTTTGGGGCGTTTTTAGGCGTTTTGTCGAGCACCCACAGGTCCCGTTTGTCAGCCTGAAAAAATGAATGAAGAGGAATTGTAACTCGTCCTCATTCCATTTTGAGGCACTTGTATAATCCTTAGGTAACACCAGTGTGTACCTGTGCTCCAAGCTTGGCGGAATATGTTCTCGCTGCTACAGGCGTCTTCATGCAGAGACAGCTTGAAGTGAATTAGAGCGGGTCCTGCAAAGGAGACAAGCGCTCGGTTAATCGCTGCTTGTCGATTATATCGTATTTCAAGTTAAGCGTTACAGTATAATAGTCACCTACCCCTTGCCTTCTGTTTAGGGCTACACTTCTAACTCGTAGTGGCATACCATCAATGCGCCATGTTGGAAGGGGGAGTGGATGTTTAAACGGATCACATGGCCTAAGGAATTGTGGGATATGTAGTCTCATTCAGTCTATTGCTCGTGAAGGTTTGTACAAGGTGAATTATCACATTTTGGGGGTGTCTACAATCTAGAAATTTCAGACATGGAATTCAACCCAGTCTGGAAACTATTAAATCGCAGTATCAGGTAAGCTTCCTTTTTCAGCAGGGCATCATCAACATCTTGGACTCTTTTATTGTGCCCTATTGAGTACAGGACTGTCCATTTGAAGTCCATTTCTGAATGGCCTTGTTCAATAAAATGTTGGACCATAGGAGCGGACACAACTTTGTTTTTGATGCGCGATCTGTGTTGTGTGACACGAGTGTTAATTTGCTGATTCGTTTTGCCTATATACAATTTGTCACAACTGCAAGTGATTGCATAAACCACATTCTTGGTTTTGCAATTACTAAAATTTTCATTCTTCCATCTTATGTTCCTGTGAAGAAATTCGCTGCCCTCAATTGTTGTGTCACACGACACACAGTTTCCACATCTATGGTGGCCCGTGATCTGTTTTAGACCCCATACTGATAACAGATCGTGTTTGGGTTTCTCAATCATTACATCTGCACGAACAATCTGTTGGCCTATGCTTCGGTTTTTTTTAAAAGCAAAAATCGGCTTTGGAAATGGGCATTCCAGTTCTTCTAACAGATGCCAATTTTTAAGTATGGTTTGTCGTACCTGATGGGCATGAGGGCCAAACGTTGTGACACAAACTATTTTTTCTAATTCGTGTTTCTTTTTGCGTTCAAGAAGGCACTCTCGTGGAGTGTAGCGTGCCCTCTTGCATGCGTGTTTCAACAACTTTTTGGGGTATCCCCTGGTGACCATTTCTTCACAGAACTTCTTAGAGTGCAAATCATAATCCTTAATCTCTGAGCAGTTCCTCCTAATTCGGAGAAGCTGCCCATAAGGCAAATTAGTCCTCAAGTTTCTAGGATGTGCGCTCTGATGGTGAAGGATGGTATTTCTGTCTGTCTCCTTTTTGAAGAGAGACGATTTTAGACACCCATCAATGCATCTTATTTCGACATCTAAAAAAGGCATTTTTGAGTTGCTCTGTTCCATAGAAAATGTAATGTCCTGATGCTTATTGTTCAGCCACTGGTGGAATTCTATCAATTCGGTGTGGCTCCCCTGCCACAGGAGCCACACGTCGTCAATGTATCTGAGCCACTGTTTTATATGTTTTTTGTAGGGATTGTTGTTCTCCACGAACTTGTTTTCATACTCTGCCATAAACAATATGGCCATCTCCGGGGCATCAAATGGTGTGGTTTTACCCTGGGGTGTATTGCCACCAGCTGACTTCCCCTTGATCTTAACTGACACTGTTCCTCCAGATGAATACCAGGTAGATTATGCTAGTGACAGAGATGATACAAAGGGGAGGGATAATATTAAGGAGGTGGCTCGTCCTATGCAAATTTTGGAAATTCTATCATGGAATGCGTCAGGCATTCAATCCAAACTAAAAGATCTGGACTGGTGTACCTTCATGGAGAAATTCCATATATGTATTTTACAGGAAACTTGGGCAATGGAAAAACTTTATAGACCAGGTTATACCACTTATAGCGTGGAGGCTAAAAAGGGAGCGCTAGGTCGAGCTGCTGGCGGTCTTTTGATATGGGTTAAGAACTACTTGGTTGGTAGATTTCAGGTTCTTGACCTTATATCAGATGAATTATTGGGCCTGGAAGTGCGTTTCCCTAATGGGAAAACTCCTCTGAAGATCTTTAATATTTATAATCGTTTTAGTAGCCCCCATAGACACTCAAGCACAATAATAACGCTGTTAAATCATCTAGAAGCTTCCATAGGGGACTATTATCTGATGGTGGCCGGTGATCTTAATATCTCTTTTGAACCGGTAAACTACATACAGGAACTGACAGCATCTGAAGATGAAGCAAGAGGGATAGTGAGACTAAATATTCCCTGTCTAAAAAAAAGCTCTAAGGCTGCAGAACAGATGTCATAATTTGTTAATAATTATGGGTTGCGTGCATGCAATGGCAGAACAGAATCAGATAGAGAGGCATCTCACACCTTTAAGAGAGGGCTATTGAAATCTAGGCTGGATTATATTTTGGTAGATCTAGATCTCGGGAACAGCTGTGGGCCACCTTGAGGGATATGGGGATGCCCGTTTATTTGGTCAACATCTTGATCCGTATGCACTATGAAACCTATGCAAAGGTGAGATGGAGCAGTGATGCCGCCCTTTCTGGGAAAATCTCTATACAGAAAGGAGTACGCCAGGGGTGTGTCCTGGCACCAACTGTTTTTACCCTTTTTATAAATGGCATTATAGGGGAGCTTTTTAATTGTGGTGGGGACCCCCCAATATTGGCTGGTCAACAGATCCCTTGTTTATTATTTGCTGATGACACGCTACTTATTGCAAAAACTCCTAGTGGCATCCAAAATTTGTTAAATAGGTTTGAAAAGGCTTGCCAGAGTAGGGGATTAATGATAAACTGTGGCAAAACAAAATACATGGTTTTCAACCCTTATAAGAAAAGTACAGGGCCCTTGTTTCTGGACTCCCAGGCTCTAGAGAAGATTAAAGCCTTTGATTATTTGGGCATCAGGATAAGTGAAGATGTTTCCTGGTCAAACCAGATTAGAAAGAGTACTTTGACCCTTCAACATGTTAATAGAGCACTATTGTGCAAGATCAGAACTTCCCCCTATAGACCACTAGCCCCTATATTAGAAATTCATAAGGCAATGGGCTTAGGTGCAGCCTTTTATGGGGCTGAGCTGTGGGGCCTGGATAATGTAAAAGAGTTGACTAGGGCCGAAAATAAGTTTATACGGGCAATCGCGAACCTCCCAGGATGCACACCCTTAATACCCCTTAGATCTGATTTAGGGTTAAGATGCATAGGATATTATGCTATCCTAAGGGCGCTCACCTTTTGGTTAAGAATTTGGGTGAGTAGAACGAAGGTACCACTAAGGTGTGCTATGGGCGAACTCCTTGATTTACATAAAAAAACGGGGCGCATCAAATGGCTCAAACAATTGAGGGATTGGTTCACAAAGCTTAGTATGAGTTATCTATGGGATGATCCAGGGTGTATCCAGAAGGCGACTATTCCGTTTTTAAAAAAAAGGTTCTGGGCTTTTATGTACCATGAATTCTTGATAAATAATTCTAATGGCTCGCTTACAATAAATGTTCTTAATTTTAAATGCGAGCTTACCTTTGAACAGTTTTTAGATGACATTGAGCCCCTTCAGGCCAATGCTATATATTTGCAGTTCAGATATGGGATTTTACCATTGCACACTAGAAGAAGTAACTGGGCCAATGCACTTGTTTCATTCATATACCCTGTGTGTTTTGATAAATCAGAGACCATAGAACATTTTCTCTTTTTCTGAACTGCATATAATGATTATCGAAAAAAATGGATCATCCCTGTGTGTCGCATTTTATCTTGCATTCGCCCCTCTGATGCCATTAGGATAATTACGTCTGATAATACCAGGTGGCTTGTATTTGCACTAACTAGGTATCTTCTGTATGCCTGGCGGAAACGTTTGAAGTTTTTATCAATTTAATTTTAGTACATGTAAAACAGTATTTATTGAAATGAACTGTCATTACTTCTTAACTCTAATTGTTCTTATTTGGAACATGATGTTCTTATCAAATGTTATTCAATTGTTTTTGATACTGTATTATGAGGTTTTTTTTTCTTGTAAATGATCCATTTTTCTTTCGATCGAATAAATTACTTACTAGTTGCATTCCACGGTGTTGGGAGGCTCAGGGTCTGTTCCCCATCCGTTCAATTGTGTTGAAGTGACTTCTAGGCTGAAGTGCTACTTTTGCTATCATTAGATTTACAGAGTGAAACCGAGGTGAATCAACAGTTACGACATATTCTTTTAAGTATGTGAGACTACTACCTTCAATACTTTTCTTGGACATATTGGGTTCGCGTTCATTGTGAACGTGAAGAAGAGCCATTGGGCTCATGAAAGAATCCTATTTCATGGTTTATTTTCAATGGCATTACAGTGACTACAGGAGTATATTTCTTATGGGCATGACTTTGGGAACGAAGCGATTACCTTCTAAGACTTGTCATATCTCCTAAACTATCTTTCTTTACTTTTATGTGGTATGTAGAATGTATGAGGTATTCCCATTTATGAATTAGTGTGGTTTGAATGTACGTTGCTTATATGTACAGATTACTGTCACTGAAAGAGACAGTTTCTATGTTTCTAAAGGTATTTATGGATTCTTAGTGAGACATACAGAGAGTAGTCTTGAGTTGTGTACCCTACTTATTTCTTTTGTTGTTTTCCACAGGTTAAAAATCCCTGCAGTTCCTTTCCTTTACCCCTATCCCTCGCTTGACCACTTCACTACTCTGTGTATCTATAATAGCTACAGAGTTAGGGATGTCAGAAGGTGGATCACTTTGAGCAGCATCCTGGTTCTCAGGAATTCTAATTTTGCGGGTCTAACAACCTCGGCATGCAGCTTTTTAATTCATCAATGTACATAGCCTTTGAGATGACCAATTTAAAAGCATCATCATAACAAAGAATCTTACACTGAGAAAAAGCCAGGTTGAGCGGGCTGTGCAACACACCCATATCATTGTGCAATCCCAGTGCACTGAATGAAGCCCTGTAAAATGCTATTCATTCATTCACCCGTGCATATTTAACATGAAAAACTGCTGAATTCAAAATTGAACATAAAGGAGCGGTTATACGTGACAACACCCATTGACTTACACATGTTGACAACTATGTCAAGGAAAGTTTCTAATTAATTGTCTTTGATTTTTTTTAGAGATTATTTTGGCATGTATAGATTTTAAAATCCCTAATTACTCATTAGTGTAAAATGTTATAAACGGTGTCCTTGCTATGAACTGATGCAAACTGTGCTGTCCCTGTCATAGATATTATTCTAAATCCAACTGATGTGGGCTTCCTATTTTTTTTATTAGGTTGAGCCTGAGGAAGCGCGCAAGAGCTACTCTGGCGATTTTCTGTTGCAGTTCAATACGGGAGAGAAGCCTAGTCCACTCCCCCGCCCATATTTTTCATTGGCTTGTGTCTTTGTCCTTCGTAAATGCTGTATTCTGATTCCTAAATAGGCTTTTTAGTCCCTCCTCAGTACAGCCATGTGTAGCAATCCAGTAGGTAGATCTTTAGGTTGTAGTTTATTCTCAGAAGAAGATCCCTTCCACAACCCAGTATAGACTAGTACCAACTGACAATGATTCCTCTCAATACATCCTAAACCCCTTGTTGGCATAGTGGGGTTCCATTGCCTGCATTCCACTGTCTTAGAAGAACTGGGCCACAAGAATAGAACTAGATACCACATAATGTCTTTGTTTGTAACTTCCCATGGCTACTGATCCCTTTGCTTGGTTGTTACATGGTACGTGTACTATTTTATTTATTGAGTTTTTCCAACGTTAAGCACGACGACGTGCGTTGCTTACATTCAGCCGGCCATGCCCACTTTCCCTTTTGAAGAAGCTGGGACAATGGCGGACGTTTGTTTGCAATGCCATAGGTTTCACATTTAAATGCTAGACCTATTGCATTGCAAACAATTTTTGGGTATTTGCGCAAAGTGGAGCAAGTGCGCCCGAAGCACGTAGGTAATGCTTCACAGAATGTTTACGTATCATGTGCGAAAGACGGCCTGGGGCCTGCTTAGCTGCTTGTCTTAAGATTCTTCTGTTGCCGCGCCTCTGTCTCCTGACCACCTCAGCCCCTGCCCCCAGCAGCACTTCACTTTGCCCTGTTTTGTACAATTTGCCTCTTCAGCCTCCTTACATCACATGTCCCCTTTCCTTGTCTGACACCTCAGTTGCAGCACCTGATTGAGTTTGTCAGTGCTGTACCTTGAATCTACGTGCACTAGGTGCACTGCTTCCATCGAGACCGTAAAAATAAATATCTGTTTGTGTACCAAAAGACCCTCTGATTCAAGTGTTTTCCACCTCAGACGTCAACCAAAGCAAGCTTAGTGTGGCCCAGATAGGCCTCGTCAAACTTTTGTTTCCACGTTAACAAGTATAATAAAATACCAGCCTCGCTGTGACTATTGCAGTTAAATCCAGATATTAGAGGCTATTCCCAACAGTGAAAGAGGGGGGTTGACGTTGCATAAAGAAAAAACACTGTATAACTGTAGCAGCACGCAGACGATATTGCAAACAGAAGTCCGCAGCTTCCTGTCAATTCATCGGTTCCTGCTTCCTGCCCGTCCGATTGCACCAAGCACGTGATAACATAAAGGCAGGGCAGTCAGTTCGGGTGCCTGCCTGGCACTGACTGTAAACAGTGCTCCATCCTCATGTCTTAAGAGTGAGGCACTCGACCTATGTGCAGCAGCATCAGGGCATAAAAGAAACAGCTTTGGGTTTACAGCCATGATTGGACTAAGCACACTGTACAAATTGGGCTTAGAAACATGCAAGAAACCATGGGTGGACGAAATGACTGTCAACACTGGGTATGTATCAATCCCTTCCACGGAAATGGACGCCTTCTATGTGCGCAGTGTGTACACCCAGGAGCATCACAGCGCGAGCTGCCCCATTCCTCTCCTAGGCCAACCCCCTAGGAAGCATGCAGAGGGACTCACTAGTGTAGGCAGCGCTACTGAGGCTTAGGGGTCGGAGGCATCGTTCCCCAGGTCTGTCAAAGTGCCAGACCGTCCTTCCATTCCTCCCTTGAGGTCTTGTTTCTAGTGTAAGTACTGAGCGCTTAAAGGGTGAACAGGTCACGCCATGCGGCACCAAGTTGCAGATTACCGTTTCTAGGTGTTTTGCCACCCTAGGCAAGAATTTAAAATTGCACCCCCTCCCGTGTGCAGATTTTTCTGCTTTTAAAGTTATAGCAAAAGCACCGAACAGTATTGCGACAAACCTGGGAAAAGTCACAGAATTTGCCTCCCTGGCCACATCCTATTTCCGCTGTTCTTGTGCTCTGCTGGGGTCAGGGATTTGTGTACAAAACAGCTGCATTTTCAACCCAAGACACGTGTTTACCAAGTGGAGCCCCAGGGCTGAGGAACACTACATGGCTTGGTGGGCGCAGAGAGAGAAGGGGGTGAAGTTGACCTAAATCTGTACCAAATGCTCAGAAACACTTGTTAAGCACAAATGAAGGACCATCAAATATAAACTTTATGTAACTGACATTAACTCCAAATTGTTTCATCCAGAAGACCTAGCTGGGAGCGCTATCAGATTAGGCGTGCATGCTTCCTCTGGATCGGGCAGGTGCATTTTGTAGATCTGTCCATTTCAGCTGGCCCTCACTCCAAAATAGTTCCCATGAGGATTACAGCTTTGAGCTGCCTGTGCCAGGGTGGAAGTGAGCCCCACTGTAATTTTTTTAACACCTCCAGAGTCACGTGGAAGGGCCTAAAGCAAGGCCAGATTTGTACCTAATGTACGTTTACTTTTTGCAGTTTTATTTAGGCAAACTCGACCCAAATGTATTGGGGCGCATTACATGAGCGCCACTTATGTTACACAAGGACACTTTCATTTTTGGTAGGCACAGGAAGGTTAAGTGATTTGCCCAGAATCTCATGATGTTCAGCCAACGCGACGCGGAGGCTCGAACCTGGTTCCTCAGCTCCTATGTTGGCATCTCTGGCCTTTATCCCACATCCTCTCCCCTTGGCACCAGGAGCAGGGCTAAAAAGGGGGAGATGTTGATCCAAAAATAAAACAACTGATCAGAAGCACATTTTCGAGACAACGCCATTAAAATAAAAAATGTTGTTTGAAATAAACTTCATATTGTGTACCACAGAAGCCCTAGGCGGCGCTAAGAAATGAAGCCTGTCTCTAGTGCTTTCTCAGGACCAGGCAGTGCGGGCACATCTGTCTTCTGCAGCGTTGCACCATTACTACTTACTAGAAGGGGCCTGTGGGGCTGACAGCGTGGAGCTGGTGACGGCTGTGGTGTCTAGTTCTGGCTTGGACAGACATCCCTTCTTGCCAAGCCAATATTCTCAAGCCTCTGCGGGAAGAGGCCCGTGAGGATGCCTTTGCTGAGTGCCGGCTGGCTGCAATCAAAGGCAAAGATACTTTCTTAATAGGAGATTGACCCCATGCAGCTCATTGGAACCGACAGATGAAATGCGGAGGTATTGAAAGGCTCTGTGGACCTGGCCAGGACTTCCTGGGACTGCCTGCCTCACATCTGCATCCACGTGCAGGATGGGAGCGGCAGGTGTTACTGAAGGAAGAATCGAGCTCCTAGTAACGCTCTCACTCCCTCTCTGAAATAACGGCTATCTGCCCTGATAACGATTGACATGATAGGGCTGGCTTATTATCCACATAGTGTGTGTTATAAACACAGGCAGTGCAAACCTCCATTACCTGTTCGGAAAATGGGAAAGTATTTTATGTTTAAAATGGACCAACATCACACAAATTGGATTAGGCACTTTAAAGTTCCGAGTAACGTCTTCGACTGCAGTTCGGCAGTGACGTTAATAGAAATATTTCTGCATTGCCCACAACGACCTGAGGCTGTCCAAGTTCTTAGAGGCGGACACTGGGAGGGAGGCCCTGCTAAAAGTCGGGGCCATGGACGGCCAGGTCTCGGTACCTTTTAACTAAGGTCCTCCTGAGCAGCGGACCCTGCTTGATGATGCCCCCATCTGCTCGTCTAGCATCTCTTCTGCTCCTCGGGGACTCAAGGCACCCTCCCCTGTGTTCAATCTGGGGGCACAGTGCTGTGCATGCGGCGTCCTCGGACAGGACTCTATCAAAGCGCGCCGGGGCCTTCCAAGGGACCCCAACCTTCACTCACACATGTGTTTTGCCGCCCTAGGCGGCTGCCTAGTCCTGCCTTATGGTAGAAATGGCCCTGGCGCTGACTCCTCAAATTAAAGCCTTCTCCCCACGCAGCTACCCACGTGTAAGATGTTCAGCTCCCTTTTGCCCACGTCACGGTGGAATGGTTAAATGGAAAGCCATTACAACATCACGTCTTGCGGAACGATATTTCACAGGCATTAACACTGTGTCAAACGGTGTCCGAATTGACGAGTATAGTTCAGGAGAGTGATACGCTCTGACCCACGTTCAGGAAGGCACTTCATCACGGGGATACCAACGCTCGGTCACCCTACCTACCTTATGTTTTAAGCAACAACTCCTTCACCCGCAAAGTACAGTTGGCTCAGGCTGGCCTTTCTCACTAGGTACAACTACACTGGCAATGACCACCTATGGGCTGGGTCACTAGATTTATGCGGGAGGGGGCGACCAAATTATGCGGCAGGGTTGACTAAATTATGCGATAAGGAAATACATTATGCGTCTTAATGCGGAATATTGTGTGATTGTAATTTAAAAAAAAAAATCCATTTCATTTTTACATGCTAGTAATGTCTGGGCAAAACTTTCTCTTCATTAGTATTAGTTCCACATCCAAATACACCAATAAGCAACTGAAAGGTGACCCGCCAATCTTTGAAAAGGACTGTGCCGCAGTTCGCATTGCAGCGTCATTTTTAGTAGCTTTTGATCCATTAGTCCTAGAAACATTATATTACAATCCGCTGATTATGCGTCAGATGGTCAGTTACGTAGCAAATGCAGAAATATCAAAATTATGCGGAAAACACAGTTTCCACAGAATTGCAAAATTCCAGTGGACCTACCTATGGCTTTGCCATCTTTTACGCCTCCAGGGGCTCATTGAACCAAATTCCAAATGCTTGTTATAACTGTGTGAGAAGTTAATGAAGCACAAATGTGCAAGCATTTGGAATGCAATAGGACTCGAGTTTACAAGAGTTGAATCTATTGGCATTGTAAATGACAATGTCTTTTATTTATGCGTTAAAAACCAAAACATAAATAAAAGGCATTGGCATTAACAATGCCAAAAGCTCAAACTCGCATAAATGCGAGACCTATTGCATTACAAATGCTTGTTTTTGTTCCAAGCAGATCGCGTTTGAATATTGCTTGGTAGAGCTCCCTATTGCATGAAACGCCTCAAATAATAAGAGTACATATCTATATTTAAAAATAAATAAATAGTCATGTCCATATTTTGCGAAAAGTAGTTCTGTTGAATAACATGTGGTCTATAGCTGTGCTTTTGGTTCTGGGATCTGAAGACGTTAGGGCATATTAACAAGGAGATGCGATAATTATCGCAAATCGCGCTTACGCGATTTACTCTATCGCTGGATTACAACGTTTTGCTACCAGGTGATGTCATTCCAGCGATAGAGATCGATTCACAGGAATAGCATGTGAAATCCAGCGATGATTTCACAGCGCTAATGTACAGCTTGCTAATAGGCAGGTGTGGACTCAGTCTGACAATCCACCTCCCATTGTCAAGATGTCTAAATCGGGTTTTAATTATGCGTTAAATACCAGAGATAATCGCAGTTAGTGCGACTTTTATTATTGCTTTGCGGGTCTGCTGCATGGCTTGCTAATATCGCGAAGCCGTGTTAGCGAGCATTCCCATTTTGTTTAGCTCAGGAACGTCTACTTTGTATGTCATTAGCGATATTGATCGCTGACATGCAAAGTAGCAAGGAAACACGTGCTAATGCTTGTTACCGTGTTCTTGATGATGTTGAGATTAAAAAATCCCCGCTTTTTTGGTGCTCTATCCCGAAATATATATCTCTTGATAACATACCCCCTTGAGTGTAATCTCAGCTTTGTCTTCAGCAAACCTGTGTAATTTTGGACAAATTATTCTATCTCCCTGTTACATCCTTCTCTGATAAAACTTGTTTTGTTCAAAACCCGGCTGGAGGAAAGTGCTAAAGTGGTTTGTAGTTTTGCATTATTAATCTAATCTTTGAGCCTTAAAGCTCACTCGACTGACTGTCTCCCCACTGAAGAACATCCTGTGGGGAGTTCCTCAGTTTCCTTAAGGAAGCTGCGGACCAAAGAAAGGAAATCCAGCGCCCCCAATCAGTATTTTTGGATCAACAGTTTTAGGGGGATAATCTCAAGAACGGGCGATAATTATCGCCAACCTAGGTTAACGCAATTTTACATAACGCCATCTATCGCGGAAAACTAATGCATTGCTAACGGCGTATTCTCAACACGCTGGCAACAGGCGATAATTTCCCGATAACACGTCAAATGTCCGCATTAAAATTACTGGGACGGTCTGTTGTCTTGTTCTGCGCTGCCTCTGTTGTAGTCCGAGTGGTTGGTCCTGGGGGTGGGGGTGGTCCTGGGGGTGGTGGCGGTGGGTGTTGTGGCCCTCTTGGGTCTCCGAGAAGCATGATTAGTAGCTCCATGGCATCTGTTGATCTTCAGATGTGGCTCTGGGCTGGGCTCCCTTTATACTGCAGGTTTTCGTCCTACTTAAGACCAGAAATAGCAGGTCTTAAGTCCCTGCTGCTAACGTGTCTTATCGCCGTTTTGTGGCCGCATCGCCGATCTGACTGGTCGTTGAGAATATCGCGAAGTGGTGTTATTGTGAGTTTTTGGACGGGAACGCCTACTCTGCATATGATTAGCGTTAGTTGTCACTGTCAGCCTTGGTGATGTTTTTAGCGGCAGCTATCGCTGGTAAACTGACAATGTCGGCTGTTAGAGCAGGCTTGTAAATAGGGCGATAAATCTATTACCGCTTTTTTGGCTGAAAAGTGCAGCTAAATCGGCAATGAGTCCTTGAGAATATGCCCCTAACAGTTATTCACAAGTTATCAGTTTCGAAGAAGAGAATATCCACAGAATAAAGCAGCGCCATCCACCCCCTGAGTATAATCTTCAGATGTTTTGGTTTATGATTCCTCCAGAGAGCAAGGCCTTTTTAGTTGTGGCATAAGAGTTACAGCTATGCCGCACAGCACATGGCATATAACATACACAGAGAGGCTTTCGGACAGCCTCAGCAGCTCGTTAGGGTGAGCATTATTGAGTGCAGTGTGAAAAGTGGAAATGTTTACATTCATTAATTAATTTAAAGTTGTTTTTATTCCTTTTAAGCTGTAATTCGTCTTTCTTTTTGCTTTTATGGCTCAGTGCCGAATGAAGCGTATTTCAACTGTTATTGAAAAAAAATTGCTAATTTATTTTCCCTACAGAAAATTGCACCAATGATGACCAAAATACTGATTTTCCTTTGTTGCTGTAAGTCATTGCACTGTTCATTTATAAAAGCCTGCCTGCCTTTTGGATAATGAAAAGGTGAGGTGGGAAACCCAATATACCATTGTAGGCTTGGGCAAAGTTAATATTATCAGGTAATGTGTGCCAGCAAGGGATTTCACTTAAATGATTATATCTGACTCATGTTTAGCGAATTGATACAGTTCAGTTATACACAATCTTGAACCAATAGTGTAAAAATTTGGAGCAGTTCAACAATCATGCAACAATTGAATAAATCAAAAGAAAGAAGAAGAATGAACACGGGAATATCATATAAACAAAAAGATGTATTTTCTTATAATAAATCATGTTGAAAAGGGTACAATCATACTGAAAATGAATCTCAAACAAACGCATGAAAAAGGCAATTCATCATAAAAACCTATACTTCATGTGTCTAAAACATCAATTCCAAATCAAATATAATGAGTGTTGTATTCCAAAATCAATATACAAAACACTTAGAATATCTCTGGGAACAAGGAATCGGAGAATTAAGTCGACGTTTCGGTCTTCTGTGGTATAAATCCTTCAGACCATCTTCAGGACGTGCGAGTAGAATGAAGGAGTGCTGCCTGTTCTTGCCGTACATCCATTTTTGAAAATTGCATAACGGAAATCGTCAATCGGGTTTGCCTTTTTGGATAGAGGATCGTTATTCCAAAACTCACAACCACAAATTCTAAACAGAAACCATCAGAAAAATGTCCACATTGATTGTTGAAAGTTAGAATATGGAGAAGCTGTGTTCTTCTCCTGTTTTGAATCTGCTTTAAGCTGACTCATCACTGAACTGTCCAATACAAGGGTCCTTGCTTTTAATACATTATCTCACTGTCCTGAAGATTATTGGTTCAAGATTGTGTATAACAGAAATGTATCAATTCGCTAAACATAAGTCAGATATAATCTTTTAAGTGAAATCCCTTGCTTGCACACATTACCTGATAATATTGCCTTTTGGATAAGGCACTTGTTCCAAGAGAAAGTTTCACAACCAATGAGCTTTCTCTTCTCTACTGCAAGAATATGCTCTGCCAGTTTATATTAACTTTAGCACTCACTAGCACCGTTGTTTTTTCAAGTAGCAGCAGCAGTTCTAAAGGGAAGGGTGCCGCATGCATCTTTTAGATGCATGTTTTGATGGTGTACATACTGATTTTAATGCTCTGGTGGAAGGACCCACAACTTCTCTGCCTAATGACCTCTCCCCAACTCACTGTACAGTTGTAATCATTTCTATGTGCACCATAAATGATGAAACAGACTTATTAGCTTTGCCAGTGCTTGTTTTATTTTCAATGCAGCACTGTGAACAATACCAATGTATTTACATGAATGATGGAAACTGGCAAGTTTTGTCATAATTTTAAGTTGTCACGTTATTGTTTATATGGCTTTGTTACAGCGTATGTGTACCACACTATAGGCCTTATTATCATATAGGGCGGTCCGGCCGACAACCTTTATCTCAGCAGTCAGGAGGCCGCCTGAAGAGCATGCAGAAGTCGGACCATCAATTACTGGCTGGCAGTCGCAAAGTGCTAATTTTCACTGCTGCTTGTGCTGCAGCCCAGGAAAAGTACCACAGCACAATCCACCGTTAGCAGGAGCACTTCCTGCCCATCCATGAACTGTATGCCAAGCACCATGTGGTGCATAGCACACGGCACATGGATGTGAGTGGGGATACTTCATGCGCCCCTAGAACCACTTTGCGGTGGCCCATGAGAGAATGGGGCCCTGTTTGGGGCCCCCAAAGTCAGTTTCCGACAGCATGTACATGACGGTATTCCCGCCATGAACAGACTGCTTTAAAGGGATATCGCAATCCCGACAGCAGTGCCTAGGTTGGCACCACCTCCATTCGGGACTGCAATTCTGACTGACTGCTGATGAGATACTGTTGAAGGTGACAGAATAGGATCTGACCACCAGCATTGTAAAGCAGCAGGCAAACTGAAGAGCTGTCAGTGGTGGGACTGCCACCGATGTCCTGTCGCTGGAAGTCCCACCACCAACGTAATGAGGCCGTATATTTTTATTTTCTATGTAGTACCTTCATTGTATACTGTCTTTTGCTATAGAACAATGACGTTGTTGATTGCACAAGATACACTGCATGTCTGGGTCTTTATCCAGTAGGGTAATTTTGTAGGAAACTAAAAGGGTTTTGGGACATGTGGGGTCTGTGTTGACCAGTCAGTTGAATTGGGGCAGAGACACAGACATGGGCATATCTGAAGAGAACAAGAACAGATTGCAGATTGTTGGGCCACCGGTTGGGGGTTTGGGTAGGGTCAGGTCAAGGTGGAGCCAAACACAGTTGGCCTGCAGGAAACAAGAACAATTTTATTACCTGCTTAGGGCTTTAAGCATTTGTTAAACAATGTCACTGTTAGGTCGGTTGTGAAAAGTAGAGATCATGGGATAGCTATTGTGTTCCCTTTAAAGAGCTGCGGGGACAGTGATGCTGCGTTTACTTATACTATGCTAGTGTAATTAGCATAGTGCTTGCCTGCTATTAGTAAAGCGTTTAAAACAACTATGTTGGTTGCAGTCCACACATTTACAAGGTTTCCAACTCAGGACAGAGAGTGAATCATCCTATGAAGGTATTTTTGGTTAATGTATCCTATTTAGATTCTAGTTTGGATCAAAATAGTTATCTCCATGAACTGTGGCTATAAATACATTTGGTGTCGGTGAGATGCAGATGATGTGATTTTTCCATCAGCTACATTGTTCGAGAGAGCTTTTTACCTTTTATCTATGCTAAATTCGGACCCAGGGACAACCTTTGACTCAAGTCATTTCTGTACACTACAGCAGCCTACTAAAACTGACTGCAGTATGATACCTTTATCAATTCTTTCTTCTTATACATTTATTTCGCTTTCTGTGATGATGAGGCTTACAACAGTTACATGGAATTCCCTGTGAGGTTCAATTAGAGTGGCAAGGCCCACTATGTGAGTAATCTCATCAACCCCTCCAGCACAGTGTCATGCCCAGCTCATTGGTCTTTGAGAGTTTACTACTGGCCCAAACCTTCATTAGAGATTGTCACACAATGATTCATAGTCTGATCATACCATTGTTTGATTAGCTCTTGAATGGCCTTCACAGTTTTGTTGTCCTCCTTCAGGTACCAAGGCACCTTGCACTTTTGCCTAGGCACAAAGGGCCATATGTGCAAAACTTATGTTTTGTGATTTCCAAATAGCGGATCTGTAGAAATCACTCTTAGGGAATCACAAAACAGATGTATGTAACATCGGAGTTCCTCAGGGATCATCTATGAGCCCATCCCTTTTTAATGTCTATGTCTCGGAACTCACCCCTTTGATCTGTGAATTTGGTTTTAGCTTGACATGTTATGCTGACGATACTCAGATATAAGTGGCAGCATACAGACGTCAGGCATCACCTGCTCTTCAGTTTCAGAACTGTATGAGAGAAAAAAACAGATGGATGGGGAACACATTGTCTTAAATTCAACTCCGAGAAGACTGAGGTCATAATCTTCAGTAAACTGCAACCCAGTTGGGACAATCTCTGGTGGCAGGCGGAGATGGGTGAACCACCAAAACCCACGCAAACGCAAAATATATGGAAGTGTGGATTGATCACAAACTAGCACTCTCGTACCAGGCAAACACCATTGTCTCTGCTTCTCACTTTCCTATAAAGAAATTAAAGAAGATCTTACCATACATTCCTTTGGACTCTAGCAAGATGGTGGTAACAACACTAATCCAGTCAAACCTGGTTTATTGCAATGGGCTCTACCTGAGCATACAGAAGTAATATCTAAAAAAACTTCAGACAGTTCAAAACACAACTTCTCAGTTGTTGACAAACATCCCTAAGTATGAATCAGTAACTAAGGAGATCCGCAGACTTCATTGGCTCCCGGTGGCACAACAAATTAAATGTAAGTCGCTATGTCTAACATACAGGGCACTGAGAAACACAAAACCTTCCTTTCTCAGAAATCTTTTTGTCTGGAATGAACCGTCGAGGCACTTACGCTCTACAGGTGCTAGACTCATTAAAGTGCAGAGTTTTTGGTCCGCAGGTTGGGGCGGCCGAAGTTTCTTCTATGGCACCGCAAAATTCTGGAATATGCTGCCAATGGAGCTCAGAAGTGCAAGCTCCCTCACCTTCTTCAGGAAAGGGCTAAAAACCTGGCTATTCCAGAACTATACACTGGGCTGGGCTTACTGCTTTCATAGTGCCAAGACACCGCTCAATAAATCTCATTTACATAACATAACAGTGGATTTCTCAAATAGCAATTTCTACAGATTTGCATTTGCAAATAGGAAATAGCTTTTCAAGAAATTGAAAAATTGTGATTTCCTGTTAAAAAATCGCAAATTAGGAAAAGTTGCATTGAAGTGTTTTTGGCATTTCCTGTAATACGGCACGCACTACTCTTATGGATTTACTTCTTTACTCAAATTTAAACATACAATTTATAATCAAGTTATTCAGATACTTTAATTAATTTAAACAGGATTATATTGAAACACTTTTTTGTTCAGATTACTATTTACATAAATCATGAAGTTTCAGTAATATTCATCACAAATACATGCTTTTGTGAACAATTATCTGTTCATATTTTCTTTAGATCACGTAGATGAAGGGACATTGAAAAAGTCCCGAAATGCATTGGGCTATCAACATCTACGTGATCTAAAGAAAATATGAACAGATAATTGTTCACAAAAGCATGTATTTGTGATGAACATTACTGAAACTTCATGATTTATGTAAATAGTAATCTGAACAAAAAAGTGTTTCAATATAATCCTGTTTAAACTAATTAAAGTATCTGAATAACTTGATTATAAATTGTATGTTTAAATTTGAGTAAAGAAGTAAATCCATAAGAGTAGTGCGTGCCTGAGTCTAGTAGGCTACTTGGCCACCTAGCCACTACCTTCTTTTACATTTAGAGTGTTTTAGGTACACTCATTCAGACACGGCACACTGATCAAAAAATAGACTAAAAACAGAGATTAATCTTCAAGAAGGAGTGCATAGGCCACCGCTTCTCATTAGTTACATTTACCTAAACTTGATCTATAGCACCCAGAGTATATGAATAAAAATGTCATTTGAATCAATTGCTTCACTAACAGACAACAGAGCAACTACAAAAGCATACTCAACCGAACAGGCTTCAGAAATATATGGTTAAATTCAAGAAGTCAGCAATCTACAAGCACATAGTGGCTCCATAAGTCACCAACTAAAACAACTGGAATTTAGCGCAAGGAGAGAATTAAACCAAAGGCTCCATGCATCAACATTAATACAATATCATAAGGTCAAACGGATCCCACGGGGCTTGAGGTTATCCATTAAACCGATGTTATACCGCTTACAACACAATCCACAATTTATGGAAAAATGGTACCAAATTTTAAATAAGTGCTCTTTGGACTTGATCCTTTTAATCATAGAAGAACTAGCAAAAACAATAGAAGAACTAAACATTGAGATACAAAGCATTCGCATGGATCTATCTAACAGAATGCCGGAAGTTGATTGGGGAACATATTTAGAGGATCTTTACTTAAAACTTGAAGAATATGGCAAAGAGCTTCAAGAAACAAAACTTCGTAAGTTTAAACGCGATACAATCGATTACAAATTGAAGAAGCATACACCTGGGCAGAGGTGTGTGCCCAAAGACGTTTCACGAGAAGACCAAATACATCGTCTGAAGAGAGTTTAGCAACCGAGAAGGATACTGATCCATCTAGAGCTCCAATTTCATCTCAACAACTATCGAGAATAGAGAAATCAATAGGAAAACCAGGAAGTTCAAATCAACAGGTGTCTGTTTTGTCCCCGGCAACAGAACTAGATCACCCACCAGATCTAACAAAAGACAAAAAACAAGGCGAGGAAAAAGAAAAGGAAAAAGAGAAAAGCAAGAAAGGATTGAGGAGCCAGGGGAAACCCTCATAATTAATAATTTGTCATACACACTGACCAAAAAATAAACTGAAATCTTAAACAAAGGTATTACTTTTGTACCAACATACATGGGTTCGAAGTTTGATGACGACATCTCATTTTATAAATTCATGAGAACCTTGAGACTAAGGATTTTTTTTGAGAATATTATTCCTCAACAGGAACCTGATAGAGAAACACATGAACGGTTTAGGCCAAAGAGCACGTTTGAAGCGCCAGCTTCACACAAAACTTTAGATCTATTTGAATCCTTGGTATCCAATTACATCAAAAAACTGAACTATAAGAGAAATAACAGACTGTCCAGCAACATGAGCAGAGTAGATAAATGTATTTTGACACAACTAGCACGAAGACAAGAGATCACATTCCAGAAGGCTGACAAGGGTGGAGCCCTTGTCCTTATGGATACATCATTCTACCAATCCAAAGTGAATTTACATGTGGAAGATACTAATACATACATGTTACTTGAACAGGACCCAACAAAAGAACTATTAGGTTATTTACAACAACTAATAGATAAAGCCCTTGACAATGAATGGATTTCTGAAAATATGGCAAAGTTTTTAATCACCAAATTTCCAAGGAGACCAGAACTTTACATGCTACCAAAAGTTCATAAAAGCTTGGATAACCCACCATTTAGACCCATCATGTCAAGTTGCAACTCGCTTTTTGAACCAGCAGGGCAAGTAATAGATCATTACCTTCAACCACTGATTCAGGAATGGCACACATTTATTCAAGACACAGCTGACTTCATTCTTAAATTGGACAAAATAACACTATCAACTGACAAGGACTATGTTCTATGTACTATTGATGTGATATCATTGTATACGTCTTTAGCCCATGCAGAAGGATTAGAGGCATTGGAATGGTTACTTTTGAAACACCAAGAAATCAAAATTAATCCAATGTTCCTACTGGATTTGACCCATTTCTGTCTACACCACAGTTACTTTAAATGGGCAGACAAAGTTTTATGCCCAACTGAATGGTACCTCAATGGTTTTTTCTGGGGCACCTGTTTACGCGAATACCTTCATGGCCAAATATGAAGACGAGCACATTTTCAACAACAGAGATTGGAGTGAGGACTTAAAGTTCTTTTGTCGCTATATTGATGATATATTCATCATTTGGTCTGGTACAACTACTAAGTTGGAACGAAACATTAATAACCTGAACACCAAAAATCCACGTATTCAGTTTACGCATTCAATTGGAAGAAATCAGATAGTATTTCTGGACGTTTTGATTAAAATTGAGAAACATCAAATAACTTCAACTTTACATCAAAAAGAAACCGATAAAAATAGTCTGCTACACTATGAAAGCTTCCATCCCCAAAACCTTTTGAACAATTTACCCTATTATCAATTTTTGAGAATAAAACACATAATTTCAGACAAGGATGAATGCCAGAACTAAATTCAAGAATTCAAAACGAAATATGAAAAACGTGGATACCCAGTAGAGCTTCTGGACGAATCAGCAATTCGAGTCACTAGGGTGAACCGCCGGTCATTACTGTCTAAAAAAAGACAAAACAATTACCAAACGGAATGTATTTGTACTAAAATTTTCAGTTAATTCACACAAAATCAAGAATATCATTAAGACTCGTTGGGAACTTCTACAATCAGAACCTGATTTTAAGAGTATTTACTTGGAACGACCTCTATTTGCCCACACAAGAACGAAGAACCTTAAAGAACTATTGAGTTCTAAACAGACAAAACCCAAAGGAGAAACGGTTCGGATGAAACGATGCACAAATTGCGTGCACTGCAGCAATGTGATCTTGGGTAATAGTGTATCTCACCCTCACACTGTAGAAAGAATTAAGTTGAACTACAAAGGAGACTGTAACACGAATAATGTAATTTACGTCATAAAATGCCCATGTGGCCTACTATATGTAGGCAAAACTGAAAGAAAACTTAAAATTTGAATCTCAAAACATAAGAACAGAATACGCAATAAAAATCGTTCCTCTTCGTTAGCTGTGCACTGGATAGAGGAAAAACATTCAATAGCTCAATTGAGATTCCAAATAATAGAGACAGTCAATATCAGAGTAGATACTGATATAAACAAAAGATTGCTCCAAAGAGAGACCTTCTGGATCAAAATGTTGGGTACCATGACCCCCAGGGGTCTTAATGACCGTATGGAATTAAGTTGCTTCCTGTAAATGAATATTTCAAGCCATCAGCTTTAAAGTCAATATGTGATAAGCACAGAATGTTTTTCATTGAGCCATGTTTTGATCAATATATTTTTTCTCTTCTCTCTCATTATTAATATTTTCTATTTTCTAATTTCTCTTTTCTCTCTATTCTTCGAGTTCTTTTATTTTTACATCGCGTTTTTTTGGTATTCTCACTGGTTTCCAAGAGTACCGTAATATAGGTCGGCTTTTCTTTACGGGTAAAAACATCATTTGGTTTCGCAAGGCAGAACTTGGTTTTAAGCTGTACAAAATGAAGCGCGATTGTTCAGTATACGTTACAGAGACCGTATAAACACAGAGTTTGTCTTTTGTCACGGGACTGCTCAAATTGTACGTATTGTACCTTTTGCTTTGTTAAGCAAGCACTAATAAAGTTAACCGTGAGCGTCTTTAGTTACCGGGACAACCATGCCGATTGATAAACCAATAAAACACCAACAGGAAGTGTTACGTAATGACGTTATGTGTTCACACGTGACAGGGTGATTCGGAAAGCCATGGCGGCGTACCAAGAGGCGTTTGGCGCGTTAAACGTATGTGATATATAGATTGACCGTGAACATTCCGGAATCTTATGACCCTTGGGGTCGCTTAATAACAATAACTTTTTCATTTCATACCTAAGGTATTTACATTGGTTCGACAATACAAGCGATAACGGGATGTGGTTGAAGGCGTTTGATAGAGGCTGGAGAAGGTACGTGCTGAATGGATCTAAGCACATTGTCGGGTGTGTTTGAAACATGTACGGTAGCTTTTTTACAGTGAACCTTTCGTTTATTTAATATGCAGCTATTGTTTGAAGAAAACATAGGAGTGGACTACAGGGATTAATGCTCGAACCTCATATTGTATATAGTAAGTTGCACGTTAATATTCTTATCATTGACAGTGGCAGAGAGGTTGCATTGGAAGTAATTGGACCCGTTCTTACTGATTGTTATTAGAACCTTTGAAGACTTGAACTGCAGAGTGGCTCTCGCTTGAAAGTTGTTGTTTATTCACAGAGTAAGTGCAGTTTATATATTTTGTATTTATTCTTTGAACTGAGTTCTCACTCTGGTGATTGTTTCTGCTTTTCACTTCTTTAGTTGACAACTACTTTGACTTACTCCTAAGGAATAGTGGCATGAAATCATATATTTGTATGTGTATTGCTGTAACGTATTTGAATTCCCATTAGAAAAATAATCATTGTTTATTATTATGTTTATTGTTTGTTTGAATTTCAGTGGTTCCCCTGACGAAGGGACATTGAAAAAGTTCCGAAATGCATTGGGCTAACAACATCTATGTGATCTAAAGAAAATATGAACAGATAATTGTTCACAAAAGCATGTATTTGTGATGAACATTACTGAAACTTCATGATTTATGTAAATAGTAATCTGAACACAAAAGGGGTCAATATAATCCTGTTTAAACTAATTAAAGTATCTGAATAACTTGATTATAAATTGTATGTTTAAATTTGAGTAAAGAAGTAAATCCATAAGAGTAGTGCGTGCCTGAGTCTAGTAGGCTACTTGTCCACCTAGCCCCTATCTTCATTTATATTTAGAGTGTTTTAGGTACACTCATTCAGACACGGCACACTGATCAAAAAATAGATTAAAAACAGGGATTAATCTTCAAGAAGGAGTGCATAGACCACCGCTTCTCATTTCCTGTAATACACCATGTCCAAGGAAGATGGGGACAAGGATTCTGGCAGCAGGCAGAGGAAGGTCAAATGTTCTGCGAAGGAGTTGGAGCTTCGAACAGAAAAATGTGTGGCACACATGGACCAGCTCTTTTAAAATACATTATTTACTGTTTACCAGAATCTCAGATGAGCAAGATATGGAAAAGCATCCTTGAGAAGGTGTATTCCCTTGGTGGGACCCAGAGGACAATACCTGAGATCAGGAAACAGTAGTACGATCTGAGATCCCACACAAAGGGGAAGGTGGCCAGCAGGATGGCTGTGGGTCGTAGTACAGAAAGTGGATCCTCCAGACACCCCCCCACTCCCATGGAGACACTCATTGAGGGGATACTAGAACCAGAAAGTGTGGTGGGAGTGTCAGACATTGAAACCTCCAGTCTTGCAGACACTTGCCAGGGTAAGTCCATTCCCCTGTACTTACTTAACATAACATAACATAATGTTTCCTATTCCCCAAATAAAACATCACAGCATAAATAACTCAATTGAGATGCTTGCCCTACCTTGGCAATGCATCATGGGAGTTGTAGCACACCAAAGTTGCATGCTTTATTGTGTGCTGTTGACTATACCACAGCATCTGTACATCACAAACATGTCACAAACACATGATGCATAGTTACAACAATGTAGTGAACAGGCTTAACTATTTATTTACACTATATACATGCATTTCCAGAGACCACACCCAGGACGTATCAAAAACAATTGAGGCTGAAGAATCTATGGACACACATGTGGATATGGAGGATATCACATTACCAACTCTTACGCCCATCACCCCAACTCCATCTGTTAGGAGAGCAACCGTTGCACCACTGTTAGATTTTGTGGACTGTGATTAGGGTCAACCCCAAAGCCGGGACACAACAACATCTGTGGACAGGACTCACAGACAGCATTGAGGCCAACCAGCAACAGACCACAAAGAGATTGTGTCAGATGACATGGCAGAGAGTTCTCCTCTGTTTGGTAGCCTGGAGAAGTCCATCATCTCTGTACAGCACCTGCAAGCCAAACAAATCAGGACTGCCAATAGCCATCTGCTAGGAATATCAAGCTTGATGCCGCAATTGCAGAAAGGACAAGACCGGTGGATTGCTGACATGGAGAAAGAGAAGCATGTGCAGAGACAGAGGCACAGGCAGTATCTGGCACGCTTTGATGTCTTCATCCATTCCATAAACCAATTTGCAGTAGCCACAACAACTCTAGCTGAGAGAATGGTAAACATACAAACTGACATGGGAAACTGCTGTCAGGATGCTGCATATGGGCTTGTACAAGTGACCGCAGCTCTTCAAAATATACAGACCCACAACCTCTCTGTCCCCAACATTCCAACCCCACCTGAGAGTGTAGAGGGCTCTGGCCTCAGTGGCACATCTATGCAGGAGGCATGCAGTACCAGGTGTAAACGCCAAAACACTTCTGGTGTGACATGTCCACACTTCCACAGGCCACTGTTGCTGACAAGGAATCTAATACCAGAGGCCGGGGTTGCCTAGTTACATCCACAATGGATGCTGTTGACTTAGGAGACATACATTATTGTCACAACCTGAATAAAAGGTGATCTTTCAGTTTTGCACCATGCATTACCATTATGTGTGATATCCATTTCTTAGATGTTGAAATCTCTCTTACCTCAATAATAGTTGTTGGTGAAATCTGTGCATCGCGCATGACCCTCTACTTTATGTGTCCCATCCTGGTGCACCTATAGTGGTGGTAATTCATCATCTGAGTCAGATTTGTCCCCAATTGTGATGTTGTGTCGACGCTTCCTCATGGCGATATTGTGTAGTATGGCACATGTGGCGATGATCTTACAGCACGTCTCAGGTCTGTATAGAAGTGTTTCGCCGGTCTTGTAGAGGCAACGGAACCTGGACTTCAGTATCCTAAAGATACTCTTAATGATGGAGCACATTGTCTTGTCTGCCCTGTTGTACTGCCTTTCACTTCTTGTCCTTGGAGTTAGGTATGGTGTGAGTATCGAGGGACGCAAGGCATATGCACTGTCATCTTAAGGGCAGGTGAAGGAAAACCATTAGGTCACATTAAACAAACAGTTCTGGCCACTGTATTCTTTGAGTTAGCAATTCTCTTACCTAGTAAAAAAGCATCACAAATTCCCCCTGTGACAGTCTGTTTTGTATTTCACTGTGTGGAACATGAAGGAGTCATGGGTGCCTCTGGGAATCTGGCCACAAGGTCTGTTGTGATACAGGAGTCATTACACAGTATCTGCACATTGAGCAGGCATTAACTTTTTCTGTTTCTGTAAATGAATTCATTTGCTTAGGGGGGACATATGGCAATATGTGTGCCATCAGCACAGCCAATGACATTGGGGAACTGTGATACCTGGTAGAACATTAAATTGGTCAGTTGCAATAATTGGGGGGTATTTGGAAAATATATGCATTGGTTAACTTTGCTAACCATGATCTCCTGAAACCTGCTAAAGAACCTGAAACAGGCGCTTGTGACACCCCCTCCCCACCACTGCTTTGGCCCTCTGGTAAATGCCAGAAGCTAAGAGGTGAGGGCAGCACAATACCTGTACATGTGGTGAGATTGCATTGCTCCTGAGTATTGGTGTGTGAAGCAATGAAGTCCAGGATGACCTCACTACCGAGTCTGTACTACTCAAAAATCTCCTCCTCTGTCTGTTTGAACAGGATGACCCTCACCCTAAATATCCTCATCTGTCTCCTCCTCAGAACTTATCAATGGGCCCACTTCCCAATGGGCAGCTGAATTTTTCCTTGCCTGTTTGATTGATTATTGCTACTGTGTACATTGCAAGCAGTGAGCCATAATGACTCCGCCCACCAGCGATGGCTATGTTATGCCTCACTCTGCTCTGTGATGCTAGGCCTTTGGCTGTACTTGGTCCCACTGCACCTCTCCCCTTACCTTCCTGGCTGGCTTGGCAGACAGATTGGCGCTCAATAATGCCTTGTTGAATTTAGTTATGCTCTTTGTTAGAGTGATGATTCAACAGTTTACAGGAGTATGCTGGTGTAGCATGTTGCCGGCCCTCTATCCGCCTTTGAAAGTCCATCCTTGCACCACCCCCCCGCCCTGAGAAGTCCCTCCGCACCTTTCATGGGAAAGGAAGAACAGAACCTGCTCACAGAGGAGAGCTTGCCATTGATTGGTCTTGAGGTGAAAAACCATATACAATGTATGCAACATGTATTCATTTCTTTTTATATTAGTTTGTGTTCCCAGTTAGTAACAATGCTTCTCTGGATGCTTCCTCGACCCATTCTTTTGTCCGGGCTGTCAGTTATGGCTACTGCTGCTTTTGTTCATCCTTATTTCATTTTGAAGCTTTAATTTTGCAGATTTCTACTACATCTGTATAATCATCTACTCGATTGATTGAGACTCTGCTGACTTTAATGAACTACTCTTTATGGAGAGTTTTGCTGCTTAAAGTTTGAATTTGAGCTTCATGCTTCTTTGATATCACTCTTTTCCTTTAAACTTGAACTCTTCAATGGTTCTACTAACTCTGAAATCCGTATTCGAACTTTACAATAGGGTGCATTCCTTCATGGAATACTCTTGATGCATTATCTGTCTGTTTCATTCGGACCAAACTTTTAAATGAGATTTCTGTAACTTTTTGAAGATCTATTGACTAATAAAAAGAAATTTAAAAAATGAAAAGAAGATTGCTAATCTCTTAATGAGAAAAAAGCTTTTGAAACTTGTCAAAAACTCTCATCATTGACTGAACTGAGAATTGTATTTGAAATACTTGTGATGCCGAAATAGCTCTTTGAATCATAATGCGGTGACCAAGATCCATCGCCTGAAGAAGAAAACACCTCTTCAGGGACGGGGCTTATCCGTGTAAGTGATGGTAATAGAAACAGTGAACCATATTATTTAATTCTGGCCCCAATCCGCCCTATCAGTTTTCTGGTAGGAGAGGTATGATTTCACCTGGAGTAAAGAGCTATAAATAATTACCCAAGTTAGAAAAACTAAAGTCTGATAATCCAAGGCCCGGAGTTTTAGGAGCTAATCAGGTTTTTGAAGGAGGTTGCTGTTTTGGAGGTATGAGGATTGATAGGGCGATGCAACATCTATTGTAATTGTATTTATGATTGTATTATTGAGATGAGAGTGGATGTTTCAATAAATGAGGGTATTTATTGTTTATATCTAAAGAGATTGAAGAGTTTTAGACCTGTTGTCTTCAGAAATTCTGGGGTAAGAGATAAAAGACAAAAGACAAGTGTAGAAGACACTTGTGTAATCCGGCCTCATCTGGCACCCCCCTCCTCATACTAGGCCCAAGGCTGGAAATGTCTCCTGGCAATACCCCTGGAAAACCTGCAGGCCAACTACTCTTTACTGAGGCTCTCAACCAAACCCACCCCTTGGTTAACCCATGGGGGACAACAACCCATCACCCAGCCAGTATCCACCCACCATCTGCAACACACAGCATTCCACCATGGGATGCATCCTCTAAGAAAACACTGCAGTGAGCCGCCTTATGGACGGGATGGACTCAACCATCTCCGCCCTGACGGCTGAGACCAAGTCTAGCCGTCTGGACATTGCAGGGTTTCAGAATTGTGTAACTGGACTGGAACAGCAGTGAAGGACTACCTTAACACCATGCTGGAGTGGTACAAGGAACTCCTATTCCTGCGTAGTAAAGTTATCAACCAGGAGGACAGGAGCTGAAGAAACAACATCCGCTTCTTTGGATTTTTCAAAACTGTGGATGAGTTAGTTGTCCTTCCTCAGGGACACACTCGCAACACTCACCTGACTTGTCTTTGAACCCCCCTAGAACTACAGTGAGCACACCACATATGCCCGCCTTACCAAGACCATCTATGGCGACCCTGACCCCTCATCAAATGCTTCCTGATGCACAAACAAGTACGCCAACTATTAGGTGAGGCCCGCTCCCATGGCCCCTACATGTATGAGGGCCAAGAGTTCGCATTGCAGTGGACTTCTCCTTTAAAACTAATGACGGCCGCAAGGCCTTCCTCTCCCTCTGACCTCAGCTCCGCCAGATGGACATAAAGTACAGCCTCTTCTAACCTGCCTGGATGAGAGTCACATGGGGGCACATGCATCAAAGAAAATTGCATTCGCAAATGGTGCGAAACGCAAAATTCGGCCGTTTGCGAATGCAATTCCCATTTTTGGTATGCATTAACATTTTTGTAATTTTCGCAATTTAAGAAATCACAAAATTGCGATTTCTTAAATTGTGATTGCATTTAAGGAATCTCAAATTGAGATTCCTTAAATGCAATGCATCAAACTCTAAAAATTTGCGAATTCGCAAATAAGGGGATCAAATTACCATGAAGTTGACCTTCATGGTAATTTGCGAAAACTTTGAAAAATGCACTAAAGTGCATTTTTCAAAGTTCCATTTTACACACACACATGCCCCTGGGGCATGTGAGTGTGCAAAATGTACTTCTAAGCAGATTTCAGGGGTGCAACAGGGTGTCCTTTGGACACCCCTGCACCCTTGAAATTGCATTCTTAATTTGCAAATTTCTAATGGTGAATTGCAAATTAAGAATGTCTTTCCATTCATTTCTATGGGCCTCCAGGCCCTTAGGAATGGATGGGGAGGTATTCCTTAATTGCGATTCTCAATTAGAGAATCGCAATTAAGGAATTTTAAGAAATTGCCATTTTTATAGCGATTTCTTGATGTATTGCAGCTTGCAATTCCTTAATTGCGATTCCTTATTTTTCCGCAATTAAGGAATCGCAAAATGCAATATTGATGCATGTGTCCCTAGGGACTGAGTGATCAGGAAAGGGACAAATCACGCTCCCCACCGAAACCCGCCCCCACTGTGGACTAAGTCTGATGTTGACTGTTGCAATCTGTTCCTGCAAAAGCATGGGAGCCGAAGCACAATCAATGGGCCCACTTCCGAATGGGCAGCTGAGTATCTCCCTGCCTGTTTGATTGATTATTGCTACTGTGGACATTGCAAGCTGTGAGCCTTATGACTCGGCTTACCGGCGATGGCAATGTTATGCCTCACTCTGCTCTGTGATGCTAGGCCTTTGGCTGTACTTGGTCCCCCCTCCCCCTTACCTTCCTAGCTGACTTGGCAGACACATTGGCGCCCTATACTACCTTGTTGAATTTTGATATGTTCTTTGTTACATTAATGCTCCAACTGTTCACCTGAGTATGCTGGTGTAGCGTGTTGCCAGCCCTCGATCCACCTTTGAATGCCCATCCTTGCACTCCCCATCTTGGTGGACCCCCGGCCCTGAAAACTCCCTCCATAGCTGCCCTAGAACCAACCACCTCATCACTTACTACCTCTTAGACTTGGAGTTTCGTCCACCAAGAACAGCAAACAAAACTGTGTGTCTTCCCAACGATGGCAGGAATGCTCATAGTGCCCTGGCCACATGTATATCCAACATCGGACACCAGCTGTTGACCTAGCGCCCACATACTCACATTCCATGCCTCACCCACCCTGCCTACTGATGGGGCCCCCAAGGTGCACTGACTCCACAAGCTGGGATCCGTGGTATACAGACCAGGGCCTGCTGGGCATAGCTTTGGCTGGTGTCTGTTACTGTGACACACACCTGCTTCTACCTACCTCCCCATACTCCCAGTACATATTCCCTTGGTGCCCTGTAGCTACCCTCTTCTTACTCCTGTCAGTGACCTCAGGTCAGCAAATCATAACCTCTTCGTGGTTCCGAGGTTTAAAAGATTGAGGTGGAGGAGGGAGAGCTTTCTCGCTGACTGCTGCCAAGGTGTGGAACTCTCTCCCTGTTTCCCTCTCGGGTCAACAAGAACACTCTGTTTTAGGCAAGTCCCTTAAGACCTGGTTGTTTCCTAAGAGCAGGGTCTAAGCATGATTCCCGAAGTTGTCTGTGGGTGGTCTGTACATAAGCGCCTTGATGCCCTTGGGCTTAGTTTGCGCTATGCAAATTGCTCATTAACTCATTTATCCCATGGGGTACTCCTCTCCATGTCCAAGGGATTTCCGCCCTGTCAATTGCCAGCTCCTGCTATCGCCCTCCTCACCCCCACCCTACCCTTTCATAAGATAGCTCATCCCTCTACATCACCACCCGCCCTCCTCTTCCCCTTATTGTTCACACTCTCCTGCTCAATGCCTCCTTTCTTGCACTATCTCACTTCCCCCTTATTGTTCTCCATGACTGTCCACCATCCTGCATCTCTTTTTCTTCTAATTCTAGCCTGCCACCTCCCTTATCTGTCCTACCTCACTGCCCACTCTCTTCACATGTCCTAAAGGAAAAGGTGGGGCGACTCCTGGCTGCCCAACTGCGCACATGGGAGCTTGCTATAGTTATCCCTGCCATACTCCCTGAGAGTGGAAAGGTCCTCACCTGCCCGCAGTACATTGTCAACGATTGCGTATCATTTTATCAGGCATTGTATACCCCGGTATCGACGGCCAGTGCGGATCAGGTGGAGTCCTTCCTAGAGGGCGTAACCCTTCCCCGGTTGTCGGACATGGGCAGGCAATTACTGGGCAGTGAGATAGCAAAACCAAGACCACTGTGGCAATCTCCAAACTGCACCATCACAAAGCCCCGGGAGAGGATGGATAGCCTGTGGAGTTTTATAAATGGACATTGACTCCCTGCACGCTGCCTTCCAGGAGGTGGAGCAAAAGGCTGCCCTCTCCAACAGAGCGGTGATCGTGGTCCTCCCCAAACCAGGGAGGGATCCTCTTTTGTGTGGTAGCTATACGCCCATATCCCTGCTAAAAGGATATAGCAAAATCCTCACCAGCATTCTAGCAGCACGCCTCAGTAGAATAATTCCCTCTCTGATACACCACTCACAGGTGAGGTTCCTCCAGGAACCATTTGCACACCCTCACCCACACCCTCTGGTTGGCCAAAGGCTTACCAGACATCACGTTGGCCCTCTCCCTCGACGGCGAAAAAGCATTCGTTCGCATTGAATCTCTTCAAAACCCCGCAAATGTTCGGCCTAGGAGAGCAATTCATTGCCAAAGGCCACCTGTTGTATGACTGTGCAATGGCCTTGGTGACCTGCGGGGGATTTCTATCAGAATCCTTCCAGATTCAGAAGGGCACACGCCAGGAGTGCCCGCTCTCACCCTTCCTGTTCCTCCTGGCAATGGAACCCTGGGCAGTCACAAATCGCCCCACATTACACAAATACCCCTCACAGGCGGGATGTCCAAGATCTACCTATACACAGATGATGTCCTTATCACCCTAATGGACCTACATAACTCCTTACCGGCCCTGCTGAAGGTTATTGGTGGCTTCACTGTACTGTCCTGTTATTGAGTAAACTGGGACAAAAGTGAGGCCCCCCGCTCTCGACCTGTAACACAAAAACAACTATTCATGGTTACCCTTTTCGTTGGAAGTCCTCACATCTCAAATACCTGGGGATCCTGGTCAACAGGGGACTGGATAGGATGACCACAGGCAACCTACACCCTGTAGTGACCCAAATGAAGTTGGATTTCGAGACATGGCCCCACTTGGGGCTCTCCATGTGGGGCAGGGTACAGGCAGTGAGGATGGTCACGCTTCCACACATGGAAATGCTACCTTTGATGGTGCCTCAGGCTGCTTTACAACTCGTAGTCCCCCAGATTCATTCCTTTGTTTGGGGCTCCGCGTGATCCCATCTGACAGCTGCCAAACTCATGGCACGGCGCTCCTGCAGGGGCCGGCGTCTCCCGTCAGTATAATAATATGCCCTAGCTCTCTACCTCTCGCAACTAATGTACCTGCTCCCCGACACTCTGTATCCACCACAGTAGGTCCAAACAAAATGCCTATGGCTTTCTTGAGGTCAAGGCCTCGCCCCTCTTTACAGAGGACACTCTCTCCAGTCTTGCCCTAAACACCCCATGTTATGGGCCACACAAAAGGCCTGGCAAAGCGCACTCCGCCTCTTTGGTGTGGACTCATACGTGCTTGACAAGGTGCTCCTTTGGGATAATGATGGTCTACGAGTTGATGGTGGGACCTTCCACTGGGACCAGTGGATAGAGGCAGGCATACACAGCCTGGACCAGGTCCTGGACAACAATGGTCTTAAACAATTCGAGCACCTGAGGGAGGAATTCGTTCTCCAACCTCAACAAGTCTGGCATCATCTGCAGCTGAAATACTGCTTGGGACGCTGCCTTGGTCCACGTCCACGGTCCCTGCAGACCTCGCCTGTGGTGTCCTACCTCGCCACTTGGGGTCACCATAACAGAGTGATGTCAGGCCTCTACAGCACAATCATGTGCCACCTTTTCTCACAGCCCCTCCTCCATGACCTCTGTGTCAAATGGCTAACCTGCCTACAAATACCATCGAGGTGGACGATTGGTCTGATATTCTGGAAGCCCTCCCTCACGCAAATTGTTGGAGATGCACTGCCACCCACTGTGATCTTACTCACATCTTCTGCAAATGCCCCTCGATCTAACTCTTTTGGACAGCCACCAGGATTACCCCTGAGGCATTCATGTCTGTGTGCCTCCCCCTCACCCTCCCCCTTGATCCTCCTCTACAATGTAGGGAACTCGTCAGAGCTCTCCAGCCCGTAGTGCCGACTTCTCCACTAGGCATTTGCAACAGTCAAAATATGCATCCTCCACCAATGGAGGTCTTCCACGCCTCCATCACAAGAAGACTAGACAGTGGTAATGATACAGACAGAGATGTACACACACATAATCTAAAATCTGCAATACCAATTGGAGGTGTTCAGGCAGACGTGGGCTCCTTTTTTGCAAGATGATCCATAAATCTATCACCAACGCACCCCTAAAATCCCGAGGGACAGTGCCCATATGCCACCATGGTCCTCTGCAGCGGACTGCTGGCAGGACTCAGGTATACATCTTCATCATGTCACCCCCTCCTGCCTCTCCTCTACACTTTCTTTCTCCCCCTCCAGTTTGCAGTCCCACCCTTATCTCTCTCTCATGTCCCTCTCTCCCTTTTCCAAACCTGTGACATCCATCTTCTCCCTTCTCTTTCTTCTTTCCTGCCTCTGTTTTTCGTCCCTTTTTACATTCCCACTCTTTCCCTCAGACATATACCCACCCCTTCCCACACCATAGGTCTCAGCCACTTCCCCGTCACCATCTATGTGCGTTGCCATAGGCAAAGATGAACAAATTGTAGTGTCGTGTATTTCTATAGGTTCTGAATCAGTCCCCCTATTCCTGACCCTATTCTGGTTAAACTAACTATCAAGTTAACTAACAGTCAGCCCATGAGGCAAGAAAACCCCCATGATGCAGATACCGTTATCTGACGCAGTCACACTACGGCACAGGAACGTGTTATCTGATTAGGTCATAACGCTTGAGATCTAATTAGACAAGCGACATTCCTCCAGCCCCTGATAAGGCATACGACGTTCTCATAACAAATCAAACCTATGACAACCTGGACAATCCGTGCGGCCATTGTTTTGATTTCACAGAGAACTTTAGTAAAGAATGTGCTAACGAGCAAGTCGTATGACATCTTTATTGACGTACCTATGTCCATCCTTACGTCAATCTCGGCACCTTTAAGGTATAAATATTGCCGACCTTGCCCTATGCAAACACACGCGTGGTGACAAGACGGAGCAGCCATACTTGCCGAAGCCGAGAGCAGAAGCAGACCCCGCTGGCAACAGCCCCGCCTTCCTGACGCGCTGAGAGACGCGCTGCTATCTCAAGCCGAGAGACCCAGCACCGGCGCTTCTGGGCAGCCCTCGCAGGCAGCCTGGAATATCGAGAGCAGAGAAAGAGATACCATTCCTCATCCATCCTAAATTCCAGGTACAGAACTGAATAACCCCTCACAGAGAATTCTTTAGTTATTCACTTGGCAAAAACAAACTTAACTTAAAACTGTAACTTTCTATTCCCGCCCACGCATTAGACTTAGGTCAGGTACACGGGGTAGGCGTATTTAGAAACACCAGTTGAGCAAGTTTAGTCAAATGTATATGTGTATGTAAATATATTTTAATCATTTTAAACATCATATGGCTCAGAAACCATATCAATGTTTTTACAGTATTATTTTATACTATTGCTTTTAATGTATGCACTTTACTTAACTATAAGTATTGCAATAATATCGATCCATTTCTCTTGTACGAGAAAAGAGACTGATCAATAAATAACATCTTTTATTGAACACGCCCGTCTCTTCCTTTTCTCTACATTCTGATGACTGAGTAAAATAATTGCCTTGTGCTCACACGACTCTCGAGATTGACTCTTGATTAGGGGAGAGCAAAGTTGTCATGTTCTATGGTTGTCAGAAACTAAATCCCTTCTTGTCTAATCAGGGGAGTTAATTCCTTCCTTGAACATTCGAGAAAGTTTCTAGCGAACTCTGAGCTTAGCTGGCAAACCCAAAAATTAAGTCTAGTATCGACAGTAGTAGACCTAGTTAACGTCTGGCCTAGGCCTTTACTGCTGTAGGTACTATTCCAATGCGCAGAGCCTATTGGGAAAATAGGAGCTACACTACATGGCGCCCAACGCGTTTGGAAAGGGCGATAAAACTAACGTAAGACATTTAGAGTAACTCAGTCGTGCTTTCTCACTCAGACCCCTTTTCCCAAATACTCCAAAGACGTCTGGAGTGGGTGAAAGGTTATATCCTCCAAAACCTCGCAGGAGGGAACTCCTATGTATGGTTCTTGGTCAAGTCAACGTTGAAGGATAAACAGTTCCAAAATATTGTGAATCTAATCTCTGTTTCCATAAAGAAACCTGATCTGCAAACAAACATAATACCATCCTGTCTGTAAAATGGCAGAGAGTGATGATGAAAGAGAGGCAGTTAGATTAGCAACTGAACTCGCAGATGCTGATGCTACCATGCAAGCAGCAGACGCGGAAATAATACTCATTCCGGTCATCAAAAGGAGATCTATAACTCTAAAACTTATAGAAAATGGACTGACACCTAGAGGTGGCACAGTCATATTCGTAATCGAGGCACACGAATATCGGCAGACAGAGGTATACTATTCATGGATACATTTTCCAGCAGCAAATGCTGTAACAAAGTACTTCCACTATTACAAAGTAGAGGAACCTCCTGAAACATACACTCCTTTCGAGGAGGTGGAAGTACCACTCAAATTCCAAGAGCATTTGCTCTTATTTGATGGCGCCCTAAAACATAATAATCACATTACAAGGCTCGGTCCTTTAGGTAGACCAGGAGCAACGTGGCCGGTCTTGGCCGGATACACACCACACCCAGACATCGAAGGAATGTCTACAGCAGAGCTGTTAATACAGCTAAAACAACTACTAAAAATTCATAGACAATTAGTTCAGTATGTAATGCGGACTTCAACAATTCAGCCAGCGATTAAACTTCCACAGCTGACCCCTCACCAGGGGAACACAAATAAAATTACACCACAGAACATCCAATCCTGCCTAGGTAAAGTCCCAGCTAAACGGGAACAGATACCATTCTGGTTGGCACAGAAAATTACCCAAATAGAGGCGGTGTTTCCTGACACCACCCCATTAGAAAAACACAGGATTCTGACTATATGTCTCCCAATGGGAATCGCACCACACATTGAGGACTGTGACACTTGGGGTACAGTCTTTGCTTCCATCTACACAAAAACGCACGGTGTTCCATCCATTTCGGTAATACCAGATGTGCTAAAACAAATTCAAGATGAATACGGTCCAGAACCTGCTTTAACTCTTGGTATGAAATTACTAAAAGACTTCAAGCAGGTCTCGGCTATATTATTAGCCAACATAAAAGGTGAAGCAGCAAACGTGGCGATCCGCCAGAGGTTAAAAGAGACAGATATAGCAGACCAACCAGCTGAAATTGCCAGAATCATAGAAAAATCCTATGAAGAACTAGGCAGAGATAGTCTAGGTGGAATACCAGTAAAACCGCAACTGACTACAAGTCCAGAAAAAATATTTTTTAATAATAATAATTTACCAAAAAAGAACTGGGATGGAAACAAACAATCCAATCCTAAAGAAATTCCAGTCCCGAGGAAGGTCTCCTAGGCGAAGAGAAAAATCTCCAAACCAAAGACAGAGGTCACCGCAGAGTGACCCCTCTGGGAATAGATATAACCTTAGAAATAGGGATAATATTAAAAAATCTGATAGATATCAAGACATTGATACACGTCCCTCTCAATCTTTTCAGAATTCCTCGCAGAAATCGGAAAGAAGAGGACGATCAGAAGAGCACGCCAAGTCCAAAGACAAGGAACCTGCTCAGCTAAAAAAGAAATTACAATTTCCAAAAAAGAAGGTAGCCAGTATCAAGGTAGTTAAAAATGCCGAGAATACTGAGGACACAACTGAAAAACGGAGAATGGGCTCAGACAATGCTAGACAGCGCAGCAGAGGTGAGCATAGCTCGCAAAGTCCTTATAAATCATCTGGAGACAGTGGACACGAATGAATACCTTCAAGTGGAAACTGCAGACACCAGAGTTAGCAAGCCCCACAAGATATACGAGATAACATTACGTATAGAGGGAGATAAGACTAGGAAAATAAGGGGACTATTTTGGGATAACCTCTCAAAGGGTTATGACATCCTTCTAGCTGAAAAAGACTGGCCACCAGAGTTTGTCAGGGAGTGCCCTCATGGCGAAGAAGTAATTATGCCTGCCTTTTCGAATCAAATCCCGATTCATAAAAAATACACACTTGCTAGAAAGTGGGCAGTGGCCTTAGCACCTGCTTTATATAAAAATCATGTAGGATGGGATGAGGATTCTCCTCCTCACAAAATCCAGTTAAAATCACAACCTACTGCACAAAGGCAGTACCCAATTAAGCAAGAAGCTAAAAAACAAGTAAATGAAATACTAGATCAGCTAGAATACCAGGGGGTGATTGAAACTTGCACCTCACAAATGAACAATCCTTTGTTTCCGGTCTCCAAACCAGACAATTCATATCGTCTAGTTTTGGATTACCGACACCTTAACACATGTTGCAAAACTTTTGCAGTGCAAAACTCACACAGTGCTGCACTAATGAATAACATAGTGCGCAAAAAATACAAAACAACCTTGGACATCTCCAATGGATTCTTTTGTCAAAACATAGCACCAGAGAGCAGATATTTAACTGCATTCTCAGTAAATGGCACTCAAAAACAATTCTGTCGGTTAGCCCAGGGGTACAAGAACAGCCCGGGGGTATTCTCAGCGAGAGTAACAGAATTATTACAACTATATGATGATGAAGCATTATCCTATGTCGATGACATTTACTTAACAGATGATGACTTGGAGACTCACTTGAAAAGGGTGAACACCATAATACTTGGGTTCGCTGCAGAGGGTTACAAATTCAACTTTAAAAAATCCAGAATTGCCCATCTGACAGTCTTATACGTAGGATATGAATTATCAAGTATAGCCTGGTTGACAATTTTCTAAATAACTAGAAGAATTAAAAAATCTAAAATATGAAAAGACGTATCCTCTGCCAATCGACATTCTTCCTCTACGACATTACGCCTGTGTAATCTATACAGACGGACATGCTCAACCCTCCGTTTGGGGAGAACATGCATACAATCCCACATGTGAGATTACAAAAAAAGTGTGGCGCGGAGGTAAACTAAGACCTCTATTAACAAAATCACACTCAGTAGAAACTAATTCAGAACAACAAACTGAAATAATCGCATTGAAAATGGCGCTAGATAATGCGGATCGCGAATTCCCGACACTTATAGTGTCAGATTCATATTACTGCGTCAAAGCATATAACAATGATTTGCAGACATGGATTCAGAACGGTTACAAAGATGACACAGATGCACCAATAAAGCAGAGACTGCTCTGGGAACAAATAGCTCTTTTGAAAAAAGAACTACCAAAGACTCACGTCACACACTCACTGAGTCATCAGCGTGATGGCGTTCACGTTGTGGGGAATTCATTGGCTGAAGCAGCCGCAGCGGCAGCCACTAAACCGGCTCCCGTAGATCGAAAAAAGCGTACATTAAAATACATTGACGGTGAAACAATGCTGGCAGTGAAAACGTCATCAAAAGGCGACTGCTCAGCGTTACCGATCAACTATCCACTCAATTATACATACATAATCGATGCAAACTCTGTCCCTTTTGCTCGAATCCCTGGAGTGGGGGATAGAGTGATTCCAAACATGGACAGGAGAAGCTTGTTAATCGCAGACGCACACATGGGCGAGGGTCTCAGACACCTCAAACTGAAAAATTCTCTAGAAGAATTACAATCACGGTACTGGTGGCCAGGCATGAGCCTGCACTACACCATGTTTGTAAAAAAACTGCCCAAACTGCAACAGAGATCGCAGTGGGGAGAGAAGCAGTTTAATACCTCGTCGTATCAAGGCAGATAATATCACCAGTAAAAAGAATGGCTTGCGATTAACATATACAGGCTAGTTTCCACTTATAATGTAGATCCACAGCACTCGGCTGACGTCCGGACTATTATACAAGATTTGCGAGTCTAAATGGCATATACGCTAAGAGCATGCTACGTTCGACCATTGTTTTCACTCAGGCAATCCAGCCTGGGGGGGAAACATGGCCGAATGAGCACAGCCCAGCGGGAATCTTCTCACTTCCTTCCTGAGGGTACTGGATGGTGTAAAGAAAAAACCAAGGCAGAAAGCAATCTATAATGGAAAGGATATTAGGTTCGGGAGCTGGGTGGGTCAAACATCTAATAAGTGTCCAACGTAGTCTAAATAACTTGCCAAGAAATTCTCTGAAGGGATTCAGTCTGTACGAATTATTATTCGGAACTAGGATGTTGATCTCTGACCTTGATAGTCAGACTTCAGTGGTAATAGAAAAAACCTTTGATGTCAAAGACCGTTTGGCTATTTTGCAGGACTTAAACAAAACAAGAAAAGACCTGAGCAACATACAGTTGAAACAACAGCCAACAACCACTGAAGAATCACCACCTGTCCCAGCAAGACCTGTCTGGATTCCAAAAGTCGGGGATCTAGTCAGGGAGAAGATCGCGGTAAAGAAGGAATTTGGGCCTTCTTACAGAAAAGCAGTTCCTGTCTTGTCTGTCAACGGGACAAGATCAGTTGTACTACCGCCACTTGCTGGAAAAAAGGAGAACAGAGTTGTATCCATCGACCTGGTAAAACCACAACATGTGGCCGATAACAAACAGTAGGCCAAGTGGACTCCCAATAAGTAGCAGAACACCAAGGTTTGCTACCAGTACAGAGGTCCTAACAAAGAGGCTCATCACATTCGAAACGCCTAAAGAAGAACAAGAAGGACTATGCAACAATGCAATAGAACTCAGACCTCTTAAAACCCAAATAAAGACATTTAGCAGAGACACACCAATCTACAATGAAGTACCAAGTGAAAATGCAAAAAACAGAAATCCTGAACCAATTGGAACAATTGACAGAACTGCATCCGGTTACTTCATCAACTTCAATGATTCCTCTGACGGCTTCAGTGAATCAAAGACACAGCCATCATCAAAATCCTTTAAAGACAAAGCTAAGGAACTTTTGAAACAACTGAAAGAAACATATCTGGTTTCTCCATGGATTGAATTTTGGGTGGGTTTTGGCGCATTTATCCTCATACTTTGGCTCATCATGGTATTTACTTTGGGACGCTTCATTGAGGGGAAATATGCTAAAATGGACACAGCAAGTCAGAACATCCACTTGGTCCTCAAACCACACACATCTTCACACGTCGAGAAAAGAGAACTTTCTTCAGCCAACTTCACAGCCAATCCTATACCTGGTGGGGTAGCCTGGGACAACACTGACTATGAAATTTATGGTCCGGTCGAGATCCTGAAATATCCACACCAAATCAAGATCTCCTTGAGTGATTTTGCAAAACCAAACTCATTTGCTGATGATTGGGACTTCGAAAGCATCAACAATATGATGTCTGACTTAGTAATGTCTGCTAAATTTACAAAACATGATTATTTGCAAGGTTCTACAAATTATGATAGTATGTATTGCTATAACCATTATGGTAACCATTTTTTGCATAAATCGGCACGACCTAGAAATGTTTTAAATTATAATTAATGGGAACATTGTGCTACACCTCCAAAAGGGAGCTCTAGAACCGTTTATGACAAATATTCATATTTTTCAGGTTTTAACATAAGTAATGCTGAAACATTTTATTTTAAATTGTCAAACAAGACAGGAATGAAAACCATGATAACCAACACAAAATTGATATATTCAGATTCATTCTTTGAAAAAATGAATACTTTTGGATTTGATTATTGGGACAAAAATGTTGATTTGAAAAGTGTTTGGGGTACAAAAGAATGGCAAGTACAGGGTATAGAAGCTTTGTTTAGAGCCTGCATGATCCCAGAACAAATGATATTTTTAAATGACACTGTTCAACAAACCACCTGTCTTGGCTTAGCCAAAATCAAAGATTTAATTAAACCGTCTATTCCGAAGCCAACAATGTTTAGCAATAGCTCTGATACAGATGAAGAGATAGACGTAAACCATATAATAAACCAAAACAGAACACATCCTGATTGGAAACAATGGTTGATCTGGCCCACAGATACAAATTACTGTCAAGATAGATTCCTGAATAAAACACAGGGTTTCAAAATGACCAGGCCAGACCCAAGATATCCCCAAAGACATCATCCAGGGATAATAACAACCTACAGTGTGGGCAAATTATGCCTTCAATGGCTACAGACTTCCACACTGCCTGAAATTAAGCAACACCTAACTTTACTTACTGATGGTGCTGACTTGCGTGATTTCATACTGGGACCACGCAAACAGCGTCAAAAGCGTTTCATAGCAGCCTCTGTATATGCAGCATACAATGAGGCCTGGAAGGTTACTCAAATTGAAACAGCAGAAAGAATACGGGAAATTGACCGTATTATTTTGGAAAAATCACTTTCTGTAGTGGACAATGGGTTAATGACTCTGTCCTCCAGAATTTTTTCATTGGACAGCATTGTGTCTTCAGCAATCGATATATTATCGCAAGACTTACTGTTATTACAACATGGTCAGTCACAATTGCGTTCCATTGTACAGCTTGGCTGGACGTTACAAAATCTGCGTTCAGGCTATGTGCCTTGGCGTTTAATCAACACAACGTCACTATTCCAAATCTTTAACCTTACTGATAGACAAATCGGTATGGCGCAAAAGGGTGCTGATTATACAATCTTGAGCATTGAAAAACTAGAAAGATTACCAATGACAATGTCAGAACGACCTGTCAGTGAATGGATAATACACGGAATCATAAATATTCCAATCTCAACCTTCAGGTTTCAATACTGCCAAAAATATATACAGGCTGGCATGTACGAGAAATTGGGAAAGGGGTACCTTAAAACAACTTGGAACCTGCCCTATTCACATGCATGTGTCAGTAATAAAGGACAGAAAGTGTTTTCTTAGTGGCAACAATTGTGCTATGTCACTAAGCGGCACGCTTCTGTGTAACGGTATTAGTTTGCACGGAGCCTGTGAAGGGAATTCATACAACCTTTCATGTCACCAGCAAGGCGCACCTGCAACTGAAATAGAACCATTCTTTCAAAGACTCTATAATGGGAGTTACATTCTTATTGTAGACCGCAGATGTTGTAGTCTTATGCCCGGGACTCCTTATCTAGTCACTACAACGGCGAAGGTCAAGTGCTGTGGACGTTCTTCATTCCCCAGCTCCTTTCCAGACAGGGAGGCAAGGGCATGGCCCAGTTTGAAAATTACTTCTATTCGAATAGACACTTTAAGCAGAATGAAAACAGTGCTTCTTCAGACGCCTACAAGGCTCACGTCATCAAAAGAAACGTATGATCTACAAGTCGCAAGGACGACTGCAGAGATACATACATTATTATCAACTAATTCCCCCGTACATTTCGCGGAAATCCTAAGCGAAATCTTAAATATTTCTGATACCACTGGGGTCTCAAAGGTATTTAAGACAGTATTTTCGATGGCATTAACACCATTCAAAGCCATACTGGGTATTTTTCCAGATTTCGTCCATTCGATTTTTGGCGGACTTCCCCTGATCCTGGGACTAATTGCAGGAATCCTATTCCTAGTCCTTATTTTTCGTTATGGCAACCCATGTCACAGATCAAACTCTCGCGACAATGGAAGATACGATCCTAGCCATTGGATACCGGGACCGGATATCAAAAATCCTGGGACTCTCCCGGCTTAGAGACCTAAACATGACTTGGTTTCTATCATTTCGACCAATGTGGCAAAGGTGTGTTTTACCTGTACTAAGGTGTCTGCTATGCGGAGAAGAATGCGTGTTAGACACCTGTCTGACGCTACAATCGGATGCGCCAGTGGATGCAGATACACTGTTGGTTCCTACCAAGGTTCACGCTTTGTGCTGCCCTCAAAGGCTGCCAATCCTGATGACGGCATTCCTGGAATCTTCACCACTACGATTGAAGAGTAGTGAAGTTCAAGATGAAAGCAACATCGAACAGGTACGACCTTCTGTCAGCAATGCAAATCAGAATGTCAATGGAGACAATCATGCGCACAAATGCATGGTTACCCCTATTTCCGACTTAGTGGAACTTTCCCATGAAGCTGTTGACAGTTTTTTCGAAAGCCTGAATGATATGATGTTCTCTCCAGAACAGAAATAGAGACTTTTGAGTAAACTCGCACACGGCGTTCCCTGAATTCGGCCTTCAACTTTAAAAATAAAGTCACATGAACAATTTCACTCCAGTTCACGGACAGCAATTTTTTTCAGCAAGCCCCTTAAAATATTTTTCTACATATTTTTTCCCGGGACACTGATCTTCTGCTTAAAGTAAGAAACTATTCCTAGAGAACTAAAATTTCTATTTTTAGATACTTTATAGACTTTAGCTACCCGCTGGGATGTTCACAAATATTTTATTATGTGATGAAATGGTCTCGAACTTCCTTTCTGTATAGCAATATTAAGAGCCATTTCATGTGTATTTCTCATATACCAATAAGCAATAATGCATAACAATGCGTGTTTACTTTTGCATTTAATTCATAGCTTAAGTGCATACAATATATATGACTGCAATTTTTCAGTATATTTGAAAATTTCGAAATGCATTTATGTATTTTGGGGTGGTAAGGTATACACTATACTCTATAGTATGTTGTACTATGTTATACTATGCATAGATTAGTAGATATGACCATAGTTAGCGTGGAGTGGGTGTCGTGTATTTCTATAGGTTCTGAATCAGTCCCCCTATTCCTGACCCTATTCTGGTTAAACTAACTATCAAGTTAACTAACAGTCAGCCCATGAGGCAAGAAAACCCCATGATGCAGATACCGTTATCTGACGCAGTCACACTACGGCACAGGAACGTGTTATCTGATTAGGTCATAACGCTTGAGATCTAATTAGACAAGCGACATTCCTCCAGCCCCTGATAAGGCATACGACGTTCTCATAACAAATCAAACCTATGACAACCTGGACAATCCGTGCGGCCATTGTTTTGATTTCACAGAGAACTTTAGTAAAGAATGTACTAACGAGCAAGTCGTATGACATCTTTATTGACGTACCTATGTCCATCCTTACGTCAATCTCGGCACCTTTAAGGTATAAATATTGCCGACCTTGCCCTATGCAAACACACGCGTGGTGACAAGACGGAGCAGCCATACTTGCCGAAGCCGAGAGCAGAAGCAGACCCCGCTGGCAACAGCCCCGCCTTCCTGACGCGCTGAGAGACGCGCTGCTATCTCAAGCCGAGAGACCCAGCACCGGCGCTTCTGGGCAGCCCTCGCAGGCAGCCTGGAATATCGAGAGCAGAGAAAGAGATACCATTCCTCATCCATCCTAAATTCCAGGTACAGAACTGAATAACCCCTCACAGAGAATTCTTTAGTTATTCACTTGGCAAAAACAAACTTAACTTAAAACTGTAACTTTCTATTCCCGCCCACGCATTAGACTTAGGTCAGGTACACGGGGTAGGCGTATTTAGAAACACCAGTTGAGCAAGTTTAGTCAAATGTATATGTGTATGTAAATATATTTTAATCATTTTAAACATCATATGGCTCAGAAACCATATCAATGTTTTTACAGTATTATTTTATACTATTGCTTTTAATGTATGCACTTTACTTAACTATAAGTATTGCAATAATATCGATCCATTTCTCTTGTACGAGAAAAGAGACTGATCAATAAATAACATCTTTTATTGAACACGCCCGTCTCTTCCTTTTCTCTACATTCTGATGAGACTAAGAATGCACGTACTGACTGAGTAAAATAATTGCCTTGTGCTCACACGACTCTCGAGATTGACTCTTGATTAGGGGAGAGCAAAGTTGTCATGTTCTATGGTTGTCAGAAACTAAATCCCTTCTTGTCTAATCAGGGGAGTTAATTCCTTCCTTGAACATTCGAGAAAGTTTCTAGCGAACTCTGAGCTTAGCTGGCAAACCCAAAAATTAAGTCTAGTATCGACAGTAGTAGACCTAGTTAACGTCTGGCCTAGGCCTTTACTGCTGTAGGTACTATTCCAATGCGCAGAGCCTATTGGGAAAATAGGAGCTACACTACAGTAGTGGTTGTAAGCACTGCTTGCAGTGTGCGATCTCCCTCCTACCTCGCCTCCTCCCCTCCCCGCATTTTTTTCTTCCCTATCCATTGCAATGTGTACTCTGTTCTGTATTGTACATCTGAAACATGGTTTTGTTCTCAATAAAGAATTACAACACTAAGATAGAAACACTAATAATCTTTTGTGTTTTTTTTAATATTGATTGATGCTAGCAGAACCTGATTGCACAAAGGGTGAAGCTGCATTGATTAGGGATATTATCACACTGGTAGAGGTTTCGCTTGTGATTGTGGAATTCTTTGTGTGGATAAATTACTATTGTTTACTTCAGAAGACCAAATAAGAATTGATTTATGTTTTGTTATTGTCATTTGAGAAGTTTTTGTTGGTTTGCTTAAGTACTAGAGAAACTGTAAAGGAGGGTGAGCTGCTGCAAGTAGTGAGGTCACACGTCATAAGGTTTCATGCAAGGATTGGTGGGTTGGTGTGCTTTTGTGCTGGTTTGGATGGTGACATCAGTCTGCCGTGATGTGATAAATAAGTGTTGTGTGGATATAGCATTGGGATTTGCTAATAGGACTTTTATAAAATAACAACTGTGACCGGATTGGAGTAAAGAGGATCTGACGTTTATGGAAAGGAATCGAAATATTGAATTGAAATTGTTTGTTTTGTAATTTGGACATAATCATGAAATGTTTTAAAGAATGTAAGAGTTTTGTGATCAGTGATGTTACAGGTCTGATATGGGAGGGTGAATAGGCACCTCCTGAGGGTAGGCCTGCACTTTACATGGCAACTGAATTGGGGATACATAAATGTTAATGGCTTTGTCAATGGTACAAGATCACTGAGAAGGAAGATGCATTAAGGTTAGCTTTAAGACTAGAACTATTGATAACTTATAAGGAAAATGGTACGAAATGAAACTGCCCCCTAGACTTACACAATATGAAACCTTGAATATGGGAATGTGGGAAAAGGTTGCCTGAGAGAAAGAAAAGGGAAAATATCAGAGAAAAACAAGAGGGAAATCTGTAATTTATAGAGATACTCAATGAGATGAAGGACAGCAGAGACGGAGGAAAGCCATAGTTGAAGGTATTAGATTGTATCCAGCTTTTTCTACAGAAATACTGAAGAAAGGGAAGAAGGAAAAGACCCAGAGAAAAAATAAAGAGGAAAAAGAAAATGATAATGAGACAGATAGTGATACGGAGGATGATATTTTAGAAGAAATGTTGGGTGCCCTACCCCGCCTTATGCAACTCCAACTGATAACACTGAGAGTAGTGCTGCAGCAAGCAGTAGTCACTGCCTCTGTATAAACTAAAATATTATCAATTGAGGGACCCATTCAAGTATTACAGATTACCCCACCACAAGTTGACTGTTCCTCCACCTGTGGTAAATCCACCTCGTATGCATGGTCCAGTGCAAGGGCCGCATCAAGTAATTGTACAGACAGTTCCTAGACCAGATGTAAATGACCCTGCAAATATTAACTTGCCTTCAGAGGCTCAAGGAGCATGCCAACGTCTCAGAATTCACAGATAGTTGTATGGAGACCACCTCAAGGAGTCCATGCATTAGAGAAATGGGGGAAGACCTGTTTTTAACAATATCATTGGCCCCCGTGGAAACAATTTTTTTTGAAGATGGAATTTTTCCACCATGGTGTGAAAAAGCTGAAAGGGATTTCGATTTCGAAAGTACAGTGCATTACGCAAGCCCTGAACCTGAAAAATATAGACCATTAGATATTTCCAAATTAAAAGTTAAATTGGAAGAAATAATTAGGGGATGTCTAGAAATAGAGCACTTAAACAAATATCAAGAGAAATATTTGATTTACCTCTGTGAAGAAAGAGCAAGATGAGCAGCAAATACATGGTATGCAGACAGAATATAGAGTAAAAAAAAGTCAGCTGCAGAAATATTGAGTTTTTATTATTGTGATCCCCAAATATCGTGATGCAGGAATACCGTTTAACAAGAATATCAATTTTCTAAGGTAAAAGATTTCAAAAGTATCTATGTTGTTAACATCGATGTTAAAAATATCTATGTTAAAATCAGTTGCAAAAATATTGTTGTTATTAATATTGTTTTTCTGATTCTTTTTAAGTATTTTAGTACATATTTTGATTGTATATATAATAAATTATTTGTATAATTATTGTTAATGTTTTTTAGTATAGTTTGTACATTTTTTTTGTTTTTAAATTAAGTGTAATTGTTTATTGTAAGTTTTTGTGTCGTAATGGGTTGTGGGGGTTGTAGGGGTACAGGTCGGGAAGTAAATTCATTATTATTAATCAATACTTAATTTTGAATTATTATAAATTATGTACTTGATAAATAATTATGTAAATTGTGTAATTCGTTTATTTTTTAAGTTATGTGTTTGGGTGCGGGTTGTGGGGTTTGTAGAAGTGGGAAGTAATTTATTTAAAAGGAATTAATAAGTAATTTTAATTTATTAAAAATTATTTAATTGTTAAATAATTTTGTAATTAATTAAATGTGTAATTAATATTTTTGTGTATGTTGCAGGGTTTGCATGGTAAAGGGTGGAAAGGCATTTAATTATAATATTTAATGTAAATTACAAGAGTTTTTTTAAATTGGTAATTAATTATATTAGTGTAATGTACCAGTGTTGAAGCCATGTTTCACTGAAGACTTTTACCAGCTAAAGAATAAAGTATTGCACTGGCTAAATACCAACACAACTCTGAGATATAGAGTGGAGAGAAACATCATCATGGTCCGGAGGGTGGCCTGGATTGGAGGGTCTGAAAAGAGTAGCAACGGGGACTGTGGGATAATCAACTTTAACCAACCTCATCTGATAGAGAGAATTCTTCATGCGGCTAACTCTCACACCACCATTGGCCCAGTCACTTCTATTGCGGCCCTCCCCCAGTGCTTTTTTTATTGACCCATGTCCTCGGCACTAATACAAGATTCATGGTTTCCGAGGAGACCCTTTAGTACGGCACTCTACGAGCCCCATCAGGCCCTGTAACCTGTCCCAGTCTTCAACATCTTTACTCCCCTGGAGCTCCTTCATAGCTGTGATTGACTGGGAGGACCTGTCTCTATGAGTCCCACGGCTTCTTCTCTACAATTGGACCAAGGCAACCCTGGGCTTTACCCCAGGGACACAACATATCTCTCCCTTATATCCTGGAATATAGCCTGCTTGGCAAGCAAGTTCCCAGTTTTAGAATGGCGTAGCTTCGTTCAGACGTTTGACATCATCTGTTTGCAGGAGACCTGGGTTGTGGACCATTCTTTTCTGCTGGAAGGGTAAAAATCCATCTTTGTGCCTGCAAGCCTGTCGAGAACTGGTCGAGCCAAGAAGGGTCTTGTGGTCTATGTTTTGTTCAGGCTGGAAAGTGATATTGTGGAACTGAAAATGGATAATCACTGGCCTTGCTCCTTTCCTGAGGGTCCAGTATATTGCAGCTCCTGAGTTTTTCTAATGCTGTATCATCCCTACCTGAGGTATGCAATATAGTGTGTCTGGGTACATTCTTGAATATCTTCAGTGCTTCCACATGTTATACCCCCAACATCATTTTGATAGGTGACTTTAATGTTCATATCTGTGGGGACCCAAGAATCCAGGGTTTAGGGGCTTCTTCCTGTCCTCGCTACTCGGGCACGAATTTTGAACATCACAGGCAGGAGGAAATCCCTAAATACCCTAGTATGCGATTTTGATCTCCAATCCGCGAAGGGCAAACTGGCCCTTGCCCTCAGCAAATCACTCCCACTTTTAAAGGGCATGGTAGGGCCTTGTTTATTGATTTTTTTCTCGTCTCCACCCCTCTGTTCCATTTAATATCGGACTTTTGTATTAAGGAAAGTATTACCAGTGACCACAACCCATTATGTCTTAAAACCAGAGGGCTTGCCCTGGGTTTCAAAAAGGGGAGTGGGGGAGGAGGTGCCCTACAGTCCACAGACGGGGGTCAATCAAGAAATCAATCAGGGGTTTATAAAGCGTGCTACTCATCCAAGACGGTCTAAAGGCACCGGGGGGGCAGCTCCGAATCAGTTGAAGAGCCAGGTCTTGAGGTCCTTCCTGAAGGTGTGCAGGGTTGGGAAGCATCTGATGTTCATGGGGAGCTCGTTCCAGGTCTTGGCAGCGATAAAGGAGAAGGCTCTTCCGTCTGCTCTGTTTCTGGGTGAGGTCGGCGGAGCGGAGGTTACTCTTAGGCATGTGGAAGGATACTCTCTCATTGAGGTATTTGGGTCCGATGTTGTAGAGACATTTGTAGGTAAGTTTGAAGGTGACCCTTTTCTCGACGGGGAGCCAGTGGAAGTTTCGCAGGTGTTGGGTTATGTGTTTGTGATGTGGCATTCCGAGGATGAGTCTGGCTGCGGTGTTCTGGAGGGCTGGAGTCTGTGTAGCAGAGATCTGTTGATTCCAGCGTACAGTGCGTTTCCGTAGTCCAGTCTGCTGGTTATGAGTGCGTGGGTGACGGTCTTTTGGCAGTCGAGGGCATCCACTTAAATGGGAGCAGGTTATCCCTGGTCTTTTTCTTGAGACCTTTTTAGCTAATTGCCAGGAAGAGATCCAGGTTTTTCTGGCCGCTCAGAAGCATCCGGATGAGTCAGTTGTTAAAGCCTTTGAATCCATTTTCTGCTCCATCGCTGACCTACTGACGATTCCCTCCTCTAATAGCCAACAAGAAAGGGCCCCAACATGGTTTGACACAACATTCGCATGCACGGTCAGGTCTCTTAAGAAAGCAGTGCATGCTGTCCCCAGAGATATAGTTCTCGTCAGAACTTGTAGAACGAGTATAAAGTGGCCTTTAAAAATGTAAAGAAATCTTGAAGGAGGATGCTTGGGGGAGCTTATGAAACCGAGTATAATCAGGAGCAGTACCAAGTTCTGGGGTATTATCAATAGCCTAATCTTGGGAGTAGAGACAGCAAGTGGTCTTGATGCACATATCACGGAGGATGACTGGGTCAGCCACTCTGAGGGCATGTTCGGGGGCATTTTTGACCAGAGCTTACGGGGTAGGGGAGTTAATGAAAAGTCTGCACTAACAGTTTTGGACGAAGAAGTGAGGAAGGTAATAGCGGGCATGATATGAAACAAGGTTCCTGGACCAATTGGAATTCTGCCCTACCTTTATATGTCCAATACGGAGTTTTGGGCTCCGGTGCTTACCCCTGTCATTAACGCGGCTGTTAGGTCTGGTTGCCCGGTCTCATGACCCACCTTCACCATTTTTAAAAACCTGAATAGAGAGATTAACAAACTGTTACATGCCCATTTCCCTACTGGACTCTGTGGTTAAAGTGGTCGGGCGAATATTGCTAGATAGGTTTTCCAATTGGGCTGCAGAGAATAACATTTTGTCAGATGCCCAATATGGGTTCTGTTCCGGCCGCTCAACAGTAGAGCAATGTCTGAACTTCTTCCTGTTTGCGAACAAGTATACTGTTCCTCGTACTGCACCATTTTTCTGGCAGGGGTATAGTCCTTTTCCTACAGGATCTCCACCAAGACACAAGGGCAGCCGTGCGCTACTCAGGTGACATGAAGGTCTCACTCTTGTTCCCTATCAGGAGTGGAGTACGACAGGTTTGTATCTTGGCCCCTTTTCTATTTAATGTATATATCAATGACCTAGAGAGGACCCTTATAGAGACCAAGGCAGACTTCCTGCAGGTAGGATGGCGTGGCCTTCCCGTTCTGCTATATGCAGATGATGCCGCTTTGATGGCCAGGACGGAAAGGGGGTTACAAATGTTACTAATCTCTTTCCTCCAGTTTATGGGGGAACAAGATCTCATGGTTAACAATTCCTTTGTCATGCAAATAGGGGCTCGCCCCAGCAGGCCGTATACTTTCAAGGTAGGGTCCACCCCTGTCCCAAGGTTGAGTGTCTTTTCATACCTGGATGGTTTGATGGATGATAAAATGAAATGGGGGCCTCAACTTACTCGTAAGAAAAACAATCTATCCAGAGAGTCCTCAGCCATATTTCATTTTACAACCAGATTGGGGACCAGTTCGAGCCTTAGTAAAGCTCTACAACACTAACAGGCACATGAATCAAGTGTTAAAAAAATTGCAGAATTAGCGAAGCGCTAAAAATGGCTTTTGCGATCGCAAAATACCGTGTAGCAATGCATCAACTGCATATTTGCGAAAACACAAGTTTTCGCAAATATAAAGACTCACTATTAATGGGAGAAAATTAAAAATTAATAATTCAAAAACTTTTATAATGCCCTGTGGGAAGAAAATTAAAAACTTAAGGCCCTTTACAGTTATGGACCAAACTATAAAAGTGGTGGACACATTTTGTTATTTAGGTATCACCTTTAACAGAGGGGGGATGTGGACACCTGAAATGATTAATGTAAGAGCCAAAATGGCCAAGTGTTCGTTTGGCATATTTAAGTTCGCATCCAAGTTAGGCTCAAGACGGATACCAGACATGTTGTACTTATACCGCCATAAATGTGTTGCTCTGGCCCTATATGGCTCAGGAGTGTGGGGCCATTGTAATAACAACATGCTCCAGGTTGAGGAAAACACATTTGTAAAAAAAACTCCTGTGTTTACCATCTTCTGCCTCAACAAAGCTGATCCATCAGGAGGTTGGTCTAGAACATCTATCTGACTTGATCAGATTAAGACCCCTGTTAGTATGGAGATCTATATGGATTAAGGAACAGACTGGTTTCACAAGAAAAATTATTTTAGACTGTCTTCATATGGACAAATGTTCCCGCATCCCTTGGCTTAACTATATTATTCGAACATTTAGTGATGTTTTTAATCTTACTGTGCGTGATAACCCTTTTTGTGTTTTAGATATACCGAAGAGTGAGCTTAAACATGAATTTTTGAGGGTTAGCATGGGGAAGCGTAACGCAGCTATTTCCCAGTTCTCTACACATGTTTTTTACGACAGATACACTAAGGAAGAAATGGGGCTTTCAGGATATTTTAAATTGGTCACTATCCGATCCCACCAATATGTATTGACAAGATTACGGATGGGGATTGTTCATTTGCTTGTCGCTTATCCTGTAATGAAGACCTATACTACTGCCCCCTGTCCGTGTGATGGGACCACAAAACAAAGTACGGAGCACTTTTTATTGTTATGCCCTCTCTATCTTCACCTCCGAAAAATATATCTGAAACCGCTTTTCAAAAAATATAATGTATCCACTATTGTATCGGCCATGGGGCTTTTATTTGGACTTGATTCACAGGACATTTGTTTTTTTACTGCTGTATTTATTTTAAAATCGATTTGTTTGAGGAAAAGCACCTTTTTTGATATGTGATTAACTTAAAATTTGATATATCCTCATGTTTTATCACTTATGTATGTATGTACTTTTATGATCATTAATCAATGATCGAATAAAGTTTTTGAATTAGAATTAGACTCACTAAACAATCTGCGAATATTTGTGCAAATCTGTATTTGCGTCTCCCAAATTGCGAATCGCAAATAAAGAATCACAAAATATATGCATGAAAAATCGCAAATTGCAATTTTACAGAAAATCGCAATTTTGCAAGTGCTAAATAAGAAGGATCAAAACCAGGTGGTAATCATGATTTTGTATAGGTGACGGGTTTAGATTATGTACAGGAAATGATGGCGCTCTGGCATGTACGTTAAGAATCCAGATTGTAGTTTGGGAGTGCACGGTGCAAACAGGTCAGGAGGAACAAACCCAAACAAGAAACAACCCCTACATGAGTGTGGGTCAAGATCCACATGACAAATATAAATACTGTGCACACGTATGAGGATGATAGGTTTTAGTGCCAAAACCAAAATTCTAAAACAAAGCTCTTGAAGAAATAACGAAGGTCGACATCACGATTTTCATGCAGATGGATTTATATATCAATCTAGATCAGTACAGAAAGAAACAAACCAGCTGACACGTGTTTCGTCACAACGTGGTACAGATGTACTCTTCAGGGCTGTAGGTTTGGAGAAAAGGTCAGGAAATCGCAAAAACGGTGATATTTCCGACCCGGTTGCGGCACGGGTAACGGTCTTCTTATCTTATCTTAAGTGCAAATTTTAGAGCGCGCTAACACCAAAGGCTTCCTGGCGCTTTAAGACAGAGTGAGTGAGGTTGAAAGCGAGAGCATTGGAGTTTTAACCAAGGGAAGGGAAGAGGTGAGTTTTAAGCAATTTCCTGTAGTTCAGGAGGGAAGGGGTGGACTTGATAGAGAGAGGGAGGAGATTCCAAAGCCCGGGAGCCAGGTGGGAGAAGCGACGACCACCGAATTTCTTGGTTTTAGCTTTCGGGGTAACTAGCAGGTGACGGTGGGCTGATCGGAGGTTGCGAGTTGGACGATGAGGAGTAATTAAGGATTTGAGAAACGCGGGACCGGAGCAGTGGAGGGTTTTAAATGTGAGGCAGGCCACCTTAAAGGCTGCCCTTTGGCCTATTGGGAGTCAGTGCAGTCTGTGAAGTAGAGGTTTGGCCGATTGCCATCTGGGGATTTTATGAATAAGGCGGGCCGCCTGGTTTTGGACAACCTGAAGGCGGTGTAGCAGGGATTGTGGGAGACCGTAGTAGAGGGAATTGGAGAAGTCCAGACGAGAAAGTACAAGTGAAATGACAACTTGGGTAAGTGCGGCAGGCGGAAGTAAGTGGCGAACTTTACGGATCTTCCGGAGCTGGTACATACAGGATGAAATTACCGCACCCACTTGGGCTTTAAGGGACAGTTCGGTGTCGATAATCACTCCCAGACTCTTCACTGATTTGACCGGGACTGGGGAGGGGCCTAGCTTCAAGGGCCAGAACTGCGGGCCCCAGTGAGCATGGCTGAGTCCAGGAAGAAGGAGCTCAGTTTTCCCGGGGTTTTGCTTCAGTTGGTTCCGGTTCATCCAATGTTGGATGTGGATCATAACTGCGTGAAACGTGTTGATGGCATGAGGTGAATTGAGCGGGAGGACAATCTGTAAATTGTCAGCATAGTTGTAGACAATGATGTCCCATTTCTGAAGAGAGTGGATCAAGGGCCGGAGGTATAGGTTAAACAGGAGCGGTGAAAGAGAGGAGCCCTGAGGGACTCCGCAGGTCGTGGGAGTTTTTGTTGCGGTGTAGGGGCCCAGGCGGACAGCCTGTGTTCTTCCAGTCAGAAAAGACTCGACCCACTTAAGAGCAGTACCCTGGATGACTGCCTGTCCGACACGGTGGAGGAGGATGTTATGGTCCACCGTGTCGAACGCGCCCGACAGGTCCAGGAGTACGAGGGCTTGGGGGAACCCCGCATCCGCATTGCTCCTGAGTGTGTCCAGGACTGCCAGAATGACGGCCTCAGTAGAGTGGGCAGGCCTGAAGCCGGCTTGGTTTGGCTCAAGATGACAGGAAGATTCGATAAAGTTTGACAGACATCGGGTGACATGGGCCTCCATTAATTTTGAGAAGTAGGGGAGAAGGGAGATGGGACGGTAATTGGAAGGCTCCACGGGGTCGGCTCCAGGTTTCTTGAGGAGGGGCACTAGGATGGCCTCCTTGAGAGAGCTAGGGGCGATGCCACTGCTGAGTGAACCATTCAGTAGGGGAAGAATGCAGTCGGGTAGATTAAGGCAGATACTCCGCAAAACAGATGGCGGACAGCAGTCATTAGGGGAACGGTCAAGGTAAAAGCTTGGGAAAGTTGAAAGTCAACATCCCCTATCGTCTCTGAGTAGAGAGATACAATGGCACACGACGGGTGCGTCCGTGGCAGCTGGAGATCTAGGCTCCAGCTTCAGCGCTGTAGCGTATTTGTTATGTTAATCCGGGTAATCAGGAGTGCAATTCAGATACAGCTGAAAATGAACTTAAACTTATTTAAACACACCAAGAATGAGCTAGCACATTTCACAATGTCAGGGATTTACCTGATGGCGAGGAGGATGAGGCTGCAGACTGCTGGACACAGACGGAGGCGAATAAATGAGCGCATTTTCAAAGTCCGCATAACTTTGCTAGGACAGCAATACGATAAGTATAGGCTCAATGCAGCAATGATCCATGATCTAATCAATGAATTGGATCCCATTCTGCAACGACAGACATGTAGAACCAATGCTATCCCAATGCATGTGCAGGTCCTATGTTACCTACACCTACTGGCGTCAGGCAGTTTTCAGGGGGTCATTGCAGTAGCTGGAGGTGTGTCGCAAAGTGCACTTTCAAGAATATTGAAAGCATTCCTTGATGCCATGATGGCCGGATCGGGTCACACATCAATTTCCCCACCACAGTGCATGACCTTGCAAAACCTAAACAGGAGTTTTACCAGATAGCTCGCTTCCCACATGTTTTAGGTTGTATTGATTGCACCCATGTGGCAATATGTCCCCCGGCAGCACGGGAATATCTATTTAGAAATAGAAAATGTTATCATTCCCTTAATATTCAGGTTGTTTGCAATGCCAAAAACATAATAACTGACATTGTGGCACAATTTCCAGGGAGTGCACATGATTCCTATATTTTCAGGCAAAGTGGCATTCACGCCCGTCTTGTCAGGGGAGAATTTGGAGAGGGACATCTGCTTGGTAAATATGTGTAATGGATTCTCACAGTCATTGTATGTATGCCAATGTCAAACTGCCACTGACCCTTTGCTTACTTACAATACTTACATGTAGGTGACAGCGCATACGCCTTGCACAATTACCTTTTGATGCCTTACCTCAATGCTACAACTGCCAACCAACAGAGGTACAATGCAGCTCATATTTCAACAAGGAACATCATAGAGCACACATTTGGGCTGCTGAAGAGCCGATTCAGATGCCTCCATAAGACCGGTGGAGCATTTCAATACAACCATGAACAATGCTGCAAGATAGTAGCAGCACGTGCCATGCTGCACAATATTGCTATAAAGGGGGGCATGGAAATTGAGGTGTCTGAAAGCGACTCGGAGGATGAGAACCAGCAAGTGCCACACCGTCGTGCAGCACAAGGGGCAAGCACAGCAGAAAGGCACAGGAGAAGATTGAACATCACACAACATTATTTCTGAGGTGAGTAATGATGACACAAAAACTGTTTATTGCAATCAAAGTATGTTTTATTTAAATAAATTATCACATGAGTGTTGAAGCACACTTTTAATGTGACCATTGGCACAAGATTTCAGTAATGGACATGAGTGGTATGAAAATAAATAATGACTTGTAAATCAGTCAAAATGTTTGATTACATCAATGGTTATGTCAACATATCAGAATGTCATTGTACATGGCAGTCTAGCACTTTCTCCCATGAACACCCAGACGCCTGTCAGAGCCAGCATCTTCATCCATCATGTTGCTAGCAGAGGGGGTGCTGCTGCATATGTTGCGTCTTCCTGCATTGGCAACTGACATAGATATACTACTCATGCTTGAGGCCTCCTCACTACCGTCTTCCTGCGTGGACATGTTGGCCACAATTGTGGTAGCATGCATCATTTCTTCCACTGCATTGGTCACCTGGTCCAGTGCCTTAGCCACATCCCCTCTCCAATGGGACATTTCTATTTGCATGGTCACAGACCTATGTGACAGCAGTGCAGTTATTGTGGCCAGCCTATTATTGGATTTAGCATAGATGTTGAGGTACTGCATTAGTTGACAATGGTGCCTTTTCTGGGATACATGTCCCTCCTGCATAACCTTGGTCAGTTGCTGCACACAATCTGACAGTACTGCAATGTTGGCTGCCATCTTCACAATTTGTATCTGTACTGAACGTGTTTTTTTTGCTCTGCAGGCGCTGCATACGGAGCATCTGTCCCTCAAGACCACCCATGACATCCTTTGATTGGTCCTCCTGCTGTGTTCTGAGTGATCTAGCTCTTTTACGCCGGACTCTGACATCGCTTCTGCGGACCTGTGTATGTGGATTTGGAATGGGAGTAGATTGGCCATGGCTGGCTTCTGGTGTTGCATTTGACTCATCATCAGAATCCATGGTGACCAGTGGTGGGACATTTGCCCTGCGTGTGTTTGGGGCACGGGATGAATTTGTTGGCAATACCGGTGTGTCCATATTTTCAACTGCGCTGGTGTTGTGTATGTCCTGGTAGTCACTATCCTCAGCTGCTACATGTTCTGCATCTGTGAGGTTTAACAGTGCAAAACAGAATACATTTTATGTCTGTGCTGTCATGTCACAGTAATCAATTTTTTTGCTTTGTTATTAAATTGAGAATATATTACACTATTTTGAGTTGATTTTTTCATATTTGTGTGTTCGTCATAGTAACTGCTTGACCTGCCTACATCTCCCATAATGCACTTCCATTTATGAATACATTGTTTACTGAATTTTCAAAGTGTGCACTTGTGCTGTATTGAGGTGATGTTCTACCTTTATAATTTAGGACAATATTAACATGCATTCATCTTACCTTCAGATGTGTTTGCTGCTCCTGACGTGTCTAGTCGTGTCACACCAACAACAGCTTCAGGCTGGATTGTGGATTCAATCACGTCCTCCATGGGAGTGTTCTCAGTTTCTGTCGCTGTTCCACCTCCTGTCTTCCTTGCTTCCTTCAGCCGGTCAGCAAAGCGCACTTTAGCCCGACTGCGCAAGTCGTACCATCTTTTCTTCAACTCTTCGATGGTGCGGTGTGTCACCCCAATGGCATTCACCCTGTTTTGGATCGGGATCCATATTTTCCGTTTCTCCTGCTCTGCCACTTTTAACGATAATTTCCCAAACAGCTTATCATGGCTGTGGTCAACTCCCTCAATGAGGGTGTCAATTTCTTTTTCTGAGAATTTAATTTTCCTCTTCCTGCCTGTTTGGCTGTCCTCTGCTGTTTGTGAAGTTTCCATTTTTTTACAAATGGCAAGTGTTTCCAATGTCTCAATCCCACTCCTGTTCAGCTCCCAGAGCCAGCTCCCTCCTCTCCTTCTGACTGTGCACAGAAAATGAGGCTTGTGCTGCTGACTTCCTGGTTCTGATGTCATCAAGATGCATCAAAAAGCGATTTCGGTAATAGCGATTTCGTGAATAGCGAAATCGCTATTAGCAATTTCGCAATTACCGAAATCGCTATTATTTTTGCGATTTTTAGCGATTCTTTAATTTTTCGCATTTTTTTGTTTCATCGGGTTTTACGATTTTTTTTTTGCGATCCCTTAAAAATCGCAAATAAAGAATCGCAATCTTAAACAATGATGCATGTTCCTGCGAGTGTCTTTCCAAGGCATTATATGGAAGTGAAATTTGTGGGTATACTAAGACTGAGGACCTTCAAATCGTGGAAAATTAGTTTCTGAGACTGCTTCTATCCGTTCCCCAAGGCACCCTCTCTTTCATAGTACATGAGGAATTTAGTATGTCCTACATACCTGAGAGGATAGCGCTTTGTCCTGCAACCCTATGGTTAAAAACTAGGGCCAGTAAGGGGACAACATTAAATAAACTAATCTTAAAAGATTGTTTGTCTCTTGATTATGCCCCATGTGTACCGTGGCTCAAGTACATCGAAGTGAGCTTAACAAGCATGGGGAGAGATGATCTTTTTACCAATCCGGACAGGACAACTAAGAGAGACTTGAACCTTATAAAGGTGTCTTTTTTTGTGCAGAGGGCTATGGCAAGGGAAGAGAGGTAGCTCCTGAAGTCTAGTCGGCTGAGCCTTACTTACTGGGATTCATAAACTTGAATGACAATTTCCAGCTAAAGAGGTTCCGGTTTGATCTTTTTCACCTCCTCCTTGCTCACCCAAGGGTTTGCAGTAAGGGCCAAACTTTGCTGTCCTGTGGCTGCGATGGTCAATCTCCACAGGACATGATTCATTTTATGATGTTTTGTAGTTTTTATGAAATTTCTAGAAAGTCCTTCATAATTCTGATTCTGAAAAAGGCTAATTTTAGGCAAGTGCGCCCAGCTTTTATCTTCTTGCTGGCAGGTAGCACTATGTTTTTATGTACTGAAATTCTTAAAATCTGCCATCAGACTCAAATATAGTTGCGATTAACTAGCTTGTTCCTTTTACTGTAATGTTTTATTGGTATAGCGCGAATGAGATTAAGTCATTGAATTTTTGCATTCCCATTGGTACAAGTTATTTCTAATTTGCCAGCTGATCCCTGGAAGGATTGTTTTTTACTAGTCGTTACTCTTGTATCATTATATTTAATATGTGCTTTTATGGTTTTATTATCTAAAACCGAATAATGATTATTTAAATTGAATTCAATTAATTATCTAAATTATGTAATTCAATTATTAATAAGTTATATATCAGGTGCAAATCATTGGGTTTGTAGGGATAAAGGGTGGGAAGTTAATTAAATAGGATCCATTAATTATTAGTTAATCATTATCAATTTTTTAATTGATAATTGATTATGAACATTGTGTAGTTAAGATATGTTGTAAGTTATATATCAGGTGCGAGTTGTTCGGTTTGTAGTGGTAAAGGGTAGGAAGGAAATTAAATATAATCAATGTATTATTCATTAATTATTGTTAATTGTTTAATTGATAATTATTTATGTAAATTGTGGGAATTGTGATAATTTTTAAGATATAGTTTACGTGTGGGCTGCTGGGTTTTTAGGAGTGCAGTGTGGGAAGTCAATTAAGAAATAATGTATTGATAATTATTAAAATGCTTTAAATTATGTGAATGGTAATTATGTAAATTGTGAAATTAGCATTTTTTTATGTTATATTTTAGATGTGTGTTGTTTAGTTTGTAGAGTTATAGGGTGGGACGTGTTTTAACACCATGCGCGCTGCGGGTTTTCCCGCTGTGCGCTGACTTTTTAAAAAACCCGCAGTTCACGACGAGCTGAGTTCGTCATGAGCGTACGAGAGCCGTACTTCATGACGAGCTGAGCTCGTCATGAGCGTCGAAGGGGTTAAGTAATAATACATTTACAAATATGCATGCATTCATTAAAATTGTGTTATTATTATTATTATGCTTTTTAATATTGATTACATTTTATTTGTTGGTGTTTATGATTGTGAGAATATAGGCGTTTTTAGTAACATGTATTTTTTATATGTTGTCTACTTTTTATGTACAATTAAATTGGAAATATATTTAAAAAACAATTGCCCTTTTTTTGTTGTACTTTTTTCCATGTATGTAAATATATATGTGTGTATGTGTGTTTGTGTGTGTGTATAAAACTTACTGGCGGTAGCCAGTAGGTAGCTACAGTTAGGACATTGTTTCTATAGGAAAAACCTTTTTTTGATTTGTCAATAACTTTGGCACCATTTGACGAATTTTCGCAAAGTTTTCCAAACAAATGGGGTGATCACGTCAGCTGCTGTGTGGAAAAATCTCGGAGCAATCCGTCAAGAGGGGCCGAGAAAAGAAGTAGAGCTCCCAAAAATCTTTTTCTCCATGTTAATTTCCATAGGAAATTTTAGACATGGCTACAGCCCGAACTGTTGAACAGAATAACACCAAATATGGCAAAAAGGTAGGTGAAATGCTGTAAATCCATTCTGTATTTCTTGAGAAATTTAAAAGGTAGGAAGGTAATTAAATATAATCAATGTATTATTCATTAATTATTGTTAATTGTTTAATTGATAATTATTTATGTAAATTGTGGGAATTGTGATAATTTTTAAGATATAGTTTACGTGTGGGCTGCTGGGTTTTTAGGAGTGCAGTGTGGGAAGTCAATTAAGAAATAATGTATTGATAATTATTAAAATGCTTTAAATTATGTGAATGGTAATTATGTAAATTGTGAAATTAGCATTTTTTTAATGTTATATTTTAGGTGTGTGTTGTTTAGTTTGTAGAGTTATCGGGTGGGACGTGTTTTAACACCATGCGCGCTGCGGGTTTTCCCGCTGTGCGCTGACTTTTTAAAAAACCCGCGGTTCACGACGAGCTGAGTTCGTCATGAGCGTACGAGAGCCGTACCTCATGACGAGCTGAGCTCGTCATGAGCGTCGAAGGGGTTAAGTAATAATACATTTACAAATATGCATGCATTCATTAAAATTGTGTTATTATTATTATGCTTTTTAATATTGATTACATTTTATTTGTTGGTGTTTATGATTGTGAGAATATAGGCGTTTTTAGTAACATGTATTTTTTATATGTTGTCTACTTTTTATGTACAATTAAATTGGAAATATATTTAAAAAACAATTGTCCTTTTTTTGTTGTACTTTTTTCCATGTATGTAAATATATATGTGTGTATGTGTGTTTGTGTGTGTGTATAAAACTTACTGGCGGTAGCCAGTAGGTAGCTACAGTTAGGACATTGTTTCTATAGGAAAAACCTTTTTTTGATTTGTCAATAACTTTGGCACCATTTGAGGAATTTTCGCAAACTTTTCCAAACAAATGGGGTGATCACGTCAGCTGCTGTGTGGGAAAATCTCGGAGCAATCCGTCAAGAGGGGCCGAGAAAAGAAGTAGAGCTCCCAAAAATCTTTTTCTCCATGTTAATTTCCATAGGAAATTTTAGACATGGCTACAGCCCGAACTGTTGAACAGAATAACACCAAATATGGCAAAAAGGTAGGTGAAATGCTGTAAATCCCTTCTGTATTTCTTGAGAAATTTAAAGATTTCTCAGATATACAACTGTGGCTTCGGTGGATCAGCGACTCCTCCCAATCTCATGCCTGTGATCTGATTAGATGCCAACACTTCAAACCAGGAAGTGTTGGCAACCATCTTGTGACTCGGTTGTACCGAGGCACAAGAAAACATTTCAAAAAAAGAAAAGGGGCAGTGTAGAAACACCATGAGCCCCAAGCCCTAGGGCCAAAATAGCATCTTTTTATAAATAATTCAGCAGAATTTGCACTGGATCTACAGATCCGGCTGAAAATAAAAAAAACAAAAATAAAGATGCGGGGCCAGCGTGAGCCCCCGCAGAGCGGGGACCGTCAATTCCTGTGGATAATTGTTTGAAGTGTGGGGGCCATTTAAACACCCACAACCCTGGGGACCCCACCTCCCCAGGGCTATATTTTATTATAATGCGTGATGGGGCTACAGCCCTCCCCACGAACCCCCGGGGACAGCTACCTCCTCGGGGCTCTATTGAAATAAGATGCGTGCGGGTGCTCTGGCCCCTCTACGCAGCCCCGTGGACGGCCAGCACCCCGGGTTACGATACTTAACTGCGGGGGCATGCACTCCCCCGCTGCCCCAGGGGCCACCACCACATATTATCAAAATAGAAGGGGGCCTACGCGGCTCCCCTCCTGGGGCTGTAAAGGGCCCTGGGGACCGTCATCCCCCAGGGCCGGCTCCAGCAATGTCCCGGGTGCCTATCCCTAGGACATTGTAGTTTGCTATCCCACAGCAAACAGTGTGTTCCTTGTTCAAAGCGGAGCACACTTTGTTTTTGACACCAATGGAGCTGCATGTTAGCAGCTCCCTGGGTATAAAAAGCAATGCCGACTCCTACAGGAGGCAAGAACTGGCTGGGACCACAGTGGCTACAGGCTCCCCCGTGATTCCCAAAACAGCTGGCCATGTCCTGGGGGATGGGGTCCCTGTGGTCATAAATGGCCTGGGTAGGGAAACCATGCAGCCCACCTCCCTTTAAAAAAAAAAAAGAAAAGGAAATGGCTGGATCCTGGGGTCCCCGGGGCCAAAATCAGTATCAGGAGGGGGGCCACTTGACCCCTTCCCTTTTAAAAAATAAATAAATGGCTGGGACTCAGGGATGGGGTTCCAGTGGCCGAAATCGGCCTGGAGAGTGTAGCTGGGTGCCCCCCTTCCCTTTCATTATCATAAAATAATAAAAGTCTAGCCCCGGGGGATGGGGTCCCCGGGCACAAATATCGGTCTCAGGAGGGGGCTTTTAAAAAAAAGAAAAGGAATGGCTGTGACCCAGGGGACGGGGGCTCAGGGGCCAAAATTGGCCTGAAGAGTGGGCGACCCATTCACTTTTTTATAAAAAAAGAAACAGACGGGCCTCAGGGTTCCCGGGACCAAAATCGGCATGGGCAGTATGGTCGCGCATCCTCCCTTTCCTTTTATTATCATAAAATAATAAACAGTCTAGCCCCAGGGGATGAGGTTCCTGGGGCAGAAATTGGCCTGGGGAGGTGGGCCGCGTGAAGTGCAATAGTCATAGAGATTCAATCACTTGATGAGGTCCTTGGGTATGCAAAATATCGCATTGATGAACGAGAAATGAAACAGAGGATTAAAGAGAAAATTATGTTGGCTCAGATGAAATTTGCACAGAAAGGTTTTCAAAATCCTTCTTTTGCAGGACATCTAGGAGGTATGCAATGTGTTGTCCTTCCACATGCAGGTTTTCTGGGGAAACCAGTAGGGTTTAGTTTTTCACAAGCTAGAGGCAGAAGTGTCCAATTGATCCAGGATTGGGAATGGATGTTGCAACGCTGAAGTAAATGACTCCTGCCAAGTTTGTAACAGGGTCCGGCATTGGAACAAGGAGTGTACCTTTAATCGTGATAATGCAAATGGAAATGTGTAAATGCAAAATGTAGTGCAGATACAAAAAAACAATATAACAAGTGAAGGTGTCAATGTAAAAACAAGTTCCGATGATGCAGGTCCCACAAGCTCAAATAATCATGCAGAATATTGGCAATACAAGCTTTCATTTGAAACTGATGACAAGAGCTACTCCAAATTTATTACAGCAATTCCCTAACAAATCAGAACACCTTACAGCAATGTTCTATTTTTGATAATGATGACTCAGGCTCCGATAAGTCTCAATGACGATGCCTGAGGGGGAGGAAGATTGCATGCTTGGCACAGTGTTAGAGGTAGACCAGAGTGGTCCATTCATAGAAGATGAGGTGAATAGCCAACCCATAACTTTCCTTATAGATACTGGTGCTACCTGGTCCACTTGTAGAACTGTGGAAGTCCCAGACCTACCCCTCTTGGAAAGAAGATCCAAGTTATAGTAGTTTCAAACAAACAGATTACCGATCCAATTACAGAGAAAGTCCCAATAAAATAGGCTCATTTGAAGAAAGTCACCAATATGTCATTTGTGACACAAGCCCAGTATATTTATTAGGGAGAGATTTGTGGTGCAAGGTAACTTGTACAATTTACTGCACACTGGACGGTGCGGAATTTCAGATGCGCTGATGAATATGTCATATTTAAAAAGGTACAGGAAAAGACAGTTGCAGGATTATTTTCATTAATACCATTAAAGAATTACCTGCCGACTTGAGGGATATCATGAGTTCAGAAGTATGGGATTTCACAGGAAAAGACATTGGACTGATTAAAGGAGTAGAACTAATCCAAATTACCATTAAAGGCAACTGCAGTATACCTAATAAAACCACTGTACTATCTGACTCCATAAACAGTGCAGGAATAACACCTGTAATAGAAGACATGATATGAAAAGGGATTTTGAGGGAATTGATTGGAAGTCCATGTAACTCTGTGATCATGAATTTACAGAAACCCAAAAGAAAATATAGGATTGTCCAAGATCTAAGGAAAAGTAACAGCATAGTTGTTCCATGTTATCCTGTGATACTGAATCTATACACAATATTGTTCCAAATTCCTTGTACTGCAGAGTGGTTCAATATCTGGGACACATAACTGTGTAGAGAATCCAAAAAATGTCACCAAAGAGAGTAGAAGCAATTCTTCAGATGAATCGACCTTGAACACAGATAGAAGCGAGGATGTTACTGGGAATGGTTGGCTACGGTAGACAGTGGATAGCAAACTTTTACCTAGTGGAAAAGCCTTTAGTGAGACTGACCCACAGTTTATTTATTTATTTATTTTATTCGATTTATATAGCGCGTTATACCCTGGGGTCTCTAAGCGCTTGTCCAGGTAGCACCGCTAGATTCCTAAGTGAACACAAACAGACAGATTTCTAGTTTAGTACAGCCGGCCTTATAACCCCGCCCAAGCTTCCTGACATATGATGTGTTTGATCCACTTCCTCGGACAACGAGGGCTTGAAAGCCTTCCTAGAGCTGAAAGAAAAACTTTGTTGTGCCCCAGCACTAGCAATGCCAGATTACAGTAGGGTTTTTAACTTATTTTGCAGGGAGAGGGAGGGCTGCACTCTCTATGTGCTGACTCAAACTCATGGTGATGCTTGGAAGCTTGTGGCATACTTCTCAAATACCCTTGACCCTATTGCCAGAGGGCTGCATGGCTGTCTTAAAGCAGTTGCCATGGTGAGCACTAGCCTGGAAAAGAGTGAGAGCACAATGATGGGATATACTTTAACTGTAATGGTCTCAAATTCTGTGGAACTACTATTGACACGAATAAAGACCCATAATAAGCACACTAAGAATGAGCAGAGAATTTTGTCATGAAATGTTGTCGTTTTTAAACACTGTCAAATTGTCAATCATCAACTTTAATGGGAATAAATAATATAGTTTGTGATGAAATTGAATTTGATTGCCTAGATGTCGGATGTATGCATTAAGCCTAGACCTGATAATAAGTATGAACCTGTGATTGAGCCCGTCCATGTAATTTTTGTAGACGCCTCATGTTTGAGAAATAATGATGGTACCCTAAGAGCAGGTTACACCGTGTGTACTAAAATGTATTTTGTGGAAGCTTCATGGCTTGAAAGGGTTATTTCAGCACAAGCTGCAGAATTGATTACCCTTACCAGAGCATGCTGTTTGACTGCTCAAATGAGAGTGACTTAAGATAACCTTCAGATTGGAGACTGATAGGTTTCAGTGGGAGCCTTTCTTAAAAACGTAATACTTTTACGTAATTCTGTGAATTTTTATGTTTAATGTATTTATGATTCTGTTTTTACCTATCTACTGTAATTTAATAGTATATTTTATGTGATTTATTTTTATTCTTTTATGGCTATCTTTTAAATATCCAAATATAGATAACTGAATTGATTGAAGTTTTTTCAAAAGTAAATGCAAGTGACGTTTTTCTTGTATTTCATACTTTCACATTCATTTATGTTGCCAATATTTTCTGTTTCATAACAATGTTTCTAATGGCATCATCACAATGATGTAAGGAAAACAACTTCAACTGGAAATCCTTCTGTGAAAACTAAAATGAATAAGTTTTGGGAAAGCCAATATGTCTTGCCTACATGATATTTATTGACTTCACTCATGTTTCTCATCTATGTTGCAAATGGCTTACAGTAATATAAAAAAAACTGCATGACACAGCCAGTGGTAGGCCCTAGTGCCTATGAGGTAACTGCACTTGTGACTGCCTGTTTAGTGCTAAATATAGCAATAATCAGTGTCCGTTAGGTTGGAAAGAGCTTTTGACTCTTGTGCCACTGCACCTTCTGCACCATTCAAATTATGGCCCTAATGCCTGCAACGTAACTGCACTTGAGACTGATTGTTTAGTAGTAAAATATAGCAATAACCATTGTTCAGTGGGTTTCTTAGAATTTTTGGCCCCTCTGCCACTGCACCAGCTGCACCATTCAAATCATAACCCTAGTGCCTGCAAGATAACTGCACTTGTGACTGCCTGTTTAGTAGTAAAATATAGCAATAATCAGTGTGCGATAGGCTGGGAAGAGCTTTTGGCCCTTATGACACTGCACCTTCTGCACCATTCAAATGATTGCCCTAGTGCCTGCAACGTGATTGCACTTGTGACCAGTGTTCCCTCTAGGCCACGCGCGCGCGCGTGCGCGCACCTCCCCTGACGTCAGCGTGCACCACCTAGCGTGGAGCGCGCACACAGGACGTCCCTAGAGAGTCGCGCCCCCCGCCGGTTTTAAAAAGCGAGCGCAGCGAACATGAGGCACTTTTCCAGTGGTGGCGGCGGAGTGGGCGTTAGGAGTGCAAGTAAGGAGGGGGGGCTGGTGGGGGCTGGTGGCGATTGTGGCGCTTGCGGCGCTTACTGCTGTGTGGGGGCGTGGCAGACTGCAGCCTTTTGTTTAAGTATTGCTGATAATCAGAGCCCCTTCACGGGCTCCAATTAACAGCAATACTTAAACAAAATGCCACAGTCTGCCTCGCACTTTACTAACAAAAACGTAGACACTTTCCAAACACAGCGTGTACTTTAGCAAAAAGTGCAACTTTAACACAGTACATGATGAAATAAGTTAAACCACATAATAAAATTCATACAATGCAAAACACAAGAACAGTTGTCGAGGTTTGAGTAAATACCAAGTGACAGCCAACCTTTTCAGTCCTAACTCTCAATTAGGTAACTGCACTTGTGGTGCTGCTTGTTCAGCTGTAAAATATGGCAATAATCGGTGTTCAGTTGGTTTACTAGATCTTTTAGCTCCCATGACACAGCACCCACTGCACCATTCAAAACAGGGCCCTAGTGCCTGCAAGGTAATTGCACTTGTGACTGCTAGTTTAATAGTAAAATTTAGCAATAATCGGTGTTCAGTGGGTTTCCTCGACATGTTGGCTCCTGTGCCACTGCACTTGCTGCACCTTTGAAAACATAACCCTAGTACCTTCAAAGTAGCTGTACTTGTGACTGCCTGTTTAGTGTTGAAATATAGCAATAATAGGTATTCTGTGGGTTTCCAAGAGCCCATGTGTCACTAAACCTTCTGCACCATTCAAATCATGGCCCTAGTGCCTGCCTGCTTGCTTAGTAGTAAAATATAGCAATGGTCAGTATTTTATGGGTTTTCCATAGCTTTTGGTGCCTGTGCTTTTGTACCTGCCGTACCATTAAAATCACGGCCCAGGAACCCTGCAAGGAAAAATAAGGAAAGTGTTTATATCCAGTAATAGCTTTGCTCCAAAAAGGCAGATTTGTAGATGGAAAACATAGTTATTGTATAGCTAACCATAAACACAAAAGCCTTTATAAAAAGTGCCTTTAAACTTATCCATCTCGCAAAAACCAGTTGCCACAGATGGAATAAATAAAGCATATGCTTTACACATCAAAGTGAAAAACAAGCATTATTGAATTGTGTTACAATGGGACTGGTTCTTTCCTGTGAAAGGATCTTGGGCCATATGTATCATCAACCTGAGGCCCATAGGAATGAATGGGAAGTTATTCTCAATTTGCGAATCGCAATTTGCTTATCGCAAATTGAGAATAATTTCAAGGGTGCAGGGGTGTCCAAAGGACACCCTGTTGCACCCCTGAAATATGCATGGGTGAACATGTGGCACACATACATGCCCTAAGGGCATGTATTTGCGTCACATGGCACTTTGAAAAATGCAACAAATTTGCATTTTTCAAGGAATTTGCAACTTACCACCAACTAGAAGTTGGTGGTAATTTGCGATTCCTTAAAGACATTTTGCTAATTTTTTTTGCTTCATAAATTGCATTTAAGGAACCGCAAAATTTGCGATTCCTTAAATGAATTTGCAATATAAGGAATCGCAAATTTTGCGATTCCTTGTTTTGCACCAGATTTTGCTTTATACATACCATTTAGCAAATTCGCATTTGCAAAGGCCGAAATTCGCAATTCTGCGAATTTCGGCCTTTGCGAATGTGAATTTGCTTGATACATATGGCCCCTTATCATGTACTTGACACTGAATGGGCCATAAACAGTGAAAATTGCCCAAGATCAACATATGTTAGGCTGCTGCTGAGACTAAAATGCAGTTTTGTACTTTGTTTTTAAAAAGTAAGTTTCACAAATTAAATGGACTTGTTTGATTGAACTTCTCTTGTTCCCTACACATGCATCTAATTGTTTGATTTTTGTAAAACAAAAAGTTTGCAGATTTGATTAACTTCGCCATTTCATCTATATTAAGTTACATTGTAACTTTTGATGCAAACCCTCTTTAGTTTTGGACTGTACACCAGCAACCCAATTGCCTTATAAAAGGAAAACACTTGTTCTATGTTGTATCTGTATAGGGGCCTTGTATTATAACCAGATATAAGGTTTGGTGAATGCTCAGTGTGTTTTCAAGGTTTGAACTGGTCTATTTGAGTGTGAGTTGGTATGAATGATATGATTGAAGGGTAGTCCATGAGAATTTCCACCATTTTTGGCCAGAGTTATTGTTGTATATATTTTATGATGTAAAAACATGATGTATGCACTGATTTGTTATCTTTGAATAATAGTAAAACAAAAATAAAATGTTGTTTACATAATTGACATACTTTTTTGCTTGAGCACATGTCATAGCTGGAGTGGTATATTTATTTAACGACTTAATTGCTTTTTTTGAAGTAGATAGGTAGAGCAAACCGCTCCTTGTTACATTGAATGGGCCATAAACAGTGAAAATTGCCCAAGATCAGCATATGTTAGGCTGCTGCTGAGACTAAAATACAGTTTTGTACTTTGTTTTAAAAAAGTAAGTTTTACAAATTAAATGGACTCATCAAAGAAGAGAAATGTTTCAAACAATGTGCAAATGTTTTGTGCAGCTGAAGAAAGAGGTACCTTTTGAGATGGTTATTTCTCACATAAAGTTAAAAAAAGGGCTATTTTACCCTACGCTTGTGTATGTTGTGAATATGTTTAAAGTTCCCTTGTAACTTTAAAAGTCCTTTTTACACACTTTTTTCTAACCTGATATAATTTCGTTCTCTGTCCTTCCATGAAAAATGGGAGGATAATTGCTCCTTATCACACTTTGTTAAGTACTTATGTCTATGCATTCCATGTGTAATGATACATATTCGACAATTTAATTTTACTTATTTAAACGAGATTTTTAACATTCTTGATATGCAAAATATGGTATTTCCATGCCAGAAACGATTTTTAGGGAATCAAACCCATACAATATATTTTTATTTTCATTACTGCTGCAAATGTAATGATTTTCCACCTTGTAAGTGCTCCAGCCAAGTTCAGTTCATTATGTTAAAATCAGAGCAAGGTGTTAGCGAACAGGTACCAAACCACTAATCGTGTGCACTCCCAAAAACCCCAGGAAACCTCACGTGACAAGGACTTACCAGCTTTATTGAAATTATCAGTTTGGCAGGAGCACCTGTAGTCTGGTCCATTTCACCCGCAGACTCTACGTACTGGAAGTAGGTGGAGCTTTGGGGTGAAATTCCAGAGAGAAATGAGAAACCAGCAGAGGAACTGGGTCTGAGTTACTGGTAATGCCTCTTTTCTCAGCTGATCCTTAGGGTCTTATTCAAAATCTCCTGGTATCTCTCACTCCCACCACATCTGGATTTATTGGTGCCTTTGGAAGGTGGGAACAGGGCCAGCTTTAGGGTGGTGCGACCGGTGATACGGCACTGGTCATCAAGCTCCCGGGGCACAGTGTTTTAGGATATCTTATGAGTTTAAAAGTACCTGAGGAAGATTTCTTGTGTGTTCAGCAATGTTTAAGCACCCATAAAAATGTCAAGTAAACTCTGATGATTAATATATCTCCTGGAAAGAGATCAGAGTTGTGCCTAGTTGCAGTTTTGACTTATAATAAAGTGATGCAGCGAGTTAATATGCCTGCTGCAAAGAACGTCTACCATGCAGATCAGAAAATTGTATTTTATGAAGGTACTTCAGTAGATTGCTGCTTTGTTTCAAAGAGATCCTTTTGTTACTTGCAGTTCATAAATTACAATGATAATATAGCACAGTGATCTACGAACTGCCACCAAAGAGCTGCATTCAAACTGCAGAGCATAGGGTTGTAGAAAGTTATGTTTTTCTCCAGCCTTACATTATTCGAAAGGATGCTAAAAATGGATCGTTTGGCTAGAAATACATGCTCATTAGTAAAGCCAACGTCAGCCACTGAGTTCGATTTTAAATCCTGATATTGTGCTTCTACACAACAAACACTCTCAAAATATAATGCCTACCATTATGGATTACATGTGACTCCTACATCTTGTAATCTTTTTTGTCTTATTTAGTATTTCCCATACACAGATTTACACATGTGTGATTCATTGTCTCTGTATAATGTTTGTGTGTGATATAACGTCATCTGACACCCTACAGTTGTAGGAATAGCGCAATAAAGCACATGACATGCATGCGTGAAATGGACTATGGGGAGATGAGGGACACTGTGGAGGGTGGCAGAGTGGAAATCCATGGAGAAGGGGGAAATTTAGGGGTGCCAACAAAGATTGTCACCATCACTGAAGCCAGCCCCGAGGAGGGGGTAATGTTGGGCGATTATCCGGTACATTTTCAATGAGACCCATAATGATAAGGACCCTGTGTTTACCATTCTGGGAGTCCTTAAATCTGAGAACTATAGATCAGGGCTTTAAGTGGGCCGGGTCTCAAAGGGTTTGAGCACCGCAGTTTTTTAAAGGGGGGCTCGAAACGGGTCTCTATCGTGCTCTGTTTTGAGCCCTGGCACAGGTGGTCCGTTTTCTTCCGGACTGCATAGACAGCAGTTTGCTGTCACTGCAGTCCGGAAAAAAGTGCCAGGGCACAAAACAGAGCCCGATAGAGGCCCGTTTCGAGACATCGAGCACATGGATGTGCGCTGCCGACACTGCTCAATTCTCACTAGTGGAGAAGTTACCGCATGACGTCATGCCAGGTGAGCGTTTTGGGGAAGGGAAATCCTTTAAAGAGTCATTTTCTTTCTGGATTTCCCTTCCCTTTGGGGAATGCAAGAGCTGCAACATTGTGGTAGGGTCACCAGGGCTTTAATTGGAAGCTTTTTCAATATTATATGTAACAAGCCATAGTTGCAGCTTATTTATCTTATGCAACTAATAACCATTGACAAAGCCAACAGTCCTTACTTGTTGTAGTTATGATGTTACTTGTTGTAACACATATCTGAATGCAATGACAGAAACAGCAAAATACAAGTCGGGCGGCACACTATGCTAAACACAGATTTTTAGCTTAAGTGTTTTAAAGCCACGCCTTTATTACACTGGCCACGCTCCGTTGAGAGACCCCCCAGTTTTTTCATCCCACTTAAAGCCCTGCTGTAGATCAATGCGTATCGTACACTAAGTAAAACAGCTGAGACAAGGAGTCCAACGGCAACACCCTTCGAAAGCTACGGACGTGAAGTGAGCGACTAAAAGTGCAGTTTCGCTGAACTGGCACTATTGCAGTAAGTAGAGCAGCGATCTCACACCTTCTTTTTCTAGAGAGCTGTTTACTTTCCTGCGCCATTTATATTCTCTTTGAAGTCAAATCGAGTCTTGCAGCTCGGAGTTGAGTTTGTCTCTTCCAGCTCCCCCACCCCACACACACACAGACGCACACACATTCCGACAGCGTCTTCATTTAATTAGGATGTGATGCCCTGAAGCTGAACCTCAGGTGCGGCGCCTCCAATTATCCAACATGAAAACGAGTCGGGCTTTTTGGGTATGATTTATTTGAAGTCGGCGGAACGGAGACAGTGGGGACAGGCCTTGTGGGAGGGGGGCACCGGGGAGCAAACAGAGGATGCGAGAGAGGCAACAAACCGGAGGAGAGGTACATTTTTCGAGGAGACCTCTGGCTCAATCACCATTGATGATCTGAGAAAATGAATGAAGTGCCAAGCTCAGGTTTTGCCAGTGAAGCCCATAAACGAGGAAAAAATAATGCTGTGATTCAGTACAAAAAAAAATCCCCATGCTTTTATAGAATTTTCAAATACAGCCAATGTTTGCAAGTAATATTTACTGAGATTGCAAACAATATGTAAAGAACAAAAATCACGTTTAAGACTGCACAAGTCAGCCGCTGCAAACAGAGCTGCCCCTCATATTTTTAATCTAAAAAATAGCGACTGGCTAGTAATTGATGACAGAGAATAAAAGTCGTCCACGTTTAGCTACCTGGCCAAGTATTAAATCGGCCAACCTGACTTTAACACACCATAAGCCTAAGGGCAGTGTAGAATACCACTATTCAGCAGCAGGCATTTCAACAGTGCGATGTAGGCCAAAGTGTCTGGTATGAGGAATACCTCTCAATTAAGTACATAATAGAACAGGACAAATGTCAGTGGTGCACTGTGTCCAGATCCCAGTGTATGTGCTCTGAGTCCTAAAGCATGTAAACCCTGGTGATCCATGATTGGTTTAACTCTCCTGAAAGGCCAGGGTATATGGTGTAAAAATGATACCATAGCATGGAATGGTAAATGTCACCTGTAGATCGAAGCACTTATTGTGCCATCCACTAGTATGACAAGGAAAAAAAGGTTTCAGGCCTACCACTGTAAAAATTAATACTTGTATAGCGCACTACTCACCCGCAAGGGTCTCAAGGCGCTTGTACGAATACGGCTGTGGAACCCATCCTGGCTTTCCCTGTGAGGTGTCCACTCCTGGGCACCTCCAAGGTGGAGGCCAGGCATCCTTAGCGTTGTGGGGGCCGTTGTGGAGATTAAGCAAGCTATTGCCCAGAGTTGCAGCGTGGGACTCCATGATTGGAATAGGTACCGAGGTGAGAATTATCAGGTCAGTGGAATTTTGAGCCCAAGACCCGCTGAGGCGGGGAATTGAACCCTGGTCCCGGGCTAGACCTCTGCATTAGGGTCTGCCGCTCTAACCATTGAGCCACACTTCTCCTGTAGACTGCTGCCCCACATGTCAAAATAACCCTTTTGACAGGGGAAAACCTTTCTTTTAAATAATAATTCACGCCCTATGTAAGCCTTGTTGTCCACAAGGTAGGGTGTATATTATTTAAAAGCAGAGCATGTAGAAATGTTAAGTTGCCTTGCCCATTCAGTAGCAGATTCCCCAAATCTATTTTCACTGTTGAAGGCTCTGGCTGTCCCGTGCTGAAAAGTTGAGTGCAGATTAATATGTTAAGTTTCACTTTCTGGGGTTTGGGACAAGCTAGAGAAAGGTTCATCCACTATTTATAAAATGTATTAAAATTCCATTCAATTGTAAATTTAGATTTATTATTAAAATTTATAGGAAAAGTTACTTTTAGAAAGTTGTCTTTTCCCTGAATGAAGCTCCTTGCTTCTAATTTAAACTACCCTGTAAGCATCTATCCCTGCCAGTGCTTGACCTTAATGAGATGTGAAAACTGCACCCAGAGCAGAACATTAGCTTAGGTATGATGACAGGATGGGCTAGTTGTGGGGCACAAAATCCCTATCAGCTCAAGAATGTCTGTTGGGAGGTTCCAGAAACTTCACTAACTTTAAAAGAGCAGAGAAGAGACCTGTTTATTCATAGTTTAGTGTAAGGAGAGACCAGGCCACCTGATAGTCAGCCTAGCTCTGTCACAGTGTGAGGAAGAGCTGGCCACAAAACAAGTTTGCTGTCACTTAGGAAGGGGGTGCTGCTCATCTCCATGATCATACACCGACAGTCAAATAGTCTCCCTCCAAATTACTCTGTAATAATTGGAGTAATTGAATAATTCCCTGTGTAGGAAGGTAGGATCCATCTGCATCATTACCCCCACTTATTGCTGGTTTCATAACTGTTTTATGACTAGCCTGACTAGGATCCTGCCACTGTGCTTCTTCCGTAAATTGGCTATGGTGTGTATCTGGGACATTCCTATTTAGCTACCTTGTAAGTCCCTAGTATATGGTACTGAGGTGCCTAGGGAAAAGGTACCCCAGGGGCCCCCAGTGGGCTGCAGCATTTATTGTGCCACCCATGAGTGACCCTCTAAGCTATGACTACAGGCCTGCCATTTCAACCTGTGTGAGTTGGTGCGTGCCCCTTTAACGAAAGATTTGTTGCCTTATATCTAATGTCACTGCCCTTGAAACCCATAAGTTATCCCTCTAGCATGCCTTTCAGTCCCAAAGGCAGGGTACTGGCTTATGAGTGTGAGGGTGGCCCTGCATGAGCAGACCACCCCTACAAACCCCGGAGTCCATTCTCTGAGCTTTGTAAGTAAATCAGCGTTACAATGTAGAGAGGTCATGCGTTATTACAGGATAACCATCTCTAAGCTGGCTGGAATGAACCTGGGCATGTTCATGTCTGGTATCAAACATGTTGGAATTGTGGTAAATAAAATATTACCCTGGCAGAATTTCTAGGCATTAACAAAGTATCATGCATCAAATGAGAGACAGGATCCGTGGTGTCCAAGTTAAAATGGGCTTTATTCCAATAACTCGAGTCAAAGGGAGAATCAGTTCCATCACCACAGAGGTTCAGGAAGGGTCTTCTAACAATTATTTACTGAACATGGGTTATATACATTTTATCTTGTACATAGGACGTAGGAAGGAACGCTCGAGGCAGAGCAGAGAAAGAAAGAGATAAGAACATGTGGGTGTACACTTTGATGAGTCATAGGTAGGTGATAGGTAGGTGTCATAGGTGGGTGGGTACTTAGAGGAGGAGTTTGGATAGCTAGCTGGAACTATGCCCTAATTGTGCAACTTTGAGCATGACGTGCAATTGACGTGTAACTGGGAGGAAGCTGACTTTCAACCTAGTAGAGAGATCTCTTGTGTCAAGGCGACCAGCACATCTAGTACAACTGATATCTAGAGTCAGGGGATGTATTATCTGAAGCAATAGTTGTTCATCACTAAAAGACAGAGAGGGCATATTTATTCGTTCATTGCATGAGGGCTGTGAGCTCTTCTATGGATGCAAGCACTGTAATCCACTTAAACAGAGACAGAATGGCTGGGCCCTATCTATGCAGATGGGTTCTGTGTACCTTCTTCACCAGACTGAAATGTGATTCTGTAAAGTAAACAGATAACTGTTATTCATAATACTGTCTTGGCAGGCCTTACTGGGCTTCTTGCGGCTTTCAGTGTGTCAGGAGTCATGAAAACATTAATTCAGGGACTGGTGGTTCAATCTGAACCACAAAAAGGGTTCAGTACGATATTTATTTAAAAGTGCATAATGTAAAATACATGGGCCTTCATGTTAGCTTAACTTTTGGGAAACTTGATGACAGGCACCTTAATGCAGGACATGAATGCAGAGGCCTAGTGATTCAGGCCACTACAAGGAAATATGCATGGATGACATGCACACACATGTAACATAGGGGGCATCTTGGTCAGGCAAAATTTCATTTTCCTCATTCCCTCCTTGTCCCCTACTTAACCCTTCAGGATACATCTATATTCATGAGACCGTATAGTTCATCATACAGAATCATTTGTTCATCTTTTATCCTTTGTTTACGTGGATGTGGAATACAGGCAGTAGCACACAGGCCTCAAATGGCCGGGCCACACTGCAGACAGAGACAGCAACCAAATACCATAAGTAGGGCCATTCCTAGGAAGGACATAACTTTCCATCCCCATGCCGATATTACACCCCAGAACCAACTGGACCAAGTCCATGTGCCTGGGTCTTGATGTATGACATTAGCAATTTTGTGGAGTCTTGTTATCGCTGCGTACACGGATGGCGCGTTATTTGGGATGAAAACGCAACAACTAGATCGGATCACTCTACAAGCTCCGCCTCTATCCGCCAGGATGACGTCAAGAACGAGGCGATTTTGTAAAACGACAAGTCTCATAGCAGATTGCTCCTGGGTTAAGTTCGCCAGGTCAGATGCAGTCACATTCACTACTGCTTCCAGGGTTCTTGTTAATTTGCGTATCAGCTTACTATTTTGGACGGGGCCAACGAGGAAAAAGAAACCTTTGTTGAAGTCTGTATATTGCTCCCAAGCTGTTTCAGTCTGATCAATCCCTGCAGAATCTGTCTCTCTCTTTTGTCTAACATGTTCTAGTTGTGAATCTCTGTGATAATGGGATGGGGCCAAGAAAGCAGGTGGCAATAGGAATGCTATATAACAAGTCCCACCCCAGTCTAAGGGCAGATGTACATAGGCTGTCTGACCGCAAATGAAATAGGTATGGCGTGATGTTTTGAAAGAAGAAAGTCCTTTATCACTAAACTCTACTACAGCTTTACACTCGCTGTGTCCCATGAGTACTGAACCTTTCTTTCTAACACATAGGTCACCTTTTGCTGGCAGGACTGATATAAACGGTGGACCTGTATTTTGCTTGGGCTGACCATTTAACATTATAAAATTAACAGATGCATTTCCCTGCTCGTACTCTTCAGTCTCTAAATCGGTTCCCTTTCTTTGGGGGAATCCGTCTTTGTCTGGAAAGCATGCTTCATTCATTACTTTATTCAGGTTTCCATATATCCAGCCACCTGGATAAGCTATGTACCTTCTATCTATTGAGGTCATTAGAGCAAACCATGCTCCACACGAACCATTGTGTGAGAACGGTAATGGGTAGAAGGGCAAGACTCCCTTTGTCTCTTGATAAGGTGGCATTTGGCCACATACCCAGCAATCAGTCGCATTACTGATCTGATGAGAATGGTGTAACATTCGAATAAAAGTATTGTTACGTAGTGCAAGTCGATATGACAATTCATGGGGTGGCAGTTCACTAAATGTATGCTCTATGGTACTGTTACTGGAAGAATGTATATGTGAGGAAATGGGAAAGAAAACATGTAGCAATAAACTAACACAGATTATAACAATGCACAGAATAAAAAGAATGATCAAAGTAACTATACATCTACTGCGTAATATATTGCAGTACTTTCCTTTCTTATCTCTCTTCTTGCTATTCTCATATGTGATCTTATACATGTCAGAAATCTAGTCTAACCGATTCACCACCGAGTGGACTTAGACAATTAAACTACGTCTGACTTACTAGATCTTAATTTAGATTTATACTCCTGCTGAGGGGTCTTTTCTAGCAAAGGTCAGTGTTCTTTATAAAAGTTCCAAAGTTCCAAATAGTCCAAAGTATCTTTTGTAGTGATGAAGGTGAGTTCGGCCTTTACGTCCTTCCACCAACTTCGGCGTCTTCCAACGTGGCTCAAGGGGACTTGAACGATCAAAATTCCGGATGCATACAAAATTCTCGGGGACAATGGCGTGTTCCTTGACCTGGGTGTTGTCAGGGAAGGCAGCAGCAACCTGTGAACAACAAGAGAGTAGTGCAGAAATCAAGGAAGCCAGGTAATCTGTCAGAATGTTACTGTCAACATCAGGTATTTTCTTTGGCATAGGCGTACCTCACATATTTGGCGGTCTACCAAAAACTACTTCATAAGGAGATAGGCCTGTTCTGGAATGAGCTACCATTCGCATGTAAAAGAGGGCAACCGGCAAGGCCACCATCCAATCCACGCCTTTTTCTGTACAGATCTCAGCAACTTTTGTCTTAATTGTCTGATTATGTCTTTCTACAAGGCCTGCTGCTTCTGGGTGTCTTACACAATGGAATTTCCAAGTATATCCTAACAGAAGAGACACTTGTTTCATTAATTCAGAAGAGAATGGCTGACCGTTATCTGAATAGATCACACGCGGCAATCCATACCTGGGGAAGTACTCGCGCACTAATTGTCTGGCTGTTGTCACAGCAGTATGATCTGGAACAGGATATGCTTCTGTCCATCTAGACAGTGCACACACAACTACTAAGACATACTTGTAACCTCTACATCTGTCCATTTGGATATAATCCATCTGGAGAACTTTGAAAGGGTGGTCAGGAGGATGAAATCCGCCTTGTTCCACCGGAATGCCTTTACCTGGATTGAACTGACAACAGATCATACATGTTCATACTTTCTGCTTCGCTGCTGCACGTAGGTGCTTGTTAAACCAAATGTTCTGTAAACTGTCTAGCATTGCCTTCTCTCCCAAGTGTGCTGGACTATGTGCTGTGTTGATTATTACTTGTACCATAGAATCTGGGAGAAACCATGTAGCTTTTCCCTTAGTCATCCAACCTTGGTCAGTCTGAACCCCTCCTTGTTCAGTCCAATTCTTTATCTCATCTGTTGTGGCATGTGTCTGTATGTCGAGTACATCTTGTGTGGGATCCCTGACTGTCATACTTTTTGTCAGTAACGGTACCTCTGTCCTTGTCGTGTCTATTGGTGTCTGGGCTGTCAGTTTAGCTGTTCGGTCTGCCAGGTCATTACCCTGGGAAATGATGTCTGTAACTTTGGTGTGAGCTTTGCACTTCAGGATAGAAATGGCTGTAGGTAAATGTATGGCTTCTAACAGGGCTTGGATAAGCTGGCCATGCTGAATCTTGGCACCATGAGAGGTCAAAAAACCTCTCTCTTGCCACAGGACCCCAAAATCATGAACTACGCCATAGGCATATTGTGAGTCTGTATAAATGTTTACTTTCAAGTGCTTAGCTGTTATGCAGGCTTGTGTCAGAGCAATGAGCTCTGCTGCTTGTGCAGACAGTGTGTCTATTTCCTGTGGTCACAGCATAGGCTGCTACTAATTCTCCTGCACTCGTTCTCATGCATGATCCATCCACATAGAGTGTCAGGTCAGGGTCTGGAAGTGCAATATCTGTCAGGTCTTGTTTTGGTCTTGTCACTATATTCATTACTTCCACACAGTCATGTGGTGGTGCATTTACTGTACTTGAGGGCAAAAGTGTTGCAGGATTCAGAATGTTACAACGTCTGATCTCTATGTGTGGCTGAAATAATGTCAGTTCATATCCTGTCAGTCTCGCTACAGTCAAATGTAAAAATAAATAAAAATATGGCGCGTGACATAATGCTCTTTTTAATTCCTCAAATGCCAAGGTGTGTTCTTGTGTCCAAGGGAGGACAGTCAAAATGGCTGCCTCCTGTGTAGTTAACTGTATGAGTGGTTTGGCTAGATATGCATACTGGGGAAGTGAGGCCAATAAATGCACGAACTTCCTTTTGTGTCCTGGTCTGTGAAAGGTTAGTAAGTAACTGAATACGTTCTTGTGTTAGCTGTCTACAGCTGACTACCCTCCTTGGAAAGCAAGTGTGACACCACTTGCTTTTCACAGAACTGCAACTTGGAAGGGGACACCTAGTGCATCAGTGCTGTGTTGATAGGCATATAAATACTGTCTAGCTGTCTCTTTAGTGCTTGACTGTAAATGCTAGGGCTCACTGTCATCAATCTAGCAAAAATAAATCATATAAAAATAAATAAACAAATAAAATAGAATTTTCAATTCAAAAGCACAATTTTTATTTTGGGGAAACCTCTTTCCAAAAGCTCTGCAGTTTATAATAAATCCTACTCTAAATCTTGGGAATAGTATGACCATACTACCTACAATATGTTCTCTAAATGTATTTGAATAAAATCCAAATTATTCTAGCATAGACAGAGGGCTGGAGCCTCGCTACTCCTCACTCCTATTAGAAGCAGCCCCTCCCTCTAGAAAGATGTTCGCGCTCGGAGTTTTGAATCAACTCCAAGCCGGGCTACACTGTGATCCAAAATTGAATGACCGCCAGATGCTGAACTCATTGCAAGAGCAAGACTCCTGCCAATTATGCTGTTTACACTACTGAAGGAAAAACTTATTCATTTGCAAGCGTGAATTTATCTGAAGTCAATGAAGCTTTTAGTGTTGACTGTAAGGAAGAACAATTTTTTTGTACACAAGTCAGAGGGGCTGGGGAGGTAACTTCGCTACGAACTCACTCCTTGCTCACCTACCCCTCCCCTCAGAGCCAGGAGCTGGCTCAGTGTCAAACATAACAAATAGGAGACAAGCCTCTCACTCGTCTCTTCTTCTCTAAAATTGGGTCGCTGCCAACGCTGAGCTCATTGAAAGAGCCAAACGTCTGCCAAGTTTCTTAAAGAGTGAGCTGCAAGCCTCCACCCTCCACATTCGAAGGAAGCTAGTGTAAGTCGGAGCAGTAGCCCTCCCTTTACATAAACATTTCTCTGCGGCTCATCACGGAGGCTCTGAGAGCTGAGAACAGCTGCCAAGTTACTGAAGACAGAGCTCGGTCTCGTCCGCGGAAAAGAATTGGAGTATGGCCAATAATAACAAGACAGGCAGTGCTCGATGCTCCAAGAGGGAAAAGCCCTCCCTTTACAAGATATCTTTTACTGGGAGCCAGGCCACTTCTCAAGGTCGAAAAACACATTCTCTGTAATTCAAAACATATCTGTACCCAGGCCAGAACCATTATTCTCTAACTAACTGAAGCAAATTTAAAACGTGATAAAAAGTAAATTAATAAAGACATGTATTTTGTTGTAACTAAGTGACATGCTAGCATTTTAAAATAATTCAATGTACTGCTACTTAAAAGCCCCACTTTCTAAAAAAACACTTTTGTCTAACTAATTCAGCTAGAAGGCAAGACATTTGAAACATGGGCATTTGTTTAGCAGGCAAATTAACACACAAATATGGGACAATGTGCTTCTGCACACAAGGCTATGCATTTTGCAGTTGGGAGAAAAAACTAATTATCATGGACTGTTGGGTTGGGACTGTTCTCTGCATACATCAATTGAAGTTTCTCCACTAAATGTTTATCTGAAACCATCTGTTTAAGCATTGCAACCTAACTGACCTCTGAATCAGACATAATAAAACCTATTTTCCAAGTCTTGTTTAATGAATACTGCTTTTACCGTGCAAGATTATACCTTTCTATCAGCAGCCTGTCAAAGTACATAGGTGGGCCTTGAAACTAAATGAATGCAAATTAAACTAATGTAGGGGACACTTAGCAATGCATTAAGATGGTAGTGTATTATAGCTATCAAAAAGGGCCACGTTCATTAATTTCTCAAATAGCCATTTTCCTAAGTGAGTGGGATAACTGTCACACGCTATTCTAAAGGGCAGCTTGCATTGGGAAAAATAATAATTAATATTTTGTAGAAACATCCCTATTTAAAAAACACACGGGTGTATTACACTAATTACACTAATTTTCTTCTCAACCGTGAAAACATTAAAGCACTCTCCGACTGGTTTATTTACAACTACCGACCTCTGAGCCAAACACATTAAATCAAGTGTTCCAAGGCAAACCCTTTACAAATACACTTCTTTACTCTCCATGCAAGATTTTACCATTCAATCTGCAAACTGACAAAGCACATAGGCAGACCCAGAATGAAAAAGTCAAAGAAACCTTTATCTCAATTTTCAGAAATACGCCCATTGGATAACATGGCAAATCGCACCTCCACACAAAACATGCTTTTTCCACCACTTCCACAGCTCGGATCCTTTTCAAATTTGGCATCACAGTAGTCCAAGCTATTCCCTAAATCCTCACCAAAAAGCAACCAAATCCCTCCACTGGAACGGGTACGAATCTCCGCTCAAAAACACGCCCCCGCAAACACCAAAAAACGCCAAAATCCCTCAACACTTTGTTAAACAGCATGTTAAAACAAATACTGCCTTCTCAATATAAGATATTAACTCTTTGGCAGCTGAAGCACAATCATTCCCCAATGACTGCAGTACATGGGAAAGTCATGAACTCATCTCTCCACGTTATCACATAACACGTATGCACATCTTCAAAACATTTTCTCTAAGCACTTGAAAGAGATCCAGCTCTCTCCTGACTAACGTAATGGTAACAAGCTCTGCACAAAACATAACCACATGGCGCTATTCACAAGCCATATTCACAAGAAACTCAACAAGTCATAATAATGACATGCTCTTCCTAACCATATTTACAAGGAGCTATTTACAAGGAACTCCACAGTAAACTTATAGCTCTAACTCTAACTCTAGCTAGTTCTTCTGAGAGGACGTGATTCTTTTTCTTTGGCTTTTTCCTCTGCTTGTTTATTTCTCTCTACTTTGTTGAATTCTTTCTCTGTTCTCCTAAGTGACTCTTAGCGCCATAACTCAATGGCATCTTTCTGAGAGGGTCTTGACTTTTTATACATATCATGACCAGGTGTATCTCTTGGCGGGATGTTAACTGACTCTTCTAGTATACCTTTCCTGATCCGTAGCTGACGTAATTTCAAAAACAGTGGCATGTTGAAACTAACACAATGGAAACACAATACACAAGAATAGACTGAAACATTCAACAATTATTCATACAAGAAACATTATAACACTAAAACAGACACAGTCTAACCTGATACATGGAATAAAACATGTACTTGAAAACAATAAACTTTGTGCACTGGAATACAGTACAACCATACCGGTCCCAAAAAATGAGACACGTCTTGACCGTGCCCACGTTTAACCGTGGACCCGTCTTGACCGTTTCCACCTTTCACAGTGGACCCGTCTTGACCGTTTCCACCTTTTACAGTGGACCCGTCTTGAAACTTGATGCATTCCCCATAGTGGTACTCACCGGGAAAGCAGAACTTGAAACTTGAAGGCCTCGGAAACTTGACTTGACTACGCTTGCGCCTTGGAACAGGTGGACCTCTGGAGACCTCGGACCTTGCTCTCTCACGGGCTAGGCTCTGGTTGAGATGATCCGCGTTCCTCACCGCCTCGTATGGATGCCTGGTCACAGTCCGTCCTCCTCCGTGGGCCTGAGGGAGTAGCGGGAAAACCCGATGGCGTGCGCACTTTGAAGTCCGTCACGGCTGTAGAAGGGGGCAAAGACTAGACCTACAACTCCGGCGAGTGGGGAAAGGGATATGTCCCTGTAAGGGCGCCAAATTAATGTGGTAAATAAAATATTACCCTGGCAGAATTTCTAGGCATTAACAAAGTATCATGCATCAAATGAGAGACAGGATCCGTGGTGTCCAAGTTAAAATGGGCTTTATTCCAATAACTCGAGTCAAAGGGAGAATCAGTTCCATCACCACAGAGGTTCAGGAAGGGTCTTCTAACAATTATTTACTGAACATGGGTTATATACATTTTATCTTGTACATAGGACGTAGGAAGGAACGCTCGAGGCAGAGCAGAGAAAGAAAGAGATAAGAACATGTGGGTGTACACTTTGATGAGTCATAGGTAGGTGATAGGTAGGTGTCATAGGTGGGTGGGTACTTAGAGGAGGAGTTTGGATAGCTAGCTGGAACTATGCCCTAATTGTGCAACTGACGTGTAACTGGGAGGAAGCTGACTTTCAACCTAGTAGAGAGATCTCTTGTGTCAAGGCGACCAGCACATCTAGTACAACTGATATCTAGAGTCAGGGGATGTATTATCTGAAGCAATAGTTGTTCATCACTAAAAGACAGAGAGGGCATATTTATTCGTTCATTGCATGAGGGCTGTGAGCTCTTCTATGGATGCAAGCACTGTAATCCACTTAAACAGAGACAGAATGGCTGGGCCCTATCTATGCAGATGGGTTCTGTGTACCTTCTTCACCAGATTGAAATGTGATTCTGTAAAGTAAACAGATAACTGTTATTCATAATACTGTCTTGGCAGGCCTTACTGGGCTTCTTGCGGCTTTCAGTGTGTCAGGAGTCATGAAAACATTAATTCAGGGACTGGTGGTTCAATCTGAACCACAAAAAGGGTTCAGTACGATATTTATTTAAAAGTGCACAATGTAAAATACATGGGCCTTCATGTTAGCTTAACTTTTGGGAAACTTGATGACAGGCACCTTAATGCAGGACATGAACGCAGAGGCCTAGTGATTCAGGCCACTACAAGGAAATATGCATGGATGACATGCACACACATGTAACATAGGGTATACGTAAGGGGCATCTTGGTCAGGCAAAATTTCATTTTCCTCAGAATCATACCTCAAACAGTATCCAGTGTTGGAGGTATGATTCCATCCACGGTAGGGCCCCTCCAGGGAACCTTACATTCTCCTTGGACCCATCTTACAGAGCCATACAACAACCTAGGGCTACTGCCGACCCCAGACACAATTCTGCCCTCCTGCTGCTAGGCCAAGCCTGAGCAGGGGAATGTGGGACCCTAGGTTTCCTGTCACAGTGAGGTGTGACCACCTCCAAGACAGGATTTAGTGTATTAGGTCGGGGTGGGGGCTCTGTCCAACGCCATATAGTTGTCTGGAAAGGCACATTTGGTGCCCTCCTTGCATACGCCAGCTCAAACCAGATGAGGAATCTGTTGGCTCCCCACTCTGGTACAAAAATGGACAAAGGATATGGGAGTATACTGCCCACTGTCGACCCCTCCTCTGAATTGTCCCAACCCTCACCTTAGGGTACTTAAGGGCCTACCTCTGGGTGGGACCCTAGATTCCTTGTGGGATTCACATCAAATTCAATTCCACTTCTATTTCGACCACCTGGGTACTCTGGACTCTTGTTGGGCTCCTCAGCTCCTCAGGATAGGAACAATGCTCTTAAATGGTCCACCTCTTCATGGCTCCAAGTTTGAATGCTGTTATAGCGCAGATCAGTGAAGCGACAGAGCAAAGGAAGGAAAGGGAGGGGACAGTGGGGAAGGAGCCCTGGAATGACATGGAACAAGAGATTAAGCAATGAACTTCTACTGACTAACCTGACTCTCCACGCTGTATATCAATAGATGGATACTTATAGAATAACTACCTGTAAAGAAAAATAAGTAACTGGTCTGTCTCATCGAGCGAAATCAGCGAGTACCTTCCAGGACCAGAAGGTCGGAATGCATATGACCCATGGGAAATCAAGCTACAGTTGTTTGCACTAAAGAAAAGAAGATATTCAACTGTTAGACATAAAGCGTGTGTGTACCTCTCTATTAGTAAAGCACCTGTGTATAGCTCAGTAAACCTGTAGAAGAATGTGACAACATATCCATGTTTCCCATTGGGCCTTGCTTCACAGAGGATGTAAGAGACCGAACCTGGCTCTACCACAATCCCCTGTTAGTAAAACAAACAATAAAACATAAAAGTTAGTGAGACCCAATACCTTGGGTTGGCATACAATACTCAATAGTGAAATTCAGATTTAATTTTTCTGTGCAATACTTTGCATTTTAAAGTAGTTCTGTATCACTTCACCCTGTCGGGTTACTCTCTGATACGGCACAATGGAACAAACACCAGTTGACATATGTGTTCCTTGTCTATAGTCAGGTTCTCCTCTGCATGAGTTAAAGGAATATGGTAACTGTCCAACGTGAGTGGAAAATCTCCACTCTGAAATCACCAGTGCACACATGCACTTTTCACATAGTTTGAGTGGACTGGGGGTGATGTCACCACTCACTCTGTTCACCCGGCGCTGGTACCCCTATCACTCGAATGAGACAACACATGTGTGTCTCACCAACGTGGAGGGACACCTCGCGCAAAGAGTCTGGAAGTATGGCCAAACCTAAATCAAATCGAGCGCCTTGGAAATCTGGAAAGCCTTATTTGGTTGTAGCACCAAAGTTTACACAAAATCCACTCACTCAAGCAGCCACAGTACTGTGAACAATTCAAATGCTGATAGATGCTGCTGCACCCTTACCGGACCCGAACTCAACTCCACATCGGGGCTCCAAAGATGGTCTCTGCACCCGGGCTCCAATGAGGGGTTCCGCACCAGGGACCAAAAGAATAGCTAAAAAACGGTGATGGATCAAGCCCTGATCTTTTGACTGGGTAGGAGTGTTCTGCTTAATTCAGATACTCTGTCCATCACCACCCCCTTTATGAATCGTTTTGGCCACCACAAGTGTGGAAGGGTATGCTCAGATGTGAGTCCCTTGCTCACTGCACCATCAGGATTCAAGCAAGCCGGGCCGAAGACGGCTGTAATGCCAGAAACCGGTCCCCGGAAGCTTATTTCCTTTCCAGTAAAGAATTGGCTTGGTAGTTTGGTCTGCCCTGTTCCCATGATGCACTGGGCCAGGGTCAGACTAATTTGCATGTACCCAGGTTCTGAGCTGGGATGGTGCAGTGAGCTAAAAAACTGTGATGGATCAAGCCCTGATCTTTTGACTGGGTAGGAGTGTTCTGCTTAATTCAGATACTCTGTCCATCACCACCCCCTTTATGAATCGTTTTGGCCACCACAAGTGTGGAAGGGTATGCTCAGATGTGAGTCCCTTGCTCACTGCACCATCAGGATTCAAGCAAGCCGGGCCGAAGACGGCTGTAATGCCAGAAACCGGTCCCCGGAAGCTTATTTCCTTTCCAGTAAAGAATTGGCTTGGTAGTTTGGTCTGCCCTGTTCCCATGATGCATTGGGCCAGGGTCAGACTAATTTGCATGTAGCCAGGTTCTGAGCTGGGATGGTGCAGTGAGCTAAAAAACGGTGATGGATCAAGCCCTGATCTTTTGACTGGGTAGGAGTGTTCTGCTTAATTCAGATACTCTGTCCATCACCACCCCCTTTATGAATCGTTTTGGCCACCACAAGTGTGGAAGGGTATGCTCAGATGTGAGTCCCTTGCTCACTGCACCATCAGGATTCAAGCAAGCCGGGCCGAAGACGGCTGTAATGCCAGAAACCGGTCCCCAGAAGCTTATTTCCTTTCCAGTAAAGAATTGGCTTGGTAGTTTGGTCTGCCCTGTTCCCATGATGCACTGGGCCAGGGTCAGACTAATTTGCATGTAGCCAGGTTCTGAGCTGGGATGGTGCAGTGAGCTATAAAACGGTGATGGATCAAGCCCTGATCTTTTGACTGGGTAGGAGTGTTCTGCTTAATTCAGATACTCTGTCCATCACCACCCCCTTTATGAATCGTTTTGGCCACCACAAGTGTGGAAGGGTATGCTCAGATGTGAGTCCCTTGCTCACTGCACCATCAGGATTCAAGCAAGCCGGGCAGAAGACGGCTGTAATGCCAGAAACCGGTCCCCGGAAGCTTATTTCCTTTCCAGTAAAGAATTGGCTTGGTAGTTTGGTCTGCCCTGTTCCCATGATGCACTGGGCCAGGGTCAGACTAATTTGCATGTAGCCAGGTTCTTAGCTGGGATGGTGCAGTGAGCTAAACAATGGTGATGGATCAAGCCCTGATCTTTTGACTGGGTAGGAGTGTTCTGCTTAATTCAGATACTCTGTCTATCACCACCCCCTTTATGAATCGTTTTGGCCACCACAAGTGTGGAAGGGTATGCTCAGATGTGAGTCCCTTGCTCACTGCACCATCAGGATTCAAGCAAGCCGGGCCGAAGACGGCTGTAATGCCAGAAACCGGTCCCCGGAAGCTTATTTCCTTTCCAGTAAAGAATTGGCTTGGTAGTTTGGTCTGCCCTGTTCCCATGATGCACTGGGCCAGGGTCAGACTAATTTGCATGTAGCCAGGTTCTGAGCTGGGATGGTGCAGTGAGCTAAAAAATGGTGATGGATCAAGCCCTGATCTTTTGACTGGGTAGGAGTGTTCTGCTTAATTCAGATACTCTGTCCATGACCACCCCCTTTATGAATCGTTTTGGCCACCACAAGTGTGGAAGGGTATGCTCAGATGTGAGTCCCTTGCTCCCTGCACCATCAGGATTCAAGCAAGCCGGGCCGAAGACGGCTGTAATGCCAGAAACCGGTCCCCGGAAGCTTATTTCCTTTCAAGTAAAGAATTGGCTTAGTAGTTTGGTCTGCCCTGTTCCCATGATGCACTGGGCCAGGGTCAGACTAATTTGCATGTAGCCAGGTTCTGAGCTGGGATGGTGCAGTGAGCTAAAAAACGGTGATGGATCAAGCCCTGATCTTTTGACTGGGTAGGAGTGTTCTGCTTAATTCAGATACTCTGTCCATCACCACCCCCTTTATGAATCGTTTTGGCCACCACAAGTGTGGAAGGGTATGCTCAGATGTGAGTCCCTTGCTCACTGCACCATCAGGATTCAAGCAAGCCGGGCCGAAGACGGCTGTAATGCCAGAAACCGGTCCCCTGAAGCTTATTTCCTTTCCAGTAAAGAATTGGCTTGGTAGTTTGGTCTGCCCTGTTCCCATGATGCACTGGGCCAGGGTCAGACTAATTTGCATGTAGCCAGGTTCTGAGCTGGGATGGTGCAGTGAGCTAAAAAACGGTGATGGATCAAGCCCTGATCTTTTGACTGGGTAGGAGTGTTCTGCTTAATTCATATACTCTGTCCATCACCACCCCCTTTATGAATCGTTTTGGCCACCACAAGTATGGAAGGGTATGCTCAGATGTGAGTCCCTTGCTCACTGCACCATCAGGATTCAAGCAAGCCGGGCCAAAGACGGCTGTAATGCCAGAAACCGGTCCCCGGAAGCTTATTTCCTTTCCAGTAAAGAATTGGCTTGGTAGTTTGGTCTGCCCTGTTCCCATGATGCACTGGGCCAGGGTCAGACTAATTTGCATGTAGCCAGGTTCTGAGCTGGGATGGTGCAGTGAGCTAAAAAACGGTGATGGATCAAGCCCTGATCCTTTGACTGGGTAGGAGTGTTCTGCTTAATTCAGATACTCTGTCCATCACCACCCCCTTTATGAATCGTTTTGGCCACCACAAGTGTGGAAGGGTATGCTCAGATGTGAGTCCCTTGCTCACTGCACCATCAGGATTCAAGCAATCCGGGCCCAAGACGGCTGTAATGCCAGAAACCGGTCCCCGGAAGCTTATTTCCTTTCCAGTAAAGAATTGGATTGGTAGTTTGGTCTGCCCTGTTCCCATGATGCACTGAGCCAGGGTCAGACTAATTTGCATGTAGCCAGGTTCTGAGCTGGGATGGTGCAGTGAGCTAAAAAACGGTGATGGATCAAGCCCTGATCTTTTGACTGGGTAGGAGTGTTCTGCTTAATTCAGATACTCTGTCCATCACCACCCCCTTTATGAATCGTTTTGGCCACCACAAGTGTGGAAGGGTATGCTCAGATGTGAGTCCCTTGCTCAATGCACCATCAGGATTCAAGCAAGTCGGGCCGAAGACGGCTGTAATGCCAGAAACCGGTCCCCGGAAGCTTATTTCCTTTCAAGTAAAGAATTGGCTTGGTAGTTTGGTCTGCCCTGTTCCCATGATGCACTGGGCCAGGGTCAGACTAATTTGCATGTAGCCAGGTTCTGAGCTGGGATGGTGCAGTGAGCTAAAAAACGGTGATGGATCAAGCCCTGATCTTTTGACTGGGTAGGAGTGTTCTGCTTAATTCAGATACTCTGTCCATCACCACCCCCTTTATGAATCGTTTTGGCCACCACAAGTGTGGAAGGGTATGCTCAGATGTGAGTCCCTTGCTCACTGCACCATCAGGATTCAAGCAAGCCGGGCCGAAGACGGCTGTAATGCCAGAAACCGGTCCCCGGAAGCTTATTTCCTTTCCAGTAAAGAATTGGCTTGGTAGTTTGGTCTGCCCTGTTCCCATGATGCACTGGGCCAGGGTCAGACTAATTTGCATGTAGCCAGGTTCTGAGCTGGGATGGTGCAGTGAGCTAAAAAACGGTGATGGATCAAGCCCTGATCTTTTGACTGGGTAGGAGTGTTCTGCTTAATTCATATACTCTGTCCATCACCACCCCCTTTATGAATCGTTTTGGCCACCACAAGTATGGAAGGGTATGCTCAGATGTGAGTCCCTTGCTCACTGCACCATCAGGATTCAAGCAAGCCGGGCCAAAGACGGCTGTAATGCCAGAAACCGGTCCCCGGAAGCTTATTTCCTTTCCAGTAAAGAATTGGCTTGGTAGTTTGGTCTGCCCTGTTCCCATGATGCACTGGGCCAGGGTCAGACTAATTTGCATGTAGCCAGGTTCTGAGCTGGGATGGTGCAGTGAGCTAAAAAACGGTGATGGATCAAGCCCTGATCTTTTGACTGGGTAGGAGTGTTCTGCTTAATTCAGATACTCTGTCCATCACCACCTTCTTTATGAATCGTTTTGGCCACCACAAGTGTGGAAGGGTATGCTCAGATGTGAGTCCCTTGCTCACTGCACCATCAGGATTCAAGCAATCCGGGCCCAAGACGGCTGTAATGCCAGAAACCGGTCCCCGGAAGCTTATTTCCTTTCCAGTAAAGAATTGGCTTGGTAGTTTGGTCTGCCCTGTTCCCATGATGCACTGAGCCAGGGTCAGACTAATTTGCATGTAGCCAGGTTCTGAGCTGGGATGGTGCAGTGAGCTAAAAAACGGTGATGGATCAAGCCCTGATCTTTTGACTGGGTAGGATTGTTCTGCTTAATTCAGATACTCTGTCCATCAACACCCCCTTTATGAATCGTTTTGGCCACCACAAGTGTGGAAGGGTATGCTCAGATGTGAGTCCCTTGCTCAATGCACCATCAGGATTCAAGCAAGTCGGGCCGAAGACGGCTGTAATGCCAGAAACCGGTCCCCGGAAGCTTATTTCCTTTCAAGTAAAGAATTGGCTTGGTAGTTTGGTCTGCCCTGTTCCCATGATGCACTGGGCCAGGGTCAGACTAATTTGCATGTAGCCAGGTTCTGAGCTGGGATGGTGCAGTGAGCTAAAAAACGGTGATGGATCAAGCCCTGATCTTTTGACTGGGTAGGAGTGTTCTGCTTAATTCAGATACTCTGTCCATCACCACCCCCTTTATGAATCGTTTTGGCCACCACAAGTGTGGAAGGGTATGCTCAGATGTGAGTCCCTTGCTCACTGCACCATCAGGATTCAAGCAAGCCGGGCCGAAGACGGCTGTAATGCCAGAAACCGGTCCCCGGAAGCTTATTTCCTTTCCAGTAAAGAATTGGCTTGGTAGTTTGGTCTGCCCTGTTCCCATGATGCACTGGGCCAGGGTCAGACTAATTTGCATGTAGCCAGGTTCTGAGCTGGGATGGTGCAGTGAGCTAAAAAACGGTGATGGATCAAGCCCTGATCTTTTGACTGGGTAGGAGTGTTCTGCTTAATTCAGATACTCTGTCCATCACCACCCCCTTTATGAATCGTTTTGGCCACCACAAGGGTGGAAGGGTATGCTCAGATGTGAGTCCCTTGCTCACTGCACCATCAGGATTCAAGCAAGCCGGGCCGAAGACGGCTGTAATGCCAGAAACCGGTCCTCGGAAGCTTATTTCCTTTCCAGTAAAGAATTGGCTTGGTAGTTTGGTCTGCCCTGTTCCCATGATGGACTGGGCCAGGGTCAGACTAATTTGCATGTAGCCAGGTTCTGAGCTGGGATGGTGCAGTGAGCTAAAAAACGGTGATGGATCAAGCCCTGATCTTTTGACTGGGTAGGAGTGTTCTGCTTAATTCAGATACTCTGTCCATCACCACCCCCTTTATGAATCGTTTTGGCCACCACAAGTGTGGAAGGGTATGCTCAGATGTGAGTCCCTTGCTCACTGCACCATCAGGATTCAAGCAAGCCGGGCCGAAGACGGCTGTAATGCCAGAAACCGGTCCCCGGAAGCTTATTTCCTTTCCAGTAAAGAATTGGCTTGGTACTTTGGTCTGCCCTGTTCCCATGATGCACTGGGCCAGGGTCAGACTAATTTGCATGTAGCCAGGTTCTGAGCTGGGATGGTGCAGTGAGCTAAAAAACGGTGATGGATCTAGCCCTGATCTTTTGACTGGGTAGGAGTGTTCTGCTTAATTCAGATACTCTGTCCATCACCACCCCCTTTATGAATCGTTTTGGCCACCACAAGTGTGGAAGGGTATGCTCAGATGTGAGTCCCTTGCTCACTGCACCATCAGGATTCAAGCAAGCCGGGCCGAAGACGGCTGTAATGCCAGAAACCGGTCCCCGGAAGCTTATTTCCTTTCCAGTAAAGAATTGGCTTGGTAGTTTGGTCTGCCCTGTTCCCATGATGCACTGGGCCAGGGTCAGACTAATTTGCATGTAGCCAGGTTCTGAGCTGGGATGGTGCAGTGAGCTAAAAAACGGTGATGGATCAAGCCCTGATCTTTTGACTGGGTAGGAGTGTTCTGCTTAATTCAGATACTCTGTCCATCACCACCCCCTTTATGAATCGTTTTGGCCACCACAAGTGTGGAAGGGTATGCTCAGATGTGAGTCCCTTGCTCACTGCACCATCAGGATTCAAGCAAGCCGGGCCGAAGACGGCTGTAATGCCAGAAACCGGTCCCCGGAAGCTTATTTCCTTTCCAGTAAAGAATTGGCTTGGTAGTTTGGTCTGCCCTGTTCCCATGATGCACTGGGCCAGGGTCAGACTAATTTGCATGTAGCCAGGTTCTGAGCTGGGATGGTGCAGTGAGCTAAAAAACGGTGATGGATCAAGCCCTGATCTTTTGACTGGGTAGGAGTGTTCTGCTTAATTCAGATACTCTGTCCATCACCACCCCCTTTATGAATCGTTTTGGCCACCACAAGTGTGGAAGGGTATGCTCAGATGTGAGTCCCTTGCTCACTGCACCATCAGGATTCAAGCAATCCGGGCCCAAGACGGCTGTAATGCCAGAAACCGGTCCCCGGAAGCTTATTTCCTTTCCAGTAAAGAATTGGCTTGGTAGTTTGGTCTGCCCTGTTCCCATGATGCACTGAGCCAGGGTCAGACTAATTTGCATGTAGCCAGGTTCTGAGCTGGGATGGTGCAGTGAGCTAAAAAACGGTGATGGATCAAGCCCTGATCTTTTGACTGGGTAGGAGTGTTCTGCTTAATTCAGATACTCTGTCCATCACCACCCCCTTTATGAATCGTTTTGGCCACCACAAGTGTGGAAGGGTATGCTCAGATGTGAGTCCCTTGCTCACTGCACCATCAGGATTCAAGCAATCCGGGCCCAAGACGGCTGTAATGCCAGAAACCGGTCCCCGGAAGCTTATTTCCTTTCCAGTAAAGAATTGGCTTGGTAGTTTGGTCTGCCCTGTTCCCATGATGCACTGAGCCAGGGTCAGACTAATTTGCATGTAGCCAGGTTCTGAGCTGGGATGGTGCAGTGAGCTAAAAAACGGTGATGGATCAAGCCCTGATCTTTTGACTGGGTAGGAGTGTTCTGCTTAATTCAGATACTCTGTCCATCACCACCCCCTTTATGAATCGTTTTGGCCACCACAAGTGTGGAAGGGTATGCTCAGATGTGAGTCCCTTGCTCAATGCACCATCAGGATTCAAGCAAGTCGGGCCGAAGACGGCTGTAATGCCAGAAACCGGTCCCCGGAAGCTTATTTCCTTTCAAGTAAAGAATTGGCTTGGTAGTTTGGTCTGCCCTGTTCCCATGATGCACTGGGCCAGGGTCAGACTAATTTGCATGTAGCCAGGTTCTGAGCTGGGATGGTGCAGTGAGCTAAAAAACGGTGATGGATCAAGCCCTGATCTTTTGACTGGGTAGGAGTGTTCTGCTTAATTCAGATACTCTGTCCATCACCACCCCCTTTATGAATCGTTTTGGCCACCACAAGTGTGGAAGGGTATGCTCAGATGTGAGTCCCTTGCTCACTGCACCATCAGGATTCAAGCAAGCCGGGCCGAAGACGGCTGTAATGCCAGAAACCGGTCCCCGGAAGCTTATTTCCTTTCCAGTAAAGAATTGGCTTGGTAGTTTGGTCTGCCCTGTTCCCATGATGCACTGGGCCAGGGTCAGACTAATTTGCATGTAGCCAGGTTCTGAGCTGGGATGGTGCAGTGAGCTAAAAAACGGTGATGGATCAAGCCCTGATCTTTTGACTGGGTAGGAGTGTTCTGCTTAATTCATATACTCTGTCCATCACCACCCCCTTTATGAATCGTTTTGGCCACCACAAGTATGGAAGGGTATGCTCAGATGTGAGTCCCTTGCTCACTGCACCATCAGGATTCAAGCAAGCCGGGCCAAAGACGGGTGTAATGCCAGAAACCGGTCCCCGGAAGCTTATTTCCTTTCCAGTAAAGAATTGGCTTGGTAGTTTGGTCTGCCCTGTTCCCATGATGCACTGGGCCAGGGTCAGACTAATTTGCATGTAGCCAGGTTCTGAGCTGGGATGGTGCAGTGAGCTAAAAAACGGTGATGGATCAAGCCCTGATCTTTTGACTGGGTAGGAGTGTTCTGCTTAATTCAGATACTCTGTCCATCACCACCCCCTTTATGAATCGTTTTGGCCACCACAAGTGTGGAAGGGTATGCTCAGATGTGAGTCCCTTGCTCACTGCACCATCAGGATTCAAGCAATCCGGGCCCAAGACGGCTGTAATGCCAGAAACCGGTCCCCGGAAGCTTATTTCCTTTCCAGTAAAGAATTGGCTTGGTAGTTTGGTCTGCCCTGTTCCCATGATGCACTGAGCCAGGGTCAGACTAATTTGCATGTAGCCAGGTTCTGAGCTGGGATGGTGCAGTGAGCTAAAAAACGGTGATGGATCAAGCCCTGATCTTTTGACTGGGTAGGAGTGTTCTGCTTAATTCAGATACTCTGTCCATCACCACCCCCTTTATGAATCGTTTTGGCCACCACAAGTGTGGAAGGGTATGCTCAGATGTGAGTCCCTTGCTCAATGCACCATCAGGATTCAAGCAAGTCGGGCCGAAGACGGCTGTAATGCCAGAAACCGGTCCCCGGAAGCTTATTTCCTTTCAAGTAAAGAATTGGCTTGGTAGTTTGGTCTGCCCTGTTCCCATGATGCACTGGGCCAGGGTCAGACTAATTTGCATGTAGCCAGGTTCTGAGCTGGGATGGTGCAGTGAGCTAAAAAACGGTGATGGATCAAGCCCTGATCTTTTGACTGGGTAGGAGTGTTCTGCTTAATTCAGATACTCTGTCCATCACCACCCCCTTTATGAATCGTTTTGGCCACCACAAGTGTGGAAGGGTATGCTCAGATGTGAGTCCCTTGCTCACTGCACCATCAGGATTCAAGCAAGCCGGGACGAAGACGGCTGTAATGCCAGAAACCGGTCCCCGGAAGCTTATTTCCTTTCCAGTAAAGAATTGGCTTGGTAGTTTGGTCTGCCCTGTTCCCATGATGCACTGGGCCAGGGTCAGACTAATTTGCATGTAGCCAGGTTCTGAGCTGGGATGGTGCAGTGAGCTAAAAAACGGTGATGGATCAAGCCCTGATCTTTTGACTGGGTAGGAGTGTTCTGCTTAATTCAGATACTCTGTCCATCACCACCCCCTTTATGAATCGTGTTGGCCACCACAAGGGTGGAAGGGTATGCTCAGATGTGAGTCCCTTGCTCACTGCACCATCAGGATTCAAGCAAGCCGGGCCGAAGACGGCTGTAATGCCAGAAACCGGTCCTCGGAAGCTTATTTCCTTTCCAGTAAAGAATTGGCTTGGTAGTTTGGTCTGCCCTGTTCCCATGATGGACTGGGCCAGGGTCAGACTAATTTGCATGTAGCCAGGTTCTGAGCTGGGATGGTGCAGTGAGCTAAAAAACGGTGATGGATCAAGCCCTGATCTTTTGACTGGGTAGGAGTGTTCTGCTTAATTCAGATACTCTGTCCATCACCACCCCCTTTATGAATCGTTTTGGCCACCACAAGTGTGGAAGGGTATGCTCAGATGTGAGTCCCTTGCTCACTGCACCATCAGGATTCAAGCAAGCCGGGCCGAAGACGGCTGTAATGCCAGAAACCGGTCCCCGGAAGCTTATTTCCTTTCCAGTAAAGAATTGGCTTGGTACTTTGGTCTGCCCTGTTCCCATGATGCACTGGGCCAGGGTCAGACTAATTTGCATGTAGCCAGGTTCTGAGCTGGGATGGTGCAGTGAGCTAAAAAACGGTGATGGATCTAGCCCTGATCTTTTGACTGGGTAGGAGTGTTCTGCTTAATTCAGATACTCTGTCCATCACCACCCCCTTTATGAATCGTTTTGGCCATCACAAGTGTGGAAGGGTATGCTCAGATGTGAGTCCCTTGCTCACTGCACCATCAGGATTCAAGCAAGCCGGGCCGAAGACGGCTGTAATGCCAGAAACCGGTCCCCGGAAGCTTATTTCCTTTCCAGTAAAGAATTGGCTTGGTAGTTTGGTCTGCCCTGTTCCCATGATGCACTGGGCCAGGGTCAGACTAATTTGCATGTAGCCAGGTTCTGAGCTGGGATGGTGCAGTGAGCTAAAAAACGGTGATGGATCAAGCCCTGATCTTTTGACTGGGTAGGAGTGTTCTGCTTAATTCAGATACTCTGTCCATCACCACCCCCTTTATGAATCGTTTTGGCCACCACAAGTGTGGAAGGGTATGCTCAGATGTGAGTCCCTTGCTCACTGCACCATCAGGATTCAAGCAAGCCGGGCCGAAGACGGCTGTAATGCCAGAAACCGGTCCCCGGAAGCTTATTTCCTTTCCAGTAAAGAATTGGCTTGGTAGTTTGGTCTGCCCTGTTCCCATGATGCACTGGGCCAGGGTCAGACTAATTTGCATGTAGCCAGGTTCTGAGCTGGGATGGTGCAGTGAGCTAAAAAACGGTGATGGATCAAGCCCTGATCTTTTGACTGGGTAGGAGTGTTCTGCTTAATTCAGATACTCTGTCCATCACCACCCCCTTTATGAATCGTTTTGGCCACCACAAGTGTGGAAGGGTATGCTCAGATGTGAGTCCCTTGCTCACTGCACCATCAGGATTCAAGCAATCCGGGCCCAAGACGGCTGTAATGCCAGAAACCGGTCCCCGGAAGCTTATTTCCTTTCCAGTAAAGAATTGGCTTGGTAGTTTGGTCTGCCCTGTTCCCATGATGCACTGAGCCAGGGTCAGACTAATTTGCATGTAGCCAGGTTCTGAGCTGGGATGGTGCAGTGAGCTAAAAAACGGTGATGGATCAAGCCCTGATCTTTTGACTGGGTAGGAGTGTTCTGCTTAATTCAGATACTCTGTCCATCACCACCCCCTTTATGAATCGTTTTGGCCACCACAAGTGTGGAAGGGTATGCTCAGATGTGAGTCCCTTGCTCAATGCACCATCAGGATTCAAGCAAGTCGGGCCGAAGACGGCTGTAATGCCAGAAACCGGTCCCCGGAAGCTTATTTCCTTTCAAGTAAAGAATTGGCTTGGTAGTTTGGTCTGCCCTGTTCCCATGATGCACTGGGCCAGGGTCAGACTAATTTGCATGTAGCCAGGTTCTGAGCTGGGATGGTGCAGTGAGCTAAAAAACGGTGATGGATCAAGCCCTGATCTTTTGACTGGGTAGGAGTGTTCTGCTTAATTCAGATACTCTGTCCATCACCACCCCCTTTATGAATCGTTTTGGCCACCACAAGTGTGGAAGGGTATGCTCAGATGTGAGTCCCTTGCTCACTGCACCATCAGGATTCAAGCAAGCCGGGCCGAAGACGGCTGTAATGCCAGAAACCGGTCCCCGGAAGCTTATTTCCTTTCCAGTAAAGAATTGGCTTGGTAGTTTGGTCTGCCCTGTTCCCATGATGCACTGGGCCAGGGTCAGACTAATTTGCATGTAGCCAGGTTCTGAGCTGGGATGGTGCAGTGAGCTAAAAAACGGTGATGGATCAAGCCCTGATCTTTTGACTGGGTAGGAGTGTTCTGCTTAATTCATATACTCTGTCCATCACCACCCCCTTTATGAATCGTTTTGGCCACCACAAGTATGGAAGGGTATGCTCAGATGTGAGTCCCTTGCTCACTGCACCATCAGGATTCAAGCAAGCCGGGCCAAAGACGGCTGTAATGCCAGAAACCGGTCCCCGGAAGCTTATTTCCTTTCCAGTAAAGAATTGGCTTGGTAGTTTGGTCTGCCCTGTTCCCATGATGCACTGGGCCAGGGTCAGACTAATTTGCATGTAGCCAGGTTCTGAGCTGGGATGGTGCAGTGAGCTAAAAAACGGTGATGGATCAAGCCCTGATCTTTTGACTGGGTAGGAGTGTTCTGCTTAATTCAGATACTCTGTCCATCACCACCCCCTTTATGAATCGTTTTGGCCACCACAAGTGTGGAAGGGTATGCTCAGATGTGAGTCCCTTGCTCACTGCACCATCAGGATTCAAGCAATCCGGGCCCAAGACGGCTGTAATGCCAGAAACCGGTCCCCGGAAGCTTATTTCCTTTCCAGTAAAGAATTGGCTTGGTAGTTTGGTCTGCCCTGTTCCCATGATGCACTGAGCCAGGGTCAGACTAATTTGCATGTAGCCAGGTTCTGAGCTGGGATGGTGCAGTGAGCTAAAAAACGGTGATGGATCAAGCCCTGATCTTTTGACTGGGTAGGAGTGTTCTGCTTAATTCAGATACTCTGTCCATCACCACCCCCTTTATGAATCGTTTTGGCCACCACAAGTGTGGAAGGGTATGCTCAGATGTGAGTCCCTTGCTCAATGCACCATCAGGATTCAAGCAAGTCGGGCCGAAGACGGCTGTAATGCCAGAAACCGGTCCCCGGAAGCTTATTTCCTTTCAAGTAAAGAATTGGCTTGGTAGTTTGGTCTGCCCTGTTCCCATGATGCACTGGGCCAGGGTCAGACTAATTTGCATGTAGCCAGGTTCTGAGCTGGGATGGTGCAGTGAGCTAAAAAACGGTGATGGATCAAGCCCTGATCTTTTGACTGGGTAGGAGTGTTCTGCTTAATTCAGATACTCTGTCCATCACCACCCCCTTTATGAATCGTTTTGGCCACCACAAGTGTGGAAGGGTATGCTCAGATGTGAGTCCCTTGCTCACTGCACCATCAGGATTCAAGCAAGCCGGGCCGAAGACGGCTGTAATGCCAGAAACCGGTCCCCGGAAGCTTATTTCCTTTCCAGTAAAGAATTGGCTTGGTAGTTTGGTCTGCCCTGTTCCCATGATGCACTGGGCCAGGGTCAGACTAATTTGCATGTAGCCAGGTTCTGAGCTGGGATGGTGCAGTGAGCTAAAAAACGGTGATGGATCAAGCCCTGATCTTTTGACTGGGTAGGAGTGTTCTGCTTAATTCAGATACTCTGTCCATCACCACCCCCTTTATGAATCGTTTTGGCCACCACAAGGGTGGAAGGGTATGCTCAGATGTGAGTCCCTTGCTCACTGCACCATCAGGATTCAAGCAAGCCGGGCCGAAGACGGCTGTAATGCCAGAAACCGGTCCCCGGAAGCTTATTTCCTTTCCAGTAAAGAATTGGCTTGGTAGTTTGGTCTGCCCTGTTCCCATGATGGACTGGGCCAGGGTCAGACTAATTTGCATGTAGCCAGGTTCTGAGCTGGGATGGTGCAGTGAGCTAAAAAACGGTGATGGATCAAGCCCTGATCTTTTGACTGGGTAGGAGTGTTCTGCTTAATTCAGATACTCTGTCCATCACCACCCCCTTTATGAATCGTTTTGGCCACCACAAGTGTGGAAGGGTATGCTCAGATGTGAGTCCCTTGCTCACTGCACCATCAGGATTCAAGCAAGCCGGGCCGAAGACGGCTGTAATGCCAGAAACCGGTCCCCGGAAGCTTATTTCCTTTCCAGTAAAGAATTGGCTTGGTACTTTGGTCTGCCCTGTTCCCATGATGCACTGGGCCAGGGTCAGACTAATTTGCATGTAGCCAGGTTCTGAGCTGGGATGGTGCAGTGAGCTAAAAAACGGTGATGGATCAAGCCCTGATCTTTTGACTGGGTAGGAGCGTTCTGCTTAATTCAGATACTCTGTCCATCACCACCCCCTTTATGAATCGTTTTGGCCACCACAAGTGTGGAAGGGTATGCTCAGATGTGAGTCCCTTGCTCACTGCACCATCAGGATTCAAGCAAGCCGGGCCGAAGACGGCTGTAATGCCAGAAACCGGTCCCCGGAAGCTTATTTCCTTTCCAGTAAAGAATTGGCTTGGTAGTTTGGTCTGCCCTGTTCCCATGATGCAATGGGCCAGGGTCAGACTAATTTGCATGTAGCCAGGTTCTGAGCTGGGATGGTGCAGTGAGCTAAAAAACGGTGATGGATCAAGCCCTGATCTTTGACTGGGTAGGAGTGTTCTGCTTAATTCAGAAACTCTGTCCATCACCACCCCCTTTATGAATCGTTTTGGCCACCACAAGTGTGGAAGGGTATGCTCAGATGTGAGTCCCTTGCTCACTGCACCATCAGGATTCAAGCAAGCCGGGCCGAAGACGGCTGTAATGCCAGAAACCGGTCCCCGGAAGCTTATTTCCTTTCCAGTAAAGAATTGGCTTGGTAGTTTGGTCTGCCCTGTTCCCATGATGCACTGGGCCAGGGTCAGACTAATTTGCATGTAGCCAGGTTCTGAGCTGGGATGGTGCAGTGAGCTAAAAAACGGTGATGGATCAAGCCCTGATCTTTTGACTGGGTAGGAGTGTTCTGCTTAATTCAGATACTCTGTCCATCACCACCCCCTTTATGAATCGTTTTGGCCACCACAAGTGTGGAAGGGTATGCTCAGATGTGAGTCCCTGGCTCACTGCACCATCAGGATTCAAGCAAGCCGGGCCGAAGACGGCTGTAATGCCAGAAACCGGTCCCCGGAAGCTTATTTCCTTTCCAGTAAAGAATTGGCTTGGTAGTTTGGTCTGCCCTGTTCCCATGATGCACTGGGCCAGGGTCAGACTAATTTGCATGTAGCCAGGTTCTGAGCTGGGATGGTGCAGTGAGCTAAAAAACGGTGATGGATCAAGCCCTGATCTTTTGACTGGGTAGGAGTGTTCTGCTTAATTCAGATACTCTGTCCATCACCACCCCCTTTATGAATCGTTTTGGCCACCACAAGTGTGGAAGGGTATGCTCAGATGTGAGTCCCTTGCTCACTGCACCATCAGGATTCAAGCAAGCCGGGCCGAAGACGGCTGTAATGCCAGAAACCGGTCCCCGGAAGCTTATTTCCTTTCCAGTAAAGAATTGGCTTGGTAGTTTGGTCTGCCCTGTTCCCATGATGCACTGGGCCAGGGTCAGACTAATTTGCATGTAGCCAGGTTCTGAGCTGGGATGGTGCAGTGAGCTAAAAAACGGTGATGGATCAAGCCCTGATCTTTTGACTGGGTAGGAGTGTTCTGCTTAATTCAGATACTCTGTCCATCACCACCCCCTTTATGAATCGTTTTGGCCACCACAAGTGTGGAAGGGTATGCTCAGATGTGAGTCCCTTGCTCACTGCACCATCAGGATTCAAGCAAGCCGGGCCGAAGACGGCTGTAATGCCAGAAACCGGTCCCCGGAAGCTTATTTCCTTTCCAGTAAAGAATTGGCTTGGTAGTTTGGTCTGCCCTGTTCCCATGATGCACTGGGCCAGGGTCAGACTAATTTGCATGTAGCCAGGTTCTGAGCTGGGATGGTGCAGTGAGCTAAAAAACGGTGATGGATCAAGCCCTGATCTTTTGACTGGGTAGGAGTGTTCTGCTAAATTCAGATACTCTGTCCATCACCACCCCCTTTATGAATCGTTTTGGCCACCGCAAGTGTGGAAGGATATGCTCAGATGTGAGTCCCTTGCTCACTGCACCATCAGGATTCAAGCAAGCCGGGCCGAAGACGGCTGTAATGCCAGAAACCGGTCCCCGGAAGCTTATTTCCTTTCCAGTAAAGAATTGGCTTGGTAGTTTGGTCTGCCCTGTTCCCATGATGCACTGGGCCAGGGTCAGACTAATTTGCATGTAGCCAGGTTCTGAGCTGGGATGGTGCAGTGAGCTAAAAAACGGTGATGGATCAAGCCCTGATCTTTTGACTGGGTAGGAGTGTTCTGCTTAATTCAGATACTCTGTCCATCACCACCCCCTTTATGAATCGTTTTGGCCACCACAAGTGTGGAAGGGTATGCTCAGATGTGAGTCCCTTGCTCACTGCACCATCAGGATTCAAGCAAGCCGGGCCGAAGACGGCTGTAATGCCAGAAACCGGTCCCCGGAAGCTTATTTCCTTTCCAGTAAAGAATTGGCTTGGTAGTTTGGTCTGCCCTGTTCCCATGATGCACTGGGCCAGGGTCAGACTAATTTGCATGTAGCCAGGTTCTGAGCTGGGATGGTGCAGTGAGCTAAAAAACGGTGATGGATCAAGCCCTGATCTTTTGACTGGGTAGGAGTGTTCTGCTTAATTCAGAAACTCTGTCCATCACCACCCCCTTTATGAATCGTTTTGGCCACCACAAGTGTGGAAGGGTATGCTCAGATGTGAGTCCCTTGCTCACTGCACCATCAGGATTCAAGCAAGCCGGGCCGAAGACGGCTGTAATGCCAGAAACCGGTCCCCGGAAGCTTATTTCCTTTCCAGTAAAGAATTGGCTTGGTAGTTTGGTCTGCCCTGTTCCCATGATGCACTGGGCCAGGGTCAGACTAATTTGCATGTAGCCAGGTTCTGAGCTGGGATGGTGCAGTGAGCTAAAAAACGGTGATGGATCAAGCCCTGATCTTTTGACTGGGTAGGAGTGTTCTGCTTAATTCAGATACTCTGTCCATCACCACCCCCTTTATGAATCGTTTTGGCCACCACAAGTGTGGAAGGGTATGCTCAGATGTGAGTCCCTGGCTCACTGCACCATCAGGATTCAAGCAAGCCGGGCCGAAGACGGCTGTAATGCCAGAAACCGGTCCCCGGAAGCTTATTTCCTTTCCAGTAAAGAATTGGCTTGGTAGTTTGGTCTGCCCTGTTCCCATGATGCACTGGGCCAGGGTCAGACTAATTTGCATGTAGCCAGGTTCTGAGCTGGGATGGTGCAGTGAGCTAAAAAACGGTGATGGATCAAGCCCTGATCTTTTGACTGGGTAGGAGTGTTCTGCTTAATTCAGATACTCTGTCCATCACCACCCCCTTTATGAATCGTTTTGGCCACCACAAGTGTGGAAGAGTATGCTCAGATGTGAGTCCCTTGCTCACTGCACCATCAGGATTCAAGCAAGCCGGGCCGAAGACGGCTGTAATGCCAGAAACCGGTCCCCGGAAGCTTATTTCCTTTCCAGTAAAGAATTGGCTTGGTAGTTTGGTCTGCCCTGTTCCCATGATGCACTGGGCCAGGGTCAGACTAATTTGCATGTAGCCAGGTTCTGAGCTGGGATGGTGCAGTGAGCTAAAAAACGGTGATGGATCAAGCCCTGATCTTTTGACTGGGTAGGAGTGTTCTGCTTAATTCAGATACTCTGTCCATCACCACCCCCTTTATGAATCGTTTTGGCCACCACAAGTGTGGAAGGGTATGCTCAGATGTGAGTCCCTTGCTCACTGCACCATCAGGATTCAAGCAAGCCGGGCCGAAGACGGCTGTAATGCCAGAAACCGGTCCCCGGAAGCTTATTTCCTTTCCAGTAAAGAATTGGCTTGGTAGTTTGGTCTGCCCTGTTCCCATGATGCACTGGGCCAGGGTCAGACTAATTTGCATGTAGCCAGGTTCTGAGCTGGGATGGTGCAGTGAGCTAAAAAACGGTGATGGATCAAGCCCTGATCTTTTGACTGGGTAGGAGTGTTCTGCTAAATTCAGATACTCTGTCCATCACCACCCCCTTTATGAATCGTTTTGGCCACCGCAAGTGTGGAAGGATATGCTCAGATGTGAGTCCCTTGCTCACTGCACCATCAGGATTCAAGCAAGCCGGGCCGAAGACGGCTGTAATGCCAGAAACCGGTCCCCGGAAGCTTATTTCCTTTCCAGTAAAGAATTGGCTTGGTAGTTTGGTCTGCCCTGTTCCCATGATGCACTGGGCCAGGGTCAGACTAATTTGCATGTAGCCAGGTTCTGAGCTGGGATGGTGCAGTGAGCTAAAAAACGGTGATGGATCAAGCCCTGATCTTTTGACTGGGTAGGAGTGTTCTGCTTAATTCAGATACTCTGTCCCTCACCACCCCCTTTATGAATCGTTTTGGCCACCACAAGTGTGGAAGGGTATGCTCAGATGTGAGTCCCTTGCTCACTGCACCATCAGGATTCAAGCAAGCCGGGCCGAAGACGGCTGTAATGCCAGAAACCGGTCCCCGGAAGCTTATTTCCTTTCCAGTAAAGAATTGGCTTGGTAGTTTGGTCTGCCCTGTTCCCATGATGCACTGGGCCAGGGTCAGACTAATTTGCATGTAGCCAGGTTCTGAGCTGGGATGGTGCAGTGAGCTAAAAAACGGTGATGGATCAAGCCCTGATCTTTTGACTGGGTAGGAGTGTTCTGCTTAATTCAGATACTCTGTCCATCACCACCCCCTTTATGAATCGTTTTGGCCACCACAAGTGTGGAAGGGTATGCTCAGATGTGAGTCCCTTGCTCACTGCACCATCAGGATTCAAGCAAGCCGGGCCGAAGACAGCTGTAATGCCAGAAACCGGTCCCCGGAAGCTTATTTCCTTTCCAGTAAAGAATTGGCTTGGTAGTTTGGTCTGCCCTGTTCCCATGATGCACTGGGCCAGGGTCAGACTATTTTTCATGTAGCCAGGTTCTGAGCTGGGATGGTGCAGTGAGCTAAAAAACGGTGATGGATCAAGCCCTGATCTTTTGACTGGGTAGGAGTGTTCTGCTTAATTCAGATACTCTGTCCATCACCACCCCCTTTATGAATCGTTTTGGCCACCACAAGTGTGAAAGGGTATGCTCAGATGTGAGTCCCTTGCTCACTGCACCATCAGGATTCAAGCAAGCCGGGCCGAAGATGGCTGTAATGCCAGAAACCGGTCCCCGGAAGCTTATTTCCTTTCCAGTAAAGAATTGGCTTGGTAGTTTGGTCTGCCCTGTTCCCATGATGCACTGGGCCAGGGTCAGACTAATTTGCATGTAGCCAGGTTCTGAGCTGGGATGGTGCAGTGAGCTAAAAAACGGTGATGGATCAAGCCCTGATCTTTTGACTGGGTAGGAGTGTTCTGCTTAATTCAGATACTCTGTCCATCACCACCCCCTTTATGAATCGTTTTGGCCACCACAAGTGTGGAAGGATATGCTCAGATGTGAGTCCCTTGCTCACTGCACCATCAGGATTCAAGCAAGCCGGGCCGAAGACGGCTGTAATGCCAGAAACCGGTCCCCGGAAGCTTATTTCCTTTCCAGTAAAGAATTGGCTTGGTAGTTTGGTCTGCCCTGTTCCCATGATGCACTGGGCCAGGGTCAGATAATTTGCATGTAGCCAGGTTCTGAGCTGGGATGGTGCAGTGAGCTAAAAAACGGTGATGGATCAAGCCCTGATCTTTTGACTGGGTAGGAGTGTTCTGCTTAATTCAGATACTCTGTCCATCACCACCCCCTTTATGAATCGTTTTGGCCACCACAAGTGTGGAAGGGTATGCTCAGATGTGAGTCCCTTGCTCACTGCACCATCAGGATTCAAGCAAGCCGGGCCGAAGACGGCTGTAATGCCAGAAACCGGTCCCCGGAAGCTTATTTCCTTTCCAGTAAAGAATTGGCTTGGTAGTTTGGTCTGCCCTGTTCCCATGATGCACTGGGCCAGGGTCAGACTAATTTGCATGTAGCCAGGTTCTGAGCTGGGATGGTGCAGTGAGCTAAAAAACGGTGATGGATCAAGCCCTGATCTTTTGACTGGGTAGGAGTGTTCTGCTTAATTCAGATACTCTGTCCATCACCACCCCCTTTATGAATCGTTTTGGCCACCACAAGTGTGGAAGGGTATGCTCAGATGTGAGTCCCTTGCTCACTGCACCATCAGGATTCAAGCAAGCCGGGCCGAAGACGGCTGTAATGCCAGAAACCGGTCCCCGGAAGCTTATTTCCTTTCCAGTAAAGAATTGGCTTGGTAGTTTGGTCTGCCCTGTTCCCATGATGCACTGGGCCAGGGTCAGACTAATTTGCATGTAGCCAGGTTCTGAGCTGGGATGGTGCAGTGAGCTAAAAAACGGTGATGGATCAAGCCCTGATCTTTTGACTGGGTAGGAGTGTTCTGCTTAATTCAGATACTCTGTCCATCACCACCCCCTTTATGAATCGTTTTGGCCACCACAAGTGTGGAAGGGTATGCTCAGATGTGAGTCCCTTGCTCACTGCACCATCAGGATTCAAGCAAGCCGGGCCGAAGACGGCTGTAATGCCAGAAACCGGTCCCCGGAAGCTTATTTCCTTTCCAGTAAAGAATTGGCTTGGTAGTTTGGTCTGCCCTGTTCCCATGATGCACTGGGCCAGGGTCAGACTAATTTGCATGTAGCCAGGTTCTGAGCTGGGATGGTGCAGTGAGCTAAAAAACGGTGATGGATCAAGCCCTGATCTTTTGACTGGGTAGGAGTGTTCTGCTTAATTCAGATACTCTGTCCATCACCACCCCCTTTATGAATCGTTTTGGCCACCACAAGTGTGGAAGGGTATGCTCAGATGTGAGTCCCTTGCTCAATGCACCATCAGGATTCAAGCAAGCCGGGCCGAAGACGGCTGTAATGCCAGAAACCGGTCCCCGGAAGCTTATTTCCTTTCCAGTAAAGAATTGGCTTGGTAGTTTGGTCTGCCCTGTTCCCATGATGCATTGGGCCAGGGTCAGACTAATTTGCATGTAGCCAGGTTCTGAGCTGGGATGGTGCAGTGAGCTAAAAAACGGTGATGGATCAAGCCCTGATCTTTTGACTGGGTAGGAGTGTTCTGCTTAATTCAGATACTCTGTCCATCACCACCCCCTTTATGAATCGTTTTGGCCACCACAAGTGTGGAAGGGTATGCTCAGATGTGAGTCCCTTGCTCACTGCACCATCAGGATTCAAGCAAGCCGGGCCGAAGACGGCTGTAATGCCAGAAACCGGTCCCTGGAAGCTTATTTCCTTTCCAGTAAGGAATTGGCTTGGTAGTTTGGTCTGCCCTGTTCCCATGATGCACTGGGCCAGGGTCAGACTAATTTGCATGTAGCCAGGTTCTGAGCTGGGATGGTGCAGTGAGCTAAAAAACAGTGATGGATCAAGCCCTGATCTTTTGACTGGGTAGGAGTGTTCTGCTTAATTCAGATACTCTGTCCATCACCACCCCCTTTATGAATCATTTTGGCCACCACAAGTGTGGAAGGGTATGCTCAGATGTGAGTCCCTTGCTCACTGCACCATCAGTATTCAAGCAAGCCGGGCCGAAGACGGCTGTAATGCCAGAAACCGGTCCCCGGAAGCTTATTTCCTTTCCAGTAAATAATTGGCTTGGTAGTTTGGTCTGCCCTGTTCCCATGATGCACTGGGCCAGGGTCAGACTAATTTGCATGTAGCCAGGTTCTGAGCTGGGATGGTGCAGTGAGCTAAAAAATGGTGATGGATCAAGCCCTGATCTTTTGACTGGGTAGGAGTGTTCTGCTTAATTCAGATACTCTGTCCATCACCACCCCCTTTATGAATCGTATTGGCCACCACAAGTGTGGAAGGGTATGCTCAGATGTGAGTCCCTTGCTCACTGCACCATCAGGATTCAAGCAAGCCGGGCCGGAGACGGCTGTAATGCCAGAAACCGGTCCCCGGAAGCTTATTTCCTTTCCAGTAAAGAATTGGCTTGGTAGTTTGGTCTGCCCTGTTCCCATGATGCACTGGGCCAGGGTCAGACTAATTTGCATGTAGCCAGGTTCTGAGCTGGGATGGTGCAGTGAGCTAAAAAACGGTGATGGATCAAGCCCTGATCTTTTGACTGGGTAGGAGTGTTCTGCTTAATTCAGATACTCTGTCCATCACCACCCCCTTTATGAATCGTTTTGACCACCACAAGTGTGGAAGGGTATGCTCAGATGTGAGTCCCTTGCTCACTGCACCATCAGGATTCAAGCAAGCCGGGCCGAAGACGGCTGTAATGCCAGAAACCGGTCCCCGGAAGCTTATTTCCTTTCCAGTAAAGAATTGGCTTGGTAGTTTGGTATGCCCTGTTCCCATGATGCACTGGGCCAGGGTCAGACTAATTTGCATGTAGCCAGGTTCTGAGCTGGAATGGTGCAGTGAGCTAAAAAACGGTGATGGATCAAGCCCTGATCTTTTGACTGGGTAGGAGTGTACTGCTTAATTCAGATACTCTGTCCATCACCACCCCCTTTATGAATCGTTTTGGCCACCACAAGTGTGGAAGGGTATGCTCAGATGTGAGTCCCTTGCTCACTGCACCATCAGGATTCAAGCAAGCCGGGCCGAAGACGGCTGTAATGCCAGAAACCGGTCCCCGGAAGCTTATTTCCTTTCCAGTAAAGAATTGGCTTGGTAGTTTGGTCTGCCCTGTTCCCATGATGCACTGTGCCAGGGTCAGACTAATTTGCATGTAGCCAGGTTCTGAGCTGGGATGGTGCAGTGAGCTAAAAAACGGTGATGGATCAAGCCCTGATCTTTTGACTGGGTAGGAGTGTTCTGCTTAATTCAGATACTCTGTCCATCACCACCCCCTTTATGAATCGTTTTGACCACCACAAGTGTGGAAGGGTATGCTCAGATGTGAGTCCCTTGCTCACTGCACCATCAGGATTCAAGCAAGCCGGGCCGAAGACGGCTGTAATGCCAGAAACCGGTCCCCGGAAGCTTATTTCCTTTCCAGTAAAGAATTGGCTTGGTAGTTTGGTATGCCCTGTTCCCATGATGCACTGGGCCAGGGTCAGACTAATTTGCATGTAGCCAGGTTCTGAGCTGGGATGGTGCAGTGAGCTAAAAAACGGTGATGGATCAAGCCCTGATCTTTTGACTGGGTAGGAGTGTTCTGCTTAATTCAGATACTCTGTCCATCACCACCCCCTTTATGAATCGTTTTGGCCACCACAAGTGTGGAAGGGTATGCTCAGATGTGAGTCCTTTGCTCACTGCACCATCAGGATTCAAGCAAGCCGGGCCGAAGACGGCTGTAATGCCAGAAACCGGTCCCCGGAAGCTTATTTCCTTTCCAGTAAAGAATTGGCTTGGTAGTTTGGTCTGCCCTGTTCCCATGATGCACTGGGCCAGGGTCAGACTAATTTGCATGTAGCCAGGTTCTGAGCTGGGATGGTGCAGTGAGCTAAAAAACGGTGATGGATCAAGCCCTGATCTTTTGACTGGGTAGGAGTGTTCTGCTTAATTCAGATACTCTGTCCATCACCACCCCCTTTATGAATCGTTTTGGCCACCACAAGTGTGGAAGGGTATGCTCAGATGTGAGTCCCTTGCTCACTGCACCATCAGGATTCAAGCAAGCTGGGCCGAAGACGGCTGTAATGCCAGAAACCGGTCCCTGGAAGCTTATTTCCTTATTGTAAAGAATTGGCTTGGTAGTTTGGTGTGCCCTGTTCCCATGATGCACTGGGCCAGGGTCAGACTAATTTGCATGTAGCCAGGTTCTGAGCTGGGATGGTGCAGTGAGCTAAAAAACGGTGATGGATCAAGCCCTGATCTTTTGACTGGGTAGGAGTGTTCTGCTTAATTCAGATACTCTGTCCATCACCACCCCCTTTATGAATCGTTTTGGCCACCACAAGTGTGGAAGGGTATGCTCAGATGTGAGTCCCTTGCTCACTGCACCATCAGTATTCAAGCAAGCCGGGCCGAAGACGGCTGTAATGCCAGAAACCAGTCCCCGGAAGCTTATTTCCTTTCCAGTAAAGAATTGGCCTGGTAGTTTGGTCCGCCCTGTTCCCATGATGCACTGGGCCAGGGTCAGACTAATTTGCATGTAGCCAGGTTCTGAGCTGGGATGGTGCAGTGAGCTAAAAAACGGTGATGGATCAAGCCCTGATCTTTTGACTGGGTAGGAGTGTTCTGCTTAATTCAGATACTCTGTCCATCACCACCCCCTTTATGAATCGTTTTGGCCACCACAAGTGTGGAAGGGTATGCTCAGATGTGAGTCCCTTGCTCACTGCACCATCAGGATTCAAGCAAGCCGGGCCGAAGACGGCTGTAATGCCAGAAACCGGTCCCCGGAAGCTTATTTCCTTTCCAGTAAAGAATTGGCTTGGTAGTTTGGTCTGCCCTGTTCCCATGATGCACTGGGCCAGGGTCAGACTAATTTGCATGTAGCCAGGTTCTGAGCTGGGATGGTGCAGTGAGCTAAAAAACGGTGATGGATCAAGCCCTGATCTTTTGACTGGGTAGGAGTGTACTGCTTAATTCAGATACTCTGTCCATCACCACCCCCTTTATGAATCGTTTTGGCCACCACAAGTGTGGAAGGGTATGCTCAGATGTGAGTCCCTTGCTCACTGCACCATCAGGATTCAAGCAAGCCGGGCCGAAGACGGCTGTAATGCCAGAAACCGGTCCCCGGAAGCTTATTTCCTTTCCAGTAAAGAATTGGCTTGGTAGTTTGGTCTGCCCTGTTCCCATGATGCACTGGGCCAGGGTCAGACTAATTTGCATGTAGCCAGGTTCTGAGCTGGGATAGTGCAGTGAGCTAAAAAACGGTGATGGATCAAGCCCTGATCTTTTGACTGGGTAGGAGTGTTCTGCTTAATTCAGATACTCTGTCCATCACCACCCCCTTTATGAATCGTTTTGGCCACCACAAGTGTGGAAGGGTATGCTCAGATGTGAGTCCCTTGCTCACTGCACCATCAGGATTCAAGCAAGCCGGGCCGAAGACGGCTGTAATGCCAGAAACCGGTCCCCGGAAGCTTATTTCCTTTCCAGTAAAGAATTGCCTTGGTAGTTTGGTCTGCCCTGTTCCCATGATGCACTGGGCCAGGGTCAGACTAATTTGCATGTAGCCAGGTTCTGAGCTGGGATGGTGCAGTGAGCTAAAAAACGGTGATGGATCAAGCCCTGATCTTTTGACTGGGTAGGAGTGTTCTGCTTAATTCAGATACTCTGTCCATCACCACCCCCTTTATGAATCGTTTTGGCCACCACAAGTGTGGAAGGGTATGCTCAGATGTGAGTCCCTTGCTCACTGCACCATCAGGATTCAAGCAAGCCGGGCCGAAGACGGCTGTAATGCCAGAAACCGGTCCCCGGAAGCTTATTTCCTTTCCAGTAAAGAATTGGCTTGGTAGTTTGGTCTGCCCTGTTCCCATGATGCACTGGGCCAGGGTCAGACTAATTTGCATGTAGCCAGGTTCTGAGCTGGGATGGTGCAGTGAGCTAAAAAACGGTGATGGATCAAGCCCTGATCTTTTGACTGGGTAGGAGTGTTCTGCTTAATTCAGATACTCTGTCCATCACCACCCCCTTTATGAATCGTTTTGGCCACCACAAGTGTGGAAGGGTATGCTCAGATGTGAGTCCCTTGCTCACTGCACCATCAGGATTCAAGCAAGACGGGCCGAAGACGGCTGTAATGCCAGAAACCGGTCCCCGGAAGCTTATTTCCTTTCCAGTAAAGAATTGGCTTGGTACTTTGGTCTGCCCTGTTCCCATGATGCACTGGGCCAGGGTCAGACTAATTTGCATGTAGCCAGGTTCTGAGCTGGGATGGTGCAGTGAGCTAAAAAACGGTGATGGATCAAGCACTGATCTTTTGACTGGGTAGGAGTGTTCTGCTTAATTCAGATACTCTGTACATCACCACCCCCTTTATGAATCGTTTTGGCCACCACAAGTGTGGAAGGGTATGCTCAGATGTGAGTTCCTTGCTCACTGCACCATCAGGATTGAAGCAAGCCGGGCCGAAGACGGCTGTAATGCCAGAAACCGGTCCCCGGAAGCTTATTTCCTTTCCAGTAAAGAATTGGCTTGGTAGTTTGGTCTGCCCTGTTCCCATGATGCACTGGGCCAGGGTCAGACTAATTTGCATGTAGCCAGGTACTGAGCTGGGATGGTGCAGTGAGCTAAAAAACGGTGATGGATCAAGCCCTGATCTTTTGACTGGGTAGGAGTGTTCTGCTTAATTCAGATACTCTGTCCATCACCACCCCCTTTATGAATCGTTTTGGCCACCACAAGTGTGGAAGGGTATGCTCAGATGTGAGTCCCTTGCTCACTGCACCATCAGGATTCAAGCAAGCCGGGCCGAAGACGGCTGTAATGCCAGAAACCGGTCCCCGGAAGCTTATTTCCTTTCCAGTAAAGAATTGGCTTGGTAGTTTGGTCTGCCCTGTTCCATGATGCACTGGGCCAGGGTCAGACTAATTTGCATGTAGCCAGGTTCTGAGCTGGGATGGTGCAGTGAGCTAAAAAACGGTGATGGATCAAGCCCTGATCTTTTGACTGGGTAGGAGTGTTCTGCTTAATTCAGATACTCTGTCCATCACCACCCCCTTTATGAATCGTTTTGGCCACCACAAGTGTGGAAGGGTATGCTCAGATGTGAGTCCCTTGCTCACTGCACCATCAGGATTCAAGCAAGCCGGGCCGAAGACGGCTGTAATGCCAGAAACCGGTCCCCGGAAGCTTATTTCCTTTCCAGTAAAGAATTGGCTTGGTAGTTTGATCTGCCCTGTTCCCATGATGCACTGGGCCAGGGTCAGACTAATTTGCATGTAGCCAGGTTCTGAGCTGGGATGGTGCAGTGAGCTAAAAAACGGTGATGGATCAAGCCCTGATCTTTTGACTGGGTAGGAGTGTTCTGCTTAATTCAGATACTCTGTCCATCACCACCCCCTTTATGAATCGTTTTGGCCACCACAAGTGTGGAAGGGTATGCTCAGATGTGAGTCCCTTGCTCAATGCACCATCAGGATTCAAGCAAGCCGGGCCGAAGACGGCTGTAATGCCAGAAACCGGTCCCCGGAAGCTTATTTCCTTTCCAGTAAAGAATTGGCTTGGTAGTTTGGTCTGCCCTGTTCCCATGATGCACTGGGCCAGGGTCAGACTAATTTGCATGTAGCCAGGTTCTGAGCTGGGATGGTGCAGTGAGCTAAAAACGGTGATGGATCAAGCCCTGATCTTTTGCCTGGGTAGGAGTGTTCTGCTTAATTCAGATACTCTGTCCATCACCACCCCCTTTATGAATCGTTTTGGCCACCACAAGTGTGGAAGGGTATGCTCAGATGTGAGTCCCTTGCTCACTGCACCATCAGGATTCAAGCAAGCCGGGCCGAAGACGGCTGTAATGCCAGAAACCGGTCCCCGGAAGCTTATTTCCTTTCCAGTAAAGAATTGGCTTGGTAGTTTGGTCTGCCCTGTTCCCATGATGCACTGGGCCAGGGTCAGACTAATTTGCATGTAGCCAGGTTCTGAGCTGGGATGGTGCAGTGAGCTAAAAAACGGTGATGGATCAAGCCCTGATCTTTTGACTGGGTAGGAGTGTTCTGCTTAATTCAGATACTCTGTCCATCACCACCCCCTTTATGAATCGTTTTGGCCACCACAAGTGTGGAAGGGTATGCTCAGATGTGAGTCCCTTGCTCACTGCACCATCAGTATTCAAGCAAGCCGGGCCGAAGATGGCTGTAATGCCAGAAACCGGTCCCCGGAAGCTTATTTCCTTTCCAGTAAAGAATTGGCTTGGTAGTTTGGTCTGCCCTGTTCCCATGATGCACTGGGCCAGGGTCAGACTAATTTGCATGTAGCCAGGTTCTGAGCTGGGATGGTGCAGTGAGCTAAAAAACGGTGATGGATCAAGCCCTGCTCTTTTGACTGGGTAGGAGTGTTCTGCTTAATTCAGATACTCTGTCCATCACCACCCCCTTTATGAATCGTTTTGGCCACCACAAGTGTGGAAGGGTATGCTCAGATGTGAGTCCCTTGCTCACTGCACCATCAGGATTCAAGCAAGCCGGGCCGAAGACGGCTGTAATGCCAGAAACCGGTCCCCGGAAGCTTATTTCCTTTCCAGTAAAGAATTGGCTTGGTAGTTTGATCTGCCCTGTTCCCATGATGCACTGGGCCAGGGTCAGACTAATTTGCATGTAGCCAGGTTCTGAGCTGGGATGGTGCAGTGAGCTAAAAAACGGTGATGGATCAAGCCCTGATCTTTTGACTGGGTAGGAGTGTTCTGCTTAATTCAGATACTCTGTCCATCACCACCCCCTTTATGAATCGTTTTGGCCACCACAAGTGTGGAAGGGTATGCTCAGATGTGAGTCCCTTGCTCAATGCACCATCAGGATTCAAGCAAGCCGGGCCGAAGACGGCTGTAATGCCAGAAACCGGTCCCCGGAAGCTTATTTCCTTTCCAGTAAAGAATTGGCTTGGTAGTTTGGTCTGCCCTGTTCCCATGATGCACTGGGCCAGGGTCAGACTAATTTGCATGTAGCCAGGTTCTGAGCTGGGATGGTGCAGTGAGCTAAAAAACTGTGATGGATCAAGCCCTGATCTTTTGACTGGGTAGGAGTGTTCTGCTTAATTCAGATACTCTGTCCATCACCACCCCCTTTATGAATCGTTTTGGCCACCACAAGTGTGGAAGGGTATGCTCAGATGTGAGTCCCTTGCTCACTGCACCATCAGGATTCAAGCAAGCCGGGCCGAAGACGGCTGTAATGCCAGAAACCGGTCCCTGGAAGCTTATTTCCTTTCCAGTAAAGAATTGGCTTGGTAGTTTGGTCTGCCCTGTTCCCATGATGCACTGGGCCAGGGTCAGACTAATTTGCATGTAGCCAGGTTCTGAGCTGGGATGGTGCAGTGAGCTAAAAAACGGTGATGGATCAAGCCCTGATCTTTTGACTGGGTAGGAGTGTTCTGCTTAATTCAGATACTCTGTCCATCACCACCCCCTTTATGAATCGTTTTGGCCACCACAAGTGTGGAAGGGTATGCTCAGATGTGAGTCCCTTGCTCACTGCACCATCAGTATTCAAGCAAGCCGGGCCGAAGATGGCTGTAATGCCAGAAACCGGTCCCCGGAAGCTTATTTCCTTTCCAGTAAAGAATTGGCTTGGTAGTTTGGTCTGCCCTGTTCCCATAATGCACTGGGCCAGGGTCAGACTAATTTGCATGTAGCCAGGTTCTGAGCTGGGATGGTGCAGTGAGCTAAAAAACGGTGATGGATCAAGCCCTGATCTTTTGACTGGGTAGGAGTGTTCTGCTTAATTCAGATACTCTGTCCATCACCACCCCCTTTATGAATCGTTTTGGCCACCACAAGTGTGGAAGGGTATGCTCAGATGTGAGTCCCTTGCTCACTGCACCATCAGGATTCAAGCAAGCCGGGCCGAAGACGGCTGTAATGCCAGAAACCGGTCCCCGGAAGCTTATTTCCTTTCCAGTAAAGAATTGGCTTGGTAGTTTGGTCTGCCCTGTTCCCATGATGCACTGGGCCAGGGTCAGACTAATTTGCATGTAGCCAGGTTCTGAGCTGGGATGGTGCAGTGAGCTAAAAAACGGTGATGGATCAAGCCCTGATCTTTTGACTGGGTAGGAGTGTTCTGCTTAATTCAGATACTCTGTCCATCACCACCCCCTTTATGAATCGTTTTGGCCACCACAAGTGTGGAAGGGTATGCTCAGATGTGAGTCCCTTGCTCACTGCACCATCAGGATTCAAGCAAGCCGGGCCGAAGACGGCTGTAATGCCAGAAACCGGTCCCCGGAAGCTTATTTCCTTTCCAGTAAAGAATTGGCTTGGTAGTTTGGTCTGCCCTGTTCCCATGATGCACTGGGCCAGGGTCAGACTAATTTGCATGTAGCCATGTTCTGAGCTGGGATGGTGCAGTGAGCTAAAAAACGGTGATGGATCAAGCCCTGATCTTTTGACTGGGTAGGAGTGTACTGCTTAATTCAGATACTCTGTCCATCACCACCCCCTTTATGAATCGTTTTGGCCACCACAAGTGTGGAAGGGTATGCTCAGATGTGAGTTCCTTGCTCACAGCACCATCAGGATTCAAGCAAGCCGGGCCGAAGACGGCTGTAATGCCAGAAACCGGTCCCCGAAAGCTTATTTCCTTTCCAGTAAAGAATTGGCTTGGTAGTTTGGTCTGCCCTGTTCCCATGATGCACTGGGCCAGGGTCAGACTAATTTGCATGTAGCCAGGTTCTGAGCTGGGATGGTGCAGTGAGCTAAAAAACGGTGATGGATCAAGCCCTGATCTTTTGACTGGGTAGGAGTGTTCTGCTTAATTCAGATACTCTGTCCATCACCACCCCCTTTATGAATCGTTTTGGCCACCACAAGTGTGGAAGGGTATGCTCAGATGTGAGTCCCTTGCTCACTGCACCATCAGGATTCAAGCAAGCCGGGCCGAAGACGGCTGTAATGCCAGAAACCGGTCCCCGGAAGCTTATTTCCTTTCCAGTAAAGAATTGCCTTGGTAGTTTGGTCTGCCCTGTTCCCATGATGCACTGGGCCAGGGTCAGACTAATTTGCATGTAGCCAGGTTCTGAGCTGGGATGGTGCAGTGAGCTAAAAAACGGTGATGGATCAAGCCCTGATCTTTTGACTGGGTAGGAGTGTTCTGCTTAATTCAGATACTCTGTCCATCACCACCCCCTTTATGAATCGTTTTGGCCACCACAAGTGTGGACGGGTATGCTCAGATGTGAGTCCCTTGCTCACTGCACCATCAGGATTCAAGCAAGCCGTGCCGAAGACGGCTGTAATGCCAGAAACCGGTCCCCGGAAGCTTATTTCCTTTCCAGTAAAGAATTGGCTTGGTAGTTTGGTCTGCCCTGTTCCCATGATGCACTGGGCCAGGGTCAGACTAATTTGCATGTAGCCAGGTTCTGAGCTGGGATGGTGCAGTGAGCTAAAAAACGGTGATGGATCAAGCCCTGATCTTTTGACTGGGTAGGAGTGTTCTGCTTAATTCAGATACTCTGTCCATCACCACCCCCTTTATGAATCGTTTTGGCCACCACAAGTGTGGAAGGGTATGCTCAGATGTGAGTCCCTTGCTCACTGCACCATCAGGATTCAAGCAAGCCGGGCCGAAGACGGATGTAATGCCAGAAACCGGTCCCTGGAAGCTTATTTCCTTTCCAGTAAAGAATTGGCTTGGTAGTTTGGTGTGCCCTGTTCCCATGATGCACTGGGCCAGGGTCAGACTAATTTGCATGTAGCCAGGTTCTGAGCTGGGATGGTGCAGTGAGCTAAAAAACGGTGATGGATCAAGCCCTGATCTTTTGACTGGGTAGGAGTGTTCTGCCTAATTCAGATACTCTGTCCATCACCACCCCCTTTATGAATCGTTTTGGCCACCACAAGTGTGGAAGGGTATGCTCAGATGTGAGTCCCTTGCTCACTGCACCATCAGTATTCAAGCAAGCCGGGCCGAAGACGGCTGTAATGCCAGAAACCGGTCCCCGGAAGCTTATTTCCTTTCCAGTAAATAATTGGCTTGGTAGTTTGGTCTGCCCTGTTCCCATGATGCACTGGGCCAGGGTCAGACTAATTTGCATGTAGCCAGGTTCTGAGCTGGGATGGTGCAGTGAGCTAAAAAACGGTGATGGATCAAGCCCTGATCTTTTGACTGGGTAGGAGTGTTCTGCTTAATTCAGATACTCTGTCCATCACCACCCCCTTTATGAATCGTTTTGGCCACCACAAGTGTGGAAGGGTATGCTCAGATGTGAGTCTCTTGCTCACTGCACCATCAGGATTCAAGCAAGCAGGGCCGAAGACGGCTGTAATGCCAGAAACCGGTCCCCGGAAGCTTATTTCCTTTCCAGTAAAGAATTGCCTTGGTAGTTTGGTCTGCCCTGTTCCCATGATGCACTGGGCCAGGGTCAGACTAATTTGCATGTAGCCAGGTTCTGAGCTGGGATGGTGCAGTGAGCTAAAAAACGGTGATGGATCAAGCCCTGATCTTTTGACTGGGTAGGAGTGTTCTGCTTAATTCAGATACTCTGTCCATCACCACCCCCTTTATAAATCGTTTTGGCCACCACAAGTGTGGAAGGGTATGCTCAGATGTGAGTCCCTTGCTCACTGCACCATCAGGATTCAAGCAAGCCGGGCCGAAGACGGCTGTAATGCCAGAAACCGGTCCCCGGAAGCTTATTTCCTTTCCAGTAAAGAATTGGCTTGGTAGTTTGGTCTGCCCTGTTCCCATGATGCACTGGGCCAGGGTCAGACTAATTTGCATGTAGCCAGGTTCTGAGCTGGGATGGTGCAGTGAGCTAAAAAACGGTGATGGATCAAGCCCTGATCTTTTGACTGGGTAGGAGTGTTCTGCTTAATTCAGATACTCTGTCCATCACCACCCCCTTTGTGAATCGTTTTGGCCACCACAAGTGTGGAAGGGTATGCTCAGATGTGAGTCCCTTGCTCACTGCACCATCAGGATTCAAGCAAGCCGGGCCGAAGACGGCTGTAATGCCAGAAACCGGTCCCCGGAAGCTTATTTCCTTTCCAGTAAATAATTGGCTTGGTAGTTTGGTCTGCCCTGTTCCCATGATGCACTGGGCCAGGGTCAGACTAATTTGCATGTCGCCAGGTTCTGAGCTGGGATGGTGCAGTGAGCTAAAAAACGGTGATGGATCAAGCCCTGATCTTTTGTCTGGGTAGGAGTGTTCTGCTTAATTCAGATACTCTGTCCATCACCACCCACTTTATGAATCGTTTTGGCCACCACAAGTGTGGAAGGGTATGCTCAGATGTGAGTCCCTTGCTCACTGCACCATCAGGATTCAAGCAAGCCGGGCCGAAGACGGCTGTAATGCCAGAAACCGGTCCCCGGAAGCTTATTTCCTTTCCAGTAAAGAATTGGCCTGGTAGTTTGGTCCGCCCTGTTCCCATGATGCACTGGGCCAGGGTCAGACTAATTTGCATGTAGCCAGGTTCTGAGCTGGGATGGTGCAGTGAGCTAAAAAACGGTGATGGATCAAGCCCTGATCTTTTGACTGGGTAGGAGTGTTCTGCTTAATTCAGATACTCTGTTCATCACCACCCCCTTTATGAATCGTTTTGGCCACCACAAGTGTGGAAGGGTATGCTCAGATGTGAGTCCCTTGCTCACTGCACCATCAGGATTCAAGCAAGCCGGGCCGAAGACGGCTGTAATGCCAGAAACCGGTCCCCGGAAGCTTATTTCCTTTCCAGTAAAGAATTGGCTTGGAAGTTTGGTCTGCCCTGTTCCCATGATGCACTGGGCCAGGGTCAGACTAATTTGCATGTAGCCAGGTTCTGAGCTGGGATGGTGCAGTGAGCTAAAAAACGGTGATGGATCAAGCCCTGATCTTTTGACTGGGTAGGAGTGTTCTGCTTAATTCAGATACTCTGTCCATCACCACCCCCTTTATGAATCGTTTTGGCCACCACAAGTGTGGAAGGGTATGCTCAGATGTGAGTCTCTTGCTCACTGCACCATCAGGATTCAAGCAAGCCGGGCCGAAGACGGCTGTAATGCCAGAAACCGGTCCCCGGAAGCTTATTTCCTTTCCAGTAAAGAATTGCCTTGGTAGTTTGGTCTGCCCTGTTCCCATGATGCACTGGGCCAGGGTCAGACTAATTTGCATGTAGCCAGGTTCTGAGCTGGGATGGTGCAGTGAGCTAAAAAACGGTGATGGATCAAGCCCTGATCTTTTGACTGGGTAGGATTGTTCTGCTTAATTCAGATACTCTGTCCATCACCACCCCCTTTATGAATCGTTTTGGCCACCACAAGTGTGGAAGGGTATGCTCAGATGTGAGTCCCTTGCTCACTGCACCATCAGGATTCAAGCAAGCCGGGCCGAAGACGGCTGTAATGCCAGAAACCGGTCCCCGGAAGCTTATTTCCTTTCCAGTAAAGAATTGGCTTGGTAGTTTGGTCTGCCCTGTTCCAATGATGCACTGGGCCAGGGTCAGACTAATTTGCATGTAGCCAGGTTCTGAGCCGGGATGGTGCAGTGAGCTAAAAAACAGTGATGGATCAAGCCCTGATCTTTTGACTGGGTAGGAGTGTTCTGCTTAATTCAGATACTCTGTCCATCACCACCCCCTTTATGAATCGTTTTGGCCACCACAAGTGTGGAAGGGTATGCTCAGATGTGAGTCCCTTGCTCACTGCACCATCAGGATTCAATCAAGCCGGGCCGAAGACGGCTGTAATGCCAGAAACCGGTCCCCGGAAGCTTATTTCCTTTCCAGTAAAGAATTGGCTTGGTACTTTGGTCTGCCCTGTTCCCATGATGCACTGGGCCAGGGTCAGACTAATTTGCATGTAGCCAGGTTCTGAGCTGGGATGGTGCAGTGAGCTAAAAAACGGTGATGGATCAAGCCCTGATCTTTTGACTGGGTAGGAGTGTTCTGCTTAATTCAGATACTCTGTCCATCACCACCCCCTTTATGAATCGTTTTGGCCACCACAAGTGTGGAAGGGTATGCTCAGATGTGAGTCCCTTGCTCACTGCACCATCAGGATTCAAGCAAGCCGGGCCGAAGACGGCTGTAATGCCAGAAACCGGTCCCCGGAAGCTTATTTCCTTTCCAGTAAAGAATTGGCTTGGTAGTTTGGTCTGCCCTGTTCCCATGATGCACTGGGCCAGGGTCAGACTAATTTGCATGTAGCCATGTTCTGAGCTGGGATGGTGCAGTGAGCTAAAAAACGGTGATGGATCAAGCCCTGATCTTTTGACTGGGTAGGAGTGTACTGCTTAATTCAGATACTCTGTCCATCACCACCCCCTTTATGAATCGTTTTGGCCACCACAAGTGTGGAAGGGTATGCTCAGATGTGAGTTCCTTGCTCACTGCACCATCAGGATTCAAGCAAGCCGGGCCGAAGACGGCTGTAATGCCAGAAACCGGTCCCCGAAAGCTTATTTCCTTTCCAGTAAAGAATTGGCTTGGTAGTTTGGTCTGCCCTGTTCCCATGATGCACTGGGCCAGGGTCAGACTAATTTGCATGTAGCCAGGTTCTGAGCTGGGATGGTGCAGTGAGCTAAAAACTGGTGATGGATCAAGCCCTGATCTTTTGACTGGGTAGGAGTGTTCTGCTTAATTCAGATACTCTGTCCATCACCACCCCCTTTATGAATCGTTTTGGCCACCACAAGTGTGGAAGGGTATGCTCAGATGTGAGTCCCTTGCTCACTGCACCATCAGGATTCAAGCAAGCCGGGCCGAAGACGGCTGTAATGCCAGAAACCGGTCCCCGGAAGCTTATTTCCTTTCCAGTAAAGAATTGCCTTGGTAGTTTGGTCTGCCCTGTTCCCATGATGCACTGGGCCAGGGTCAGACTAATTTGCATGTAGCCAGGTTCTGAGCTGGGATGGTGCAGTGAGCTAAAAAACGGTGATGGATCAAGCCCTGATCTTTTGACTGGGTAGGAGTGTTCTGCTTAATTCAGATACTCTGTCCATCACCACCCCCTTTATGAATCGTTTTGGCCACCACAAGTGTGGACGGGTATGCTCAGATGTGAGTCCCTTGCTCACTGCACCATCAGGATTCAAGCAAGCCGTGCCGAAGACGGCTGTAATGCCAGAAACCGGTCCCCGGAAGCTTATTTCCTTTCCAGTAAAGAATTGGCTTGGTAGTTTGGTCTGCCCTGTTCCCATGATGCACTGGGCCAGGGTCAGACTAATTTGCATGTAGCCAGGTTCTGAGCTGGGATGGTGCAGTGAGCTAAAAAACGGTGATGGATCAAGCCCTGATCTTTTGACTGGGTAGGAGTGTTCTGCTTAATTCAGATACTCTGTCCATCACCACCCCCTTTATGAATCGTTTTGGCCACCACAAGTGTGGAAGGGTATGCTCAGATGTGAGTCCCTTGCTCACTGCACCATCAGGATTCAAGCAAGCCGGGCCGAAGACGGATGTAATGCCAGAAACCGGTCCCTGGAAGCTTATTTCCTTTCCAGTAAAGAATTGGCTTGGTAGTTTGGTGTGCCCTGTTCCCATGATGCACTGGGCCAGGGTCAGACTAATTTGCATGTAGCCAGGTTCTGAGCTGGGATGGTGCAGTGAGCTAAAAAACGGTGATGGTTCAAGCCCTGATCTTTTGACTGGGTAGGAGTGTTCTGCTTAATTCAGATACTCTGTCCATCACCACCCCCTTTATGAATCGTTTTGGCCACCACAAGTGTGGAAGGGTATGCTCAGATGTGAGTCCCTTGCTCACTGCACCATCAGTATTCAAGCAAGCCGGGCCGAAGACGGCTGTAATGCCAGAAACCGGTCCCCGGAAGCTTATTTCCTTTCCAGTAAATAATTGGCTTGGTAGTTTGGTCTGCCCTGTTCCCATGATGCACTGGGCCAGGGTCAGACTAATTTGCATGTAGCCAGGTTCTGAGCTGGGATGGTGCAGTGAGCTAAAAAACGGTGATGGATCAAGCCCTGATCTTTTGACTGGGTAGGAGTGTTCTGCTTAATTCAGATACTCTGTCCATCACCACCCCCTTTATGAATCGTTTTGGCCACCACAAGTGTGGAAGGGTATGCTCAGATGTGAGTCCCTTGCTCACTGCACTATCAGGATTCAAGCAAGCCGGGCCGAAGACGGCTGTAATGCCAGAAACCGGTCCCCGGAAGCTTATTTCCTTTCCAGTAAAGAATTGGCTTGGTAGTTTGGTCTGCCCTGTTCCCATGATGCACTGGGCCAGGGTCAGACTAATTTGCATGTAGCCAGGTTCTGATCTGGGATGGTGCAGTGAGCTAAAAAACGGTGATGGATCAAGCCCTGATCTTTTAACTGGGTAGGAGTGTTCTGCTTAATTCAGATACTCTGTCCACCACCACCCCCTTTATTAATCGTTTTGGCCACCACAAGTGTGGAAGGGTATGCTCAGATGTGAGTCCCTTGCTCACTGCACCATCAGGATTCAAGCAAGCCGGGCCGAAGACGGCTGTAATGCCAGAAACCAGTCCCCGGAAGCTTATTTCCTTTCCAGTAAGGAATTGGCTTGGTAGTTTGGTCTGCCCTGTTCCCATGATGCACTGGGCCAGGGTCAGACTAATTTGCATGTAGCCAGGTTCTGAGCTGGGATGGTGCAGTGAGCTAAAAAACGGTGATGGATCAAGCCCTGATCTTTTGACTGGGTAGGATTGTTCTGCTTAATTCAGATACTCTGTCCATCACCACCCCCTTTATGAATCGTTTTGGCCACCACAAGTGTGGAAGGGTATGCTCAGATGTGAGTCCCTTGCTCACTGCACCATCAGGATTCAAGCAAGCCGGGCCGAAGACGGCTGTAATGCCAGAAACCGGTCCCCGGAAGCTTATTTCCTTTCCAGTAAAGAATTGTTTTGGTAGTTTGGTCTGCCCTGTTCCCATGATGCACTGGGCCAGGGTCAGACTAATTTGCATGTAGCCAGGTTCTGAGCTGGGATGGTGCAGTGAGCTAAAAAACGGTGATGGATCAAGCCCTGATCTTTTGACTGGGTAGGAGTGTTCTGCTTAATTCAGATACGCTGTCCATCACCACCCCCTTTATGAATCGTTTTGGCCACCACAAGTGTGGAAGGGTATGCTCAGATGTGAGTCTCTTGCTCACTGCACCATCAGGATTCAAGCAAGCCGGGCCGAAGACGGCTGTAATGCCAGAAACCGGTCCCCGGAAGCTTATTTCCTTTCCAGTAAAGAATTGCCTTGGTAGTTTGGTCTGCCCTGTTCCCATGATGCACTGGGCCAGGGTCAGACTAATTTGCATGTAGCCAGGTTCTGAGCTGGGATGGTGCAGTGAGCTAAAAAACGGTGATGGATCAAGCCCTGATCTTTTGACTGGGTAGGAGTGTTCTGCTTAATTCAGATACTCTGTCCATCACCACCCCCTTTATGAATCGTTTTGGCCACCACAAGTGTGGAAGGGTATGCTCAGATGTGAGTCCCTTGCTCACTGCACCATCAGGATTCAAGCAAGCCGGGCCGAAGACGGCTGTAATGCCAGAAACCGGTCCCCGGAAGCTTATTTCCTTTCCAGTAAAGAATTGGCTTGGTAGTTTGGTCTGCCCTGTTCCCATGATGCACTGGGCCAGGGTCAGACTAATTTGCATGTAGCCAGGTTCTGAGCTGGGATGGTGCAGTGAGCTAAAAAACGGTGATGGATCAAGCCCTGATCTTTTGACTGGGTAGGAGTGTTCTGCTTAATTCAGATACTCTGTCCATCACCACCCCCTTTGTGAATCGTTTTGGCCACCACAAGTGTGGAAGGGTATGCTCAGATGTGAGTCCCTTGCTCACTGCACCATCTGGATTCAAGCAAGCCGGGCCGAAGACGGCTGTAATGCCAGAAACCTGTCCCCGGAAGCTTATTTCCTTTCCAGTAAATAATTGGCTTGGTAGTTTGGTCTGCCCTGTTCCCATGATGCACTGGGCCAGGGTCAGACTAATTTGCATGTAGCCAGGTTCTGAGCTGGGATGGTGCAGTGAGCTAAAAAACGGTGATGGATCAAGCCCTGATCTTTTGTCTGGGTAGGAGTGTTCTGCTTAATTCAGATACTCTGTCCATCACCACCCCCTTTATGAATCGTTTTGGCCACCACAAGTGTGGAAGGGTATGCTCAGATGTGAGTCCCTTGCTCACTGCACCATCAGGATTCAAGCAAGCCGGGCCGAAGACGGCTGTAATGCCAGAAACCGGTCCCCGGAAGCTTATTTCCTTTCCAGTAAAGAATTGGCCTGGTAGTTTGGTCCGCCCTGTTCCCATGATGCACTGGGCCAGGGTCAGACTAATTTGCATGTAGCCAGGTTCTGAGCTGGGATGGTGCAGTGAGCTAAAAAACGGTGATGGATCAAGCCCTGATCTTTTGACTGGGTAGGAGTGTTCTGCTTAATTCAGATACTCTGTTCATCACCACCCCCTTTATGAATCGTTTTGGCCACCACAAGTGTGGAAGGGTATGCTCAGATGTGAGTCCCTTGCTCACTGCACCATCAGGATTCAAGCAAGCCGGGCCGAAGACGGCTGTAATGCCAGAAACCGGTCCCCGGAAGCTTATTTCCTTTCCAGTAAAGAATTGGCTTGGTAGTTTGGTCTGCCCTGTTCCCATGATGCACTGGGCCAGGGTCAGACTAATTTGCATGTAGCCAGGTTCTGAGCTGGGATGGTGCAGTGAGCTAAAAAACGGTGATGGATCAAGCCCTGATCTTTTGACTGGGTAGGAGTGTTCTGCTTAATTCAGATACTCTGTCCATCACCACCCCCTTTATGAATCGTTTTGGCCACCACAAGTGTGGAAGGGTATGCTCAGATGTGAGTCTCTTGCTCACTGCACCATCAGGATTCAAGCAAGCCGGGCCGAAGACGGCTGTAATGCCAGAAACCGGTCCCCGGAAGCTTATTTCCTTTCCAGTAAAGAATTGCCTTGGTAGTTTGGTCTGCCCTGTTCCCATGATGCACTGGGCCAGGGTCAGACTAATTTGCATGTAGCCAGGTTCTGAGCTGGGATGGTGCAGTGAGCTAAAAAACGGTGATGGATCAAGCCCTGATCTTTTGACTGGGTAGGATTGTTCTGCTTAATTCAGATACTCTGTCCATCACCACCCCCTTTATGAATCGTTTTGGCCACCACAAGTGTGGAAGGGTATGCTCAGATGTGAGTCCCTTGCTCACTGCACCATCAGGATTCAAGCAAGCCGGGCCGAAGACGGCTGTAATGCCAGAAACCGGTCCCCGGAAGCTTATTTCCTTTCCAGTAAAGAATTGGCCTGGTAGTTTGGTCCGCCCTGTTCCCATGATGCACTGGGCCAGGGTCAGACTAATTTGCATGTAGCCAGGTTCTGAGCTGGGATGGTGCAGTGAGCTAAAAAACGGTGATGGATCAAGCCCTGATCTTTTGACTGGGTAGGAGTGTTCTGCTTAATTCAGATACTCTGTCCATCACCACCCCCTTTATGAATCGTTTTGGCCACCACAAGTGTGGAAGGGTATGCTCAGATGTGAGTCCCTTGCTCACTGCACCATCAGGATTCAAGCAAGCCGGGTCGAAGACGGCTGTAATGCCAGAAACCGGTCCCCGGAAGCTTATTTCCTTTCCAGTAAAGAATTGGCTTGGTAGTTTGGTCTGCCCTGTTCCCATGATGCACTGGGCCAGGGTCAGACTAATTTGCATGTAGCCAGGTTCTGAGCTGGGATGGTGCAGTGAGCTAAAAAACGGTGATGGATCAAGCCCTGATCTTTTGACTGGGTAGGAGTGTTCTGCTTAATTCAGATACTCTGTCCATCACCACCCCCTTTATGAATCGTTTTGGCCACCACAAGTGTGGAAGGGTATGCTCAGATGTGAGTCTCTTGCTCACTGCACCATCAGGATTCAAGCAAGCCGGGCCGAAGACGGCTGTAATGCCAGAAACCGGTCCCCGGAAGCTTATTTCCTTTCCAGTAAAGAATTGCCTTGGTAGTTTGGTCTGCCCTGTTCCCATGATGCACTGGGCCAGGGTCAGACTAATTTGCATGTAGCCAGGTTCTGAGCTGGGATGATGCAGTGAGCTAAAAAACGGTGATGGATCAAGCCCTGATCTTTTGACTGGGTAGGAGTGTTCTGCTTAATTCAGATACTCTGTCCATCACCACCCCCTTTATGAATCGTTTTGGCCACCACAAGTGTGGAAGGGTATGCTCAGATGTGAGTCCCTTGCTCACTGCACCATCAGGATTCAAGCAAGCCGGGCCGAAGACGGCTGTAATGCCAGAAACCGGTCCCCGGAAGCTTATTTCCTTTCCAGTAAAGAATTGGCTTGGTAGTTTGGTCTGCCCTGTTCCAATGATGCACTGGGCCAGGGTCAGACTAATTTGCATGTAGCCAGGTTCTGAGCTGGGATGGTGCAGTGAGCTAAAAAACAGTGATGGATCAAGCCCTGATCTTTTGACTGGGTAGGAGTGTTCTGCTTAATTCAGATACTCTGTCCATCACCACCCCCTTTATGAATCGTTTTGGCCACCACAAGTGTGGAAGGGTATGCTCAGATGTGAGTCCCTTGCTCACTGCACCATCAGGATTCAATCAAGCCGGGCCGAAGACGGCTGTAATGCCAGAAACCGGTCCCCGGAAGCTTATTTCCTTTCCAGTAAAGAATTGGCTTGGTACTTTGGTCTGCCCTGTTCCCATGATGCACTGGGCCAGGGTCAGACTAATTTGCATGTAGCCAGGTTCTGAGCTGGGATGGTGCAGTGAGCTAAAAAACGGTGATGGATCAAGCACTGATCTTTTGACTGGGTAGGAGTGTTCTGCTTAATTCAGATACTCTGTCCATCACCACCCCCTTTATGAATCGTTTTGGCCACCACAAGTGTGGAAGGGTATGCTCAGATGTGAGTCCCTTGCTCACTGCACCATCAGGATTCAAGCAAGCCGGGCCGAAGACGGCTGTAATGCCAGAAACCGGTCCCCGGAAGCTTATTTCCTTTCCAGTAAAGAATTGGCTTGGTAGTTTGGTCTGCCCTGTTCCCATGATGCACTGGGCCAGGGTCAGACTAATTTGCATGTAGCCAGGTTCTGATCTGGGATGGTGCAGTGAGCTAAAAAACGGTGATGGATCAAGCCCTGATCTTTTAACTGGGTAGGAGTGTTCTGCTTAATTCAGATACTCTGTCCATCACCACCCCCTTTATGAATCGTTTTGGCCACCACAAGTGTGGAAGGGTATGCTCAGATGTGAGTCCCTTGCTCACTGCACCATCAGGATTCAAGCAAGCCGGGCCGAAGACGGCTGTAATGCCAGAAACCAGTCCCCGGAAGCTTATTTCCTTTCCAGTAAGGAATTGGCTTGGTAGTTTGGTCTGCCCTGTTCCCATGATGCACTGGGCCAGGGTCAGACTAATTTGCATGTAGCCAGGTTCTGAGCTGGGATGGTGCAGTGAGCTAAAAAACGGTGATGGATCAAGCCCTGATCTTTTGACTGGGTAGGAGTGTTCTGCTTAATTCAGATACTCTGTCCATCACCACCCCCTTTATGAATCGTTTTGGCCACCACAAGTGTGGAAGGGTATGCTCAGATGTGAGTCCCTTGCTCACTGCACCATCAGGATTCAAGCAAGCCGGGCCGAAGACGGCTGTAATGCCAGAAACCGGTCCCCGGAAGCTTATTTCCTTTCCAGTAAAGAATTGGCTTGGTAGTTTGGTCTGCCCTGTTCCCATGATGCACTGGGCCAGGGTCAGACTAATTTGCATGTAGCCAGGTTCTGAGCTGGGATGGTGCAGTGAGCTAAAAAACGGTGATGGATCAAGCCCTGATCTTTTGACTGGGTAGGAGTGTTCTGCTTAATCCAGATACTCTGTCCATCACCACCCCCTTTGTGAATCGTTTTGGCCACCACAAGTGTGGAAGGGTATGCTCAGATGTGAGTCCCTTGCTCACTGCACCATCAGGATTCAAGCAAGCCGGGCCGAAGACGGCTGTAATGCCAGAAACCGGTCCCCGGAAGCTTATTTCCTTTCCAGTAAAGAATTGGCCTGGTAGTTTGGTCCGCCCTGTTCCCATGATGCACTGGGCCAGGGTCAGACTAATTTGCATGTAGCCAGGTTCTGAGCTGGGATGGTGCAGTGAGCTAAAAAACGGTGATGGATCAAGCCCTGATCTTTTGACTGGGTAGGAGTGTTCTGCTTAATTCAGATACTCGGTCCATCACCACCCCCTTTATGAATCATTTTGGCCACCACAAGTGTGGAAGGGTATGCTCAGATGTGAGTCCCTTGCTCACTGCACCATCAGGATTCAAGCAAGCCGGGCCGAAGACGGCTGTAATGCCAGAAACCGGTCCCCGGAAGCTTATTTCCTTTCCAGTAAAGAATTGGCTTGGTAGTTTGGTCTGCCCTGTTCCCATGATGCACTGGGCCAGGGTCAGACTAATTTGCATGTAGCCAGGTTCTGAGCTGCGATGGTGCAGTGAGCTAAAAAACGGTGATGGATCAAGCCCTGATCTTTTGACTGGGTAGGAGTGTTCTGCTTAATTCAGATACTCTGTCCATCACCACCCCCTTTATGAATCGTTTTGGCCACCACAAGTGTGGAAGGGTATGCTCAGATGTGAGTCTCTTGCTCACTGCACCATCAGGATTCAAGCAAGCCGGGCCGAAGACGGCTGTAATGCCAGAAACCGGTCCCCGGAAGCTTATTTCCTTTCCAGTAAAGAATTGCCTTGGTAGTTTGGTCTGCCCTGTTCCCATGATGCACTGGGCCAGGGTCAGACTAATTTGCATGTAGCCAGGTTCTGAGCTGGGATGGTGCAGTGAGCTAAAAAACGGTGATGGATCAAGCCCTGATCTTTTGACTGGGTAGGATTGTTCTGCTTAATTCAGATACTCTGTCCATCACCACCCCCTTTATGAATCGTTTTGGCCACCACAAGTGTGGAAGGGTATGCTCAGATGTGAGTCCCTTGCTCACTGCACCATCAGGATTCAAGCAAGCCGGGCCGAAGACGGCTGTAATGCCAGAAACCGGTCCCCGGAAGCTTATTTCCTTTCCAGTAAAGAATTGGCCTGGTAGTTTGGTCCGCCCTGTTCCCATGATGCACTGGGCCAGGGTCAGACTAATTTGCATGTAGCCAGGTTCTGAGCTGGGATGGTGCAGTGAGCTAAAAAACGGTGATGGATCAAGCCCTGATCTTTTGACTGGGTAGGAGTGTTCTGCTTAATTCAGATACTCTGTCCATCACCACCCCCTTTATGAATCGTTTTGGCCACCACAAGTGTGGAAGGGTATGCTCAGATGTGAGTCCCTTGCTCACTGCACCATCAGGATTCAAGCAAGCCGGGCCGAAGACGGCTGTAATGCCAGAAACCGGTCCCCGGAAGCTTATTTCCTTTCCAGTAAAGAATTGGCTTGGTAGTTTGGTCTGCCCTGTTCCCATGATGCACTGGTCCAGGGTCAGACTAATTTGCATGTAGCCAGGTTCTGAGCTGGGATGGTGCAGTGAGCTAAAAAACGGTGATGGATCAAGCCCTGATCTTTTGACTGGGTAGGAGTGTTCTGCTTAATTCAGATACTCTGTCCATCACCACCCCCTTTATGAATCGTTTTGGCCACCACAAGTGTGGAAGGGTATGCTCAGATGTGAGTCTCTTGCTCACTGCACCATCAGGATTCAAGCAAGCCGGGCCGAAGACGGCTGTAATGCCAGAAACCGGTCCCCGGAAGCTTATTTCCTTTCCAGTAAAGAATTGCCTTGGTAGTTTGGTCTGCCCTGTTCCCATGATGCACTGGGCCAGGGTCAGACTAATTTGCATGTAGCCAGGTTCTGAGCTGGGATGGTGCAGTGAGCTAAAAAACGGTGATGGATCAAGCCCTGATCTTTTGACTGGGTAGGAGTGTTCTGCTTAATTCAGATACTCTGTCCATCACCACCACCTTTATGAATCGTTTTGGCCACCCACAAGTGTGGAAGGGTATGCTCAGATGTGAGTCCCTTGCTCACTGCACCATCAGGATTCAAGCAAGCCGGGCCGAAGACGGCTGTAATGCCAGAAACCGGTCCCCGGAAGCTTATTTCCTTTCCAGTAAAGAATTGGCTTGGTAGTTTGGTCTGCCCTGTTCCAATGATGCACTGGGCCAGGGTCAGACTAATTTGCATGTAGCCAGGTTCTGAGCTGGGATGGTGCAGTGAGCTAAAAAACGGTGATGGATCAAGCCCTGATCTTTTGACTGGGTAGGAGTGTTCTGCTTAATTCAGATACTCTGTCCATCACCACCCCCTTTATGAATCGTTTTGGCCACCACAAGTGTGGAAGGGTATGCTCAGATGTGAGTCCCTTGCTCACTGCACCATCAGGATTCAATCAAGCCGGGCCGAAGACGGCTGTAATGCCAGAAACCGGTCCCCGGAAGCTTATTTCCTTTCCAGTAAAGAATTGGCTTGGTACTTTGGTCTGCCCTGTTCCCATGATGCACTGGGCCAGGGTCAGACTAATTTGCATGTAGCCAGGTTCTGAGCTGGGATGGTGCAGTGAGCTAAAAAACGGTGATGGATCAAGCACTGATCTTTTGACTGGGTAGGAGTGTTCTGCTTAATTCAGATACTCTGTCCATCACCACCCCCTTTATGAATCGTTTTGGCCACCACAAGTGTGGAAGGGTATGCTCAGATGTGAGTCCCTTGCTCACTGCACCATCAGGATTCAAGCAAGCCGGGCCGAAGACGGCTGTAATGCCAGAAACCGGTCCCCGGAAGCTTATTTCCTTTCCAGTAAAGAATTGGCTTGGTAGTTTGGTCTGCCCTGTTCCCATGATGCTCTGGGCCAGGGTCAGACTAATTTGCATGTAGCCAGGTTCTGATCTGGGATGGTGCAGTGAGCTAAAAAACGGTGATGGATCAAGCCCTGATCTTTTAACTGGGTAGGAGTGTTCTGCTTAATTCAGATACTCTGTCCATCACCACCCCCTTTATGAATCGTTTTGGCCACCACAAGTGTGGAAGGGTATGCTCAGATGTGAGTCCCTTGCTCACTGCACCATCAGGATTCAAGCAAGCCGGGCCGAAGACGGCTGTAATGCCAGAAACCAGTCCCCGGAAGCTTATTTCCTTTCCAGTAAGGAATTGGCTTGGTAGTTTGGTCTGCCCTGTTCCCATGATGCACTGGGCCAGGGTCAGACTAATTTGCATGTAGCCAGGTTCTGAGCTGGGATGGTGCAGTGAGCTAAAAAACGGTGATGGATCAAGCCCTGATCTTTTGACTGGGTAGGAGTGTTCTGCTTAATTCAGATACTCTGTCCATCACCACCCCCTTTGTGAATCGTTTTGGCCACCACAAGTGTGGAAGGGTATGCTCAGATGTGAGTCCCTTGCTCACTGCACCATCGGGATTCAAGCAAGCCGGGCCGAAGACGGCTGTAATGCCAGAAACCGGTCCCCGGAAGCTTATTTCCTTTCCAGTAAAGAATTGGTCTGGTAGTTTGGTCCGCCCTGTTCCCATGATGCACTGGGCCAGGGTCAGACTAATTTGCATGTAGCCAGGTTCTGAGCTGGGATGGTGCAGTGAGCTAAAAAACGGTGATGGATCAAGCCCTGATCTTTTGACTGGGTAGGAGTGTTCTGCTTAATTCAGATACTCTGTCCATCATCACCCCCTTTATGAATCATTTTGGCCACCACAAGTGTGGAAGGGTATGCTCAGATGTGAGTCCCTTGCTCACTGCACCATCAGGATTCAAGCAAGCCGGGCCGAAGACGGCTGTAATGCCAGAAACCGGTCCCCGGAAGCTTATTTCCTTTCCAGTAAAGAATTGGCTTGGTAGTTTGGTCTGCCCTGTTCCCATGATGCACTGGGCCAGGGTCAGACTAATTTGCATGTAGCCAGGTTCTGAGCTGGGATGGTGCAGTGAGCTAAAAAACGGTGATGGATCAAGCCCTGATCTTTTGACTGGGTAGGAGTGTTCTGCTTAATTCAGATACTCTGTCCATCACCACCCCCTTTATGAATCGTTTTGGCCACCACAAGTGTGGAAGGGTATGCTCAGATGTGAGTCTCTTGCTCACTGCACCATCAGGATTCAAGCAAGCCGGGCCGAAGACGGCTGTAATGCCAGAAACCGGTCCCCGGAAGCTTATTTCCTTTCCAGTAAAGAATTGCCTTGGTAGTTTGGTCTGCCCTGTTCCCATGATGCACTGGGCCAGGGTCAGACTAATTTGCATGTAGCCAGGTTCTGAGCTGGGATGGTGCAGTGAGCTAAAAAACGGTGATGGATCAAGCCCTGATCTTTTGACTGGGTAGGATTGTTCTGCTTAATTCAGATACTCTGTCCATCACCACCCCCTTTATGAATCGTTTTGGCCACCACAAGTGTGGAAGGGTATGCTCAGATGTGAGTCTCTTGCTCACTGCACCATCAGGATTCAAGCAAGCCGGGCCGAAGACGGCTGTAATGCCAGAAACCGGTCCCCGGAAGCTTATTTCCTTTCCAGTAAAGAATTGCCTTGGTAGTTTGGTCTGCCCTGTTCCCATGATGCACTGGGCCAGGGTCAGACTAATTTGCATGTAGCCAGGTTCTGAGCTGGGATGGTGCAGTGAGCTAAAAAACGGTGATGGATCAAGCCCTGATCTTTTGACTGGGTAGGAGTGTTCTGCTTAATTCAGATACTCTGTCCATCACCACCCCCTTTATGAATCGTTTTGGCCACCCACAAGTGTGGAAGGGTATGCTCAGATGTGAGTCCCTTGCTCACTGCACCATCAGGATTCAAGCAAGCCGGGCCGAAGACGGCTGTAATGCCAGAAACCGGTCCCCGGAAGCTTATTTCCTTTCCAGTAAAGAATTGGCTTGGTAGTTTGGTCTGCCCTGTTCCAATGATGCACTGGGCCAGGGTCAGACTAATTTGCATGTAGCCAGGTTCTGAGCTGGGATGGTGCAGTGAGCTAAAAAACGGTGATGGATCAAGCCCTGATCTTTTGACTGGGTAGGAGTGTTCTGCTTAATTCAGATACTCTGTCCATCACCACCCCCTTTATGAATCGTTTTGGCCACCACAAGTGTGGAAGGGTATGCTCAGATGTGAGTCCCTTGCTCACTGCACCATCAGGATTCAATCAAGCCGGGCCGAAGACGGCTGTAATGCCAGAAACCGGTCCCCGGAAGCTTATTTCCTTTCCAGTAAAGAATTGGCTTGGTACTTTGGTCTGCCCTGTTCCCATGATGCACTGGGCCAGGGTCAGACTAATTTGCATGTAGCCAGGTTCTGAGCTGGGATGGTGCAGTGAGCTAAAAAACGGTGATGGATCAAGCACTGATCTTTTGACTGGGTAGGAGTGTTCTGCTTAATTCAGATACTCTGTCCATCACCACCCCCTTTATGAATCGTTTTGGCCACCACAAGTGTGGAAGGGTATGCTCAGATGTGAGTCCCTTGCTCACTGCACCATCAGGATTCAAGCAAGCCGGGCCGAAGACGGCTGTAATGCCAGAAACCGGTCCCCGGAAGCTTATTTCCTTTCCAGTAAAGAATTGGCTTGGTAGTTTGGTCTGCCCTGTTCCCATGATGCACTGGGCCAGGGTCAGACTAATTTGCATGTAGCCAGGTTCTGATCTGGGATGGTGCAGTGAGCTAAAAAACGGTGATGGATCAAGCCCTGATCTTTTAACTGGGTAGGAGTGTTCTGCTTAATTCAGATACTCTGTCCATCACCACCCCCTTTATGAATCGTTTTGGCCACCACAAGTGTGGAAGGGTATGCTCAGATGTGAGTCCCTTGCTCACTGCACCATCAGGATTCAAGCAAGCCGGGCCGAAGACGGCTGTAATGCCAGAAACCAGTCCCCGGAAGCTTATTTCCTTTCCAGTAAGGAATTGGCTTGGTAGTTTGGTCTGCCCTGTTCCCATGATGCACTGGGCCAGGGTCAGACTAATTTGCATGTAGCCAGGTTCTGAGCTGGGATGGTGCAGTGAGCTAAAAAACGGTGATGGATCAAGCCCTGATCTTTTGACTGGGTAGGAGTGTTCTGCTTAATTCAGATACTCTGTCCATCACCACCCCCTTTATGAATCGTTTTGGCCACCACAAGTGTGGAAGGGTATGCTCAGAAGTGAGTCCCTTGCTCACTGCACCATCAGGATTCAAGCAAGCCGGGCCGAAGACGGCTGTAATGCCAGAAACCGGTCCCCGGAAGCTTATTTCCTTTCCAGTAAAGAATTGGCTTGGTAGTTTGGTCTGCCCTGTTCCCATGATGCACTGGGCCAGGGTCAGACTAATTTGCATGTAGCCAGGTTCTGAGCTGGGATGGTGCAGTGAGCTAAAAAACGGTGATGGATCAAGCCCTGATCTTTTGACTGGATAGGAGTGTTCTGCTTAATTCAGATACTCTGTCCATCACCACCCCCTTTATGAATCGTTTTGGCCACCACAAGTGTGGAAGGGTATGCTCAGATGTGAGTCCCTTGCTCACTGCATCATCAGGATTCAAGCAAGCCGGGCCGAAGACGGCTGTAATGCCAGAAACCGGTCCCCGGAAGCTTATTTCCTTTCCAGTAAGGAATTGGCTTGGTAGTTTGGTCTGCCCTGTTCCCATGATGCACTGGGCCAGGGTCAGACTAATTTGCATGTAGCCAGGTTCTGAGCTGGGATGGTGCAGTGAGCTAAAAAACGGTGATGGATCAAGCCCTGATCTTTTGACTGGGTAGGATTGTTCTGCTTAATTCAGATACTCTGTCCATCACCACCCCCTTTATGAATCGTTTTGGCCACCACAAGTGTGGAAGGGTATGCTCAGATGTGAGTCCCTTGCTCACTGCACCATCAGGATTCAAGCAAGCCGGGCCGAAGACGGCTGTAATGCCAGAAACCGGTCCCCGGAAGCTTATTTCCTTTCCAGTAAAGAATTGTTTTGGTAGTTTGGTCTGCCCTGTTCCCATGATGCACTGGGCCAGGGTCAGACTAATTTGCATGTAGCCAGGTTCTGAGCTGGGATGGTGCAGTGAGCTAAAAAACGGTGATGGATCAAGCCCTGATCTTTTGACTGGGTAGGAGTGTTCTGCTTAATTCAGATACTCTGTCCATCACCACCCCCTTTATGAATCGTTTTGGCCACCACAAGTGTGGAAGGGTATGCTCAGATGTGAGTCTCTTGCTCACTGCACCATCAGGATTCAAGCAAGCCGGGCCGAAGACGGCTGTAATGCCAGAAACCGGTCCCCGGAAGCTTATTTCCTTTCCAGTAAAGAATTGCCTTGGTAGTTTGGTCTGCCCTGTTCCCATGATGCACTGGGCCAGGGTCAGACTAATTTGCATGTAGCCAGGTTCTGAGCTGGGATGGTGCAGTGAGCTAAAAAACGGTGATGGATCAAGCCCTGATCTTTTGACTGGGTAGGAGTGTTCTGCTTAATTCAGATACTCTGTCCATCACCACCCCCTTTATGAATCGTTTTGGCCACCACAAGTGTGGAAGGGTATGCTCAGATGTGAGTCCCTTGCTCACTGCACCATCAGGATTCAAGCAAGCCGGGCCGAAGACGGCTGTAATGCCAGAAACCGGTCCCCGGAAGCTTATTTCCTTTCCAGTAAAGAATTGGCTTGGTAGTTTGGTCTGCCCTGTTCCCATGATGCACTGGGCCAGGGTCAGACTAATTTGCATGTAGCCAGGTTCTGAGCTGGGATGGTGCAGTGAGCTAAAAAACGGTGATGGATCAAGCCCTGATCTTTTGACTGGGTAGGAGTGTTCTGCTTAATTCAGATACTCTGTCCATCACCACCCCCTTTGTGAATCGTTTTGGCCACCACAAGTGTGGAAGGGTATGCTCAGATGTGAGTCCCTTGCTCACTGCACCATCAGGATTCAAGCAAGCCGGGCCGAAGACGGCTGTAATGCCAGAAACCTGTCCCCGGAAGCTTATTTCCTTTCCAGTAAATAATTGGCTTGGTAGTTTGGTCTGCCCTGTTCCCATGATGCACTGGGCCAGGGTCAGACTAATTTGCATGTAGCCAGGTTCTGAGCTGGGATGGTGCAGTGAGCTAAAAAACGGTGATGGATCAAGCCCTGATCTTTTGTCTGGGTAGGAGTGTTCTGCTTAATTCAGATACTCTGTCCATCACCACCCCCTTTATGAATCGTTTTGGCCACCACAAGTGTGGAAGGGTATGCTCAGATGTGAGTCCCTTGCTCACTGCACCATCAGGATTCAAGCAAGCCGGGCCGAAGACGGCTGTAATGCCAGAAACCGGTCCCCGGAAGCTTATTTCCTTTCCAGTAAAGAATTGGCCTGGTAGTTTGGTCCGCCCTGTTCCCATGATGCACTGGGCCAGGGTCAGACTAATTTGCATGTAGCCAGGTTCTGAGCTGGGATGGTGCAGTGAGCTAAAAAACGGTGATGGATCAAGCCCTGATCTTTTGACTGGGTAGGAGTGTTCTGCTTAATTCAGATACTCTGTTCATCACCACCCCCTTTATGAATCGTTTTGGCCACCACAAGTGTGGAAGGGTATGCTCAGATGTGAGTCCCTTGCTCACTGCACCATCAGGATTCAAGCAAGCCGGGCCGAAGACGGCTGTAATGCCAGAAACCGGTCCCCGGAAGCTTATTTCCTTTCCAGTAAAGAATTGGCTTGGTAGTTTGGTCTGCCCTGTTCCCATGATGCACTGGGCCAGGGTCAGACTAATTTGCATGTAGCCAGGTTCTGAGCTGGGATGGTGCAGTGAGCTAAAAAACGGTGATGGATCAAGCCCTGATCTTTTGACTGGGTAGGAGTGTTCTGCTTAATTCAGATACTCTGTCCATCACCACCCCCTTTATGAATCGTTTTGGCCACCACAAGTGTGGAAGGGTATGCTCAGATGTGAGTCTCTTGCTCACTGCACCATCAGGATTCAAGCAAGCCGGGCCGAAGACGGCTGTAATGCCAGAAACCGGTCCCCGGAAGCTTATTTCCTTTCCAGTAAAGAATTGCCTTGGTAGTTTGGTCTGCCCTGTTCCCATGATGCACTGGGCCAGGGTCAGACTAATTTGCATGTAGCCAGGTTCTGAGCTGGGATGGTGCAGTGAGCTAAAAAACGGTGATGGATCAAGCCCTGATCTTTTGACTGGGTAGGATTGTTCTGCTTAATTCAGATACTCTGTCCATCACCACCCCCTTTATGAATCGTTTTGGCCACCACAAGTGTGGAAGGGTATGCTCAGATGTGAGTCCCTTGCTCACTGCACCATCAGGATTCAAGCAAGCCGGGCCGAAGACGGCTGTAATGCCAGAAACCGGTCCCCGGAAGCTTATTTCCTTTCCAGTAAAGAATTGGCCTGGTAGTTTGGTCCGCCCTGTTCCCATGATGCACTGGGCCAGGGTCAGACTAATTTGCATGTAGCCAGGTTCTGAGCTGGGATGGTGCAGTGAGCTAAAAAACGGTGATGGATCAAGCCCTGATCTTTTGACTGGGTAGGAGTGTTCTGCTTAATTCAGATACTCTGTCCATCACCACCCCCTTTATGAATCGTTTTGGCCACCACAAGTGTGGAAGGGTATGCTCAGATGTGAGTCCCTTGCTCACTGCACCATCAGGATTCAAGCAAGCCGGGTCGAAGACGGCTGTAATGCCAGAAACCGGTCCCCGGAAGCTTATTTCCTTTCCAGTAAAGAATTGGCTTGGTAGTTTGGTCTGCCCTGTTCCCATGATGCACTGGGCCAGGGTCAGACTAATTTGCATGTAGCCAGGTTCTGAGCTGGGATGGTGCAGTGAGCTAAAAAACGGTGATGGATCAAGCCCTGATCTTTTGACTGGGTAGGAGTGTTCTGCTTAATTCAGATACTCTGTCCATCACCACCCCCTTTATGAATCGTTTTGGCCACCACAAGTGTGGAAGGGTATGCTCAGATGTGAGTCTCTTGCTCACTGCACCATCAGGATTCAAGCAAGCCGGGCCGAAGACGGCTGTAATGCCAGAAACCGGTCCCCGGAAGCTTATTTCCTTTCCAGTAAAGAATTGCCTTGGTAGTTTGGTCTGCCCTGTTCCCATGATGCACTGGGCCAGGGTCAGACTAATTTGCATGTAGCCAGGTTCTGAGCTGGGATGGTGCAGTGAGCTAAAAAACGGTGATGGATCAAGCCCTGATCTTTTGACTGGGTAGGAGTGTTCTGCTTAATTCAGATACTCTGTCCATCACCACCCCCTTTATGAATCGTTTTGGCCACCACAAGTGTGGAAGGGTATGCTCAGATGTGAGTCCCTTGCTCACTGCACCATCAGGATTCAAGCAAGCCGGGCCGAAGACGGCTGTAATGCCAGAAACCGGTCCCCGGAAGCTTATTTCCTTTCCAGTAAAGAATTGGCTTGGTAGTTTGGTCTGCCCTGTTCCAATGATGCACTGGGCCAGGGTCAGACTAATTTGCATGTAGCCAGGTTCTGAGCTGGGATGGTGCAGTGAGCTAAAAAACAGTGATGGATCAAGCCCTGATCTTTTGACTGGGTAGGAGTGTTCTGCTTAATTCAGATACTCTGTCCATCACCACCCCCTTTATGAATCGTTTTGGCCACCACAAGTGTGGAAGGGTATGCTCAGATGTGAGTCCCTTGCTCACTGCACCATCAGGATTCAATCAAGCCGGGCCGAAGACGGCTGTAATGCCAGAAACCGGTCCCCGGAAGCTTATTTCCTTTCCAGTAAAGAATTGGCTTGGTACTTTGGTCTGCCCTGTTCCCATGATGCACTGGGCCAGGGTCAGACTAATTTGCATGTAGCCAGGTTCTGAGCTGGGATGGTGCAGTGAGCTAAAAAACGGTGATGGATCAAGCACTGATCTTTTGACTGGGTAGGAGTGTTCTGCTTAATTCAGATACTCTGTCCATCACCACCCCCTTTATGAATCGTTTTGGCCACCACAAGTGTGGAAGGGTATGCTCAGATGTGAGTCCCTTGCTCACTGCACCATCAGGATTCAAGCAAGCCGGGCCGAAGACGGCTGTAATGCCAGAAACCGGTCCCCGGAAGCTTATTTCCTTTCCAGTAAAGAATTGGCTTGGTAGTTTGGTCTGCCCTGTTCCCATGATGCACTGGGCCAGGGTCAGACTAATTTGCATGTAGCCAGGTTCTGATCTGGGATGGTGCAGTGAGCTAAAAAACGGTGATGGATCAAGCCCTGATCTTTTAACTGGGTAGGAGTGTTCTGCTTAATTCAGATACTCTGTCCATCACCACCCCCTTTATGAATCGTTTTGGCCACCACAAGTGTGGAAGGGTATGCTCAGATGTGAGTCCCTTGCTCACTGCACCATCAGGATTCAAGCAAGCCGGGCCGAAGACGGCTGTAATGCCAGAAACCAGTCCCCGGAAGCTTATTTCCTTTCCAGTAAGGAATTGGCTTGGTAGTTTGGTCTGCCCTGTTCCCATGATGCACTGGGCCAGGGTCAGACTAATTTGCATGTAGCCAGGTTCTGAGCTGGGATGGTGCAGTGAGCTAAAAAACGGTGATGGATCAAGCCCTGATCTTTTGACTGGGTAGGAGTGTTCTGCTTAATTCAGATACTCTGTCCATCACCACCCCCTTTATGAATCGTTTTGGCCACCACAAGTGTGGAAGGGTATGCTCAGATGTGAGTCCCTTGCTCACTGCACCATCAGGATTCAAGCAAGCCGGGCCGAAGACGGCTGTAATGCCAGAAACCGGTCCCCGGAAGCTTATTTCCTTTCCAGTAAAGAATTGGCTTGGTAGTTTGGTCTGCCCTGTTCCCATGATGCACTGGGCCAGGGTCAGACTAATTTGCATGTAGCCAGGTTCTGAGCTGGGATGGTGCAGTGAGCTAAAAAACGGTGATGGATCAAGCCCTGATCTTTTGACTGGGTAGGAGTGTTCTGCTTAATCCAGATACTCTGTCCATCACCACCCCCTTTGTGAATCGTTTTGGCCACCACAAGTGTGGAAGGGTATGCTCAGATGTGAGTCCCTTGCTCACTGCACCATCAGGATTCAAGCAAGCCGGGCCGAAGACGGCTGTAATGCCAGAAACCGGTCCCCGGAAGCTTATTTCCTTTCCAGTAAAGAATTGGCCTGGTAGTTTGGTCCGCCCTGTTCCCATGATGCACTGGGCCAGGGTCAGACTAATTTGCATGTAGCCAGGTTCTGAGCTGGGATGGTGCAGTGAGCTAAAAAACGGTGATGGATCAAGCCCTGATCTTTTGACTGGGTAGGAGTGTTCTGCTTAATTCAGATACTCTGTCCATCACCACCCCCTTTATGAATCATTTTGGCCACCACAAGTGTGGAAGGGTATGCTCAGATGTGAGTCCCTTGCTCACTGCACCATCAGGATTCAAGCAAGCCGGGCCGAAGACGGCTGTAATGCCAGAAACCGGTCCCCGGAAGCTTATTTCCTTTCCAGTAAAGAATTGGCTTGGTAGTTTGGTCTGCCCTGTTCCCATGATGCACTGGGCCAGGGTCAGACTAATTTGCATGTAGCCAGGTTCTGAGCTGCGATGGTGCAGTGAGCTAAAAAACGGTGATGGATCAAGCCCTGATCTTTTGACTGGGTAGGAGTGTTCTGCTTAATTCAGATACTCTGTCCATCACCACCCCCTTTATGAATCGTTTTGGCCACCACAAGTGTGGAAGGGTATGCTCAGATGTGAGTCTCTTGCTCACTGCACCATCAGGATTCAAGCAAGCCGGGCCGAAGACGGCTGTAATGCCAGAAACCGGTCCCCGGAAGCTTATTTCCTTTCCAGTAAAGAATTGCCTTGGTAGTTTGGTCTGCCCTGTTCCCATGATGCACTGGGCCAGGGTCAGACTAATTTGCATGTAGCCAGGTTCTGAGCTGGGATGGTGCAGTGAGCTAAAAAACGGTGATGGATCAAGCCCTGATCTTTTGACTGGGTAGGAGTGTTCTGCTTAATTCAGATACTCTGTCCATCACCACCCCCTTTATGAATCGTTTTGGCCACCACAAGTGTGGAAGGGTATGCTCAGATGTGAGTCTCTTGCTCACTGCACCATCAGGATTCAAGCAAGCCGGGCCGAAGACGGCTGTAATGCCAGAAACCGGTCCCCGGAAGCTTATTTCCTTTCCAGTAAAGAATTGCCTTGGTAGTTTGGTCTGCCCTGTTCCCATGATGCACTGGGCCAGGGTCAGACTAATTTGCATGTAGCCAGGTTCTGAGCTGGGATGGTGCAGTGAGCTAAAAAACGGTGATGGATCAAGCCCTGATCTTTTGACTGGGTAGGAGTGTTCTGCTTAATTCAGATACTCTGTCCATCACCACCCCCTTTATGAATCGTTTTGGCCACCCACAAGTGTGGAAGGGTATGCTCAGATGTGAGTCCCTTGCTCACTGCACCATCAGGATTCAAGCAAGCCGGGCCGAAGACGGCTGTAATGCCAGAAACCGGTCCCCGGAAGCTTATTTCCTTTCCAGTAAAGAATTGGCTTGGTAGTTTGGTCTGCCCTGTTCCAATGATGCACTGGGCCAGGGTCAGACTAATTTGCATGTAGCCAGGTTCTGAGCTGGGATGGTGCAGTGAGCTAAAAAACGGTGATGGATCAAGCCCTGATCTTTTGACTGGGTAGGAGTGTTCTGCTTAATTCAGATACTCTGTCCATCACCACCCCCTTTATGAATCGTTTTGGCCACCACAAGTGTGGAAGGGTATGCTCAGATGTGAGTCCCTTGCTCACTGCACCATCAGGATTCAATCAAGCCGGGCCGAAGACGGCTGTAATGCCAGAAACCGGTCCCCGGAAGCTTATTTCCTTTCCAGTAAAGAATTGGCTTGGTACTTTGGTCTGCCCTGTTCCCATGATGCACTGGGCCAGGGTCAGACTAATTTGCATGTAGCCAGGTTCTGAGCTGGGATGGTGCAGTGAGCTAAAAAACGGTGATGGATCAAGCACTGATCTTTTGACTGGGTAGGAGTGTTCTGCTTAATTCAGATACTCTGTCCATCACCACCCCCTTTATGAATCGTTTTGGCCACCACAAGTGTGGAAGGGTATGCTCAGATGTGAGTCCCTTGCTCACTGCACCATCAGGATTCAAGCAAGCCGGGCCGAAGACGGCTGTAATGCCAGAAACCGGTCCCCGGAAGCTTATTTCCTTTCCAGTAAAGAATTGGCTTGGTAGTTTGGTCTGCCCTGTTCCCATGATGCTCTGGGCCAGGGTCAGACTAATTTGCATGTAGCCAGGTTCTGATCTGGGATGGTGCAGTGAGCTAAAAAACGGTGATGGATCAAGCCCTGATCTTTTAACTGGGTAGGAGTGTTCTGCTTAATTCAGATACTCTGTCCATCACCACCCCCTTTATGAATCGTTTTGGCCACCACAAGTGTGGAAGGGTATGCTCAGATGTGAGTCCCTTGCTCACTGCACCATCAGGATTCAAGCAAGCCGGGCCGAAGACGGCTGTAATGCCAGAAACCAGTCCCCGGAAGCTTATTTCCTTTCCAGTAAGGAATTGGCTTGGTAGTTTGGTCTGCCCTGTTCCCATGATGCACTGGGCCAGGGTCAGACTAATTTGCATGTAGCCAGGTTCTGAGCTGGGATGGTGCAGTGAGCTAAAAAACGGTGATGGATCAAGCCCTGATCTTTTGACTGGGTAGGAGTGTTCTGCTTAATTCAGATACTCTGTCCATCACCACCCCCTTTGTGAATCGTTTTGGCCACCACAAGTGTGGAAGGGTATGCTCAGATGTGAGTCCCTTGCTCACTGCACCATCGGGATTCAAGCAAGCCGGGCCGAAGACGGCTGTAATGCCAGAAACCGGTCCCCGGAAGCTTATTTCCTTTCCAGTAAAGAATTGGTCTGGTAGTTTGGTCCGCCCTGTTCCCATGATGCACTGGGCCAGGGTCAGACTAATTTGCATGTAGCCAGGTTCTGAGCTGGGATGGTGCAGTGAGCTAAAAAACGGTGATGGATCAAGCCCTGATCTTTTGACTGGGTAGGAGTGTTCTGCTTAATTCAGATACTCTGTCCATCATCACCCCCTTTATGAATCATTTTGGCCACCACAAGTGTGGAAGGGTATGCTCAGATGTGAGTCCCTTGCTCACTGCACCATCAGGATTCAAGCAAGCCGGGCCGAAGACGGCTGTAATGCCAGAAACCGGTCCCCGGAAGCTTATTTCCTTTCCAGTAAAGAATTGGCTTGGTAGTTTGGTCTGCCCTGTTCCCATGATGCACTGGGCCAGGGTCAGACTAATTTGCATGTAGCCAGGTTCTGAGCTGGGATGGTGCAGTGAGCTAAAAAACGGTGATGGATCAAGCCCTGATCTTTTGACTGGGTAGGAGTGTTCTGCTTAATTCAGATACTCTGTCCATCACCACCCCCTTTATGAATCGTTTTGGCCACCACAAGTGTGGAAGGGTATGCTCAGATGTGAGTCTCTTGCTCACTGCACCATCAGGATTCAAGCAAGCCGGGCCGAAGACGGCTGTAATGCCAGAAACCGGTCCCCGGAAGCTTATTTCCTTTCCAGTAAAGAATTGCCTTGGTAGTTTGGTCTGCCCTGTTCCCATGATGCACTGGGCCAGGGTCAGACTAATTTGCATGTAGCCAGGTTCTGAGCTGGGATGGTGCAGTGAGCTAAAAAACGGTGATGGATCAAGCCCTGATCTTTTGACTGGGTAGGATTGTTCTGCTTAATTCAGATACTCTGTCCATCACCACCCCCTTTATGAATCGTTTTGGCCACCACAAGTGTGGAAGGGTATGCTCAGATGTGAGTCTCTTGCTCACTGCACCATCAGGATTCAAGCAAGCCGGGCCGAAGACGGCTGTAATGCCAGAAACCGGTCCCCGGAAGCTTATTTCCTTTCCAGTAAAGAATTGCCTTGGTAGTTTGGTCTGCCCTGTTCCCATGATGCACTGGGCCAGGGTCAGACTAATTTGCATGTAGCCAGGTTCTGAGCTGGGATGGTGCAGTGAGCTAAAAAACGGTGATGGATCAAGCCCTGATCTTTTGACTGGGTAGGAGTGTTCTGCTTAATTCAGATACTCTGTCCATCACCACCCCCTTTATGAATCGTTTTGGCCACCCACAAGTGTGGAAGGGTATGCTCAGATGTGAGTCCCTTGCTCACTGCACCATCAGGATTCAAGCAAGCCGGGCCGAAGACGGCTGTAATGCCAGAAACCGGTCCCCGGAAGCTTATTTCCTTTCCAGTAAAGAATTGGCTTGGTAGTTTGGTCTGCCCTGTTCCAATGATGCACTGGGCCAGGGTCAGACTAATTTGCATGTAGCCAGGTTCTGAGCTGGGATGGTGCAGTGAGCTAAAAAACGGTGATGGATCAAGCCCTGATCTTTTGACTGGGTAGGAGTGTTCTGCTTAATTCAGATACTCTGTCCATCACCACCCCCTTTATGAATCGTTTTGGCCACCACAAGTGTGGAAGGGTATGCTCAGATGTGAGTCCCTTGCTCACTGCACCATCAGGATTCAATCAAGCCGGGCCGAAGACGGCTGTAATGCCAGAAACCGGTCCCCGGAAGCTTATTTCCTTTCCAGTAAAGAATTGGCTTGGTACTTTGGTCTGCCCTGTTCCCATGATGCACTGGGCCAGGGTCAGACTAATTTGCATGTAGCCAGGTTCTGAGCTGGGATGGTGCAGTGAGCTAAAAAACGGTGATGGATCAAGCACTGATCTTTTGACTGGGTAGGAGTGTTCTGCTTAATTCAGATACTCTGTCCATCACCACCCCCTTTATGAATCGTTTTGGCCACCACAAGTGTGGAAGGGTATGCTCAGATGTGAGTCCCTTGCTCACTGCACCATCAGGATTCAAGCAAGCCGGGCCGAAGACGGCTGTAATGCCAGAAACCGGTCCCCGGAAGCTTATTTCCTTTCCAGTAAAGAATTGGCTTGGTAGTTTGGTCTGCCCTGTTCCCATGATGCACTGGGCCAGGGTCAGACTAATTTGCATGTAGCCAGGTTCTGATCTGGGATGGTGCAGTGAGCTAAAAAACGGTGATGGATCAAGCCCTGATCTTTTAACTGGGTAGGAGTGTTCTGCTTAATTCAGATACTCTGTCCATCACCACCCCCTTTATGAATCGTTTTGGCCACCACAAGTGTGGAAGGGTATGCTCAGATGTGAGTCCCTTGCTCACTGCACCATCAGGATTCAAGCAAGCCGGGCCGAAGACGGCTGTAATGCCAGAAACCAGTCCCCGGAAGCTTATTTCCTTTCCAGTAAGGAATTGGCTTGGTAGTTTGGTCTGCCCTGTTCCCATGATGCACTGGGCCAGGGTCAGACTAATTTGCATGTAGCCAGGTTCTGAGCTGGGATGGTGCAGTGAGCTAAAAAACGGTGATGGATCAAGCCCTGATCTTTTGACTGGGTAGGAGTGTTCTGCTTAATTCAGATACTCTGTCCATCACCACCCCCTTTATGAATCGTTTTGGCCACCACAAGTGTGGAAGGGTATGCTCAGAAGTGAGTCCCTTGCTCACTGCACCATCAGGATTCAAGCAAGCCGGGCCGAAGACGGCTGTAATGCCAGAAACCGGTCCCCGGAAGCTTATTTCCTTTCCAGTAAAGAATTGGCTTGGTAGTTTGGTCTGCCCTGTTCCCATGATGCACTGGGCCAGGGTCAGACTAATTTGCATGTAGCCAGGTTCTGAGCTGGGATGGTGCAGTGAGCTAAAAAACGGTGATGGATCAAGCCCTGATCTTTTGACTGGATAGGAGTGTTCTGCTTAATTCAGATACTCTGTCCATCACCACCCCCTTTATGAATCGTTTTGGCCACCACAAGTGTGGAAGGGTATGCTCAGATGTGAGTCCCTTGCTCACTGCATCATCAGGATTCAAGCAAGCCGGGCCGAAGACGGCTGTAATGCCAGAAACCGGTCCCCGGAAGCTTATTTCCTTTCCAGTAAGGAATTGGCTTGGTAGTTTGGTCTGCCCTGTTCCCATGATGCACTGGGCCAGGGTCAGACTAATTTGCATGTAGCCAGGTTCTGAGCTGGGATGGTGCAGTGAGCTAAAAAACGGTGATGGATCAAGCCCTGATCTTTTGACTGGGTAGGAGTGTTCTGCTTAATTCAGATACTCTGTCCATCACCACCCCCTTTCTGAACCGTTTTGGCCACCACAAGTGTGGAAGGGTATGCTCAGAAGTGAGTCCCTTGCTCACTGCACCATCAGGATTCAAGCAAGCCGGGCCGAAGACGGCTGTAATGCCAGAAACCGGTCCCCGGAAGCTTATTTCCTTTCCAGTAAAGAATTGGCTTGGTAGTTTGGTCTGCCCTTTTCCCATGATGCACTGGGCCAGGGTCAGACTAATTTGCATGTAGCCAGGTTCTGAGCTGGGATGGTGCAGTGAGCTAAAAAATGGTGATGGATCAAGCCCTGATCTTTTGACTGGGTAGGAGTGTTCTGCTTAATTCAGATACTCTGTCCATCACCACCCCCTTTATGAATCGTTTTGGCCACCACAAGTGTGGAAGGGTATGATCAGATGTGAGTCCCTTGCTCACTGCATCATCAGGATTCAAGCAAGCCGGGCCGAAGACGGCTGTAATGCCAGAAACCGGTCCCCGGAAGCTTATTTCCTTTCCAGTAAAGAATTGGCTTGGTACTTTGGTCTGCCCTGTTCCCATGATGCACTGGGCCAGGGTCAGACTAATTTGCATGTAGCCAGGTTCTGAGCTGGGATGGTGCAGTGAGCTAAAAAACGGTGATGGATCAAGCCCTGATCTTTTGACTGGGTAGGAGTGTTCTGCTTAATTCAGATACTCTGTCCATCACCACCCCCTTTATGAATCGTTTTGGCCACCACAAGTGTGGAAGGGTATGCTCAGATGTGAGTCCCTTGCTCACTGCACCATCAGGATTCAAGCAAGCCGGGCCGAAGATGGCTGTAATGCCAGAAACCGGTCCCCGGAAGCTTATTTCCTTTCCAGTAAAGAATTGGCTTGGTAGTTTGGTCTGCCCTGTTCCCATGATGCACTGGGCCAGGGTCAGACTAATTTGCATGTAGCCAGGTTCTGAGCTGGGATGGTGCAGTGACCTAAAAAACGGTGATGGATCAAGCCCTGATCTTTTGATTGGGTAGGAGTGTTCTGCTTAATTCAGATACTCTGTCCATCACCACCCCCTTTATGAATCGTTTTGGCCACCACAAGTGTGGAAGGGTATGCTCAGATGTGAGTCCCTTGCTCACTGCACCATCAGGATTCAAGCAAGCCGGGCCGAAGACGGCTGTAATGCCAGAAACCGGTCCCCGGAAGCTTATTTTCTTTCCAGTAAAGAATTGGCTTGGTAGTTTGGTCTGCCCTGTTCCCATGATGCACTGGGCCAGGGTCAGACTAATTTGCATGTAGCCAGGTTCTGAGCTGGGATGGTGCAGTGAGCTAAAAAAAACGGTGATGGATCAAGCCCTGATCTTTTGACTGGGTAGGAGTGTTCTGCTTAATTCAGATACTCTGTCCATCACCACCCCCTTTATGAATCGTTTTGGCCACCACAAGTGTGGAAGGGTATGCTCAGATGTGAGTCCCTTGCTCACTGCACCATCAGGATTCAAGCAAGCCGGGCCGAAGACGGCTGTAATGCCAGAAACCGGTCCCCGGAAGCTTATTTCCTTTCCAGTAAAGAATTGGCTTGGTAGTTTGGTCTGCCCTGTTCCCATGATGCACTGGGCCAGGGTCAGACTAATTTGCATGTAGCCAGGTTCTGAGCTGGGATGGTGCAGTGAGCTAAAAAACGGTGATGGATCAAGCCCTGATCTTTTGACTGGGTAGGAGTGTTCTGCTTAATTTAGATACTCTGTCCATCACCACCCCCTTTATGAATCAAAAGAATAGCTCTGCACCAATGCTATAGAAACAGAGCAAGATCTCCGCAGTCAAGCTATCCATCACTGACCTTGAATAGAAAACAAAATACTCTGCAACGTCCCAGAGGCAGAAGCGAGTTTAATGCTTATCCGCTCCTCTGTTGACCTAACGTGCCGCTGCCAGTGTTCATGGGACTTGTAGTCTCCTGAACACCAAGGCGCTTCCTAGCATGAACTGACCCATGGAAAATAGAACAGGGTTCAGATGCGTATCCTGACAACTCTGCTCTGGGCACCAAGACCACACGTGGGAAGATCCCATCTGCTCCTCGCCTCTTCGTCCTGCAATCTCACTGCAACGTCTGTGCTCGTGCTCCGTACAGGTCCTCCCAAGGCCTGTGGACATAAAGGATAACGGACGGAACCTCCCGTGGAGTGAATAATCACTGCCCTGCATCAACAGGCACCACAACACAACTGACCGGTTTGCTGATCTGGGGCTCCCACAAACTCCACAAGGCTCAGCAACACTGGTGGTGGTTCTGGTCTCCCTTGAGCCCTGAGCTGTCCTCTCATCAAGTAGAGGCCAGTATCCCTCATCGGGGTCTCTAAAACTGAACCCCTGTGCACCGCGCCATGGCATCACATCATCGCTCTGCAACCGCATCAGTAGTCCCGACTGACTCGTATCAACAAAGTTGAGTGCATCGAAAGGTTCTACCAATGAGTCTGTCCCTACTATAACTGATCAGCACCGATGCAGTTGGTTGGAATGGACGGATTCTGTTGTCTTCACCATCATGGTAGCTCATGCAGAGCTACTGACTAGGTGCAACAGTGCTAAAGCTCCTCATCAACTTTTTACCTGCATCCTTAAACTCGAGTGGCCTTAGTCTTCCATGCCTCCTGGTCACCCTTGAGTGGCATAGACTCTGTCACCTCTGCTTTCAGATACTCTTTGACTTGAACATCTGTGTGGTTTCCAACCAACTCTTTTCATCTTTCGGTGGTAAAACTGCAACTGCAAAGTAACCATTGAGCAGGATTGAGTACACAGTTATGTATCTTCTTTGCACATGACAATAGTGGGGTTCCTAGAATCTCTCCTGGGGTTGTTGCTTGGGTCCCCGACTCTTTAACGTCTCCTGGGTCCAGTCTCAACTTAGATCGTGATTCACATTCCCCTATTTTGATATATGGTCTGGTCTCCCCCTAGGGACCACTGCGTTTTGGAGCTACTTGCTATTCTATGTCCAAAGTATTGTGAGCATTGTGATTATATCTCCGGGTAAGAGACATTGTAATTTGTTAGTGAGTGAGTTTATTAAATAACTATTTTTATAAGTATACTGTGTGGTTCTTTTTCATTTAGAAAATACTAATAGATTAGATACTGATAAACGGAGCTGCTTTGCACTCCTCCTAGATTAAGCCTGAAGACTGCTCTCCACCACTTAGAGAGCTTTCTGTGGTTATCTAAACCCCTAAAATCACCTTAAGGGTCGCCTGGGTTAGTACAGGGTGCTACACTTACATGAGTGAGCACCATATACTTACTGACCCGGCTTCTCACACCCCGCTACTCTTATGACGTGTTGCATCATGATGCCACGCCAGATAACCAATTCTCCCATTCTGGGAAAATCGGACCACAAGATCTACTGAAACAACACAAGATCACACACATTTGCGTTCATTGTTTGACTAACGCAATCAGTGATTTCAATGGTCGTTTTCTAATGGGAGCGGAAGTACTTTAATGCAGGCTGTGGACACAGCAGTTTGAGTAGATTGTTTACTCGAGCTGCCAGAAAACAGGAGGATACTGTAGTACAGTAGCACCTTCCTCTTCCTGTCATGAAGACTCCTCCCTCTGCTTTGTTTAGTCCTTGGTCACTTTGGATTTGGATTTTTGAGGCAAATCATCATGCTCTCTCTTTGTCTGCAATCTTTGATGTAGCCACACTATTGGAATCTTAACTTTTTGGGAGAAATCAAGTAAGTTCAATGCAGCAGTTTCAAAAAGTTTGTTGTCTGAGGGAGGGCATGCACCAGTGTTATTTATGCGTTTTGGGAATTTTTATTGTGTTTCTTTGTTGGTTGGTGACCTGGCTGTAACAGGGGCGTGCCCATGAGAGATTACCTTTTTTTAAGGGGGGATATTTGCACTTTCTTTTGACGGTAGTAGCCTAGGTTTTCTTGTGTGTTTTTATTTTTTATTTGAGGCTAATTTGGTTACCATTCTACACTGTCATTATATTACTCTCTGATGTCTAGTTTGACCTGTACTAGGCTTGTATGTATTTTTGCTGTATGTTTCACATCTCACCGCTGCTGTAGTATATGCTTATAAAAAATATCTAGAGGGTTTTGGATAAATGTGGATTAAATGCAAAAAGCAGGTTACTGTAAATTTTGTCTGCATGTCTCTTTTTTCTCATAATACCGGTGCAATGCTTTCCCTGCAATGCTAAAAGCTGATTTTTTAGCGGTGTGGGAAATGCATGCGCAGGACAGGGGAGCTGTCTTCTTTGTTCTCCTTGCCTCTCTCTTTGCTGGCCATAATGAGAGGCCATTTGTGAAGTCAGGGTGTGTTGTCATGCTGGCAATGTTTGTCTTTATTCTCTATATCTCCTACTTTGCAAGCCACACTGTAACCACTATTTTGTGGTACTAGTTAATGTGTGTGTGATTGCTGGCCATTTTGTCTTTGTCTTTCATCCCTTCTTCATTGGCCATGTGGTGGATGAGTTAGCGTCCACCATTTTGTGAAGCCTGTGTGTGCTTCAATTATTTAACTTTTAAAAAGCTGTTTTCTAGGAACAGTGTTAGAAGAGGCCTATGACATTTTTGTTCATTTTCTTCTTTATCCCCGATGTATTTATTTGTACTTGCCACTGATTGTAGTAGAGTGATATTGCTTTTATTAATTTTTTTATTTTTTATGCCACCCATTTCCTCCCATAGAGACCGAGTGGGCCCTGGTGGGGCACTAGTATTTATTTTATATAATTGTTATCAATATTTGTTTGCCCCCTCCTGCCTCCCATAGAATCTGCATGTGTAATGGTGGGCTACCATCAAATATTTATTTATGTTTTTTTAATATTTTGCTTGCCTCATCTTTTCTCCCATAGAGTCTACTTGTGTCCAAGTGGGGCACCAGCAAATATTTAATGTATTTATTATATTTGATACCTTCACCCTCTGCCTCCTATAGGGGTCCCAGCATGGCTCTGGGTGGCCACAAACTAACCTTCTCTGTGTAATATTGTCAAGTGAAAAAACACTGTTGTTTTTGGAATGATGAAGGTGATGATGATGAATTCACCTGTGTTACAATGACTATATTCTTCTGGTTGCCATGTTTCACTGATTTGTTTTGTTACTTTAGTTGCACGCGCTGCAGAAAACATCATAAATGATACTGATACGGAGAGAAGCCCCTGAAGGAATCAGCTGACATATGCAGCTGAGTACTCAACTACTATGCACTTCTGCTACTAGTGTTAAGCTCTAACTTCTAGTGCTAAGAAGGTGGACCACAAAGAAGGAGTACCCTCCTAAGAAAGTAGCCAGTGGAGAGGAGAAAATCTGGTTGCCAACACTGGCATCAAGCTCTCACATTTTTTTAGGAAACGTGAAGTACCTACTGCAGCTTCTTCTGGGCAGAAAGAGTCAGAGATTACTACATCAAAGGCACCGCCACCATCAAAACCTAAAGCCATGTCCCTCAGCATGCAAAACAGTGAATCTGAAATGAGTCTGTCTCAGCCACAAACTAAACAATTGTAGGAAAGTGGATAACAGGAGGCACAGTCAGCAAAAGATCTTACAGACATAGGCGCAGAACAGGAGGTTGAGGTTTTTGCTAGGCAAGATATTGGCAAGTACACTGCTGTTACCCATCAGCTTCATAATCTACAACAAGTAAAAGAAAGAGCACTCCCTCCTTTTCTCCAGGCTCTACATCTGATGATCTGGATATGAAATGGATCCCAGCCGAGTCTGAGACACAAGAGAAAAGCAAAATTCCTGAAAGCCTCGCAACTGAGGAATGTATCGATAACGGTGACGAGCCAGTGATCATTAGTGTGTAAAATGGCTCAGAGAAGGTACAAATCACTTCTATTCAACCTGCTCAGAGGCATGTGGCTCCAGCAACAACTCTGACTCCTATAATTGCAAGATCCATGAAACCTGCAACCGCTACCACCCCTTCCTCAGTAGCAGCACCTACTACAGAAAGGGAAACAACACCACCACCACCACCTGGCTTCACCTCCAGTTCTTCAGGATTTGGCACAATAAGAAAAATCTCCACCCCAGTTTCAGACCCCTTTACGCATGAGGATAACATTGCAACATGCTCAGTTTGTCACAAGAAAATTTGTCATGGTAGGCGAGGTGGGCACTGGAATCCAAGGACCTGATTTAGATCTTGGTGGGACTTCTGTTGTCCCTCCATGATGGCGGTTACAAGTACTTTGTAAGGTTGACGGAGTTTGCCCACAATATTACGATGTGAGCTGGCTGTACTGCCATCCATGTCGACAGACTGACTCGTTTACCATTGCATAAGTAGCGCACCTACATCGATGCGGTGGACTCCATTGCTGGCTAACAGTACTCCATCGCCGTCAGGCCAGCAGGTTTGTGCTGAGCTGAACTGATTTAGATCTCCCCGTTGTGCTGGAGTTTTCCTGGTGGTGGATTCCTGATGGAGTGAGTCCCTGGTGGAGTGGAGACTGGTAAGTACCACTTTTATATTGTGCCACTACACATATAGGTTGAGCTTGGTGTAAAAATATATGTAGGTAATGTGTCATGCCCCTTTTTGAACATGTAGCATAGCACACATACAATATACACACACTATTGATTGTACACCCAGATGCACCACAAACACAACACCCACAACCACCACAGCCAAAATAAAAATGATCAGTTTCAAAACAGGTGTGTTCATTTTACATTGATTACTTGTTAAATGATTACTAATGCATTACAGATAAGAAAAACATTGCATGCAATGGCAATGTAAAAATACATGAGGCTAAATAAATATTAACACGCAAATCATAGTAAGACATGTTTAATTGACTTACCTGTGATACCGGTGACAACGAAGTTGATTAGCGTCAGGGTCAAGTTGTAGCAGCAAAGGATGGAAGTAAACATGGGGTGCAAGGTTGAAAATGAATGGTGAAACAGAAACAAAAGGTAAGTTATTATTTTGTTTACTTCGATTCTGCTAACTCAAGTATGAAGGTATTCCTGCCACAGCTGTTCTGACTGAAAGGCACATCGTAATTTGCCTGGCGCTAATCCTGTCTGGACTTGCTCTGGGAGCTGCTTTTGCCTGCGATGCTGTTGTGGTGGGAGGATAATCTTGGCAGAGTTGGTGTAACTCGGACGGTCATTTTCCATGGACCTGCCAGCATCTAAATCGCGCAGGCGACCACCAAGTAGGCGGGATGTTAAACTGTCGACAAAGTGATGGTGGGACTAGATCCGCCAAGATCTAAATCAGGCCCCAACTGTCTCATTTGAAAAAACTACACACAATCATGTGGGAACAGCAAATTAAAAGCATAGCTGTGTGATGGAGAGAACCACCAGTTGAAATGATAGAAGAAGGCAGTCAGGAATAAGATGATGCTAGCAGCAGCATTCCACAAAGCAACTCTGTAAGCCTCCTCCATAGTATAGAATCCTCACCCACAGCATCCTCTGCATGGCACAGGCCACAGTGGATACAGCAACTTCTACCTCAAAGCACCCCGGCAGCCTACCTTGTCCCTTGTAGCAGTAATACCACATAAAAAACAGCCAAATATTAAGGCTATGTTTGCCAAGGAGTCCCCGTATCACCAGAACAAAGAAAACGCATGTTTCTATAAATGGAAGCTGGCTAAAACGTGAGCACTTGGCCTCCTCCCTTTCCTGGAATTTATGGAAGCTCTTTGCCCAAAGTGAAAGATTCCTAGCTGTAACTATTTTTCCACAGTGTCTGTGCCAGCGCTGCATAGATGAAGTGTTGTAATTGGTTGAGAAAGGAATGAATCAGAGAACAATTCAGTCAATCTATTTCAACAACAACATGTGGAAGTCACCAAGAAACAGATTACATATGCATCACTGCACCCTGGGCCTCTTTCCAGGGAGACAGGCAAAAGTTAGCTGTTGGCCTCATTTTGAATTATGCTTTTTAGGGCATTCGGTAGCAGCAACAATTGCCATGTTCGCCATTGAGAAATTGCAAAGAGCTACCAACATCTCAGAAGAGTGCAATATCTAGGTCTATGAATGACTTATTACCAGAAGTCTTACATTTGGATTTTGTTGGCCGTTACGATGGAAGTAATATATTAAAAGCTATGGCTAACATGGATATTCCAGCGACTTGTGTTTAGTGTTTTGTATCAATCTAATTGTGCAGGACTTTCTACAAAAAAGAAGAGGTAGTCAGGAATATACTGGTCTCCTGCAGAAGAACATGCCCCCATTTCAGTCATTCATTCAAAGCCCAACAGCAGCTGATTATACTTCATTGTGCTAATAAACTATCTGTAAACGTGCTTGTATGGGGACTGGTAGGTGCCAACAGGGTAGTACTCAACTTGCTATGTGCTGGAACACCTGTTTGAGCAGCACCAGCCTATGAATGTTTAAGTAATTCAAAGGTGAGGAGATGCAACTGCCAAAGCCAAGAAAATGGGAAGGACACATGGGGGCTACTGGAGGGCCTGATACAAATGCTACTTAGATTATGGCACTGTAACTCAGCAAGGAAGACAGTACCATGAATCAGCAATCCCATTATTGCATCTGCCACAGGATCAGTTGAAAAAGGTGGAACACACGTTGACAAGTGCCAGTGAAGGAGCCGCTTATTTGGTGGATAGCTCATTCCTTCACTTGAACAATAATCAAAGACTGCAAAATGAGATTGTGTCCTCCAAAGACTACATCTGTGCCCCAATACTGGATCCGCAACACAAAAACGTGGAGGCCTCTGTCATTTCTTTTAATGAAATGGATGTCTTCGTTTAACACCAACTGATCTAGAAGACGAACTACTGCAAATTTGAGGCCAATGAGGAGTTTCTGTAGTGCAGCCTTCCACCTCTACACAAGGCAGTGCTGTTGGCGCATCTTCTCTGCAGCATCAACAAGAACCATTGACAGCTACTGCAAAACCCACAGCAATAACTGCTTCATGTTCACAGCCAACCTCTAAGGTGGGTTGGTTTCATGCAGCTGGACTTAAGTGAAGTGCAGAGTAACAGGCACAGCAAGTGGCATCACCAATGACAATTCAGAAGATGGTCAAAGGCTATCTGGATGACCCAACAAAGTTGTACCTATATCAAGACTCATTGATCTATTAATATGTCAGGGGGCACAGTGGCTAGAGCTCAACAGGCTTGCAATAAAGTATCTTGCAAGCAATAAGCCTCATAACTCATATAAAAATAGGCCTCAGCATGGCCTAAAAGCACTTTTTTGCACCATGCGTTATCTCCTTCAGGTCCCAAACTATTTGTTGGTGTATGGCAGAGTCCCTGGTGGTATTCGTTGGGTGTGACTTGGGTAGCTGTGGACCTCGCTTTCCTGCAGTACTGTCAAAGTCATTGCCGGTGTCTGTTTGGCTGGTGCTCCGAGGCAATAGCAAATGCCTCCTCCTCCTCGAGCACCACCAGCTAGTGGTACGCTTGCAATTGCCTTCATTTTCAGGAAGCACAGACGCGCAGCTGTGTTCCACAAGGAGTGAGCCTTCGGGGCAGGTCATCTGGCAGGAGTACCTCGATGGTCCAAAGAAAAAAGAAAAGAACATGAATTGTAGTACTCTACACATTTTACAGTAGGCACGAAAGTGTTGTCCCTTACGGCCATTTCAATTTTTTTGAAGTTTTGTTTGGTAAAGGGGCACATTTTTTCAATACATTCTTCCAACAATGCAGTGGCAGTCCGTGCTATGACTTAATCCATGATCATCACCATAATCAAAAATATATATTCTTACCAAAGAGTATGAAAAGTGAAAATGATTTCATGTGGTGACATCTGCAACAGACGTTTAGTGTATGTTAATTAATTAATTAACTGCTAAATATATACATATTGCCATTGATAAACATGACACATTTAATTAATGCTGCACAATTTACTTGACTATAATGTGCAGCATTAATGGAGACGTCCTGGAGCGGCAGCATATTTGTTTTCGAACAGGTAGTGAGTGGCATGTGAACATAAAATCCAATGGCCCTACTCTTATTCTTTCTACTCCCTCCTGAGACCCACCCTAAGTAGGACTCCAGGTTTATGCTTGGCTATGGATTGGCTGGGCGTCATATACTAGTATACTTATTCATGTGGTTAATGGGATGCAGAAGCGGGAACAGTAATGAAGCCATGAATGTAGTCAGTTAGGTAGAACCTGAATGAAAATGTGGCACATGCTGAGATGGTATTGAAATGTATGGGCTGAGTGGGATGGGAAGATTGGGGTACGTAATAGGCGAGTGGGCACTGGGCATCACATCTTTTATTCTAGCAATTGAATAATAGGGAGGATCAGACAGAAACATATGAAGGTGGATGATTTATAAAAAGGTTTGCTAAGTGGGCTTGAAAGAAAGTGAGGAATATCTTAACAAATGCAGTAGTTGAGAAATGTAAATGACTTACCACTTGTCCTAGCAGCCACTCCTCCCCCCTCCTCTGGATTGTGGTCTCTGCCCTCCTATGCAAGAGCATGGAATACTTCCTGTCCTGGACAAAAACATAACACACACATGTTGATACCTGCTGTAACCATCATCTTATTTTACACAAGCTACAACATCAATACATCACTAATGTTAGGTTATCTTATCTACTATCCAATGTATCAATTTGTCTTTAATGCACCGAGTGAGTAGTCAATTATTCAAGGATGTAGAATATATATGTTTTTCATAATGTAGCCACATGGCTCAAAAAGGATTGGAAAAGCAAGCAATAAAGGAAATGGAAAGGGTGTATGGTAGGATCTTGACATACTACGCTGTCATGATATTATGGAAATTGTATGATATGACATCCTGTTGGAGTCCATGAGACATATCTCTGTACCTGTACTATGGACTGTTTGCTCAATAAAGACTTCTGTCAACCTGTATGATGTGAATACTTAGGTCTGTGTTTCCCTATACATTATCAATAATCCTTTGTTAACACAACTATACATGTAAAAGATGGGTGAGAGAAAGGTTACTAAAAGGCAGTGTAAGGAAACTACATACTGGAGGAAGTCATCTGGGGAAACTGGGAGAATGTAAAAGAAAACACAAGTGTGTGGTTAAAGCAGAAACTAAATAGGTGGGGGAGTTAGAGAAAATACAAATGACTCTAATACATGCTAGTTTAATGGCAGAACATATTCAACATTACTTACAACCAGCACCTGCAGGAATGGAAAACAGGGATTTTGCATCAGTATAATGAGGCAAGTGGAGGTCGGCGGTGGTGGACTGTCCTGAAACGAGGAAATATAAATATGAGATCAGTTGGTACACATTACTAGGTCTGACTAAGCTATCCCTTATTTCCCTTCAATTCAACCCTAACAATAAAATATTTTACTTTCCTGCTCTTTCACAGTTTCCTACAAATAAAATTTCTCCTCCCACTTGCATAATACAAATTTGAAATTGTAAGAATTGTAAGTAGGTAATAGAGAGAAAACCTAAGGATAAAGAAATCTAAGTACCTCCTATCACTAGACAGCAAAGAGCCTAGAGGATTGAACTGTGATGAAGAGATTCATGTGCACTTATAACTGTTTGACTGTTCATTGTCAAATGTTCCCATATTAAGACCCCTGTTTAACATCCCCCCTCTTTTAGATAGTTTTAAGAAATGTTATTGTCCCTAGGGCAGAACCATTCTTTGATAATTGGAGCAAATGTTTCTGTCATTTTGCTAGTGAGTAATTCAATTTTAATGTGTGTTTTTTTTTCAACAGGGCTGTTACAAGAGGGGTGATCACATCATACAAGCATTGGAGCTAATATATCTGTGCAGGCACAAGACCTAGGGAATACTGCGAACCACTAGAGGCCAGGGGGTGATATGCCCACCCAGGCACAATTGAAACCATTTAGCTATAAAGGAGATTGAGGCAATAATGACCGCGCTTTTCCAATAGTGGGGATAACTGATTAGGGAGAGGGGGGTAATGACCACCGAAACAATGGGGATGCCCTAGTTAAGAAGAACACTATAGTAGTAAGCTCGATGAATCCTGGGAATAAAGAGGGTTGCTTGGTTGATGGAGCCGTTAATGGTGCTGTAGGTCTGGCACCCCGATTAGAACTACTCTCTGTAGATGCCACGCTGCAAGATAACGTGCTAGGACCAGTAGCCCTGACATTGAATGCTGCAAAGCCAATTTGTCCTGGCAACGGGGCAAAACCATCATTGCTCTTAACCTCCTGGAACATTGCGGGGGTAAACAAGAACCTGAGGGACCCAGAGTGGGCCGAATACATAGATTCTAGCGACTTTTGCCTCTTGCAAGAAACATGGGCAATAGACATACCCCATAGGATAGGGTATAAAACTTTTGGCATTGGGGCTTTTCAGTCAAATAGGGGTAGACCCTCGGGGAGTCTCATCACATGGGTCAAAATTACATTGAAGATTAAGATCGAAGTAATAGAAGCAGGTTCATCTGACATCCTGGCCCTAAAACTCACAAATATGAATGGGGTAGAATGTTACATAATCAATGTCTATAATAGACCCTTAGCACACTCCAAAGATTCTCCCACTATTGAAATTTTGGATAGTTTTTTGAAAAGGGTGGTTGGTGATGTTGCAGTAATCTTGGGTGGTGACATAAACTGTAACTTTGAACCCGTCTTAGGGCTTGTGGACGTCTTTGAGGACGAAGACCAAGCGAATAACATTCCTCAGCTTGAGACCACAAACTTCGTCAATTGTTCGGCTCTGGTCGTGCAATTGGTGAGGCTAACGGTTGATCATAGTCTCAGGGCATGTAACGGTCGCCTTCCCTCTGACCTTTTAAAACATCCCACCTTTGTAAGGTCCGATATCACAAGCAATTTGGATTTTATTTTTGTTTCTTTGAGCATTTGGCATCATATGGTCAATTTCTTGGTGGTAAATAGGGGTGAGAGTGACCATTATCCACTGGAATTGTCCATTGATGCTAATCTGTTTAGTGAACCCTCTTTATTACCTGCCACCGAGGTTCCTAACTCTATTCCGTGTGACGTGGTACTTGTTAGTAACAATAGACGTGCATTGAAATGGTCACAGGTACTCGCACATGGAAATGCACTTGCATCTGTATATTCACTTTTTGAAACAACTTTTGGGTCCATAGATGAATACTTTTTTTCACCCAATTACTATGATCATTTTATTGCATTACATAAGATATTCTTCCAAGAGTTAAAAATATGTCTGACAAAAATGCCAAAAAAAAAGCAACAAAATGTAAGGATGGGGTGTCATGGTAAATTATGGTATGACCATTCTTGTAGATTGGCCAAGAGGGAGCTACTGTTTGCAATAAAAAACAAAACGAAGGATGATGTTAAAGTTGTCAGGGAGACATATAAGCACATCCAAAGGACCTCAAAAAAGACATGGGAAGAGTCAAACTGGGCGGATATGCTGGCTGCCGCCAAATCTAAGGATAATGTTGGGTTTTGGAGGCTGGTAGCCAATGGGTCCCATGCAGGTAGAGCTGTGAAGGATGTCTTTTTAGACGAATTGACCTGGGTGACGCACTTCACATCTCTTTATAAACAATATGACAGTGGATCTGATGACATCCCATGGTCCCCACCACCGATTGAGTGTCTTAATTTTTCAATTGGCGAAACGGAAAGGGCAATTGCCTAATTGAAAAGTAGTAAAGCTCCTGGCCCCGATAAAATACCAGGTGATTTGTATAAACATGAGATTGAAGTCTGGGCCCCATATATAAATCACTTGTTTAATGCCTTATCCAGCAATTGTCAATTTCCAGATAGTTGGCGTGCTGCAGAAGTTGTTCTAATATTTAAAAAGGGCAGCAGGTTTGTTCCATCAAACTATCGACCGATTAGTTTGATGGACATCTTGCAAAAACTCTATTCCAAGCATCTACTATTTCGGATAAATGATTGGCTTGAGGAAAAAGCAATACTTACCAAACTTCAAGCCGGGTTTAGGGGCAAGGTCAGTACCATAGATCAGGTCTTCAGATTCTGTTGTATATATTGGAAGTATGTACTTATTAGGAAGGGTCATTTGTATGTCGCCTTCGTAGATCTGAGAGCGGCATTTGACCTTGTCCCTCGCAAATTGCTCTGGAGGTCTCTAAGTGAAGTTGGATTGCCAGGCTGTCTCCTGGCTCAAATAGTCGAGTTGCATGCTAGGAATCACGCTAACATCAGGTGGGGTCCAAAAGGGGAATTGACGCGTGACATCCCCATAGAGCGTGGCGTACGCCAAGGATGCGTTTTGGCCCCTACCTTATTTTCATTATTTGTTAACGATATCCCTGATCATTTGAACAGTTGTACTAATGATTCACCAAAACTTAATGGGGAAAGGGTGCCTGCGTTACTTTTCGCGGATGATACCATCCTGATATCCCAAACCAAGAAAGGTCTCCAGGCGCTCTTGAACTCCTTTAGTTTGTACTGCGTGAAGAAAGGATTAGAGATAAACGTTAAAAAAACTAAGTGTATGGCATTAAATCCCTGCAGGCCGGATAGGGGGACCTTAAGTCTGGACGGCCAAGCCCTAGAAATAGTTGATAATTTTTCTTATCTGGGGGTGGTGTTAGATTTAAACTTAACATGGAAGGCCCAAATTGAGAAAAGTAAGGTGTCTTATGCCCACAATGCTAAGCCAATTATTAGCAAACTCAACACTAGTTCAAGTAAAAGTGTGACTCCTGCGCTTGAGCTTTTTAAATTTAAAATTCAGTCTGCTGCCCTTTATTGTTATGTTATGTTATGTTAGGGCTATTTGTATTGCGCACGGCTGCTCCAGCGAAGGAGCGTCCCGGCGCACCGACAAGGTGGCGAACACAACACAACAGAAAACAGAAAATATTATTTAAAAATGGGGGTATGGATTTTAACATAACTCAGAGAACAGAAGGGTTTTAGCGGCCTTGCGGAAGGAAAGCAAGTCGCCAAGGGTCCGGAGTTTCAAGGGGAGAGCGTTCCAGAGCGCGGCTGCCCGCACCCTAAAAGAGCGACCCCCCGCCCGACTGAGTTTGAACCGAGGGGCTGCCGCTAGTTCTTGGTCCAACGAACGCAAAGTGCGGCCCGGGATGTAAGAGCACAAAAGTTGGCACAGTAAGGGAGGCGGTAGGCCCTTCAGAATCTTGAAAGATATGCACAGTACTTTAAAATGGATCCGCTGCCTAACGGGTAACCAATGCAAGGCTCGCAAGGTTGGACCGGCCGAGCAAAACCTAGGAAGACCTACGATTGCTCTGGCCGCTGCGTTCTGCACTCTTTGAAGTCGGGTTAGCTCGGCCTGGTTTAACCCTATGAAAAGGGAGCTGGCATAGTCCAGCCGAGCCAAAACCGTTGCTTGTACCACAAGTTGACGGGTTGCGGCATCAAAATATTTAAGGGCAGGTCGCAGATTGCGCAAGATGCCAAAGCAGCACGCCGCCGTCCTTTTAGTGTGACCAACAAAGTTGAGGGAAGGGTCCAGCCAGACACCAAGATTTTTGATCTCCGCAACCGGAGTGGGGGTGGGACCCAACTCAGGGGGCCACCAGTTATCTCCCCAAAGGTCCGTCCGCTTCCCAAAGACCATCACCTCCGTTTTTTTGGCGTTAAGTTGGAGACAGTTGGACGTCATCCAACCAGCCACCGCCCTAAGTCCTTCTCTGAATCTTGGGGCATCCACCCCAGAGTCCCCGCTGATCGTGACCGCTGAGATATGGGGGCCTTGGGCAAGGGATAGTTTTTATGGCCTGGATAATAAATTTATGAGATCAATTGTAAGGGTCCCCACCAGTACACCTCTGACTCCTCTTCAATTTGACTTGAACCTCAAAAGAACTGACAACTACACAATTATAAGACCACTAATGTATTGGGTAAGAATATGGTCTATTCCTGAACTGATTGATTATAGGAAAGGCCTTCAGGAGATATTGGGCCTAGATTCATTACATTCTGTTGTATGGCTCAAACATATTAAAAAATGGTTTTCTATCCTGGGTTTGTCTCAGCTTTGGGAGTGTCCGGAAAGGCAACCGTCTTATGCAAAATCTATGGTGAAACAAGCCTTCTGGTCCTTCATTACTAATCAGTTAGTTAATGGCAATAGAATCGGCTCCCTAACTCAAAACTTTTTAAGCTTCAAAGATTAACGTTTTTTTGAGGCCTTTCTAGATGAGATAGAGCCTCCTCTCGCGAAATCTTTATTCTTGAAGTTCAGGTATGGGAATCTCATGATAAACTCTAACGTTGAACGTTGGTCTAAGCAGAAATTGGAAGGGGTCAACCTTACACAGGGAAAGTGTACAATGTGCCCAGGTTCTCACACGGAGGACGAGGTCCATATACTGTTTTTCTGCCAAGCATACACCAAAGCAAGAAAAAAGTGGATCAAACCCCTGTGTAACATTTTAGGAATAAGATCTTGTACTATGGCATATAGAATTGTTAAAACTAACACTTCCCAATTCATTGTATTTAGCATCAGTAGATTTCTTTATTCAGTTTACTTTGCTCGTAGGAAGATTGGTCAATTATTTTGAGCAGATAAACTTTTGCTAATTTCCTTTGGCTTTTGTATGTTATATTTGCTATACGAGGATGGTGTATGATCGTTCCCCCTATCACTAGATGTTAATTGTGATGAAGCTTTGTGTTCCATGCATCTATTCACGTATTATGCTTGAGGATGTCATTAATGAATTTTGTACCTATGGACAAGTTTTTAATTGTTTTTAGTGCCACATGTGTAAAATGATATGACTTGTGTTTTTATGTATGTATCTTTTATGGCTAAAGTAGTCAAAATAAAGATAAAGTAAAGTAAAGTAAAGAATAGTTACTTTAGTGCACCGAACAGGAAGCTCAACCCGCCCTCAGCTCCAAAAGGGAAAACTCCCAAATTTTGGAATCCATCTTCAATGGTTCAGCACCTTAAGATATGTAAAACAAATAATGAGTGTTAGATAGGATTTCTGCAAATTCATATCAGATAATTAGCACACATAGTGCATGTCTTTCAATACATAATATCCGTTAAGCATACTGAATTTATAGTTCTTTATTCTTTTTCTTCTTTTTCACATTTGATTAAGAATCGTAGCCAATGTGTTTTATCCTCGTGGACTTCTTTAGTGATCCAGGCAGATTCTTTTCTAGATTAGATAAAAAGTGGTATAGCATCTATCCTTTTTTACACAATTTGAAAATAAAGTCAGCTGTTTATCCTCTCAGAAACTGAGTAAGATTCAATAATTGTTGTGTGGAATCCGAGGTTCAAGAAGATCTGACTAATATCATCTCGTTCAAAATCATGTTGCTGGACAATGTGCTTGTAGAAACTTGAAAATCTGTCCTTTGACTAAAGGACATTGCAAATTGGAAATGAGCCACCAATCTGAATATCGGGAATGAGGATATTAGTCAGATCTTCTTGAATCTCGCATTCCATTAAAAAATTATTGAATTTTACAGAGTTTCTTTAAATGACGATCCATCTGAAGCCACTCTGTCCAGGCTGGTGCAATGTAAGCTTCATACCTTTTTTCTAAAGTTGATGCTCTATTTTTGACTTTTTGAAGCAGACCAAAATCTATAAGTTTCGGATAATCACCTGGTAACAGTTATACCAGTATAAACATTTAATTATCCTCAGAAAATGTGGAATATTTGTGAAGTTTTCATTTTGCGCATTTTATTAATTTAACATTACATAATTTGACATCAGTTTTACTGCATGAAACTAGTTTGAGTAGCAAATATCCCCCTGCTGATATTTTGCATGTTGTTTTCACCCACGTCATACCCTCATATGAATATTTCATGCAAGATACTGGCAAACTGTTATGCCCCATCCACAGAATTTCACACATTTTTTGCAAAGTTCAACAAAAATAGTCACACAATTGTGCATACCTCTAGTGAGACTATTAAGCTTTCGGGACCTTTTAACAATTCCTGAGAAGGAAGATGTCTGAGGATGAGAGAAAGTCTGAATTTTCGCCAGAGTAATAAAAGGTGTCCGAGTGCTTATAAATTGGTAGTATATTGTAAAAGATTATAGAAATTCATATTTCCTAGCAAAGTGTTTGAGAAAAATCCCACATACAAAAAAGATATATCTGTAGCCTCAAAAGAAGGGAAATCTATAAGGACATGGAAGACTCACAAAGGGTCAATAGGTAAAATACGGGGCACTCCTCATGATGAATGTGTGACTACAGTAGGTGCCCCCTGCTGCTGAGACCAATGGGCCCACATTGCTGAGTTATGGTGGAAAGACTACCTACCAACCAATAAACTGAAGGCAAGATTTATTTTTACCTCTCTGCATGGACGGGTATTGACAGAACACTGACGACAGGGATTCGACCATCTCTGATGAAGACCCAAGACCCAGTGCGGTCTACGTAAGGAATTAAACCTAATGCCAATCTGAAAAACAGACAGAGGACTGATCTCTCCTTGCTCATACTTTACTTCTTTTAACCACACCGTGTTTACCCTCACAATAAAGTAAATATATTTATGTTCACACAGAGGTTCTCTTAGTAGTACACTGGATCCCACTTTTATCTAGCATATTTTAGTCTGAACATCCTCATTTTGGGTTTGAGAGTTGAGACTGCCCTAAAAGTGCAATGTTATAAGGTTGGGACAGACTTGCCGATGATTAAACATGCCACAGAAGTGTGGGTGAGGTTTCTCCCTCCAATATTAATGCTACTGTCGCCATTATACCTTTGAATTTTTAATGCAGTCAATTTTGTCACATCACTATCATATATTTTTGTGTGAGTTGATATAACGTTCGGAGATGGTACCATAGTGGATCATCTCTGTCCCTCTCATGGTGGTATATAAATCTAAGCAGATGGTCACTTGTACAACACACATTGTATTCCAGTATTTATCCTTTCACAACGCTTAACACGGAGAATAGGTGATTAATTTGATAGCAAAAGAAAATCATGTTCTATATACAGCACTCATTATTTCAGGTAACGGCATCCATGAGGGAACAATAGAGTTTTTTTTTGTTTGGGTTTGATTTATGGTAATGCGTAACGTAATTAAAGAGATATTTCCTTCTCTCAAATATTTTGTTGGTGATTTTATGTCATGTAATAATTCCTTTACACAGGGCTCATTAGCCTCTTTTTATTACCTGTTCACGCATAGCATTATAATAAGTCTATTGGTCTGAGTTTTTTGTTTTATTCTGTTGCTGACAGCGTGTTTCATGTATAAAGTGTACTATTTACCAGTTCCATTATCTGAATACATTAAAAACTCAATTTATGTTACTAGGCGAGTGTGATATTGCGTATTTCACACTTTGTTATTTCATATGTATTGAGTTATTTCACTTTCCTGGTGTGACCCCCTCACTCCAGGTCATGATAGACATTCTCTCTATTCGTGAACCTTTCATCGATACATTTTAGTTTTCAGGTGTGTTAGCTCAATAATGTAATTGAAAAACAAGACTACAACTCCCAGTATTCAACAGGTGATCACATATAGATTTAAGATTTGAAAAAGGGATCCATAATGCCCCAGAGTGAGGTTATCATTCCATCCATGGCTTTTTCGGCAAACACTTGGAGACTTTAAATCTATAACAAATGTTATAAACCTAAATCTGTTCACAAGGTCCCTCTCAGTAGCTCCACCTGAAGTAAATCTTTAGATAATACATTTCCTTGGTCTCTCCTATTATGCTGTATACTCTGTACACCCACTGACATACATAGGTGCAATATATATGCACAAAATACACATTCATTGCTTTCCTTGAGAATTATGGACCATCTTTTTCTGCAGCAAGTGTTAGAATTAATCCTTCTCCTCTACATTTTTCACTCACTTTAGCAGTGTGGCACCTAGTCACAACATGTCTGGAGAAGTGTATTTTTGAGGAGCGCATCGTAATCATGAGTAGTCAGCACTCTAATATATTCTGTGTGATCAATGTTACTAAAGAGAATGGAATATTGCATATTTAAAGTATTCGACGGGAAGAATTTGCCTATAGGACATGAATAATGTCATATTTTTAGGATAGGAGAGGCGAACAAAATACATGTGTCGCATTGTGTGGTTATTAAATAGAATGTGCACGTGTAAACTAATGTTTAAACATTTATATGTGGAACAAAAAGTATTTCTATGTAGGTGCATAGAGAGAGAGAGACATCCTCATAATTCTGTATTTATTGTGTGTTTAGAAGTGTACATGTATTCTGGAACTCTGTGCCCTGCTAGAGTTGACTCAAGTGGTGTAGGAAGCTGGCTCTGTGTATATACTATACCAAAGTAAAGTATAGTGTGCACAAAGTCCTGTTAATTCCCAAAGGCTTACAGAGGTAAAAGTAGATACCTTAATCTCTATTTAGGTAGTGTGGGCGAGCAGTAAGGCGTTATCAGAGGGTAATGTTATGAATTTATTGTACACACACAGGCAAGAAATTATGTCACTCACTCAAAGACTGAACTCGGACCAATTGTTTCTATTGAAAACATTTCTTTAGTTGTGTTTTATTTATAGAACCAAGCAGGACTTGGCACAGGTAAATATAATGGTACTTTTCAAGACACATTGGGGCATATTCTCAAGAACGTGTGATAACCATCGCAAAAGTAACTTAACGCAACTTCCAACATCGCAGACTGTAGCGGGAAAATTAAGCATTCTCAACCCACTGGTACCATTCGATAGTCTCCAGATAACGCGTCAAATGTCCGTGTTAAAAGCAACGCCACGCCACAGAAATGCGAAACATGAACGCAAAAAATCTTGCGATGAGACCAATTGCGGTACAAAAAGCAGCGAAAACCAGCGACAGGCCTTCAGATCCCACACGTCTGGTGGGAAAATGCGCCATAAAAACGACAGAAAGAACACACCAGAAAAATTCAAAGTGCGTAGCAACATGGATGCACCCTGACCAACCTCAGAGGCCAACGCGAACCCCACATTCCCCACAGACCACCAGCAAGGAACAACGGGGACAGCCAAGGACAAGAGGGAGAGGAAGACAGGGTGCAGTCTACAGGAAAACCAGATCAGCGTCACAGAGGTGACAGAACACTACAATCCACTGACCCACAAGTAGGCTACTGTGAATGCAATTGGAGTGTCGAGGAGGCCAATTGGTGAAGCCAAGAGGCGGTGGCATGATGTGACAACCTAAACCAGGCATAAACCCGATGCCAACATGAAGGCTGCAACAGCGACAGGAGGTGGGAGTCCTGCACCACAGGAGGAGCTGGAGGAAATGGAGGCCACAGTAATCAGTGTGGAGATGATGCAAGGAGGTGGGAGTATGGACACTGCCCGAGAGGACCTGACACAACATCAACAGGGTGAGTAACGACCAGGGATTGGGGGTACGGGGGGAGATTGGCACAATGGCACACATGCACAACGAGGTTAGCACACTGCACACCCACAATTACCCTGGATCGTGTCCCTGATCCCCGTAGCATACTCCGGAACACACACATAGCAAGAACTGCACACCCACATTGACGACAATGTTGCACAATGTGCAAAGCCGACACTGCAGAACAGAGGACACAATTGACTCCGCACACGCATAGAAACATGCCTACTACATCCGACAGAGCTGGAAACTGTGAAATGGAAATGTACGTGTACAACCTCACTTCTGTCATGTAGTCAAATGTACACTGTCCCGCATCTAAATCCTGCATCTCCCAAACAGTCACTGTGTACATTGTCATACCGTCTGCATGTAAACAAGAACAATACGCCAGCATACATGTCAACACAATGTCAACATGCATCTCCCCTTCACATTGCAGAGGGGCACTCAACACCTCTGTGATGCTGGAGAGGACAAACACGCCTTCGACACCGACGTCCTACAACAGCCGATGGACATCCCATGAAACCCACACCAGGACCCGGGCCGCCAAGCTATTTAGAGGAGAACACAGACCCTGCAACAGACCACACAGCAGGAAGCACCGGCAAGCACAGCTGGCTCACGACACTTGACCCACCCACACGTGGCATCCTAATGCCAGGTGTCAGCATGCCAAAAGGAGGTGGCCGAACAGGTGTGGGTTGAGTCCGAACCCATGGAAGGCGAACTAGATCACATACGTTGGTGTTTATTATCCATCAGGGACCACCTACATCCCACAAAGGAGACCCACACTGCAATAGAGACACATACAGATGCACATTCACAGTACAGAACCACGCACAGGGGCACACAAATAGCAGTCACACACCCACGTTGGCGCTGCGTACGACAGCCCAGGCCACTCCCCTTAAGAAGTGAATGGGTGACAATAAAAGCTACATGTCCTAGCTCCAACCCGCTGCCTGTGGTGACATGTCTGCACCCGCTGTATACAGCACAATGTAATGTCGTAGGGACCAGGGCCCTCATGCATACAACAAGACCACAGGAAAACATGTAGATATTATGTTGAACTGGCTACGGGCACATGAACTCAGTTCCTTTATTGGCAGGGCCACATGTACAGTGACGCCTGTGCTAGATGTGTGTGGGGTGAGTGCAAGCCAGCCTCCATGGAGTGCTTAGGGCTGGAAACAACTTGAACAGTGGAAAACAGTGCAACGGAAACAGAAAACACCTGCTTAACAGAGACAACTACTGAGCAACATGGAGGGAGCTGGAGCAAGTACAGACATCACCCAACATGCAAACAGAAGTGTCGGTGAGTTGCAGTGGCACCTGGAGTGATGAGCAGGGGATCAGGCACAACAGGTGCGAGCAACTCCGTCAGTCTGCCAGTACTAGCTTTTTGACTCTGGCAGATGGCAGTTGGAGGTGGTCCTGGCGATGGTGGCGTGTGCCTCCTGCGATGATGCCACGTCCGGGCCGGTCAGGACTCGATTGGATGTGTGAGCCCTGGTGGGCCGCAGTTGAGGCTGGAGGCAGCAGAGGGCCACAGCCACATGGCGTTGATGACCCCAAGGCCATCGCCTCAGAGGCCATCCAATATCTCAGAAGAAGGAGTCCTGGATCTGACCAGCACAGTGTTAGTGACCCCGGATGCACAGTGGCCAGTACAGGCACCCTGCCATGGAACAGTGACTTGCGGGGCACTGAGGTAGAGCCATGCGCACTGGGTGGGTCTTCATTGATGTTGAAGGTGAATACGGTAGAGGGTTGCGGAGGAAAGTGGAAGGTGTCTTCCAGGGCATGATGTGGAAGGTCTGATTTTATCCGGAACAAAAGGGGGTGGTGATGGACGGAGCATCTGAACCAATCAAACACTCACACCCAGTCAAAAGATCTGGGTTTGACCCATCACCGTTCTTTAGCCCACTCTGCCACCCCAGTTCAGACATGGCTATATGCAAATCAGTCTGACCCTGTGCCTCATGGGAACAGTCCAGCCGAACTGCCAAGCCATGCCTTCCCTGGACCGGAAACAAGCTTCCGAGGACCGGTTTCTGGCATTACAGCCGTCTTCAGCCCGGCTTGCTTGAATCTAGTGGCAAAGTGAGCAAGGGACTCACGTCTGAGCATACCCTGCCACACTTATGGCGGCCAAAGCTGTACAAAAGGGGGTGGTGATGGACGGAGCATCTGAACCAATCAAACACTCACACCAAGTCAAAAGATCTGGGTTTGATCCATCACAGTTCTTTAGCCCACTCTGCCACCCCAGTTCAGACATGGCTATATGCAAATCAGTCTGACCCTGTGCCTCATGGAAACAGTCCAGCCCGAACTGCAAAGCCATGCCTTCCCTGGACCGGAAACAAGCTTCCGAGGACCGGTTTCTGGCATTACAGCCGTCTTCAGCCCGGCGTGCTTGAATCCAGTGGCAAAGTGAGCAAGGGACTCACGTCTAAGCATACCCTGCCACACTTATGGCGGCCAAAGCGGCACAAAAGGGGGTGGTGATGGACGGAGCATCTGAACCAATCAAACACTCACACCCAGTCAAAAGATCTGGGTTTGATCCATCACCGTTCTTTAGCCCACTCTGCCACCCCAGTTCAGACATGCCTATATGCAAATCAGTCTGACCCTGTGCCTCATGGGAACAGTCCAGCCCGAACTGCCAAGCCATGCCTTCCCAGGACCGGAAACAAGCTTCTGAGGACCGGTTTCTGGCATTACAGCCGTCTTCAGCCCGGCTTGCTTGAATCCAGTGGCAAAGTGAGCAAGGCACTCACGTCTGAGCATACCCTGCCACACTTATGGCGGCCAAAGCGGTACAAAAGGGGGTGGTGGTGATGGACGGAGCACCTGAACCAATCAAACACTCACACCCAGTCAAAAGATCTGGGTTTGATCCATCACCGTTCTTTAGCCCACTCTGCCACCCCAGTACAGACATGGCTATATGCAAATCAGTCTGACCCTGTGCCTCATGGGAACAGTCCAGCCCGAACTGCCAAGCCATGCCTTCCCTGGACCGGAAACAAGCTTCCGAGGACTGGTTTCTGGCATTACAGCGTCTTCAGCCCGGCTTGCTTGAATCCAGTGGCAAAGTGAGCAAGGGACTCACGTCTGAGCATACCCTGCCACACTTATGGCGGCCATCTCTGAACTGGGGTGGCAGAGTGGGCTAAAGAACGGTGATGGATCAAACTCAGATCTTTTGACTGGGTGTGAGTGTTTGATTGGTTCAGATGCTCCGTCCATCACCACCCCCTTTTGTACCACTTTGGCCGCAATAAGTGTGGCAGGGTATGCTCAGACGTGAGTCCCTTGCTCACTTTGCCACTGGATTCAAGCAAGCCGGGCTGAAGACGGCTGTAATGCCAGAAACCGGTCCTCGGAAGCTTGTTTCCGGTCCAGGGAAGGCATGGCTTGGCAGTTCGGGCTGGACTGTTCCCATGAGGCACAGGGTCAGACTGATTTGCATATAGCCATGTCTGAACTGGGGTGGCAGAGTGGGCTAAAGAACGGTGATAGTTCAAACCCTGATCTTTTGACTGGGTGTGAGTGTTTGATTGGTTCAGATGCTCCGTCCATCACCACCCCCTTTTGTACCGCTTTGGCCGCCATAAGTGTGGCAGGGTATGCTCAGACGTGAGTCCCTTGCTCACTTTGCCACTGGATTCAAGCAAGCCGGGCTGAAGAATGCTGTAATGCCAGAAACTGGTCCTCGGAAGCTTGTTTCCCGTCCAAGGAAGGCATGGCTTGGCAGTTCGGGCTGGACTGTTCCCATGAGGCACAGAGTCAGACTGATTTGCATATAGCCATGTCTGAACTGGGGTGGCAGAGTGGGCTAAAGAACGGTGATAGATCAAACCCAGATCTTTTGACTGGGTGTGAGTGTGTGATTGGTTCAGATGCTCCGTCCATCACCACCCCCTTTTGTACCGCTTTGGCCGCCATAAGTGTGGCAGGGTATGCTCAGACGTGAGTCCCTTGCTTACTTTGCCACTGGATTTAAGCAAGCCGGGATGAAGACGGCTGTAATGCCAGAAACCGGTCCTCGGAAGCTTGTTTCCGGTCCAGGGAAGGCATGTCTTGGCAGTTCGGGCTGGACTGTTCCCATGAGGCACAGGGTCAGACTGATTTGCATATAGCCTGTCTGAACTGGGGTTCCAGAATGGGCTAAAGACCGGTGATGGATCAAACCCAGATCTTTTGACTGGGTGTGAGTGTTTGATTCGTTCAGATGCTCCGTCCATCACCACCCCCTTTTGTACTGATTTTATCCGGAAGCAGCAAATGGCGGACTGGAAAGTGACTACCTCGTTGCCGGAACCAATTTGGTATCAGCTACATGAGGATGAAACTACCCCCTAGTCCAGAGACTCTGACGTCACCAATGTACGACCAGTGAGTGTCCATGAATGTCGGGGAAAGACTTAGTGGCACCGGGGCTGAGAGGGGATGCAGTTTGTGATGATTCTGGTACACTGATATGAACTCAGCCTTTGCTAAATCAAGACTCTGTGACCTACTGGACCACAGTGTAGGCCGGAGGCAGCGGTCAGCAGTGGCTCACAGCCACGTGTCATTGGCTCACGATGCACAGAGTTAGTGACACCAGGGCAGTTGTTAGTAGCGTTTGATCGCCTCCGTAACGATGATCTTTTTTTGCTCCTGACTGCAACACGTCATCCTCTTACACCTCTCCTTGTGTGCAATATGTACTCTGCCATTGAAAAATCGATGCTAAGTTCCAATTGTGCGACCAACTCGACCGCAGTGTAGACGGTAGTCATTTCCAGCAAGGGGCCACAGAAACGTGTGGTTGTGATGCTATACATACACTTGGTGTCACCACATTGAAGGGAGTATAGTGATTTAAAGTCTGCATTGCCATGTACACCCAGCCATTGCATGATAAAGACTCAGTTCCAAATGTGTGACCTACTCGAGCTTAGTGCGGCCCAGGAGCAGTAGTCCACGTGGGCCCACAGACACGTGTGGTTGTACTGCTATGCGCAGACTTGGTGTCACCACATCGAAGGGAGTATAGTGACTTCAGCTGAGCCATACACATCGTCCTCAACTATAGTGCAATCAAGACTCAGTTCCAAATGTGTGACCTACTTGTCTGCTGTGTATGCCTGTAGAGTACATCGACGAGAAAGGAGTACTGGGGCCTTGCTCGCGGAGGACGTGATGGTTGTAGCAGGTTGCCAGGGTCGTGGGCCTAGAGCCTGGAGCTTGCACCTGCATGTGGTGGGCCCTCTTCAACACACACCGGTGTCGGTAGCTGTGCATTGAGGCCTGGGTGCACAGGTGCGGGTACGAGTGGTTCAGGGATCAGCGTCCCAGGGTGCAGCAGGCGCACAGGATCGCAGACAACATTGCTCATGGTGACGCCATCGGCCTCGTGGTGGGGTGGAAGGCACCGCCCTGGCAGAAATGTTGGGCATTCCGGAAGAGAACCACACCCACAGCTGCGTGCCTTCTATTCCCCTAGGCTGGCCTCTCTGCTCACGTTTACGGGGGGGACGTAACAATCTAAATTTCCATGTTCCTCCCCATTGGCTGGGGTGACATGGTTGCATCCACTGTCCACTATACTCCATACACCAGTGGGGTATGTCCACATGGATATGTGTGTGGTCTGCATACTGCAGTCTGTCCAGCACATCCAAGCCACACTTGGCATTGTGTACATTCTCATTCATGGGTAACTTGCCTCCTTCGCACATGCCTGGTCCCCACCTCTTCTCACATCCTGCTATTGTGTGGCTGAGGTGCCATGCCGTTAATGGCTAATCTACATGGCTGGCCCAGGTTCCCACAGTCAGTTGTTCTGTTGTGTCTGGAGATTGCCCATGTTGTATGTGAGCTTGTGACATGTGCATTTCCTGTGTTATGAGTTGCATGATTGTGGAGTTGAGGTGTGTGGTGTGTTCATTTGGTATTGGCCAATGAGCAGTGCATTTCTGTGGGTGCCATCCTGGTAGAGCAGGTTGATGAGGGACTGTCGGAAGGTGTAGGGCTCATGCAAACTGCCTGGGGCTTTGTCGGAGACATTGGCAGGGATTCCTCAGTGGTCCAATATTGCCTGGACATTAGTGGGATACGTGTGCTTTCTGTTGCGCTTATTTTGTGCTTTGTTGCCAAGGGACACAAGTAGGATATGTGTGCAGTCAATTGCCTTCTGACATGTGCCGCAAGACAGCTGTGCCATAGACACCTTGCTTGGTCTCCAGCTGTTCCTGAGCAGTATGTGGGAAGTATAGATAGTGGGGTACCAAGCTAATGGTGTCATCCATGACCGTTGTGAGAGACTTGCATTGGGCTGGCCGTGTGACTCCTCCGACTCGTGCAGAAGTTGGTTGGAGGGTACCAGTGGCCAACAGGTGCATCACGTCCAGCAGCGTGGTCTGCAGTGGGATGTTAGTTGTATGCTGTGTTGGTACCATCAGCCTGTGTGCAATGGTGGTCAGGATGCAGAAGATAGTTGATCTTCTGTGCCTGTGGTGGGCTATGACATTCTCTGGTGTTGGGTCTGTGAGGTTGGTGCTTTTTCGGGGGATTGCTGACTTTGTCTGTGCTGCCTCAGTGTTGCCTCAGTGTTGGTCGGGGGGCAGTGGGGGTCTGGCGGGGTAGGTGGGTGTTGTGGCCCTCTTGGGTGTCCAGGACTCATGTTCAGTGCCTCCATGGCATCTTTTGTTCTTCAGGTGTGGCTCTGGACTGACCTCTCTTTTTTGGTACCGGCTGTGATCCGACTTTACACCAGGTCAGAGTAGGTTTTGGTTTCCTGCTGGTAAAGCACCTTATCGCATGTTTTGTGATCTTATCGCTGATATGGCTGGTCGTTGAGAATATTGCGGAGTGGTGTTGATGCAGCTTTTTGCTCGGGAACGCCTACTCTGCATCTCATTAGTTATAGTTGCGGGGGTCATCTGTGGTGATGATTTTTGCAGCTGCTATCACAGGTAAACTGGTGCTATGGCATGTTAGCACCAGCTTGTGAATGGGGCAATAAAATTATCGCGACTTTGGCTGCGATAAAGTGCCGTTAACTCGGTGATAGCTCCTTGAGAATATGCCCCGTTGTTCATAAGCAAGCTGGTTGAATAAGGACTTTTCTTACATGATTGTAAAATGTGCAAATACAATTTTAATTAGTTTTGGAACACTTTTTAAATTACGTTCAGGATTACGTTTTCATCTCAGTGTGATATGCCAAGATCACAAACTGGGACATTTCCTGAATAAAAACTGAGCAAAACAGTTTTTCTCCAAGCAGTTACTTAGGTTTCCATACAAAACACCCTCAACACTTAGGTAAGTAAATGGTCTTGAGGGCTGAGTTTCTGAGGTTAAAACAAGCGTTCCCCCAGGGTCAAGTATTCACACATGGTGGCCGGCTGCAGAGTGCTGAGGCCCAATGTAAGACTATGGGGCTAGGGGGCTGTCGGTTGGTGGCCGCTTATGAGCAGACAACAAGGTTGAGGGAGGTTAAGGGAGAAAAGCTCCTAGAGGTGAGCTCAGGGCAAAGGGGATCCAAGTTAGCACACAAGGTGCACTCACAGCAGTACAGGGACGGCCGGGTGCAGGGTGATTGATCTAAATTGGAAGCCCTGTTGGTTTCAATGGAGAAGCTCTGGTCAGAACAAACAGTGCAAGCTCAGGCACGAAGATCTTATGGAGGCGACCACCAGTTGGAGAGGGGAAACATCCTTTACAACGCAGCTTTTACCACGCAGTGCCTTTACGATGCAACTTTTACAACGCAAACCATTACAACGCATTGCGCTGGGGGGCGCTCTAGGATAGGGAACAAGTTTAATTTACTATCCAACACCTTCCCTAGTGTCCACGGGGACTGGAGTTGGAATAGTAAATTAAACTATTCACTATCCAGCACCCCAAAGCGCTATGCGTTGTAAAGGTTTGCGTTGTAAAAACCGCGTTGTAAAGGCATGCGTGGTAAAAGCATGCGTTGTAATGTCATACATCCGTTGGAGAGGTAAGTTGGGATGTAGGGGGATGCCAGAACACTGTGGGTTGGGCCAGCCAAGACTGTGGGACATTGGGTGCAGGGTTGTCTTTTGGCGTCAGGTTTTCCTTACCGGTTCCGGTCATGGTCGGGGGACCCTCCAGATAGAGCCTGCAGGCATCATCGAGAGGATTGAGGTAAGTCAGGGATCTCCAGATCCCAGGTCAGGATCACCCAGGAGACCTCCTTGTGGTATTGGGCCACTCGAACTCGGGCCATGGGAATTAGATGCAGAGTAGTTCAGTCTTGCTGACTTGGCTGGAGCCAGAGTCTGATTCTTGAGCAAGTCCAGTACTCATGGGAGACACAGTCTTTATAGGGAAGGCAGGGCAGGTCCTCCAGGGTCTGGAGGGAACTGCTGGCTGCAGGACATGCTGGGATTTTGCTGGAGTAGGTCAAGTTCTGGAGAGGGGTCGATTACCTATACCATGGACAGTGGATTGTAGGCATGGCACACAGGGATGTGTGCCATGTCGACTCTTCACTTTGCTCTGCAGCAGCACACACAGTCTGCATTGGCAGTGTGTGTGTGTTGAGATACAAGTCCTCTAAATGTGGCACACTATGTGCTTCAGCTCTCAGAGGTCTTCCCTGGTCACAGTGCCATTGGTACCCATGGTACCTTTTACAAGGGACTTACATGTAGGCAGAGGGTTGTCAATTGGGTTTGCAACAGTACAGTTTTAGGGACAGAAGATAGGTACTGGGTACTTGGTCGGCAGAAACCCAAGGCACACTTAATCAAAGAGCATCAACATCAGGCAAAAAGTGAGGGGCGACCATGCAAAAAGGGGAACTTTCCTACAAGTTGACCTTGAGAAACCAGTCCAGTTCAAGCTCACATTTAAAAGTCTAACTAGTTATTCATATTTAACCTTCAACGTAAAATATATTTGCTTGTATTTTGTTTCCACTGCAGATATGTAAACAGCATCATTAGTTAACATAGGAAAACATTTTCATTAGATAGCAAAGTATGAGAATAGGAAATTGGCAAGGACAAGTGCGGTAACAAGCAAGGAGGCTAGTTCTCATGCAAGAGGAAAGGAATGGCCGTGGACAAAGGAACTTGCAACTTATCGATGTGGGAAAGGTGGTGTAAGTATTCAGTTGTACAGGAGCTATAAAAATGTACTAGCAAGAGTCACCTGGGATTATCTATCTTGAATGCAATTGATATTTTAAGCTGAAACATAGTGAGGGATGGGGAGACAGCTCAGGACTTCACAGGGAACAGATCAGTGTATCTGCTTGTGTGGGTTTATGCTACTTGACCCATGGTTGGAGTGCCTTCTATTGAAGACTCCGACGGCTGACACCTCTCTGATTTCACCTTTACTAAAGGCTTCTTAGTTTAGGGTTACCCCTTTTAAGGTAGTGTAGGTAGAGGTAGCTTGTTCATGTTTACTTTGGAGAACCATTTGATGCAGTTTAATTATCCATTATTTTTCCTAATTATTTGTATTGAGTTAGTTGTTGACCTTGTATTATATAGGGTAAATCTCTTCAGGAGATTTTGACTCACTTTTTTTGTCCTGTATTTCTATACAATATTGTTGACAATGGTCTAAATCAATTTGAATCTAAATTTATAATGAAACCCTACTAAACTCACATTAAGTTGTTGAGCGGATCGCTGTGTGATCACATTGGTTGCACTGTATTGAGATGTTAACAAGTGATAGTTATCTCCCTTCACCTCTCATGCTGCTATCACAACCATTGATCGATCTGGAGATAAATGTTAGAGTGGGCCAAATTACCAGCATGTCTAAAGTGTGTCAGGTATGAACTACATTCTCTCATGGGTGCATGCTTTTATATGATAAATAGGTAAAAGTCAAGTGTATGCTAGAACCAGTGATTTCTAAACATTACGTGTTACATTTAGAATAAAAACATTTACAATTATTTTAATGAATTCGTAGAACATTTCTCACCTACCCATCCCCTCTTAAAGATCTGGAAAAATTGGTTATCTTTCCCACACTTTCTTTATTCCTGATATTTGAATCTATCAGGTGTAATCTAGATAATCTAAAACATTGTTTTAAATGGTTTATATATTTTTGTGATTATGGGCTAAAATAAAATGAAGTGGGTGCTCACCATGTTTGCAAAGGATTTAACTTGCTGCATGTCCGATATTACAATAGGAACACTTTCTAAATACATTTTAATCAACAACACATGGCATACCTTTGGAGAGTAGTTTACACAGATGTGCATCTGACATAAATTACACCTGTTTCAGACTAAGAGAATCAGGTGTTAATTACAGAAGTGTAAATTACAACATTTTCAAGTTGTAAATCAGATTTAAACCAATTGAGTTCCTTTATTGAATTTGCTCTTAATTCTTCGCCATTTGGCCTATTCCAACCTAACTTGGTCTCTGTTCTCTGTAGGGTCACCTATGTTCTCTGTGCTTCGTTTTAAACCACCTTGCCTCCCAAAGTGTTGTTTCTTGATAGCGGACCTCTTTTCTAATGTTGCATCTCCACGGCATCACAAACAATTGCTTCTGGTTTTGTCAAAAAGGACTTTTATGTTACCCAAATCTCTTCATCTAGTTGCTAATAATTAGCATGTGCTCCTAGCCCTGACAACACATTATAGAATGGATGGAGGAACTATGCAACTCACAAACTCATTCATAGATGGCACCAGATGGAATCAATGAATCCGCAAAACAGGAGTACTTCCAAAACCAAGAGGGCCCCAAAAAGAAAATATTGAAGGGACTCTGTTCCTCCAAATGTCTTCAATTGATGTAGGAAAATGCTTCTCTTTTCATATTCACCCCTCTTCTTTTTGAAGCTGCTTGCTTTTTGACTGTGCGCTGGAGCTCTACTAACCAGGCCTTAGTGCATGTGCCCGAAGCCCTAAAATCGTGCTGAAATTAGCTGCTCTCCTAATTGGCATACTTAACTTACCACTACATCCCCAGTATATCATACAAAGTATACCAAAGGCAGGTTAGTTAAATGTCACTGCTGATCAGCAGCACACATTGTGCCACTACTAGAGTAACAGGGCAAAACATGACTGTAGGCCTACCCCTCTATGCTGTCTTGGCAGTTTTAAAACGGCCAATTGGTCCTGTAAAAATAACCCTGTTTTACAGGGCTTTTTTAAACATTAAATGTCACCCTAAGTAAACCTTACATGCCCATAAGCCAGGGTACATTGTATTTAAAAGAAGGACATGTAAAAGTTTAAAGATATACATGCCCTCACAGCAACTAGGCCTTAAAAGCTATTTCACTGAAGTAGGGGTAACTGCTCCATAGGAAAGCACTGGGAGATAATACTAACATGTAATAATGTTATCTCCACTTAGGAAACAACTACAAAGTTAATTCTTGGACTTTTTAAAATATTTATTACAAGCTCAATTCATTGGTAAAGTCGGATTTGGAATGAACATTTTACAAAGGGCACTTTCGAAAAGTCCCTTTCCTCTGGCTATTGCCTCTAGATGTCTATTTGCATTGGCAAATGCTCTGGAGCTGAATAACACCTTGATGAGTTGTGGTCCTGCTTCCAGAGCTGAGACAAAGGCCTTGGGTGTGGGGCGGTATTTTGTTTTTCTGAAAGGTTGACCATCAGATCTTTGCCCAGAAACTTAATAAACTTCATGAAGGCTTACACTGTCACATGCAAATGTTAGCTGACACCTAGACAGAGCCCTTTTTGTCCACCTAGCTATCCAGGCACCAATCCCAGTCATAGAGTAGCTGCCCCCAGCACCAGTTTTGCTTAACTGTAGAGGAAGCTTTGCTCATTTTCCTAATCATACCACTTGGATGGGCACAGAAACTCTGCACAAGTGAAGAACGTTTCTGCCATTTTGGATTTGGGCAGCAAGAAGCACTGTGGGATTGTGTGAAGTAGGGCACACAGGAAGTGCTGCAAAAGTGGTAGGGTTAGCCCTCTGAATATTTTCCCTATTGGTGACAGAGTGGCCAGGAGTCACCTCCACCTACAGGCTAGTGCTAGGCGTAAACATTGCACCCTTTTCAGAACACTACTGGAACTCTGGAAGACAGAAGGTAGATTGCACCTTGTGTGGAGACCTGTGAGGAGACCTGAAAGGCTTGACCTGCTCCCACTTGTATCCAGGACAAAGAAGTTGACTCCAAGTGTCAGATGACTGACCTCATGTTAAGCTACAGGTACAAAATAACAAGCTGCTAGAATCATATTTCCTGAACAGCCAAAAGAACCAGTTCCAACTGGTCCTTCAGTTGAGTTCCACAAATTAGGATAGGTAAAGTGCTATCTTCTAGTTAGACTGTTCTGTTGAGCCACAAATGATTCATGTGGAGTGAGCAACTCATGAGATTTTGTTGGTCATGTTTTTTCCAAGAGTTAATGTGTTACTATCTCAAGGTTGTTCTCATAGCTTAATATTTTTGTAATGCTTTAATCACTGCACATGAACTTGTCAGAGGAGGATGATGGCTTAGGCAAAAGGGATGAAGAATGATGGCTGAGCAGAGAGAGGAAGAACAATGGAGAGGGATGAGAAATCATGGATGAGGAATGGTGGATGAAGGATTGTGGGTGGTGGATGAGGTTGACAGTTGAGAATGACTGTAAGAAAGGATATATGATGGATAATGGATTATAAATGATGGTTGAGGGCAGCTGGATATGGAATGACTGATGTGGAATGATGGCTTATGGCTAATGGATGAGGAATAATGAAGATGAATGAGGAACAAGGGATTATAGAGGATGGACGATGGAAGGAGAATGACGGGTTGTGAGAAGTTGGCCTGATGTATGATGTTCACTATTCTAGTGAGCACCTTGTATCAGTCCAAACAACCCTTATAGTGGTAGTTGTAAGTCAACCTTATAGACTAGCTAACCTAGGGGTAGCATAGACCTAAGCAGTCTTAGGCTTAGCTCAAGAGGGCATGTGAAGCCAGCTGTTTTACCATATGCAGTCCTGTAATATAAAATTAAAGGACACCACACAAGTTATATATTATAAAAATATGTTTATTTATTACTAGAATAATCCCCCTGTACTCTTTATGAGTGCAGAAGCACAAGCGTTTAAACAAAAGCACAGTTAAACATACAAAAGTTGCACAATTATGGAAAGGCCGGTGGCCACTCAAACCATATAGTAAATAAGTGGTATAAGAACCGCTTTACGAAAAGTGGTAAGGCCTAGGGCCTTGGGAATCGCTGGGACTACACTAGACTAACAGTAGTTAGGACGGGAGTAGCCCGCGGGATTCGGGCGCAGCGCTAAAAGAACACGCATTCACCAATGCAAAGTCAATGGTGCGTAAAAGTTACAAAGTTACTGTTTTAGAAGTCTTCCGACTGGACTAGAACTTAGCCACTTAAAACGAGGACACTAGAGGTGTAAACCACTACAGAAGCACCGGCATTCAATCGTTACCTCACCCACAGGAAGTGGGTGCATAGGTGCCAAAGTGTGTCGGGTTTCGTCGTGGAGTTCTATGGAGCCTGGAGATGAAGATGCTGCAGGCGGTCAGGAGAGAAGAGTCCGGTTGGATCCAAGGGTGGATCAAAGATGTAGAGTACCTGAAAGCAGAGGGGACAGAGTCTGGGTCACTAGCCAGTGAGCAGGATGGAACCAGGAAGGAACCAGGCGATGTCGGGCGCAATCAGGTGGTTGTTGAGTAGCTTGTCTCCGCTGCCACGTGGACTCTGGGGCACCGAGGATGTCCAGGAGTGGATCACGAGCTGTCCCACAAAGGCTCTCGCTGTTGGTGGTGTCGGCTTCCGGATCGGAGTCAACAGGCTTTGGCAAATGCAACCCACGCAGGATCTGAAGATCGGTTCTTACTTGGACCAGCAAGGTCAGAGAGGTTGCTCCTTTTCAGGGGAGCGAGGGCCAATCTGGAGCAACAAGACTAGCAGACTAGTTTTAAAGATTCGCCGTCATAGTGACCACTAGCCAACAGGCAAGTGACCGGACAGATGTGTCAAGCAGGAAAATGCAAAAGGGCTCCACGCAGCACTCGGTGAGTGTGGAGGAGTGATCTTCGGTGCACGAGCTGCTCGGGGCTGGGGCTTCTCAAACCCCAATGCATAGCTTCAAGGGTGCCTCGGCAGCAGCACGGTCGGCACTTCGCAGTCTTTTCAAGATGGCCGGTCCCACGTCTCACGTCTCCTCCACGGGTTTCAGCTTTGCTGTGGCTGTGGATCGGGCTGTTAGATGTCTGGGAATTTGATTCTTGTTGATCTCTGTTGCTCGAGCTCTGGATGGAGCTGCAAAAAAGCAAACTCTTGGGCGCTGGATGGTGCCTGTTTGCACAGGGTGGTCACTCCTTGACCACAAGGGAGATTCTTCAGTCTTCCACGTCGAGTGGGATGTCAAAGTGTCCAGAGTTCTGTATCAAAGTTTCAGTCAGGATTATCTGTCTTCAATGGGCACAGCTCCTACCTTTATTCCAAATCAAGGGGCTGGATATACTGCTAGGTCCCTCCTATGGGTGGGACCCAGGAAGGGGGTGGTTACACCCCTTTCCCTTTGTCCAGTTTTGCGACAGAGCTGGGGTTGAAGTGCCCCAGCACCGGTTTGAACTGGGCTATGCATGGGACACCTTGTGTGCCCCAGGCAGTGTCTAGTTTCACTCGCCCTGCCTGCCTCAATCCACTATCTCCTGTCTGGGGTGGTGTAACACCTCCCTGTGACAGGAAACCTTTTGTCCAAGCCTCCCCAGCCATGTTTCGGTCAGCAGCAGGAGGCCAGACTTGTGTCTGTGGCAGCAGCATCCATTTTGTAATGCTGAGGCTCTGGTTAGTTTTAATCGCAGTTACTGTTATCCACATGTCTTAGCCCTCTAGAAGGGTGGAATGCTACCCCCGTTGCTAGAACTGGAGAGGGGGTAGTATTCCAAAGTGTATGACACCTTACACGACATGTTTTGATAAAGCCAAACCAAAGTTAGCAATAACCGCGAAGATTATAATGCACTTAAGAGTATATGGTATGGCAATATCCCAGAACAGCTATAGGGACATGGTTCCGAGAGCTGCAGACAGGCTCAGCTCATGCTACAGCACCATCTCACTTAAAACCAAGCACTCTGCCTCCAGGATTGTTAAGGCCTGCCATAGGAGTGACTTATAGGTATATATGTGTCCAGATATAGGTTTAGATATAGGTATACTATATCTAAGCAAGGGGTGATTACACGACCTTGCCCCAGCTGAGTGATCAGCCAGTTGTGTCAGTTTGGATGGCCAGCCAGGGGTGGCAAAAGATATGCTACAGCCCCTGGTAGGCCTTGGATGCACCTATGTCCTGGGTACCTATAGTACACTGTACAGGGGCTCATAAAGTGATCCAATCCCAATTAGTTATGCACCTAGGGTACATGGAGTCCATTTTAAAGAGAGAGCAGGTAGCCTGGGGCCCTGATTAACAGGGTCACAGGCCAACTAAGTCGAAAACCAGCTAAACACAAGGCAACAAATCTGGGGTAGCCATAGTCAGGTATCCACCCTCCTACATAACCCCCCCAAACGAAAGGAGATAAGGCTATTATTGACCAGGTAAGCCTATATTGCCTGAGTGGCCATATAAGGAGGAACCTGCACTGGCATGGTTACCCCCTATCTCATGGTCCACTAAGCAATCCCTCACCCTAGGGGTATCAGAGGGTCTCCACCATCGGGAATTACTACCTGTAATGTGTTTTGGCAAAGTAAAAGGCTGATGTTGAGAGGGAGTACTGAAGTGAGGCTCCACTAATGTAGGGCTCAACTTCCTTCCATCACTATCCACCATGGGTGCCTTTCTTTCCATGACTGAGTTGCACTGTGCTCTCAGGGTCAACCTCTGGCTGCCTACAGCTGGAGGTTGGGTCCCTTTTGTTGGCTTACTGGAGGGACAGGTCAGGTTTGGGGCCTTGGGGTCCCAGGTCTGGCTGTGCCCAACAGTGTCCATCTGGGAGAGGTCCCTAACTAGTTTTAAGGGGGATCCCTCAGGAGTTTTTGAATTTTTCACCTGGCTAGGGCTGCTAGCTTTGGTGCCCCTAATCTGCTGATGGGGGTGCTTGTTTTGGACAGGGGGCCCTTTGGGGTCCACTGACCTCCTTGACCTCTGCAGCCCTGGGCTGGCTGAGGCAGGGTAGAGAGGGGAAGGTTACCTGCTCCAGACTGGGTCCCACCTCGGAAGGGTCCACTGACATCAGGGGCTCTGTCAGGCTAGGCCTGACTACCTCTGGGGCAGTTTCTTCACAAGGGGTAAGATCAGTTCCCTGAGGAGGCTGATCCTTTCCTAAAGTCTGGTGGGAGGGAGATTTCTCTTCCTCCTCAATGCTCTCTGTTTGTGTGGAGTGATCCACAGTTTCAGGCTTCACAACACATAAATCTGTTTGAGTTTGTGCTGTGGCCATCACAGCCCCACCAACCTTCTCAGGAAGGGACTCAGTTTGGGTATGGGCTGTTACCATCACAGCCCTGCTAACCTTTTCAGGGAAGGAATCTGCTTGAGATTGGGCTGAGACTAGCACAGCCCTCCTAACCTGTTCAGGAAGGACATCTTGGATTGGGGCTGTGGCCATCACCGCCCCACTAACCTTTCCATGGAGATTTACCATTTTAGAATGGGTTTCTTGTTCCACCTCAGCCCAGGCTGAGATTTCCAAATCATTCCCCAGTAGACAATCTACAGGCACATTTGGGGACACTGCCACTCTCTTTGGGCCAGTGACACCTCCCCAGCTGAGATTTACCACTGCCATGGGATGATATGTCTGCACTCCATCAATATTAGTCACCTGATATGTGGCACCAGGTAAAAGTTGCCTTGAGGGGACTAGATTCTCAATCACCATAGTGATACTAGCCCCTGTGTCTTTATAGGCCTCAACCTTATTACCATTGATGAGGGGCTCCTGTCTGTACTTGCTAAAAGTGTTTGGGCAAGCAGTGAAGTTGGCAAACCCCATGCCATTTTCACAGACAAGAGTAGCTGTAGTTGGGGACATGGTTAGGCCAGAGTCCACATGAGTTCCAAAAGTAAACCCAGCCAAATTCTTGGGGGTGCTCCCACCACCTGGGGGATTACTACTAACAGTAACAGGAGGTGTTGGAGCATTACTTGGAGGAATATTTTCTTTATTGTTATTCTTTGGGCAACTGCTATCAGTCTTCCAGTGGCCAGTCTGCTTACAGGCATGGCAATAAGGTTTCTTTGGGTTAGAGGAAGTGTTTTGGGACCCACCCCCATCCTTGGAGTTTTGTGGCCCTGTGGGAGACTTGTCTTTTGATTTATCCCCACCTTTCTCTTGAGCCTTGGAATTATCCTTCTTTTGGTCATTACCCTGATTCTTAGGCCTAATCCTGGTTCTGACCCATTTGTCTGCCCTCTTACCCAATTCTTGTGGAGAGGCCAGATCTGAGTCCACCAGGTGCTGGTGCAAAAGCTGGTTTTGACAATTACTAAGGATCTGCTCCCTCATAATCAAATTATACAATCCTGTATAGTCATGTACTTTGCTGCCAAGTAACCAACCTTCCAGAGCCTTAGTAGCACAATCTACAAAATCAGTCCAGTCCTGAGTCTGAGCTTTTTGGGTATCTCTGAACAACAACCTGTATTGCTCAGTGGTTAGGCCAAACCCATCAATAAGAGCACTCTTCAGGACTGTGTAGTTTTTAGCATCCTCAGGTCTAACAGTGAGGAGCTTATCTCTCCCTTTCTCAGAAAAGGAGTACCATAAGATTGCTGCCCACTGATCTTGGGGAACCTGCTGTACCATGCAGGCCCTCTCCAGAGCAGTCATCCATTTGTGGATGTCATCCCCTTCTTTATAGGGGGGCACAATCTTTGTCAGGTTTCTATTGTCATAGGACCTGTCTTTATCTCTAGGGATATTGCTGCCACCAGTGGAATCTAATCCACACACTTTTTGTTCCCTTACAAAAGCAAGTTTAGCTTGGGCCAGGGCTACCTCCTCCCTCTCTATCTGGAGTTTGACAGCTCTCATCCTGGCCTTATGCTCTTTTCTCTGAGGGGAAGTCATTCCCCTTTGAGAAGCCCTTGAGGCATTAGAAAGGTTAGATTCCCTGGAAAGGGATATATCTCCTCTATTGCCAGGGAGTATTCTGCTATTGAGTCTGGGGAGGTGGTTACCCTCTCCATTCCCATGTAGGTTCAAGTTAGCTTGGCTAAGCCTTCTAACCTGGACCTGGATGTCCCCCTGAGTATCTGACTCATGACCATCCCCCTCTTCTTCCTCCTCTTCCTCATCTGGGGTGATGTTCTCATCATCTGGGGGGTTCACTCCTTCTCCTGGATTACCTGAGGGACCTGCACTAGCCTTCTCAATATCACCCCTTTCTAGGACTCCTATCAGGATTGGAATGGTAGGGTTGTGACCCTTTTTCAGCCCCCTTGTAGTGCACAAGGCACTCAAGTCTCTGAAGCTGAGTTGTCATAGCTGGAAGGTGCCTTGGTAAGGTCACCTGCCACAGGTAGAGAACTGGGTTGCTCATATGTGCCAGACATGACTCTAGTGAGGTGTAAGTGGTGCACTTACCTACACTATGTGTTTTCCTACTGGAACCTTGCTACTGAGTTGTAGTCAGGGTGTGCTAAGCCCTTTAATCTACAACTACTAAGTTCAGTAGAACTTAAATATGCTAAGCTTTGTTTATATGTACCTATGGTACTTAATGTGATCTTTCAAATGATATAAAGATTACAATGGTAAAACAACAGCAAGCTCAAATCCCAACCGCTGCATACCAATGTGAGAAGTTGGCCTGATGTATGATGTTCACTATTCTAGTGAGCACCTTGTATCAGTCCAAACAACCCTTATTGTGGTGGTTGTAAGTCAACCTTATAGACTAGCTATCCTAGGGGTAGCATAGACCTAAGCAGTCTTAGGCTTAGCTCAAGAGGGCATGTGAAGCCAGCTGTTTTACCATATGCAGTCCTGTAATATCAAATGAAAGGACACCACACAAGTTATATATTATAAAAATATATGTATTTATTACTAGAATAATCCCTGGTACTCTTTATGAGTGCAGAGGCACACGCGTTTAAACAAAAGCACAGTTAAACATACAAAAGTTGCACAATTATGGATAGGCCCTGTGGCCACTCAAACCAAAATAAGTGGTATAAGAACCACTTTACGAACATTGGTAAGGCCTAGGGCCTTGGGAATCGCTGGGACTACACTGGACTAACAGTAGTTAGGACGGGAGTAGCCCACGGGATTCGGGTGCAGCGCTAAAAGCACACGCATGCACCAATGCAAAGTCAATGGTGCGTAAAAGTTACAAAGTTACTGTTTTAGAAGTCTTCCGAATGGACTAGAATTTAGCCACTTAAAACTAGGACACTAGAGGTGTAAACCACTACAGGAGCACCGGCGTTCAATCGTTACCTCACCCTCAGGAAGTGGGTGCATAGGTGCCAAAGTGTGTCGGGTTTCGTCGTGGAGTTCTATGGAGCCTGGAGATGAAGATGCTGCAGGCGGCCAGGAGAGAAGAGTCCGGTTGGATCCAAGGGTGGATCGAAGATGTAGAGTACCTGACAGCAGAGGGGACAGAGTCTGGGTCACTAGCCAGTGACCAGGATGGAACCAGGCGATGTCGGGCGCAATCAGGTGGCTGTTGAGAAGCTTGTCTCCGCTGCCACATGGACTCTGGGGCACCGTGGATGTCCAGTAGTGGATCACGAGCTGTCCCACAAAGGTTCTCGGTGTCGGCGGTGTAGGCTTCCGGATCGGAGTCAACAGGCTTGGGCAAATGCAACCCACGCAGGATCTGAAGGTCGCTTCTTACTCGGACCAGCAAGATCAGAGAGGTTGCTCCTTTTCAGGGGAGCGAGGGCCAGTCTGGAGCAACCAGACTAGAAGGGTAGTTTCAAAGATTCGTCGTCGTAGTGACCACTAGCCAACGGGCAAGTGACCGGACAGACACGTCGAGCAGGAAAATGCAAAAGGGCCCCACACAGCACTCGGTGAGTGTGGAGGGGTGATCTTCGGTGCACGAGCTGCTCGGGGCTGGGGATTCTCAAACCCAATGCACAGCTTCAAGGGTGCCTCGGGAGCTGCACGGTCAGCACTTCGCAGTCTTTTCAAGATGGCCGGTCCCACGTCTCAAGTCGCCTCCACGGGTCTCAGCTTTGCTGTGGCTGTGGATCGGGCTGTTGGATGTCTGGGAATTCGGTACTTGTCGATCTCTGTTGCTCGAGCTCCGGATGGAGCTGCAACAAAGCAAACCGTTGGGCACTGGATGGTGCCTGTTTGCACAGGGTGGTTACTCCTTGACCACAAGGGAGGTTCTTCAGTCTTCCATGTCGAGTGGGATGTCGAAGGGTCCAGAGTTCTGTATCGAAGTTTCAGTCAGGATTATCAGTCTTCAATGGGCACAGCTCCTACCTTTATTCCAAATCAAGGGGCTGGATATCCTGCTAGGTCCCTCCTATGGGTGGGACCCAGGAAGGGGGTGGTTACACCCCTTTCCCTTTGTCTAGTTTCGCGCCAGAGCTGGGGCTGGAGTGCCCCAGCACCGGTTTGAACTGGGCTATGCATGGGACACCTTGTGTGCCCCATGCAGTGTTTAGTTTCACTCGCCCTGCCTGCCTCAATCCACTATCTCCTGTCTGGGGTGGTTTAACACCTCCCTGTGACAGGAAACCTTTTGTCCAAGCCTCCCCTGGCAATTTTCGGTCAGCAGCAGGAGGCCAGACTTGTGTATGTGGCAGCAGCATCCATTTTGTGATGCTGAGGCTCTGGTTAGTTTTAACCTCAATTACTTTTACCCACATGTCTTAGCCCTCTAGAAGGGTGGAATGCTACCCCCGTCGCCAGAACTGGCGAGGGGGGAGTATTCCAAAGTGTATGACACCTTACACGACATGTTTTGATAAAGCCAAACCAAAGTTAGCAATAACCTCAAGGATTAAAATGCACTTAAGAGTATATGGTATGGCAATATCCCAGAACAGCTATAAGGACATGGTTCTGAGAGCTGCAGACAGGCTCAGCTCATGCTAGAGCACCATCTCACATAAAACCAAGCACTCTGCCTCCAGGATTGTTAAGGCCTGCCATAGGAGTGACCTATAGGTATATATGTGTCCAGATATAGGTTTAGATATAGGTATACTATATCTAAGCAAGGGGTGATTACATGACCTTGCCCCAGCTGAGTGATCAGCCAGTTGTATCAATTTGGATGGCCAGCCAGGGGTGGCAAAAGATATACTGCAGCCCTTGGTAGGCCTCGGATGCACCTATGCCCTGGGTACCTATAGTACAGTGTACAGGGGCTCATAAGGTGATCCAATCCCAATTAGTTATGCACCTAGGGTGCATGGAGTCCATTTTAAAGAGAGAGCAGATAGCCTGGGGCCCTGATTAGCAGGGTCCCAGGCCAACTAAGTCGAAAACCAGCTAAACACAAGGCAAAAAATCTGGGGTAACCATAGTCAGGTATCCACCCTCCTACACGGGTGAAGAATGCTGAATGAAGAATATTGGATATGGGATGATGGATAGGAATTTTAAATGTGAAGTGATCAATAAGGATGATGGATTTGGGATGAGTCTGTCCTATAATGGAAATTGTACATCTGGTAATTACTCTTCAGGATACATTACGTCCCCTATTATTTAACAGAGAAAGAGGACATTAGAGACTATTGGCAATCTACATTTTAAAATAGCATATTAAGTTGTACAACAACTATACTATTCATACACTACAAAATGTCATTCACAAACCTCTGCTATCATTTATGCGTGGAGATCTAAACCCGACTGCAGGGATTTTTTCAGATATACAGCTATGTTTTTTGTGGTAAACGTGGATGAGATGGGGGAGTGGTTGGAAAATGGGGAATACCTACCTTTAAATGGAAAGGGCACAGGGAAGAATAATGAGGAGTTTAGGTAGAGGTGTAGAGGCGTTTTGAGAGAGACAGGCATCCATTCACAAAAGAGTAAGAGTATTCCTATTCTTAGACTGCATTTCTAACCTTACTACAACTAAAAAGAGCCCAGTAAAGCTATAAATGTACTTCATCTCAGACCTGGAGTAAGCACAGCACTATCCACGGTTATTCAAAGGTATTGCATTACTCTCTCTGAAAGAAAATAATGGATGGGCAGGAAACATATAGGAAATAATATTAAAATGGATTGGCTAATTTTATTTTTGGGGAAAAATTATAAATACAATGTTTATTTTAAAATAATTTAATGCCATTTCAATTTAAAAATGAATTCAACAATTGTTTTCAGAACTATTTAAATCGAAGTAAATTAGTTTTATGCATAGCCGATAGTAGTTTTAGATGTTTTTACTGACTCCACGCCCTATTTGAGGGAGTGAAGACATACAAGTCTACACTTTTGAGTAGCTTCACACTCATATTGGTGGAAAGCCAAAAGTTGTAAACACTGAACTGGTTAGGTAAAGGGTGCAGTGCAGTCAACATAGATTACAAAAAGTGAGGTAAGTGATGCTAGAACTAACTACCAGAAGTGAAAAAAACTTTATTTGCTTGTTCCTACTGTCAGGGTTAAAAACAGTGCACCTGTAGTATAAGAAAGATGTAACTGCATGTGACAGATGATCTGATGATCTGTCACATGCAGTTACATCTTTCTCATACTGCAGGTGACACTAGGAACGAGCCAATAATGTTTTTAATTAGCATCACTTATCTCACTTTTTGTAATCTATTTTGACTGCACTGCGCCCTTCACCCAACCAGTTCAGTGTTTGCTTGTCTGCAGGATTTAGCATATCCTTCACAGAGTAGGAATTAAAACATCACTGAGCTCCTCCCTCACAGTGAGTGGGTTATAGCCCCTCTTCTAGGGGCTGGGATCCGGCACTTTGCTGCTATTGCTTTACTGCTGGCCAGGACACAGATCTCCTTGCATTGAGGCGGACCCGCGCCACCAACGGTGAGGGCCTGTCTTAGGGGTCTCATATACTGCGATACTACTAGTGATGTATAAGCAATGCTGCTGCCCCTTGCGTCCCGACCAAAGAACATCTGGCAACCGCTCCGCTCATATCTGCTACTCCACCCTGAACTTACTGACTGAAGTGTCTTCTTACCTGCACTTAATGCCACACCAGCTTGCCCATTGTTAAATCAGAGCCGCTTGTGTTTACTATTGTGCAAACCTGCATTATTTTTAGTTGATGTTAATATGTTTGGCATTGTCATAACACATACTCACTGTCTAATCGACATACTATGTATTAACTTTGCTATGGCAATTATGTTTTGAAAAATTAAAAAAAATATTTTTTTTTAAATTGTTACACGTGTTAAAGAAGTTAAACCACACATTGAATATGAATGTGTGCATAAGTGCATAAATGCATATACATGGCTTAAATACAGTGGAGCTTAAATTACGCTGCTCCAAAATTACCGGACCACAAAAAAACTAGATATAATTATTGGCTTGAGAAATAAAATATTGTAAACCATCAATCATTCTTGCGGAGTCAATATGTCTTACCCATTTGTAGGTCTCGCCTGAGCCAGTGTATGCCCTGCACTGGCGAGACATTTAGTGATTGGGGTTTAAAAAGCCGACCACAGCTTTCTGCGAGGCCTCGAGTGTGCTGTTACGTGCACAGTTATGAGCAGAGGCGCCATCTGGCTTTCCTGTCTCGTCATGGCTCATTCACTCTGGCCGGGCACCCTTACAGTGTGAGATCACTTTCAGTTTCAGGGCTGCGCGTCCGTGTTACTTTCACGGCCGCGTGGCCAATGCTCTTTGAGCTTTCCATTTTGGTTGCTTGCGTATTTTAAATGCTTCGCGCTAACCCTCGTTGTGGAATGCTTTTTCCAAACTTCACGTGTAAAATCCTCTATCCACCGATGCGGTCTGAGAATGGGTGCTTGCTTATTTCAAATGCTAATAACATAGTTTCACATGCTAAATGCTAACAAATGCTTCACTTTGACAACATAGTATTTCGGTGGTTCCAGGTTTTTATATTTATTTTCAATGTGTGTATGGTCAGCACCTAATCTAAAGTTAACGGAATCAAATTTTCCATTTCATTCAGTTTTATTATGAGTTTCTTTAGTTAATCGGTGCCTTTATTTTCTTCACCGATCTCGTCCTTTTTTGGTTTTAATAATGAACTGATGCCTGCATCTCTGCACACTGTATATTTTGATGTTTTTAATTGGGTTTTATGTAGAGTTTACAGTAATACTTTGAAATTAGAGTTCCGTTTTCCAGTTTCAACAGCAGCAAGCGCCAATAAATTCCTTTTGAAAACATTGATAATCTCGGCGACTAATTCTTTTTGAGAAAACTGTGTTACCATGTTATAGTAAAGGGTGGAGGAAGTAGAAATGGCCCAGGAATATACATCTTCTGTTCCGAGAATTCTCGGCTCACCTTGCCCTTCCGGGGCTTCCCCGTGACAGGAATGGCCCTGCCAATAAACAGTTTTCTGTAATTACTCAAAAGCAACGCAGGGTGAGGAAGTGCATAAAAGGGTGGGCTGTCGCAGACAGGTTGAATGAGTGGCATTTAGTATAATTTGCGTATTGTGTGTATCTTCTGAGCATTGCTGGGAAATCAAAACTTGTTTCCACAGTACCAACATGTAGATTGATTTTCCCACAGTCATGATTCCTTATAGATTTTTGTGATGAAAATCACCCCTCTGTCTTCCAAGTTGGAAACACTGCTGTTGGATGAAAAAGAAAACAAGGCCCTCTTCACTTAAGGTTTCTTTATGAGTAGTTGTGTTTTCATTCTACCTTAGGTGTGAATTACTCCTGAATGTCACTGTCTGTTTTAGAAAGCACTCTCTGTGAGTTGCTGTGCCTTACTTCACATCTGGACCATGTTCTGTCACTCCGGCACTTTCCTGGCGATAAGGGCAGAGCTTCCAACTTTGGAGCTGGGGAACAAGGTTCGAGTCTCAGCATCGGCTCAACATCCTATGATTCTGGTCAGGGGTTTCCAAAACGTGAGGCCGGTTTGGAGATGTTTACCAAGGCTGCTGGTTTTGGTTTCCGCTCTTGCCCTGCTCCACATATGACTGAAGAACTTCCAGGAGTAAGACATGCCAGTCCTCCACAAAATAAGATTTGGGAGAAGGAACACTGGAGGAAAGCACAACTTCTCAAAGAACAAGCATTTGCAATGCAACAGGCTTCGAATTTACGCAAGTTTCAGCTATTGACATTGCGAATAACAATTCCTTTTATTTTTGTTTTCGTTTTAAAAACATAAATAAAAGGCATTGTCATTTACAATGCCAATAGCTTCAACTCGCGTAAATGCGAGACCTTTTGCATTGCAAATGCTTGTTATAAGTGTAGGTGTCACGTCGTATCACTATTGGGAGTTTTTTCAATGTTTGGCAGTTTTCTTAAAGCAGGCTCGTTTTGCTTATGGCAGTCAATTTAGGGTTGGATGTGTTAAAGCACTTAGTAGTCGTAAAGCCCACAATTTGCAAACACTACTGCAAATCTACTACAATGTACAGCATGCACGTAGCAATTTACAAATGTCTTGGTGAGCCGTAATGTAAGCATTGCGACTTCTTGCAATTCTGAAGGAGGAGTGGTTGTGAAACGGTCATGGCCTCTCCTTAGGAATTCAGATCTATTAATGCATTGTCACCACAATTGCATTCATAACATAAAGACTCTTTAAATAGGTGCTATTGGATTTGCAAAGTAGAAACTGTCCATGAAGAACTGCTTCGATTTTGTCAATGTGGGCTGACACATTATGGGGACGTGCAGTAGTCTAGGGGATTAGTTAGTGCTTAATTTGTGCCGTTGGTTGCCGGTGAGGGTCACCAGCACATATTTTTGGCGAACGGCACTCATATTTCCACTGCATATATTTACTGAGCTCAAGAAAGAGAAAAACACACAGATCGGAAAGACGGAGGAAGAGAAAGACGGCAAAACCGGCCCAAAGAGAGAAAGCAGAATCCTTCAAGAGGGAGATAAAGAAGCAGGTAGTGTCTGACAACAGGTCAAAGTGGCATGCAATGGATTTAAGAGAACCAGCTTTGGTATGCGGTGTGCCAAAGTTTAATTGCACCTGCCATGGGATTCTAAGCAAATCTTCAGGCACTGGCACACATTCTTTAACAAATTAAGCACTGGATCCCTTCTAACTCTTCCTAATATCTTTTGCTTCATATCTGTTTTTTTTCTCCTCTAGTAAAAAATATCATTTTGATATTTTAAAGGCATGGATGGAGGTCTGTTGACTCCATCCCTGAAATATTCCTGGCCCTTTCTAAAGAATTCACTGACCACATTTTTCCTCATTAATGTTACTGAGGTATTATTCTATTTACTGATTAGGCACTAGACGATAAAGATAGGATGCAGTTGAGGACATGTATGTTATGTTTGGCGGACCATACCATTCGGTGGTCCGCCGATGGGTGTGTTTTGTAGGCTGGGATACAGGCTACCTTGGGTCATGGTAGTGCCCATGTAAAGGAGGAGCCGGATGCCAGAGGAACAATGAGGCAGCCGGAACCGGATGGGGTTAGTTCAGCACCACCCCAACGTGCACACTGGTGTGTGTGTATGTGTCCATTCTGTTCCCCAAACCGTTTGGGCCTATTTTTACTTGCATTACGCTGACCGATGCGATGAGCCAACAATAAAGAAATCCACATGTAATTTCAAGTATGGGACCAAATAGGAGTTAACACGTTGCAGTCTCTCTCATGTCGAGTGGCTGCCCACATCCCCTGTCTGATTTTAACAACTCACCCCTGAGTAAGTCATTGGGAGGGAGAAGGGGGGCAAGCCAGACTGAAAACTGATTTGTGTGTGTAAAAGGCCGCTTTATTGAAATAGGTGCACATAACAAACTTTATTAAAACTGGATCCTCGCCTTACAAAACTAAAACCTCTCTAAACATCGAGTTACCTGACCCCTTGCCTTTCCTCCCCCCGCCCCTACGATCCCCACATGATAAAAACATCCCCCCACCCTGCAAAACACAATACATAAAATGCAAATACATTAAATAATACACCATAATACACAATCTATCCCATAACCTTTAACCTTCTTAACCCCCCAAAACCTAACCTCCTATCCGTCTTCCTGCAACTGTAACTAATGATCTCCAATGTAAAACCTCCAATCTGTTTAACCTTTCCCCGTTCCTGAACACCAACTCCCCAATTTAACGCTAACTCCAGCCAAACTTGGCCAACTTCCAAAACAACACCGCCAGCACCTGTTCCAAGCGACAACATACAATGCAAAAAACCCCTGCACACCTGTTCCAAAACAGGCCCAGTAAAAACCTAACAAAAACCTTAAAAAAAAAACTCCCAAAAAAACCCACCAAACCCGGGGAGGGCAGGCGGGGACAAAAACCTAAACTGCCAACGCTCCCAGCCACCAGGTTACCAAAATCTAAAATGGTGGCTGGGCAGGCGCTGTAACCCTACAAATACCCTTGGGCTGTAACTTAAACTTGGACTGTCTTTGGGCTATCCCAAAAGCAGCCCAACAGCACAAAATGGCTGCCGCCATCTCGCCCTCCCTCCCCCTCCCAATCTGCCCGGGTGGAAGACCTCGAGGCTCGGCTGCCCCCAAAACATCCTTTGAAAGATCGTCCCAATGCAAAGCGCTGGTCTACCTTAATGGGATTCCCAAGCGCCTTGTCATCCTACGGCCTTACATTTAATCTATGTGGCTATTTTTGTACTGCTTTCTGCTTAAATTAACATTTGCTCCTGCAGCTGGGCGTTATGAATAGGCCTTTAGCAAACAAGCATTGTAAAAGCCCATAGGTCTAACATTTTTATCGTCCAACATTGTTTCTCTGGTTCACTATTTTACACAAGATATGTCATTGCAAGAAGCAGTGTATGTACACAAACAGTAGAAGTGGTGCCAGCTTCTCTCACATACTGCACAGGAACTGTATTGGGAGAACCAGTACAATCATGCATTTATTCATGTTTACGTTTATGTATTGTCTCACAGCTCTGTAACACGTTTACAGAAGCAAATTAACAATAAATATTTTTTTTAAAGTACAATAAATGTATGGAAATAATAATGCACAGAAGAAAACAAAAATAAAACTGTAACTGGAATTGAAGCCAAGAGGGAAAATATTAAAAAGACATTTATCACGAAAATGTGTAAACATATGGTACAACCTTGATTGACCTCCTGTTAAGATAACACCAATTCACCAAGTATATTAATCTTTGAAGAAGTTTATTGTAGCACAGCAGAGTCAGTTTTAAAGGCACACAAGGGCCCAGAGGATCCTAATAACTGACACAGTATTCAAACCATCACATATAAGGTTCCAAGAAAAAACACTCAAAGAACCAATAACTGTACACTATATAATTACATCATATAACAATGGAAAATAAAGACAACCTAACTACAGATGCCACATATCTTCCTCTTTTTTTTTTAGCTTAATACACATACAAACAAGTAAATACATGAACACCTTCACACAAAACAAGGCAGACACAATAAAAGACCAGACAAAATCCAAATGAAGTAGAGGAGAAACTCCTCAGAACACCCTAATGGTAGCAGAAATAATGCAGAATAAAATAGGAGAAATCAATCAGTAAATCTTTTTGGTATTTTGATAACATGAACGCTGTTTCTTACCCAAGGATCCTTAGCATTCCTTACAACGGATACTTGTTTATCATTCAAAGAAAACATATTGTTACTTTCATCATCACACTTTCCTACTCTAGCAATCCTTGATATAGTCCACCATTGCCTATTACCCCTCACCTCCAAAACCCTGACAGGGTCTCTGAATTTAGAAGAACATTTTCTTGTTCAAAAAAAGGTCCTTTGATCCACACCATATCCCCTACTTCAAATTTAATTTTCCTGACATACTTATCCTTACCCTTTATGTCCCTTTGACACTGGGAAACACTGTTTGTCACTCCATTGCTTGACATGATCACTAGCTGCAGACACATCACAACCTTGACCCACCCACTTCTCAAAAAGGACGCAGTGAGGATACCACTCTTCTCCCTCTCATAAGCTAAAACAGTACTTTCCTGGTGACCTAATGGGGTCTAAACCTATAGGCTCAAACCAAATCTCTAAAAGCAACTTCACAATCTGCACTGGATTTCCCAGTGCTCTGGATACACTCCAATAAAACTCTTTTAAATCTCTCAACATTTCCATTGGCTTTAGGGTGATATAATGTTGTGTGTAAATGTTTCATCCCACACTTGATCAAAAATTCTGTCATGGTGGAGGATGTGATAAGTTCCTTCAGAGTCACCTCCCTAGCAAACAGTTTGCAGAAGAAGCCAATCATGGAAATCTGCAACATCATGTACCTCCACACACCTGGGAGATATGATCCACCATTATAACGAAACATCTCAAGTTGGAGGGTAATACATGAAATGGCCCCAAAAAATCAACTGCAATTCTTTGTCACACCGTACCTGGAGAAAAACAGGCACAGAAGCAGGCACAGCAGTCACCAAATGTTTGTCACTGCAACAGCACTGAGCACAATTTCTCACTAATCGTTCTACCTCAACATCCACTCCAGGCCACCAGAAATCATTTCTTATCCTACACTTATTTGTACTCATACCTAGATGACCCATGGAGCTGTCTCGAATTTTTCAGAATCTACTTATCACTGCTTACAATAATCATATAAACAATAATCCTCCTTCCAAGGATAACTCATCTGCAATGTTGCTATAAAATTGCAACAGTATTTCCCCAAAATGTTCCCTTGGCCACTCAAATTTCACAAACTTGTCTGGCAACTGCCTCTATTTAACTTTCTTGATAGAAAACAACCAGCTGAGGTCAGTAAAATACCAGAATCACTTTAGCATTCTCTAGATTTCAGTCCATGAAAATTGTCTTCCACGAGCACCAGTAGACAATATTTTTTTCAAATCATGTATTTTCAATGATATGACCACCAAAATGCCCTGATTTTATATTAAAAACAGAGCTTTGGACTATACCATTTCCTGCTGAAAGGCAATATTTCTCTCCATGTGTTCCCTTACCTGGGGTGTCACACAGTTTGGCGCTTACTTTCGACCATGTTAAAGAACAGTAGATGTTTCACCAGGTTAATGTGCTGCATAGCTAACTACATATAAGGTCCCAAAGGCAAGACCGATTGCATTGCAAATGCTTGTTTATTTTGTTGCCAGACAAGATGTTAAGGAGTGGTCTGTGATCTGTCCTTAAACAAACATTTCTACTCCCACAGATATCACTTGAAGTCTGCAACATGCCAGACACATGGCAACACTTCTTTTTCTATCCCACAATTAATCAGTCACAAATTCAAATCACCCGTGAGGGTCTCATTATCTTGTCTCCACATCTTTCATCCTCTTGAGACAAATCCCTCAGTGACTTCTTTGCCATCCTTTACTTGTGAAACAAGCATTGGAAATGCAATCGGGCTCGGATTTATTTGAGTTTGAGCTAATGGCATTGTAAATGGCAATGTCTTTTCGCCATGTGTTATGGAGTGTGTGCATGTGGTGTGTAGTGGAATTATGTGGGTTACATTGGAATTGTAGCAATGGTGGCATGCTGTGCTTTACATGAATATGTTTAAAAGTAAAGTGTACCATACTGAGATTGCTACAATAGTTAATTGTGGATGCGTTAACAATTGATGCGTGCACTGATGCCTGGTGGTGTGTGTGACTGCCTGTAGAAATTGTGCACTGATGGCTGGTGGTGTGTGTGCTTGGTAAAAGACTGCACTGCCGGCTGGAGGTGTGTGTGCCTGGTGGAAGGGTGCACTGACGGCTGGTGGGTGTGTGGCACCTGCTATGCCACACTGGTGCCACTGCACCTGCTGCACTAATGATAGCTATACCACACTGGTGCCACTGCACCTGCTCCACTAATGATAACTATACCACACTAGTGCCACTGCACCTGCTGCACAATGGTAGCTACGCTACACTGGTGCCACTGCACCAGCTCCAGTAATGATAGCTATACCACACTGGTGCCAGTGCTGGTACCACTCCACCTGCTCCATCAAAGATATTTACACCACACTGATGCCACTGCACCTGCTGCACAATGGTAGCTATGCCACAGTGGTGCCACTGCACCTCCTGCACAAGGGTAGCTATGCCACACTGGTCCAACTGCACCTGCTGCACAAGTGTAGCTATGCCACACTGGTGCAACTGCACCTGCTGCACAATCATAGCTAAGTAACACTGATAACACTGCACCTGCTACACAACGGCAGCTACCACACACTGGTGCCACTGCACCTGCTGCACAATCATAGCTAAGCAACACTACCACTGCACCTGCTCCACCAATGGTAGCTACCACACACTGGTACCACTGCACCTGATGCACTAAACTGGTACCACAGCACCTGCTCCACCAATGGTAGCTACGCCTACGCCACACTGGTAACACTGCACCTGCTCCACCAAAGATACTTACACCACACTGGTGGCACTGCACCTGCTGCACAATGGTAGCTATGCCACAGTGGTGCCACTGCACCTCCTGCACAAGGGTAGCTATGCCACACTAGTGCAACTGCACCTGCTGCACAAGTTTAGCTATGCATGCACAATCATAGCTAAGCAACACTACCACTGCACCTGCTCCACCAATAGTAGCTACCACACACTGGTACCACTGCACCTGCTGCACTAAACTGGTACCACAGCACCTGCTCCACCAATGGTAGCTACGCCTTTGCCACACTGGTAACACTGCACCTGCTCCACCAAAGATACTTACACCACACTGGTGCCACTGCACCTGCTGCACAATGGTAGCTATGCCACAGTGGTGCCACTACACCTCCTGCACAAGGGTAGCTATGCCACACTAGTGCAACTGCACCTGCTGCACAAGTTTAGCTATGCATGCACAATCATTGCTAAGCAACACTACCACTGCACCTGCTCCACCAATAGTAGCTACCACACACTGGTACCACTGCACCTGCTGCACTAAACTGGTACCACAGCACCTGCTCCACCAATGGTAGCTACGCCTACGCCACACTGGTAACACTGCACCTGCTCCACCAAAGATACTTACACCACACTGGTGCAACTGCACCTGCTTTACAATGGTAGCTATGCCACAGTGGTGCCACTGCACCTCCTGCACAAGGGCAGCTAGCCCACACTGGTGCAACTGCACCTGCTGCACAAGTGTAGCTATGCCACACTGGTGCCACTGCAACTACTCACCAAAGATACTTACACCACACTGGTGCCACTGCACCTGCTGCACAATGGTAGCTATGCCACAGTGGTGCCACTGCACCTCCTGCATAAGGGTAGCTATGCCACACTGGTGCAACTGCACCTGCTGCACAAGTGTAGCTATGCCACACTGGTGCCACTGCACCTACTGCACAATGGTAGCTATGCCACACTGGTGGTACTACACCTGCTGCACAATCATAGCTAAGTAACACTGATAACACTGCACCTGCTCCACGAATGGTAACTACGCCACACTGGTGCCACTGCACCTGCTGCACACCTGAAGCCACCGTCTATATAAACACAGCTGTAGTCAGTAAAGAAAAACAGATCTGCATGAAAAGAGGAAACGCGAGTAATGTCTTTGGTAGAAGGAGAACACAGAACAAGCACGAACGCGCGCACTCACTGCAGACTGGTGAACGCGCCCAGAACATCTGGATTCCATTACCGCGGCCCCCTGACAGCTCCTAATTGAAATTTATAACACTCCCGTGCGCATAACCACACAAAATATGGCGGAAGTGGCCAAAATGAATAACATATGGCCTATTGCGTGAAGGGTACTAGAAAGACAGCACCGCGAAGACCAATTACCATGCAGATTGGAAAAAAAACTACTGAAAAATCTCGCGCACTGAGGAATTTTTCCTGCACGATTCAGAACCCCTTAACAATAGGAGCTCGGAGCTCCGCCCCCCTGCTGACGCAGTGGTGACGTAGGCCGAGCCCTAAAAACAGCACGTGTTTGATTCATACTGGCATCCACTGTCACAAAAATATCACGTCCTTCAACAAGAGGCTGTAGTGAGGGGCCAGAAAGAATTCTTTGTTTGATACAGTCAAAACTTTGGTTACAAGCAGCAGGCCACTCACATTGCAATTTTTTTGCAATTTCCTTAAGCACTCAGTCATATGTGCAAAATTCTTTACACTTTGTGCATAGAATTTACAAAGCCCTAGAAAAGACCTGAGTTGCTCCTTATACGTTGGATGTGGGGCATTCACAGCTCCATCATCAATGCTCGGTTTGGGCCTCCTCTGATGTCAAAACATGGCCAAGGCATTCAACTGTATTTAATCCAAATATACATTTGTCTTCTCTAATGGTCACACCTTTAGTCTCCAAAATATTTTTTCAACACACCTGCCATGTACTACTTTTGTATAAGCAAATAGCAAAATGCCATCTTGGAATGTTACTACTTTTGAGATATTGTCAAACATTTTTGTCATGACCTTCTGAAATACAAATATGGCTGAGGCAAGCCCACATGGTATTAAAAAAAACTGGAATGCACCATCAGGAGTGACAAAAGCCTTAAGATGCTGAGATTTCTCATCCAGTACCACCTGATGTCAGGCCGCTCTAAGGTCCAGTTTTGAAAACTCTTTGGACTGACCTACAGCATTCATCAAATCTTCAATGCGAGGTAGAGAATCTTTTTATTAACCAAGTCGCGTAGTTCCATGCTTTTAAGTAAACACAAAGAAGCAGTTCAGCACATGTTTTTTTAGCTAGAACAACAGGTGTAAGCCATAGAATTACATCGACCCATTAGATTATCTCATATTCCTGCATTTCTTTAAAGATTGACTATAATTCTTTTCTTACACTGTGTAATTTGTTTTTGACTGGAACAGCACTCTCCTTGACTTTAATTATGTGAACAAAATTCTTGATCTTCCCTATGTTATCTTGAAATACTCCTTTGAACCTTTGTTTCCAAGGTTTTCCTCTCAGTTACCAAGTTGATAAGAGTAACAGGATATTTATAACCAGGCCGAATCATCAAACCAAAATCAGCTTGATGCTAGCAACCCAAAACCTTAAAGCCTCTATGAGCTACACAAACTTTTCCTCTAATTGTCTGGGTTTCAAAACAAATGCCCACCCAAAAATATCCTATTAAATTAATCCTGCTACCTTTAAATACAATGTTAATGACATATAGGTGTAACAAACCTTTGTCCGACTAAAGCTTGGTATATTTTCCAATGGAAATAATTGTTATTGCTTCTGACCTCCTGTTTTTGACTGTGTGTTGCATTTTATTTTTGCTGGTTTTAGACCTCTGGGGACTTTGCCACTGCCGATGAGTGTTAAAGTGCAAGTGCTCCTTATGTAAATTGAGACTGTGATTGGTTATCCATGATTGGCATATTTGATTTACTGGTGTGTCCCTAGTAAAGTGCACTGTGTGTGCCCAGGGCCTGTAATTCAAATGCTACTAGTGGTCCTGCAGCACTGACTGTGCCACCCAAATGAGTAGCCCTGAAACCATGTCTCAGACCTGCCACTGCAGTGTCTGTGAGTGTAGTTTAATTTGCCATGTCGACCTGGTAAGTGTGATGACTTGCCAGGTCCAAACCATCCTTTTTTCTACATGTAAGGCAACCCTAAGTAAGGCCCATGGTAGCCCCATGTGCAGGATGCAGTGTATGTGAAAGCTAGGACGTGTACTGGTATGTTTTACATGTCCTGATAGTGAAATACTGCTAGTATCATTTTTCACTATTGGAAGAACTATCTCTCCCATAGGATATCATTGGAGCTGCATTGTAACCTTTTCCAATTGGGAACATTTGGGGATTTGTTGTTTGGGGTCCCTGAGCTCACAGTTTAAAAAGACATCATTTAGTAAAGTTGTTTATTTTATTTATTTATTTATTAATAAAGTTTTATATAGCTTGAACTTGATCCCAAAGGACATCAGAGCGCTTTACAATTGGAGGCAAAGGTGACTTTAGCAATTATGGAAGCAGATGCACAAACTGCCAAACAATTGCTGCTTACATGTATGTTATGTGTTTGTAGGGTCATTAGTCAAAATTAACAAAATTGCATGCTTGAAACCGCCACTTTTAGTAAGTGGGCATTTTATTGCTTTACCATTCTGTGCCTCTGCCTGCCCAATTGAATCCACATCTGATTTAGACTGAGAGTGGGGATGTTTGTGCATTCACTCTAGACCATGGGTACTTGCAAACATTTGCCCAGGGGCCAAAAAGTATAGGCTGTAGTGTGAACAAGGGCCACACTGATGCCATCAGGGTTGGTGGTAGGGGGTCTGGATGACTCAGGTATTGTGTAAGGCGGTCAAAATAAATGTAATAAAGGGGCAAGTATTTATTTGCAGGTTAGCTGAAATTAAGTGGTGCAGGACACCCCGTAGTTACTTCATAACTTCATTTAACCTGACAATAAATGCTTGCCCGTTTATTTAACATTTTATTCTGAATATTAGTCATCAGCAAGTAAACAGCAGATCATGCTGCTGTTCACCAGGGGGGTTGCATGTAAAGGTCAAAAGGGCCGTAAGCGGCCCTCGGGCCGTACTTTAACACCTTCAATGCTACAGGAGATTTTTCTGCTGCGCTGGACCTTCTTTTTTCCCATTGTTCATGACAAGGTCAGCTCGTCATAAGCACAGCTCCAGTGGTACTGCATGACGAGCTGACCTTGTCATTAGCATAGAAGAGGTTAAGTATGACAGCTCTGAACAGTCACCCAAAGGGAGCTGAGGTGTACCCTGCATATCCTGATGGCCCATCACCAGGCTGATGGATCTTCCTGAGCTAGAGTGGTGGGAGGAGTTGTCACTGACAACTGTATAGGGCTGTGCCTGGCCCCGCACAAAGATCTCTCCACCCCCTTTAGTGTGTCTGGAGCTAGGTCCGGGAAAGGCAGGATCTTTTGCACTACAAAAGACTTTCCTTTGAAGTTTGCCTAGTTCAAAGGCAGAAACTGGTATAAGTACTGGGCTGTGACACCATAACTTCAGAAGACTTCTGGACTAGGAGGAGATTCCGCCAAGAAGAAGAGCCAACAAGAAGAGAGCTGGAGAAGCTGTAGGAGGGGAACTGCCACTCTGCTTATTGATGTGTTGTGCTGGCCTACTGCCTGCTGTGTCTGTCTTGGGCAGTGAAAGGACTGGACTTTGCTTTCTGTATCATGCTTGCCAAGGTTCTCCAAGGGATTGTGCATGCTTGCCTCCTGTTAAGAAGTCTTAGGGCCATCAAAGGCGCTGGAGTACTTTTGTTCATCTGTCCCCATGATTGGAACCTGTCAACAACAGATAGTCCTATCTGTTAATTGAATTACATTGTGTATGACACATCATGTTTTCTGGTATGGTTATTATGCTTATTGTGTATATTCTTATTTTAATTATTACAGTTAACTAGGACACTGTCATTTTCCATTTTTTGTGTGTCGTCATTGAGGGGGGTAGTAGTGAAGTTGGATATTAGTGTCTAATGTTGTTGAAGCCTAGAAGTAATAGGACAACTGTGTATGTATGGGTATGTAGTGGTCTGTTTGAATGTATGGTTGTGATTATCCCCCACATTCATCAACCTATGTAGGAAGTGCAAACGGTGCGAATCGGTAAATTCGGCCGTTTGCGCTTCCTAAATACGTTTTTGGGATGCCTGAAACATTTTTTCAAAATTCGTTTTTTTTTGCATTTCCTAAAAATGCGAATGCATATAAGGAATCGCATTTGTGCGATTCCTTAAATGCAATGCATCAATTTTTTAAAAAATGCGAATTTTGAAATAGGAAGTGCAAATTAACACGAGGTTGACCCTCGTGTTAATTTGCTAAATTGTTGAAAAAAGTACAAAAATGCATTTTGAAAAGTGTCATGTTACAGACACACATGTCCTTAGGACATGTGTGTGTGTGAAACATGCACTTTAAAATACATTTCAGGGGTGCAGGGGGGGGTCCTTTGGACCCCCCTCTGCACCCTTGCAATGCATCAACAAATTGCGATTTCCTAAAAAAAGAAATGCAAAACGGCATTGATTCCTAATCAATGTAATGCCATTCCTTAGTTGCGAATCGCAATTAAGGAATCGCAAATTCCGAAATTTAAGAAATCCTAAAAAACTTTAGGATTTCTTGATGCATAGGATTTTGCAATTCCTAAACAGCGATTCCTTAATTTTCGCTATTTAGGAAATGCAAAATCCTAGATTGATGCATGTGGCCGTATGAGCGTTGCGCCAGGTTCTTTCTTCATTCTTATTATCATTATTATGTCTTAGTTTTTGAACAAATATTATCTTGTGGTATATTTAATAAATATCATTTTCATGTTCTTGTGTTTGAGGACTACTCTTTTTTGCTTGTTTGTACTCACATCAGTGACGTTCAGCATATCAAATTGGTCTTTTCAGGCAGGGTATTTCTCCTTGTTGGTATTACCTACGTTTTCCCTGTTTTCCCCTGCCTATGCAGCTGTTCAGGGACCCCTTTCTGTGTGAGCGGCCATCAAAGACTTCATCTGTAGCTCCTGAACTCCTCTGCTGGGAGTTCTTACCGGCCAAGTCATGCCAATTCCAGTTCTGGGCCTTGGAGGTGGTTTTTGCTGACAAGGACAGAAGAAAATCCATGCATCGACTTTCAGTGTTAGTTTTTCCCAATGCAGAAATGGCGTGACATTAAAAAAGCAACGCATCACTGTGGTGCAGCTGAAGAATCTATGCAGCGCCTGCCATGCAGCTGAAAGATTACTGCAGCCCAACTCCAGGGCACTTTATTTCCGACGTCACAGGCACCTGCTCCAACTCGGACGCAAGCCCTGCTGTGCAGCTGAAGAAACTAACGTATCATCTGATCCTCGCTGGAAAATCGATGCAGTGCATATTTCACCACTGCCACATCGACCCCATGCATCCAGATATTCGCTACATCGCAACTGTGCACCAAGGTTCTTCAATGACGTTGCCCAGCAGTAAGGAAGCGAGGCAGCGTGGCCAGAAATGTACGCATTACCTCTAAGAAACCAATTCATCACCTCGTCTGACAGTAAGGAACTAATGCATCACGTCCCATGCGCTTGAGTAAGGAACTAACACGTCTCCTCCCCTGGCAGTAAGGAACCGATGCATCACCTTCCCTGGGAGTAAGGAATCAACACATTGATTTGCTATTCCAGCGCCTCACTTCCCCTGCGTCTGTTTTCATCTTTGATTGTGACACATCCCAGGTACTTTGTGATAAAAGTGATGCATCAATAGTTTCATATGGACTGAACTATGTTAAACCTTTTAAAACTGAGATCTTTGCTTGTGTATGTTGGAATTCTGACGTATTGGTCTTGTTTTATTCAGATAAAAAAAATATTTTTTCTAAACTGGTGTGATATCCTTTTGCAGTGTTTTCACTGTGTCACTGTGTGATTATTTTAAAATGCTTTACAGATTGCCTCTGAGATAAGCTTAATTGCTTGTGCCAAGCTACCAAGGGGGTGAGCAGGAGTAATCGTGGGAGTGTAACTCCCTTACCCTGACTAGAATAAGGGTCGCTACTTGAACAGGACGCAAGCTGCTGCCAACTAGAGAACCCCATTCCTAACATTTCATGTAATGCAAAATTTGGAAAATATGCACATTTTGCTGGTGTGAATAACATTTCACCCAGGTCTATTTGAAACCTGACCAACCATTTTTGAGGAAGAGTTTCCCACTTCAGAAGGCTTTCTGGGAATATTAGGACTTGATGGCACTTATTTGAAACTACGCCGATTCCGTCTCTGGGGTGTGCTCTTTTGGTAAACCTTTCCTTTAGACAGCACTTGAAAACAAAAGTGGTAGAAAAGAAGTAGTTCTTCTTGTTTCTCTGTGGTTCTTATCCATTACACATCTTCCACAAAACAATGCAGATCAGATCTATGTTTGCAATCAGCTGAGGGCCTAAGGAAAGATGCATGAGTGCTGGTGTACTATCCACACTCCTTCCAATTTTCTTGGTCATCATTGCAATACCAATACACATCATTTCCAATCATCAATCTTCATTAAAGGAAAATAAACGATTAGGTCGATTTGCTGCATGTAGAAATGACATGGAGAGGCCAGTATCCATCACCCATGGGTGTAGCTGCTCTATGCCTAAAAATGCACATTTCTTCCAGTAGCTTGAACCTCAACAAATATTTTTTTTTGCGGCATATCCTTGGGACTATAAGGTGGGAAGACCACTTAAAGGATAACACTTTAACAGGCAATCTGCAGAAAATTGTAGCATCTGCATTTTCACTTTATTTGTTAAACTGCTGAACAGAGTAAATCTCCAAATTTAGACAGTCCTCGATTCCAAAGTATGGCACCAGCCACACCACGAAGTTTACCGCGTCTCCTGGTGCACCCCCACCTTGCCCTCTGGTTGACAATTCATGGATTTTTAAGCCAGGAGAACCCTGATGGCTCATAATAAAACAAGTCGTTGTATCTCATGTGTGCATTTAAGGTGGTATAGCATGTACACAGAATTGACAATGTTGATAGTGTTGGTGTGCATGTTATAGGTAGCAGTGATAGATCTGAAATGCTGATAATGATGCAAAGTGATTGGTGAAGGTAGTGGTCAAAGCTGTTCTGTAAAGGGATACGTAGTGTGAGTATAGGTATACAGTGCAGGTGGGCTGCAGAGTTCAATCGTTGTGTAGGGCATTTGTGTTGATTGTTTGTTGTGGTATAGATGGCAGTATACGATGTAAGTAGTAAAGGAGGTGTTTTGTATAGAGCGCAGTTAGTTATGTGGAGGTTTAAGTTGAACATCATAGTATATGATGTAGTTTGTAATGTAGCAGTGTAGCCGTTAGAGGGTGTGGATATTTAGTTAAGGTGTAGAATGATGATTTAGGTTGCGGATGCATGGAATAAGCCAAATAATGGAGTATAAATTGTGGTGTATTTTTTATGGTCAGATATATAGCGAGGTAGAAGTGTTCAGTGCATTTGTAAGTGCAGATAAAAGCATGGGGTGTAGGGGGTTTTATAGTGGGCAGGCTGTATGTAGTGATATGCTTAGTGATTTATATTGTATGTAGCGCTGTTACCTGGGAAGGAGGTGGACTTGGTATAAGGAGTAGTGTCCTGGTGACGTAGGTGTTGCTGTAAAGGTGTGGGGTACGTGGTGTAGGGTATAGCTGGTGTTGTAGGAGGTGTGGGTCGTCCAGGTTGTAAGTGGTTTATGTTGTGAAGGTTTTGGAGGCTATATAAAATGTAGGTGGTGGTGTTCTCTGAGTGGTGCTGGTGAAACAGGACGAGGGGCAAGTACATCTAAATGCATGGTGTGGGTTGCCGTGCAGGCTATTATATGATTTGGGTTTAGGTGAATTGCCAAGGGGCATTGTGCAGGTGCAAGTGCAGAATGTAAATATTACTATGAATATTGTATCAGGTGACGACAAGGGTGGTGAAGTGATAGTTTAGGTTGTCGGGAGTGATTAATGTAAGGCCTAGTTGTTGCAAGGGGACGGTTGCAGTGTAGGTGGTGCAGGCGTTCTATGCAGATGGAAGTACTTGATGTTGTTTATGGTATAAGGTGGAAATTGTGCATGACATGGGTGACACATGGTGTATCTGCTTAGGGTGTATAGTGTTTGGTGTAGGTGATTGATAACGTTGAGTGTAGGTTAACTAGAGCACAGGGTGTATGTGGTGCACTGTGCAAAGGGTAGAGCGGTGGCTTGTGTTGTAAGGTGTAGTTGGTGTACAGTGTATCTGGTAAATGATGCAGTGTGGGTTTCCGGGGTGTTGGTGCTATAGGACATAGGTACTCGTGGTGTGTAATCAGGTGTTATGAGGTTTATAGTATAGACTGAAGGTAATATGTAGTGTAGGTGTTGTTGGTGTAGGTGGTTCTGTAGTGCGGGGAACGCAGATCATGGCGTATTTTGAATGTTGTGATGACGGTTATGCGGTGGAGATTAGGATGGTGGTGGAAGACGAAATCTTATGGCACATTTTATGGCATACAGTATAGGTGGTGAGTAGGGCATATGTTAAAGGTAGTAATCTAGGGTATGGGGTATAGTGGTGAAATACTAGGGTATAACATGGAGGTGCTAGAGATTGTGTACATGGACTGTAGGTTGTGGTTTGGCTTTTGGGTGGGACTAGAGGGCGGTGGTGAGGGGTGTAAATGTTGGCGTATGATGCATGATAAAGGTGGTGCAGGGTGATGTAGGTATATGGTGGGTAAGTGGCTGCATGTGAGCAGGTGGTGACATTTATTTAGTGTGTTGGTGTTTAAGTGTGTGTATATATGTTGGTAAATGTAAGCGTTGCAGTGGTTCAAGGGGTGAAGTGCTGCTGTGTTTAGGGGGTTAGGTAATGTTAAGTCTGTAGAAGATGTAGGTATACTGGGTTGGCCATGGACGGTGTAGGGGCAGACTGCAGTTTGAATGTAGGATGGGCACGCAGGCTCTAGCGGGTGGTGTGGAATGTCAGTGTTTGTGTTCAGTGGTGCTGGGTGTAAGCGGTAGGGAATGTATGGTGTAGGGTAGAGCAGGCGGACAAGAATATGGTGATACGGTAGTGGGTCTTGAGAGGTTTAACATGCAATTGAAAAAAAAAAAGAACAGAATGAGCTGATGAGGTAGGACAATGTGCAGATGACAGCATGCTTGATGCTCAATTAAACAATTACTCGACACTGGATGTCAGACTTCACTCAGACACGGATCTTGGGCTGTCCCTGCAGGCTGTGAAGAGATGGACATTCACATTAGTGTTCATAACGAGATTTGACAAATTAGCTCTCAACCATGCATTTATAGTGAGAAAGAGGGGTCGGAATTATACAGAACAGGGATGGCACGCAAAGCAGCAGTTCTTGTTTTTGTAGGGTTTATTAAACTAAAACCACTCAAGGAAGCTTATGTCTGCTTCCAGAAATGTGTTTCTATTACTGTTTAGTAGATGGAACAGAAATGTTCAATTCCACCTACATTACTCGAGACGTTAACGAAGATGCACCTTTCTTAAGAATAGTTACACAGAGTACTCCAGCAATATTGGAACAAAACCAAGACTGTCCCAAAATATCAACTTCCCCCCCATGCAGTCCTTGGCCTCTTTCAAAAGGGGCCCACTCTGGTGGTACATCCTGGGCGCCTCAATGGATTATTTCCTTCTCTGAGACGAGTGGGCAGTTCAGTTTCCAATTCTGCATTTTTGTCACTGGACCCGAATGTGAAGCGTGAAGAGAACAGAATGTCGACATGACACCAGTTCCTGAGTCTCTCATTCTAACAGAAGGATACATATCTCAGCGAGAGAGATCAAACTTCAAAGCACTTGAGAGCACAGAACAAATTGCACTAACTGACTGCAGAAGGGGGCGCCCTTGTGATAGTGTTTAAGAAATGAACTCATGCGCACGTAGAACTCTGGGCCTGATTCGCAAAGGTAAACTTACAGTTTTGTGTAAGTTAAGCCAGTCAGTCAGTCAAGCTTTATTTCGATATAAATATCATAAAAGCATTACAAAAAGGTTTCAAGGTGGAATATAGTCCATCACGTCATAATGGATAAAAAACGTGCAATACAATTCTCCTTGTTCAATAAAAATTACAGCTTGTTGCAATATTTTTTTTTAAATCATTTTGATTAAAAACGGTTTAAAGCAATAAAAAGCAATTACATTTGAAATATAAAAATATTCATTATCTGGATCAAGGCATAGCATTAAAGACTTCAGTTGTGCAATGTTCATACTCTTAAACACTATATCAATTTTGGGAAGCCCTTGGTATAGCCCTAAGCCTGATTAACCAGGCTCTTACCAAAAACTTGGCAACACCACAAACATATAAGGTTCTCGGGTCGGTTCTTAGTATGCGTAGGGCAACTCGATGGTCGGGAGTGCCTAGTTGCTTACAGATTGGCACAAGCCAGCAGGACCTAGCACTAGCGTAAGCAGGGCAAGCAAACATGAGATGTGCAATACTCTCTTTAGAGTTCCCGCAGGATGGGCATTCTGCGGCGGTCTGATTGAAGGGGCGCCACTACACAGTGAATTCGGAGACTGGAATTGTGCCAAATCTAAATTGGGTGTATTGAGCCCTATACCTCGGGGTCAGGATCACATCCAGATATGGTTCGAGGGCTCTAGATGGTTTATGTTGAAGGAACTCTTCCGTAAGCCTTCCTAAATTTGGGTTGCTGATATCTCTGGCGTCTATCCAATCCCAGTAAATGCGTTTCAGCTCTACTTTGCTCGGCGGGCTTTGGGAATCCCATGACTCTTTGAGACCCAGGGTTATCAGCAACGCCTTGACATTTGAGATCCATTTTATCTTCTTGCCACTGTCCAATCCCATTACTTCGGTAAAGGCTTCGGCATAGTTGGTAAGTTCAGGGGTACGCCTGAGGCAAGTCCAATACAGCAGGGGGTGAAGTTTGGCCAGATCTTTGATGTGGCGCCTACCCAAATCGTATAATAAGGGGGTTAAGGGTGTACCCTGTGGTAACATAATGAGGTCCCCAAAGAACTTGTTTTCTGATCTGCCAATCTCATCAAAATTATCAAAGCCCCATAGTTTGGCACCGTAGAGGGCCGAACTGACTGCCTTGGCTCCATACACAATGAGTGCTGGGACAATGGGTCTGCTATATGACAAGCGGTGTTCTTTGCTCAATGCCCCAGCCACACATTTGTGGTTCAAGAGCATTTTATCCAGATGGAATTTCCATTGCACTTTATCTGAAAGGCGTATCCCAAGGTAGTCGAAGGTTGTGACTCTCTCGAGACAGGTTCCATCTAAAGTGATGTTATTCTTGAAGGATTTATGAGGAGTAAGAGTCATGAATTTTGTTTTAGATGTATTTATGACTAGTCCCCAAGTATTACAGAAAAGTTTAAACCTATTCAGGAGCTTCTGGAGGCCTACCGGTGTCTTTGAGATCAGCAGTGTGTCATCAGCAAACAGGAGAGTTGGTACCTTATTACCTGCCAGGGTCGGGCATCTGCTGGTACTTCTTGCAGAAATGTAACCACCTGTTCACATATAACGAGAACCGGGTGCCATCACACAACCCTGGCATACTCTCTGTTTACTGGGATCTTGTCAGTAAGCTGTCCCTGGGACCCCCATCTTATCTGCGCATCATTGCCCTTGTGTAGCCTTACAAGGAGGTTATGGATCAATGGATCATTGGAGGGATACCCATGCCTTTCAATGTTTGCCGTAGCTTATTCCTGGGGACCAGGTAGAAGGCATTCTTCAGATCGATAATGGCAAAATAGAGACTGCCCTTACCAAGTGCCACCACCTTCCAATGGATCATGAGAAGCCTAGAGACCTGGTCCACCGTTCCTGTATTGGTCCGGAAGCCCACCTGGTATTGAGAAAGAATGTCCTCCTCCTCAGCCCACATTTAGATCCTCTGCAATATGACCCTGCCAACTAACTTCTGCATTGCATCTATAAGGCTGATTGGCCTGTACTTGGAAGGGTCCTCTCTATCCCCCTTTTTGTAAATTGGGACCACCTCAGCTCCCTTCCATGAGTCTTTAGCTGGGCATCCTCCAGAGATGGAATTAATAAGAAGGAGAACATACTCGGCCCAATTGTCATGGTCAGCGAGGAACAGATCCCCGGGAAGGCCATCAGGACCTGGTGCTTTGACTGGCACTATCTTTCTTATGGCTGACTCGACTTCTTTTAATGTAAATGGGTCGCCGTCGCCCTCTTCAAGTGTTATTGAAAGTTGAGCGGTTTGGGCTTCCGCATTTGGACAAGTAGTCTCGGAATATAAGTTACGAAAATGGTTATGCCAGGCCTGGGATGTTATGTGATTAGGGATTTGTTCTGACTCACCCTTGTTTGCCTGTCTGACCAATGACCAAAAAAGATTAGTGTCCCTTGCTAGGCTGGCGTTTTTAAGGTCATCCCATCGGATTCGTCTCAGTCTAACTTTGCTTGGTGCTGCGCCTCTCCATATTCCTGTCTTGCAACTTTAATAGCTGGGCTATTCTTGACTCTAATCACAATTACCAAAGCCTTCCGTTTAAGTCTGCACTCTTTTGTGTACCATGTTTGGCCTCTTCTAGTTTGTGCAACAAATTTAGTGGGCCTTTTTGGTGTTTGAAAATGAATACAGATTTGTTCGATGATACGTAAATGTATGCTAAGAGCGTGAGTTGGCCCTACTGCTCTTCCTACTCTTAACTCGTTTGTATTTTTTATAAAGAATTTGCCTAATGGCCTCCATTTTTGCTTCATCTAAAGCAACCTTATGCCATTTCAAGGCTCTTCTAGAGTTTGAGGGTGTCACATCTTTGGTCACAGAGTGGATGTAATTGGGTGGTGTAGAACAAGGTAGTGTCCAGGGGAACCTCCGTGACATGCAAAGGGGGTTATGATCGCTGTCAGTAGTGTTGCCCACCTCCATATCTAGAACAAAGCCCTATAATCTGACGTCCACTAAGATTTAGTCGATGCGGGATGGACTAGTTGCTCTGTTATAGGTGAATGCCCCTTGAGCATCAGATCTAGTCTTGCCATTCACTGCCCTTAAACCGTATTCCAGGGTGAGTGCGTATTGTTGGATTGCCACCTATGTCCATCGTTTTACTGGGGGTATGGTTAATGGGGGGACGCCCCAATTATTGTCTTCCTCCTCTATCCCAACTGTATTTTCTGCACTGAGGGGCTCAAAGGTGCTGTTAAAATCACCAGCGACTATAACTCTAGACTGGGACAAACAATCTGATATACCTTGTTCGAGTAGCATGATAACAGGTGAGGTTTTACCCCCTCTTGTTCCCCTTATGTAAACATTAAATAGGTCCAACACAATCCCCCCCCTGAGCTCTTGATGGTGAGCCTCATGATGTCTGGGCTCAAGGATTGACAGATGAAAGCACTACAGTTGAGGGCAATGTTGACCCATATAATCAGCCCTCCCGAAGGACGACCCCTCCCTTTGGTGGTAGCAGGTGTGTAATAACAGCTGTAGCCCAGTTTGTATAGAGGAGCCACGCTCCATGTTTCTTGGAAAACATAGATATCGTAGCCCTCTACCAAGTTTTTCAAATGGGGTAGTGATAACTTGTTACTAAGGCCTGCAACGTTCCATGATATGATTTTTAGCTGGCGATTGGTAGACAAGTCATGGGTTAAAGCTGTGATTCGTATCTGCTGAGGGGTTGGGTCGTTTGGATGAATTAGGTCCGTAAGTATTGGGAGGGCCTGTGGGTTGCTGCACTGCCCGGATCTCATTTAATGGTCAATCATTGGCTTCTAGAGATGAGGATCCTCATCATCCCTGTCTGATGTTTGTCGCTAGATCTTTCTAAAGGTGAGGATAGTGGGAATTGCCTAAGCTGTCTTGAAGATGAATCAGGGGAGCTAGTGCGAAACTCAAGCGAAACAAGATTTTCTGGCAAGATGGTACTTGTCAGGGTGAGCTCAATGTGGTCTTGTGTTTGTGTGCGTGCCGTATATCTTCTAGACTTGACAATATCCTCCCGAATGAGTGAACGACATCCCCTGACATGACAAATCCAGTGTATTGACTTATTTATTAATAACTCCTCACTTTCATGACCAGCTGCAATATCTAGTTTGGGGACATTGACCATGTAAACTTTGTTCCCTTCTAAATGGGAAGTTGGCGGCGGATGATTCCCTTTTGGTGTGTTGGTGACCGTTAGATGTGTTAATGCTGGTATGTTACATTGTTACATATATAGTTACAGTGCGAGAAACAAAGGCTTGCTGTGGAACTGAATTCCAGAAGTGCGGATTTAAGGGCCTATACTGTTTGCTATGTGAGGGAGAAGGAGCTATGTCATTCTTTGTAGATAGAGATACAATTGATCGGCCGCCTGTTTGGTTTCTTTCGGCCTGAGCATAAAGAAGAGGTCGCTGTGGGCGTGAACACTCTTCTACCGTAGAGCATGAAGGCTGCTTGAGGGAGATGTTACTGGGGGTCAAGGCTTTAATCGTATTAACTAGTTTGTCGATCGTAGCTCTAAAAGCCCCTATGTCTTGTCTTAGCAAGGCGATAAGCTGGTATAACTCTTGGTGTGAAGTGTCCGCCTCCTCGCTACTTGCGATTTGAGGTCCGGACGTTTTTGCAGTGATCCCAGACTCCAGGGTATCAAAGATGTCTGCCAAGACTGCAAACCTGTTTTTGCAGTGAATTAAAGGTTCTGGTGGACTGATTCTAGGTGGCGATTTTATGTGAAGGGAAGATGTATCTTTAGCCTGAAATTCTATTATTTGTGCCCCCGTGGGTTCATGTGGTGTTTCATTGTTGTGCTTCGTTGTTTTGCTCATAGGCTGTTTACTAAACATCGAGGGAATGGTGGGTTTAGCAGGTAGGCTAGGACTATGGGGTGGTGATTGGACATTTCTAATTGGTGCAGATGTTTCAGTACCTAGGATGTCTTCACACTCGTGAATGAGGGTATCTATCCGGTACATCACACAATTGTTTGCAGCACGTTTGTTTGACCTTTTAGCTTTCTTCACAGTTCCTACCCCCACCTGCAAGCCACTATTTGCACCCAGCCCCTCCATAGTCTTCCTTTTGCCCATGCTATAGCCAAGATGGAATTACTGCGGCTCACTAAGGCAAAATATTGTAATGTGCTCCTAGGTTGTACAGCCCGCCAGATGGAGGGTTAAGTGATTGTTTTGCTTACATTTCCGACAAAGAAGAAGAACACAATGAGAACAGCAGGGAGACAAAGTCACACGGCACAGTACCTTTAGTTCATCTGGTGGAAACAACACAGTCCTCCAGTGAATAAAAGGGGGGTGGCCCAGCCCAGCCTTCTCCGGGCAAAGACGGGCCCGCCCTTGGCCCGGGCGCTGCCCGCGCGCGTCCTGTGCTGCGGGAGCCCGCTCTGGAGTTTAAGGTGGCGCCTCCTGGTGCAGGTGCAGATGCTGGCGGTGGTAAGGACGCGCAAGGCACCCTGTGGCACTGAGTCCTGGCCCCCTCTCCTCTGGGTAAGGCTGCTGCAGTGACAGGCGTCCCTCGCTGTGGGAGCCCGCTCTGGAGTTTAAGGTGGTGCCTCCTGTTGCAGGTGCAGACGCTGGCGGTGGTGAGGATGCTCAAGCACCCTGGGGCACTGAGTCCTGCCCCCTTCTCATCCCGGTAAGTTTACTCTTTTTCAATATTTACAAGCAAACAATTTAATAGTAGCTTTACGACTGCGGAGACGACACAATTGAGGTGGAGAACTCAGCACATAAAAAAATAGGTCGATCCCGTCTTTTTAATAGGGAGCTCTCCGCCCAGAATGAGTTACAATTAAATTGCAGTTTGTGAATAGCGAAAAAATTGTAAACTTCCAAAAGCGTGTAAGTGTACCTTTGTGAATCTGGCCTGGAGATTTTAAAGGGGATAGTGTGACAGGCCATTTCCCTGTCTGATATCTATGCTGACAGTAGTCTATGACAACAGTGAAGTGATTTCCACTCAGCTGGGGTTGCTCTGTTTCTCCCCTGCTCAGTGGGCGATGAGACATCACTCTGATCTCATACTTGGAGGACTGCATCACCACCAAGTGGAGTGCATCCTCAGAGTCTCTCAATGACATTGAAGACGTCACAGGCATGTGTGGGCTCCTGCAAATGGGGAGGCAGTGTGCACATGTGGGTAAGAGAGCTGACCGCACAGCCATCTGGGCAAAGATAGGAACGTTTTCTGCTTCAGCTTCTTTTTTGATCATAGCAATTTTTATGTCCAGACATAGGGCCTGATTCACAAAAGTAAAGTTAGAATGTTGTTCTAAGTTTAAACTAAAAGTCTAACTTTACTACTTTTCAGTATTCACAAAGGTAAGTTACCATTAGTATCTTAATGTCCACACTCGGGGCAGAATCTCGGCATTCGGGCGGAACTTCGGGTCTTGGGGCAGAGACCTGCCCGAGTGTGAAGATTCTATTACAAATGTGGAGATTCTGCTCCCGGTGTGGAAAGTCCACCCCCAGTGTGGACGTAAAGATGCTTCTCATAACTTAACTTTGTGAATATCGAAAGTCGTAAATTTAGACTTTTGGTCTAATTTTACCCATAGTGTGCACAATTCGCAAGAACATTGTCTAGCTTGAATCGCTGCTCATAAGCCAATGTATGTATACTTCCAATTAATCACCAAAGTGTATTGTGATTCACAGGTGAGACCGTCCTGTAATGCAGTCGAAATAAGCACAACTGGGAGAGAGAACAGAACCAAAGCTAATCCCCGCCCCCACTCCAATAGTCATCGACCAAACCCACTCCCTAATAAACGTTGGACCAAGCAAACTCGGCGCCTCCATCCCCGTTCATGAAACCGTGCTATTGGAATACTCTGGTTACGTAAAGAAGAACGGAGGCTCAGTGCTCAACAAAAAGCAGCGCCCGCACTACTCTAGAAACCCCTTGACCACACCTATGTCTCAAATAATAAAGTGCGTTGTATCGTACAGTTAACAAGTTCAGATGTCTTAGCTCGGGAGGAGAGTGTCATATCAAATTCCCTCGGACAAAAAGGTAATCACCGGGCCGCCTACTGCATTAAAATTTACCTTACTGCCTGTCATGTCTATTGACAATTTCTCCATACTTATAAGGTTCCACAAGTGTGTGTACTGTATTATAAGCTGCGGAAGGGCGGGACTACATTCTTCCAATAAGAAGCTACTGTAGTTATTTGCGATTGCATAGTATTTTTCTAGCTGCTTTGGCCTGGACATGCAATGTAGATGGTTTCACCCCCAGTAGGACAAGAAGTGATACCCAGGAAATTTGATAGCCTAATATTTGCCACAGCGCCTCTGCAACCTCTATCCCAAACTGAGAGATTTGGGAGCCGCCTCACCATATGTGTTTCAGGTCTCCCATGGCATCACATCCCCCACAATTGTTAGGACTGTCTTGCTGGTAATATGTGTACATTTTAACAGGGTAATGACAATCCTGTAAGAGCTTAGCATGGGCTTACCTCCCACAGATGCTAAACACTTTTCGGTGGAGATCAATCCAGACTTGTAGTCACTGTTTGTCATTAAGTGTCACCACTGAGATGTCCCCCAGCACCGCCGCCAGCGACTGTCACCAACTGTCTGTGCTTCCATTGGAAGGGCATGTATTGGTAAGATGTTGCCCCTTCAGCCCTTGGCCCTTTCCTCAAACTGGTCAAAGGGAGTCGTTTCTCCAGTAGCCGCTCTCTCAGCTTGGGGTGCAATACTCAATGGGGCAATTGAGGGGCAGATTTACAAGCTCATTGAGCGATGTTTGCAGCACCGTTGCGTCACTTTTGTGACGCAGCCGGGGCGTAAATGTTGCGGCCCATTTACAATGTGGCACATCTAGGGAGATGCATCACATTATACCTGCATCAGGAATAATGTGATGTAAATACAGATGTGGTATAATATGTGTAAATACAGCGCGTCCATAGAGGCGCAAGGACATCCGGCGCTGACGCAAGGAAACTGACGCATCTATGCAGATGCCTCAGTTCCTTATAATTCTGCCCCTGAGTGTTTCAAAATCTCTCTGAAATCTTTCTTTCAGTCCTCAAATGTTTTAATCCCCCCCTTGCTAAGTAAATCCATTATAATCAGGCAGTCACCCTCACTTCATGCCCGCAAATGCCCTGGAAAAAAAGCTACGGTAAAATGCAGGCTTAAAATGAATGGGTGTAAATGGAGAATGAAAAGTAGTAACCAACAGCTTGCCTGTGACCATATCTCACGCTGAGAGTATGGTAGACATTGGAGTGCTTAAGCAGGCATTCGATGGGTTCTCTTTTTTCGGTTACCACATAAGGCCTCACAAAGAAGGTGCTGTCACTCCCCCATCCTGGAGCCACAGCTTCTCAGACCCTCGCGAGCTCCATTTTGAGATAACCCTCTGTTGCACTGACTGGTAGTACAGTTAAAAGTCTGAAATTGCCAAACCACCCCTAGAATTGGGTCGGCACATTATTTTAAAGGAAATTCGAGCCTGTCAGCCACCCCACATACATTTTGAAAATGCCTTTTCGCAGTCACAGAAGAAAGTTTCACGGAGAAGTACAGGCAAGGCTTGGAAGAAATATAATAACTTGGTCAGTATTGCCATTTTAGTGAGTGTATTCTGCCTAAGTCATTATTTTCTGTTGCCATAGGCGAACGCAGAGTGGTCTAAATGCATCTGGTACAGAAAATCTTTTCCATCCTCAGGGCTAATATTTTGGAATAAAGCTTAAAATCAGCTTCAATAGGGCAATTGGCCTGTGTGATGAGCATAACTTAGAATATTTCCCCTATTTGTGAATTAGATGAATTATCAGGTAAGTGATACCTCTCCTCTTTGCACGAAGCTGTTAAAGAGCTTTTTGAGATGTGGGACAAGTATGCAGGCTTAGATTTTGTAAAAGCCTGCTATGAAGCTACCTGGACCCTGGGATTAACGAAGCTTTAAAAGTTTTATAGCTTGCCTAACTTTTCCTAAATTCTGAGGGACAGATTTACAAGCCCCTTGCGCCTCTTTTACGCCGCAGTTGCGTCACTTTTGTGACGCAACGGTGGCGCAAAAGATGCGTCACGTCGTGAAGCCCTGCGCCAGAAGTAGGCGTTCCTGCGCAGGGGGGGGCGTTCCGGTGATAGGTTTCATTTCCCGATGCCCCGCCCATTTACATTTACGCTTATGAGTTAGCATAATGTGTCTAACCAATGATATATTCATTCATGCATTTACGTTTATATTCTTCATCTCGATATTCATTTATGCGTGTGACATTATTTGGTTTTCTTAGCTTAGCTTGTGTGCCACCATTTTGGAGTGCTTCTCTCTGCGTGCGAGTCGCACTCGCTCACCCCTCCCGTAGGAATAGAGAAAAAAATGCTAAACGCAGTAGTTTTCCTTTCTTGGCTAACTGTGATCGAAACTATAGCAAATTCATTATCAGTGGTGTTCTCATGTGTTGGAGACGCTGAGGCCTGGCTCCGCGGCCTTGGGCCGAGATAAGAAATGTTGCTATCGCAGGTGCAGATGCCTCTTGTGTGAGGCCATTGTCCGCTCTTTCAGGGGTCCAGTACTTTTCCAGACTGGGCGTGTTTTACCCTAATGTATCCTGTTATAATGTATTGCTGTGATGGGATGGGTCAGTCCTCTCAGCGCACTCTTAGGGGTGAGGTCGGACAGGGCCCTATCATATGGGAGTTTGTGGCCTAATAAAATTTCCTGTTTCTTCTTCTCCACTGTCCGGCTAACTTATTACTTGGTAATCATAGGTGAGTGTGGTAAGTCACTCGGGTGGATTTGAGCCACGCTTATCAGATGGCGCCCGAACAGGGACCCCGCGATAAGGATCTTTCTCACCCGTAAGTGGGTCGCAGAAGGCCGGGGACCCTCTGGTCGGCACGGTGGGTCTGGGTACCCACTTTGATGCCGAGCTTGGTTCTCGCAGCGCTGCCCCACCCTGCTGATCGGGAGAGGTCCCGGCTTGTGATCCTGCGCCGGGGTCCGGAAGGCGGAACTTTGGAGCTGACCATGTTGGTCCCAGCAGCCGGCGGTGGAGAACAGTAGAGGTCGGTACCGCGTATAGAAGGTGAGTGGTCCGACTGTTGATTGAGGGAGCTGGGATGCTCCATGAGACCGGTGTGTCTCTGAGACCGGTGTGTCTCTGGTGATTGGAGGAGCCGGTGTGCTCCGGGGAACTCAGGGTGCGAGTGGCGCCCTGACAGACTTGGTGGAAATTGGGTGGACGCTTGTTTTGTCATCCGACCGGATGGCACTGTGGTCGAGGCACGGCTCACTGCGGACGGATTCCGGGACTTACCCGAACCCATAGGGTGTGGTTCGCTGGGCACGGGTCTCAGATCTCACGTGGTGTAGTGTGCCGCGATTTGTAGTGCCGCTCGGGAGGCGGATGTGTTCCCCAATTTCGGAACGATGGGTGTACTGTTCGGTCTGCGGTAGGGTCCAGGTTCCCCAGGACTTGGTCGACGGGCCTTGTCCCATTCTGGTAACACGTGTTTGGTAGGGGTTGATTCGACGTACAAGAAGTGTGACTACGTGTGTGTGTGTGTTGTTGCGATTGTGTGATTTGGGAGTCCGTGAGAGGACGAGTGAGAATTTTGTGTTGGTGTGAGATTGCGTGAGTGGAGATGCCGTGTTTTAGTAAGCTGCGGTGCCTCGGGTGCTGCTGCGGCACCTCAGACACTAGATTGGCCGAGAGCCAACCCGCCCCAGTGGAGGGCTCCCCTAATTTCGAGATGTATGTCAAACACGGACTGGCTCCGATTTTGTTTAACACTTTGTGGCACAGGTACACGAAAGGAAATGTGGATTTGCAGTGGCCTTTGACTGGTTCTTTCGATGTGGCAAAATTAGATCATTTACAAGACAGATTGTTTGCTAGGCGTAGTCGTCAGAGCATGTTCGATTCCCTGAGGATGTGGCAGAAGGAAGTTAAGGAGCGACAGTTGAGAGAGGAGAAGGTAGCTCAGAAGAGAGCAGCGCAGACGATGGCGCAGAAGGCGAGAGAGCATACTAAGAAAGAGAATGAGCAGCGGATTGAGCGCGCAGATAGACTTTACAGGCTACAAGACAATAAAAGTTATGTGGTAAGAGAGGAAGAACGAGATGAGATGGAGGACATTTTGAAGGATCGCCCCCCTCCCCGTATGCTCCGCAACCGTTATACCCTGTATTGACGGGTTCTGCTTCCTCTGCAGTGGTATCGGTTCCGCAAACGGGTGCCCCTCCCTTGTCTGGCACCCCCACCTCCCCTTTCTCAGCCCCAACTTTGTTGAGAGATGTTGAACAAGCCTTGTCTTCTGTCACTTCTTCATTGACGGCGCTCCTGGTCTCTCTTTTGATGGCGGGATCACCGGCCCCATCTGTGGCCTCTCCCGTACTTCCTGCTGTTTCTGCCAGCGCTACCCCTCAGAGTGGGCTGGTGACTCCGGCCCGAGGTGCGGGAAGTGGGCTACTTACTCAGGTACGAAAGTTGCTTACGCGTTCCGCTGTTGGGTTGGATGAGAAGACGGTAGTGGCTAATCAGGCTTGCCAGTGGGCTTGGAATATTATTTATTCACTTGAAGACATTTTGTCCACGATGAAAGATTATGAACCCCTGATGCAGCAACATGCTTTATGGCATATGTCGACGACACTGATAGCGTTGTGGAACAGGGCTATGGTGGAACGGCACCTGTGGTTCTTTATGACATTAAGAACAGAGCCTATAGGGCTAACACTGGAATAAAGGATGTGTTGCCGAGTCTGCGGTCTTTGTTAGAATACAGAAATGAGTTGCCGACGGCAGGAGAGCCCCATTTTCCTGGAATACACCCAATGCGTGAGGTACACCCTATTTTCCATCCCGAAGTGTCTGAAGTGATAGACCCAGTAACTCAGAATATTACTAGGGCTCGTGTGGATGCTCATTTTCAGGAACAGTGGGTATACGCACCTTGGAAAAGGAGCGAGGTCGAGGGGGAAGTAGTTACAGAAGGGGAGAGAAGAGAGAGCGTCTAGGGCAGAACCAGTGTGTGAACTTCAAAAAGGAGGGGCATTGGTGGAGAGATTGTCCGGAACTCCGGTCCAATGTTGGGTCAGGTAGAGGTAGAGGACGGGGTGACTTTCGTCGGGATGACAGACAGTTTGATGAAGACAGGAGACCAGGAAAGAATTATTTTGACAGAGAGAAGGACCGCCAACACTTCCAAGCGGGGGGTGATGCTGGCAGAGACAGACAATACTACAATGATGCATATACTATGGATGACTTGACTGGGTTCTCTCATAATTAGGACAGCGTAGGACAGAGCATGGGACCGGTTTCTGTGGATGTTGATCAACAAGGACCCTATGTGACTGCGGATTTGTCGGGGTCTTCTCAGAAATTTTTGGTGGATACGGGTGCTATGAAGAGTTCTGTGGCACGTTCTCAGGTCCCAGGGGCGGCTCTGTCTGGCAAGAATAATATCTCCGTAGGTTTCTCAGGTACTCCGGTGATTAGCCCCATCTCCAAGCCTCTTGCTCTCACGATTGGTCCCTTTACTGTTGACTCTCCTTTCCTTTTGACTTCAAACTGTGGTGAAAATTTGTTGGGTTTGGATTTATTGAAGAGGTTGCATGCTACGATTTACTGTTCTCCAGATGGTGTGTATCTCACGTTGGGTCCTACTGTCGCGCATGCGCAGCAGTGTTTTTCGAAAGACGAGCCTCTCCCGGCTGAATTTGTGGGAATACCAGAGACTTTATGGGCCAGTAGTGATACTGATGTGGGGAAGATGGATATAGCTCCAGTGTCCATCAAGGTTAAGATGGGAGCCCGGTTACCACGTATACCCCAGTACAAGATATCTAGGGATGGAGAGAAGGCTTTGCTCCAGATAATACAGGATTTGGTAGAGTCAGGTGTAGTGGAGGAGACAGACTCTAACAGTTGTAATAGTCCTATTCTCCCGATCCTTAAACGACCCTCTGCCTATGCCCCTGATGGTACACCTGACGCCTATCGCTTTGTGATTGATTTACCCCACATTAATAAGGTGGTTGAGCCTCAGTACCCGGTGGTTTCTGATATTACCACGATGTTGACAATGATACCCCCACGGCCAAATATTTTTCTGTTTTGGACTTAAAAAATGCTTTCTTTAGCATTCCTGTGCATCCTCATAGCCGTTTTCTTTTCGGATTCTCATTGGCTGGCCGAAGTTTTAGATTTTGTAGAATTCCCCAGGGTTATACTGAGAGTCCCAGCATTTACAGTCAGGCTTAGAAAGCGCAATTGGATGACCTAGAGCTTCCCAAAGGCAATGTTCTTTTGCAATATGTAGATGATCTTCTTATCGCGTCTGACACTGAGGAAGGGTGTTGAGAAACGACGGTTCAATTACTACATCATTTGGCTCGCAAGGGGCATAAAGTGTCCCTTCCAAAATTCCAATACTGTCGACAGGAGGTTACCTACCTAGGTCATCTCCTATCGAAGGAGGGGAGGAGGTTGGCACCGGAGCGCATTAAGGCGATAACTAACATGGCTGTACCTAACACGCAGCGAGAGGTGCGCGCATTTCTGGGTTTAACGTCGTATTGTCACCAGTGGATACCTAATTATGCTTTACTAACCAAACCCCTTTTGTATTTGACTACTAAAGAAGTGCGCGAACCCTTACCCTGGACTCCAGCATGTCAAGAAGTGTTTGAGTTACTAAAAACTGCTTTGTGTTCCGCGCCTGTTTTGGGAACTCCTGATTACCAGAAGCCTTTTGTGCTTTATGTACACGAGGCGGAAGGTTGCGCGTTGACTGTCCTAACTCAATGTTTTGGAGGGAAGCAGAGACCGTGCGCTTACTTTTCTGCTATACTTGACAATGTGGCGAGAGTGTTGCCGAGCTGTCTGAGGGCTACAGCGGCTGCTGCGGTCTCAATTAGACAATCGGCAGGGCTCGTGTTGGGTTCAGAACTCACAGTGATGGTACCGCACGCAGTGGATATTCTACTGAACAGAACGCAGACGCAGCACTTAACAAGTGCTCGTCTCACTGGTTATGAGATGACGTTATTTGCACCCCATGTGACGATTAAACGATGTGCCACACTGAACCCGGCCACGTTGATATCTATCCCTTCAGATGAAAAGGACGATGAAGTCCATAATTGTTTGTTTCGGACAGAGGAGGAGACAAAGGGAAGGATAGATTTGACAGATACCCCCCTAGATAATCCTGACGGGGAGCTGTATGTTGATGGTTCCTGTTTTAAACTTGCGGATGGTACCTCAACTGCAGCATATGCAGTTACGACTTTGAAAACAGTGGTGGAGACTTCTAGGATCCCGTACCACTCAGCTCAGGCTGCAGAAATAATAGCATTGATGCGGGCATGTGAGTTGAGTGAAGGACTGGATGTGAATATTTATACTGACAGCCAATACGCCTTTGGCGTGGCTCATAGTTACGGGCGACTGTGGGCGGAGAGGGGATTTTTGACATCACACGGGCAAAGGATTCAGAATGGCCCATTGATACTACGACTATTGACAGCATTGACGCTTCCCAGACGGTTGGCAGTGATCAAATGTAGTGCACACAAAGTGGTGGTGGATGACGTAGGGCGGGGAAATGCATTTGCAGATCAGACAGCCAAGGAGACGGCTAGGATGAAACTTCCACGAATGTTTGTGGCAGGGCCAGCTAGATGGGTACCGGATGTTACTATGTTTGCGAACACTGTACAAAGTGTGCAGAACATACAGGAAAAGGCAACTGACGACGAGTTGAGGACATGGAAGAATGGTGGGGGGTGGTTGGACTCGGATGAGTGTTGGACGGATGTGACAGACAAAAGACGATGGTTACTCCCGGATGCGTATGTCCTTCCAGTGGTGACAATGGCTCATGGGCCAGCGCATATTAGTGCAAGGGGGATATCCAAATTGTTAGACCCAGTATGGAGTAATAAGAACATTCCCAAGGTAGCAACCCACTTGGTGCGACAGTGTATGGTTTGCTTATGACATAATCCTGGAAAGGGAACACCTGTCCCAGTTGGTAACTTTGTCCCTCCTTCTTTCCCTTTTGAAGTGATCCAGATGGATTATATTGAAATGGAAAGGGTCAGGAATCTCAAGTACGTCCTAGTGGTGGTATGTTCTTTTAGTAGGTGGGTGGAGGCTTTCCCAACTAAGGATTGTACAGCTATTTCCACAGCTAAGATGTCAATCAAGGAGTATTTCTCTCGCTACGGATTGCCTCGGGTGATCTGGAGCGACAATGGCACGTCTTTTAATGCTGAATTGATGAAACAGATATGTAAGGGGTTGCAAATATCCCAGAAGTTTCATGCAGCACAGCACCCTCAGGCTGCGGGTTTGGTAGAGAGGTTCAATGGGACCCTCAAATTGAAGATGGCCAAGATACAAGAGAGTACGGGGTTGTGTTGGCCAGATGTCCTTCCTCTATCCTTACTTTCTACTAGAGTGACAGTCAATTCCAAGACAGGGGTCTCACCACATGAGGTTATTTTTGGCCGCCCCGCCAATGTGTGGGGCGTCCCTAGATCAAAATGTTTCTCCGAAATTGAATATCCTTTGTTGATAGATTACCTGTATGCCTTGACTAAAGATCTCCGTTCTATTCATCAGCAGGTAGCAGACACCCTGAAGCCGCACCTGGCGGGGCCAGGACACGCCATACAACCCGGGGACTGGGTTGTCGTGAAGAAGTACCAGAGGAAGTCCTGTTTGAAACCCAGGTGGTCAGAGCCGAGACAGGTGCTTCTGACCACCCGCACCGCACTTCGGATCCAGGGTCGAAAGGCGTGGACGCACGCCTCACATGTTAAAAGGGTGCCCCTGCCGCTGCCATATGATGAATGGGTGAGAGACGGCGTCGCTGATCAGGAGTGTAAGGCGGTTCCCCGGTATACACCCTTCTCGGATGCTTCATTGAGGGGTGAGGAGCCTGATCAAAGAGCAAAGAGGCCAGTTCTGATTGCCAGTGGCGAGGCTTCTTCTGATCACAAGGAGCATACAGCAGAGAATACGTCTTCTGTCAGTGGGCCCCCCATTCTGTTCACAGATCCAGAGGTGCGAGGGAGCACAAGGTATAATTTGCGGCCCAGAAAAGAGAAGAAAAAGTACTGAGCACTGGAAGAAGGGCTGAGACAGAGATTAGATGAGGACTGTGTTGCAAGTTAGTCCAGTGATAGGGATGGACTGCTGGTAAGAGCCCTGGTGCACTATCGAGACACTGTTGGATGAGACATTAGGATTGCGCCTGGGCCCAGATTTAGTGCTCCTGAGTTGCAAGACTGTGCGACTCCGTCGTGGGATTAGGGAACAAACAATAGAAGCCTGCCTGTGAGGCTTTAACGGACACAGGGAGAAGATCCCTCTCGGGGGTGAAGAACCCATCTGGCCGGCTTCGGAGTGACTGGGACTATTTGAGTATTTTGTAGTTTAGCTTTGGACTTTTAGTTAGGGGAATATGTATCCCTTTGGTCGCCCCATCCCTGAGGAGAAGCAACCCTTTGCAGCTCCTCGTAGACCAGAACCAGATTCCCCATGGTTTGCCCTATCACGAAAAGGGAAAGTGGTGGTCATAGTGATATTAATCATCGTTTTTCTGATAATACTTGGAATACTGTTTTTCCTCGATGAAGCTTACCCTGTTCATGAGTTCGTTCCTACCCCTTCCACCTTGCCCGAACATATTGTGATTACTGTTGATTGTTGGGTCTGTGGGTTGCTCCCTTCTGCTGCATACAAAAAAGATAGATTGCTGGCACTTCCCTGAACGCCCATGAATAGTTGTGTGGGTTGGTACACTTTCATTGGTATGGTGAAATTCTTTCAGCAGCCTGATTTTCTGAATCCCCGATTACCTGGTACAGGGTCGACGTTGACGATGCGAGTACGCCCTATGCCCACTTCCTCCCTTGGACGGTTGTTCACTGACGGACGTTTTGATCAGACATTTTTAGAGACCTGCTCGAAGAAGGTAGAACGATTTGTGATGCCCAACGATACTGACAAAGTGAGGGAAAGTTTTCTACAGTTGAACTCTTCCTTAGCCTATAGACATCCTCCTACAACAAATAGTAGTGGTCGTTCCTTGGTGCCCCTGGCAGTTGTTGGGCCTTCACCTTTTTTCTGTATCTTGGGGAGGGGTCCTATTAAGGTGGGGGACAGCTCCTGCAATGTGTCTGCTTCGATTTGTCTGCCCTTTAGTCCTTCTCTAATAACTCCCCCGAATATTTACTTTGTATGCGGGGGCAATGGTTATTTGTTGTTGCCTGAGGTTTGGGGTGGGGTCTGCTATCTGGCTTATTTACTCCCCCCTGTTTATGTAGCACCCTCCGATTATCATAAGACCCATCGGCGGTTTGCTATAATGCCTGGACAGCGTAAAAGGAGGGCACTCCAAGTCGAGGATGTAGATCAGACTGACACTTCTTTGCAACAATGGACGGATTTCTCTAAGGGTTTGTTGCCGTTCTGGGGTCCTATCTTTAATAGTAGAGCTATTAGGAGACTGTCAAGGGTAATGGAAAAAGTAGTGAATACAGAGGCAGATATTGCGGCCAATATGTCCATTGAGATGCAGGCTATGAGATTATTTACGATCCAAAATAGGATGGTGCTTGACGTCATCCTCGCAGATAGGGGTAGGGCCTGCCGCGTCATCGGAACGTCTTGCTGTGTGTATATCCCTGACTCGGCCCGACTGTTAACTTAGCTGTGCAGAAGCTCCATAGATTGGCAGCTGAACTCCATCAGGATATGGGTACTTGGCCAATAAAGACATGGTTGTGGAGTGTTTTCTCCTCCTGGGGTTGAAAGATTTTGATGAGTGTTGTGGGCATCGTGGGTATTTTGCTGACCTGCTGTTTATGCGTTTACTGTCTCCCCCCTTGTTGCTCCATGTGTGCCAGCAATTTACGAGTTCCTAGGAGACCAACACGCCAATATCCTGTTTCGGATTATGTGGAGCTCCATGATATTTGTTGGTTGATGCTTATTGATGATGATATCTTCGATTGATATGATGCCTCACCCCTAGCATTTGATGTAAAGGCCCTTCTTTTAGCTAATAAAGGCTGCACTCATGTTAGCCACATCATGCTAAAAGGAGGGTCTGGTAGGTTTCATTTCCCGATGCCCCGCCCATTTACATTTACGCTTATGAGTTAGCATAATGTGTCTAACCAATGATATATTCATTCATGCATTTACGTTTATATTCTTCATCTCGATATTCATTTATGCGTGTGACATTATTTGGTTTTCTTAGCTTAGCTTGTGTGCCACCATTTTGGAGTGCTTCTCTCTGCGTGCGAGTCGCACTCGCTCACCCCTCCCGTAGGAATAGAGAAAAAAATGCTAAACGCAGTAGTTTTCCTTTCTTGGCTAACTGTGATCGAAACTATAGCAAATTCATTATCAGTGGTGTTCTCATGTGTTGGAGACGCTGAGGCCTGGCTCCGTGGCCTTGGGCCGAGATAAGAAATGTTGCCATCGCAGGTGCAGATGCCTCTTGTGTGAGGCCATTGTTCGCTCTTTCAGGGGTCCAGTACTTTTCCAGACTGGGCGTGTTTTACCCTAATGTATCCTGTGATAATGTATTGCTGTGATGGGATGGGTCAGTCCTCTCGGCGCACTCTTAGGGGTGAGGTCGGACAGGGCCCTCTCATATGGGAGTTTGTGGCCTAATAAAATTTCCTGTTTCTTCTTCTCCACTGTCCGGCTGACTTATTACTTGGTAATCATAGGTGAGTGTGGTAAGTCACTCGGGTGGATTTGAGCCACGCTTATCACCGGCGCAAGAACGCTTTCCAAAAGTGGCTGAGTGAATCTACAAGATTTCACTCAGTCATTTTTGAGCCCATGCTGCAGCAAAACCCTGCGCCTGCTTAAAGCAGGCATAAGGATTGACTCAGCATTGTAAAGCTAGGGCCGCCCAGAGCCATGCTGGACCTGCGTCGGGCATGCGATGCAACTCCAGCAATGCGCCGCCTTTACGGCACAGATGCGTCACGCATCTGTGCCGCTTTTGCCCCATGGTGCGCTACATTTTAAATGCGGCGCATCCATGGTGGCGGAGCCGTGGCGCACAATAACTGGCGCATCCCTGCTGATATGCAGGGATGTGCCAGTTATTGTAAATCTGCCCCACAGTCTCTAAGGAGCCTTTTCAAGCAGGAGTTTTTTTCTGCATCCAAGCTTTCTCGAGACATTGCACTTGAGCCTTGGAAGAGATCGACTCGGATGCATATATAAAGGAGTACAATTTATGTAAACCATAAACTTTCTCGCCTCTCGAGTCAGGAGGATCTCCCCAGGTCGCGTTTAATTTACTTAACATATCCTTGCTCTTGTTTCTCCTCAATTGTCTTGCCAGCCGTGTCTCAACCTTATTCCCCTGGGAATAACATGCACCTTTCTGCTGGAGGAGGGACAATTCAGCCCTGTTAGTGTCAAGCATTCTTAGCAGGCTCCTGATATTTGTAACCAAATGGAGTAGGCAGGGGGAAGGTGTATCTCTATAATTGACCTCTGCTGCCTAAAGATCCTTCTCAAGCTGTTCTACTCAAAGTCTCTGAACTCTCCTAACCTCTGTCAAGAGGCCTGTGCAATTGCCCCTTTTGACTTCTTTAAAAGCATCCCACTGTGTGACTGATGAAGCCTCCCTTTATATTTTTCTTGAAAGCAGTTTGTAATGGGAGAACGCTGCTCCTACCTTAATACTGGGTCTCTGGGCACGGGGGGGGAGAGGGAGGGAGGAACCATCTACCAGGGCGTTGAGGTTTATTATGCCAGTCTAAGTTCATCAGAACTGGGGCATGATCATATATGAATATTTGTCCCATGTCATCACTGGCACTTAAGGGGACAAGAGTGCTGTTATGGCCATATATATTCAATCCATGAATAGGAGTACTGGACATGGGACTAGAATGTGTAGGTCCGTGTGTCTATATGTTGCTCTCTCCATATGGCATATCCCCCAGGTTTTTGAGGTGTTTTTCAAGGGTCTTGGAAAAGGAGCTCTCGTGGGCTGTTGCAGTGTTAATTCCATTCATATGGATGTCCCACATTAAATAGAAACTTCCCACTGAAATCAGGTTCTATCAGGAAATTCTTCTATTGTTGCCAACATTGCAGACAAGAAATCATCTTAACCCACATTAGTGGCATAGAGAACAGCAAACAAAATCATTTTGCTACCCAAGGGGCCATAGATCAAGAGGGTCCACCTTCCTTATCTCTCTTGACCTGTTTAGCCACAAATGACAGGGATCTCCGGAGAAATAATGCCACCCCTTGTGTTTTGCTTGCCCAGAGAAATAGAAGCCAGGTTGATACAGCCCACGATGGAGTCGGGTATCTACTTTTGTCAGGTGGTGTGGCTGCAGAGTTCAACCTCTCATCTCTCAAACAATTGCAGTCTATTCCATTTTTTGAGAGAATTTAATCCCTTAACATTCAGTGTCACAATTTTAACGAGAAGTAGGTTGCCAGAGAAGGGGAAATGTCCACTACCACTAAGACTTATGTGGCTGCTAACTGTGACACCGACTATGTGTGGTCAATCTGCTATAAATGAGACATGGGTCCTGGGAAGCCCTTCCCTTAGTGTGAAACCCCCTGAAAAAATCCTTGAACTGACCCTCCACCAAGTCAAGAAAAGAAATAAAACAAAACTACCAACAAAGAATTTGTGTGGTGAAGTTGTGGTGCAATAGGAGTTACCTCCTCATGGGATACCCTCCAACTCTGCATCGTAGACACTGTGTGCACCATCACTGGGTGTGCATTTTACCTCAATGTCGTATCACAGTCCCTTCAGGGGAAGTTCTTCCCACCCTCTAAAACAAAATCTCAGCCACAGTCAACAACATTCATGACGTTTCCCTCACACTTAGGAGTCTATAACAGAGGGCCACCCAAGTCCCCTCAAACTTGAGTTATCCAGTCAAATACCATGACTATGTGTATAGAATAAAGTTTCCTGAAGACCACCAATCAAAGTCAGGCAATCAAAACCCAAAAGCACCATAGAAACCAGGCAGTTGTGACTGCGTTCAGTGAGGTGGATGTCGCTGTTAAGACTTTAATGGGGCTTCTCAGACCCCCCATGCACAGCGGGTGGGGAAATCTCCATTCCCACTTGTCCTTGGCTCGAGTTTCAAGAGTGACTGCCAACTTTCTCCCATAATTTTTGATAGAACTAACATCTTTGGCATGGTTTCCCCTGACTTTTTACCTGCAGACCTCCTGTTTTTGCTGACTTTGTTTTTCCTGGCATTATTATTGTGCGCTCTGTACCACGGCTGATCAGTGATAATCTGCTTGGGCTCTTTCTCTTAAAGGTGGCAACATTGGTTTACCCACAATTGGCATATTACATTTGCTGATAAGTCCCTAGTAAAGTGCATTACATGTGCTGAGTGCCTGTAAATTAAATGCTACGAATGGGCTTGTAGCACTAGTTATGCCACCCACTTAAGTAGCCCTTTAAACAAGTCTCAGGTCTGCCATTGCAGAGCCTTTGAGCACAGTTATAAATTGCCATGTTCACCTGGCAAGTTAAACCCCTTGTCAGTCCTAAACCTTTCCATTTTAATACATATAATTCATCCCTAAGGTACACCCTAGACCATCCAAGGGCAGGGTGCACTGTATTTAAAAAGTAGGATATGTACTTTTAAGTTTTACCTGTCCTGGTAGTGAAAAACTCTTACATTTGTTTTTCACTTCTGCCAGGCCTAAATCTCCCATAGGATAACATCGGGATTGCCTTAAATCTCCCATAGGATAACATTGGGATTGTCTTCTTACATTTTATGAGGGGAATTTCAAAATAGGAAGATATCACTCATCCAAATATGCCATCTTTGTAATTGACATTTAAAATCACAACTTATGGTGAAGTCAGATTTTAGATTGCAATTCTGAAAATGGCACTTTTAGAAAGTTGACATTTTCTTACTTTAGCCATTTGGTGCCTGCTGCCTGTCTCTGATCACATGTCTGGGGTGGATGACAGCTGGGCTTTGTGTATTCTGCCTAGACAGCCACACGCAATGGGTGCTTAGGTGTGACCTGATGGGCCATCCTGGCATGATGGGAAGGATGAGCTGGGCATAGCCTCACTTACACCTGAATAGGCTGTGTCCTATCGGCACACAAAGGGCTGAATAACCCCTGTAGTGAACTGGAGCCGGGCAGGAAGGACATGGACTCCGTGGACTTCAAAGGCCTGTCTTTGAAGTCCCCCACCACTTCAAAGGCACAACTGAGTAAAATAACTAGACCCCAAACACCACTACTTCAGTGCACCTCTGGAACTGTGAATACTCTGACAGGAAGAGGGACTGCTGTGCTTCTATAATTACTGACATTCTGCCGGACTGCCACTCCGAAGAAGCTGCTGTCTTGCTGTGCTGACCTGCTGCCCTCTTGCCTGGATATACAGAACTGGAACTGGGACCCATCTTGAACCCAGGACCCCAGAGGAACTTAAAAGGCTAGTTTGCTGGCCTCCTGATCTGAGCCTCAGGGACATACCAGGCTCCCCACAGCTCATGGACCCATCTTCAACAAGTTCCTGACCCTTAAGAGGAGCCTCTCAGGTTCCTGGGTCCTTGTTGTGGGTATGAGCTCTAAAGTCAAGCTTTTGGCTCTTTGTGAATTTAAATGGGTCCATTCACCGCTCCCACAGAGAATCAGCACGAGCCGCCACAAGTTCATGTCTTTGTAGTGCATGTTTCGTCTGCGGGTGTGGATTAGCACCCGTCCATGATGCCCGTCCTGCTGTTCGTGTCATGCTGACCATCGCCAGCGACTCTCTCCTTGCTCCCAATGAATTTCTCCCCCGCGAACAGGACCCTTGGCACAACAACACTTGAGAACGTAAAACTACAGCTGGATTAACATGGGACTATATTTGACCTACGTTCCAGCGCTTCCAGATATCCCAGTTGGCACTTTATGCTTTTAAGTGCTATTTTACAGGTTATTCTGTATAAATTCATAACTCTGGTTCTACTTATTGAATTTTTGTTGTTTTGGTCTTGTTCATAAAATTAAGCTCTACTTTTCTAAATTGTTGTTGAATCTTTTTGTGCAGTGTTTTCACTGTTTTACTGTCTGAAGTGTTGCACAAATACTTTACATATTGCCTCTAAAGTTTAACCTGACTGCCCTGTACCAAGCTACCAAATGGTGAGCACGGGTTAATTTAGAGTGTGCTAGTGCCGTACCCTGAGTAGGATTGTGGTTACTGCTTTACTAGGGCTTATACCCCAGTCAACCAGGAACCAAATTTCTAGCAGCTTTTTTCCGTGGTCTTGTCCAGAAACAGTTCCATGATCTCCTCCGTTACCTCAACTTTGAGATTTGGTGTTTCTTATTTCAAAATTCTAAGGCCAGGCCAATAGGTACAGCTACCTATATCATATTTTATCTTGGCACAACTTAATAATGCTAATCCATAGCTGCTGACAGCGGGACAAAGCCACTGGTGCTTTGTCCTGAAAGATGACACCTTTATAGTCTTTGTGTTTGACTGTGTCCCCACCTGTTGAAAGTCATGGAAGTTGACTAAAATATTTCTCAGTCATTCGGAGTTACCCAAGGGATGCACACCCACCCACTGAACTCTGTCAAGCCAGATTTCACCCTGATCTCCCTTTAGTATGGTCAATATAATATTAGCTCTCCCACACAAATTAGCATGTATCTGAGCACTCCGCCCACGCTTGGACGCCATAAATCCTTATTTTCTACCTTCCAGAGCAATGTAGGAAGTCTTCCAATTTGAGGGCTGCAGGTTTGGTGTGAAGCTGCAGAGCGCGCACAACATTCAATAAGTGAACGATTGACACCTTCCAGTCGTTGTGTATTTGCTTCAACATTATCACTCTAATGCCTGTGAAGTTAATCTTGCAGTGTAGTGCAGATATCTTCTCATTAATGTCTGAGAGAAGCATTACCAATTTCCTTGCCAGTTCGGTCTTGATTTCCTTGTGGAATTCAACTTTAAAAGTGTGGAGTGTCTCCACCAAATCTGCCTTCATCTGCCGCAGCACCTAGAGGTGAAAAAGATGTCCCCTTCATGTATGATTAAAATATATTCTTCCCTGATTTGTGAGATGCTTTTTTCTGAGATCCACCACCGGGGTCAATGTATAACTTTTGTCAGGGGTCCCAGGCTCTACTTGGGGCAACAGGTATAGTAAAAAGCCCCAACTTGTCACTATTCCCAACCTGGAGACTTATTCTAGGGTAACCTCATTTCCCATGTCTCTGGATCAGAATAGACCCCATAGCATCCTACAGAAGGTTATGGAGCCCCTGGTCCTCCAAACAGCTTGCTCCATCTGACCACCTGAAAGATGCACTTCAAAGGCATCATAGCCTCAACAGCAGACCAACAGAATCCTACAGGCAGGCCTCGAACCCAGAGAGGCCTCACATATTGCAATTTCTGGTCACCTTTTCCACTCTGTTGTGACATTTCTCTTCTCAGTGCTCAACCTATTTCGAAGCCAACCCTCACGGATCCCAACTTGCCAATTCGATCATCCCTATATGAGAAGAGCCTCCTAGCACCCCAGGTGCCAATCATCTGCAACCTGGCCGACCTAGCCTTCACTGCAGCAACCACTGGAGCTTCTTGGTGCCGCTGACCTGCAGCGCAGCAGGGCCATGTGTCAGCGGGCTCACCCATCAGTAGCAGCTCCGGTATCTCCCTCCTCACTGCAGGCCTCCAGCCAAGGGGATTGCTTATCTTTCGTGATGCCTCTCACCACATCTCCCCTACGCAGCGAGCTCCTCCATAGGTCTGGCCACTATATGCTGGCCTTACGTTGAGCAGGCCTAGTGTTCATTCCACTGTCATCTGGTTGCTCAGACTTGAAGAAGGAGGAAAGTCCCAGGAGTCCTGGTGAAGTGCGCCATCTTGGAGCATGTCCTGACCACGTCCGCTTCAGTTTCTTTACCTCTTAGTCTTCCAAAATGAGACTTGGGGCCGCTATCATGAAATGTATCCACCTAGAAAGAAGTTTCTAGAGAATGGGGTGGCGGGATTGGCGGCCTGTCACTCGGCTGTGTGAGCTGGTGCAAACACTCCCCCGGGCGACTTGCTGATCTCGGCAGATTCAATGGATTTCTCTAAGAAGTAGATGGGGGCCCTGCAGTCGTTGAAAACATGAAGGGAAGCCAGCGGACGCCTGTTGTTACCGTAGCACCAAAAGTGGCGAAAAACAACAAAACTCCCCCGGCGATGTTTAAACCTTTGGCGGACAAGAATAAAACACCACAGAATCTTATCAACATCAAACGCCGCCAGCCACCAGCTGCCAGCTGTGTCTCCCAAAGCTTCCGCATTCTCTCCTACTGGTATGGCTGTCAGTGTCCCCTCCTTACCCTCTTTGGGGCTGACGGCTTATGCTACGGTTGAGGGGGGGTTCTCTGGAAATGGCAGGTGACTCGCAAGCAGCGGCGGTGAGCGGTGATAAGATTCCTGGGAATTCCTCTAACACTGAAGTCCTGGTGGATCTTGAGGCGCAGCCGAGCGGGCTGTTGGGAGTTGTAGTTCTCCCAGACTTAGCGTCAAATACAGAAATGGTAGCTGCTTCCTCCGCTCAAAAGTTCACAGTGCTCCCACAACAGCACATTAAGGCTACTCACGGAGAAATGCCTCAAGCCCTCTCACAGAATGCTTCAGCAAATCCTGATGGGGATACAGATGGCGACAATTTTTTTTCCTTTTCAGACCATACTGGGTCCTCTGAGGACGATGGCGGCCTGGATAAATATTGGACAGATGACGACGATAGTTAGAAGGGCGACTGGCGAATTAATGAGGTTTTGAATTCAGATGCTATATCTAAAGGGCTGTGCACAGTTCTGTAGTCACCTAAGGATCAGGGGTCTTCAGTCCCTTGCTCAAATACCGGCTCTTTAGTTTAGGACTATTCATTTTCCACGCAACCTGGCCTGCAAGGTAATTCTATAGATAAAGCTGCTAATGGTTCTGATCCGCCTCCAGGCGAGATGACACTTGCAATAATATATCAGACAATAATGGGACACCACAAAGAGACCCGGCAGGAGAGTGCTCGAAATCAGGGAGCTTGTCACAGGGTTCAAAATTCTATTCGCAGAGTGGCTAAAACTTGCGCAGATATCTCCTCTAGCATTGGGGAAGCGGAAGAGAGGATCTCTACTCTCGAAGATGACCTGGCGATTCAAAAAGGCATTAGAGATCTGATTAAATTCCAGAGGGACGATATCCAGCGGAAACTCGTTGATATTGAAAATAGAGCTCGGAGGAACAACTTAAGAGTCTTGGGAGTCCCGGAAGGGATTGAAGGGTCAGACATCAGACAGTTTGTGATTGAATTGTTTATTGAAGCATTTCCGGAGGTTAAACAGTGGGACTGGCAACTCGAAATTCAGCGAGCTCATCTTTTCCCATTCAAGCCAAAGCAACGCTCTGGTCAAACGGATAACAGGCCTCGCGCTATTCTAATTTGTTTGAGCAGCTTTTTATCCAGGGAAATGATCTACGATTTGGCAAGGCCGGACAGGAGACGGGCAGGCAAGGGCTGTGAGTTCTTTGTCAGGCCTGACTTCTGCCCAGCTATGGTTGAACGGAGGTGGAAGCTCTGGCAGCTAATTGCACCCTTTCAGTCCAAGGGAGCACAAGTATTTTTGCTTTTTCCTTGCAAACTTAAAGCCAGACCAGATTTTTTGTCTCCGAAGTCCAGGCCAAAGAGTTTATGGATTCAAACTAGACTGCTAAGCTGCAAAGATTCGCTTGTATAGCTCTTCTCTCTTCTTGGAAGTTCTTTAGTTTTTTTGTATGGGGGTATTGCTCTTTATGTGGGGTTAATGTTTTCTCTGTTTTCGGAATTCTACTTTCTCTCTTTTTTTCCGCATGGGCATATCCCAATTGGTATTTCTATGTTGGCAATGACTCCGAGGGGCTCTGTGTTTTAACTAGTCCCTCCATCACTTGGACCTAGGTCCTGGTGCCTTGTTTGGGGGGTGGTGGGGTGAGGGGGGTGCTTGTGGGTGGGTTCAAGGGTTGGGGAGGTGGTTTGGTGGGAGGGAGGGGAGGAAATATAAAAAAATCTTGAATATTCAGTTTTATTATGGCTTTTTGTTTAACAAGGTTATTACTGCGATACTCTTATCTTTTGAAGGGTGGCTGATATTGTTTTGTATGCTTTAACTAATTCAGGTTTCTCTTTCTCAAGAGTAAATGGCGTTGGGTAAAATTCGTATAGGCTCCTGGAATATTTGTGGGCTGAATGAGGGTAAGAAGAGGGCTCTATTCTCAAACGTTGTTCAGGCCCTACGTTTAGAGGTAATGTGTCTGCAGGAAACCCATGCACCCTGGAGTAACCGCAACTACTTGAAAATTCCGGGGTTCAAATTAATTGGGTGCTCTCGTCAGACCTCAATGATCAGAGGGGTGGCAATTTTATTAAGACAGGGACTGGGGTCATGCAGGAAAACTAGTCAAGATAGTAGTGGGAGATGGGTAATCACTGAGCTACTAATTAATGGTAGATCCTTAACTATTTGCACTGTTTACTGCACAAATGTGGACGATCCTGCAGTCCTACATCACTAGAATTTAGAGCTGGCTCTCTGGCCTCACCCCATTTCTTTTTGTGGGGTTTTGAAGATTAATTTGCCCGACAACTTTAATTTAGTTGGGGATCAAAATTATGTAGGTAAGGAACCCAGGGCCAGATGTAGGACACCAAATACCGGTCGGTAACGGCCGATTTCGTCCGTTACCGACCGGTATTTGGTGTTTGACATGTAGGGGGCATTTTATTTACTGAATCGGTATATTTACCGATTTGGTAAATTTTCACAGATTCTGTAAAATACCGAATCTGTAAATGTACCGAATCGGTAAATCCAGATGTAGGTGGCACTGCAAACAGTGCCACAGGCCATTACCGATTCGTTATTTACCATGTAATACAATTGCAAGGTAAATAACGAATTCCAGTGTACATGCACATCTGTGTGTCATATGGCACACAAGCCAAAATCAGGGGTGCAACAGGGTGTCAAAGTGACACCCTGTTCCCCTTGCAAAATCGGTAATTTTACCGAATCGGTATCTACCGATTCGGTAATTGACATTGATTCCTATGGGCCTATAGGCCCATAGGAATCAATGGCAATTACCGAATCGGTAAATACCGATTCGGTAATTACCGAATCATACGGATTCGGTAAATATTACCAAATTTTTACCTACATCTGATTTACCGAATCTAGTATACCGAATCCGTAAAATTCGGTATTCTAGAGTTGGTAAATCAGATTTACCTACATCTGGGCCCTAGAGTCTTTAGGGCACTCCAAGCTCTGGTTCAAGAGCACTGTTTGACTGATCTTTGGTCTTATCATTATAAATATTTTGACGGTTATACATATTTTTCTGCTCCCAACAATAAAATGGTTCCTTTAGATTATTTTTTCATGTCCGAACAATTGGCAGACTCTACCTCTATTTCGATTTTACCTAGGATTATGTCAGACCACAATCCGGTGATCATTGAATGTACCTTAACTGGCACTGCAAGGGTCCCAAGGGTCTGGACATTCGAGAGAAACTGTTATTAGACCAATCATATATAGACCATATGAGGAACTGGATACTGGAATTTTTAAATATCAATAGGGGGTCTGCCTCCTGTAATATTGTCTGGGACACACTAAAGGCAGCAGTCCGGGGGGAAACTAAGAGCTTTTCATTCTTTCGGCAGAGGAAAATGCAAGATCAAACCAATGGGCGGATTGAGGAACTGTGAGCCGCAGAGGTTCAATTGACATGTGCGATCAAGGAGGGTCGGGATATCGCTCAAAGCCAACTACAGGTCGCTCGAATTAGGGCTTCCCTGCAGGAGTATTTTGGTCAGGACCTTGCTGCAAATTTCTTACAGTTACGCTCGATGATGTTCGAGTTCGGCGAAAAATCTGGCAGGGTTCTGGCCAAGCGACTCCAGCAGAGAAGTTTGGCCACCGCATTACTAAGATCCAGGACCCTCAAGGTCATATTCAGGATACATCTGAGGGGGTCATGGCAGTTTTTCTTCAGTTCTATCGCTCATTGTATACAGATGAAGTTAGGGGTTCAAACATGGACCTTGAGGTTGGGGGCCTTCCTACAGGATCTTAACACCCTTCATGTTGCTGCTCAGCAGAATGAAGCTCTCTCCGCTCCCATTGAATGGGAGGAGGTCAAATTAGCAATTAATTTATTAGTCAATGGTAAAGCTGCTGGTCCCGATTCTATCCCTTTGGAATTCTATAGTGTATTTTGCTCAGCGATTCGGGTGGATTTTCTAACAATTCTTAGAGAGGCGCAGCTAGGGCACATACCAGACTCATGGCGCCATACCACCATTATCCTTTTAAATAAAAAAGATAAACCAGAGCTAGATCCCGCATCTTTTCATCTGATATCTTTGATTAAGACGGACAGCAAAATATATTCAAAAATCTTGTCCACTAGATTAGCTTTGGTGATCTCTCCATTAGTTTCATTGTGCTAGCATGTCTTTATTCCAGGTAGGGACACGGCGGACCATGTCCGTCGTGTTATTGCACTTTTGGACTGGGCCCAAGTCACAAAATCTCCCCTCGGTGCGATCCTGTTGGATGCCCAAAAGGCGTTCGAGAGGGTCGCCTGGGGGATTTTATGGGCAGTCCTTAGATGGAAGGGATTTAGCGCTGAGTTTATACAAGCATTGCAATCACTTTATATTGCCCCAGAAGCTACCCTGTCTGTCTCAGGCTCGGTCTCAAGATCTTTTAATATCAGCAGGGGCACTAGGCAGGGCTGCCCCTGTTCGCCCCTGCTGCCCTTTATATCGACACCTTTTTAAGTAAAATTGAGAGCTCCTCGAACATATTTTCAGTCAGGGTCAATATATCAGAGTATAAGGTGTTGGCTTATGCCGATGACATTATAGTTTTAACTAGTGATGTAGCATCTGCCTTCCCAGCTATTAAGAACTTAGCGGAACAGTATGGCCAGTTCTCTGGCTACAAACTTAATGTCCTCAAAACCCAGGTTGTCCAATCAGTGGCTATGGGCCCCTCTGAAGCCCCTGTGGTCCAAAATGCGTCATATCTTGGGGTTAAAATCATGGCTTCAGTTGACAATATCCCAGTCTTGAATATTTTGCCCATCATTGATTCAGTTCATTCTACTTTGGTAAGATTAGACAATTTGCATCTATCCTTGTATGGTAGGGGGAATGTTCTAAAAATGCTGATTTTATCAAAGTTTTTATATTTATTCAGAACCATCCCACTTGAATTTGCACAATCAACTCTTGCCCGAGCCGAAAGAAATTGTAATAGATTTCTCTGGGGCTATCATGAACCGCGAAGGGCGGCAAAGTGGATGCACCTTCCGTTGGATCAGGGTGGGGGGCTGGTCCGTGCCAAACTTGGTGCTTTATTGCTGGTCAGCTCTCCTTCAGCATTTTGCTTTACCTCGGTTCAGAGATAAGGCGGTACTTCCACTTTCTTGTAGACCCTCTATTTTTGAGATTGGTGTAGGGGAAGATGCTAAGGGGATAATATTGCGGGTTCTTGAACCCAGTTATTATAAAAAGACCAAGTCTAAGGTTACTATGGCAATGTTTTCAGTTTTGGCGTAAGATTCGGCGGAAATAGTTAAATCCCTATATCAACTACTATACACCTCTTGCTGCAGCTAGACTATTACCCTCTATCTTCCAAGATCAGACTACATTCAGGTGGATGTCACATGGAATAATGATTTTGGGCGATCTAGGCTGTGATGGGAAAATGGCCTCTTTTTCATTTCTAAAGGATAAGTTTGGCCTCAATATGCTCAAGTTTTTTAAAAATATTTGCAGATTCGAAGTTATCTAGATACATTGTTGCTCCAAACCACTATTTTGTTTGATAGGAATACACTTATGGAATTGACCCTGAGGAGGTCAAGAATCGGGATATTATACCAGAATCTGCTCTCTGGTCTCCCAGGTGACCTCTTTTCTCAGAATGCTAAATGGGAGTATAAGCTGGGGAAGGCAGGCTTGGATATCTCTCAGGCCTTAGAACTATCAAGCAGTGTGCTAATATCAGGCAGTCTACAATCCTAAAGCTATATGGTTCTATTTGATCTTTATAACACCCTGGCCAAAATTTCTAAATGGGGAGGTAGAGGGGGTCATAGCTGTCCAAGATGTGGTTTGGTAGCTGCCAATGATGTGCATATGTTTTTTGCTTGCTCCAAACTTGGGGCATTTCTTCAAGACATAGAATTATTCATCAATTCAAGGTTTAATATTCTGGTCGCCCTATCTTCAGAGCAATTGGCTGCGAGAGCAATTGTCTGCTGGAGAGGACAAGATATGCTTCCGCTTTGCTGTTCCTTGCTAAGTCTTTAGTACGGCTCTGCATAACCTCAGAATGGATCAGCCCTGATGCCCCTACTTTTGTAAACTGGAGAGCGAGGATTCTGGCTCTCTATAATTTACAATTAGCCGTCTTCCAGAGGTGCGGTAGGAGGAAGCGGGAGCTGGGCCAGAAAATTTGGGCTCCAGTGGAAGAGTGACTTAGAGACTGACAATGGGATTGTATTGGTGCATGCTACCCTAATTTCATTTATTTGTTTTGACTCTGTAATGGTGTCTTATTTTTTCCTCTTTCTCATCCCTTCTCCCAGGCCGGTCTGATTCTTTTCTATGCAACATTTTTTAAAGGTATAATTTGTTGCCATGATTAATTTTGTCTGTCCATATGTTGTTCTTCTGGGTTTTTTTTCAAGCTTCAACAAAAACAAAACAAAAAAAACAAACTGACAACAGCTTTCACTGCAGAGACACTGGCACACTGACAGTCCACAGCTTTCACTGAAGAGACACTGCACGCTGAGAGTCTAGCGCCAAGACTCCCCTGGGCAATTGTGTGCTGTACAACTATACCAATCAAATCAAATCAATCAAATCACTTGTAGACTACAGACCTCGGCAAAAACACTGGCAAACTTCAGCTTTCACTGCAGAGGCACAGACACTCTACAGCTTTCACTGCAGAGACACTGCACCCTGGCAGTCTATAGCTTTCACTGCAGAGACACTGCACCCTGGCAGTCTACAGCGTTCACAAAAAAAAAGAAAGAAAGAAATACGTTTCTGCTTTTAAATAGGGCAGACCAGAGAAGACACCCCCATTTATTTCTCTCTAATGACCATCATTCCCAAGCCATTAGGGGTCATCCCCCCAAACAACAGGCAAGTCAGTGTAGAGGTGTCAGAGGAACAGGGGAAGACCCTTGCATTAGGACACAGTATCAGCCAAAACAGCTGAAAGGTCATTAGAAAATGAAGAAAGGTCAGCTGACAAATACCTTCTCTTTTCTTCAAACAAGTGTGGCGGTTGGGTTCGAAGAGAATTGGAATGGAGTTGTTTCTTTCTTTTCATGTAGGTGGAGAACGAAGGAAAATGGGAAGCATACAAGTCTAGAATAGTGTGGTGAAAAATACCTTTTTTCTCTCTTTTTTTTCCTCTCAGGACAGTTGAAAATAACTCAATTTGGACAATAAACAGGCCCCAAAAGAAAGGGAGGGCCTCAACGTGTTTCTTAGGCCAGGATAGATTATAGATTGTGAATTAGAATTAACAACGTACACCAAAAAAGGGGAACATTTAGATGAAGAACTATCTTTTCAGAAATGCTCTCCAACACATACACATATATGTGTGTGCGCATATATATCAATCTGTGTATGTGCATGTGTGTGTGTATGTGTGTGTCCCAATAGCCAATATATAACATTTTGACAAGGACAAAAAGAGTCCAAAAGACAAAATCCACAGTGTTCATTTAAAAGGTAACTGCACCATGGAAAACTGATTATTTCATTATCGTTACCTTGTACAAAGAGGTCAAATTATCTATGCAGGCCTACGTGGCCTCTGCCAATCATCTTTGTGAAAGTTTTACTTCTCCAGCTCTGCACGACATGACCCATGAGCACTGGCATGAAACATATTTCATTAATTTCAAGCCTTTTAGTATATGGGACAAATAGGTTTAGAGGTGAGAGGGGTCCTCTCGACCTTTCTCCTCCCCTCCTGGAGCTGGTGGCAAAGGAACACCAATTAAAATGTCTTCAGAGTTTAACAACTGCTAGAGCTGCTGCCAGGGTGCCAAAGAGGAGGTTGGGGAGGTGATGATGGAGAGAGGTAGCTGCAAACTAGTTATGTACTTTACTGCTGCTTCCTTGCTATTCTGCTTTAAAGATGCCTCTCTGTGGGCACCTTTGATGTTCAAGGACAATGAGGAAGGGGGTAAAATATAAAAGATCATGGTCATAGGGCTCATGAACTCGGTATGCCATGTGAGTTCAAGCCTCGGTAATGACGACCTGTTGAGATCTCTGCCTGATACTATAAAGATCACACATGCCAAGCCTTAGACTCTGATTCAGTACTTTCAGAGAAGCTTGCTTCTTGTACAAAAAGCCGGGAGGATCATATTCACACAAGACTGGCCGCCAAGTACCCTAAGTGGATTTACTTTCGCGGCTACAGTTCTGGAAATCAGTTGTTGCCCTCACCTAGAAATATTTTGCTAACTTGGGTTTGGCTCAAACTACAAGGGAGTGCACTCTTTATTCAGGGACCCGTTTTGGCGAGCATTGTCATTCTTTCAAGTAGTCCTCACTTAAATGTAACGGGGTCGTTTTTCAAAATAGGGGTTTTGGTTTTAGACCTATGGGCAGTGAAAGGGGCTGGGGTAGTTGTATGGATAGTGAAAGGGGGTGGGTGGGGTTTGAGGTAGTGTTTAAGAGTTAGGGACAGCATGGGGGTTGGGAGGGGGTTGGGGTATTTGGACCTCAGGGCGGCAGTAGCTTAGGGTGGGGAACGGGGGGTCACAACCTTAGCCATGCATACCCCTTTATCATTCATGTCTTTACCACAAAATTATGTGGTAAAGGCATGCATGGTAAAGGAATGCATGTTTAAGACACATTGGTGGTTACGGCTGCATGATAGAGGCACGCGTGGTTCATCCAGTCGTGCCTTTATCATACAACTCCCTTCTGGTCATCCAGGAGTCCACTGCTCTATGGCTGCACAGTGTTCAAGGCTTAGGCAGCAGGTCTTTCGGGCCACTCATCACCGTAGGAAGTCCTCGGGCCCCAGTCTGCATCACCCCGGGCAGTGGACTGATGCCGCCGCAGTCAACAGGGGAGTGATGGCCTCTGCCGCATGATCCAATCAGACGGGAAAACAAACAGGCCCACACCTGTGACCTCTGAAGCGGTGCAGGAGGGCAAGGTGGACCAGGCAGCAGACACAGATCCTGCCACCTGATCTTGTGGTCACCTGGTGGTGCCTCTCCACACCTCAGGGTGGGGAGAGTAGCGCAGGCACCACAGCTCACCTGAAGGCCCTACCCCGGCTCAACTCTTGTCCAAGCAACTTCCTTCAGGCTGGGGTGGTTGGCTCATACACTCACAGGCTTCTGCAGATCTGGGATTCCCCAGGCCCCAGGCGCAGCAGATCCACAGCACTTCGGCCACAGCAGGGAGAAGGGGTCCACAGCCCAGGTCCCGGAGTGCAGCCACTTCCATAGTCAATAGAGCGGGAGTCATCTGAACCCTCAGTTGGTGCAGTGGAAGATAAGCCAGAGAGTAGGTGTGTCTTCTGGTCACCGGGCTCCTCAGCATGCCTGCCCAGTCTCACTGTTACTTTCTGCCCTTCAAGATGGAGGTGTGGCCTGTTCGGGGTGCCGCCATACCGTGCCAGAGTGTGTGGCGGGCTTCACCATGGCCCAAGCCAAATGCTGCCACCGTCGATCACTCCATTTCGGTCAATCAAAGTCAGGGACAGTGGTGCTGCAGCTTGCAGAGAACCTCAGGTCTGGAGACCAGCGGGGATGTGAGCGGATGACAGTAGGGGTCCAAAGCACTCTTAGTGTGTGACTGCCATCTTGGCACTCTTGGGCATGCCATCCACTGCTGATCAGAAACCCCGAAGACTGGAACCGTAAGTTGGGTACATACCCTTGAAACTGCATTGCTGTTTTTCTCCATGGGTTAACATTGAACTGTTTGAACAGGGCACTATGCCGGTTTTTGAAAGACTAAAGTATTTTTCCTGAAAATATACTTACCTTTTTGCAAAGATCTTGGTCTGAAAATAAACCTCAAACAAAGCTTATTTTCATAAAATTGGTGTGGATCTCCTTTTTGAGTTGTGTGTCAGTTATTGGTCAATGTGTGTGCAATAAATATCTTACGGTCCTCTGTGTTAGGCCTAAGGCTGCTCACCTACACTGCCACTAATAGAGCACTTTGAGTTCACATTGAGCCCCGTACACTTCTGGGGGAATCTCTGGACTCTTTGAACAGTATAACCACCTAGTGGTATACCATATACAGAGCCAGCTTCCTACAGGCTCGCACTGCACAGCACTAAAGCTTCCATGTCTGGTATTCCTCACAGGCATTCATACACTCAGCACATGCACTAATCCTACATGTACCACACACTGCTGCTCCATCCCTGCTCTGTTCCCTTTCCAGGCACATATACATCCATAGGAAGATATTCATGTGAGAAAACCAACTTGAGAAATGTATCCAGTGTCTCTCATAAATCTTAACAGTACTGCTCTTCCTGGTATTCTGAAAGGAGAATGCTATATAATGACAAATTCCAAAGTACTCTGTCCCCGCCCTTCAAACTCCAGGCACCCAGAGAGAGGCAAAGCAGGACTTTCTCTGGAAGATCTGGAAACTTTGGTCTAGTAGGATTCAGAGGGGAAAATCCAAGGAGGTTGGGGAGCCAACTGAGTGAGCAATGGGAACCAAGGGATGCAAGTATAAGCTGGAACCACTAGCAGAACTTTCACCCACTCGTCCTTGAATTTGGCTAGTACTCTGGAAAAAGTGTAAAGGGAGGAAAAGCAAACATGAGACCCCTGGCCGAAAGGAAGCTCATGGCATCCAATCTCCATGCCTCTCTGCATGGGCAAGGAGAGCAGAATGTGGGAAGATAAGGATCCTGATTGAGTTGAAAATATCCAACCATAGCTTTGAATGATCTTTTGGAAAGTATCTATGCTGAGCAACATGGATACTGAGGAGGGGAATGTGTTACTGAGAATGCCCATACCCCCACTCTCGCTCCACTGAACATGCAGCCCTGTCAGAGAAGTTGGTTGTTTTCTGCCAAGACACCAATCTGCTCTGGCAAATTGGCTAAAAGAGCCAACATGGAATGCCCTAGGTCAGTGTTTCCCAAACTGTGGTCCGCGGACCCCCAGGGGTCCGTGACACATTCCCAGGGGGTCCGCAAGCAACAGTTTTAAAATCACTTCAAAGTTTCTTGAATAATCTGTAGTTTTCGAGCAACTATAAAAGTGTCAAGATAACATCCAGTGAATAATGTACCTGCTGGAGAGGGATGCGTGTTTTGTTCAGTAGCAGGTTTGACTCATCTAAGGTAGCACAGAGGGTTAATATACCTGCTGCAAAGAATGTGTACCATGCATTAAAAAAACAGTAGTTTATGTGCATATCTCAGTGGGTTACTTACTGCTTTTGTCACAGAGCTTCTTTTGTTATTGTGCAGTTTATGAGTTACAATCATAATCTAGCACCTGAAGCTATGACCTGCCATCAAACAACTGCTTGCAAACTGCATGGTACAAGTTAGTATGCTATCTTTTTTTCCCAGTCTTTCATAATCCTCATTTTGCCAAAAAGGTTTGTTTGGGTAGAATGAAACTGTTATAATTAAAGTCAAAGCTAACCCCTATGTAACATTCTGTGTCAATATTTTGTGCTTCTCCAGACCAATCACTCTTAAAATAATTCTCCCCAGTATGGATGACATGTGAATCCTACACTTTGAAGTCGCCTTTGGCTTATATAACATAACATTTTCTATACACCGATTTACACACGTACAATTCATTGTCTCTGTATGTGTGTGATGTAAAGTGCTCTGACACCCTACACTTGTATGGGAGATGCTATAAAACAAATGAAATACTTGTGACAGAGGGGTTATTGAGAGAAGAGAGGCACTGATGGAGAGTGATAGTGAGGGATTCACAGAAGAGCCCCAAAAAGATTGTTGTATTGGTGCATAGTAAGGTCATTATTTACTATGCTTTAAAAGCAAATTCAATTCAATATATAATGACAAATGTGTTGCAGAATGCACCATTTTTTCACAAATTTCTTGGTGGAAGAGCCCCCCTGTAGGAAGGTGGCTACCTGACTATGGTTACCCCAGATTTTCTGCCTTGTGTTTAGCTGGTTTTCGACTTAGTTGGCCTGGTTCCCTGCTAATCAGGGCCCCAGGCCATCTGCTCTCTCTGTAAAATGGATTCCATGTACCCTAGGTACATACCACAATTGGAAATGGACTCCTTGTCAGCCCCTGTACCATGCACTATAGGTGCTCAGGGCATAGGTGCCACCAAGGCCTACCAGGGGCTGCAGCATATCTTTTGCCACCCCTGGCTGGTTCTCAAATTGACACAACTGGCTGATCACTCAGCTGGGGCAAGGTGGTGTAATCACCCCTTGCTTAGATATAGTATACCTATATCTAAACATATATCTGGACACATATAGACCTGTGAGCCACTCCTATGGAAGGCCTCATCAATCCTGGAGGCAGAGTGCGTGGTTTAATGTGAGATGGAGCTCTAGCATGAGCTGAGCCTGTCTGCAGCTGTCGGGAACAACTCCCTAAGCTGTTCCGGGATAATGCCATACCATATACTCTTAAGTGCATTATAATCCTCGCGGTTATATAGCAACTTTGGTTTGGCTTTATCAAAACATGTCGTGTAAGGTGTCATACGATTTGGAATACTATCCCCTCGCCAGTCCTGGCGACGGGGATAGCATTCCACCCCTCTAGAGGGAGAAGACATGTTACTTTACTGAAATGCGGTTAATTTTTAAACAGCCTCAGATCCACAAAATGGATGCTTCTGCCACAGACACAAGTCTGACCCCCTGTAGCTGACCGAAACTCAGCCAAGGGGGCCTGGACAAATGATTTCCTGTCACAGGGAGGTGTTACACCACCCCAGACAGGAGATAGTGGATTGTAGCAGGGAGGTTTGAAAGAAACCAGACACTGCTTGGGGCGCACAAGGCTGCCCCTTGCATAATCCGGCCAAACCGGTTCTGGGGCACACCAGCCCCTGTCCCAGCGCAGCCTGGATCAAAGGAAAGGGGTGTACCCACCCCCTTCCTGGGTCCCACCCATAGGAGGGGACCTAGCAGGTAATCCAGCCCCCTAGATTGGTATAAGAATGGGAGCAGTGCCAATGCACTTTAGATTATCCTGATGAAACATAAGAAACAAAACTCTGGACCCTTCAACATCCTACTCAACATAGAAGACTGAAGAATCTCCCTTGTGGTCAAGGAGTGACCACCCTGTGCAAACAGGCACCATCCAGCACCTCAACGTCTGCTTTGTTGCAGTTCCCGCCGGAACTCGAGCAACAGAGATCAACGAGATCAAGCTTGCCTGCCTTCTTACAGCCCGATCCACAGTCCCTGCAAAGATGAGACCCGTGGAGGTGACCGGAAGCGTGGGGCACGCCATCTTGAAAAGACCACGAGACGCTGACCGTGCAGCCCACGAGTGTCCCTTGAAGCTGTACACCAGGGTTTGAGAAGCCCCAACCCTGAGCCACTCTTGCACCGAAGTTCACCCCTCTACACTCGACGAGTGCTGCGTGGGGCCCTTCTGCTTCTTTTGGCTCAACGCATTGGCCCGGTCACTTGCCAGCTGGCTTGTGGCCCCTGTGCCAATGAAAACCAAAATACAACTTGTGATTCTGGTTGCTCCAGATTTGCACCCACTCCCCTGAAAAGGAGCCCCCACTCTGACCCTCCTGGTCCGAGTGAGAAGCAATCTTCTAGTTCCGCGTGGATTGCTTTTGCCAAGTGTTGTTTGCTTTAATCTTGAAGCCGACAGCCCCGACGGTGAGAGCCTTCGTAGGACAGCTTGTGACCCACTCCTGGACGTTGCAGATGCCCCAGAGCCCATGTGGCAGCGGAGAGAAGCTCCTCAAAAACCACCTGATTGCGCCCGACATTGCCTGGTTCCGTCCTGGTTCCACCCTGGTCACTGCTGAGTGACCCAGACTCTGTCCCCTCTGCTTTCAGGTACTTTTCGACTCTGATCCACCCTTGGATCACACCGGACACTTCTCCTTCACATCGCCTGCAGCATCTTCAGCTCCAAGCACCCAGAACCTGCGTGACGAAACCCGACGCCACTTCGACCCTGTGCACCCGCTTCCTGTGGGTGAGGTAACATTGCAACGCTGGTGTTCCCACACTGGTACACACCTCTAGGGTCTGTGTCTTAAGTTTTGTCTTTCTAGGTTCATCGGAAGTGTCCTAAAACTCTATTTGTGTAACTTTTACGCACCATTGACTTAACATTGGTGCATGCGTGTGCTTAAGCACTGCACCCGAATCCCGCGGGCTTTTCCCGACTTCAGCATTGCTTGTCCCGACTGCTCCCAGCGATTCCCTAGGCCCTAGGCCTAACCACTGTTCGATTGGTATCTCTTATACCACTTTCTTAATATATGGTTTGAGTGGCCCCCCGCCCTCATCCATAATTGTGCAACTTTGTATGTTATACTGTGCTTTTGATTTAACGCTTGTGCCCCTTTGTTCATAAAGAATACTGGGGATTATTTTTAGAAATAAATACATATATTTTTATAATATATACTTGTGTGGTGTCCTTTCATTTGATATTACAGGACTGTGATTGGTAAAACAGCTCGCTTAACACGACCTCTTGAGTTGAGCCTTTAAGGCTGCTTAGTCTATGCTACCATTAAGATAGCTTGTCTACAAGGTTGACTTACAACCAGACACCATAAGGGGTTATTTGGACTGATACAAGGTGGTTCCAGAATTGGAAACATCATATATCAGGCCAACTTCTCACACCTCCAAAGTTTGCTTCGCAGTGGCCAGGCTCATTCACTGTACTTAGTACTGGGGCTGGTCTGACAACATTTGCCACAGCGGCTTTGGGTTTCCAGTCTGGCCCTGGCAGGAGCCTCATACTCCGAAATAGAACCAAATATTGAAAAGATAGTTCCTGAGATGCAGCACTAACCATCCCATTAAAAGATTTCGATTTTGATCATTCTTTCTATATAAAATATTAAAATCTTTAGTGATTCGAGTATTTCTTTGGTGTGCACAAGTGTGTGTTTACTTTTTTCAAAACTACTGTTTTAATGTTTGAAATTTAAATCGTACACATTGTTTGGGGGTCCTTGGCTTCCAATAGTGACTCAATAGGGGTCCTCGGGAATCAAAAGTTTGGGAACCACTGCCCTAGGTGACTGATATATGCTCGAGCAGCCTGGTTGTCCATACAGAATACGACATGTTTGTCTTGATTAGGTGAGAAAAAGTTGGTAGAGCTTTGACAACTGCCTCTATTTCCTTCCAATGGAAGAACTGAGAGCTTCCAGACTTGACCAGAGGCCCTGGCCTCATTGATGATCCAATGTCGCTTGCAAACTCAGACTGCTTGCATCTATTTTAATAATCTGAGCGAGAGGACTGAACTCCCTTGTTCAAGTTATTGGGCTTTAGCCACCATTGGATGTTCTGAGCTACAGCCAGGATGACTGGAACCAAAGTCTTCTCATCGAGAGTTGTCGGATCACAGAACTGAAGTAGATGACAATCCAGATGATAGAGATGGAGATAAGCGCATTCAGCTAAGAACAAAGCTGCCAACATGTCCTCAAGGAACCCTCAGCCAGTGTCTTGCCAGAGATGCTTGAAAGTCCAAAAGATGCTTCAGGCATCACATCAGTTTCTCTTGACGTGACGGAAGGAGATTAATGCTTCCCACATTGGTGTTGAACAGAGCCCCTATATATAGTAGCAGGTACTAGATATGAATTGGCTGAATTGAGTAGAAACCCATGGGACAAGCATTTGCAGACCAGCTGGACCACATCTTGACCCTTAGAATAAGAACAGGCGCATTGGAGTATAGGTTCCCTACAAATGGTCCCAGAGTCTTAGTAAATACTCTACAAGCAGAGAAAATATCAAAGGGTAAGACCAAAACTGGTAATGTCAACTCAGAGCAAACAAAACTTTAAAGAATTTCTGAGTGTACCAAACCATAGAGATATGCAAGAAAGCAGCCAATATGTCAACTAAAATCAAAAACATGTCTGGGGAAATTAGAAGAAAGATATCTTGGAGACTTGCCATCCCGAAACTTCAATGAGGAGTGTAGACGTTGACTGCCTTTAGATCTAAAATAGGGCAAAACTCTCCTAAACTCTTCTGGACCAAGATTAGGAGGGAGTAACATCCCTGTCCTCTTTTTCATGGGGTACCAGGTTTGCAGCTCCTTTGTTATGGAGATTTTGGATTCCATTTGTAACCATGGAGTTTGGGAGGATTCGGTAGAGTAGGGGTGGTATAATGAAGTCTTCATAAGGAGAAGAAAAGTCTATCTTGTAGTCATTTTCCACCAAGCGAAGTACTCAGGCGTCTGACACATCTCCATTCCAGGCAGAAAAAAGGACTTGATTCTTTCTCCCACACTCTCTGTATAGTAAGGATTTTGGAGATGAAGGAGTGACTGGAGGAGTTTCAGCCTGCTGTCAGGATTTATCAAAAAAGGAATGACTTGGCCATCACCCTTACCTGGAAAGAGATAATTACATCATCCCATAGAAGCAGATTGATCAAAGGCACTGAAAAATCCCAAACCCCTTCCCATAGTGAAAGGTTTCACAGGAGTGAGCAGGTTCAAAGCCTCCACCAACTTATTTACTAGATCTTCTAGCTGGGGACCGAATAACTTTGCTCTTCAGACGGATAGATGGCTTACGAAAGCTTTCTGGACATTGTTCAACTTTCAAGCCCTCATCCTGATGTGCTGTCTAGTGGCAAAAGATGATCCAGCGCAAGCAGCCGCCAGTAAAAAGAAATCAAACATAATATCTGATAGAAATCTGACCTGTTCCTCCATAATGGCCAGTCTGTACTTAGGGGGATATTTACATTAAAATGCTAGAGCATGGTGTTACACCAAAAATGGTAAAAAGCGCTCTGCCATTTTTTAAACGCAGGGATGCACCATATTTACAAAAACACAGCACACCCTTGTGTTTCCTCTAGTGCTGGCACTAAAGGAGATGCCTAGTGCCAGCACAGGCACCCTTGCACCATGTTGCAAGGGTGCCTGCGCTGCAGGGACGATTGTTTATGTGCAGGAAGGGACACCTGGAACCCCCCTCAGCAACACTGCCTGTTTGCGGCAGCAGACTGCTGCTGTAAGTGTTGTGTGTCATATTTACAAGGTGGCATTAAGCCATGTTAAGTGACTTAATGCCTTGAAAACAAAGGGAATCCTTGCTGATACTCAATGCTCCCAAGGCAGGGAAAATATGTTGTATGTAAAATAGAAATTTTAAAATCAAAGTCATCGTATCTCTTCATCTTGTCAGTAGGTTACAAAAAATATGTTTCCACAGTAACAAACAACAAATTACAAAACAGTATTTAGGCTTAAAACGTGGTTAATTCTTGGTAAAATCGTGTCACGATTTTACCAAGAATTAGCCATGTTTTAAGCCGAATTATGTACTTTGTCATTCGTTACTGTGAAAACATATTTTTGTAACCTTCTGACAAGATAAAAAGATTCGATGACTTAGTCTACACATAGATTCATCTTTTGGAGTCATCAGTGATCTGCTTTGAATTAAAAATGTCTATTTTTGATAATAAAAAAGTAATGATGAATGTATTTTGCTATGCTTGACTTGTTTTATACTACTGTACCTCAAAGTAATATAATAGGCTGCCTAAGCTCTTAACATACATAAGTGACTTAATGCCACCTTGTAAATACGGAGTAGAGGGCAACGCCACCTGAGCATCTGAAAAGTGATGTTTCTGGGGTGTTAGGGGCGTGTAAATATGCCCCTTAGTGCCTTAGGGCCCCATTAGGATGGCAGGCGGATCGCCCCCGTCAGGCCGGCGGTAGCCCGGCTGGCCCGGCGGGGACGATCCGCCCGCCATCATACCTAAAAGACCCCCCCATCATATTAGGATGGCTTGGGGGTCCGTGGCGGAAGGAAAGACCGTCTGCCTCTTTTCCGCCGGTTGACACGTCGACCTGGCGGAGAACATGTATAATATGGTGGCGGTGTCTGCAAGACTCTGCCATCCATATTATGATAATGGTGGCAATTGGCCTTTCAATGGTGGCGATACCGTCATGGAAATGCATGCGGTCTTCTGCTTTGGGGGCCCGTTGCGGGCCCCCGGGGTGTTAGGGGGGTTGCACTTTGGGGGGTACCCATGGTACCCCCGACATTTGCATGCACAAGGTGGCAGGCACCGCGCGGTGCCTGTCACATTGTGCATGCAAATGCACAACATGCAGTTTTTACAATGCGGCGGGTGCTGCTTACAGCGCCGCCCGCCACAATGTAAAATATGCGGGATGCGCCTGCCAGTTTGGCGGGCGCATCATAATAGACACTGCGGGACCGCAGAACCCGTGGCGGGAGGCACCGTATACCATTACAGTGGCAGGCAGACATTGTCCGCCTGCCATCGTAATGGTGCCCTTAATCTTAACTCGTTTCCTCAGCTAGAGCCCAAACGTCATGCAAAAGGGACTGCACAATGCATATAGAGTATGATCTATCTCTTTTTTTTTAATTATCTTTTTTTATTTTCATCATTGCACAGTTCGCACACTTCATAGTACATTCTCCAAAGTTACATTTAAATTCATATAGCGTATTACATCATACGCGAAATTCATCAAAGCATCGTACATATTGCAATAAATTAGTATCAACACAAATTAATACAGCAAAAATGTCACATACATTCCTCAAACTTTCCTAGCCTAATCCCTCAAACCCAAACGCTCTCTCCATCTTATAATGGGGTCCCATATCCTTACCCCTAATCTCCTCCCTTTTCTACCTTTCCGGGCATAAATATTTTTTTCCAGATTATAAGTTGTCAAAAGATTAGCCAGCCAAACTTGCATTGCTGGGGGGCTTTTGTCCAGCCAAGCCCTGGCTATACATAGTCTAAAAACTGCCATTGCGACAAAAATAAACTCCTTCTGAATGACATTAGTATCTGTGACTATCCCTAGCAATATTTCTGGTGGTTTTAAGGTAATCTGGATATTCAGGGTTGCATCAAAAAACTTCTCTATGTCTTTTATCACTGTTTGTATCTGCGGGCATACAGCAAATAAATGTATTAAGTCTGCATCAAGGGAACTACATCTTGGACATGTAGTACCTACACCAACCCCCCATTTTGCTATCTTAGCAGGGGTGAAATATAATGAGTAAAGGGTTTTATACTGCTGTGATAGGAGTGGTGCTGAGCAGAGGAGAGTTTGTCCCAATTCCAGTGCCTCTTTAAACCAAGTAACCTCGCCTTCCAGCTTGTCTGCCCACTTCTGACTATACTTGTCCATATCATCTGATTTCCCTGCTAGCAAGTTTGCGTAGAATGACCGTATCGAACAGTCTCCCCCTAACCTTATTTTCTCCAGTATTTCTACCTTAGTAAACCCTACGCTCCCACCCTGTTTATTCCCCAGAAAACTTCTTAGCTGGAAAAATTAAAAAAGATCCCTCCTATCTAATCCGAATTTGGTAATCAGTTCTGTAAATTGGAACACCCCCTCCGTATTTCTCACATCCCCAATCTGTACTATCCCCTTCTCCATCCAGCCCGCCATTGTACTATCATCAAAAATCTGCGTTGGGAGGGACACATTTTTATGCAACCTTGTATACCAGTTATATTGCCCCAATCCAATTTTCTTCATTACAGCAATCCAAATCTTAATTGCGGCTTGAACTGTCTTAAATCTAGTTCTTTTAAAATATGCGAAGTCAATACATTTGAAAAAGGAGTTCTCTACCTCCGGTCCCAACACGATGGAGTAAATCCTGGATGAATCATTTGTTGTTCTATCGTCTAGGCCGCCCCCCCCTATCAATCCTCGCATGTATTGCAGTGCAGAAGCCCAGTAATATAATCTGAAATCAGGCACCCCCCAACCTCCCCTCTCTCTAGGCAGCGACATAAAGCGGTATGCCCTACGGGTCTTACCGTGGGCCCAAATAAATCTGTTCAGCATTTTTTCAAGATCTTTAAACCATTTTATCTCAATAAATAACGGTATTGTCCTATAAAAAATACTAAAATTTTGGCAATATTAACATTTTTATAACGTTAGTGCAACCCACTAACGACAAATGCAAATTGTTCATTCGATCCAGGTCCAACTTAACCTTTGACATCAGGGGCGCTAGATTATTCTGTACCAACAAGTCTAAATTAGCTGTGATCGCAACCCCCAAATATACCGCTGAGTCCATAACTCTTTGATCATTGAACACACTATATTGGTTACATACTATTTGAGTTTTGGACCTATTTAAACTGTACCCAGATATTTGCCCAAACCTTTATGCTTCGGACTCGATTTCCCCTATGGCCATGCTGGGATTAGGTGTTAAAATGGCCACATCGTCGGCATAGGCAAGAGTCTTTACCTCACATCCATTCAACCTTATTGGGGGAATCCTACCATTGTTTTCCAATTTCCTTATCAATGGGTCCAGATAGAGAGCAAATAGTAATGGGGAAGATTGGCAACCCTGTCTAGTCCCTCTCTCAATCCTAACTGCAGCCGATTTACCTCTATTGACTCTAATCCTTCCTGACGGGTTCTTATAAAGAGTCTGTATTGCTGTTATAAAACTATTCCCCAATCCATTCGATTTTAGTATTTGCCATAAGTATTCCCAGGAGACTCTATCGAACGCCTTTTCGGCATCCAAAAAAAGTGCCGCGACGGAGTCCCCCAGGACATCCGCTGCGTCAAAAGTTGTAATCACCTGTCTAATATGCTGCGTAGTATCTTTTCCAGGGATAAACCCATGCTGAGTATGGCTTACTAATCCCTCCATTACCTCTGCCAATCTTGTCGCTAAAATCTTGGAATACACCTTAGTATCTGCATTCATCAGTGTAATAGGCCTATATGACCCTGGGAGTGTCGAATTTTTCCCTTTTTTTAAGATAACAATGATATCTGCTTCCCCCCATGACTCGGGTATCTTATCCCCCTTCTGCGCCTCCAACATAACTTTAAACATTTCAATTCCGACAGTTTGATAAAATACTTTATAAAACTCCGCCGGGAGCTGGTCTGGGCCAGCTGCTTTACCCGAAGGTAACGTGCTTAATGCTGTAAGAAATTCCTCCAAAGTAAAAGGGGAATCCAACCTAACCTTTTCTTCTTCAGATACCCCCGGAAGGATAATATCACTTAAATAACTTCCAACTTCCCTAGATGTTCCTGCACTACCTCTAGTATATAGCTCTTCGTAAAACTGCCTAAACACTTCCCTTACTTCAGTTGTTTCAGTGACCATAATTCCATTCTTGTCCATTATCTCCACAATGTCTGATGCTGCTAATCTCTGTCTGGTGCGTACTGCTAGTAAGTGGCCTACCTTCTCGCTAAACTCGTAAGCGGCTTCCCTCTTAGCTAGGTAGTTTTCTGCTGCTTTTTTTGAGATACTTTCCGCCGCCTCCGCTCTGAGAGCCACTATGTTTAGCAGGTGTTCTTCTATTGGTGCCCTGTTTTTTAAATCCTGCGCCAATTTCTCCTCAAATCTAATCAGCTTTTGATAAACGTCGTTAATTTTAAGTGTGTCCTTTTCTGGGCTGAAAACACATAACTCATTGTCTCACCTCGTACCCGAGCCTTAAAGGCATCCCATACCACTCCCACAGGGGCCGTATCTTTATTAATCTCCCAGTAGGCCCTAATCCATTCTGTCATGTGGGCCCTATATCCTTCATCCTTCAAAAGGGCTCTATCGAATGTCCACTGCGTACCTTTTTGCCGTGCCTGCCCCAGTCTAATGGTTAGAATCAGAGGACTATGATCCGAAACAATTCGGGGTTGTTTTTCCATTTGTGCATTTGATAATAAGGGGGATGACATCAAGAAATAGTCCAATCTAACAAGTACTTTGTGGGGGGCCGAGTAGAATGTACTTCCATCAATACCTGGGTACAGCTTAACCCATGGATCCACTAACGAATTATTTAACACCATATCTGTCAGTGCCCTATGGGTTCTCTTTTTCCTCCCTGCATATGCCCTCCCCGTCTGTAAAAATGAACTACTGGGATCATGAATATTGAAATCTCCACAGCATATGATTGGCTTGGGCCATAGTGCCAACTCCGTATCTAAAAATTGGAAAAGATCGGGATCATCTTCTGTCGAACCATACACAGAGACTATGGTACATTGTTCTCCCTTGAATTTTATTTCCAATATTACCCACCTTCCCCATTGATCCTCTGATTTCCTTATTACCTCTACGTCAGTGGTTCTTCCTAGTACCGCCACCCCTCTATGCTTCGTCCCTTGCTTAGTGTTTGCCAGTACAGAGAACCCTAATTGATCCATAAGATACCCCTTAGAAGCTTCAACATGCGTTTCTTGGAGGCAAACCAAATCCAAGTTAAGGGTCCTAAGTAGTGCCGCCACTCTCAGTCTTTTCCCCGAATCGTTGAGACCACAGATGTTAATAGTTGCAATTCTACAAGTCATTAAAAACATCATAAGTTTTGCCCATCTCTGCATTACCTATCCCATCTAACACTTTGCTTTGATGGTAAGACCAATAATTATCGTGTATCCTCATCCTTCTGGCTAATACATACTGACAGATGTGAATTCCCTGTGCTCTGAAATGTGCTTTCCTGTGCTCCTTCTTACATCCTCCCTCACTTTTTTTTACATTTTTAACCCTCTTTTTACCCCCCATTCCCCCTACTCCCACCCTACCCCCCCTCTGGGTCCCTCCCTCCTCCCCCCCTTTACTGGCAAATAGGTCCATGAGACCTATGTGTAGCCGCAATAGATCGTGGGGATCGCTCCTCTCTCCCCTCTTCACCCATCACCCTGTAGAGTATGTACCCCCCCTCTATGTCTTCCACTTATATATTCCGTACGTGTGCTGCCCATTTAACAATAATTTAACCAACAGTATTACAAGGTCCAACATCTTCCTCTAACCGTGGATACCCCCCCGGATGTACTCTTACCAGCTCTCTGGAGTTTATCAGCTCAATTTTTCTCAGCCCACTTTCTGTGACTTAATCTCCTCCAAAAATTGTTGAGCCTTAATCTCAGACAAGAAGATATTTGTTCTACCCCTTGTAACCACTTTTAGCCTTGCAGGAAATAGCAGAAACGCCTCAGAGCCTAGGGCCTGAAAGGGTTTGATAAGCTGCCTAAGCCTCCATCTTCTCTCCACCGTCACGTGGCAGAAGTCTGGCCTGGCAAAAAAGGTGATTCCCTCAAAGGATCTTTTCTTGTCAGGTCTGGCCTTGTCCATTATTTCCTCCCTGAGCAGGTAATTCCCAACATAGATCAAGATAGCCCTAGGCAGTGCATGTTGAGCTGCCTGCCCCTCGCCCCCTCGAACTTTTCTGATGGTAAAGGGAAATCTGTGGGCTCGTTGAATCTCTCTTTCCCACTCCCACTGTGATTTGGGGAAAGCTCCTCTTAGGAGGTTAACAATAAAGTACATAATGTCGTCCTTCTCCGCTGCTTCCTCCACACCCAAAATACGAATGTTATTCCGCCTCTGGTGGTTTTCAAAGTCCTCCAACTTCCATTGTAGATCACACGTCAATTTCTCCTGCTCTGATTTGAAGTCCTGCCACCCCCTAACATCATCCTCTAGCTTCCCAGTTCTTTCCTCAACCTCAGTCACTCTCTCGACGACACCTTCATAAAGTTTGTTAACCTTCCTGAGGGTGTTCTGGATCTTTTTTGTGGCTTGCCTAGCCCTTCGACTTTCTGTCCTTGCTTCTCCTTGCATCTGTTTGAGCGTGGAGCATATCATGTCAAAGGGGGCCTGATAATGTACTGGCATGGGGGTATTGCCTAAAGACTGAGAATTGCCTTCCTCTAGGTAGGTCTGCAAAGTTGCAGAGTAGTCCCAGTCTAACTTCTTCCCTCCTGCCAAGGGTGATTCTAATACTCCTCCATGCCTTCTACCCTTTATCCTTCTCTTTTTCTGCGTAGTTCCTTTCATTGATAGGTTTGAACCAGAGCTTGTTTCTTCTTCTACCTCCCCCTCTTCTGACGTGCCATCACTTGACTGGGTAGTATCAGTTCCTTCGTTTACTGAGTAGAAGCATTCCCCTTCTACTGAGGCTCCCTCTTTTTTCTCCAAACCCAAGTTTTTTTCTCCAGTCATTGAAGCACTTTTTCCTGCTATGTTGGATTTGTTGGCCTCCTCGTTTATTTCTTTATCTTTTTTGCTGCTCATTTCAGCTTCTAATTGAATTAGCGCCTCCATCATGTCTGCACTTCCCGCTGCCCCGGGACTGTATGGCCCCCCGCCTATGTCTGATGTTAATGGGCTATTATTCAGCCCTTTGGTCTCCTTCGCTCCGCTGTTGCCGCTCTGCTTTACCTTAGGAGCCACGGCTTCCGTGTTACCTCCGCCTCCGCCGTCGCCGCAGCTACTGGTGATGGTTTCTGCCGAGTCTCGGGGTTGCCTAGCGACCAGTACCTCCGCGCCGGGAGCATCTGCTGTTGCGTCCTCGAGGACGTCTCTGCTCGCGGTTAGCTCCGTGTCCGGCTGGGAGCTTCTGCTGGGGGAAAACACTTCTAGCAAGGTAGGCTGCCTTAATGCCGCTTCTTTCCCTTTGGTTGAGCCCTGCCTTGCGTTTGTGGCAGTGACTTCGGCGGGGTGACCCGAGTCTTGCCCAGGCCGGGGACGATCTTTTCTTTCTGGTGGCGCTGGTACTGCAGCTGTTTTTGATCGCACCTCTGCCTTCTCAGTTTTCCCCGTTTTCTCTGTTCTCTCGACTCTCTTCCCCTTTTGAGCCGGGGGTATTACTTTCCGTATGGCGCCAGGTCCCCGCTGTTGTAATCCCGGGGGTACATCATTTCCACTCCCTTTTGCAGTTACCTGGTCGCCTCTGCCACTCAGTCCTTGTAGTTTTAATGGCGTATCTTGTTGGGCATTTGGTTTTTCCTTTTCTTTATCTTTGTCTGCCTTGGTTACTCGAGCCGGCATTCTCATCAGTTGTGCACACAGCTCTGCCCTCCACTCGGTTAGTTTTAACAGTATCCGACTGAGTTGTGCTTTGGTTGCAGGGTACTTTGCATGAACCCTGAGCAGACCTGCCTGCAACCAGCTGTTTAGATCCATAGGGGGATATGTAACCCTATTCAAAGTCCATCAGGGTGTCCTGGGGAGAGAGATCTGGAGCAACTGCTCACCACAACCTCACGGCGGCCATCTTGCCGCCAAGAGCAATGCTTCTAATGATAGACTTTGGAATTCACGTATGATCTATCTCTTATGGCAACATTATTAGCTGAATATGAATTCTTAACCACAAGCCTTCTCCTTTTTGGAATCTTGATCAGATTAAGAAGCTCCCTCAGAAATCATAGTGTTGTTAGAATCCAGTGCTGCCATAAGGGAGTTTACTTTTATTGTTGCCAGAAATTCCTCTGAAAAACGTTGCAACAGATATAGCTTGTCTATGAATTTTGGAAAGGAATATGTTTCAATGTCCAACCATTCCCTGGTCATCAGACTCATATTGGCTTCAGGTAGAGGCAAAGATTATGGTTCCTTTCTCCTATATTGCAAGATTTCCTCCTCTTCAATTTGGGAAAGGAAATTAGGACATGACAAATTGTGCTCAATGTGAGAAAGCACCTCCTTGAGTTCTGGCCCCTGAGCACCTGCTTGAGTTTAGGCCCCTGAGCCCCTCCTTGAGCTTAGGCCCCTGAGCACATCCTTGAGTTTAGGCCCCTGAGCACCTCCTTGAGTTCAGGCCCCTGAGTACCTCCTTGAGTTCAGGCCCCTGAGCACCTCCTTGAGTTTAGGCCCCTGAGCACCTCCTTGACTTCAGGCCCCTGAGCACCTCCTTGAGTTCAGGCCCCTGAGCACCTCCTTGAAATCAGGCCCCTGAGCACCTCCTCGAGTTTAGGCCCCTGAGCACCTCCTCGAGTTTAGGCCCCTGAGCACCTCCTCGAGTTTAGGCCCCTGAGCACCTCCTCGAGTTCAGGCCCCTGGGCACCTCCTTGAGTTCAGGCCCCTGAGCACCTCCTTGAGTTCAGGCCCCGAGCACCTCCTTGAGTTCAGGCCCCTGGGCACCTCCATGAGTTTAGGCCACTGAGCACCTCCTTGAGTTCAGGCCCCTGAGCACCTCCTCGGGTTTAGGCCCCTGAGTACCTCTTTGAGTTTAGGTCCCTGAGCACCTCCTTGAGTTTAGGCCCCTGAGCACCTCCTTGAGTTTCAATGTCCGACCATTCCCTGGTCATCAGACTCCTATTGGCTTCATGTAGTGGCAAAGATTATGGTTCCTTTCTCCTATATTGCAATAATTCCTCCTCTTCAATTTGGGAAAGGAAATCAGGACATGACAAATTGTGCTCAAAGCACCTCCTTGAGTTCAGGCCCCTGAGCAACTGCTTGAGTTTAGGCCCCTGAGCCCCTCCTTGAGTTTAGACCCCTGAGCACCTCCTTGAGTTTAAGCCCCTGAGCACCTCCTTGAGTTTAGGACCCTGAGTACCTCCTTTAGTTCAGTCCCCTGAGCCCCTCCTTGAGTTCAGGCCCTTGAGCAACTCCTTGAGTTCAGGCCCCTGAGCATCTCCTTGAGTTCAGGCCCCTGAGCACCTCCTTGAGTTCAGGCCCCTGAGCACCTCCTTGAGTTCAGGCCTCTGAGCACCTCCTTGAGTTCAGGCCTCTGAGCACCTCCTTGAGTTCAGGTCCTGCATGGAAGGGTAGACACGCTTATGAGAGCCATGCATCCAACTTTCCTCGATTGCCCAGCAACGAGGGAACGATTCTGCAATACTCTAGCAAGACTGTCACTATGATGAATTGGGCTGGTGGTCTCGAGAATAAAAAGGATAGCGCTTCTCTCTGGAGTGCGATACCACAAAAGTGATGATTGGGGAGTATAAAACTAAATAACGAAAATGCTGGGGTTATGCAGTGACTTGCATAATATGTGTATAAGTAGTGGCTACCTCCTAATGCTACAGCAGAGAAGAGTATCATGTTTATTTGAGCAATCAAATTGCTGGCATTTCGATATTGTTAAAGTGAAGTCACTAGAGCAGACATACACTCTGCTAGGAAAATATTAAAGCAATTTAACATTGAAACGCTTATAAAAAATAAATGAAAAGCACTTACTTGTTTTCCCTGGGTGTGAGACATTCCTGACTCTGCGCCTCCTATTTGTCTCACAGGACAAGCACTGCCTATGGTAGCCATTTTGGGAGGGGGTGTGTTGGAAGTTTTCTAAGCTGGGGGAATGCTGTGTAGGATAAGGACAACACTCTATAGCTAAGGACTAGGACAAGGAAGATGGACGAGGTAGGTCAATTCCCTTTTCGTGTTACTTTTGTAGTTTACTGACATAATTGGTGTAAGAAATCGGGTTACTGGTTGAGGGGGGTGAAACCATACTCAAGCAGCAACCACAGTCCTTGTCAGGGTGAATTCACAATCAAACCCCAAATTAAAATGTGCTTAATCCTCTAGTAGCTTGGCACAAAAGCAGTCAGGCTTAACTCAGAGGCAATGTGTAAAGTATGTGTGCCGTACTTCAAACAGTAATAAAGTGAAAACAGCACAAGAAAAGTCCAACACCAATTTAGAAACATAGAATCAAACTTAATAAATAATTTAAGACCAAACTAACAAAAATCCAATGAGTAAAACAGGAGGTATGCAATTTTAAATGTTCAAGTGAAAATAGCACCAATAAGCACAAAGTTCCAACTGTAGTTATTTAGTCGTGGCGGAATGGGGCAGTAACAAGTTCAGGCTGATTGCGATGGAGTGCGGGCCGGCTACAAGGACCCTTTCAAGCTCGATATCGAAGTACCTTAAATCCTGGTTGAGGAGGGATAGGGAAGTCATGGGTCAGAAATGTGTTGAGCCGTATCGGTTCCTAGGAGCTGCGAGGCTGCATTGTGAGGACCTGCGCCGGGTAATGAGTCATGCAGCAGTCCCAATGTGGAGATTGGTGACGCGATGCATCTCGCAGTGGTTCTGATGCAGAGTTTTTGGGAGCTGGTACGTCACAATGCATTGCTGCTGCTGTGCTGGCAGACCACCTTCAGGCCCATTTACAAGGGTCCAGGACTGCAGTGGCACCACTTGAGAGAGCAGCAATCACAGCAGGAAGAGTCCAGGTGCTGGGTTCAAGATGGAGGAAGCCTGTTCATTCTGTCCAGCAGCATTTTGATCAGGAGGCCAGCCAAAACGTTTTTGGAGTCATTCTGGTGGTCCTGGGTTTGGATACTTTTACCACACATGTTTTAAGCACAAAAATGCTTTTAAAATGCATGCTATTACCACAAATTGTTTTTATTTACAAAAACAATGTATTTTGGGGGAAGACCACCACAACCCCAACTTACCTTAAATCCATGGTAAAGGCATGCGTTGTAAAGGCATGCACATGGCTAAAATAAGCGTGCTAAAAAATGCCTGGTAAAGGCACAACAAGGTGAAAACCTTGCTGTAAAGGCTGTTTCCCACGGTGACTTGAATGGTGGGCTCTGCCTAGCTTAGGTGCATACTCTAGCCAACCAGAAACCCAATTTTTAACATTGAAGGCAGAGGTGGGATAGAAACTGCATTTGCACAATACCACAGTGACCCATTGTTGCACTACAAACTCTGCATTTAGACCATTCTGTTTTGTTTTTCTCCTGATTCTCTCATTGGTCATTTTTATTGTTACTCCTGCTTCAGCTCTTACACTTGGGATGTTTGCTTTATTGTTGCACTCACCTGAGAATGGAAGTAGATCTCAGCTGTCTATTATCTTGAAGTATGAAGGAGCTGAGGAGGCTCTGCAAAGAGAGGGCGCTACCTGTGATGAGATGGTCAGACAGCTTGGACCTTAGGTTAGCTCTCCATTCATTTGAGCTCCAATGCAGAGAGGCAGCAGCAACACAGAACCAGGAGGGTGGTGGTGTTAGGGAAGACCCTGAGAAGGGCCCCAAGAATAGTGATGACTCTGAGTGAGTGGGTCTGCCATGTTTACCCCAAGAGGGCAGTACCCCTGAGGAGTTTGAGGAGGAGGGAGGAAATGATAGGGCAGTGACACCATAAGATAGAGATGACTCCATGGATAGGAAGTCTCTTACTGGGTCTAGTGCCAGGAGCAGTTTCACCTTCCATTCCCTGTCCCCTGAGGAGCTCAAGGATAGACAGGAGGAGAGGGAACTGCAGCTGCAGCTGGCCCAGCTGGCTGTGGAGCAGAGGCAGGCTCAGAGAGCCTTGGAGGAGAAAAAGGCCTTGTGGGGTCATGAACTTATTCTCAAGGAGCTGGCTACTGAAGAGAGAAGGATAGAAGCTGAAAGAACCCTAGCCCAGGAAAGAAAGGTGGAGGCTGAAAGGGCCTTCTTAAGAGAGAAACTAGTTGTTGAGGAAAGGGTGTCCCATCCCATAAGTGTAGTTTCAGTTTTCTGGACTCACCAGTGAGGTTGGAGTCTAGTGGTGGCAGCAACAATTTGATGTCTAGTGCTGAGGGAGAAGTACACAAACCCAGAGATGTGATGCCTGACTTGAAGTAGGGGGTTGACATACACCAAGTGGTTCAAGGTTATGAGGAAAGCTCCAGTAGTGCGTAGGGTCTCTGAGGTGGTTTGGGGAACTAATTGTGGGAGGGACACTCTACTGACTCTAGAGAGGTGCAGTGAGAGGGGTTCTCCTATGGTAGAAGTCCTGGTACATGTGTGTGGAGACCAGCCAGAAGAATGTGGATTGAATGACAGAAACAATCAGACACTGTCTTACCAGTCTCTGGAGGGTGATGTGAGGTACTTTTGTGAAATGCTTTTATGTCTGTAAATTGACGAATAAAGCTGTTGAAATGGTACTTTTGCGAGGACTTGGATTGTGAGGTGGAGGGTAGCATGGTTAACACATGTGGGGGGCTTCACTAATTGTTTTTGTGCAGTAAGATGGCCCTTCCTGCACAAAAAAATCATCCCTGCAATGCAGGCTCCCTTGCAACATGGTGCAAGGGAGCCGGCATTGGGCCTAGGCTGCCTATTGTGCACCAGTGGCCCGTAGATGGCACTCCTTCACCCAGGGCCCCCTGAATCAGGCCTGTGGGTTACTCATGGGTCTCCCATACCCATGCTTGCACAGTGTGGCAGGCACCATGGGGTGCCCGCCACAGGGTGCATGACTTTCCACAATCACCCCTTTTTTCAATGGAGCCTGTGTTTATGTTCGGAACAAAGACTCCCATTGAATTCAATGGGATTCCGATGAAATCGTATCCAGATGCATCCAAATTGCTTGGTTGGACTCCCCAATCAGAGTCGTTCGGAAAGCATTCCGGAAACTAGTTGGTGGGAATGCTTTCCTAACAACATTGTAATCTGGCCCTTAGTTCTCCTAAATTTGTCAGAAAAAGGGCCCTTAAGATACATGGATATAGTAATTTGCCCAGAATCACACAACTTGGCCACCAGCAAAGCTAGGACTAAAATGTTTGTCCATGGTTGTGTAATCAAAATCCGAGTCACTAACCCACATCTCAGGATTGGTGGTTATTATGCAGTTTCACACTTCTAAGGTAGATGACAAGCAATGCCGCAGAAAAGACCCTTCTAGGTGCAAGTTCAGAAGTGCATTTACTGAGGCAAGAACTACCTAACAGTTGACTTTATTTTCCCTGTAGGTGCGAGTTGGCAGTATTATGAACATCCACAGCTGTACATGTATGTCTTGTGTCTCGTACAATTATTAGCAGGAAACAGGATCGTATTTTGTCTCAATTATCAAGTCTAAGAGTTCATATTAGCAATCAAGACTAAGGACCTCATTAGGGGGCATATTTAAAAGCCCCTATTGCCACCACAACGTCACTTGATGTTGTGGTAGCGATAGGGGCTTCACCTTATCTACATGACAGCATTAAGCCACTGAATGTGGCTTAACGTTGCCTTGTAAATAAGGCAACCTTTCACGCTGTACTTAGCGTGAAAGGGAAGGACTATGGGTGTTCCGGTGGGCGTTACACCGCAACACCCATTTTTTTTAACACTGCCCCCATGTACAAGGGTGGTGTAAATAGAAGGCAGAGCCAAAATTAAGCCCAGGGAAAACCAGGGGGCATATTCACCACAAAGTTACGGAGCATTCCTGGCTTAACGCTGCACTCCACCACTTCTGACGCTCAGGGCAGCACCCTATTTACAACAATTTGGTGCAGCCCTACATTTTCCCATGCACTGGCGCTAAACTTAACAGCCTAGCACCAACCAAGGCATCCTTGCACCATACTGCAAGGATGTCTGAGTTGAGGGGAGATTGTTTATGTACAGGAAGGTCTCCCATCCTGCACATAAACCATCTTTAAATTACATTTTGTAACTTTTATGTGTGGTGCTTAATGCAAACTCCCATGGAGCCAGACACATTTCCAGATTTACAAGAAATCATAAATGTGGAAAAGCATCTGAATTCTAAGCCTCCCCAGGGGAGGTGTAGGGAGGCGCAACGAGGAGGAATGTATTCATTTCTCCTCATTTTTTTCCTCTTTCTGTGAGTGCTGCATGCTGCATCACACATACAAAGAGGAAATCACCTCTGGTGTTTTTTTATGTACAGGATGTTGTCCTTTTCTGCATGTAAACAATCAGTAAAACAATGACGCTTTTCTAATTTGGAAAATGCCATTTCTGATTTCTGATTGTTTATGTGCAGGAAGAGAACCCTTCCTGCACACAAACAATCTCCCCACGACGCAGGCATCTTTGCACCATGGTGCAAGGGTGCCTGTGCCGGTGCTTGGCAGCAGTTTGTGCGACAGCACAAGGGGAAGCACAGAAATGCGACATTTTGTTGTAAATATGTTGCATCTCTGTGCTTTGAAAGTGACTCAGTGTGGCGCAACCAAATGGCGTGCGGCATGCAATGAGGCACTTTTCCTGTAAATCTGTCACTGAGTCTTTATTTGGCAAAGGTATACACCGTGTCCAAGTAGGGACCACAATCCTAGACAGGGTAAGACAGTTACACATCATAAATTAACCTGTGCTCACTCTCTGGTGGCATGGCACAGAGCAGGCAGGCTTAACTTAGGAGGCAATGTGTAAAGTAGTTTTGTAACACTTAAAACAGTCAAGCAGTAAAAACACGACACAAAAATATACCACGCCTTGATAGAAAAATAGAGCTTAATTTAATGAGCTTTACATGACCAAAACAACAAAAATGTAATATGTAGCACCGGAGTTACTAATTTTTAAAGAAAATCTGGGAATATAGGGCTTGAAAGCATAAACTACCAACCGGGAACATTTGGTAGTGGTAAATGCAAAAGTTCAGGCAGACCACGATGGAGCGCGGATCGAAAACAGGGACCAGCCTTGTCCAGCTGAAAAAGTACCTTTGGATGGAGGTTCTGTCAACATTGAAGACCGTTGCGAGGAGCAGAGGAGATATGGTGTCCGCTTAGATCCCTTTGGATGCAGGTGATTTGTTGGTTCCAATCTGCACTCTAGCAGATGCATAGTCCGTGAACCCTTTGCAATGAAGGCAATACTTTTTTGTCGAGCTGCATAGTTGGTGATGCTATGTCTATGTCATCGGCAGCAGTGGCAATTCGTCTGCTTTGAGGTGAAATGCATCGGTTTCAACCCGAGCAAAAACATTGATGTATGGATTTTGCAAATTACAACCAGAAAACACACTTCTAAGGTCCCAAGACTGGATTGATACCACTTGGCAGGGCAGGAATCTCAGCTGGCAGAGTCAGAGGCTGTAGCCAGGTCGTTGGAAGTCCTTGATGTCCCTGGGACTTCAGAATACGAAGCAAGCCAGCAAGCCCTTGGAGTCACTTTGGTTCTGAAGAAGAAGAGCTTCAGATCCAGTCCTTCCCACACCTAGGAAAGGAGGGCAGCAGACGAGTAGTACAAGCACAGCAAAGCAGGAGTCCAGCAAAGTCCAGCAAAGTCCAGCAGAGCCCAGCTGAGTGGCAGTCCTTCCAGCAGCACAGCAGTCCTTCTTCCTGGCAAAATGTCCTCAGTTCCAGAAGTTTGCTGAGTTGGTGATGTCAGGGGTTCAGGACTTATACCCAGTTGCACCTTTGAAGTGGGGGAGACTTCAAATAGAGGCCTTTGAAATGGACAAAGTCCCTGTCATTACTGCCCTGGCTCCAGACTAACTATATGGGGATATACAGGTCTTTGTTTGGATACAGGCACAGAACATTCAGGTGTAAGTTTCAGCTCCTCCATCCCATTCTGCCCGGGATAACCCATCAGGATGTTGATGACCCATCATTCACACCTAAGCTCCCTTTGTGTTTGGTTGTCTGGAGGGAATGCACAGAGCTCAGCTATCTCCCACCCCAGACTTGTATTCAGAGACAGGCAGAAGGCACAGAATGGTTAAAGTAAGAAAGTGCCAGCTTTCTAAAAGTTTTTGGAGAAAAGGAGTTAGGTTCTTGAAATATGGGAATGGCTGAACCTTATATGAATACGAAAAATATATATATGCCAACCCACTCTGTTTAATTTTGCTCTAAGTCATTAGCAACAGATCAAGCTCAATTTTGATTTGTTAGGTATATTTATTTTTACCTTCTCTTTTAAATGCACTTCATAGAAAAAGTCAATCGTTTCTATGTCAGAAAAAACAACACAACATATATAACAAATATACACATTAACTTATACATACCATTTATCAAAAAAAAAAAACATTATTACATACATGTAAACATTCACTGTACACTATACACTATACACTAGACTTTCATTATATACAACCTCACTTATACAAATCTATTTTCATCGTTCCTCTGGCAAAAATCAACTCTTCGCCTTATTGACAATCAATGATTCCAATCAGAGGAACAGTAGTAGACAAAGTTTCTAAAAGTGGCATTTTTAGACTTGCAACTTGAAATCCAATGTTACCATGAACCCTGAGTTTAAATTGTGAGTTCAGAGCCGCCAGACTTGAAAAATCTATATTTTCCCAATTGGAAATTACACTCATAAAGTGTAGTAAGGCAATTCCAATGATAACCTATGCGACAGACAGGCCTTGTACTAGGGAAAAACAAATGTACGAGTTTTTCACTACCTGGACTTGTAAAATTAAAAAGTACATGTTTAACCTTTTAAATACACTTCACACTGCATCGGGGCTGTCCAGGGCCAGCTGTATGGGTGGTGTATATGTCTTAAATAGGAAGTTTAGGGCCTGGCAAGAAGGTTGACTTGCCAGGTCGATATGGTAGCTTACAACTGCTCATGTAGACTCTGCAGTAGCAGGCCTGAGACATGTTTAAAGGGCTACTGAAGCAGGTGGCACAATCAGTGCTGCAGGTCCGCTAGTAGTATATCATTTAAAGGCCTTGGGCACATGTAGTGCCATTTACTAGGGACTTCTAAATACATTAAACATGCCAATTGTGAATAAGCCAATGTTACCGCTGCCGCGAGTGAGGGAGAGGCGGGGCCAACGCGCTTATAGCTCAGCCTCCCCACCCGCAGCGTGGGGGACTTTGTCACTTGCCTGCATCACGCCTGTTGTGCCCTGTGCTTTCTCTGCTGTCCAGAAACGCCCGCAAATGCTGCATCGGTCATCCTGAAAACTCCTGGTGGGACGAGGGTCCCAGGAGCAACGCAGTAGCCACAGAATCCTGCGCAGCCCCTCTCTTTTTGCCACGCACACTCTGGGGAGGACTCCAACACCCAGCTGCCGCGAGTGAGGGGGAGTCGGGGCCAACGCGCTTATAGTGCAGCCTCTCCACCCGTGCGTGGCACGGGACGCACGCTGGACATAGCCCGGACCAAGGACGGGCCTGCCTGAGGTCGTCAGAGGCCAAAGGAGGCTGGGCTGGGCCACCCCCCTTACATGTGTGTTAAAACCTTTTGAACTTTGGGCACTGATACTGACCAGCAGTGAATATATCTTTGTGCCCCTGACAATGACCACTAAACGTAAGATCACTGGACAGAGGGCGGGAGGGGGGGTGTAGTGGGAACGCTGGATGCGTTTTTATTAAGGGCAGAATCAGTTTTACAACATGAAATTCAGCTCACAGAGAAAAGGCTGTTTTTGGGGTCATATGCGGGACAAAAAAGATCATCCTTGGGGGCGATAACCTTGGTTAAATCTCCCTTGAGTGCCCCACAAGTTATGACCTGCTCAAGTAGGGATTCGTTAGAAGCCTGTGCGGCTGGTGTATCTGGTGATTCAGAGGCGGACAACTTATGTATGACGGAGCCTATCCAAAGCCCAAGGCGGAGTCTTTCTAGGGTTCCCATGGGGACTACCCCTGTGCAGGAATTGAATCTCCCCGCTTCCCCTGTTTTACCCCAAGCCCAAATCTTATTGACGCCCCAGGCAGCTCAAAGTGACCGAGCCACCAGATCCAAAAGAACTGCCAAGGAAAGGGAAATTGTGGCATGTTCCTCCAAACTTAGGTCGGGAGCTAACAACGAGGGAGGGAACAGGGAACCACCTGCAAAACGCACAAGGGGTGGTGTGGCATGTAGTGGCAAGTCCAAAGCTAAGTTTAAACACCAAGCCCTAGGGACATGTGAGAATTACTCCCCGAAACCAAAGTGCGATACACCTCCTAGTCTAAATTCTGACTCCCCCATGTTGGTGGAACATTGAGGCGATCCTGATCATTGGAAACGCCTGGAGACTTTAATTTCTGTTCTCCTAGCACCTTTCTTAAACAAACTAGGGGCGATCGAAGAAAAACTGTCTCTCCTTCTAAAAAGCGCTCGTGGCCCAGGCAATTTGGGGGTATGTGGGTGTCACGGCACTATTCGGGGGGAAACAAAGGATCTGTGGCACCATCACTGCCAGGGACTTTCGCCCCTGTGGGGGATTGTAATGGGGATGTGGCCGATGGGGCAGGAATTAGGCTCATTGGCAATGCGCGCCCTGTAACGCCGCGACCACATAGTTTTCCATCTGGGTCAGGGGGAACATCGCGCAATTGCCCACTGGAGGCAAGGGGTTAGGTGGCCCGGCGAATGTCTTCCGCCCAGATGAACAGAACATGCCCAGGGAATATTAACTGTTGAACCTGTTAAATCTACTTTGATGCCCTGTAATGATCACAGCGAAGGCCCCTTTATATTAACTTCTGTGATTACCAAGCCTTCCCGGGATGTCTTAGATCTCGCACCAGCTGCATGTCCTTATGTTGCTGTCTTGGCTGGTGTTCCCCCGCTAAGACCGGACCAACCGGAATCCTGGACCCAATTGCGTAACAAAACTGTAGATTGGCTATCCAGACATAAAGGCTTTAGGGTACCCATGAGTAACAACATCATAATGGTGCGCAGAGTGGGGTGGGTGGGCCAGTTGCCAAAGAATATTGACTTGTTAACTTCCGAAGCCCTGCAGTTGTCCAAACGATTTTAAGGGCGCAGGGTTTGTGCCCTATGCCTGTTACCTCGATCTGGGCTGTGCCACTGGGATATTTCTACAAGCCCCCATTGAGCACATCGAAAGAGATAGAAACCACAGCAATGGAGCGCACACCGCTAGCCCCTCCTCCGGATCGCCCCTCGGGATTCTGGTACTTGTAGTTCAATAGTGGATCACCCAGGTGGGTGCAAGTCGGTACTTGTTGGACTGATGAATCTCTAGACCCGATACATGTCCCGGGTTTTTGGGTATCGCCCGAGACATGGCTCGGGTTTCGGGATAACTTCCCTCATCAGTAGAGAAATGGTTAGGGGTGGAGGAGAAGGCCGCCAAACAACCGTCAATGGCCTCGATGCCCGAACCGGCACGCAGGGCAGCATCCAGGAGCAATTGGCTCCATTGAGCTTTGAGCCGACGGGCTCCTGGATGCTGCCCTGCGTGCCGGTTCGGGCATCGAGGCCATTGACGGTTGTTTGGCGGCCTTCTCCTCCACCCCTAACCATTTCTCTACTGATGAGGGAAGTTATCCCGAAACCCGAGCCATGTCTCGGGCGATACCCAAAAACCCGGGACATGTATCGGGTCTAGAGATTCATCAGTCCAACAAGTACCGACTTGCACCCACCTGGGTGATCCACTATTGAACTACAAGTACCAGAGTCCCGAGGGGCGATCCGGAGGAGGGGCTAGCGGTGTGCGCTCCATTGCAGTGGTTTCTACTAATTGGCTCCATTGAGCTTTGAGCCGACGGGCTCCTGGATGCTGCCCTGCGTGCCGATTCGGGCATCGAGGCCATTGACGGTTGTTTGGCGGCCTTCTCCTCCACCCCTAACCATTTCTCTACTGATGAGGGAAGTTATCCCGAAACCCGAGCCATGTCTCGGGCGATATCCAAAAACCCGGGACATGTATCGGGTCTAGAGATTCATCAGTCCAACAAGTACCGACTTGCACCCACCTGGGTGATCCACTATTGAACTACAAGTACCAGAGTCCCGATGGGCGATCCGGAGGAGGGGCTAGCGGTGTGCGCTCCATTGCAGTGGTTTCTACTAATTGGCTCCATTGAGCTTTGAGCCGACGGGCTCCTGGATGCTGCCCTGTGTGCCGGTTCGGGCATCGAGGCCATTGACGGTTGTTTGGCGGCCTTCTCCTCCACCCCTAACCATTTCTCTACTGATGAGGGAAGTTATCCCGAAACCCGAGCCATGTCTCGGGCGGTACCCAAAAACCCGGGACATGTATCGGGTCTAGAGATTCATCAGTCCAACAAGTACCGACTTGCACCCACCTGGGTGATCCACTATTGAACTACAAGTACCAGAGTCCCGAGGGGCGATCCGGAGGAGGGGCTAGCAGTGTGCGCTCCATTGCAGTGGTTTCTACTAATTGGCTCCATTGAGCTTTGAGCCGACGGGCTCCTGGATGCTGCCCTGCGTGCCGGTTCGGGCATCGAGGCCATTGACGGTTGTTTGGCGGCCTTCTCCTCCACCCCTAACCATTTCTCTACTGATGAGGGAAGTTATCCCGAAACCCGAGCCATGTCTCGGGCGATACCCAAAAACCCGGGACATGTATCGGGTCTAGAGATTCATCAGTCCAACAAGTACCGACTTGCACCCACCTGGGTGATCCACTATTGAACTACAAGTACCAGAGTCCTGAGGGGCGATCCGGAGGAGGGGCTAGCGGTGTGCGCTCCATTGCAGTGGTTTCTACTAATTGGCTCCATTGAGCTTTGAGCCGACGGGCTCCTGGATGCTGCCCTGCGTGCCGGTTCGGGCATCGAGGCCATTGACGGTTGTTTGGCGGCCTTCTCCTCCACCCCTAACCATTTCTCTACTGATGAGGGAAGTTATCCCGAAACCCGAGCCATGTCTCGGGCGATACCCAAAAACCCGAGACATGTATCTGGTCTAGAGATTCATCAGTCCAACAAGTACCGACTTGCACCCACCTGGGTGATCCACTATTGAACTACAAGTACCAGAGTCCCGAGGGGCGATCCGGAGGAGGGGCTAGCGGTGTGCGCTCCATTGCAGTGGTTTCTACTAATTGGCTCCATTGAGCTTTGAGCCGACAGGCTCCTGGATGTTGCCCTGCGTGCCGGTTCGGGCATCGAGGCCATTGACGGTTGTTTGGCGGCCTTCTCCTCCACCCCTAACCATTTCTCTACTGATGAGGGAAGTTATCCCGAAACCCGAGCCATGTCTCGGGCGATACCCAAAAACCCGGGACATGTATCGGGTCTAGAGATTCATCAGTCCAACAAGTACCGACTTGCACCCACCTGGGTGATCCACTATTGAACTACAAGTACCAGAGTCCCGAGGGGCGATCCGGAGGAGGGGCTAGCGGTGTGCGCTCCATTGCAGTGGTTTCTACATCGAAAGAGATAGTTCCCCCTATCCCGGTTATAAATAGGTTTGAGGTATTGTCTGGATTAGATACCCAAGATTGACTCCCTGTTAGCATCATAGTCCCAAAGGTTTTATTGGATCCGGAGGAGAAGACGGAGGAAGAAATACATTACCCCACTGGCTAGTCCATTGATTTCAATTACATCTCCTCTTTTGGAGTGTCAGCCCTCTCTAGCTGGTATTGCCAATTCTAGCTCTACCGGGCAACCAACTAATGGAGGCTGCACGAAAGTATTATCATGGAATATTGCTGGCCTAAGGGCCAAACGGGGGGATGTTAATTGGGAAATCTTTCTTGCCACCCATCATATCATAGCTCTTCAGGAAACATGGGAGGCCAATGAATCCTATTTTCTGGATGGGTTTAAATCATTTTGTAAACATGCTGTACCATCCGGTATGGGGAGAGCCAGAGGGGGGTTATTGTTGCTTATTAATCTTAAATTGTTATACAAAGCAAAGCTCACCTAATATTTTGGCAGTTGAACTGACAGGGAAGAATCTGACAACCCTTCTAGTGGTTAATTTTTATAATTCCTTCACTAGAGGTGATGACCTAAAGCATTTAATTCCCTCACCGTCTTTTTGTCTAACTTTGAAGGCAGCGCTGGCACCCATGCCAATATATTAGTCCTTGGAGATTTGAATATCCACGTTTGCCCTATTAATTGTTTAACAAGACTGGAAGAGGAGTATGGTTCCCAGGGGTTAACTCATTTTGAACATACCCCCCCCCCGGGTCCTTCTTAGAAGGTTTTTTATCAACCCATAATTTGATATGCCCGGTACAGTCGGACAGGACATCTCCGGTACCCACATATACTGGCCAAGGCCGGCAAAGCATAATTGATTACATTCTAGTTTCAGATTCCTTGCTGACCTTACTAGGCACATTAAGGGTAACAAATAATTGCCTTAGTGATCATAACCCTTTGATATTGGACGTTAATATTCCCGCTGTCAATAAGGGAAGGCCTATGGCCAAACTTACCAATGCTAATATTGCTCCCATAGACCAAGCTCGCAGAATAAGGTGGGAAGCGATTACTCCTGACAGTTTTATATGATATTCTAACCAGTGACTGTTCACAGGAGTTCAGGATCTGCTCAGAACAGGACTCTCACCCATCATTAGTTTTTGGTGCTTTCGAACGAATTATAAGGAAAGTAGCGGCGAATCTAACTGTAGCATGTAGACCAAGGCCCCTAAAATATAAAAAATGGTTTGATAAAACCAGCATGAGTACTCATGAAGGACTTATGCAGGAGCTTAAGCAATAACCTAGGGTAGCCGATAGAGTCAAGAATGCCAGGAGGGCATACAAAGCTGCAGTGGAAAGTCGGAAAAAGCAACTAAAAGAGATGGCATGGGAAGAGCTTAGTCGTACTAGTGTTCTGGCAAATAGTACCAGTTTCTGGTGCGTTGTGAACAGCCCAACATTTGATGAATCATCAAATTCTGATAAAGACTGTTTAATCCCTGCTGAGAGGTGGGTTCAACACTCTGGGAAAGTGTATAGTGTTGTGACTAACGGAACCCCTGCCCGGACAGTTGGCAGTGTTTGTGTCTCACATCCCTTGGTTTTTACAACGGAGGAAATCACTAAGGCAATTATGTCCGTGTCAGGGGAAATAGCCCCGGGTCCTGACGGAGTTCCGGCCGATCTCTATAAAGCAGATTCTAAGCTATGGGCAAAAATTTTAACCCATGTTTTTAATGCAGCTACGTAGTCTGGCTTTCCCCCTTCTTGGGCCAAGGCGGTGAATGTACCTATCTTTAAGAAGGGAGCCAGAGATGATCCGGCCTGTTATAGGCCTATTTCGCTTCTGGACTCCGTGGCTAAAATTATGGGGAAAGTCGCCCTTGCTCGCCTAACAGAGTGGCTTCATCAAAATAGTATAGTCTCCAAACTACAATACGGCTTCAGGCAAGGGAAAGGTACGTTGGGCCAATGTCTCAACCTTCACTTGGTGATAGGAAAGTACACGGTCGCAAAGCATGGGGACCTCCATTTGGCCTTTATGGATCTAACCTCGGTTTTCGACCTTGTTAACAGATCAAAGCTCTGGGTGGCCCTTCAAGATATAGGCCTTGAGGATAACCTGATTTCTTTTTTGGCGACCAGACATGAAAATACAACAGCGGCAGTGCGCTATAATGTAGATGGGAGCCTAACTGATTCCTGGGAGGTTCAAAGAGGGGTCCTGCAGGGATGCATTTTGGCCCCCTTGCTGTTCACACTCTACATTAATAAGCTTTGGGTCGCCCTGACTTCCTGTTGTAAAGATATCCCTAGAGCTGGTACTAAAATGATTCCCGCGCTATTGTACGCTGACGATTCGGTATTGGTAGCAAGGACTGCGAGGGGGCTGCAAAAGCTTTTAGATTGTTTTATAGATTTTATGGAGTTCTTGGACCTGATTACTAATATTAAAAAATCACATTCCGGGGGGCGCGTGGCTAGCAGCCGGCGATGGCGGCAGCGAACTAGAGAGGCTCCCGGAGTAAGGCGGCATCCCACATCAATCCGCATGTTTATCCGCTTATCAATGTTCCCGAACGGGATAGCCCGGGTGCGGTGACCACACGGCCTCCAGCTGAGAAGTTTCGGAGCAGCGGCGAGCCCAGAATCGGCGGAAAACACGACTCCTGAAGGCGGCCTGGTGTCGCTCGGAAAGCAGCGGGCGCTGGTGGCAGGGGCATCCGGGCGGAAGTGAGACCCGAGCGGAGTGCGCCGACCGGAAGTGCCCGCACTACGGCGCGACTTGCGAGACGCTGTCGTTGAGCTACCCGACATTCACACAGTCCCTCCGGAGGTGAGATGCTCCGTCGGCGCCGACCTTAGACATTGACCGAGCGGTCTCAAAACGGACCCTGAACTCGCTGCGTCACCGCCGCCATTTCTTGTATCCCACGCCACTTCGGACAAGAACTTCCCGCAAGTCTAACCAGGCCTACTCGCACAGTACCCGAAGGGGAGCTCATCACTCGTCCGACACCGTGACCCAGTCGCTCCCCACCCCACGGACCCTTATCGGAGGCGCACACAAACGACCACCCTCCTGGCACGCGATGGCGGGCAGGGGTCCCAAGCACAACTCCACCCAGGCCAAATTGGACAAATTTGCTTATGACAAACAGTCTCTCCCTGCGTCGGAGCAACGGAAATCAATGACCAAAGGGACGGAGGGCGACGGAGTGAAGAAAGCCACGCTGGAAGACGTTCTCAACGCCCTGGCCCAGGTGCAAGCGACGGTGGGAGCGACGGCAACGGAGGTAACGCTCATTCGGGCTGACCTCCAGAAAATGAGCGAAAGGTTAAAGCAGGTGGAGGTAGTGGCCAAATCCCTGGTGGAGGACGTGTCCGATCTGCAGAGGGATGTAGAGAGACTGCAAGCGGACAACAAGGTACTTAAGGAGAAGCTGGATGATCACGAAGGGCGCTCCAGGAGGAACAACGTTCGCATCCTGGGAGTTCCGGAGTCTGAGACGAAAGGCGCCATGGATCTGTATGTGGAAGACCTGATCAAGAACCAGCTTAACCCCAAGGGCCTCTCAAACTTTTTTTCTGTGGAAAGGGCCCACAGGGTGCCAGGGGGCCAGCCGAAGACAGGGGCTGCGCCCAGACCGATTCTGGCGAGACTTTTCAACTTCCGGGACCGCGACGCCGTTTTGCAGGCCGCGAGGGTGGCCCCGGCCATCCAAATCCAGAACTCGAGAGTATCCTTCTTCCCGGATTACACGGCCGAGGTTTCGCGTCGGAGGAGGACATTTCTGGAAGTGAAAAAGACTTTGAGAGAGAAGGAGCTTCCATACTCCATGCTGTTCCCGGCTCGGCTTCGAGTGGTCGCCGACAAAAAAGTATGGTTCTTTGACTCCCCAGAGGTGGCTAGAGACTGGCTTGACGGCTGGCGCACCGCGGGACCTCCGCGTAGGTCCAACAGAACAAACCACGGACATCGCGATGACAGCCGAGCTGGGTCGCCGTCGTCGGGCAGAGGGGAGCCCCACAGATCACCGTCCAGAGACCTGCCAGAAACTGAATGAGGGACTAGCTCGGACACCTACCTGCATAATGAACGCTGACTCCTTTGCTTAATTACCTTACATGAGAGTCGTGATTGGGCAGGCTTGCCGGGGTGACCCTGATGGGAGCAGGGATGCCGCCTGCCAAGGGAGACACTCTCCCCCAACGTGCAAGTATTCTAGTTCTGGGATGGGTAAAGCGCTCTGCTCAGTTGGGGAGGCGGGCAGTTGAAGGTCCGTTAAGCAGGGAGGCAGGGAGGGAGATGGGAGGGGGGGGATGTTGGTTGTTTGTTTGGAATTCACAAAGATGGTCGAGAATTGGAATGTTCCGGATGTTTGCTTTGGTGGGCACGAAGGCCTTATGGGTTCAGGTCTTTAACCTGGATACACTTAACTATACCCATAGATTGACCAATGGCAGCTGGCCCGGTACGTAGCCCGGGTGAAGCCGGGCTGAACTCCTGCGGCTCCCCCCTGCGCTTGCTGACGTGGAATGTACGGGGACTGGGAGATAAAGTGAAGCGTGGCCTGGTATTGACAGCTTTAAAGAGGCAGAGGCCCAGCCTGGCACTGCTACAGGAGACACACTTAACTGGGGGGGCCACTAGGGCCTTAGATAGGAGAGGCTATAAAATGTTGGTTTACTCTGAGTTCTCTTCGGGATCCCGGGGCACCGGCATCCTGATTAAGAAATCCTCGCACTTCCTTCCCCTGGGCACAATGACCGACGGACAGGGCTGCTTTGCAGCGGTACAGGGACGGTGGGAGGGGCGGCTTCTTAATGTGGTGTCTGTCTATATCCCCCCGTCGCTTCACTCAGTAAAGCTCCCGGCGCTGGGCGACTTCCTGCTGACCCTTCCCGAGGGTGATGTCATTATCGGGGGGGATTTTAATGCTATACTTGATCCACAACTTGATAAATTCCCAGTGTCGGCCACGTCAGGGGGTCCTTCCCGGTTTCAGAGCTTTCTAACGGCGATGGGTCTGGTGGATGTTTGGCGATACGTCCACCCTCGAGCCAAGCAGTACACATATCATTCCACAGTCCACAACAGCTTATCCCGGATAGACTTCTTTCTGTCACTATGTGACGGGATACAACATGTAGATACCATTGACATATGCCCTAGAGGCATCTCTGATCACTCTCCGATATCCCTCACGATCTCCACACAGGTTAAGTCCCGTAGACGTATTTACCCCATACAAGCTTCGTATCTCAAGGTTCCTAGGATCAGGAAGGCCCTCCGTAAAGCGACCACGCAGTACTTTGAAGAAAATGTTGACTCGGTGGAGTCCTCCGGGATCCTGTGGGAAGCATACAAGGCGGTCCTACGTGGGCAGGCTATAAACTCAATCACGGGGCATAAAAGGGAAGGGGCTGCAGAGCTGCACAGACTTGAACTGGCTCTTAACGACGCCACAACACTGCATGAAGCAAACCCTACATTAGACACGGCACACACCCTCTCATTACACCAGCAGTTGTATACGGATCACCTCCGGCATCAAGTGAGGGGTCAAATAACAGACTCGCAGAACAGGGTCTACGACGTTGGGGATAAGGCAGGTAAGATGCTGGCCTGGTTAGACAAGAGGGGGGGTAGCGCTAGGGGTATCCAGCAAGTGACGGACAGTCAAGGCGTATTACGGTCGAACCCTGCACAGATTGTGGAGTTCCTGGCTGACCACTTCGAAGGGGTGTACACCCCCGACAGGGAGGTATCCTCCGATATGGCGGGTGCAGCTCTGGGTCAGATAATTACTCCGATCCTGACTCCGGAGGCACAGTCCGAGCTGGAGGCTGACATAACGGAAGAGGAGATTAAGATGGCTATCCGAGCGCTGAAGCCGGGCAAGGCGCTCGGTCCCAATGGCATTCCGGTGGAGTGGTACCAGGCTGAGACAGACAACCTCAGCGGCCACTTGTTGGCCATGTATAAGGACTGTTTAGAACAGGGGGAACTCCCACTGGACCAGAGGATGGCCGCTATAGTAGCGATCCCCAAACCTGAAAAGCCGCGGGAGGAATGCTCCTCTTACCGCCCTATTTCATTGCTGAATGCGGAAGTTAAAATCCTGGCCAAACTCCTGGCCTCACGGCTAATGTCACACCTGCCAGACCTTATACATCCGGATCAGTCTGGATTTATGCCGCACAGGAACACAGCGATGAACCTCCGCAGGGTGCACGGAGTGCTGGCGAGGGCGGACGAGGTCCCAGGACATGCGGTCATACTGGCCTTGGACGCCAAGATGGCCTTTGATCTAGTTGAGTGGAATTATCTTTTTGAGGTCCTGGCTCACATGGGCTTTGGCCCCGTTTTTATCTCGTGGGTCAAATTATTATACACGAAGCCGGTTGCTCATGTGGTCGCTAATGGACATATCTCGCGGACGTTCCCCTTGGGAAGGGGCACCCGCCAGGGTTGTCCCCTCTCCCCCTTGCTCTTTGCACTCGCCCTGGAGCCTCTGGCGATCCTGATACGTCAGACCCCGCTACTCAAAGGCATACGGTGGAGGGAGGGATGGGAAGACCGGCTCTCCCTCTATGCGGACGACATGCTGGTGTACTTAGCTGACCCTGAACAAGGGGTGCCGGCTCTTTTAGACCTTTGTAACGCTCACGGCGCTGTGTCGGGATACACGATAAATTGGAATAAATCAGAACTGTATGTTCTGAGAGGCCCGCTCCCTGAGCTGGGCGTGGACTGTCCACTGCGGATGGCTGGCTCCTCTTTCAAGTATTTGGGGATCCACGTAACAGGGGATCCTGTAGAGTTTGCGCGTATGAATCTAGCACCACCGCTGGAACGATTGAAACAGGACGTCAAATTCTGGGCGGGATTGCCTTTGACGATGCTGGGCAGAGCGGCGCTCTATAAGATGATGTCGCTTCCCCGTTTTTTATATATATTGGAGAACACGCCGTACCCGGTGGCTCCGGGTTACTTCAAGAAGGTGGCGGCCCTGGTGTCCGGATTGTTATGGAATAACCGGCCGGCGCGGATTGCACAGACCAAATTGCATAGGGGATGGTACGACGGTGGGATAGCGCTGCCGAACCTCAAGCTGTACTATTGGGCGGCCCATCTCAAGCCCAAAAATCAGTGGATTCATGTCTCCCGAGCCGACCCGGCCTTCCAGGCTGACTGGGCTCAACTAGGCACTGATAGTATGTTGGCCCCACTCTATGACCAACGTCAAGGGCGGAAATTACTGGGACCCACAAGACTCACCGCGGCATTGTGGCATTCGGCACTGGCAACGCTGGGTTGGAAAGGAAGGCTAACACTGCTCACCCCGCTCTGGGATTCCCGTGCCTTGGGAAACCTGAGAAATAGCAAGGGTTTCTCCCAGTGGGACGCCATCGGAATATCAATGGTAGGGGACCTATGGGAAAAGGGAGAAGTTATACCGTTCGACCGTCTGAGGGCGATGTACGAGATGGGAACACGGGAGTTATACAGATACGTACAGATTCGACATGCCCTACTTGCCGCCACGACCCCTGGGGAAGAGGTACCAGAATCGTCCCCGCTCGAGGATCGGCTCCTTACCGATTTTATGGCTGAGCGGGCGACATCGTTGACTTACCGCAAACTCATTAATAACTTACCTGACCCGATGACTCTGCTGAAATCTAAATGGGAGGGAGAGATAGGCGAGATGGAAGAGCATGAATGGCAAGAGGCGATGGCGTCCCCGCGGGAGGTGGCCGTCTCTGCTCGACTGAGACTAGTGCAACTCAAAATTCTACACAGAGTGTACTACACCAGAACGACATTGCACCTCATTCACAGAGCACAACACCCCTATTGTCTTCGAGGCTGTGGGGAAGAGGGTTCATTTTATCACACTATATGGGACTGCCCGCGCCTACAGGAATATTGGAGGCAGATAATGCGCACAATCTCACAGACCCTTGGGACCTCCATTCTCCCTGAACCGCGGGTTTGTCAGTTAAATGTATGGAGTCCGAATGATTTGTCCAGAAGTGGCCAGCTTTGGGTCACTTTGGGTGTGATGATGGCAAAACGTGATATTGCGCAGCGTTGGGGGGTGGCAGACTTACCGACGAAAACACAATGGTGCAAAAATATGGATAGAACAATGCTGACGGAGAGGGCAGTGTACCTGGGCCGAGCGTGTCCGAGGAAATGGAATAAAATATGGACCCCCTGGAATGTATACCGGGGTGACATCTGTGAGCCATTACCGATGGATTCCGATGATGAAGGGGAGGATGGCTGAATGGACCTGAGAGTGGATGGTGGGTATGCTCAGAATGTAGTGGAGTGAATGGCCCGGGATGGGGAGGCCCAGACCCGAGTAGAGTGGGGTGGGTCCCGTAGATAGCAATGTGTGGGCAATGCCTGGCGATTTCTAGACCTTTTTGAGCCGACCAGTTGAAATGTTGTTGATTCCACGATGACCGCAATGTGATTTCCTAGTTGTTTGTTCTTTTTCTACAAAACAAAAAACGAAAACCTTTTCTGATCCGTTTCTTTATCCTTCGTACTGTCCCTTTTCATTTATCACTGATTTGCCTTTTTCTGTAATCAATAATTTACACTGTGAATGACCCTGCTCGGGGCAGACTGATTATCAGTACATGATGGCGGCCGGCCCGGAGGGTTGTAGGCCAACAGCTGTGTATTACTGCGAGGTGCAATAAAGGTTTTCTATAAATTAAAAAAAATTTAAAAAAAAATCACATTCCATGTCCATTGGCTCTAAGTTGGCAAGGAGGGCAGAATTCTACTGCAGGGATCTGGAATTAGTAAAGGTCTCCGCCTTCCCGTATTTAGGGGTTCTTTTTGATGACCGGTGTTCTTGGTCTACGCAGCTCACACACAAAAAAAAAACATTGGCTATAGCTTTAGGGGCTATTCTAGACTTTGCAAAAAGAATTGGCTCTAAACCACAACCGGCACTTATGAAGATGTATAATGCCAAGTGTCTTCCAATGGTGACCTATGGGAGTGACATTTGGGGATATATAGAGGTTAGAGAAACACCGGGGGTCGAAAATAACTTTTTTTGCAGATTGTTGTCGGTCCCGCCCTCTGTTCCAGTTTTTAGTATTCATGAGGACCTAGGAGCAGGTATTATTTCTGATCAGATTGTGGTTGCCCTGCTACTGTGTTGGCTGAGAATTTGGGCTCAACCCACACCAAATCTAAATCAACTGATCATCCAAGACTGCATTTCCTTTGATAAGGGGCTAGATATCCCATGGGTTCAATACAACAAGTCCCAAATGGAAGTTTATGGATGACCTGATTTATTTTTGAGTCCCAAAGTATTGGGCAATTCAGCCATCAGGGTTTTCAAGAAGCAGTTTTTGGATAGATCTATGTTAATGAGGGAGGAGAGGGAACTGGTAAACCCCACAGTGAGAAGTTTTGTCACACTGATCCTAAGTAGACAGTTGCAACCATATTTATCCTACATAAACAAACCTTACCATCTGTTTGTTTTAATAATATTTAGGTATAATATGGTCCCCTGGCTCCTAGCATTTCCAAAAGGGTTTTTCAAGGAAGGGGCATTAAATCCCTGCCCATGTAACAACTTCTCTGAACAGAACACTCTCCACCTAATATTTTTCTGTGCTTATTATACCTCATTACGCAGGAAATTTATTATCCCCCTCCTTAGAGGCTGTAACTTTGAACAAGTTAGGCCAGCGCTGGCATATTTGAAAATGCTAGCGTCTCCAGTGGAGTGCTTTGGGGTTGCAAGTTTTCTAATAGGTGCAATCAGGTATAGGAACCGGTTATCATTGAACCATAGTGTAGACTCTGTTTTAAATTATGCTATTTAGCTACTTTATTAGTCTTTTAATGTTCTCCTCGCATTATACTGGATAAGATTAAGATGGGTTACATTTTATTTTATATATTTATTTAACTCCAAGGACTGAATAAATTGAGTTGAAGTTGTGTATTTTGGTCTTTGCCGCCATTGTTTTGTGTGGGGGGGTTTACTTTGCCATATGAAGTTTTCATGCAATTTTGCAAAGAGCATTGTAATCTGATCTAGTCTATACTCATGTACTTTGCATGTTGCTTTGAATTGCTTTGTTTTGTGTTTTGTACTTTGATGGTTTTAATCAACCGAATAAAGTTACATTTTGACTAGTGCATACAATCAATTTTCAAGCTCTTGACCATCCAGCTTCTAGATATGGTTGACACTTGAATGTTTTATATTCATTGATCACGGCCCAGGCATGCGTTCTACTGGCTAACTTCTCTTTATCGTTGAAAAGTGAAAATTTTCTTCACTGTAAAGTTGACTATTTTTTAAAAAAAAATGCCGGGGAAGGGGAGTTTGCCCATATTGTATTGATTCCCATTTCTGTAATTGCTAAACCTAGGAAGAGCTCCTTCCACAGAGCTTGACATAACTGACTTTCAGAGGCTGACCTTAATCTGTTGCAGGTTTTTATGTAGTCCCCTTTCTTTGCTGTTGATTGATTGAGAAGCCCAAACTCCAATCTTATCTGGGCTGGCGATGCTTTCAGAGGAAGGTGGAACATTGATCTGAATACTTTGGAAGACATTAGATTTAAAAGTGCTGCATCTCTGCCCTGAAGTACTTCACTACCATATGTAGCAGCCTGGATGAGACTTGCTGCCACAACTTTCAATAGAGGTGCATAGCTTGGACCATCTAAAGTTCTTTGTAGTGTACGGAATGCCTGGCTCAAGGAAACAGCTTTTCTCTTCAAATCCTTTCTATGCTGTTTGAAAGTGACCCTATCAGCAAAAAGAACTTTCAGGTATCTATAAGTTTGTGTCTGCTCCAGTAGGTTGCCTCATAAGAACCATATATGCCTTTTATTTATTCTGCTGCTCAATTCTGTGTCTTTTTTTAAATTTAAGTTAATTCTCATGCCGTTTGTTGACAAGTACATGAAAGTCGGTTAGGAATCCTAACTTTACTACTACTAAATGCCTTTTGTGAATACCGAAAGTCTTAAAGTTAGGATTTTGTCTCAGTTTAGTAGTAGTAAAGTTAGGAGTCCTAACATTACTACTACTAAATGCCATCTGTGAATACCAAAAGTAGTAAGTTTAGGATTTTATCTCGGATTAGTTCTGTGAATCGGCCCCTATGGATCGTTGCAGACCAATGTTTGTCTGGCGGATCAATGTAACAATGTCCGCACATAATAAGTTTGAAATTACCATAGATCCGATTTTTGGTGCATGAGAATTTACTGCATCCAGTTTGGTCAGCTAAAAACAAGTTGAATAAATATGGAGCATGAACACAGCCCTGCTTTAGGCCCTGATGTGTCACTATTCTTCTTGATAGCATAGATCCATCTCAAATTCTCACCCTCGCACAAATGTTCGTATATAGCTGCTAGATTGCTTTTGAAAAGAGGGGCTGAGATACCCCAGAGTGATAACTTTTGCCACAAAAGATTACAACTCACACTATCGAAAGCAGACATTTAATACTTGTAACATAAATAAGGTGCCTGTTTATCCATTATTAGTGATAAGGTCAATAAGATGGTTTCAGTGCCTGTTCCTTGCGTGAATCCTGTTTGGTTTGAGGGTATGATCTCATTGGTATTTTCCCATTCCAGCAGATCACTAAGAAGCAGACTATTAAAATATTTAGCCTCTACATCTTGGAGGATAATAAGGCAATAATTTTCCTGCTGTTGCCTATTGCCTTCCTTAAAGATTGGATGGATTGTTGATCCCCTCCATGACTCTGGGATCGCCTGTGGCTGAAGTGCATAGTTGTATGCCAGAGTTAACTTACTTGGCCAGAACAATGCATTTAATTTAAAAAGAACTTGCAGAAGCCTTTTTGGACCAGAGACCCCATCTTTCCTATACCTTTGTATTACCTTACATATGTTTGATCATCTGAGAACTGATGTGGAGCCTTTACCTGTGAGTATGGCATGTTCCGTTTTCCATGACTCTGTATATATGTATAGGATTTAGTTAAGGTATTAGAGGATTTAAAGTGCTCCGTCTAAAACTTTACCCAGCTACCTTCTATTAAAAACCATTAACTAGTTACCAGTAATCCCTTGAGTTTTTCTTCTTGAGAGGCATAAAACTTTCGCCCAGAAATCTTGTTTTACCTTTGATTTTACTTCCCATACTATATTTCTGTCATTTTTGTTTATACTATTGAAATTTCTGCGGAACTCTTGATTATCTGGAAATGTCTTAGCCAATCTCCAGGACTGATTGCGCTCAATTCTGAGTGCACTACAATATGCCGGAATTTTAATTAATGGGCAGGTAGGCAGTGGCTTATTCTGGGCTTAGCTTGTCAGCAGAGAATACGTCGGCATAGAGTTGCTATAATACATGCTCTTTGTCAAAGTTGGTAGGCGAGTTTCGTGCTGGTGGCCAGTGGATTTCGGCTCTTCTACTTCTGTGTATTTGGACCCTTAGATGGTGGGCAAGTAATTGCCCCAATGTATTGCCTCTGGCATAGTACGTTTACTAAGTGTGGACAAGAGCAGACTCTGCTCGTTCCATGTCTATTGCTTTAAGTTGCTTCTGGCTAGCGTTAATTGCCATTTTGCCTTATGTGAGCCCGAGCGCTTGTGCACCTCCTCCATGTCCCTCACACGGTTTCCTAGAGTGGTGCATTTGTCTGTTTTACACCTATCAAGCCTCGCAGAGATAGCTATAAAGAAACCTCTGACTACTGCTTTGTATCCCAGATCAGGGACAGAGATGTATGTTGTTGGTGCTGAGGAAGCTAGTAATTACTTCTGTGATTTCTGTTATGATAGAGAAATAGGTTAGTAATTTGGGGTTGAGGTGCCTCAGTTGGCACCGTGCTGATAGCCCTGGGGTGGTGAAGGAAACCAAGATGGAGGAATGATCAGAGTATGCTGTGACCTTTATGTCGAATTGGGTGGTGGTTGCCAGTAACCGAGGGGATATCAGTAAACAATCCATTCAGGCATAAGTCTGGTGTATGGTGGAAAGAAAGTGTAGTGGGTGGGTTTGCGGTATTGACACACATTCACTAGACCAGCCTCCGGGAGCCGTGGAAAACCCTCTGTAGTCAAAGCCCCTGTTTGCCCTGATCTATATGTAGAGCGGCGTAGTAATGTGTCTGGGATGAGGTAAATGTCCCACCTATGAGTTTGTCAGCATGTGGGGTCTCTGTTGTTCTTTCCAAAGCGTCAAGGATGAATTGCTCTAGATGGTCATTGGAGGCATTGAGAGTGACCAATGGAAATGTGTGTGAGTGCATTGTGATCCACATCGAAAGGAATCTTTTGTTTATCTCTGCCATCGTATGGAGTACCTGGCCCTGAAAGGTTGTGGCGAGTAAGATCTCCACTCCGCACCTTTATGCCAGGACCTAAGAAGGACCATAGTAAAACAGCTGGATTGCATATGTTTCCAATCCTTTTTGAATCGGTGGGTCTCCTGTAGGCGGCAGATGTCACATTGTGAGTCTTGAAGCTTGGTGAGGAGCGCAAGCTGCTTCACAGGAGCATTGAGGCATTGGACCTTCAAGGTCATTATCTTAATCATGCGGCTGTAGAGGAGTGGACATGACTGTGGTGTGAGATGGGGGAAAGAGCCATCCACTTGGCCCCCAGCAGATGCTGTGGCCTCCTGGTCTTCTGAGGTGTGATCTGGACAAGAATCAGGCCATCAGTAGAGGGAAATATTGATAAACTGAGGTTGAACAGGAAAATCAACATAGTGTGGGGTCCGTGATGATGAGCGACAAATACAGATGAATGTGAAGGACGGGTTCAGGCTCTGCCGTCCGATTGCTAAAGTAAGTTGAGATCATGTGGCAGTGACGGCCCAGCTTTAAGGACTGTACCCCTTATTCATCTGGAGGTGTAAGACTTTTGCCCTAGTTGTAGGCAAGTGATGTCAGGTGGGAGAGGCTCGGAGGCACTGCAAAGAGTCATGATTCTGTGAAGATTCATGGTTTCGACAATTTCATCCACTGTGGGTTTAAGTGCTTTGTTCTTGGCTGAATGGTATCCTCTTTTGCTACTACAAGGATAGTTCAGTGAGGTGTGTGGTGATTTGGGTCGGTCACCCTCTTCCTGGGTGTCTTTCAGTTCTACGGCCGACCTCACCTCTCCATAGTGTGGCCCATATGCTTTTCATTGTTCAATACAAAAATCAGCAGAAAGGGGTGCCCCACTTGTTTATGCATTTGACTCCCTTCTTTTGCAAGAAGGTACTGGCCGCATTAAGGAAGCAACTGTGCCGCCGAGTAATGTGTGATAAGTTCTGGTATAGCCACACTTTTGTCCTTTCAAACATGATCAAGCTTTTGACGAAACACACCAACATGATTACTTCCTTCTGCAGGTGGTAGTGGACGCATGTCAAAATGTCCTATGGTATGCCTGGCCTGGTCCCCGGCCTGCAAGCTCTATGTGTGCGATCTTGGAGGAGAAGGTGGCAGAAGAGGTGAATGGTGTAGCCCTCTAGGTGTGCAGAGTCAGCTTGTAGAGGGATGCCTTTAATTCTGATATTGAAGCAGCACAATCTATCCTCATAATCCTCTAGATGAAGTTGAAGGGCAATGTTTGGATCTTGCTCTTCTCGACATTCGCGCCTGTGGGTGTTGAGTTTCTCTTCCCTGGCATCGTTGCTTTGTTCTAGGCCACCATGACCCTTTTGATTTTTTTGATGTCTGCGGCGTATTCTTCCCAGTCAGCTGCTCTGTCATTCCGAAGTGAGCCAAAGAGGGACCCCATGAAAATGCTGGTGTGGCTCATGGGGTGGCAGTGGCATGGACAAGGTGACCCAGGCAGGCTTTGGCTGTTTAGTGGGTGGGTGTCTTGGTGAGCATATCTTTCAGCGTGGTGTCTTTCTTGGAACTATGTGCTGCCATGGTGTTGGCAATAGTTTGTGCCACTGTGTGGCTATAGCAGCTTTATAGATCAGCTGGGCTTGTTTTGGTGCTGCTCCTGACAGGTGGGTTGGTGAATAGCTCTACAGTGTGTCCAGCAATCTGATACTGGTGTCCTGGTGGGCTGCTGGCACAAATGATCTCTCCCAGTATCATAGCTCTCTCTAAGTGTGGGGGCTTCACCTGCTGTGACTAGCGTACCTACGGTGGTTATAAATGGGGTGCAAGTGCCCAGCACTCACCATAGTGTAAGGTCACAAAGGTGTCCCAAATGTCTATGTCGGACTCCTCCTCAAAGTTTTGCGGAGGACCCGCCCCAGAACTGGCGTGTGGTGGTGTCAGGCCTCACCGTGGAGCGTTGCAGCAGCCAGCTTGCATCTGCCGAGGTCCAGTGAGTTCTCTGCGGGTAGGCGCTTTCGTGGATGACCCCCTCCCCCAGCCATGGAGGAATCCAGCTGGGAATCTCTAATGGGGGTCGTAGTGGCTCCTACACAGCATCTTCAGGCACTCAATCCATCCGGTGGTGGCATGTCATGGTGATGTGGGCAGCAGTGAGCAAGGATGCTGTGGCGGTTATGCATAGCCCCCAAGGGTAACTCCAGGCGAGACTGCGGGGCTTCGGGACGTGTGGCGGCTGCCATCGTGTGCTATGGGCGGGGTCGTGAGTCTAGACCGAGCTGATTCGTGCCTCTTCCAGATGAGGAGAGGTGGTGAAGTGAGTTCCCTGCTTCCTCTGGGGACATGCCCTGCCAATGTCCGGTGCTGGCTCTGCTGTTTAGCATCCGGGGCTGCTGCTTGTTGGCAACAGGCAGTGGAGCTTCACAGTAACACTACTATATGAGCACCATCCTTGACACGCCCCCCACCCAAATAAATAATTTTATATTTTAAGGTACAACTTATCAATACATTTTTTTATTTTATTTTTTATTTTTGTGAAGTGGAACTTATCTTAAACCTTGACGAACAATGACAGGCCAGGTTGAGAACCCTCTTCAAAAACCTTTTTGTTCCTCAATCGTGAAGAAAGGTGAAGCCAAAACTACAAAGGGACAAAACACCATTACTCTAAAAACATTTGCTTCATCCTCGACTACAGCAACACGATTACAGTGATGCCGGTGCACTTATTATCTGTTACTATTTACCATAAAATCACCTGAGAATTCTGCTGCGAGACAATGGGCTTCGAAACATTTGTGCCACGTCACACAATTGATGCAGTGGATCAGCATAGAACAAGAAAATGTTTGCAAAAAAATGCAGAACATTGCTCGAACACTGGTGACTGGAAGTGAAATCAGCCTCCATTATAAAAATAGAAATAAAAGCACTGGTGTGCGGAAACAGATGTATACAAATTAGGTCAAAGAGTGCACACCCTCACTTAACTTTTCTGTTGTGGTTTAATTTGGAAACATTCATTGAGATACAACAGTAAGTAAGAGATTTAGAAGTATGTGGAACTAAATGTAATCACAGACGAATAAAGTAGTTCCTGTTGTAATTCACACATAACTGCATAGAAAGTAAACCTAATAGTAGATATATTCAAAATAACTCAGGCTGTGTAAATCTCGCCGGTAACTATGGGCCATATTATCAAGAAAGGGCGATACATTATCGCCGCTTTAATCGGCAGGAAACTGCCGCTAAACCGGCGATAATGGGCTTGATAATATGCTCTATGAATTCCCATAGAAGCCCAGGTTCTGGTGTTAACCTGGGCTTCTATGGGAATTCACAAGGGCATATTATCATGCCCATTATCGCCGGTTTAGCGGCAGTTTCCTGCCGATAAAAGCGGCCATAATGTATCGCCCTTTCTTGATAATATGGCCCTATATTATTTCGTAGGATCTCTCGTTCCCAATAATGTTTCCTGCCCATTTTGCAATGGCTTCTGCTGGACTTCTTTCTTTGACTGCAGTGATATATGATTCACATTATGCTTTGGTACCACTGGTTTTAGGGCTGCTGTGTTGTGTCCTTTGAACCACTGTTGGAATTAGCACAGCGCCTTCTTTTGATAGAGTTGGTGCCTTCATTTGTCTAATGTTGTTACACCTTTTTATCATAATAATAATTCAAGATGTTGCCCATTTGTACAAAATATTTCACTTTGCATAACATCATAAGTCATCCAAAAATTCTAACAGGGATTTGTTGGGTGATCTGGGTTGTCAAGAATTACTAATGTGCCTGTCTTCTATGTTACCCAATATGAAGTACATGAGTTTTAAATTCAGGAATTAGTCGTTCAGATGTTTCAAATTGATGTTTTTTTTTCAATGTTATTTCCGAAGTAAAATCAAAGTTGTGATTTAACATTAAGCGAACCCTAATTTCAATAAACAGTCTTTTCCTCTTGAGTTAATGCCCATGTTGGTAAACGAGGCACTATATTTTGTGTTACTTTCTGTGGCGATGCCTGCCGATTCCATCTGTAGCACATCATAGACAGAGGGCCTTTTAATTTCACTTAATGTATCTACATATACTTCAACGTACTAAAGCAATCTGTTTTTATGTTTTTCCTGAATAATATTTCCAAATCTCTAATGTAGAAATCCAGAGTATGATTATATGCTGGCAAACTCTTTTCATATTTTATTTTCTGAAAATCATGTATCCATTTTTAACGCATCGCTATTGATTTTTCCTTTCTACATCATGGATGTAGAGAATGCTTACAGATTATCAATGCATATTATCATTTTCTCTTGGCTTGTTTCTTTTCCTAATAATTTTACATCTTCTGAATAACTAAGTTAAGTGCTGCAAGTGCAGGCCAAACGATGACCTGTTCTCTCCACCCCTCTCCCTGATGCTGGCGCTGATTTCAGCTGCTGTGCGCCAGGCACACACCTTAGTGCCAAGGTGCTAGGGTGCATGCCTGAGTCTAGCATAGATTGTGTACAGGAAGGTTACCCTTCCTGTGCCAAACACAGAGCTTAGCATGTCCAAAAGCATTTCCTACATTGTATGTTTGCTGCACAGTGCAGCACACATGCAAAATCGGAAAGGCCTCGGGAAATGTAAACATTTCTCTGTTTATCGCCTGCTTTTCAGGGGCGTTAATTTTTTGGTACTAAGGGCCAGATGTAGGCCACCAAATACCGGTCGGTATTTGGTGATTGAGATGTAGGGGGCCTATATTTTACAGAATCGGTACATTTACCGATTCTGTAAAATACCGAATCGGTATATTTACCGAATGGGTCAATCTATATGTAGGTGGCACTGGAAACAGTTCCACAGGCCCCTAAGAATTCGTTATTTACCATGTTATACTATTGCATGGTAAATCACGAATTTCTGTGTATATGCACATCTGTGCATGTACACCTGTGCCATGTGACACACATACATGCCCTGAGGGCATGTATGTGTGTCACATGGCACACAAGCCTGAATCAGGGATGCAACAGGGTGTCAAAGTGACACCCTGTCCCCCTTGTAAATTCGGTAATTCTACCGAATCGGTATTTACCGATTCGGTAATTGACATTGGTTTCTATGGGCCTCATGGCCAATAGGAACCAATGTCAATTACCGAATCGGTAAATACCGATTCGGTAATTACCGAATGTTACAGAATCGGTAACAAATTTGGTAAATATACCTACATTGCATTTACCGATTTGTAAATACCGAACCGGTAAAATTCGGTATTTACGAATCAGTAAATGCCATTTACCTACATCGGGCCCTAAATCTTATCCACTAATGTTAGTTAATCGGGTTTAGCGTAAAAAATCATGGTAGTAATGCAGAGCAACGTTTTGCGCTTTATTGCGTTACTTTTGCCCTACCAACCAACATAAATATTTATTTACATTGGTTTGTGACCCCAAAACAGGTTTCGTGTTAAAAAATTAACTCTAAGTGGACGCTAAACCTTTCAGAATCTGGGCCTTCTTTTCTTCCATTTGTATGCAAATATAAACCGGATGGTGGTGCAGGGGTCGTAATTTTGAGTACCACAAAGTTTACAGCAGCTGGTAGTTATTGATTGTGATAAATCTTGTGTCTCAGCTATTTTGCCAGGCTACATATCGGCAGGTAAAACCGATATTTTGCTGGGGAAAATAGCCGAAACAGACAGAGTCAAGCATATTTTCGTGCAGAAGGCACTAAAATGCAAATGGTATGTCTAATTTTGAAGGGCATAATGCATAAGCATAATTAGCATATATGATACATTCCGAATTCCTGATTTTCAGGCTTTAACTGGTGTGTTAATTATTGTATCTAGGTCCAGAGAACTCATAATTTGAAGACAAGTTTTGTTGCAGTAGGTATGGGACAATGCAGAGGTACTGTTTGGACTGAGCAACATCCTTCTGTTTCACAGCAGACCAGGTCATCAATTAATCAGTGTCCCTTGATCTAGAAAATTTCGTGAAAACGTTTCAAATACTTTTCATTTCTAGTCTAGCTCTCTCGACCTTTTTCACAAAATCTTTTACATGTTTATGACCAGCATTTTGTGCAGAAAAAAGTGAACAACACAGCGAGAAATATCTTGCCCTGGTTCACAACAGGAGGTTCGGTATAGTACTCTGACAAGAGACCGTATTACAGAGAGTGCGCCAGAGGCGCAATGTGCATGTACGTCTGCTTTGAGCATCCCTGGAGCACTTTGGTGTTACAGAAACGGCTGCAGACACTTGAATGGCCACTTCTGTAATACTGATAGTGCTGGCGCACATGTAGATCCAGAGCTATCTTCAGAGGGTGTTTCTTTATTTACATGACCCTCCAGGAATCCACCTACAGGCAGGTGCACTCACTTACTGCATCTGCATACTTAGGGATCTCTCTCCCTTTTTAAAGTGTAGGCAGATTGTCACCTGCACAGAAAAACACGGAGCAGCTTTGAAGAAGCATCTCTGTATTTCACTGAATGCACTGTCCCCATGGCAGCCCAAGTTTGCGGCAGCCCTAAAGGCAGCAAATTCATCATATAAAGGCACACTTTGCTTGTTTGCGACCAGCACGCATGATTAAAGGTGCACCATGAGGCAAACAGGGAAAGTGCACCCTATTTTTAACATGGGCCTTTGGGTGCACATTACAATAGTGAAACTGTTCACCGCATGCACACGTATTTTTTCAATTGTATTTTTGAGGGAATGTTTGGTGGGTATTCAAAGGGAATTGTCAGGAGAGTGTGCCATATAAACAAGATGAATAAGTTACGAGGTGTTTATAAACACTTGCAAAGCCGTATCTCTCATAGCTGCACTCCTAAACCTACATCAAAATTAACCAGATACAAATGCTGTAGTAAGTGTAGGAATGTGTACACAAATTGAAACATTTTTAAGGATGTATGAGGCAAGGAAAACGTTCTCATGGTTTTCCAAGTAAAAGAAAGAACATAAATAATGTGGAATTTCACAAATATCCTGAACCTGTGTATGGATACTTTTCATATTGCATAGAACCTACATGTATATTATTAAGGTCAACAGGCATATGTCTGGATACTTACATAGAAGATAATGTTCCCTTATAGAGGTCACTCACTTCCGTAAATTAAGTAAAAGCCTAAAATTCCTGCTGTGCTTTAGGGTATGCCTTCACATGCACAAATCCAATTTTCAGGTGAAAACCTACCAGACGCTAAGCACATCTTGGGGATATTCATAAAGCTTCAGTGGAAATGCATTCTGCCCATTGCTTACCAATGGCTTTGTGGTTTATAACTCATATGCTTGCTTTCTATTAGCTGGCTCTATTTGTTTTAGGCTGTCCAGCTTGCGTTTGTCACTTTTGTTGCCCAAACCCTATTTACTGTATTCTTTCAACTGTACAGGAATTCTGTAAACAGGACTTATACTCATTTTCTCATCTTCTCAACTTTTCTGTGCATTCAAATGCAGAGATCAAATGTCAGGCTCTGTCTCCCAAGCAGCTTGTTGTTTACTTTTCTTTCTCTGACTTCTGAGTGAGAGGATTTATATGACAATCCTGCTGGATACTGGGGTTGCGCTTAAGGAAGGCTGTACACTGTTGTTGTTTTTTCTAGCACACAACAGAATTTAAATGTCTGTAAAAGAATTGTGCAGATATTTCAGAATATAGCAGATTTCGAAAACCAAAAAGAAATCAATTTTCTTTACAATTCTGAAGTGGGTGGAAGCAATTCTTGCAATATGATCAAAACAAATCAGTACACTCTATATTTTTATCTATAAAAATAAATCTGTGCAAATGTAATGGTCATTTCAATTGAAGATTGAAATGACTGTAATGGCAGTTCGCTACCACACCATGCATATTCCACTTTACCGTACTCCACTCAACTCATCCTGCCTCCACATTAGGACACTCAACTACACACTACTCCAAACTACATCACTGCACTCTAATCTGCACCACTCTACACCTCTTTACTCTATGCACTCGTCCACATAATACTCTACTATGCACCACTACACTCTTCACCACTGCTTTCCACTCCACTCTGCACCACCCCACTCTATGCCACTCTATTCTGAAACTCTGCACTCTATGCCAATACACTCTACTCTGTAACACTCCACTCTACACCAGTTCCCTATATGCCAATCCACTTTACTTTATGCCACTGTACTCTACTATGCACCACTCCACTCTACGCTGAAGCAATCTACTCTATGGCACTGCATTTAGTGCCACTGCACTTGGCGCCACTCCACTCTACTCAGAGTCACTCCATTTTACTTTGCATCACTGCACTGCATGCCAATGCATTTTACACTACTTGAATCAAAACGAATACATGCTATGCCACTTCACTCTTCACCTATCTACTCTGCACCAATGCACTCTATGCCACTATACTGTACTCAGCCACACTTTCTGCCACTGCACTCTACGCCATTGTGTCATACATGACTGTGCTCAATGCCCCTCTATTCTACTCTGAGACATTGTACTCTATGCTACTGCTCTTCCTGCCACTCTACTCTGGATCACTCTATGCCAATGTGCTCTGCCCCACTCTTTTATACTATACTGTACTCTACTACAGTCTACTCTGCAACAGTGCAGTCTTTGACACTGCACTCTCTAACGCTGCACTCTATGCAACTGCATTCTCCACCATTGCACTCTATGCCACTGCATTCTAGTCTATGCCACTCTATGTCAATATACTCTATGCCACTAAACTATACACACTACACTCTACCCAACTGCACACCATTGTACACCACTTCACTCTACATCTCTCTAGTGTCCGCCACTCACTCTATGCCACTATTCTCTGTAACACTGCATTATATGTCACTTCACTCTACTCTGCACCACTCTACTCTAAGCCACTCTACTGCACTCTATGCAGTGCACTGTACGTCACTATACTACTCTATTCTGTATCGCTCCACTCTGGGAAAATGCAGTCTACACTAATCCACTTTACTCCACCCTATTCAACTCTGCACCATTCCACTCTATGACACTGCAATCTACAACGCACCACTCCACTCCATGCCACTCTATTCTAGGCCTCTAGACTCTGCCCTTCTGCACTCAATGCAAATGCACTCTCTATCACCTCATTCAAGACGGATACACTCTATGCCATTGCACTCTATACTAATCTACTCTGCACCACTGCACTGTATGCCACTATATTCCACTTTGCATCACTCTGCTTTATGCACTGTACTCTGACACTCTAAAAAACTCAATTTTCCACCACTAAACTCAACACCATTGTGCTCTATGCCACCAGTTTCTATGCCACTCTGTTTTACTCTGCACCACTGTACTCTACACCACTGCTCGCTGAACCAGTCTACTCTATGGGAATGCACTCTATGCCATTGCACTTTATTCTGCACCACTCAACCCTACGCCACTTTACTGCTCTCTAAGCCACTTCACTCTACTCCAATGCACTGTATGCCACTACACTGTAAATCACTCCATGCCACTTTAATCTATTCTGCACAAATGCACGCCATGCCACTTGACCTCTACACCACTGTACTGTACGCCATTGCACTCTACCCCACAAAACTCCATTCTACCTAGAACTACCCCAGTCTACTCCACTTCATTCTACTCTGAAACAATCTACTTTGCCACCACTGTACTTTATGCTACTGGACTCTACACCACTTCACTCTACCCTGCACCACTATACCCTACACCAATGCACTCTACAACACTTTACTTAAAACCAATGCAATCTATGCCACTGCACTCTACGCCAGTCTACTCTGCATTATTGTATTTTATGCCACTCCACTCTGCACCTCTCTACTCTACGCCAATGCTCTCTACCCTACACTACTCTACTATGCACCACTGCACTCTTAAGCACTGCACTCTACTCCACTCTCCCCTCTGCAACACTCCACTCTAATGTACTCTACTCTGCAACTCTGCACTCTATGCCAATGCACTCTACTCTGTACCACTCCACTCAATGCCAGTTCACTCTCTGCCAATCCATTCTAATCTATGCCACTGTGACACTGCAGTCTAAGCCAATCCACTGTATGCTACTCCATCCTATTCTGCACTATCTCACTCCATGCCTCTGCACTCTATGACACTGCACTTCACTCTATTCCATTCTGCACCATTCTATTCTATGCCACTGCAATCTACAATGTGCCACTCCACCCCACTCAATTCTATGCCACTGTGCTCTGATCAACTGCACTCAATGCCAATGCACTCTATGTTGCTGCACTCTGCGCTAATCTATTCTGCACTACTGCACTGTATGCCACTATACTCTACAGTACAATACTCTACTCTTTGGCACTGCACTATATGACACTCTACTCTACAAGACTGCACTCTCCGTCACTGAACCCAACTCCACTCTCTGCCACTCTGATCTACTCTGCACTACTGTACTCTACGCCACTTATCTCTGCAACACTCTACTCTGCATCACTCTACTCTGCATCACCCTATTTTACGCAAATGCACTCTATTCCACAGCACTCTACTCTGCACCACACAACTCTATGCCTCTTTACTACACTTAACGTCAATGCACTGTGTGCCCCTACACTCTGAATCACTCCACGCCACTATATTCTATTCTGCACCAATGCACGCCATGCCACTGCACTCTACACCACTGTTCTTTATACGATTGCACTCTACACCACTCTACTCCACACCTCTGCACTCTACCCTGAAAAACTCCACTCTACCCAGAACCACTCCAGTCTATGCCACTTCATTCTATTCTGACACACGCCAATGCACTCAACAACACTTTACTCAAAAACCAATGCAATCTATGCCACTGCATTCTTCCCCTATCCACTTTGCACCACTGTACTTTATTCCACTTCACTCTAGGCCATTCTACTCCACTCCATGACACTACACTCTACGATATTCCATTCCATGGAGCTCTACACTATTAAACTCTTTGACACTCTACTCTATGACACTCCACTGTACAACACTACTCCATAAAATGACACGCTACACAACTCCCTCTATGCCATTCTATGCCTCTTTACTCCACTCTAGTTTAAGACACACTACTCAAATCTACTCCATTCCACTACTCCACTCTTTGGCACTCTATGCCACTCGACTCTACTCTATGACCCTCAACTCTACAACACTCCACTCTATGAAATTCTACTCCAATATATGCAACAGACTCTGCGCTACTCCACTCTGCTCTACACCACCTCATGACACTCTATGCCATTTCACTCTAAAGCACTCTACTCCACTTTGACACTCTACTCCACTCTAATCCACTCAACTGTACTCCACTCTACGTCCTTCCACTCAATGACACTGTACTCCTTCTATGAATCCACAGCCCTCCATACCACTCACTCCATGACACTTCACTCCACTCCATAAGACTCAACTCTACTCTGCACTACTAAACACCACTCCATAACACTCCACTTTACGACACTCTACCCTTTTCCACTCTCCTTTACCTCACTAACGTTTAACCATGCTGACCAGCAGCCACACTGGTGTACAACATGGTTAAAACATATTGGCAAAGTCAACAGCTCTTGCATAGGCGAGAGCTGCTGGCTTTGCCCATGCTTGTTATGGTTTGGTTACTCTGCCCATTTACAGATGAGCACAGCGTGAGTGGCAGACATGTTAGGGGAACCCTGTAGGCAGCATAGTTAACGATGTAATAAATTGATGTGGCCACATCAGGAGGCAGAGAGTGATCCGCGCTAACGTGGCAGGTGAGGGTTGACTGTTACCAAGGTGAAGGAAAGCATGCAGAACTGGAGGACTAAGGGCCATATGTATCAAGACTTTTTCCCGTTTGCAAAGGGGCATATTCTCAGAATCGGCCCGTCTGTGAATTGGAAAAAGCGTTTTGGGATGTATCATCCAAAAAGGCCATCACAAACTAGAGAATTGCAAATTGCGATTCCTTAAATGCAATTCTGGAAGCACCAGCAGTTTGCTATTTGGCCTTAAGGAATTGCAAATTACCACCAACTTCAAGTTGGTGGTAACTTGCAATTTTCTTTAAAAAAGCACTTTTTTGATTTTTTAAAAGTGCCATTTGTCGCACATGCAAAAAGTGCACACATGCATATTTCAGGGGTGCAACAGGGTGTCCTTTTGGCACCCTTGCAACCTTGAAATTGCATTTCTCAATTTGCGTTTCTCTAATTGATAATCCCAATGTGAGAATGTCTTCCCATTCATTCCTAAGGCCCATAGGAATGAATAGGAAGTTATTCCGTATTTGTGAATCTCAATTTGCGATTCGCAAATAAGGAATATGTAGGATTCACAAATTTTTTAGCAAATCCTACATACATTGCATTTTGCGATTCTCTAATTGCGATTCGCTAATAATCGGAATTTGCGAATCACAAAACTCTTTTTTGATACATATACATACATACATCTGACAGATTTCACTAAATTTTGTAGCAAATTAATGGAACGCTACATAGAAATAAAATGTGCTTTACATTTTTAAAGGTAAACTATGAGGCCATTGTGAGATTATTTCCTTGAGATATTCACGTTAGGAAACATTGATGTAAAATAGATACGAGTGCTATAGAAAAGGCACTGATGCCTCAAGAAAGTAATCTACACACATTCAGCATATACTATTCAAAATGTAATTCACATTGGGGCACATGCAACAAGCCCACATTTAGCGATTTCGAAATAGCAAATTTTACTGATTCGCTATTTAGAAATCGCAAAATGCAATGCATGTAGGAATCGCAAAACAAAAATGCGATTCCTTAAAATTTCTTAATTGCGAGTCATAAATTGCAAGTCGCAATTAAGGAATTGATTCCCATTCATTCCTATGGGCCTAGAGGCCCAAAGGAATAAATGGGAATTGCATGCGCAATTTGTGAATACTCCATAGGTACTCGCAAATTGTGCATGCAATTTCAAGGGTGCAAGCGTTCCAAAAGGATACCCTGCTGCATCCCTGAAATTCCCTTTTTTCCACATGTTGCGCACACACACTGTGTAAAATGTGACTTTGAAATATGCACTTTAGTGCACTTTTCAAAGCAATCGCAAATTACCATCAACTTTAAATTGATGGTAATTTGTAATTCCTATTAGCGAAATCGCAATAGTTTTTTGCTTAATGCATTGCATTTAAGGAATCTCAATTTATGATTCCTTAAATGCAATCGCAATTTAAGTAATCACAATTTTAGCGATTCCTTATGTTGCGAATTTTGCATTTGGGATGATGCATCCCCAATGCAAAAATACCAGTCGCAAAGGAGCAGATTCTGCAAATCTGCCCATTTGCAACCAGTTTTTGGTTTGATGCATGGGGCCTCAAGTCCATGGATTTTGTTGTGCATAAAAGCACAGGCTCGCTATTTCAACAACATTGTCATTTTTACTTCCAGATTAAAAGTTTGTGTAAAACACATAAAATGTTAGAGTTGGCAGAAAACAAGCCTACATTTACGCAGGTTTTAAAATAAAGGGTCTAAGGGCCAGATGTAGGTAATAATTTTTTTACCACCTCTTAAATACCGTTTCACACCGACCCGGTATTACCGAGTAGGAAAATGAGATGTAGGTAAAAATGCCGGTAACAAATACCGACTCGGAATCTGTCGGTAATCGGAATCGGTATTTACCGACTCGGAACATACCTACACGGTAAAATCCGAGACGGTAAAACCCAAACTGATCCACCGGTGCCAGGGCCCATAGGAATGAATGGCAACTCCCGACCCGGAAAATACTGAGTCGGTAAAAACCGACCCGGTATTTACCGTGTCGGTAATATCCGTCGAAGAATTTGAAACTGACAAACATGTGAGCCTGTGAACCAATCAGGTACTCCAACCACACCCAAATCCAAAGCCACAGGGGAACTAACCAATCAGATCCAAGCACCACACCCCAGTACCTGGGACAGGCCACACCCATGCAGGTGCAGAAACCAACAGTCAGGAGAGCAGGAGGACAGAGTGTGGAGCAGCCTTTCCTGAGTCAAACAACACTGCAAGATGGAGAGCCAGGAGGCACAGAGAGATGCTGCAGAGCGCAAAAGGAAGCAGAAGTTCAGCCAGGAGGAACTGCAGGTGCTAATTTCCGAGATTGTGAGACATTATGGCAAAATTTTCGGAAAGCAAACTCTGCATGTTGCAGAATCAATCAAACGCAGCACCTGGTTGGACATACAAGGCAAGGTAAATGCCATTGGTGTCACCCACCGTGACCTTGAAGACCTAAAAAAACGGTGGTATGACATCCGCATTATCACCAAGAAAAAACTTGCTGCCCACCGCAAGGAAAGTGCTGCAACAGGGGGAGGAAGAAACAGAGCCCCCAGACTCACCGACATCGAGGAGATGGTGGCATCCACCCTTGAGAAGGAATGCATTCACGGCATCGGAGAGGCAGACAGCTCAGCAAGAGGAGCAAAGAAACCAGGTAAGATGCTAGTACATTATCATTTACACATTTACCTATTCCCCTCACAGGACAAATCAGACTCCACAACAGGTTTAACTAATGTCCTGCAATGCATCCTGGGAAATGTAGTCATGTGTAGATACCTCAGAGCAGTCATCGTGCATTGCAGCAAGGGGAGCAATAGACAACTAGCATAGGCAAAAGAGAGACAGGCAAAAGTGCAATAGAAGTGTATTTTATCTCATGACACAGGTGAACAACTTCACTGACACAATGTCAATGTCTGTCCACAGGAGAGTCAATGCGTAGCACAGCAGAGGTTAGAGAGAAGAGGAGGGAAGGAGCCGGACCGAGCACATCTCACGGAGGGAAGGACCAAGAGCAGGCAGCCCCGATACCTGAGGAGGCAACTGCAGAAAATCCACAATCCCCTCTCCTATTCGGTAGTCAGGACACAGGAGCGGCTGAACAATCACCCACCCCCACATCACCATCCCCAGTGCTGGGAAGAGTAAGGTGCCATGATGTGCCCCCTCGCAGAATACTGCAAACATCATCGGAGGAGGAGGTGGAGGGTGACACACAGGACAGAGGCAACACCGAGCAGCAGCCCAGTCCCAGAGTCACGCGGGCCAGTGTCCGAGGGCGACGGCCACGGGAGGTAGAGGATGTGCGGCAAGTTCAGGGTGTCTTCTGCTGACTGGAGGCCACCATGGTGAAAGTGCAGCGCCTGCAGGCAAAAGCGATGATGGGGGTTCAGAGGCAGGCACGCACAACAAATAAAAAACTGGAAGCAGTAGGCAAGGGCATAGGGGAAATGGCAGAAAGCATGCAATCTATGGCGTCAGGAATATCTGATATTACACAGTGCATGACTGTCCTGTGTGACAAATTGGACAGGGACCATTTAGAGAGACGCAAGGCCCGTGTGGATGTGCGACAGCAAACCAAGGCCCTGAACAGGTTTGCCACTGCTACCACTGTGCTGTGCAGACGGTCAGTGACGATGCAGGATGCCATAGTGCAGTGCTGCAACAATTTAACTGAAGGTATGGCCAGGATGACCTCTGCTATGGAGCTCGTGCTCGCGCATCAGACTGGCACTGGAGGCGACAATTGTGCTGCCGAAAGCGAGGGGTCCACCAGCAGGAGTGGTGCAAGCACTCCTGTGCATGACTTACGGAGGAGTGGCAGGCGTCGGTGAAGTGTGACAGGCCAGAGTGAGAACATTGATTCACAGCCACAGCAGCCCCGCCCTGTGGCCCGTGGCCACAAACAATGACTTTGCCCTCCACCCGAGGCTGTAGTCACGGTGGTGTTAACCGTGACAACACACTCATGGAGTGTTTGAGATAGTGAGCCCAATGTGAGCTAGCAATGCTGTGGCGTAGTGAATATTAAACTACTTACACAAAGTTACATTCATGCCTGTGTCTCTTTACTCACTCAGAAATATTGTTGTGTAACCTCTTCCCGTCTCAGTCTCCCATCTGTAGCTGCTGCTGCCACTGTAGCTTGGGGCTCTGCCTCCTCTGGGTCGTCATCAATGTCCTCATGATATGTGAGCTCCACCTCTGTGCCTTGCTTGGTGGCGAGATTATGCAACATTGCACAGGTCGCTATTATTTTGCAGCAGTTGAGGCAGCGAAACCTGCTCTTAAGGAGTCCAAATGTGCGCTCAACAACGTTTCGTGTGGATCTGTGAGCCACGTTGTATCGCCTTTCACTCCTGGTGGATGGGTTGAGGTAGGGAGTGAGCACAAAGGACCGCAGGGCATATGCACTGTCGCCTAGGGGGAGAAAGATAGACATTAATTGCAAGTACATGAGACGTAGATCTGATGTGAGTGTCAGGGTGTGTCATTGTGATTTACCTAGCAGGTATCCATTTCCAAATTCTCCGGCAAGTAGGCGTGTGTATATTCCACTATTCTGGAATATGTAAGAATCATGGGTACTTCCGGGGAACTTGGCTACGATGTCAGTGATGAGGTTCCCTGCATTACATATGACCTGGACGTTGATGGAGTGCGTCGATTTGCGATTCCTGTAAATGTGCTCTGTGGCTGCAGGTGGACAGAGTGGGACGTGGGTGCCATCGATGCAGCCTATCACGTGAGGGAAGTGTGCCAGTTAATAAAAGTCTGTCTTGGTTTTAGCTAATTCTGCCGGTGTAACAGGGAATGAAATATAATGCCCCATCCTCTGCATCATGGCGTCAAGAAACCTCCTGAAGAAGCGGGAAAGGCAGCCCTGGGACACGCCACCCACTACAGCTATCACACTCTGGTAGCTCCCTGAGGCCAGCATGTGTAAGCTACATAGCACCTGGACATGAGGTGGGATGGCATGGGCCCTGGGTGTTGGGTGGTCCAGGAGTGGGTGTAGGTCCCTGATCAATTGCTTGATGGTGTCTGGGTGTAGCCTGTACCTCTGCAGTATTTCAGGCTCTGTCAGTTGGAACAGTGTTATCCTCTGCCTGTACACTTGTTCCTCCCTTAGCCATTCTCTCTGTCCTGCTGCCTGTAGTCTCTGCCGTCTTGCTATGATGTAAAAAGCCGTCATCATGGGTCCTGAGGTGCATTTTGGGACTTTTTTTATAGCCCTCCCTTGGTTACCACCTGCTTTCAATCCATGGTAAATACCGACTAAAAAATACAGTTTTTCTGCAGAATCGGTATTTTTGGGCTTACCTACATCTCCAAGGCCAATTATTACCGTTTCTTATTTTCCGAGTCGGAAAATACGAACTCGGTATTTATGTATACGGTAGATTCCGACACGGTAATTTTACCAGGGTCATTATTACCGAGTCGGTATGTTTCCGACTCGGGTTTTCAATAATCGGAAATTAATGGCCTCCTACATCTCATTTCCTGGATTCCGGTCGGTAACGGCCGATTTTACCGGTTTTCGGCCGTTACCGGCCGGTAAACGCCTGCCTACATCTGGCCCTAAGTCTTTTATGTTGCTCATTCCAGCTTCTTTTAAAGCATGTTTTTAGTTGGGAATTTACTCTCTGTTCTGACTGATGAGGCTTTAATTGCTCCTCTATCCATTAAGAAGCAGCTTTGCAGAACGTCTTTTTCATTTGATGTTTATCATGAACGGCCAATTTACGAGGCCCTTTAGGATTTAGGACATGAAACCTTAAAAAGAAATGCAATGTTTGGAATTCATCCAACTGCCTGCTGCTTTGAAACAGCTGCTGCTTTGAGGACAATATTTGTGAAGGAAAGACACCTTTGAATAAATAAAAAGACAAAACGTTTTTCATGACAAAATATGTATCAATCTTTGCACTTCCTTTGAATTACATTTAAATAAGAAAAGGTACGTAGGTCTTCGATCATTCGGTTGGGAATTTGAACAAACATCTGGCCAAAGCGTCAAGTTGTAAGTGTCTGAATACAGTAACCAAAAGCTGAAAGTCGATCTGTGCAATTACCGGTCCATGAGACACATGCGAATATATAATCACCAAAGCCATGGTTAGTGTGCGCCCTTTGTGATCACCACTGAATGTAGTAATATGTGCAGTTATAGATCAGGTAGTGTACATTTTAACTCTTGGGGCCCGATGTAGGTAAATTCAATTTAGCGTGTCCTTAATAGCAATTTTTACCGAATCGCTATTAAGAACTCGCTAAATTGAATGTAGGTAGGAATCGCTAAAATATTAGCGATTCCTTAATATTCCTTATTAACGAATTGCTAATTCAGATTCGTTAATAAGGAATACCTAGCCATTCATTCCTATAGGCAAGGAAGCCCATAGGAATAAATGGAAAGATATTCACTATTTGCGATTCGGTATTAAAGAATCGCAAATAGCGGGAGCTATTTCAACGGTGCCAGGGTGTCTTTGGACACCCTGTTGCACCCCTGAAATGTGCATGTGTGCATATGTGGCGCACATCCATGCCCTAAGGGCATGGTTGTGTGCCACATGGCACTTTTAAAAAAGCAAAAAAGTGCTTTTTAAAGGAAATCGATACCTACCACCAACTTGAAGTTGGTGGTAATTAGCGATTCCTTAATGCTGAAGTGCACTTTTTTTAGTGCTACTTACATTGCATTTAAGGAATCGCTATTTCCGAATCCTTAAATGCAAGAGCAAAATAAGGAACCACAATTTTCCGATTCCTTGTTTTGCAAGTAGGTTTCAACTCACCTACATTGCTCTCAGCCAAATACCGGTCGGTAACGCAGAAATTAAACCTGCAGCTGTATGTTGTCAACTGGCTAATGGGCTTTCTTCAAAATGCCAGTATCTCTCTGTCAATGATACCTTTATCAGCTATGGTACTACTGGTGTACATGTGCATTGGAACAAACTTAAGCTTGATACACCTTCTAGATTCTCTAGAACACTGCTCATGGGATAAACCTTTTAGACTCCCTGGCTCTTAGGAGTTTGTCAATGTGTCAAGCTGTAGCAGGAACCAATAGGACTGCAACCAATCCACAACCCACTTGAGTAAGATATGTGTCAGATAGCAATGAATTTGTAAAACATCAGCGATGATTAACCCAAACCCTCAATCATGATAGAAAAGCACAGTCAGTAACATTAGGAAACAATAGATACATTTTAAAGGTTTATTTTAAGATTACATTCATATACTGGTGCACACAATATGAAGGATGTGCCCCTTCCAAAACTGTTTTAAAAGAATCCAAGCAGAGAACTTCATTTCTAATCATTCATCTGGTCTGTAAGTGTCCTCAATTTACTTTCCATCATCCATCTGCACAGGAAACAGCATCACTGGATTTTATTACAAGGCCGGACGCTACCAATATGCAAATACTTTTATTGCCGCTTCCAACTGCAGCCCCTTTAAAGAACGTTTAACACTCATTAAAGATAAGAATGTTCATAACAGTGTACAAGTATCAGGTGCACATTGTCATCTTCCTCTTGTATTACATGCTTCCAGCAAGATAAGTATACTATTTATCATTTAAGACAAACTTTAACTTAGACCTTGTCTTTTTACAGCTCTTTGATGTTAAGTTACTGCTAACACTGTTAAACTGTGCTAGACTACTACTGCCCTTAGGTCTGTTGTATTCATATTGATCGTATCTTCATTTTACACTAGCTGTACCCGGCCACCCGTTGCTGTGGCTCAGTCTGGTTAAATGGAAGAGAAAGAAAAGAGTAAGCGCATATTTCTAATATGTTTAATTTCACAATGCCTGTGGGTATACAATATGTTTTTGTGACTCTTGTCTGTATGCGTCCCTTGTAGTTGTTGCGCACCAAGCAAATCGATAGGGTCTGTTCGGCCTTTCGATTAAAAACATGAGCGTATTGTACACTTGCGTATTCAAATCCTAAGCTGTGTATATATAAACACGTGCTAATGTTGCAAAGTGAACCAACTCCTCCCCCCTCCCTCCACCCAATTCCCAGTCTGCCATCCTGGCACCAACTGTCCATCCTAAGATATGTAGGCTATTGTCTCTATGCGTCCCTTGTAGTTGTTGCGCAGCAACCAAATCGATAGTGTCTGTTCGGCCTTTCGATTAAAAACACGCGCGTATTGGACATGCGCATATTCGAATCCAACGTTGTGTATATATAAACAGGCGCTTAATCGAATCCAACGTTGTGTCAAAATTTCAAAGCAATTGGTGAATAACTTTCGGAGATTTAAGACTTTGAACAAACGAACATTGACATTTTTATGTGTCTGTTCGGCTTTCAATTAAAAACACACATGTATTCGACACACGCGTATTCGAATCCAACGTTGTGTATGTAAAAACACGTGCGTATTCAAATCCAACGTTGTGTCCAAATTTCAAAGCAGTTGCTGAAGAACTTTCGAACATTTACATTTTTATTTATATAGAAGATTAACATTTAATGTGCATTTTGGTGTTTTAATCTAAACATGGGATTATGTATTTTTAAAGATAATCATACCTTTTTACAAGTTAGCCATGTACTTTCACACAGCCAATTTACGGCTGGGTTGGATTAATGTAAGTGCGATTTATGTAAGCACAATTTAGTGCTGAAGTAATCAAAATCAAAATCGTACAGCTCTTACTTCGCTATCGCTTTTTCTCATAGGCATAATAGCAGAATCCTGCACTTTTAATCTATTTTGAAGCAGAAAAGATTGAGCACCCCGAAGCACGCCATTCAAAACCCTGGCATTCTCGAGCCGAGATGAGGAACAACGTGACTCCTTCATCTCGAGTATTCAGACGCTTACCCTGGCCGTCAACAAGGCAAGGAGAGACTTTAGTCCTTCCTTCCTATTGACGCCTATGGTCCTGCTAGCATTGTTAGGCACAGCTAAAACAAACTGTCACAGCCCCTGATACAGTCGAGGGAGCAGTTTCAGCATTTTGAAAGATATTTCATTATTAAAACATACAACGATAGCACCACCTAAGGGTCGCTATTAATAAAGAATAAAAGGGAAGTGTTCCCTTTTTGGACTATTTTGAATAATTAAAGCAAAACTAAAGGGTGACTCGTCCAGCACTCTTTTATATTGTCAAAAAGATAATCAACAACTGTGAGTAAATTACCACTATTTATATCCATTAAATATATATATTTGGGGGGAGGAGCTTCGTGCGGATCCAAGATGGACGCGTGAGCACAGGGCTCCCGAGACCCCTTCCACCTCCTACGACTATCCTGTTCAATATCCTGATTTAGACGACGGGTTCGACTAGAAGAAGCCCTGCTGACACGAAATTGTCTTTCAGAATTCGATTTGGCCGCCGGGAACTGGACTTGCTGCATCTCGAACTTTATGGCCTACACCGGCGGACGCCCACGGTCTCGATTTGCCGAAGTACCCGAGTGGTAATCGAACAACAACGGTCACTGAGGTTTGATCGCAACCCTCGTGGTACTTTCAGTTTCGGTTTGGGTCACTGTCCTCCGTGGCTTCCTGCCTGCCAGTACTGCTGGCCCACACCTTGCAGCCCGCCCCCAGCGCATCTCCTGCCTCTCGTATTTCTCGATTGTACACGGCGGAACTATAGAGAGCTACCTTCGCCGTACCCTCCCAGAGGTCTGCCAGGACTCCTTGGCCACCATGTCGGGTAAACCTGAGAGCGAGAAGCGGGCCACCAGGATCACGAACCGAGGGGGCCCCACTCAGTCTAATACCATTGATCGCTTCGCCCGCCCGAAAGGCACCCCTGGGGGGCTGGGTGAAACCTCGGGTGAATCTGGAGAGGACCCTCCTGCGACAGACGACTTGACGCTGCGAGACGTCATGGGCGCCATTGCCAGTGTAAGGACCTCCATGGGCCAGCAGTACGAGACACTGGCCTTGAAGATAGACACTGTGGCGATCGAGGTCAACCTCATCAGAACAGATCTTGCAAAGACTAATGAGCGGGTAAAATCGCTGGACATTAAAACAGCAAGTCTCACTACTGATGTTTCGGACCTTCAGACTGAGGTCCACAATCTCCGGAAGTCTAATGACTTATTTGCTCGTCGGCTGGATGATTACGAGAGCCGGGCCAGGCGAAACAACGTCCGCATCATTGGCGTTCCGGAGCATTCCGAAGAAGTGTCTACGGATCTTTTGGTTGAGGACCTCGTGCTGAACCACTTGGCACCTAAGGGCCTCAGTAACTTCTTCACCGTGGAGCGTGCCCACAGAGTCCCAGGTGGTAGGCCTAAATTGGGAGCGACGCCACGGCCCATTATAGCCAGGATCTTCAACTTTCGGGACAGAGACGCTATTCTCCAGGCATCACGCACCGGAGGGCCCACGAAATTTGACAATGCATCCATTAGTTTTTACCCGGACTTCACGCAGGCAGTGCAAAAACAGCGCATGAGCTTCACGGGTGTGAAACGACGCCTCAGAGACATGGGCCTAAAGTACGCTATGCTGTTCCCGGCCCGCTTGAGGGTCGAATATGAGGAGCGCGCTTTATTTTTTGATCGCCCGGAGGTTGCTAGTGACTGGCTTGATACTCTGCCGACGCAGCGCGACCGATCTGAACAGTCCGGCGGTGCTGAAGGTGGCCTGGAGGAACGGGTGGAGTGAGTCCCCACCAGAGGGCCAGCTATATGGACTTGCAGCAGCAGTTTGACTATTACTGAGCACATGTATATTGTCTACCCGGGGGTGGGAGGGATCGGGTTTCTTCCTCCTCTAAGGGGTTCTTCTCTCTTTTCGTAGATTAGTTTAATGGGGCGACAGGCACACTGCAAGTTGGGGTGGTTCTTTGGATCGAACCAGGTGTGCAGGGTCGGGGGGTGTGTGTTGGGTACTCTCTTGGGGGCGGGGGGGGGCTTCCGTTTCTTTGTTTACTCTGAGGTTTCATTTCAATGCATAATTCGCTGGACGTGACTGTCTTTATGCGGGGGGGACACTGGTTACATTTCTATAATGGGGGGTAGGGGGCTGAGGGTGTTGAGTTGGAATGTGAACGGGCTGGGTGATAGGATCAAGCGGGGGATAGTTTTGCAGTATTTGAAACGTATTTCACCCGATGTTGTGTTGCTTCAAGAAACTCATTTGATAGGGAACAATTGCCATGCGCTGAATAGGAGGGGTTATCGTCTTGTGGCGCACTCAGGTTTCACCACGGGTTCGAGGGGGGCGGGCGTCTTGGTTCGTAACTCCCTCCCCTTGGAGATAGATGACGTCGTGCTTGACGATCGTGGCCGATACGCGGCCATTACGGGGCGATGGGAGGGGAAGACGATTTCCATACTCTCTGTCTATGTCCCACCAGGTCTACAGTCCACTACGTTCTCTGATTTGGGTGGGGTGGTCTTGAGCTTCCCCGAAGGCATGTTGATAATGGGTGGCGACTTCAATTCAGTGGTTAGTGGCGATGATGATCGTAACCCCCCCAGAACTCTCTTGAGATCGCAGTCATGGTTGGGTGATTTCCTAGATGCGATGGGTTTAGTGGATAGCTGGAGGCAACTGCACCCTGGACAGGCACAGTACACCTTTCACTCGGGAGCGCATGGTAGTCTTTCGAGGCTTGACTATATCCTAGTGCCAGCGGTGCAGATGGTCTCCGTAACGGAAGTACGACACCTGGCTAGGGGGATCTCGGATCACTCTCCACTTTGGCTTGGGATTGATATGTCCTTGGGAGCGGAGGGCCGTGTTGCCCCGATTAACCCCTGGCACCTACGCAGCCTCAGAACTAGGGCTGCAGTGGTTAAATGTATGGAACACTACTTTAATGAAAACATGGGATCAGTGTCCTCTTCCGTTTCCCTCTGGGAGGCCTATAAGACTGTGATTCGGGGTCAGGCCCTATCCTTGATTGCTAGCGCAAAGAAAAGTAAGAATGAGGAGGTTGTTTGCCTTGAAAATGAAATCACAGCTTTGGGGGAAGATTTGGGATCTGGGGTTACACCTGAGAGGTTGCATGTTTTGGCCCTTAAACAGGCTGACTACAGGGCTCTGGTGACGGATGCAGCCAGGATGACGTATCGTGTACAACAGGGGCGAATGTATGATGTTGGTGATAAGGCCGGGAAGTTGATTGCTTGGTTGGACAAGAGAGAGCGGTTGAATAGGGTTGTGCCTGTTGTGGAAAAGGTCGACGGTTCGAGGGTTGTGGACCCTGTTGAGATAGTCGCGGTTTTTGCTCAGCACTTCCAGAAAGTTTACGCGCCAGTCTCGGACAGGCCGGAGGAGGACTCACATTTGCTATTGAGAGATATCGCGCTGCCTAGCCTCTCGGAATCTGACCAGGAGCTTATGGAAGCGGATTTTTCCGCTGATGAAATAGCGCTCGCTATCCGTTCCCTTCGTTCAGGTAAGGCCACTGGCCCGAATGGTATTCCTGTAGAGCTGTATAAGCTGTGCCCGGATAAGATGGCGCCGCATCTACGTCAAATGTTCTTGGAATCGCGAGATCTCGGACTCCTTCCCCGGGATCAGAGATTGGCGTCCATTGTGGTCATTCATAAAGATGGGAAGCCCCGTGAGCAGTGTTCGTCGTATAGGCCAATCTCGCTTCTGAATGTTGAGCCTAAGGTTCTGGCGAAAGTATTGGCGAATCGTCTAGTTACAGTAATTGGTGAATTAGTACATCCAGACCAGTCGGGATTAATCACCCACCGTAATACTGCGCTCAACCTTCGCCGTCTTAATGGCGTTCTGGCGAGGGCGAGGTCACTTCGTGAGCCGGCCATCTTGGTTTCTTTGGACGCCTCGATGGCCTTTGACACAATAGAATGGCCGTATTTGTGTGCGGCTCTCTCGAAGTTCGGTTTTGGCCCGCGTTTCATCGGGTGGGTTCAGCTCCTCTACGAACAACCATTGGCTCAAGTGGTGGTGAATGGCAGGGCCTCGGAGTCCTTTGTTCTTGGCAGAGGCACGCGACAGGGCTGCCCGTTGTCACCGTTGCTCTTCGCACTTGCTCTTGAACCCCTTGCCGCGTGGCTTAGATGGGAACCGTCGCTCAAGGGCATTAGTTGGTCCCCGGGATATGAAGAACGTGTTTCATTGTATGCAGATGGTATCTTGTTGTACTTAACTTCCCCTCGTAAGTCACTGGGAGTGTTGTTTGACGTGTTGCGCTCCTTCGGGAGAAACTCTGGCTTGACCATCAATTGGACCAAGTCCTGTATTTATCCGCTCACTGGAGAAATGCCCTTACTGCCCCGTGTCTGCCTGATACCTGTAGTGCATGACGGCTTTAAGTATTTGGGGATTTATATCTCCTTGGACTTTGCGGTAAGGTACGAGAGGAATTTACTGCCGCCGCTTCGTCGGCTGCGGTCGGACGTCGCGGTTTGGTGTGGCTTGCCGCTGTCTCCGTTGGGGAGGGCCGCCCTGTTTAAGATGATGTCTCTCCCCCGATTCCTTTATGCCCTTTAAAATACGCTCGATCTGGTCCCCGCTAGTTATTTCCGTGAGGTTGAGGGCCTCCAACGGCGACTGGTATGGGGCGGGCGGCCTCGCATTGCGTTATCGAAACTGACTCTGCCTTGGTATGATGGCGGTATAGCGCTGCCCGACATCAAGCGCTATTACTGGGCATCTCAGTTGAGTGCTATCAACCACGCCATGTATGGTCCAACCCCTAACCCTGCATTCGAGATGGACAAATGGCAGCTACCGGGTGGCGACTACAATAGGGCACTTTACTCTAAAGCGGCTAGGAAGAAACTTACTGGTCCTACTGGGGTCGTGGTGCGAGTATGGACTAGTGCGACGGCTGCCACAGGATGGACGGACAGGCTGACCAGAGCAACTCCGCTTTATGCGGCTGAACGGCTGGGGAATCTCTGGGCAACGAAGGGGTTCGACAAGTGGGATCTTATAGGCATTAGTCGAGTAGGGGACCTCCTGATCAAGGACAGGATCAAGACTTTTGCCGAACTCCAGCGGGAATATAGCCTGAGTGATAGGGAATACTACCGCTATCTTCAGATTCGCCATGCATTTGTGTCGGTATTCCCGGCTGGTGCTGCTGTCCCGGAGTCCTCCCCCCTGGAAGATCGGGTGCTCAATGGACATGTCCCTGACAGTACCATCTCTCTTATATATAAGAAGCTTATTAATGACCGCTCTGACCTCCTTGTACAGCTTCGTAATGCCTGGACCACGGATGGGCTTGAGTTGGATGACGAAGACTGGCTGGCCGCGGTGTCGTCTCCGAAGGAAGTGGCGATTCCGGCTAGTGCAATTGAAGATTTTACACCGCGTCTATGTCTCGGGTCCGCGCCTGATGAGGATGGGTTATTCATTGGATGGGTTGTGCAGGCGTGGCTGTGGTATGCTTGCTACTTTTCTCCATATCATATGGGAGTGTCCGGATGTGGTGTCTTATTGGAGACGCGTGCATGACATTATGGAAGAGGTGACGGGTGTGTCATTACTGCTGGAGGCCAGGAGGTGCCTCTTGAACGTCTGGGAGCCAAATGATTATAGCGTGGCACAGACTCGGTGGGCCGCCCTTGGCAACATGATCGCCAAGAGGGACATAGCCCAATTATGGGGGTCCCAGAGGGCACCTTCGGCGTCGGCGTGGATGGAATGCATGGATTGGTGTATGTTTAGGGAGAAAACGGTGTATACCGCCCGTGGTAGGCCTAGGAAATGGGGAAAGGTGTGGGGTCGGTGGAATGCGTATCGAGGAGAGATTTGTACCCCCATCCTTCGTAGACTCCGTTACTACCCCTCTCTCCCCGTGACCTTGCATTCCATGCATCCTTCTCCTATAATACATAATCTGATTGTCCACTCTTGGCCCTTCTTTCCACCCCCTTAGGTTTTATCCTTCTTTAGACCAGCCTTATTGGCTGGATTCCCCCCCCCCTGCTGACGGAGATGGTCACCTTGATAGCAGTCATTACCTCGGACTTTGTTTCTGTGTTGTTTTGTTTAAAATATAAAATGTGAAACCTTTTTATTATCCTCCTACAGCCGCTAGCCCTGTTTATTAACGTGTAACATCGCGGCTGAACCCAGGGGTTGGTGAGCCTTGTACTGTTTTCGAATGTGATGCAGAATATTATTGACCGGCCCTGTGGGGTTGTAGGTCTGTATTTGTATGACTTTCTGGCAATAAAGGTTTTCAAAAAAATATATATATATTTATATATATATATATTTGGAGATTTTGGCTGAAAGAAATAACATTAATAATGATTCATATGACCTAATGGGTGATAACCTTGAGAACTTTCATGAAGAGGAGCTCAGATCCTCTGTTAGAGAGGCGGTGAATGCCACATTAGCCAAGAGGGAGAGGGATTCCCCTTTAGAGGAAATGTATTTTTCTCTTTAAGACAGTGATTTGCTTTCTACCTCTGAACTCCAAATAGGGAGAAAGGTTTCTCACAAGAAGAAACACCTTGATAAGGCTTCTTACGATGCCTTCAGCGATGGCAGCCATCGTGCTGCTATAGAGATTGGTGCTTGTAGCAGCACAATAGATACTGGCCACCTGAATGGAGCACATGAGAGAAGTGCCCTTAGCGGCATATCAAGACAGAGTGATATTCTAGGCACAAAAGATCATAGAGACAGCCTTATGTCAAGTGGCAATTTTGCTTATGAGGTAGACAAATTCATTATTTTTTTTTTTATTTTTTTTTTGGTTAAAAACTTTTATTGAGTAATCAAATAAGGGTCACAAGGATGGGCCTACAACCACACGGGCCGGCCGCTAAAATCAAGGCACAATGTAAAAAACATACGATCACACCCGTGGTCAGGCATGAATCAGATACCAAATGTTACTCGAAAGATAGAACAGGACACAACCATTTTCTGTTATATACATACAAAAACCAACAAACTACAAAAAGGCGAATGCATACTAATCAAAGTCAGCCCAGAAGGCGGAGGGGAAACTCACTAATCAGAGAAACGAAATCACAATCGATGGGACTCGGCAAGGTGGGAAGGGGGGACAGCGGGGAGGATAGGCAAATCATAGAACAGCATGAGAAATTTCGGGAACACCAGCCTAGGGAGTCAGGATAACATCGGGTGCGTCAACCAGGGGAGGAGTACAAATATTCCCACGATATTCGTTCCACTGACCCCAAATCTTCGTCCACGCCCTGGGTCTGCCCCTAGCTACATAGACTGTCTTCTCGCGGAACATGGACCAGTCCATGTTGTCCTCCCATGCCGAGACATCAGGAGGTCTAGATGCGCCCCAGAGTTGCGCAATGTCCCGCTTTGCAACCATGTATCCCAAGGTCGCCCATCTGGTCTGGGCCACAGAATAGTCGGTGGGTTCCCACACATTCAACAGGCATCGTCGGACCTCAGGCAGTAGGGAAATCCCAGTCACAACAGTCATCACCGCAAGCACATCAGTCCAGTAGGCCGCCACCCCCGGGCACTCCCAAATAATATGCAGAAATGTAGCACTCATCCCACATCCGCGTTTGCATAGACCGTCCGGGGAAAAACCCATCACAACCAGACGCGGACCCGTAACATACACCCGGTGGAGGATCTTAAGCTGAACCAAACGGAGACGGGCAGGGATGGCGACCTCTTTCGGAGAAGAGAGTGCCGACTGCCAATCCTCGTCATCTAATTCCAGCCCGTCGCCGACCCAAACCTCCCTAAGTCGGACAAGTAAGTCGGCGCGATTATTAATCAGCTTCTTGTAAATCAGGGAGATAGTGCTATCAGGAAGGTGGCCATCCAGAATGCGATCCTCGAGAGGGGAGGACTCGGGGAGGGCCACACCAGGAGTCAGAACAGAGGCCAGGGCATGGCGAACCTGCAGATACCGAAAAAATTCCCTATCACTCAAGTCATATTCGGTCCGAAGGGCCTCGAAGGACTTCACTCTACCGTACACACAGACATCTCCCACTCTACATATTCCAATCATATCCCAGCGGTCAAAGCCCTTAGTAGACCAGAGACATCCCAAACGCTCAGAAGCATAAAGCGGAGTCGCCAGTGTCAGCCGAATCTCCCATCCCAGACTCACATTCGCGGCGCGCCACACACTGACTGCAATCCTGGACGGGCCCGTAAGATGGCGCCCAGCCGACTTGGAATAAAGCGCTCTATTAAAATCCCCTCCCGGTAGCTGGAGTCTATCCATTTCAAAGGCCGGATCCCGACCCGGGGAATACATTGCGTGGTTAATGGCAGACAGTTGGGTAGCCCAATAATATCTTTTGATATCAGGGAGCGCCATGCCCCCGTCATACCAAGGGATGGTAAGTTTCGCAAGGGCGATACGTGGACGCCCGTCCCAAATCAATTGCCTTTGGAGACTCTCAATCTCTCGGAAATAGGTAGCGGGAACGTCATCATAGGAATTCTGAAGTGCGTATAGGAATCGTGGCAAAGACATCATTTTGAAAAGGGCAGCCCTGCCCAGAGGAGACAGGGGTAACTTACGCCAGCGGGCCACATCTAGTCGCAGTCTAAGAAGCGGGGGGAGGAGATTACATTCAAACCGGAGTGAGGAGTCCAGCGTAATAAAGATCCCCAGATATTTGAAGCCGGACTGGACAACCTGGATAGGAAATCTATCCGGCAACGGGGGCAGAACACCCGAAAGAACATACACACAGGACTTAGCCCAATTAATAACCAGACCAGAGTTAGCGCCAAACGAAGTGAGAACGTCAAATAGGACATTTAAAGATTTGCGCGGGGAAGTAAGGTAAAGAAGAATGTCATCCGCGTAAAGCGAGACGCGATCCTCAAAATCTGGTGACCAACGGATCCCTTTGAGTGAAGGTTCCCATCAAAGCCACGCAGCTAACGGCTCCAAAGCAAGAGCAAAAAGTAGAGGAGACAAGGGGCACCCCTGTCTGGTCCCCCTACCAAGGCCAAAGGGAACAGAAACTCGACCGTTAACCACAACCTGCGCCAAGGGTTCGGCGTATAACAACTTCACCCAACCAATAAACCCAGGACCGAAACCAAATTTCTCAAGAGCCGCCCAAAGATAGGGCCACTCTATCGTATCAAAGGCCATCGAGGCATCTAGCAAAGCCAAAATGGCCGGCTCCGTCAGAAGCCCCGCCCTCGCAATGGCTCCGTGGAGACGACGCAGATTAAGAGCCGTGTTACGATGCGGGATAAATCCGGATTGGTCTGGATGAATCAAACTGCTAATAACCGTCAGGAGGCGGGTAGCCAGGAGCTTAGCCAGAACCTTGGGCTCAACATTCAACAGGGAAATGGGCCTATAAGACGAACAAAGGTCCCGGGGTTTACCTTCGTTAGGAATAACAACGATCGTAGCCAGCCGCTGAAGACCTGGCTGTTCGAGCAGTAGCGGCACCCCCCCCCCCCCAGCGCCTTGAGACCCTACGGGTATGTAGCGCGCTCTATAAGTGTCACTGATTGATTGATTGATTGATCATATGGGAGAATACCCCGCTCCCGGGACTCCAAAAACATGGTACGAAGAAAGGGCGCTACCCTGTCAGGACTTAGCTTGTACAACTCAATCGGCAATCCATTCGGGCCCAAAGCCTTGCCCGAACGGAGTGAGCGAATGGCAGTCGCTATCTCGTCAGTGGAAAAAGGGGAGTCCAAAGAGACTCGGTCTAAATCGGAGACACAGGGCAGAGCTATATCACGCAACAAGAGGCGAGAGTCATCCACATCCCGGTCAGACACAGGGGAATAAACCACACGTAAATAGTCCGCAAAACAGTCCACTATTCCCACCGGGTCAGTCACTCTCACACCATTCAGGGTTTGAATCACCGGCACCACACGATTCGCCCTCTCCTTCTTGTCCAACCACGCCAGCAATTTACCCGCTTTGTCCCCCACATCATACAAACGACCCTGTTGCTCCCGAAACATCATTTTAGCCGCATCCGTAACCAGAGACCTATACGCAAATTGTTTCAGACCCAAGGCGTGGAGTTTATCAGGAGTTACAGCCGATTCCAAGTCAGCCTCTATCCCAACAATTTCCCTCTCGAGTTCCACCACCTCCCGATTTCTCGCCTTTTTGGATTCAGCAATAAGGGAAAGGGCCTGCCCGCGGATCACCGTCTTAAAGGCCTCCCATAGGGACACCGCAGAGGAGACGGACCCCTCGTTGTCTAAAAAATAATTGTCCAACGACTTGATCAAGAGACCACGGGTCTCGGGGGAGGTCAGATACCATGGGTTGATGGGAGCCACCCGGCCCGCCGCCTCCACCCCCACCTCAAAACAAAGCCAAAGCGGAGAATGGTCGGAGATGCCCCGGGGGAGGTGTCTAATCTCCCGAACAGCAGACGACTGCGCCGCAGGCATCAGGAAATAATCCAGTCTAGACAGACTCCCATGGGCCCCGGAATGGAAAGTGTATTGAAGCTGAGTAGGGTGCATAAGTCTCCAACAATCCACTAAACCCAAAGTATCCAGGAACCCACCCAGCCATTGTTGGGCCGAAGGAGTGTCCCTAGGGGGGTGACGATCATGTAGACCGGAGAACACAGAGTTAAAGTCACCTGCAATGAAAAGAGTACTATCTGGGAGGCTCAACAACACTCGGCCCAAATCGGAAAAGGTAGAGGTCTGTAGACCGGGGGGCACATAAACGGTAAACAGGGAAAGGGTCCGACCCTCATAGCGTCCCACGAGGACGGCGTAACGCCCCCGATCATCAAGAATCACATCATCAATTGCCAGGGGGAGGGAAGCCCGGACAAGGATACCCACCCCCCTGGAACCCGTGGTAAACCCCGAATGTGCGACGAGGCGATAGCCCCACCTGTTCATTGCACAACAAGTATTGCCCACTAGATGAGTCTCCTGCAGAAAGAAAATATCAGGAGACAAACGTCGTAGACATCGCAACACCACACCCCGTTTTATACGATCCCCCAGACCATTGACATTCCACGAAATAAACCTCAACCCGCTACCCCCCATCCCACACAGTGATGCCGGAACCCTCCCCCAATGAGCATGACATCGAAAACACCATTAGCAAGATAGAATCGCCTTGAAAAAACAAAACACAAACATCAAACTTCCCATCAACCCACCCCCCAACTACCAAGAAAACACCCCCCCACCCTGCACCCCTGCAAGAAGCTAAAAAGCCACCCCAACATGCAGTGTGCCTGTCGCCCAAGAACCCCCATTCTACAAAAAGACCCCGGAGGAGGAAAGGCCCTGTCCCACCCGCCACCCCGATCAAGATAAAGAAGGAGGAAAACACACAGAAAATAGAGGCACTTAGGCATAAAATCCCTGAAGAAGTTACGTAGCACGGAGACCGGGGCATAGACAATAAGTTCAGCTCTCTATACCACCCTCGGCACCACCCAGGTGTTCGGCGGGCTCAGTCTCAGGAGGTCGGTCCGGCAGAGAGTCCAGCCAGTCATTCACGGAATCAGGCCGATCAAAGAAAAGGGTCCGTTCATTGTATTCAACTCGCAGCCTGGTTGGAAAAAGCATAGCGTAGCGCAGTCCCAAGTCCCGGAGACGCTTCTTGACTCCACGGAAGCCCATACGCTGTTTCTGCACCAATTGAGAAAAGTCCGGGTAGAAGTTCACCGTGGCATTCTCAAAAGCCACCGGGCCCTTCACTCGCGATGCCTGCAGGATAGCGTCCCGGTCTCTATAGTGAAAGAGTTTCGCAACAATAGGCCTCGGCGGGGCGCCCGGCTTGCCCTGGATTCCCGGAACACGAAGGGCACGTTCCACTGCGAAGAATTTACTCAACCCACACGGAGAGAGGTAGTTCTGTATCAGGTCCTCGACCAGGAGATCGACAGAATGCGGGTCCGGATTTTCCGGAACGCCAACCACACGCACGTTACAACGACGTGCTCTGTTTTCAAAGTCCTCCAAGCGCCGGGTCATGAAATCGTTCACCCTTCGGAGATTGCCAATCTCCGTCTGTATCTCCGAGACGTCGGTCGTGAGGCTGGATGACTTGAGATCCAATGACTTCACCTTCTCATTGGTTTTAGATAGGTCGGCCCGAATCAAGTTCACATCAATGGCCACGGTGTCGATTTTGTGGGCCAAAGCTTCATACTGTTGGCCTATTGTTTCTTTCATGCCAGAAATGGCGCCCATGATCTCCTGCAAGGACGGCTCCGTCAACGCTTCCACAGTGTGGTCAACTGCACTCGGGCCAGGCAAGGCGGTTCCAGGGGACCCCTTCGAATGGGTGTACCGGTCCATGACGTTAGACTGGACCTGGCCCCCGCGAAGGTGCGTTTTGGTCTTCCGAGTCTCTCGGTCCCCTCTGTCCGCCATGTTGGAGACCGCGTCCCAGGGGACTCACTCGAGCAGGTGAAAATGGCCACAGGAGAGGAAGGCGTTGTAGCCAAAAAGCAGCGGCGAGGGTACCTCTAGGCGTGAGCCAGCCCGGAAGGACAATAAGCAACCCAAAGGCACAACAGCAGTCTCGTGCCGCTGGACCCAGCAAGGGCCAGACTCCTCTGCCAGACGTCGCAGTCCGAGGCAGAATCGAAACCGAAACTTAAGAGGGGGACCCACAAGTCGAATCCCCCAGCCGCTGTTGTTCAACTCAGACACGGCCACAGTGCCTCACCCAGACCCGGGCGCACCTCCAGGGCGGACCCCGAAAGTTCGAGTCGTCGTATCTTCGGTGCCCCCGGTCCGAATCAAAATCCAAAAACCATAGGAAGATCAGCCCAGTGTCCTCTACACAAATCCTCGTGAAGAATCAGGATATGTTCAGGATATTATGCCGGGAGTGGCGGGGGTCCGGAGAGCGCTGTGCTCACGCGGCCATCACGGATGCCCGCCAAGCTCCTCCTCGACAAATTCATTTTCGATCCCCAAGACAATGACACCCTGAAAATCTTTGATAAACATATAAAACAACCCTCAACATCACAGGAAATCAAGGACCCCTTTGGGGCAAAATGTTTAATCCCACTTCTGTTAGACACCCATAAAGCGCAGAGTGGTGGCCATTGGATCACATTTCAAAATACCTGTCACACTGGGTTAAGAAACCCCTAGACAGGGAAACCCATAACCTCCTGAGAAATGAGTGCCCAAGAACCTCAACGCTGGAAAAGGTTTGCAACACCCCTAATTTATATCCAGATTTAATAACCTTTCTGTTCAAATATGGAAAGGACCATAGAAAGGGAATTGAGAAATGCCTGAAGGAATTTCAGGACAAACTCCTGGACATCCTAGGTCCTTTGACCCGCGGTCTTGATATAGCTGAAAATGCTAGAGGTAATAAGACACCTATTAACGTGGACCTCTTAAGAGGATGTGCCCAAAGAGCCGTATGCATTTTAGGTAATGCTAACAGCAATCTGATTTCAGAAAGATGCAAAGCTGTGTTAATGAGAATGAATTCAAAACTTGCCGACCTGTCAACAAAAGAGTATATGAGCGACACGAAGGTTCTCCTTTTCTAAGACGAGTTTGTCAAACCTTGGGAAAATTCTTTTCTACCTTTACAGCCTTCAGTAAAGCACAAAACAACATGCACAGAGTGTTTGGTTCAAGACACCTTTTTGGAAGAGCTGACAGGAGGGGACTGGCTGCCAGCCGAGGAACATTCTAGTCCCAGTTCTACCCTCGGGAGCCATGAGGTTTCACCAATTACGGAAGGGTCTACCGTCAAAGCGCAAATTTCTACCCTCTAAGAGGGAGAAACCAGAGAAACCGAGGGGGAAGAACCAGAGGAGCCTAAAGCCAAGGTTACCAAGGTAAGATTATTCATTCAAAATAGGGAAAAGATAACAAAAGAACATGGGTACTGCAAACCGTGGCAGGTTTCAAGATAGATTTCTGGAAATACCCTGTACAATCAATAAGAGCCAGAGAGCTATCCTTAAACGAGGAAAAAATGAGTCTAATAGACAAGGATGTGATCCTGATGTTAGAGAAAGGCGCTTTAATTCGAGCGACATCAGATCAGGAAAAGATAAAAGGTTTTGTAAGTACAATGTTTTGGGTAAAAAAGAAAGACAAGGGTTGGAGACCTGTTATAAACTTAAAAGAATTAAACAAGTTCCTAATACAGACATTTCAAAATGAAAGGAATTCACCAGCTTATTTGACTGTTCCCATGGACAGGGACAGACAGAAATTCCTACGGTTTACTTGGAGTGGCATGACTTACCAGTTCTGCTGCCTACCCTTGAGCCTATCCTCGGCCCCAAGGTGTTTCACCAAGGTCCTTCGTCCAGTGGTCAATCATCTCAGAGAAAGGTCCATTTGCCTTACTATATCTAGACGACATTCTCATCATGTCACAAGACAGGTCAGAACTGCTAAAACACCTATCCTGGGCAATAGAACTCTTAGAGAACCTAGGTTTCATTGTGGATTCAGAGAAGTATGGTTGGATCCCCACTCAGGAAATAGAGTTTCTGGGGTTTCAATTGAATTCAATTCTATCCTAATGAATCCTACCACACAAGAAAGTATTAAAGATAAAAATGTAGGTGAGATCGGTACTATCAAGAGAATCAGTAATTCTGAGGGACCTCCCAAGAGTCTTGGGTCTCCTATCATCCTCTATTCTTGAAATCTCGCTAGGACCCCTCCATTACAGGGGGTACAGAGACATTGGGCCAGATGTAGGTAGCCAAATACCGGTCGGTAACGGCCGAATTCGGCCGTTACCGACCGGTATTTGGCTACCGAGATGTAGGGGCAGGTAAACTGGGCAAATCGGTAATTTTACCGAATCTGTAAATATACCGGTCGGTAAATTTACCGACCGGTATTTTTACAGAATCGGTAAAATTGATATGTAGGTGGGACTCTTCTGAGTCCCACAAGGCCTAAGAAATCGGTATTTTACCATCAAATTCAATTTGATGGTGAAATACCGATTCAGGTGTGCATGCACATGTGTGCATGCACACCTATGCCATATGACAGGCAGACCTGCCCTTAGGGCAGGTATGCCTGCCATATGGCCCCCGAACCTTTTTTGGGGGTGCTAGAGGGTGTCAAAGTGACACCCCCTGCACCCTTGCCAAAAATCGGTATTTACCGATCGGTAAATACCGACCAGTAATGCCCCATTCATTCCTATGGGCTTCAAAGCCCATAGGAATGAATGGAGCATTACCGGTCGGTATTTACCGAATCGGTAAATACCGATTCTTAACGATTCGGTAAATGGAACATCTGGATGTTCCTACATACCCCCACTTCTTATTTACCGATTCTTAATTACCGAATCGGTAAAATTCGGTAATTAAGAATCGGTAAATAAGTTTTACCTACATCTGGCCCTAAAAGCCTTAAGCAAAAGGAAGGGCCTGTGTTACAGAGATTCCATTATCCTTACCCAAGAGGCTCGGAAAGATCTAGACTGGTGGCTAAAGAATCTAGAAGCATGGAATGGCGAGGCCATATTCTGAAATGTACCAGAATTTATCCTAGAATCAGACGTGAGCAATCAAGGTTGGGAAGCCTGATTAAACAATCAAGAAACAGGGGGAAGAGAAGATGGTCTTTAGAGGAATAGTCGCTCCACATAAACTGTTTGGAAATGTTAGCCGGCCTGAATGCCCTTATGAGTTTCAAGACGATCTTACAAAACTCCAATACACTGATTCGCTAAGACAGTTTCTCAGCTGTATCATATATAAATCGACTGGGGGGTGCGAAATCACCAATGCTCTCGAGTCTAGCGAAACAAATTTGGTATTTCTGCTGGGATTACAAAATAGTGTTACGGGCAGAATTCATTCCACGGCTTCAGAACACAAGGGCAGATTGGAACTCCAGATATCTTAAGGATTCCAGTGTCTCAAAGTTACATCTGGCTGTCTTCTCTCGAATACAAGAATTATGGGGTCCATTCCAGTACTGACATCACTTCATGCCTTCTCCCTAGTTCAATCAAGGCTGTCCCCAGTAAAGGGCAGACTCAGACAAGGGTGTTGCTTGTTTGGACCTGTTGGAGCTTGGAAGGGCTTTGGTGCCAGAAATCTGGTTACAGTGAAACCCACAAAGTTAGATTAAAATAACATTTCTCAGCCAGCACCCCTTGCTGTCAATCCCAGTGATCTCACCCAGATGTAGTCAACCCAGGCACACACATAGCATTCACACAAGAAATAGACCCAACTTTATATACATTCCACTAACTAACATACACCCTCAAACATACATTCCCACTCATGCTCATTAATGATTGCTTTGCAGTACTCCAAGAACCAGACATAACAGACCTCATCACCTAGCACCAGCTTAACTCCCTCTTCATCACAGACACATGGTTCCCCCCAAATCTTTGTACATCCTTGACGTTTTTCTTCTCACAGTTGTTTGGATCCACTCATACGCATGGACTGGACTGACCCCTCTGACATTCCTATCGTCCTGCTTAGTGTAATACCAACAAACCATGCACAACACAAAGGAAAAGACCAAACCTTAAGACTGTTAAAACACTTCTGCAAAGACAACCTAATTTGTAACTCAAATCTCACTTCATCAAATCCACGTCAAATGCTAAGACCCTTCTAAACAACTTCCACAGTTTTTAGGAAAGATATGTGAACATCTGTGTCCCAATTACAGCATGTAAGTGCAAGCAAAAGCATTCTGCACCCTAGTATTTTAAAGACCTTGCTGATAATAAATGAGCAATTGCAGACAGGGAAGAAAAACGGAGCTGCTGAGGTACACTTGATACTGAAATTCCTCCGCTCAACACAGAGAAAACTCATCACATTAGCCAAAGCAAAGTACTATACCATCACTGTCAATGAAGCCACCAAAAGAAGCAGAGCGCTGTTCAAGACAGTCAAGCACTACACAAACCCATACCCACCTATTCTTCACTATACAGAAAAGTGCAATGGCATCAGACTCCTCAGCTAACAAATTAAAAAGATCCGACAGCACATTGATGATGTCAAGCCTGCTTCATTCCTCACATCTACCCCTTCCCATATAATCCTACAATGCTACACCTACATAACCCTATCTCTCCCACATATGGGTATAATACTCAAGTACCTCAAAGTCACTTCTTATGAAGAAGATGCTGGCCATTGATCTTCATGAAAGCTCTCTCTGGGGTTGCTTTTTTACCCCTATCTACCACTGTCAATGCCTCCCTCACTCAACATATCTTTTCAGAAGCTCTCAAGACCAACCAGATCCTCCCACTCCTAAAGAAACCTACACAAGACCTTGGTGGCCTCACCAACTATGACACATCATTCACCTGCCAATTATCAGCAATATCATTGAAAAAGCAATCTATGTTAAACTCACATAAATGCTAGCCATCTCCTGCACGACTACCAATCTGTCTACAGATCTCGCTGCAGCAGAGAGACCAAAACTTTGCACATCATTGATGATAACTTCTTGACACAGATCAAGGTGGCTCCTGCCATCTGATATTGATAGACCTCTCAGTTGCCTTCAACACAGTTGACTATCCAACTCTCATACGCACCCTTGAGTCGCAAATGGGATTCCCCAGCAATGTCTCTCACGGGATCTCTTCCTACTTTTCCAACTGACACCAGTTTCTTCAGAAGGCATCACCAGGTCACAAAAGATGCATATCATGAAGAGTCCTCCAGGGTCCCATAACATCTTGCATTATCTTCAACATTTAGAGGAGCATTGAAAGATAATAGCATCAACATTCACCAATATGCAGATGATAAACAGCTCTGCTTGAAAGTCTCCTCTGGTTCAGACATCCATGGCCTAAAACACTGCTCACATATCATTCTGCATTTTATGCCCAGCCCCTACCTGAAGCTCAATTCAAACAAATCAGAATTTTCATTATTTACCAAGATCATCAAACAAGATACAGTACAAATCTGGCTCAATTACATCACCTTTGCTCCTTCTAACCCCAACTCTTGACAAAATACAAATCACTTGGATACACCCTGGATACTAACTCTCCCTCAAGGAACACATTGCACAAGAAAATCTGAATGGTGGTAATGCCGTACTCCATGGCCTCCAAGACACCAAACTGGAACACCCTAATGGAATCCTATAGGCCGCAGCACGTCCCATCGAGGGCTGGATAAAATATGATCAAATCAACCACTTCCAGTTGAGACTATATTGGATCGTTAGAGTAGCCCTCAACATCTTTGAAAACAAGGCTGCATCATTCACAAAGCCATCACATCCAGCATTCCCGCTAATCTTGCAGACAAGTTTGGCATCTCTGGTGGTTCTTGGCATATTCGCAGCCAGGATATTATCAAGCTGTAGGTTACGATGTGTGAATAAAAATAAAGACAACAGGCCTTTTCAATCTATGCATCTATGATCTGGAACATTGTACCTGTATCCATCAGAGCACCCCAAAACTACACCAATTTAGGAAAAGGAAAGAGTTGAAGACTCATATCTTCAAATAATACACATCACAATGCATTAACTGTCGACAACTCAGCTTCCTCCCCATTGATCACTTAGCTTGCCATGGCCATGCACTATAGAAATACCATATACACAAATCATACTATTGTAAATATAATAAAAACAGTATAATAGTAGCTGTAATGTTTACTAGTAATGTGAGCAGCAATAAATACTTCAACATGTTGGCTGTTTATCTTTATATCAACCTCACCCTCATATCTTTGGTTTACTAAGCTAACCTCCGCACCAAACGAAAAGCCTAATTTGTGTTTCAAAGATGGTTTACACTTTCATACCTGCTGAGAATAATGAGGACATTTTTAATATAATAACATAGCCTGCTGCTCTTGTATGCACTTGGATGATTACTGGTAATCTCCTAGCACGTGAAGGTTGAATTCACCACTTATTAGACTACAGCAAAATCAGGTGCCAAGGTTCTGCATGCTATGTTTTGTCCCAATCTTCCTGCGTGAAGTCTCTCTTTCCCCTTTACACTCTGTTTCCAAATTTATAACATTATCTGGCCATTGTTGAATCCTTTAGACTAACCCATTGGAAAAACGTTGCTTCATGCGCCTTCACTTGTTTTCATTTTGTGAAACCGTGCTTTTTGAATAGTAATAATAAGTAAGACATTAAGGGCCAGATGTAGGTCGGTCGGTAACGGCCGAATTCGGCCGTTACCGACCGGTAATTGGATTTTGAGATGTAGGGCCCTTAATTTTACAGAATCTGTAAATTTACCGATTCGGTAAATTTACCGATTCTGTAAAATACCGAATCGGTATTTATACCGATTCGGTAAATCTCAGATGTAGGTGGGACTCTTCTGAGTCCCAAAGGCCCTACAAATTCGGTATTTTACCTCACAATCCTATTGTGTGGTAAAATACAGAATTCAGGTGTGCATGCACATGTGTGCATGCACACCTAGCCATGTGACAGACAGACATACGCTTAGGGCATGTCTGTGTGCCACATGGCACACATGCCTATTTGTGGGGTGCCAGAGGGTGTCAAAGTGACACCCCCTGCACCCTTGCAAAATTCGGTATTTACCGATTCTGTAAATACAGAATCGGTATTTCCCATTGATTCCTATGGGCTTCAAAGCCCATAGGAATCAATGGGAAATACCGAATCTGTATTTACAGATTCGGTAAATACAGAATGTTACAGATTCGGTATTTCCACATCTGGAAATACCTACATCTCCCCCCTTCATATTTACCACTTCTTAAATACCGAATCGGTAAAATTCGGTATTTAAGAAGTGGTAAATAAGAATTACCTACATCGGGCCCTTCATCAGTTTTCATGAAAATGTTTTCACAACTCATCAATAATTACTTTAGAAAAGAGAATACATATCTGATTAAATACTGTGACTATATTGAAGCAGACTCGATGATCACGTTGCAAGGAAAAGGGGCATTAAAGAAACAGGCATCCAATAGTTGTCATTTATACATGGATGATTAACAGATGTAACTTGAAAACGTGGCCTGAAGATCAGGAACAGCAGTTCTGGGAGTGTTTATCTTGATTTTGTACATGATGAAGCGTGCACACATTGAAACTCAACAGCAATGGAATCTGAAAATTCAGACACTGTTGGCTGTCTGACTCTCACTATAACGGCCTCACGTGACGGAGAAGGTACTGCTGACCTTAGTGGGTCATCATATACTGCATATTTAGTGGCCACTCACTGCATTGCAGTGCAGTATTCTTGATGAGATCTTATTGGTTGAATCCCTTCTGTCATGTTGAGAGAAACTATTGGTGGTTGTTCCAGGGGCACATTCAAGCAGATTGTAGATTGTTAAATGGCTCATGCACCAGGAAGCAGGCCTCACTCAAGGAGCTTGATATTTGCACAATAACAAAATCCAATGTGTACTTATCTGGGAGATCTACCCTCTTTCATTTTCGAATGTGCCATTAATTCTGTGTTAACTTGCAGCAAAAACTCATGTTCAATTTTGATAACTGCTCCTTTAGGTCTTGACTTTTTCCTGGGGTAGTTGCTACTTCTGGATTTCTTCTTGCATCGAAATGATGATGCCTTGGACTTCTTTTGCATGTAGAGGTCGCGCGCTTGAGTTCCAGCAGTGCGTATATCTAAAGTGGTGCAATATTTAATCAATAGGATTGTTTTGCAATGCCAACATCATGTGACTATTTTAGAAGCAGTCGCTCAGTGACACTTGTGTATGATCTGACAATTTATCTCCTATTGAACTAGGATGTACGTCGTTACAACGCATGCTGTTACAACGCATGCCATTACGACGCAAGTATTACAACGCAAGTCGTTACAACGACTTGCGTTGGGGGGCGCTGGATCGTGAATAGTTTAATTTACTATTCCAACTCCAGTCCCCGTGGATAGTAGGGAAGGTGTTGGATAGTAAATTAACCTATTCCCTATCCTGGAGCGCCCCCCAGCGCAAGTCGTTGTAATGACTTGCGTTGTAAAAGTTGCATCGTAATGGTAGTGCGGAGTAACAGTTGCGTTGTAAAGGATGTTTCCCATTGAACTACTTAGCTGCACTGCTTTAAATCTGTCAAAATATGGGGAAAATATTATTCAGCATTAACTAATTTTCAAAGGAAAAAAAAAAGAATATGTGAAGGGGCCCAACGATTTTCTTAGGAGAACGTCACCAAAAACTACTGAATGCCAGGATCGAAAAATACCATGGCTGCCAAATACCAAGGGTACAAAATTGGGTTATTAATTTGGGTGGGTGAAAGCCCCAATCAAATAATAAACACAATCCTTGTCAGAGTGAACCAAATCAGTCACAAACTACACCTGTGCCTAACCCTCTGGTAGCTTGGCACAAAACCAGTCAGGCTTAGAGTAACTTGTAAATCCCAAACCAAGTTAGGAAAGCAGAGTAAATATGAACAAATAAAATGTCACTAAAATAGTGAAAATCCAATCAGTAGGAATAGAGTTATAGTCTTTTTAATAAGTTTTGGTAAAAAGAACGCCAACTGCAAGTATATAGTCACACCAGACCAGAACAAAGTCTCAAGTTCAGGCACAGGATCAGGTTTGTCCCATTAAAAGTGTAACCTTTTCACTAAGTTGCCAAGATGGAGCGGCTTGATTACATGGCTCTGCATCATCCTGCATTGTGCTAAGCTGGATCCAGTGAGGGTTTTAGTCTGGAGCTGCACAGCTCTGTGGGGCTCTGTGTCATGATTTGTCACACTGCATTGGATCCGGTGAAGCTTTCGATTGGAAGCTCCGTTAGGGGTTGCATCGGATACTGTGAAGCTACCAATCAAGACCTGCTTGGTGCTGTGATGTATGGATCTGCGGTCAAATCTGATGAAGTCGCCGATCAGGAGCTGCATGGTGCTACAGTGCATGGCTGTGCGTCGGATCTGGTGAAACATTCGAGTAGCAGGGTAACATACTCTTCCTACTCAAGCCAAGGGTCTAGAACCCCATTGACAACACTTGGGAGCCATGGCTAACTCTGCAGAGGGGATCAGGTCAGGTCCAGTTGGGTTCGGTCTGCCACAAAGCAGTAGAGGCCTCTGAAAGCTCATTGTGTCCCTGTAGCTCTAGCTTGAGGTCTGCCAATTGACCCTTGGAATCACTTCTGAGGATCCTGGGTTCAAGGTGAGCAGGTCCAGTCTGCCTTCTTCAGACAGCAGGACAGTCCTTCTTCTGAATCTTCAATAGGTCCAGGATTTTTACTTTAAGAGGGTCTGAAGGTGTCACTTTTATACCTGGTGTTAGGTGTGGCGCCCAGAACCTCTGGACTGGACCATGGGCTGTTGGAGTGCTCAATCAACCCTCACTCCAAAATCTTGGACAATTCATCCTTGATATTGACTCTCACTTTGTCAGACAGCCTGTAAACTTTGTCTTTGATGGGCATCCTGTCTCATATGTCTATGTTGTGGGTGCAACAGTCGGTGGGCCCTGGAGTTAGTGAGAAAAGAGATGCAAACTTCCCCAACAGTCCCTCTGTTGCTCTGGGGCCTGGGTAGCTGAGAGGATACCTACTTCTACTGACCCATCTTGCTCCTGGGAAGGAAGGAAATCAGAGAGAGAAGTTGCTTTCCTCCACACTATCATCTGTCACCAGAAGAATGGACACTTCAGACTTCTCAAAATGGAGATTGATGCAGTTTTCATGTAGGACACTTAGGGGGTTACAAGATGTCTTGAAGTCTGATAGGTAGGTGACCTTCTTCTTTAATTATTTCATCAAATAGGGTCCAAACTACAAGTTCAAAACTTTGTTTCAATCCTCGGGATCCCGGGCCGGTGACTGAAACACATGCCAGATGCTCGGGTTTACCTTGACAAAGGTTTGACTACAGGTACACCCCCCGCCAGGATCCATGGAGCATCGCATACTTGCGATCGAAACAAAGTCATTGATAGCAGAATCGTATGTTTGCGGTTCACTCCTCACTGAATAAGTGCACCTTAGCAAGTGCACTTGTTTTTCCACTGGTCCAGAAGACAGCATAGCTACTAAGCATTAAAAGCCTGAAACATGTAGATCGAATCACAACCGTACCACGGATGTTGATGATCAATTGAGTCACAGAAAACATCCCTGCCCTTTGTTTTTAAAACTTTTCCTACGACCTCACCAATAAATCTCTAGGTGTCATAGAGGCAATTTTAAACCTAACCCCTTGCCACTTTCTCTGCACTCTCCTCACAAAAAAACCTGCTCCGCTGTAACTCGGGGATCAAAGCACACCTGGGAGGCACTCATTCTCTCAGGTGGGAACCCAATGATGAAGCATGCCACCAACTAGGTTGGTGGGTGAGGGTTCTTCTTAAAAAATGAATCTTTCCCCTTTTTCTCCCTTCTAAGCAGTGATGCAAATTCGGTATTGCTCCTTCTGTGTTGATTTTGTTAATCTTTAAGTGGACTAGGAGTAGTTCCGTCACATTCTTTCTCTCCTTGTGTTACTTTATAAAATATTTATACAGCACTCAAACAGTAATACAGTAAAAATACAACAAAAGAAAAATCCAAAGTCAATTTAGGAAAATAGAGTACATTTTAATAAATAAAATCACAACCATGTATTGAAAATTTAATGAGTAGAACCAGAGTTAGGAGTTTTAAAAGGCTTTAGGTAAACAGAAGCAAGTTACATGGAGCCCAACAGCGGGTATGTGGCGATGCTAAACCGGGACAAAGTCAAAAGTTCAAGCTGACCACGCTGGAGCAAGGGCCACATACAGTGCCATGTTCTTCCTGCTGAAAGTTTTACCTTCTAACTTTGATGCCAAGATGGTGCGACCTGACTTTTTGGTGCTCTGTGTTATCCTGCATCACAATGTGTTGGATCTGGTGAGACATGCAGCTTGCAGATTGGTGCTGTTTGGCTCTGCGGGGCTCTGCGATGGGCAGCGTTGGATCTGGTGAGGCTTTCAATCAGGGGCTGCATGGCTCAGTGAGGCTCTGCAGACTCTACGTTGGATATGGTGAAGCCACAGATCAGTAGCAGCATAGTGCTCTGATATATGCCTCTGCATCACTGTGCATCAGATCAGGTGAAGACAACGACCAGGAGCTGCATCTCACTGCATTATCTCTTGCAATACCTTTAGTTAGCAGAGAAAAATACACTCCAACTACAGCAAAGGGTCCAGGACACTGATGACAGCACTTGGAAGTCAAGACTCACTCCCACGAGCCAGAAGAGATCAGGTCAGGTCAAATATAAGTGGCAGCTGTAGATGCAGTGTTCAATACTACACTATACTATTTTAAATTTAATATTTCTGTCTGTGTTGCTCAAATTGTGTTTTTAACTGTTTGGGGGCATTACGGGCTGAACCTGCTCACCTGCTGTATGCCGATCCCCTCTCCCCGGTACACCACAGCTACAAAGTGCTGGTTGAGTGGAGGGAGTGTTGGTAGACGGATACGGCTTCCCCGGAACACTCATTTCTGCTGGGACACCTCACGCCGCCATTTTAGAGACACACTCTAGTTGCTCACTAGCTCACCCACCGCAGCTTGAAAACCAGATGATGGTGCCCACGCACAGCGGGTGCGCCAGCGGCACACCAAAGGCAAGTCCCTCTGTGCCCGTCCGCGCCCAGCCGGGACCAGGGGCCAGAACCCCTTGGTCCCTGCTGACCTACTGGGCAACCGAGTTATGGACCTTTGCTACAAGTAAGTACATCCTCGATGCCAATGCTATGGTTAAGCTTCAGGCTGAAAATCTATTGAGGAACAACAGGCTGAGGGCATTTCTAGGCCACCTCACATATTGGCCCAGGTAAATGCTCCTCCCATAGCACTAGGTCTGAAGGAAGCGGTTCTTAATTCACGCTCCTTACAGAAGCACCATCCTGAGATCTTTTCTTTGCTGCAAGATGGCGACATAGACATCTTGGCTCTCAATGAAACCTGGTCAGGGGACCTATTAGCCCCAGAAATTATCGCAGCACTCCCAGCAGACTTTGATGCCCTCTGGAAAAATAGACCAGGGGACACTAGAGGGGGGGTGGCCATTCTTCTTAAAAAGAGTGTAATGGTTACTAAGATAATGGCAGAAAAGTGTGATAATGCAGATATTTTGGGGGTTCAAATTTCCTTTAAGTCATCCTGCATCTTACTCATGGTGGTCTATCGGCCCTGAGGACCATCCGCAGTTTTAATGACCTTTTCTTGGAACTCATCACTGACCTATGCTCCAGATATAAATGCCGTTTAGGAGTCGGTGATTTTAATTATCATTGGGATGAAGCGCAGAGAGAGTCATTAGCTGGCCAATTTTTAGACCGCTATGCTTTCAATGGACCTTCACCACCTAGTCAATAGCCCCACCAATGAAAAGGGCCACAGTCTTGCCCTTATTTGGACATCACAGCCTTGGGCTGAAATAACAATATTAGCCCCTGTGCCTGGTCTGATCATTCGCTACTTAGATGTTGGGTTCCGAGTAATAGTCAACCACTGCAGCCTCCACCTATGTGGAGAAAGGTGAGAAATTGGAAAAATATTGAGGCAGATTATCTAATAGCTACTCTGCACTCAATTCTGCCCCAAGGACTTAGATAGCGAATATTGACCATGAGAGTTAAACTTTGCTGACTAATTTATGCCAAGCTATAGATATAGTACCACCAGAACAGAAGGGAAAAGTCAGAGACAAAGGAAAGGGGGATCCATGGTTCAATGAACCATTGAGGGAATAAAACAACATCTCCGCCAAGCTGAGAGGTGGTGGCATAAAAGCTATGATCCAGCAGAACTGAATGCCAACAAAGCCCTCTTTACCTCTTATAAATCAGCAATTTTAATCAGGAAAGCGGAGTACTATGAGGGAAAGATTGTCGCAGCAGTGTATAGACAGAAAGAGACTTTCGCAATTCTGAAAGAATTGAGCCAAAAGGCAGAGATGAAATCTACAGTCGCATCTTTGGACTGTGTTGACTTCCAGGATTTCTTTCCTCAGAAAGTCAAAGACATCATTTTGGAAATTGCCAATACCTCGACTGACCTTGGTTCCTCCCACCAGACCCAGCCCCCTCCCTGCTTTGACTGTCAACTTACTAATTTCCCTAAAATTGATCCAGCCACTCTATCTCTATTAGTGAACCGCACTAAATCAGGCTCTCGAGCAGACCCCTGCCCTCCGAGGATTTTTCAAATGGCCCTTCCAGGGCTGGAAAAACAGATCCTTGTGTTATTAAACAATTCCTTGGAAACTGGCTACACACCGACCAATTTAAAAGAGGCCAGGGTTAGCTCAGATTTATGGCTGACAATAAACAGCTGAGTGCCCTGACTTTATTAGATCTCTCAGCGGCATTTGATACGGTCAGCCATACAATACTGCTGACTCGTCTTACCAACCTGGGCATCAGTGGGCTAGCACACCAATGGCTAAAGTCATTTCTGGCTGACCATACTCAGAGAGTGCAGTTGGGTGAGCACACATCAGACCTGGGCATACTCGCCTGCGGGGTACCCCAGGGCTCCACGTTGTCTCCACTCCTTTTTAATATCTATTTGCAACCCCTTGTGGAGACCCTAGCTCACATGAACTTTCATGTTTTTAACTACACCAACGATACCCAACTCCTTATCCGGATTAGCAACTCCTGTCAGGCTCAGGAGTCGGACAAAAAGTTGCTCAGATTCACAGTAAACTGGATGACGGCCAATTCACTGAAAATAAATTCCTGATAAGACCGAAGTGCTCATCATTCCAACAAGTAATAGCATCTGGTGTGATCTTTTCTGGTCTCCGGAACTAGGTGCCACTCCGGCACCAGTCCCGGTTGTAAAAAGCCTGGGTCTGAAAACTGATTTTGAGTTATCTATGTCCAGCCAGGTCACCATGGTGGTAGAAACTAGTATAGGAATATTAAGGCAGTTAAGGAAAATTGCTCCTCTCCTATCAACATCTTCATTACAGTCTATTGTTTCCACTACCGTCATCTCTAGGTTGGATTATGGGAATGCCATCTACATTAGCCTTTCCCAGAAACTTATCAGGAGATTGCAGGTGGTGCAGAATGATGCGGCTAGGCTTATTTTCAGACTTCCTAGAAAGACACGTGCTACCCTTCTGTTACATAAACTACACTGGCTCTCCATCAAACAAAGAGCTCAATTTAAGGGCTTATGCATTGCCTACAAGGCAATCTAAGGCCAGGTGCCTAGGTATATAAAAGATCGCCTACAGAAATATGTTCCCAGCCAAACACTGAAATCATCTGAGGCCTGCCATTTAGCTTCCCCCGGTACACTACTAAATAAAAAGGGGGTAGAGTATTCTCTGTTTCGCTCCCGCAAATTTGGAATAACTTACCTGAGTACCTGCGTAGAGAACCGGTTCTCCTCACTTTTAGGAAACAATTAAAAGCGTTTCTATTTAGAGAGGTTTAACTACAGTGTAACTTCTGCCACCATTGCTGATTTCCCATCTGCTCTAGTTACTTGCTCACTTTTCTCTATAAGCGCTTAGAGACCTGAAGGTGAGTTTGCGCTATATAAAAGGCATATAACATAACATAACATAGAGCAGCAGTGTCTACATTAGAGACTGGATAGGCCATTCAATTTCACCCCAGCAAAGGTCCCTGTTAAATATGGTAAACAATGTGGGCTTTACCCACGTAGAAAAGACATTGATACACTTGGGTCTGGTGAATGGTAAGGGTGACATTGCTCATGGATGGAGAAGATCCAACTCCCTTCGGCAGCGGGATGGAAGGCTAGTATGAATATAAGTAGCACACTTGAAAAGGCTGTATTTGAAGGATCAGGATATCCTCAGAAAACATGGGATGACTGGAAGCGGGACAGAGATGAAACCTGCCTCCATGGTGTGATTTAGCGCTTGGCGACCTTCATATCGATCTGAAATTGTGACTTCATTTTTGCGAATGATATCTAGATATAGTGGCTAATGAAATGCATCAATAGTGTATCCTTTGCACTATAGAAATAATGGAGATACAGGTGGAATATTCTATCTCATGTTGCATATATTGAAGTTTTTTATGCTTACTGTTAGACCTGACATCCTTGGCGTTGTACTCCCCCAACCTTTTTGCCTTCATTCCTTCTTTTTGTTGGATTTCATTGTGTTGGCCTTAGGCGCACTTTACCACTGCTAACGAGTGCTAACGTGCTTGTGCTGCCCTTTTAAAAAATTGCAAAATTGACTTACACCCAATTGAATTTACTTGTAAGTCGTAGTAAATTGTACCACATGTACCCAGGACCTGTAATTTAAATGCTACTAGTTGCCCTGCAGCACTCATTGTGCCACTTACCAAAGTAGCCTTTTAAAACATGGCTCAGGGCTGCCACTGCAGCCTGTAGTGCTGTTTCAAACTGCCATTTCGACCTGGCAAAAATAAACATTTTGCAGGTCTAAACTTTCCTTTTTACAACATATAAGTCTTGCCTAACTCAGGCCTTAAAGACTCATAGGGCAGGGTGCAATGTGTTTAAATAAGTAGGACATGTGTGCATGAAATTTATGTGTCCTGGTAGCGAAAAACTCCCCAAAAAATGTTTCACTACTACAAGGCCTATCTATTCCACTGACTAATATGGGGTTATCGTGTTGCATTTAATATGTGCTAACTTTTGAATGGGAGCAGGTAAAGATCTGGGGCCAGATGTAGGTATCCAAATACCGGTCAGTAACGGCTGAAAATACCGATTTTCGGCCGTTACCGACCGGTATTTGGATACTGAGATGTAGGGCATCCAAAAACATACAGATTCGGTAAATTTACTGAATCTGTAAAATTACCGAATCGGTAATTTTACAGAATCGGTAATTTTACCGAATCGGTAAAATTACCGATTCGGTAATTACCGAATCTGTATGTTGAAATGTAGGTGGCACTGTAAACAGTGCCACAGGGCTTTAAGGATTCGTTATTTACCACCAACTATTAGTTGGTGGTAAATAAGGAATAACTGTGTATATACAAATCTGTGCATGTACACCGGTGCCATGTGACAGACATACATGCCCTTAGGGCGTGTATGTGTGCCACATGGCACACAAGCACTAATCAGGGGTGCAACAGGGTGTCAAAGGGATACCCTGCCACCCTTGAATTTTTGGGTATTTTGACATTCATTCCTATGGGCCTCCAGGCCCATAGGAATCAATGGCAAATACCGAATCGGTAAATACCGATTCTGTAATTACCGAATCTTACCGATTCTGTAAAAAATACAGAATTATTACCTACATCTAATTTACCGATTCTAAAATACCGAATCTGTAAAATTCTGTATTTTAGAATCGGTAAATTAGATTTACCTACATCTAGCCCCTGGTGTTTACACTCAGATGTATAGTATATTAAAAACTTCTGCAATTGTAAAATTGGATTCTAATTCACAATTCTGAAAATGCAGCTTTTCAAAAGTTGCCATTTTCTAGTCCTAACCATTTGTGCATTGTGCCAGTATCCTGGGTTACATGACTGTGAGTGGCTGTGCAGTTGGGGGTTGTGATAGTGACTCAAAGGGAGATTAGGTGTGGAGGATTTGTGGGGGCAGAGCTGTACCCAGCTTGTCAAATGCTGAAGTGAACTCTTACCACGACTTGCACAGGAGCAGGAGATGCTGGTTCCCAACTCCACCCCGAGTTTTCACAGAATCCAATCAGAATCTAATGAACCCTCAGGGGGGAAAGGGGATATTGGACAAAATAACATACAAGAAGAGACTGCTGTGGATCTGTTCTTCAGCGTCACTTGTTTAGCCTTTCCCTCTTCTGTCTTTTCCAGCTCTTGATTTTATCTTATCTAATGCACACAACACATCAAGAAAGTTTATTAACCTCCCTACTCTCCTTTTAGTCTAGCTAAACCAATTCCTTAACTACCTACCTAACCTTCCAGAGATTTTGCTCCTCTTCTTCCTAGTATCTTCTATTCTTTACTTCCTTCTGTACACTGAGTCTTCTAAACCTAGAAATAAATACCTCTGTAAGACTGTGCTCTGTTTGTTAGCTACTCTGAATTTACTGCTACGTCTTTTCTGCTGTCTTGTTCTCTCTTACCCTCTTTTATCATAAGTTGATCTTCTATACTTTTGTTCGTAATTCTTATCATTCAAGTCTTTATTAAATATCTCTTGTTTTCTTTTTCAGGAATCTAGTCGAGTTCTGTACCTAAGGTAAATGTAACTCTGTCAGTAAATACTAATTGTATTTCTTGTACTCTTCTGTAGATTGAATGGAGTCTTTTAAACTATTACAAAATTAGTTAAGAACTTTCCTTCTGTTCAGTAACAACCACTTATCAGTTGTCTTCTAGGTCGCTTTGTCTCCTGTCGAGTTTCTATGACGCTGTAGTCTTCTGTATGGTAAGTTTAATATTTTTGAGTATCTTACTAGGGTAATGGAAGGGGGAGGGATGGAAAGAGGGGGAAAGGTATTGGAAGGATACTCGTGGCTTCTCTATGGTGTGACACTCTAAGCTTCTCTTGTGTCAAACTCTACTTGCAGCGTTTTCTATGGAGCTACGAAATAATTGCGCTGCTTCCCGGTTTACACTACTATATATTTTACGGGCTTGGGTAACGATATAAATAGACCAAGTCTTGACTGGAACTCTTCGCCGTTCTCCTCAGGAACTCCGGATGATGCGTCTTCGCCGCCTGAAATCTTTAGTGAAGTGCGTTTTTCCATTAGTGCGGGCGCCTCACCTGAGCCTTCTGATAGAAACACTAGACCGCCGACTCCTCTTGCGAGTCGGCGGCCATCTTGAAATTCTGCGTGTGAAGCAGAGAACTCCAACTCTGCCTAACAGCGGAATACATCTTATAATACTTCGCACTTGCAGTGCTCAGCAGACAAATTCTGTGGTTCGGACCTACAAGAGTCTGGGAAGGTCTGACACAGCTCCTCATACATTTTAAAGGTCTTTGTCTCCTGCACACACAAAGGAACTTCACATTAGTGTTTTGTCACCCCGACTTCTTGGAATCTTGACAGGGGAAGTGAAGAACTTTCCAGAACCAGATGTAAGGCTGGTACAGGGAATCCCCCCACTTCAAAGGCTTCTACAGTGTACTCAGGACTTAATGATATTACAGGAGAAGCACTGCATTGTTTCCCAGAGAACTACCCTGCTACTTGATGCCTGCCTTGTTACCCAGAGGACTGCCTACTACTTGAGGCCTGCCCTCCTTACTGGGAAGAAATACTGGACCTGCTTTCTTCAAGTCAGGTTATCTGAGTGACTCCAAGGGTCAGTTGGTTGACCTCCAGTCTGAGCTACAGGGACACAGCAAGCACCAGAAGCCTCCCTGCAACTGCTCAGCTGACCTGTTGCAACTGGACCTACCTGAACCCTGCTGGCCTCTGCTAGAGTGAGTTGCATATCTCCAAGAGGTACCGTCCAAGGTCTTGGACCCTTGGCTCGCATCAAAGTGTACTCCACTACAAGAAAAGGTGAATCCATAAAGTTTTGGGCCTTTCGCAACTGTGAACAGGGCCGTTCACATCGAAACTCTGCCACCTGCGACAACTGCCAAGGCAAAGCTTCAGCAACCACGAGCGACTACCTGCAACATGAGATATTCATTTTGTGCTACAGCAGTGATATCCCACACTGACCGCCGACGTGATGCTTCAGCAATGATCGTCGACGACGCTTGACTGGATCTTCGCGCTATAGCGACAACAGCCTGTACTGCCCGGCCTGCTGTTCGCACCACAGCGACGTCCATCCACAATGCTCTCCTCGATCCTAACGGCCTCCCCCACTGCAAATGGAACTCTTTGCGCTGGATGTTGAGAGGGTAACTTTTTTTAGCAGGGCTAACCTGGCTCTGTTATCAGTTCTGTGTTCCATCACAGTCGCCTTGAACCTTTGACTTTCTCCCGGTGTAGCATGGCCACATGACCAAATCACTGCAAGTGGCACTTTGTTGTTTTAGGCACTATATTTACTGTAACTTTTAAAATGGATTATCTCCAGTTCTACGGACTCGGTTTTTGCCATTCTGGTATCATTTTATGTATTAAAATGTACTCTATTTTTCTAAATTGTCTTGCCATTTTCCTTGTATTCAGTTTTCACTTTATTTCTATTTGTGTGCTGTATAAATACTTTACACATTGCCTCTTAGTTCATCCTGAGTACTTTGTGCCATGCTACCTGAGGGTTAAGCAGAGGCTGATTTAGAGGCTGATTTTGTGATTTTTGTTGTTTACCCTGACAAGCACTGAGGTTGTTGCTTGAATAGGGCTGCCACCCCTCTCAACCAGTGACCCAATTTCTTACACTTATCCTTCAAAATCTTTAAGAAGGATTATAAACAACAGTTGGTAGTGGCATGCCTCAGACATATTTTGCGGTGCTTCTTTAGTTGGTGGTGCAATGAGTGCTGCATCACACTGGTAGCATTTAATTTCAGGCCCGGGGAAAATGAAGTACCATTAACTTGGGTCTTATAAGTAAATGAAACATACTAATCATGTATAGGTCAATGTTACCATATTTAAGTGAGAGAGCACAGGCACTTTACCTCTGGTTAGCAGGGGTAGGGTGTCCAAAGTACAAATACTTACAAAAACTAATTTGGCAAAATCAAGAGGTGAAGGCAAAAGGTTTGGGGGAATACCATGCCAAGGATGTCAGGTCTAACGCCAAGGTTTCCTAGTCTTGATTCTACCCCATCTGTCTTTTCACCACACTATGCTTCCTGTGTCTTTGTCCTTTCTCTTTGTCTTGGAGGCTTTTTCATGCTCACTGTGTCCCTATCTTTTGTCTCCCTCCTTCTTTTCTGTCATTCTTTTTCTCAGAGTCAACATCTTCCCAAGTCCCCAAATATCACTGCTGGTACTCACTACCAGTCCAGGACCCCACAAATGAATGCTACAAACAGCAGCAACAACATTAAACATTTCAATGAACCTTTATTTCATTTATGGTATTCCCACTTGTTAGACCTGACATCATTGGCTTGAGTCTCCCTTCCATTTTTGACGGATTGCCTCCTCTGTTTCGATACGTTTTTACTGGATTTATGCTTTGGGCACTGTGCCACTGCTAATCAGTGCCACAGTGCAAGTGCTCCCTATGTTAAATTGATATACTGATTGGATTCCATGATTGGGTTATTTGATTTATCTGTCAGCCCCTAGTACAGTGCACCATGTGTGCCCAGGGCTTGTAAATCAAATGCTGCTGGTGGGCTTGCAGCACTGGTTGTGCCACACACACAAGCAGCTTGTAAAGTGTGTCTCAGGCCTGCCATTGCAAGGCCTGTGGGCAGTCTAGCACTGCCATGTCGACTTGGCCAAGTGAACCCACTTGCCAGTCCCTAAACCTTCCCTTTGCTTCATATTAGACACCCCTATGGTAGGCCAATGGGCAGGGTGCATTGTAAGTATAAGGTAGGACATGCTCTGATGTGGGTCGCATGTTCTAATAGTGAATTACAGCCATTTTCGTTTTTCACCATTGAAGGCTACCTGTTCTCATAGGCCAGAATGGGCAGTTAAGATTCTTACATCCTTACAATCCTAACTGACTCAGGGAACACGGTAGAAATTCAAGTTTTGTATGCCTGAATTCAGAATAATAAAATAAATCTTGTAGTAATGTTTATTTTAATATTCTGTGTTTGCAAATACCACTTTTAGAAAGCAGGTATTTCCTTGCCTAACTATTTGAGCCTGCCTCTGCTGGTTTGTGTATTCCTTGTCTGGGTTTGTGTGTGACAGGGCTGGGGAAATTCCAGGAGACAGTCTGGGACAGCCCAGTGGTGAATAGAGAGATTTACATCCAGATGGGAGGGGGAGAGTGCACCTGGGACCTGAATAGGACTGGGCCTTCCCTCTACAATGCTGGTTCCACCCCCTGTGGCTTGTCTGATGTCTCTGCCCTGCACAGTGAGAGGAGAAGAGGAATCCTGTCAACAGAGTGCTCCAGAGCTGGATCTTCCCTCCCCTGTGCTGACTCCACCTCCTGTGGGGCGTCTGATGTCTCTGCTCTGCACAGTGAGAGGAAGAGAAGAGTCATGTCAACAAAGTGCTCAGGAACTGGTTTGAACTAGGCAGAGGCCTCTCCGCCTTCAGAGAACAAAGGATTTTGGGGTATAAATATTGGGACCCAGTCCCACAGACTTTAGATCACTTCTGGGACAAGAAACCTTTCTGCCAAGGAGAAGAACCAAGGAAGCTGCAGGAGTTGAACTGACCCTCTGCCAGTGTGCTGTTTGCTGGGTTGGCCTGCAGTGGTTGCTTCATTGCCAAGGGAAAGGAGAAAGAACTTTGTAAGGACGTTCATCTACAGAATATTTTCCAAGGGCTTGAACTGTGCTTGCCTCCTGCTGAAGTCTCAGGGCCAAAATACTTCACCCCCAGCTCCCTCCTGAATTTCCTTGCTGGGAATTCTGACTCCAGTCTCTTGCGTGCCGCTGGGAGCTGGAAGCGCGACACAACAAGAAGAAGCGTGTCGCCGCCGCAGCTTAAATCATCGCAACGCCGGAGAAGCGCGCCTTCGTCGCATCTCCCTGGAAGCGTCTGTTCATCGAAGCTACCTGCTATCGCATCGCCGGAGATGCGCGTCGCAGGGCCTGTAGCGGCTTCAAAGTACAGAGTCGCCGCAAGGCTGCCAGGGCATCATCGCATCGCCATCGCATCGCCGCATCAAGGGCGCCATCTTCTCGCCTCGCAACTGGATCATCGCATCAAAGCGCCATATTGCGCATCGCAACAGTTCCGCAGGCCGAGAATCTACGCATCACCTCCGCACCGGTAAGGCTCACGACGAGTCCCCTACTCTGCGCAAGCATTGAGGAAAGACGCAACCGTTCCCCCGGGTCACAGAACCGACGCATCTCCCCTTCTGCGAGTCTTTTTGCTTACACTGCGTTACACATCCAGGTACTTTGTTGAGAACTTTGTTGCATCTACCATCAACTTGAACTAAGAGAGTTTAATCCTCTTTGAAGTAATCTTAAGTGTAGTATTGTGGATTTTTGTCGTTTGTGGTCTTGTGTTTAAGCCTATATAAAGAATACTTATTTTTATAAAACCTGTGTGGTGTCCATCTGTAGTGTTATCACTGTATCACTGTGTATATTCACAAATGCTTAACACACTGCCTCTGAGATAAGCCTGTCTGCTCGTGCCAAGCTAACAAGGGGGTGAGCAGGGGTTATTAAGGAGTGTAATCCTCCTATCCTGACTTGGAAGTAAGAGTCCCTATTTGCACAAAGGTGATAACCATTGCCAACTAGAGACTCCCAGATCTAACACCAATACTATACACTGAGTTTTAGAACATCCAGCATGATTTCTGGCATACCAGAGCTGGTTGGTGTCAATAGCACAATGTTTGAGGTTTGACACTTCGGGTACAATTCATAAACTGCATTTTACAGTATGGAAAGTAGTACTACAGTAATATTGCTTACTTACTACAAAATGCAATTGACAAACCTATAGGTGGAGAGCTCCACCTCTGCTATCTTTTTTATCAGGAGATATCCACTCATGTATGTTTACTACCTAGTAGTAAATGTAGGAGGGACTATGCAAAGTGTTAGACCTGGCATCTTTTGGTGTGTTACCCCTTTCTTTTTGCTTTCTGACCTCCTGTTTTTGATGGTATGCTGGATCTTGTTTTTGCCTATTTAGTGTCTATGTGCACTTTTTCTCTACTATTCAGTGCTAAGGTGCAAGTTCTCCTACTCTGAATTGTTTTATGATTGATTTTCCCTGATTGGCATATTTGATTTACTGGTAAGCCCCTAGTAAAGTGCACTGCGTATGCCCATTGCCTGTAAATAAATCAAATGCTACTAGTGGGCCTGCAGCACTGATTGAGCCATCCACACAAGTAGATTTTCAAAGGTGTCTCAGACCTGCCACTGCAATGTGTGCGTGCAGTTTTAAACTGCCATGGTGACCTGGCAAGTGCACCTACTTGCCAGGCGTAACCCTTCCCTTTTATTACATGTAAGTCACCCCTGAGGTAGTCCCAAAGTAGACCCATGGGCAGAGTGCAGTGTATGTGAAAGATAGGACGTGTTGGTGTGTTTTACATGGCCTGATAGTGAAATACTATGCATTTTTTTCACTATTGAATGGCTGCCTTTCCCATATGTGATCATTTAAGCTGCCTTGTAATATTTTACAAGTGTAACTTTCAAATGGGAAAAGATCGAGAAATTGAGTTTTGGTTCCCTGAGCTCAGAATTTAATACCACATCTTTTAGGAAAGTTGTTTTTTAAGTTGAGTGTTTGAAAATGCCACTTTTAGAAAATGGCTATTTTCTTGCTTAACCATCTAGTGTGCCTCTGCCTGCTTGTGGATTCACTGTCTGGTTTTAGACTGACAGCGGCTGTATGTGCATTCACTCCAGATACTCACACAAAGGAAGCTGAGGTGTGCCCTGTATATGCTGATGGCCCATCGTGGGCTAGAATGGTGGGAGGAGTTGTTATTAGCACCTGAATAGGCTGTGGCTGCCTTGCACAATGCTCTCCACCCTCTGTTCTGTGGCTGGCCCAGAGTGGACAGAACTGGTTTTGCTGAGTAAGAGAGACTTTCTGAAGAAAGACTTCAAAGGGAAAAAGGGGTATAAGTATTAAACCTAAAAAGGGGCGTGGCCGGACCAGCCAAGATGGTGGACGTCTCTCTTTGAGGCTCCCGCTGCCGGCCGGTGACCGCGGCCTCAAGTGCCCTTCACACTAGTCCTATAGCAGCATAGTGCCTGCCGCTGGTTCCCGAGGACTGCGGGGAGCGTGCCGATGTGCCCTGGTCGCGGCGGAGTGGAGCGGCAGGGACGAACTCGCCATGTCTGTTCCCCCGGCGAGCGGCGCACCTAAAATGGCGGATCGGCGCCGAGGCTCGGCGAGAATCTGAACACCACTCCCGGAGCCATCCTGGCGGGCGGAGAGGACCCTGAGGGGGGACGACCGCGGGACGCGCCTGGCTGGTCCTGACGACGCCAAGCCTCACGGAGAGCCGAGGCTCGGCCCAACATCGGCGCGGTGGGCGCCCCTCCCTCCCGACCCGGCCGGCGTACACAGATCCTGCGCCAGCACCCTCGAGACGACATGGAGAGGCGGCCTTGGTTCGGCAGGGCGAGAGGAGTCTAGCCGGCACCACCTAGGGCGAGTGCCCGACGATAGTGAGGTGAGGTGGTGGGGGAGACCCAGGCCCGGGGTCCCAGCAACCCAGAGACTGCAGGTGATGCGACCGACACTGGGGGGCAACCTCCAACATCCCCGCGACCCTAGGGGGATCTGATCAGAGACATTGGCAGTGGGGAACAGCACGACCTAGACGTCGCGACCGCAGAGCCCTCGCAGCACTCCGCTGAAGCGAGGGAGAACCTCTGACAACTACCCCCGGGCGGAGCGGGACCTGGAGGAGGACGACTGCGGGTCGTGCCCGGCTGGTCCTGACGACACAGAGCCTCACGGAGAGCCGAGGCTCGGTCCAACATCGACGCGGTGGGCGCCCCTCCCCCCCCTCCCGACCCGGCCGGCGGACACAGAACCTCCGAGACAACGTGGAGAGGCAGCCTTGGTTCAGCAGGACGAGAGGAGTCTGGCCGGCACCACCTAGGACGAGTGCCCTGCGATAGTGAGGTGAGGTGGTGGGGGAGACCCAGACCCGGGGTCCCAGCAACCCAGAGACTGCAGGTGATGCGCCCACCACTGGGGGGCGATCTTCAACATCCCCGCGACCCTAGGGGGATCTGTTCAGAGACACTGGAAGCGGGCAACAACACGGCCTAGGCGCCGCGCCCGCAGAGCCCTTGCAGCACTCCGCTGAAAGTGAGGGAGAGCCACTCAATCTATACTCTCCCTCCCCCGCTCCGCACCCCGAGGTTGGCGACAACGACCGGCACCGGCAGACGGACACCGTCCCTACGGTGCGCCCGGGAGTAGGGGGGACGCCAAGACCCGCCTTCCCCTCCATCGAGGCCACAACGGTGCGTCCATCACGCCCCCGGTACCGTGAGGGGGTGACGCCTCAGGACTTTAGCGCTTTGGCCCGCCAGCCTCTCGCCACCCCTGCAGCCGCCGCGGACCCCTTCCTGAACTAGACCGGAGTAAAAACCCCCAACCACAACTGCCATCGAGGTAACACATCGGGTGGTAATCCCCCTCTCAACATGGGTCGGCCCCAGAAGACACCCGTCCAGGCGCCGGCGGTCACCAGACCCCGAGATGACCCTCCCGAAGACAGCACCATGTCCAAGAAACTCGACCAGGTCTTAGCGGCCATAGAACACTCCAGAGCGGCAATGGAACACACATTCAACACCCTGGCTACAGACATGAACATCCTACGAGATGATCATAGGAAGCTCGCCGACAAGGTGTCCCAAGGTGCAGCAACAATGCAAACCATAGAACCGCAAGTTCAACAACACCACCAATCCTTGAAGGAGCTTCAGACCCGGATTCAGGCCCTGGAGCACAAGACAGATGATTTGGAGGGGCGCTCCCGCAGAAGCAACATCCGCGTTATGAATCTGCCGGAGGGAGCGGAGGGGGCTGACCCGGTCAAGTACATAACGGACTGGATCACAACATTCATGCCGGCGGCCGAACTGACCCCCCACTTTTCCATCGAACGGGCGCACCGGGTACCAGCTCGGAAGCCAAAGTCGGGCCTTCCCCCCAGGCCCTTCCTACTGAAACTGCTGCACTTCCGGGACCGGGACGCCTCCTCCGTGCGGCCAGGGCATGTGGACGGCTGCAGGTCGAGGACAAGCAAGTAATGTTATTTCCTGATTATTCCCAGGCCGTGCAACGTCAAAGAGCCACCTTTCAAGCGGTCAACCGCGCCCTGCGTCTACGAAAAGCCCAGTACGCTCTCCTGTTTCCGGCCCGCCTCAGGATTGTCCACGACGGGAGCGCGCACTTCTTCTCGGACCCAGGAGAGGCGAGCTCCTGGATTGAGCAACACCTTCCGCACCAAGATGACACCCTGCCCACGTGGAACGCCCATGGTGCGTGAGGGGGGAGGCGACGGTCACGGAAATTCACCCTGACACAACTGGAGGAACGGGCCAGCCCCTCGGGAACAGGCTCCCCAGATCTGACGCAAATCATTGCGGGGCGCCAGAAAGCACTGAGAGCGGTGGCCGCCATGGGCGCCGGGAGGAGAAATTCGGACACGGAGGAGGGTCCCCACCTATTCAGCTTGGAAGATGAAGGCAGCGACGTACCTGCATCCCGGAAAGGCTCAGTGACACCCCCCGAGGTGACCCCCCAGACAGCGGACACCCTGCTCTAACGGGACTGCTGAGAACACACGACGCTCAGACGGACAGATAACGTCTGGGGGAGCTGGGACACAGCGAGAAGCGGCCCTATGACACTAGCTGAGCTAAGAGACTTATTGACTATTGGCCGCCGCTGGGGGGGCGCCGGGACCTGGGGCCCCCCACCCAGCCGACCCTAGAGCCGAAACAAGCCGCATTTAGTGGACACTTCTCCTTAGCCTACAAAGGCCGCGGGCCGAGCCGGCAGTGGCCGGAGAGATGCCCTTCCACGACACCACAACTACAAACTAAAGTCTTATGCAACCTAGTTTGGACGCGTTGCCTCGTGCAACGGGTCCCAGATGTTGGGACTGTTCCCCAAAGTTACATTTTTTTCTTTTTCTTTTTTATCCCCTTACCCGTTTCATTCCTTTCTCAGTCATCTCCATACGAGAGGGAGACACACAGAGCAGACAAATCAGATTTCGGGGGGACGGGGGGGGCGGGCGACGAGTGGGGGTGGACTGGATGAGGGGCACACCCGAGCTGAGCGCTCGCATCACGTAGCCACCACATGACACACAAACTATTGAACACGGACCTCAAGGTCCTTACGCTCAATGTCAGGGGCCTACATACAGCCAGCAAGCGGTATTCGGCGTATGCATATGTGAAACGCCAACAAGCCCAGATAGCCCTCCTACAAGAGACACACTTGATGGTGCAAGAAGTAGGTCGATTACATAAAAAATGGCGCGGAACCCTTTGCGCCACGGGGTACTCCGCCTTCGCAAGAGGCGCGCTCATATGTATCAGACCAGGGGTCCCCTTTAAAGAACACGCCAGGATCATAGACAGGGAAGGTCGTTATGCCATACTGATAGGTCTGCTGGAAGGCCAGTCAATCCTTATAGGGTGTGTATATGCCCCCAACACAGATCAGGAACACTACTGGAACGCCCTGACCGGTGTCCTGGCTCACCACGCAGACATCCCCTGGCTCCTGGGAGGGGACTACAATTGCGCGCTAGACCTGCACCTCGACAGATATCACCCCCCGCCACTCCACTCACCAGCACACAAACAAACTGGACGCTTCCGCCGGTGGTTGGATCAGTGGGCCCTGGTGGATGCGTGGAGGACGTTGCACCCAGCCGAACGCCTCTACTCCTTCCATTCTATCCCACACGACTTAAGGGTGAGACTAGATAGATTCTTATGCACCACAAGTCTGCTGCCCAAGATTAGACACGCGGAGTACATGGGGAGAATACTGTCAGATCACGATGCGCATGTACTGACTCTTCGATGGCGGCCCCCACACCCCCCGGTCCCAACGTGGAAACTCCCCCAGGAATGTCTTACTGATCAAGCCTTTCGGCACGCGCACAGCGAATTCCTCCGGGACCACTTTCTACACAATGCGGGCACTGCCTCCTCCTTGGCCATGGAGTGGGACGCTTACAAAGTTAGCGCCAGGGGTCACTGCATCCAACAGGTGGTGGGAGTCCGGCGCACACTAGAGCGCGCGCTGAGTATAGCGGAGAACTCACTAGCGGATCTGTATCGGGACACAGACCAAGGGGCAGCCACGCTCACACAACTCACTGCGGCAAAACTAGCGCATGCGGAGGCCATGAGGGACTTGCGTAAATATAACTTCCGCGCATATGCGACCAGAGCACACAAGGAGGGCAACAGAACGGGCGCGCTTTTAGCTTGGCTGACTAAACAAGACACGACGGCGCCGCCCATCACGGAACTTATGGATTCACAGGGCCACCTAAAACACTCCCAATTCGACATACTGCACATTTTCCGTGACTATTACGCCACAATATACCGCACCCCGACACCGACGACGTCGCGCTACCTCCCCCAATTCTTGGGCCAGTCGAGCATGTCGACGGTATCTCCGACAGATAGGAAAGACCTAGAAAGGGCGCTTACGCCCAGAGACATAAGGGGTGCCATGACCTCGCTAGCAAAAAAGAAAGCGCCGGGGATGGATGGCTTCCCCCTGGAATACCTCCATACCTTTGCGGCAGACCTCGCACCCCACCTGGCATCCAATACCGAGAAGCTCTAACCACCGGTGTCCTACCAGCCTCATTCCGAGAGTCAATAGTAGTGACCTTTCCAAAGCCCCACAGGGACCCCATACTTCCGGCCTCCTATAGGCCTATCACACTGCTAAACGCAGACTGCAAGCTTCTGGGGAAGCTGTTGGCCGACCGCTACAGTCGAATTCTCCCAGCGCTAGTACACCCCGACCAATGCGGCTTTGTCCCCCGCCGTAACACCTCCCACAACTTACGCCGACAATTCCACATACAGCATGAAAGCACGGATCGTTTTCCGCGCGCGGCCTGTCTGATCTTTGACTTAGAAAAGGCTTTCGACACCCTGACCTGGCCCCATCTGTTCGCTGTCCTATGGGCCATCCAGATAGGCCCCACCCTGTTGGCATACACTCAGCTTCTGTATAGAGACCTGACCTCCAGGGTCAGAGTTGGAAAGCTGATCTCGGCCCCGTTCTCAGTGGAGAGGGGGACCAGACAGGGGTGCCCTCTCTCCCCTCTCCTATTTGCGCTGGCTATGGAGCCCCTGGCCATCCGCTTGAGGCAAGAGGGAGAGAGCTAAGGGCATCCCAATCGTGGGTGCGTTCCACTGCGTCTCACTCTACGCGGACGACCTACTGGTCTACGTCCGCGACGTAACGGGCGATCTCGCCCCCATTTGGAGCGCCCTGCAGGAGTTTGGAGACATGTCAGGTCTCAAAGTAAATTGGGATAAGTCGGCAGTATACCCGCTTAGCCCGGACCTGGCACCTCAAGATTTACAGATCGGTGAGCAGACCCTAAAATGGAGCTCGGCGGGCCCTAGATATCTGGGTGTGCGATTGTACCATTCCCCAACGGACCTATACAAGGGCAACCACCGGGGCGCCCTGGCGAGCCTGAGGTCCGAAGTAGGCTTCTGGAAGACTCTCCCACTGGCTCCCATAGGGAAAATAGCCATAGCCAAAATGGTCATGGTGCCCAGACTACTGTACCATTTCACTAACCTTCCCGTGATTCCGCCCCGGGCCTTCTTCCGGGAACTGGACACACTACTCACGACGCTGATATGGGGGGACAGACGACGCAGAATCGCTCTCCGCACTCTCCAGCTCCCCACTACGTGCGGAGGCCTGGGCGTCCCATCCTTTGAATCCTATTTATTAGCGGCGCAACTCCAGTGCTGTCCCATTGGACAGCAGAGAGGCAGATGGGAGAGACGGTCTCGGATGCTGGGGCACTACCTCTACCCCTTCTTAGGCGGCTCCTGATGCCGGGCTCCAAGCCGGACCGTACCCACACGGTGCATGTCGCCGTGGCCCGCAGGTGCATGATGCGTATTCACAGGCTATCCAAAGAGCGGCCACTATACTCCCCGTTGCTCCCCCTGGTAGGCTGCCCTCGGAGGGAGAGGTACTACACCGACAGAGACCTGCAGACGTGGACGGACTGTGGGGTATCAGAATGGGAGGCCCTATTTCAGGAAGGACAACTGAAGACTTTCGACCAATTGATTGAATGGCACGACCTTCCTCCCGGACAATTCCTCACGCACAGACAACTGATAGACAGCTGCCGGACATATTGGGACACACGGGCGGGTGAACCCCTTACACACCGAGTACTGCACACAATATTGCGTATGGGTGCGGGCAGTCACCTGGTGACGTGGCACTATAAAGCCATTCGGGAACTCACCAAAACTCCACTAGATAGGCTGCGACAATCCTGGGAGGATGACATAGGACGGGTTCTCCACGACACGGAATGGACACGAGCGCTAGAGTACCCAAAAAAGTATCCCGAAATGCCCGCTTTAAAAATATACAGTTCAACATTCTCCATCAGGCCTATCTGACACCCGACAAGTTACATAAATACTATCCCGACACGGAATTCCGCTGCCCCCGATGTCTGATGCTGAATGCAACCTTTCACCATATGTTCTGGGACTGTCCGTCCCTGCAAGCTTACTGGAACAAGGTGGTCCACACATTACGCGAACTGGTGCACCTGCAAAATGTCGCCACTTGGGAAGTCTGCGCCCTAGGCATATATAAGAGGAAGAAATCCGAGAAGCTACAGTGGCGATTCGCATCCCTGGCCCTCCTGCTCGCCAAACGAAACATATCCATGCACTGGAGAGCCCCGGCTGGGCCACCGGAGGAGGCTTGGGTGGGAGCCGTTAATAAATGGGGCGCGGCGGAGGAGGCGGTCCTGAGAGATGAAGAGGTCAGAGGGATGCGCAAACACCCTATATCTATGGAATGGGCACAACTGCTGATACAGTTTAAGCATGACACGTCAGCCCAAGACGCCCCAACGCCGGCGCAAACCCAAACTGATAGCCCGCCTCGGGACCCCAGTCCCTGCACGCACCCAATACCACACACATAGCGCCCCTGCGAGATACCAGACACGCCGCAACGACGCGCCCAGAGGCGGAGGTCCATAACTACGACCTCGATTCCCTCCCCCCCTTATGGTTAGCGCAAGCCCCCCCCCATGACATGCATCACCGGGTCTCACCGGATGCCACCCGCCAGACCCTCGCCCTACAGCGCTTTGACCCCCTGCGCTCACCGCTGCCCCCCCCTTGCGCTGCTCTCCTCTCCCTCTCTCCCCTATGCCCCACGGGGGAAGTTCCCCCCCCCCCCCGCGGATCCCAGTTTAACCTCAGTCGGAATGTTCAAATCCGTCGAGCTCGCACACGACACCACTGCGGGCATTAGTTACACAGGGTGGAACACAGTCAGTGGAAAATGGATCTTTGCAACCCCAAGATCGCACAGACCACGGAATCAGGTGCACAAAGACATGGCATTCACTTACACGCTAGCCTACTAGAAGACTCAGGAATTCCCTCCAGGACGGACGCGCCCAGGAGACATAAGTTATCCGGTCGTCATTGTATCAGAATTGTATTGCCATGCAATAATCGCATCTTTGTTGAATGTATTGTGACCTATCCTGAACATGCAGAAAACCCTAATAAAAAAAAATGTAAACAAGTATTAGACCTAAAAACCCCAGAACTTTAGAACTATTTTGGACTAAGGGACCTGCCAGGAAGAAGAGCTGGAAGTACTCCCTGTATGCTGTGTGTTGCTTTTTGGGTTGGCCTGCACTTGCTGCTTCTGTGTTGGGCAGTGATAGGACTGGACTGAACATTCTACAACTTATTGCCTGAGTTTCTCCAAGGGTTTCAAGTAGAGCGTGCCTCCTTATGGAAGTCTCAGGAACATCAAAGACTTCAAATTCGTCTCCCAACAGCACTGGGAACTGTGTGTTATGCGCTGCAACAGAGGAAAAACAACCACAATGCTGTCAACAACACAGATGCTGTCTCCTTGACCTGAATGCACCGCAGAGAGTATCGCCCTGCTTCACACTGCAACCCTGGGCTCCTGAATGTTGGCGCCTGATGCCGTCACCGAGCTGTTCCTTGCACCGTGACCTGCAGGGACCACACTTCGCATCGCCTTGCTTCATATCACCTCCTGACCTCACCGACACTGGTGCTCCATGCTGACATCGACACCGCTGCCAGCACTGTGGCCTGTGGACACTGCTTGTTAGGTACATGAAGCATCACCCCATCCCACAAGGCTGACCTGGTCCACCAAAGTCAGAGCCATCGACTGCAGCATCGTCATCCAACGCTGCTTCTTGCACTGCGACCTTTGGGTACCGCATGAACCATCACCCCCCCTTCGCATCGCAACCTTGGGTCCCCCAACGGCAGTGCTTCGACAGCAACTATGATGCTGCCTGCACCATGACCTGTGGACACCGCACATCATATCTCCCTGCTTCACACTGCAGTCCTGGTCTCACCAACGATGCCCAATGCCATCCCCGAGCTACTGCCTGTACCGTGACTTGTGGCCATCACACTTCGCATTGACCCGCTTCACATTGCAGCACAGAAGCGAAGCCATCAATGCCAGCGCTGCTGACTTCAACCTCACTGAGTTTGATCTACAATGCGTGTGACTTCAAGGGCCGCATGACTCCTGCAATGTCCTCTGGAACTGACATCTGCCAATGCTGTCTCTTTTGAGCTCATCACAGGGTCCTTGGCATCCTGCATTTCCAAAGGCTGTTTTGCGGGTGTTCCCAATACTGTACCTGGCCTGAGACCTTGCGGTCAACCGAAACTGTTGATTTGTTTGTTCATAACACTGTGATAGCCCCAGATGGAGCTGTTGACTTCAAAGAACTGTGATTTAAGTGTGCTCTTGCACTAGTCATATCTTTATTACTGTATGTTGGATTTTTATTGTTTTGGTCTTTTTATACACAGTTAAAATAGGCTGTTTTTCTAAAACTGGTGAGGTGTCCTTTATTACTGTTTTCATTGTATTACTAAGGGTTATGTGTAAATGTTTTACACATTGCCTCTGAGATAAGCCTGACTGTTCATGCCAAGCTACCAAGGGGGGAGCAGGGGTTATTTTAGAAGTGTAAATCAAGACCAAGTAGGGACCCTGACTAGAAGTACGGGTCCCTACTTGGACAGGGCACAAACCTGCCAACAATGGACACCCATTTCTATCAGGGAGTGATAGGGAAACAAGAAATATCTACAAAAAGTGGCAGGACTTTAGGGGAAAGTAGGGAGGAGTTTATGTAGGCACAGCCTACTACAAACAACCACCCAAACAGAGTAAGCGTATTGCCATTCACAAACTACACTTCTATTGTTACCAGTCTCAGCATGCACCTGCATCAAAGTGCATTATTCGAACTTTACCAATCAACCACCTGCCAACATCCCATAGAATCCCACTATCACCATGGACCGGAATCACAAACTGAATGCTGTGGGATATAAAGTAGCACTAAGTACAATCCTTGCCCCTACCATGACCAAAGGATCTCATGCTCTCCACTTTCAACTCAGTAACATATTCAATGATCAGTACTTTCTATGACATCGACTTATATAATATTTAGAAGTCCTAAGCATATATGTATCTGCTATGTGAGTCAAAACCCACTGGTTTACAGAAAACGTACAATTATATATAAAGGTGTCATCCCTCCATGACATTTGGGTTCTATTGCGTTATCTCATAAAGCGGCACTGTGAATTTCTGACAACCGCCATATATATCAAACCTTCAAAAGATCAAAATTCTTCCCGTTGTACCCCAATTCAAATTTGGATGTGATTTGATACTTCTTGAAGAACCAAAAAATGAAAACTTCTCCCTTTGCCTATCACCTGAGGTGAAATCATTAAGGTTCACACTAGGCAACACACTTTCACTCTCTCCCCACATAAAAGTCTGATGTTGGAATTAAAAAAAAGAAAATCTTATATGCTTAAACTAATTAAAATTGACTTTTCAAAACCAGTGTGGCTGGAATCGTTCTGTCCTTAGTAGCTCAGAAAAAAGCACTATTTCCCACCACAACAAAATCTCTATCCCTATTTCCTTGATCATAAAAGATTTTTGCCTACATATTTTAGTATCAATGATTACATTTAAAGTTAGAGGCTTTACTTGAAAGTTAGACCCTTTCACCAAAACAAACTTCCATGTTTGACTAAGCCGCATACCATTTCAGGTGGGTATCGAAGTCTAAGGAGTACAGATTCATTACAATTTGTGAAACCTAAATTCACGACTTCATGTGTCAAGAAACAATCCTTCTCTAGAGAAAAAAACAATGCCTGGAGTTCACATCCCACGATGTTGAGAAGCCAACCCACGCTCATATCTATCAGAAAATATTTAAATACTCATCTTTTCATATATGTTTGAATATACCCTCTTATAAAGCTCCAGCCCCTAAAATCAAATCTTTGCCACAGATACAACGTTTCACAAATGCTTTCCTCAACAGTTTATTGCACCAACCTGAATTACAAATTTCAGACCTCAAGATCTCATGTGTGTTTCAATTGAATACTAAAATTACTATTATTTTTTATCTAAACCACACTTGTACCATTTGGAGTAAATGTGAATAAAAATCTGTTAAATAAAGAAAGAAGACAGAGTTAATGAAATGTTAATATGCAGTCGTTATACAAGGGGCTTCATGCAGGCACCTACCCAGATCTAATTGAAAGGCTGGGAATCTGAATCATACAAAATTTGGGCCAATATTTCCAATCAGCAAACAGTTACTTTGCTGCATTTCCCGGTGTCACAAGAAAAGAGCAGAAATGTGCTGTATCTATGAGACAGACAGACTCAGCCACTGCAGGCTAAGACGGCAAAGCACACAGCAGGGTGGTAGTTCCTCCTCACAGCTTCTCCAGTTCTTCTTCTTGGCAGGTTCCTTGATCCGAAAGAGTTCTAAAGATTTGGGGTCTGGGCCCAGAAAATGTATCCCATATTTTCCTTTGTTCTCCTGTGACAGAGACTCTCTGTGCTTAGTCCAAACTAGGTCTGCCCTCTCTGGTCCAGCTTCCTGGCAGGAGGTGGAGACAGCACTGTGCAAGGCAGACAGGGCCTATTCAGGTGCAAGGACATCTTCCCACTACTCTGAATAGAGCCTAGGTCATTTCAGCCCAGCCCTGACTCATACAGGAAAGGCAGGATACACCTGATCCCTGTGGCTATCTACAGTGAATGCACATCCCCAGCCCCAAGTCACTCCATAACCAGACAACACACAACCTAGCAGAAGCACACAGGATGGATAAGCAAGAAAATGCCCACTTTCTAAAAGTGGCATTTTAAAACCCGCAATTTAAAAACCATCTTTACTAAAAGATGTTTTATTAAATTCTGAGTTCAGGGAGCCCAACCTCCATTTCTCCATCTTGTCCCAATGGGAAGTTATACTTGTAAGAGGTTACAAAGTATCTCCCACCCTATCCTATGGGACAGACACGCTTTCAATAGTGAAAAATTAATTTGGCAGCATTTCACTATCAGAACATGTCACACACACCAGATCCTACCTTTCACATACAGTGCACCATGCCCACGGGGTACCTTGGGCCTACCCGAGGGATGCCTTGCATGTAAGAAAAAGGAAGTTTAGGGCTTGGCAAGTGGAGGCACTTGCCAGGTCGACATGGCAGTGAAAACTGCGCATAGACAATGCAGTGGCAGGTCTGAGAGACATTTGAAAGCCTGCTTGTATGCGTGGCACAATCAGTGCTGAAAGCCCACTAGCAGCATTTGATTTACAAGCCCTGGGCACACACAGTACACTGAACTAGGGACTTAGTAGTAAATCAAATAAGCCAAACATGGAAACACCCTTCCATTAACACAATTTACAGTAGGAGCACTTCCACTTTAAAACTGAACAGAGGTGGGAAAGTGTGAAAAGACACTAAATCAGCAAAACAAAGTCCAACATACCATTGAAAACAGGAAGCCAGAAAGCAAAATGACAGATGAAGAACGCCAAAAGATGCCAGGTCTAACAGATACACATTGATGATCAAGTACCGAAACACGTTGCCTCCCCACTTCATGCTATAGCAAACCTACACCACCATTTCCGGAGGCAGTCCGGATGCAGGGCGAACTTGTACATCTTCGAGTAATTTACTCCCAGTTCTAATTCTCTTTTAAATGCCTTCAAGGCCCCCAGCACAGACTTCACACCATTCTGTAAGTCTCTCACTTAAAGTAGGATGTCATCTGCGTAGAGTGAAACAGCATGCGTTTGACATTGGAGTGGCCATCCCCATTCACGCACAGATTGACGCAAACACTGCACTAAAGGCTGCACCGGTAGCACAAATAGCAATGGCAACAACGGGAACATCTGTCTTGTGCTCTATCACTCTGGGACTGGAGCAGATATCAACCGGCCAATCCTATCTCTGGCCATTTTCTCTGTGTAAAGCAGCTGGACCCAGTGACCAGTCTCTCCCGCATTCCCAACTTCTGCAAAACCACGAACACATGTCTCCATTCCAGTGTATTAAAAGCCTTTTCAAGGTCCAATACTAGGCAAACAGAGTGAGGATGCAGCCCTGGGCCCCCTTCAAGTATCCTGGGGAGGTGCAGCAAATTAAACAATGTAGTTCTCCTTGGAAAGAACCTGTTGTGGTCCTCATGGACCAATTCCAGGATACCGGTCAGTTAGCAAGTAGCCAATACTTTACTGAGAATCTTATAGTTGGACACCATCAGGACCAAAGGGCGATAAGAACCCACGTCCAGTGTGTCTCTGCTTGGATTAGGTAAGGAGACTAGCAGTGCATCTCTCAGGGAAGCAGGGAAAATGGCAGTGTCCAATGCCTCAGTGTACAATTCTGCTGGTTTGTGGAGCAACAGATCCAAATACGTTTTGTAGAACTCAAGGGTAAGGAAACCAACCCCGAAGACTTACATTGGGAGAGTCCTGTATTGCGCAATGGTTTTCCTCCTCTGTGACGAGCTTACAGAGAAGTTGACTGTGGACTGATGAGACAAGTAGCATGGTAACCATGGAGAGAAAGTCATCTATCTCTGTAGGTGCTGGGATCTGACCTGAAGCATGCAGTGCCTGGTAGTAGGTAGAAAACTCTTTGTGAATATTTGCCTGGGAGTAGACAACCAACGCAGGTCCATTGCGGATTGCTATAACTAATGTAGCCACTTGCTCATATTTCAGAAGCAAAGCTAAGAGGCAGCCTGGCTTGTTCCCCTCAGCATGAGTTCCAACTTGGTATGCGTTCTAGTCCAGGCAACTGAGTGATTTGAGCCGGTGGGTATGACGGTCCCGTGCCCCAAATAGCGCACGGCGTTCCCCCTCAGATGCACAAGTAGAAAGCTCTAACAAAGATAAAGCCTGCTCCACTTGGTCCGGATCACGGACAACCATGGCCCTGAAACCAGCGTGTATACTATGCCCTCAAATTATAGTTTTTATTGCATCCCACTCAAGGAGCCTCATGGAGTAGTGAAAGAGGGTACCCCGAGTGGTTGTCCGAAAGATCTGTTCCTCCAAAGCCAAGGGTTGAAACTTCCAGGTGGGCACAGAGAGTCTAGTACCTGCTCATGTCAGGAGTAGCAGTAGGGGATTGTGATATGACAAAGTCCTACCGAGGTATTCAGCATCCGTGACAAGCAGTTGGATGGGAGGAGGGCAGAGGAACTTATCCAATCTGATATGTAGGTTATGAGGAGTTGAGTAAAATGACTATTCCCTGGTTTTGGGATGCAGAGTTCTCCAACTGTCAAGTAGGGACCTATGTGTGGCCGATTTTGAGAAGGAGGGAGTGCCTCAGGTAGTGTGAGAGTTTGGGAGAGATGAGTACGATCAATCCAGGACAACGTCAAGAACACAAATAAAGTCCCCCTCAAATATCCAGGGTATATGAGTCCAATGCTCTAATTTGCTAGAGAAGGCAGTGAAGAAGGCAGATTGCTCCAAATTCGGTGCATAGATGCAGCCCTCCGTACCAGTAAGCAAGGCAGTACCCCCTCCACCAAAATATATCACCCTGCGGGGTCTGACTCTACAGTTATGGGCTGAAGGGGATAGATGGATGGATCCAGCTAACAGCGTCCCTGGCATATACTGAATAGTCCGTGCCAAAACACTGGCCTCACCACTGCTTCTGTAGTCGAGAGACCTTCCCCTAGGCTAGGTGGGTTTCTTGCAAAAAGATTATGTGGGCCCCCTTCATCTTATGTATTGGTGCACAGAGTGCCACTTGTTAATCATGGTCATTCCGTTGATGTTTCAGGTCACCAAAGTTAGTCTACCCATGTGGTATGCATAGTGTGGGGCTAAGCAGGAAGGGAGTAGGACCACATGCAGCTAAAAAAATCCCAGAATAGTGCAGTTACAACAACATGAAAACAGCTAACACTGCAGCACGTAAGAAAGGCCTGTTAACTGAACTCTCCAACTCACAACCCCAGAGCGGCAGAGTAACATCAGGCTGCCCAAACACAAGTAACAACATCAGCAACCATAATACAGTTTACATTGGTCCACAGGGTGCAGTACAAGGCTGTGAGGCAGCAGTGTAGGGCAGTAGGAGGGTATGGAAGTGACCACCTGGCTAGAGTTAGTGGCATGTATATCCAGGAAGATGCTTGTGGAGAAGGCCCATGATCAAGATATGACCAGCAGTGCAAGCGGCGAGGGGCAGGTAATGAAAACAGGCTGCAATGAGAGCAGAGAGCGATCCAAGGGCAACTGAAGTGGATCACCCCAAGAGTGAACAAGCACACCCAAAGTTCACAGCTGGAGCGAAGAAGGGGATTAAGAAGGAGGTGAGGAGGCCATACCCCAACCGCAGTAGATCCTCCCCAGTGCATGGGCCTCAAGCAATGGTTCAGTCTGAATGCCAGTTAGACAATTTCCTCAGCTGTTTGTGGAGTGACCAGGGGGAGCAGAGCAGACAACCTACTGAGCTGGGCGAAGTCAGAGTTTGTATTCACTGAGGCGTTGAACGTTCCCCATCCGCATCAGTGCAGGCAGAGTGCTGTACATGCACTGCAACTTCAAGGGCTGAAAGTCTCTCCCAAAGTGCCTGAATAGGAGAAGGAACACCATAGACAACAGAGGACCTCTTACACACTGCGGGGTGCTAACAATCACGTTGCCTATGATGCAGGTTAGTCGATGGGGCCTCTGTTGTGCACTAAGCAGAGTCGTACAGCTCCAGGGAGTCCTTGCCCTTCACCATCACCTTCAATTTTTCCGGGAACAGTAGGGAGTACTTGATCCCCATGGCCTGTAGTTTGTACTTCATCACCGCAAAGGACGCCCACTTATTTGCAAAGCCAATATCTGTCACCTTTATATAGTGAGTGCTAAACAATTGACTTTGGCAATGCTTGTTCGTACAGCAATGCTTAGAACCTTTTTTAAAAAGCATTCTAAAATACTGGAGAAAAGTCAACACATATATTAAGAAAGTTCTAAACTACATTGACATCAATATGTTCAATCTTTATAAGTGGCCTGCTTTATCATTTAAACACTTTTCACTCAGGAAACTCTGAACATAATTTAAAAAGAAAAAGCAGAAATTAAAGAAATATGCTTACCAAAGCCTAATTTACTTTCCACATGACTCAGAACTGAAACATAGTTTAGCCATTTTGTCTTTGCTGTAATCACAGGGAGTAGATGAATGTGCCTCCAGCCAAAAATACATCTTTTCAGTCATGCTAAGTACACCTTCTGCCTCAAATGCTACCTGCGTGAGTGCAGCAGCCAGCCCCTCCTACAGAACCATAAAAGCCTTGGCATGCCAAGACTTGTGCACACATGGAACATATCGAATGCAGGAGATGAAACAAAAACATATCTTTAAGTCTACTTTTTAGTCACATCCCAGTAAAAATATACCTGTTGCTATATTGTTACAGACAAACTGAGAGTGGTGGGAAGCCACGCAGTGAGCACGGTAGTGGAAGAGCAGGTATTTGGGGGTGATAAGCAGCACACGAGGGAGAAAAACAGAAAACACATGAACTCTCATGGAATAAGGTAGTCCACTGAAGGTAAGCAGAAGAAGGACACACTCAACAAAAGGATGCGAATAAGGTTATGCTCCAGGAGAGGGATGAACACAAAAAAGGGAGGAAGGGCATTGAATAAGAAGTGAGCAGATAAAAGGTACAAAGAAGGCTAAGCAATAGTAAGAAATGTCTGGCCTCTAGGCTCATTGTATGTTTTTGGTATGGTTCACGAGAGGTCTTGAGAAACACAGACGGCTAAAAACGATTTGTAGGTAAGACCTACAAAGGAGAGATGGAGAAATAAAATGGCAGAGTGAGACATAGGCAGAGAGAGGCACAGGCGGTTATGTGAGAAAAAGAGAGGGGAGAAGCGGGAACACGAGGGGAAAGGATGAAGGAGTCAAGAAAGGGAAGGATTGGAAAGGGATTTTGTGGTAGTGAGGAGGAATAAAACAGAAAGAATGGAAAGAGTGACACAGTGGCATTCTTCTAATACCACTGCATTTTGTTCTCACAGAAATCTGCAACAAAGAGGGCAGCATTTTACATCCTGTGCCTTGTACGCTCCTTTTGGAACTTAGAAAAATAGGGTTTTCCATGGAGCAGTCTAAAGACAACACTATAGTGCTACAGATAACCCTATGCAGTCTTGCAATAGAGAGACAAGACCTGCCTCGCAGAAGTGCTTCTCAGGGAAGCTCTCATGTTTCTGTCCTCCCAGGAACCAGAATGTAATGTAAGAAAATTTAGGGTCTGTACACTCAGCGCACCCATATCAGTTTCTGCACTTCTGCAAGTCATGGAGGAGCAAGATATTGACCACAATGTAGCAAAGACAATCTACCAACGAGCAACTGTACGGTAGCCACAAACCTTTACCCCAACCGACTACAGTGACAGAATGAGGGGGGCTTCAGGAAGCGTGCCACATCCCTCCACACAAGAAGGGTTGGCTCATCAATAAACGCATCCAGAACGCCTCTGCACGCTTGATCCTCGACATCCCTCAACGCAGCCACATCACAACCTACCTGAGAGACCTGCACTGGCTCCCCGTCAACAAGAGGATAACCTTCAAGCTCCTCACCCACGCACACAAGGCACTCCACAACACCGGACCAGCATAACTCAACGACGACTCAGCTTCTACACCCCCGCCCGCAAGCTCCGCTCCACAGGCCACGCCCTCACTGCTGTCACCCCATCCAAAGAACGATGGTCGGTGGCAGATCTTTCTCCCACCTCGCCGGCAAGACCTGGAACACCCTCCCCACCCACCTACGGCTGACCCAAGACCTACTGACCTTCAGAAGACTCCTAAAGACCTGGCTTTTTGAACAGTAGCAGCACCCCTCCACCCCCAGTGCCTTGAGACCCTCACGGGTAAGTAGTGCGCTTTACAAGTGATATGATTGATTGATTGATGGAAAAATCAAGCACTGGCAAAGACAATAGGTTTCCCCTATGGAAGGTGTATTAGTTTTGTCAATGTTTTTAGACATGTTTTTAGACAAATTGAGCAGCAGCTTGGGCTGCTGTGTAACATGTGGTAAAGTAAAGGAAAAAAGATGCTACGATGTGGCAATGTTGATCGGTGTCAAAGCGCTTTTTTCTTTATCTAAGCCATGTTGCACAACATTAATGTATTTACCTTTGTGAAAAATGACGCTCTATGTCTAAGTATAGGGGATAAATAATAGGCCACTGTGTATTATCGTCTCATTTAGGGGTCCAAAAAGTTGTGAAGCTTAGAACTTTACATATTTTTAGCACCTCCCCAACATTTCCAAGTATGAATGAAGCTTTTTTTAAATCTTCGCTTTGCTGCATGGAGCCCTGGTCACACCACTATTCAAGCCTGTGTTCCTGGTTCCGATTAACTGCTTTCATCCCTTTGTCCAGCACTGACAGTCCAGGGGCTGGTGTCCAGCGGAGGGACACAGGAAGTGGGCTGCTGATGCCCCCTCTGCCTCTTAGGACTGATTCACCAGTGGGAAACAATTTCCTTTAGCTCGATGTCCCTCCAGACCTCAGGCAGAAGGAAATAGGAACGAAAGTTACTCAAAAGTAATGGCCAAATTAATAATAACACTCATTCTATACATTGAATATGGGGTTCTCTCAACATAATATTCAACTATGATCCAGTGATTGGTAAATGTTACCAGGAGCACTTAACTCTATGGTAGGTACTTTTTAAGTTAAATTTTCTGAAAAAGGGAAATGCGTTTAGAAAAAAGGACTACCTAACACTGCTCTTAGCTGTGGTATTTTCTAGCATTATCATTACCTGACAATGTGGTTTCCACAAATAATGGAAAATAAAGAAAGAGTGTGACATAATTCTGTGAATTATGGGTTTTGAAAACACTGCCGAAAGGGAATTCTACTTAAGATCTGACTCTGAAACCTAAAAAAACTTTCTTTTGCAGTTTATGGTTAGCTATGGTAACATGGCACCCCCAGTGTCACAGCCCAGGTACTTTAGGCATGCACTGTAGACAAACTATACATGCCTGTGCCAACCTTTTTGCATGGCCATGCTTGGTGGGTCCCTGGACACAGCATTGCTGAGTGCTTGCATCGAACCAGTACGCTGCTCGCAGTACCCATGCCCCTATGTACAACCAATGAGGAGGGAGGGAAGAAGCAATGATGAAGAATCAATGGGCAGTGAGGGAGAGTGCTAGGAGCAGGGGTGGAAAGAGCATAGAGGATTAGATGAGACGGCCTGCAGCTGCACTTGTATGGAGTGCTAGATAGCACATCTTAAAAAACATCTACCGAAGTGTGTAGCCAGTGGAAAGACATTGGCCACTAGCCACTGGCCAGTGACGAGAAGCTGTACTTGGGCTATGCTTCACAGCATGGACAGGCGAGCAGGAAGAGCAGGAAGACGTGCAAAGTTAAAGCTGGTGACGTGCTGACCAATCAGAAGCATGGAAATTAGAGAGAGAGGTTGATTCAAAAGAAGGATAAATAAAGGTAAGTAATGGGTGAGTTCTAAGTCAATTTTAAGATTTTTTTTTTCATATACAAAAGATTTCGTACGCAAGCTCTGTGCAGGTGAAACCAAAAAGCAGGAACTCTGAGGCTAGAACTCTGTATAAAGCTGGAAATTAATTTTGACCTAGCATGTATCCACATAAATCTATAATTTTGACATTGATGAAAATCCCCAGAAGTGAATACACCTCATTCAATATTAATTAGGATTCTAACGAACAAAGTCGTGTTGTAGTTGCATACTCTGAGATTTGCAAGATAAAAGGTTTTGGAGCAAAACATCGTATTCTAGTGTGCACTAAACCCATTTTGTCAAATGGAAAAGCCTCTCCACCTCATGAAAAGGGGTTTGAATCATTATCAATTACAATTAGGAGGGTGCTTGAAAGGAGCATTCCAAATTATATAGATCAATGATTTGTGACTAGAATTGCGTTTTTAAAAAGAGTTATCAACACCTTAGTCGGGATACTAATTGATTTACAAAAAGAAGCTGTGCTTCCCTTTCTTTAGTCAGGCTACTTTGTCAAAGCAGGCAGTGTCAAAGGGAACACCTATGTGCTCCCTCCAATTTCTTTCCAAATGGGATTTTCTTTAAAGCAACACCTACTTCTTAATGTGGCGCAGGCAGATTTGATAAAACATAGGGGCAGATTTACAAGCTCCTTGCGTAATTTTTACGACATTGTTGCGTCACTTCTGTCACGCAGCGGCATCGTAAACCATGCGCCACTATGCAACAGATTTACAACGTGACGTATCTAGTGAGATGCATCACGTAGTAAAGCCCTGCGCTACGTTATACCTGCATCAGGTATAATGTATGCATTGTGGGTGTTCCGTCGCAAGGAAACCACATAAAAGTGACGCAGTGAAATCTACAAGATTTCACGGAGTCACTTGAACGTCCCCGCAGCGTCAAAACCTTACGCCTGCTTGTAGCAGGTGTAAGGAATGACGCAGCACTATGGGTATGGGCCGCCCTTGAGTAGTGCTGGAGTTGCGTTGCGCCTGCAACGTGACTCCAGCACTGCGCCACCTATACGGTGAAAGATGCGTCATGCGTCTGTCTCTCATTGTGCCACGGTGCGCCGCATTGTAAATCCGGCACATCCATGGTGGCGCAAGGGTTTCCTAACGTCATGCAAAATAACTGGCGCATCCCTGCTGATCTGAAGGGATGCACCAGTTATTGTAAATCTGCCCCTATGTCCCTTCAAGGCAGTGTACGATCACTTCCGTTGTAGTGTTGTATGCAGGCATGACCTATATTTTATGTCTATCTGTTACAAAAATTGGTACTTGTTCCCCTTATCAGTACACACTTTAAACAGTGTTAGACGAAAACACTTTAAAATGTGTTCAAAAGTGGCCCTAATGACCCCCGACTGATAATTAAAGCGCATGTCAAAAATAAATACATATGACTTTATATAAAGTTGTAGTTAAGAATCAGGCCCAGGTCTTTGCAGAATCTTTAAAAGGTGAACAGATGACTGTTATTTTTCTATGGGAAAGGTGACAACCCGGTGTTGTCGTCTTTGTGTTCCTTTGTCTTTTGTTTCCGATCTCCAAGGCACAAGCACTGAGCTTTTCGAGAAATACTTTCAGCACGTACAGCGTCATCCATGTTTTCCTAATTCCACGCTGCCTGCTGCCATAAGCAGCTTAGCCGCCAATCCCCTGCCTCAGCAGAAACTGCAAGGTGGAACAACGTGTTGGGAGGTGATTAATAACTAGCTATTTCCTGGCGGGATTGGGCTCTGGCGCTCACATCGCTGTGGGGGATGGAATAAGCAGTATTTACATACTGGTGCCTCGCAGTGAAGATGCACATTTTCAATTACTTTCCAATTGGTGGAACCAAACTGGCTTTTGAAGGCAGGGTGATTATGTTTTCCTTAAGCGGGAAGTCGCAACATCAAAGGGAGCTGTCGCTGGGAGACACATCTGTGGTCCTGTCAGATCATTAAAGGCAGGAAGCATGCATTTTACAGAATCAAACTGCTGTAATATTGCTAGTTGCCAAGTAACAGGGGTTGGAACATAGATGACCTGTATACTATGTGCAAAATGGTGAGTATGCTGCTTGTTAATGCCACTAAACATAAAACTGTCTGGCTGTGTTACAACACACCACTGCAGATCTGGGAGCATTGTGAGGATGCATCACCTCTACGACCCTCTTCCTTGTCCGCGTCCTTACTCATGAGACAAATCCCAACATGTTTTTACCTTAATACCATCGCTAGGACTTTGTCCTACCAAAATATAATGGTCAAAATATGGAGGACCATAATATCGACATGGTAACTGTGGGCCTTATTATGAGTCTTTCGGTCTTTCGGTCTTTCGTTCATGGACCGCCAGACTCACAGGGCGTGGTGGTGGCGGTCCAGCCACCACCGCACCAGCGGTCTGACTACTGTATTATACGTTTGGTGGTCAGACCCACATTTGACCGCCGCAACCACCATGGAACCATGTTCCCTGGTGGTGGAGCAGGTGTCCGGGGCTCAGAATATGCTGGTGGTGCTTTTGCTGCACCGCCATGCATATTTTGAGTATCCTGACCTCCAGCCCTGCATGGCGGTGCTGGCAGTGGAGAAACAGCCATGCAGGTAGGTCCATGCAGGAGGACAAATGTCTTGCCCCGCCTTTGTGCAAGCATTCCCCCCCCCCCCCAGTGCCAGGCAGCATGGACTTTGCAGTCCATGCTGTCCTGGAACGCGCTGTAGCGGTCTCTCAGTCGGGCAATATTAAAGGCCTTTTATTGCACCACTGCGACACCGCCACACTGCCCACCTGCCAGATGTTGATTTGTATTGTAATCTGGCAGGTGGGCAGCGTTTGGGTTTGGCAGTGTGGGGACGGTGGTGAACCACCCGCTCCCGCATCGCCAAACTCATAATGAGGCCCTCTATGTTTACTTTACTTAATTTCAAATATTTGGAGTTTGGTTTATATATAAATCTTCAAGGATGGTAGAAATGGTGTTAAGAAAAGTAAATCTCTACTTACCTTTATGTTCTTATTTTCCTGACACTTTGGTGCTCGATATTGTGGCCAAAACATTATGATATTAAGGTATGACTGTTTCTGATATATCAACACACGATCGTCCTACCACTGACCAGGAAACTCCAGAGGAAAAACCTACGAAGTCAATCACCACCAACCGTAGCTGGGTGCAATAAAAAGAGCTGTGTTCCCAGATTGATGGTGTGTTTTTTTCCTGTCTATCGTTTGAACTGGGAGTTCCATGCAATCTCTGCCAGGCCACTTTCGCCACTTACAGCTCCTCTCTGCCTGACACAGGAATTAATTGGGCATATAGTGAGAGAAGATTATATGTGGTGTCCAAACCTGCCGGACATTGTTTTTGGGGCGGTGTGTGTTGTTATTTATGGTATACTGGCCTGATTAGCTCTGGTTTGAACTGGCAGTTAGACATTTATCCTGCTCAGATGCTATCTATCTCCTAGGGGCTAATTTATGAGAGCCCTGAGTCACTTTTGCACCACATGTGCGTGGCTTTCAGTCGCCGCATAAATCATGAGTAAGGTGACACCGAGCAAATTGCTGTTTTGTCTTACTCAGTGCCCCAGGAGGCGTCCATGGGTGTTGCAGTGGGTTTTCCCATGCAACATACATGGAATTTGATGGTGCCCCAGATTTACAAAGTAATGTAAACCTGGGGACACATCAAATACATATTCTTCCTGAGGTGAGGCATACTGAGTTGAAATATGTTTTTCTTGTTTTTTCCTCTTTCGATGTGTGCTGAATTTTGCAGCACGCGGATAAAGGGAAAAAGGCCCCATAGGATTGTTTTTGTGTAAGAATGAGTCCCTTTTTGCACAAAAACAATCCTGCCTGCAATGGAGGCATCCTTGCTTTATGGTGCAAGGTTGCCTACGTTTGCACTAGGCTGTCAAAATGGTACCAGTGGTCCTTTATAGGAGGTATACCATAGAACAATGAATATAGACTCAGTCGTTACTATATTGATTTGACATGTCCAGCCAGACAGAGGTCTGATATTTACTTGCAAACAGTAAGAATGAATATTACACAGTAATACACAAAGTGGGGCACAAGCCTGTACCCTACTTAACACATGTGCAACATACAGTGAATGACAAAAACTGAAACAAAGGGCTTTTAGGCAAAAGCTTAAGGTTCGTTGCACCGGTAATTGCACAATGTCAGGGTACAACAAAACATAACAAACACCTTTACATTTAAAGTACACATAAGGTTTGGGATGTATAAGGTACTTTCAACTGTTGACGGCGTTTCGATCTATTAAACCTTTACACGGATCATCATCAGGACTTCCTATTATTAGGCATATGTCCTGATGATTTACAGCCAGGGCCTAGAGGAAGGCCAGAACAACAATCTCCCAGTGGCCAGGGAGGTAGAGAGAAAAGAAAATAATAACAACTAAGTGGAACATTAAGAAATATTAAGAGGGGCAATAAGTCACAACATAACTAGAAAGAAGAAGAGAAAAAAAAAGCACAGAATCAGCCAAAAAGCCAACGAAAGGAGAGGAAAAGAAAAAAAAGATGTGTCACAGACCAAAACAACGGAAGAATACTGCACATACAGAGGACAAGTCCTAAAAGACAAAGTCAAGCCCGTTCATGACTCCAATAAGCTCTGCAACAACCCAACAGCGGGTGCAGGCCCAAGAAGCAGAAGATGGAAAGGCAGAGAAAGGAAAGCAAAGAACCTGCACATCTCAAGTGCCATCCAAAGGCAAAGCCCCATGGCAGATGAAGCTCAAGCCCCGCTCCAACAGAGGCCCCAGTGCAGTACGCCCTCACTGGGGTGCTGCCACCGGTCAGTGAGCTAGAAGACCCAGAAACAACATCCCCATTATGGAAAATCTGGATTGAGCGGCTCACAAATTACTTTGTCGCCACAAGGGAGACCGACAGAGCCTTCAAGAGATCGCTACTCCTCCACCATGCCAGAGACGAGATATGAAAATTTTTCAAGCACCTACCAAACACAGGTATTGCCACAGACTATGATGCAGCACTAAGAGCACTCAATGCCTACTTTGACCCACAGCTCAACCCAGACTTCAAAAGGTTTAAGCTGCACCAAGCCCTATAATGTGACGGAGAGTCCATCCATGCCTTCTATGCCAGGCTGCGCGTACTGGCCAGCACCTGCATAGCAGATGACCAGCCCAAGGAGATCAGGGCACAGGTCATCGAAGGATGTTGAGACAAGGTACTCAGAGGCCTAATCCTGCGTTAACCTAACCTAAGCTTAGAAGACATCTTGGTCTTGGCACAAACGCACAATTTGTCAGCAGCGCGGGCCAGCAAAATGGAACAGGCCCTCACAAGAGCTCAGGAAAAACCAGTGAACATCAAGGTGGAGCAGGCTGATGCAATTCGAGTGAGAAACAGAAGTAACAAAAACAGAAAACTGAAATTTTCAGCAACCAAGTCAAAGTGTGGGTACTGTGGCCATGATGAACACCCCATCGGCGAGTGCCCGGTGCAGGGCCGGATGTACGCCAACTGCAGAATTCTCAACTATTTTGCGTTGATCTGCCAGGAGAAGTCCAGAGGAAGAGGTACCAGAGGCCAAAAGCCGGCGTTAAAAGTGGTCTACCACCTATCCATCATGAACTTGGCACAACAGGAGTACCCCAAGGGAGCAGGGAAATTGCACAGACATCTTAAACACTCCTCTCCTAAAGAAGAAGAGACCTTTCTCATCAACTTCACACAGGCACTAAAACACCACTGAAGACTGCAACCAACATGTATTGTCGAGGTATCTGGATCAGAAGTCAAGGCCATCATCGATATGGGGGAGCCCTTGAACGTAATGGGGATCCAGTAGTATAACCATCTTCGGCCTAAGCCGCCCCTAACACCGTCCCAAACCAGGATTTTCATCTACAGGAGCCACTCCCTGCTACCCCTCAAAGGGCAGATGTCTGTACCCATGAGGTTGGATGACCAAGAATTCATCCACGTAATCGACCCCATGATCAGCAGCTACATCACCAAAGACCTGGGTTTAGTGTCTTTCGATAGGAGTGTCCAGACAAATCAAGTCAATGACCTACTTGATCAATGTCCAAAGCTCTTCAAAGGCTTAGGTTGCCTCAAATGTGCCCCAATCTAGCTGCATATCGACCCGTTGGTCACGCCAGTGATGCTGGGACATCGCCTCATCCCATTCCACCTCAGACCGCTGGTGAAAATAAGAACAGGAGAAGCTAGAACAACAAGGGGTGATAGTGAAGGTGCCAGGCCTGTATCCCTGGGTCTCCCTGATGGTGATCGCAGAGAAACCTAAACAACCAGGGAAGATACGGCTGTGTATCGACATGAAGTTACCCAACCGTGCCATTAAGAGAAAGCGAGACATCACACCCATCATGGACGATATAATTGCAAACGTTAGCAGGTCCGAGTGGTTCTCTAAGCTGGACCTCAATATTGGGTACCACCAGCTAACTAAGGCAGAGGAAGGTCGGTACATCACCACCTTCAGCACCCACCTGGGCCTACGCAGGTACACGCGCTTACATTTTGGGATCTCGTCAGTCGCTGAACTCTTCCAGAACACCATACGCGAAACACTTCCCGGACTCTCCGGCATCTTAAATGTCGGTGATGATATACGTATTTACTCTGCCACTGCAGGAGAACACCACAAACACCTGAAGGACATGCTGCAATGCCTCAGTGAGCACGGGGTAACATTGCACCAAGACAAATGTTCATTTTCCCACCATCCCTGGAATTCTTCAGGTACATCTTCAATCAGGAAGCCATTTAAGCAGACCCCACATGTCACAAACGATAAAACAGGTACGTGCTCCAGGCACGCCCTCCCAAGTGAGGAATTTTCTCAGCATGGCCACCTATTGCGGGAGGTTCATCCCTGACCTTGCTACCCTAGCAGAACCCCTCAGGGCCCTCACAAAAACGGATGCCAAGTGCAACTGAAGCCACTGAGATGAAGAATCACTTCAGAAGATCAAAGATGCGAAGCCACACTAGTATACTTTAAACCTGTAAATCATAGGAAGTTATTAGTGGACGCTAGCTCCCTAGGGCTTGGAGTAGTGCTAACTCAAGAGAAGGAGCTCGGGTGATGGGCCACCCTAGCGTTTGCAATCAAGGTGCTGACACCGGTGAAAGTGAGGTATGCCCAAATCGAGCGGGAAGCCCTGGCCATCAAATGGGCATGCAAGCATTTCCACCTCAACCTAAGTGGTCATGTCTTCAAGGGTATGACCGACTACCAGCCCTTGGTCCCACTCTTCAAGGTTTTGCCCCTCATCCACCACCGAGGATCAAGAGGTGGGCCATCCAGCTGCAGCACTTTCAAATGGAGGAGTTCTACCGTCGGGGTCAAAGAACCCGGCAGACTTCCTATCCTGACATCCCACACCACCGGAGGGACACAAGCCAACCAATGAGGAAGGGGAGTACATCGAGATTTTGAATAAAGGATTTGATTTGACTACAATCAAGACATCTGATTGATTCATAATTTTGTTTGGAAGTCTTTTCTGTTCGGGAAATTCGCTTTTATAGCTCAATACTACTTACACTTTTCTAGTTATACACATAGGAACACGATTTTCTCAGGAGCTGGGTCAGTTTAGAATCAGATCTCGAATGATGCATGCTCCGAGCACTTACATTTGAAGACATTCAAGGAGCGACAGAGTCAGACCCGTCATCACACAAATGCTCAAGACCATTCAAAATGGGACCTGGAAGGATTTTCTCTAGGACTGGGTCCAAGACGACAAGGAGGTACTGACGAAGATGTGAAGGGTGCGAGAAGAGCTGCTTGCCACTCAAGATGGAATCCTACTAAGAGGGTCTCACATTTTTATCCTAAAAATACTCAGACAGCAAGTCATACAACTAGCCCATGGTGGCCATCAAGGTGCCACCAAGATGAAGTTGAGGATGAGAGTTAAGGTATGGTTCCCAGGGCTGGTAGTGATGGTAGAAGACCTAGTAAGGAGATGCCCGGCGTGCCAGATGAAAAGCATGCCAGAACGGCCGGCTTCAGTGATATATAGGAGAAGCGTGGCTCAGTGGTTAGAGGCGGCAGACCCGGAAGCTGAGATCGACCGTGGACCAGGGTTCGATTCCCCGCCTCGGTGGGTCTCGGGCTCAAAATTCCACGGACTCGACAATTCTCGCTCTGGTGCCTACTCAACTCACGGGGTCACACTCTGCGACTCTGGGGAATAGCTTGCTTAATCTCCACTACGGCCCCTCGCGGCGGGATGCCTGGCTTTCACCTTGTGGACACCCTGCCGGGGTTTCTCACAGGGGAATACCAGGACGGGTTCCCTAAGCAAGCGCCGGGACGCTCACGGGCAGCCGTGCGCTTTACAAATCCAGCACATTTACATTTACATTTACATATACAGACCTCTGGTCCAAACTAAGCATAGACTTCAGGAGCTAACGGATTCTCGTCCTTATGGATGCACACTCCAAATATCCAGTAGTCGAAGTGATTGCCTCCCCTGAGCTTGTCCACTTAGCACCCATTTTAGAAAGATTCTTTGAGACCTTGGCCTCCCCACAGAAAACCGGATCCACAATGGGCCCCCATTCCATGGGATTGAATTTGCTGAGTTTCTCAAGCAGCTAGGGATCCGCCACCACCGGATTACCCCACAATTGCCTCAAGCCAACGGGGACATTGATAGGGTCATGCGCACATTAAACAAGACACTATGCATCACCACTGCTGAACAGGCCAACCCAGAACAACGTCTCCACCTGTTCCTCTGAGAGTTACGGAAAACCGACCATTGCACAACCTGACAGACCCCATGGGCCCTAACATTCAAATGGTCACGGAGTGATTTCATCCCCACCTATCCCTGGTGGACATCAGGGATAGGTGTCATGGCTTTATTATGATTTGTAATATGAACATGGAGGAATTATGAATGTATTTTTTGTCAGAATATAGAGGGCAAGTCCCATGTATTTGATACTAATGTTTTCTCCGTGCTTGTTCATTTTTTCATGTTTGCTTAACTGAAACGCAGATACAAACAACATTTGTTGAAAGTTTATGAAACAATATCTATATATGAAATAGGATTTCGATATAAGACTTTTAAGACATTAGGATGTTTTGTTTATGATTTGTTCACATTAATGTTTATTTAGATTGTGTATTTAACCCCTTTAACGCGGCGATAATTTCGCTGCAGTGCGGGGGTTCTATTGTGTGGGCGGGGTCATGTCGGCCAACGGACGTGCGCAGCACTACCAAGGTAGTGCTCACGACGGCCGTTGCCCAACGGCAGCAACAAAGGGGTTGAAACACAATTTTGCTGTTTAATGTTTTGTCAATCATACATACACAAGTATTTTCTGTATATAAACATTATTGTCTTTATCTGTTCAAAAATATGCAACAAAGAATTTTAAAAAAAAGTTGAAGAAAGGTATAAATAAAGTACCAGATCAAATAAAAGAAACAGTTTGGTCTAGCGCTAATTCAAGATGCAAAAATAACACAAGTCCTGGCCCACTTCCCTGCTACACATTCCCTCCAGAAGAGCATCCCTATTGTTGGTAGAAAAAAGGGATGCCATCCAATGAAGTAAGTCAAAGGAACAAACATGCTCCTCGTAATCAGATGCCTCCAAAAGCATAACTGGACAACTTGTGTGATATTCGATGAAACTCTGATGCAGTGCTGTCTGCCCAGCCACATAGGCATCCCATTCAGCCAATACTCGAAGTGTCTCTGCATGTGCCACACGGCCATCCCCAGAACAAGCATGTTCATGTGCCTCTAAGGGACCCATCAACTGGATAAAATCTGGGACTGGATGTGACGTGTTGGAGAGGTATAAATCCATAGCCCAATAGAAGGGGCATCGCCGACAGTAGAACACGGGTTGCATGCAAGTAAAGTAGGCAAGGAGAAAAGTTAATGCATGACTCACACTAAGCGTTGCTAATGGCAAGCATCCAAAAACCTGTTAAATTCAATCATGGTACAGCTGCAATTGGCCTGGTCTGTGCATTACCATAAAATGAGCAGCCATTGCACAGCAGGAACAGAAGAAGCAGGATTCCACCACCTAATGCCAATACTAAGTGGAACCCTCCAAAGACGCTGGAAAAAATAGAATGAATAAAAGCTGACCTTACTACAAATATCATCTAATAAGAAGTGACAAGGCCAGATCCCACACGTTTAAAAAAATGTGCAAGGCCTTTAGTGTCAGACGCATTAAATATTTGGTGTATATGCTTCCCAAAATGAAGTGGGAGGTTAGTGTTCAGAAGGGACTGAGCCTCGCAAGATGTCCTAGCCACCTGTAACTCGAAGGTCTCTTGAGCAGAAGTGAGAGCTTCTTCTTGTTGGAATAATAGCGCTTTGAGCCTGCTCAGTTTGTTGAAATCTGTTTTCAAAGTCGGAACGGAAGGCCAAATGGAACTATCTAGACTCCCATGCGGGGGCGGGAAAAGAACATTGCTACAACAAGTTACTCACTGGGAAACCCTTACTAAATACGGGATTCCTGCGTGTAAACCACAGCAGTCTTGGTTGTTCAAAATAAGATAACTGCCGTTAGTGAGCAAGGTAAAGTTGGGAATTATAGATGGCACTGATGTTCTTTTTAAAAAACAAGCCAGACTCAGCGCTGACAGGTTACAAGTGGTGTGCAACTTAACTTATTTACAAACCAAGGAATGTACTATTGTTGAATCGCAGTACTTCCCTGTAAGAAAATCGCCCTTAACGTCCCGCTGAAATCTGTAAGTGAAAGGTAGGGACCACAATTCATGTAAAAATGCACTACCCAGTGGTTCAAAATGGCCAATCAGAAAATGTTGCGTGCACGATTTAAATTGAAACAGGGAAAAAGGGAGAGAGATATTTCCATGAATTAACCAAACAGCAGGGTCTGTTTCCGCTACTGAGAAATACAAGGGCTCTAATTGTTCAATATGTAAAAGTGTATATGCAGCATCTTTCATGGACATAAAACTTTGTTTATCAGTTAGATTAAATGGCAAAACAAAGCAGTGGCATTCAAATAATCCCAAGGTACTTTTCCCATTGTAAGAGTTTGCAATGCCCATGCAAATTGCATAACAGATCTTAATTGATTTTGACCATGATATACACGAGTACATCACTTTGAACAATATCAATAACAGACGAAACAATATTATCCAATGTAAAAATGTGTGATGAAAGTATATTGATGCTATTGTCGACCACGGCAAGAACTTTCTCTAAACTGGCTTGATCAATTTGGCGCAGACGAAGAGCAGCCTCAATCTGCAAAAGTTTCCAAATTTCCTTATAAGTGGCATGAATACATCTTTTAGACCTAGGAGACCTAGGTCCTAAGATGAAATCAGCCAGATTGATGTCATTCAACAAGAGTGTTGTTTATCTGATGCTAATGTGGAATGTTCAAACCATTGTTGGCATAATTTACCTACCGAGTATATGGTGACCAAATGCATAAGTGGATAACAAGGATCCGGTCTAGTCTGAGTGAAACCAGGCGCTACATTATAAAAACGCAATTGCCATGCATTTGTATTTCTTTGCCACACCAACCACCCAGATAAATCAGTATCAGAGATATTGAAGGTCTCATTTCAAAACAAAGATTGCAGTGCATCAATAGTATAATTTGTCTGAGTGCGCCAAGTATCTTATTCGGCTAAGGACAAAATAGATGGGGTAATTACATTTTCTATAGTTGCCAGGCTGAAATGAGTGGTTTGGTACACTGTATCGTTTCAGATCAGGCAGGCACGATGTAAAGCCTCAGTTCCCTGACGTGAACGTTGAAGGAGGCTGGACGTTGAAGGAGGCTTGAAAGCACTCTGGGAGACTTTCTGCTCTGTTGCTGCCTAAGCGAATAGCCAGCCAGCCAGCCAGCCATTCGACGTGAGCAGAGAGCCGAGCAGAGACGTGCGCAGCCCAGGATGCCGATCGCGGAGCAAGGATCAGGACCGTGGGGCGACACGAGAGCAAAAGCGTGAAGCGTGAAGTACGCGGTGAATAGAATCCGTCCCCGAGACAAACCGGAGTTTTCTCTGGGCCTGCCTGTACTGCCAGATCCAACCGAGAGTGGTACAGTGGATCGACAGGGGGTGGGCAGGCGTGCTGCAGAAGAGGGGCGGTAGCCAAGGCGTTAACGAGCGCTAACAAGCACCAAACGCGCTCTGGGGGCCAAATCTCGGGGCATCGGTATCTCGCCCCGGAGAAGTGGAGGAGGAGCTGAATTAGCCCAAAGAAGAGGAGAAGAACCCCAAGGCATAACGGCGGACAACCCCAGAAGGGGCAGGAGCTGGTGAAGGGAGGTAAACTCTGAATGGCTGCTCCCCCGACGAAAAGAAGAAAAAGAGAGGCCACTAGACCAGAGATCAGCTAAAGTGTCTACCAAAGAATGGCTAGGCAGGCTGGCGGTCAATCGGCACAACAGAGGTAAGTGAGTGTGTGAGTGAAAGAATTGTAGTAACCCACCACCCCGCTAAGCATATACAAACTGTGAATCGATAGTATACACAGGATAATTGCAGGGGGAAAAATCTGAATCACACCCCACAGCAACACCCCGAGCCAAAAGTAGCCCTGAATTAAAGGACCATGGCCCCGAAAAGAAATCAAAAACTACGCAAGAAAGCCCTTGAAGACAGTCCAAGGAGGAGTGAGTTACTGGAGGGGTCAATGACACTGGAAGAGAGCCAGGAAAGCCAGGCCTCCCCCGAGGATAATAGTAAGGGGCGACGAAAGAAGAGGAAAGATAAAAGAGCCACCAAACAAGTCCCGCAAGTCCAAAAGGGTTGCACCTTAACATCTATTCCGAAAGATAGCACTGCAATCTCTAAATCCATAAAGGACTTTGTAGGGAAACACTATAAAATTGCAGAGCAACCTGTAATAAACTTGGAAATTGAGGAGGAGCACGGGACGGAGAAAGGCATGGGAGTCTTCCCGGAAGAAGAAATAGAAGAAGAATTGGAGGACCCCCTGCTAATAAACTACTCCCTCCTAAACCAAAATCTACAAATAGCAGCACCACGTCTTTCATTATCCCCAAAACTTTTTTCTTTGCAAACTTCGGAGAAGGCAGAGTAATTGGGAAATGAAAGTCAGAGCCCAAGTTTTGTTTGGGGGGCTTCACCCAACCAAATATCGCAACATTTAAACGGGCTAAAAAACACAAACCAGCAGGACTCTTTAAGAACAGGAAGCCAAGCTATCCCTGAGAGAACCAGTCCCCAGGACTCGGACCTGTCAGCATCACCTACATCCTCCATGAGGACTTACTATTGATGCTACAGAAAACCCTCCAGGGGATTCTAGAAGTAACAATGTTGAACAATGGGGTTTTAAAATCACAAAAGTTGTTCTTAAAAAAGATCGAGGAGGAGCTGGTAGGAATTAAAGGACAAATGCCGTATATGTTAAGACCAGTAGTTACTCCCCAGTCTATAGAACAAAGTATAGTGAGTGAGACGGTAGAAGCACCAGATAACGTTTACATATCGAAACACCCAATGCTGATTAAAAGGAGATGTGAATATGTAAGGGTTCTTACTAAAGGTAGGGCAAGCAGGAAGCGGGTTCCTAAAACTGCAACAAAGGGAAAAAGGAAGGAAATGGAGGTTGAGGAAGAGCTAAGCCTAAATGCCTCTGCCCAGACTTATGTACCCATTAGACCTCCGATAGCAGAGAACAAAAGAAACGCCCCAAGTGTACAAAGGAAGAGCCAGAGCAGTAAGGGGTTAATTGAGAAATTATCAAAAATCAAATCTGAAAACCAGAGTGTAAATCCATGCTTAGGGGGACAAACACGAAACCATCAGAGGTATGGTAACCCAGATGAAGCACCACAACCCCAAGATCCAGCAGAATTGGGAAGTGAAATGGGGCCCCTAGGGTGGGTAAATGGTAGACAGCTAAACCCAGAAATCCCAAAGAAAGGATCAGAGGTAGATAATAACAAATGGTTGTACCTGGAACCGGCGCAATCAGGTCAAAGGGGAAAGACTCTGAGGAAAATGAACCCATTAAATAGGGCGCAAATCCCGACTTCCTTCTCTAAATGCACAAGTTTGATTGGGATTGGCACGAAAGACCTGAAACAGATGGGCTTCATAGAAAACACAAATGGCAAGGAAATAACAAGAGTACTACTTGGTAAAAATGGCAATTGTGAAAGCAGCTAGTGAGATACTGCAGGTGGGAATAAATTAATCCCAGAGAGGGAACTAAAGAGAAATGTACAATCAGGAAGCAGCTTCCTAAAGTGCCATGCAGGTCTAGGAAGGAGACAGGTGAGGCTACTAAGAGATAATGAAGAAGAGGGTAGCCGCCTGAACATAGTGGTAAACAACACAGTAAAGGAAGACTCATGGGGTAATTGGAGCCAAAGAAGCAATCTGGAAGAACCCTCCGAGAGGTATATGGAGGGAATGGCTGAAGATGCTGGTTTAAGTGAGGTAGAATAGGATGAGGGGGTGTCGCACAGACTAAGTCTCTTATCAGGGAACATAAATGGCCTAGGCACGATATAAAACAAGAACATATAAAGAAAATAGTAAATAAAGTGGAAATTGCCTGCCTACAAGAGACTTGGGTATGCGATGAAACCCCTAATTTCGAGGGTTACCTCCAACTAAATCGTCCGGCCAAGAGAAAAAGATTTGGTCGGCCATTCCCCCAATCATGACTCTCGTATCAACAAAAGTAATAAGAGACGTAACCTTGCTAAAAGTGAAATGTAAATGGCTATTTGCATGTAGATTAGACCTCCTGACCCTGGATAAGAAATATGAAAAGGTAACTGTTATAAATGTATATATGCAGTAGGATAATGTGGCCGAGTATGTAATTGAGATGGGGAACGTTAAAGAGGATATAGACTCTTTATTAGAAAAGCATGCCTCAGACGTATTGTTAATTATGGGGGATTTTAACCATAAGCTGTTCCCAAAAAAGGCCGACCTCTGGAACAGAGAACTGTAGGATGCTTATGGTATCAACTATGCCGGTTTTCCAGTAGGTGATCCCTCGAAACAGGATATGGAATTGGTAAATTATTTAGGGGGGAAGGGTCTCTTTTGCCTAAATGGCAGATTTAAAACAGACTGCCCGGCAAAGAAGACCTTTAAAATAGGTTTACAAAATTGCACAATTGATTATGTTTTTATGTTAGCCTGGAACTTCTCATTAGTCCGGGAAATTAAGTTACACCAAAGTGACAGCAGCGACCACAATCCGTTGCAATTGACGGTATATGGGGGAAAGATGGAACCCAGAGAAAAAGTGATCACACAAGAAGTTGACTACCCCAAGCGTGCAACGACAAGGAGTATCAGGAAAAATTAAAGTAGTTTCAACTTAAGGTTGAACTAGGAGACCTTGGAAGTAAAAATTTGGCATGGTATGAGGAGAAGATAGCCCATGTAGTTCAGTGTCTCAGGATAGAATTAAAAAAGGATAAAAGTAAGGGTACAATAATCCCGGTTAGACGACTGAAAGGGTTCTCCAATGAATGTCAAATTAAAAAAAGGAGATAAGGACAATATCAAGAAGCCAAAGGAAAAAGTTCAACCAAGAGAGGCAAAAATATCCTAATAAGATGAAAACTGAGTTTAAAAAGATGGTTACTGATGCAAAAAGGTCGTATAAAGAGAAATGGTGGGAACATTTGTTAGAATCAATTGAAGCTAATAACCTAAGACAATTTTGGAAACTGGTAAAAGCAGCATCCGCTCCCTCAGTTGGAGAAATGAAATGTGTCATTAGCGAGACAGCCTGGGAGAAGTACCTAAGGGAACTGTATGGAGCTCGAGAACCCCTAGGAGACATAGAGCCCCAGTATTGGCAGGAAATATCGGAAGAACTCAAATTAGACTTTACCGAACAGCAAGTAGAAAACTCAATAAGGAAGCTGAAATTAACCCGTGCCGCCGGGCCAGACAATCTCCTAGCAATAATATTAAAGTCACAGATAAAGTGGTGGACAAGATTTTTCTCCCAGTTGTTCCAAATAATACTAGTAGAAGGCATAATGCCATCGAATTGAAAGGGCGCTGTAATCAGGCCAATCCATAAAAAAGGTAGCATGGACGCGCCTCAAAACTATAGGTTGCTTAACCTTCTAGACATAGGAGAAAAGGTATTTTCAAAAATTGTGTTAAATAGATTAAATGCTTGGGTCGATGAGTTTTCAGTCGTACCCATTGAACAGGGAGGATTTAGAGAGGGTCATTCCACGATAGACCATTGCTTTGCACTATGGGCAATGACGAGGAAGTCGACGGAACAAAATGGTAAGTTTTGCTGCTGGTCCGTCGACTTTCGAGCAGCGTTTGATTCAGTAGACCGGGATTGCCTCTGGGAAACTCTTATTAATAAAAATATACCAAAAGACCTGTTGGCTATAATAAAAGAACTACATCGAGGTAATTGGGCACAAGTAATCAGGGATACTGAGGGGTCATTCAAGCCAAAAATACCTATCGAAAACGGCCTGAGACATGGCTGCGTTCTGGCCCCACAGCTATTTTCAATATGTCTGTCTGATTTACCTGCCTGTCTAGAAGTTGAGGGTAGTGCAAGTCCAAGAATGGATGTTAAAAAGGTGCCTTGCCATCTATATGCGGACTATTTGGTAATAGTAGACCAGACCGAATTGGACCTCCAAAGAAAGTTGAAATCCTTTAGTGAATACTGTGCAAGAAATTTTTTAACAGTAAACTTAGACAAGACAAACATTTTATGTTTTGGAAAAAGGTAATTAATTTAATTGGTTCTTAGGTGATCTTAAACTGGAATCTGTTAATGAATTTCGATACCTAGGGATGTGGTTTGATAAAACACTAAACTGGCATACACATCTGGAAGCCCAAAAAGCAAATCACACACATCAATTTCTGGTTTAAAAATGTTTAACCGTGATTACAGGGATATGTCTCACCATCCATTACTAAAGGCTTTCAGGGCAATGATACCTCCGCAAGTACTCTATGGCGCAGAAATCCTTTATTTGAGCGGTAAAGGAGTCTGGGACCTGGAGGAAGGAAAATGCCATAAAAACCTTTTGTCCCTGCCCCCATCATCAATGGTCCAAGCAATAAGAACAGAACTAGGAACAACGGTCTATATATATAGCAGTGATTAGATTTAGGAAACGTTTGGAAAATGAAAAAGGCCAGAAAGTTACACTATGGTGTAGAAAAGAGATCCAATTTAGTAATTTAAAATGGGCAAAATCGTGTAGGAAGAAAATGGTGCAGGCCTGTGAAGGTATAAAGGTGGTCAAGTCCAAAGAATCCCTACGAATAGACTGCACTAAAAGTGATCTGAAGTTCAATGGGCAAGAAGTTTCTAGAAAAACTGACATGGAATACCTGGTTAAGAAAAAATCAGTAGAGTTCATGATGAACTCCTGTTCAAAGGAAAACTTGTTCCCATATCTGGACATCTTACCACATCATTGGTTTAGACAGGAGATACTAAGGATGCGAATTGGGATTAATTTGTGGCTGATAAATAAAGAAACTGATGGCCAATTGACTCCTGAGGCGGAAGCCAGGAGTACGTGTTGTTTTGTTATTACACTGTCTGCTGACTGGAGAATTTTTAAAACTTCACTCACCTTTTAAATTTATTTGCACGCAGCCTTACCCACTGCTCAGTCGAGATAGGAGCCGAACGGGGGCGCTTGGATGCAAGTAAAGACTGCCGCCATTTTGGGGGTAGTGAGCAGGTAGCGGGCTAGCTGTTGCGCGGCAGAGGATATAAGACTGCCTATAAACTGCCGCGCAGCGGGCGCGCCAAAGGCAAGCCCGTCTGCGCCCGTCTGCACCCGTCGGCGACCGGCCGAGACCAGGGACCCTGACCTCTGACAGATTGGATCCCAGAAGGTGCTACAGTTCACAGGAGCTATATACATTACGGCCTACTCTTAGGGAAAAATGTAAGCACACTATGAATGTAGAGAATCGTGAAAAACATTGTTTGCACTGTCCCTTTGCCTTGAGCCGCCAGTTGAAGAATAGAGTTAGGGGCCAGATACTTAGCCTGGTCCTTATTAATTGTCGCTCATTAGGAAAGCACAGGGTGGAGATTCATGACCACCTGGCAGACGGACAGGTGGACGTGCTTTTCCTCACCGAGACATGGCTTAACAATACCACCGCACCAGAAACCCTTGAAGCTCTTCCCACTGGATATGGAATCAGTAGGAGTGACAGGCCAACGGGAAGGGGTGGAGGGATAGCTATAATCCATAAACATGAGGTTCAGTGCACTCTGGAGAGTGTGGATATTACGGACACCGAATCAGGATTCTTTTCCATTTCTGCAGCCCATAACCATATCCTTAAAGGACTTTTGGTATACAGACCACCGGGGCCTGGGGCACGATTCGCTGCTAGCCTGACTTAAAGCCTAATGCAGCCAGCCTTAAGGTACGAGAGACTTCTGCTCCTGGGAGACTTGAACCTCCATTTTGAAGAGCCCAACAGTGGGGTGGCGCAAGATTTACGCCAGGAATTAGAAGCAATTCAACTAACGTTGAAATCTAAATTACCCACCGACTGCCAGGGGCATCTGCTTGACCCAATTTTTGCTAACTGGGATTTGCTGGTCGTTGATACCCCGACACCGGTGATCTGGTCGGATCACTATATATTCTAATTTAAGGCGACATTACCTGATGCTTTCATACAGGGCAGTATAGAAGCTAATACCAGACACAGGAAATGGACAAATTTCTCTACGGAGGCATTTAACAGCATCCTCTGTCAGGGCGGACCTTTGGTGGGTATGGAAATTCAATCAGCCTGTGAGGCATTAGACAGGCGAATCTCAGAGGCATTGGATACTACGGTACCTTAGACTCATAATGCGCCATTGAGACAGACTAAATCCGCCCCATAGTTCAATGCTGAACTGCGAGATAAGAAAACTGAATGTAAACGGCTAGAGAGGAAACGGAGGAGAAGTTTCACGGAGAAAGGAAAGAGTGAATATAAAGTCGGACTCAGGGACTACCATGCTTTAATTAGAAAATCCCGGAAATTATATTACTGTAGCAGGATTGAGGGAGCAGATAATTCTATGAAGGAACTGTTTTTAGTTTATAAAGAGATATCTGATGACTCAAGTGTGGCGACCCTATGATCGGGTCAGAGGAATCCTGCAATCAGGTGGCAGAGTTCTTTGCTCAAAAGGTAGAAAAAATCTACTCCTCCTTTCCGGACACGGCCAGGGAGGAGTGTACTAGCGGGGAAATCCCTATCAACTCTGATGTGGAGTGCCTCGACTGTTTTAGGGTTCCTTCTAAGGAAGCCTTATGCGGGATTGCAAATAATATCAAATCAGGTTCCCCGAAAGACCCGGCCATGCCTAAAGTATTGAAAGGCAGTATGGACATCCTAGAGCCCTCCATCAGACACTTATTGGAGCTTTCTTTTGACTCAGGGCAGGTGCCAATAACATGGAAGGAGGCAGTGGTCCTCCCCTTGAGGAAGAAGCCCAATTTGAGCATGGAGCAATTTGAGAACTTGCGACCCATTTCACTACTGCCGTATTTCGCAAAGATTGCAGAAAAGGTTGTGAATAACCATCTGTCAGCCCATATTGAGGCTAATGGACTACTCCACCCCACACAATCAGGCTTTCGTGCTCTCCACTCGACCGAGTCAGCCGCCTCGACACTGTAGCCCACTCGACACTCGACACTCGGCCGCCTTCGACACTGTAGCCCACCACACATCGCTACAGTGTCTGAAGAGTAGAGGAGTGGTGGGTAAAGCATGGGATTGGATGAAATCCTTTTTGTCTGACCGGAGTTTCCAAGTGGCACAGGGGCCTTTTTGGTCTAAGAGCATTAGCCTGAAGCAAGGAGTGCCGCAAGGGTCTAGCCTTAGCCCAACCCTTTTTAATCTGTATGTTGCTCCCGTAGCAAAAATAACTGACTCGTTTGGAGTGAAGGCCGTGACCTACGCGGATGATACGCAATTGGTCGTGACCCTGACACAATCGAAAGAGCTAGCCGCCACTAAATTCATCTCCTGTCTGCAGCAGCTTGCAGCGTGGATGGCAAATAATTGCCTTTAGTTTAACAGCAATAAGACGGAGGTTCTGATTGTGGGGAAGGCTCCATCAGTGTGGACCTCGGCATGGTGGCCCTCTGCGCTGGGCCCCCTACCTATCCCCAGGAACCCAGTGAAAAATCTGGGGTTTTGGCTCGACAATAAGATCTTGTTCGAACAACAGACCAAACAGCTGGCAGGGACGTGCTTTGGCATCCTGAGGGTCCTTAGGAAAACATTGGACATACTGCATTTACCAGCTAAAAGACCATGGTCCATGCCATGATCATGTCTAGACTGCACTATGGGAATGTCCTGTACCCGGGAGCCAGTGCGAAATGCATGCAAAGGCTGCAGCGCGTGCAGAATGCGGCGGCCCATCTGATTCTTTTGTTACCCAGGAGGGCCTCTTCCAAGAGAGCACTCAAATCTTTGCACTGGCTACGTATTAGGGAGCGGGTGACATTCAAAGCCCATTGCGTAGGACACCTATCTTACAGGGGAAAGGACCTACATACCTCCGTAATCTGCTAGATCCTTACCATCCCACCCATCAGTTAAGATCCAGAGGGACGGGACAGGTACTAGTCCCTAAGTTTAACAGAGTGAGAATGGGTGGACACTCCTTTTGTGTCCTGGCAGCTCAACAATGGAACAAACTCCCGCTGAAGCTTCGCTTGGAAACGTCAGAGCCGGTATTCCGTAAAGAGTTAAAAACCTTCCTGTTTCCTAAGGACTAGGACTGGGATGCCGCCTGACTTGCCAATGAAGATCTATTAAGAATGAGTTGATTAGGACTAGATACAGCGCGGGGACACACCAGTTAGTGTAACCAGGCGCTTTATAAATTTAATAAATAATAATAATAAAGCTAAATCGAAAATGTTGGATCACAAAGGGTGTTGCAAGTGTAGGCTGGGCACAAAAGGGGACCTAGTGCACACCCTGTTGGATTGCATAACTATTCTAGAACAGCGGAAACTATGTCTGCGCCCAATATTTCTAAAATACGATATACAAACACGGACACAGGCGGTCAACCTCCTCACGGAAATTCCCTCTATCGAAATTGCAATTGCTCTAGGGAATTATATAAAGGTAGTAAGAAGATTCCTAACAAGATATGAGTAAAATTGTTTGAAATGTTATAATAAATGGATTATATAGTTTGTTGGTATCGACTTTTAAGACATGTATCAGTGTGTGAAAGTTTTATAAATTTGTTAAAATATTTTAATCTGTAACTATTTTTTGTATTGCTGTAGAATATTTTTAACCAGTATTCATCCCTTTGCACCTGTTTAAAGATTATGATCTAAATAAACATATTTTTGACTGACTGACAGTTCCCTGAACCTGCCAAGGCTTGTTGCCCCAGATTGATTTTAAATCAATGGTCTCTTTACAGTGACCATAACCCTGTGTAGCTAATTTAGTCCTTAACAAATAGGCGTAAATCAATTTAGTGTGGGTAAATATAAATTTGGATTGTGAAGACAATTGTAGTTTAAAGAAATAGGATTCTGGATTAGACTTGTCATAATCTGTGAAATAAGTAAAATTATCTCTAAGAGTTTTAGAACTCCCTTGTAGGGGAGTAGGACAGTATTCCCAGTGAGTGCAATTAAGAAGAGGTCCTAACGTGTTTGTTTTGTGCAAAACATTATGCCCATATTGCTGATAGCAAAAGAGATCAGCATAATTGGCAGAATTTAAATGCAAATCTTCAGCATCAAATGCCGCATAATATTTTAAATCTGAAAATAATGCATGTACTGCTTGCACATCCCAATCGCCAGAATGTATGTCCCTTGTTACCACATCCCCTAACGAGACGCAAAACATGTATGGCACCCTGAGTACCTCCGTCGGACCGTGAATTTTGAAGGCTACTTTGTCCCAAATTATGCCATCTGCAATCGGGAATGGTAGAATGTTCACAAGTGTCTGATCACGTCTCATGATATGGGACGATGTGTGAGGGGCCAGAATTCCATGACCAAGTTCACAGCAGAGCGTTCTGGCAAATAATGACCATTCATGAGTCAAAAGAACACTGTCACATATCCAATTGACATGAAGAGGAAAATCAGTATAAGCACCAACCAAATGTAGGTCCATGGAGGGACCAGGTAAGTCTTTTTGAACCAAGAGAAGAAAATACTTAATTTAGTCTGTGGGTCTGCCAAACTGGATGTCGAGGAGGATGAGTCAGAAGAGAAGCTGGCATGATCTCCAAAGTAGCCAGCCTTAGTTCTATTAATCAGAGGTGGCAGTGCCATTTTCACCTGAGTGACCTGGCCTGCACCTCACTAATCAACTCATCTGTAGGATATGTATACTGAACGCCAGTAGTGGAAGATAGAGGTCAGACGGGTGAAAGGTCAATTACAGTGTCCATCACTTCCTTATCCACACGACGATGGCCAGAGGAAAAGTTTGAAGTCAGCGGATCCTTTGAAATTGCGTTGCACGAAACTGCAGGCGTGACACTATTCAGAGTCGTCCACACCATGTAACTTGACATTGTCCATTGAGATGTATCTGTTGTCTTTGCGGCCAGGTAAAGGTGGTAAAATGTCTGTGCGAGTACCCTTCAGTCCAAGCACTGGAACCGGTGGACGATTAGAGGGACCAAATTCCATTTTGTTCTCCAGATTTTCTCGTACCAGATCTCTGATTTTGGGAAGCCAGCCTGCAACTGGAATCAGGAGTGCTGCATCAGTGGAAGAGGGTAAATGTTCAGTTGTATAGCTGTCAAGGGTCTTTTGTAGATCCTGTGACACAGTAGAATGATTATCTACGTCAAAGGTTTGTGCAGCCACCACAACGTCTAGACCATCAGGGTCAGGCACAAACATTATAATGTCAAAGAGCATTTTGTATGGGGTCCACCCACCCAGAGATCTTCTAGGGAAATTATTAAGTGTACATTGAATCCCATATGAGTGGGCCAGACAGTACCTGCCAGTACCTAAGACTCTAGCTGTCATGGATTGCTTTAAGTCATGGTTCATTCGCTCCACTATTGAATTCCCCTCAGGCCTGTATGGAGACAAAAACTGCACCAGCACCCTCATTGACTTCATTGCATCCTTGTACGCCTTAGAGGCGAACGCTGGACCTTGGTCAGAATGGAAGGTGCCGCAGGCAAACATCCCAACAAAGACATGCAAATCCCTGATGACATTTCAAGCGTCAGCACAGTGTTGTAGCCAAACTCAAAGAAATCTAGTGCACAAATCCACTGCAAAAAATATGTACTTATTCACAGTATCAGAAGAAAAAGGACCGCAGTAATCAAGGTAGACACAGCCAAATGGTTGATTAGAAATACAGAGCTATGTTTGAGATTGGACGTGAGACCGTAGATGGCTTAATTTTCTGACAAATGTCACGAGAAAGTACATAATTATGGGTCTGTTTATATAAACCACGCCACCAGTAACGTTGCTGTAAAATAGAGACTGTCTTCAACCCATCGGCATGTGCTGACGCAATACTTTCATGTGCGGCTTAAATCAGAGCAAGTCTGCGGTCCAAGTGGGAATCAGCTGATCCCCAACTGAAGGAATCATAGCATAAGGAACCTGTTCAGGAGTTATATGATAAGAATATTTCAAAGGGAAAGCCTGAAGATAAGCAGTTTCCCTCCCTCGTATCAGCCTCCGCAGCCTGAATATCATTATCCATTTTAGTCATAGACCTTGTAATTGCTGCTACAGAACACGTGGCTACTGCAGACTTGGCCGCTTCTGCAGCCAAGGAATTACCAAGAGCATGTGCTCCCACACGCTGATGGCCAAGAGTATGGATAACCTGTGTGAGGGGCAGACGTCACTCGAACCCAAAGCATTTTATGCTTAATTGCGCTGCATTTAGAGTCTTGATAGTCATTTTGAGACGAAAAGAATAAGTTGTCATTAAAAGACTAGACACAGTAATGGGAATCACACACAATAAGAGTATTCACATTTGGATTGGCAAACTGGAGTGCAAGAACAAGAGCTCGCAGCTCCGCCAATTGTGCCGTACAGTCTCCAAGTGGCTCAGTATGCACAATGGAAGACTTAAAATCTCCATTAACAATTGAGCCAGCAACAATTGCGCATGCTGCTGAATAAGCATGTTTGAAATGGGTGGCCGGTTGAGCGAGCCATCAGTATAAATGATGCATTCGTACTCATGTGGAGGAATCAGAGAAAAGGGAGGAGGATGAACGTATTCATACTGTAAAAACTCCTGTGTCTGAAGACTAGCGTCAAAGATAAATGTGGCATCAGAAGATGTCAAAAAAGCCGCCCATTGTATCCAATAGGGGTGTAGTGCCTTCGAGTAAGGTACACTTGCCTAAGTCACGGCTTTCAAAGCAGGGAAGGGCGTGACCATACGAATGCATTTTCTTGCGCCAGTGAGTGTTCTTTCAGAACCGCCATCTTAACAGTTGAAAATAGCATTTCAGCAGCAGTGTATAAATGTGACGTGTATGCAATAGGTATTGTGTCTCACTCATTGAACGTCAAGTAAGTGAAACCCACCGTCCCTGGAAATATACGTATCACCAGGTTTGTGGTGTATTCACAAGTCAGCAAGTAGTTAGTTGCAAGGATGTCAGATTGAAAAGAATGTAGGATAAAGGTATGTTCTGGAAGCCAGCTGGCAGAAGAATATGTGGGTTGTATCAACGCATAAAGTGGTTGGATAGGCTGGGCATAATCGGGAATGTATGTCCTCCCGAAATTCAAAAATCCCAGGAAGGACTGAAGTTTCTTCAGTGTAGAAGGGGGTTGAAATTGTTCACATTTCTCCAAGAAATGAGGGGCTAGCCCCTTCCTTCATTATTGAGCTTGCAGCTCAAAAAGAGTACTACGAAATGGGCTGGGCGATACGCTATTTTGCAAAATTGAATTTGTATCCATAGTCGGCAAAGGATAAAATAATTCTGTTGACTTGGACAAGATGCAACATAGGTTCGTCATCCATTAGATAAATGTAATCAACGTACGAGAACGCATCTGGGTCTATGTCGTGTAACAAAGACACAGTTACGAACAACAGGAGTAGCCCTGAACACCTGAATCAGGGGCAAATACTACTAGAACCCTAACAAAGGTTCAAGGTAACAATACATATAACAAACCTAGATTCAAACAACAACATTTACCAATTAGAGAAATCAGATAGAAAGGGGAGAAAAAATGGAAAAGATAAAGGAACCCTTGTACAAATAATTACAAATTGGAGAAAATGTCTTCACAAAATTTGTTAAATACTAAAACATATACCACAATGGAGCGCAAGACAGTACACTAACAAAAAATGAATAAACAGTACAGTGTGTAACCAGACAGGTGGCTGAGAGAAGGAATTATACAAACAGCAAGTTCAAAACAAAACTGAAACAACACCAAGCAAAACAACGCGTCCTTCGTTAATTGCTGCCACATATGTGCGTCGATGACGTTTCGACCATTGTAGAAATACACAGATATTATCAGGACAAAGCAATAATTATCTGAACGTCCAATAAATTGAATAAAACATATTTTTATGAAGGAAAATCCAATCCAAAAAGGAACCACATTGATTGGACAAGGTATACCACCTTCAATTAGGAAAATAATCTCATAGAGCCTATCCGGGGGGACAACCCAGGTGTCTGCAGTCTCTACTGTAATGAATGTATCAGTTGCTGCTGTCTTCAGACAGGGGCGCAGAGCCTCCCACTCTAATGTAACCTTCACTGCACTGTCAAGCAGAGTCACTATCCGTGTCCAATCCCGGAGTCACGCTCTCACCATCTGAGGCATATCTCGCTGTTAAAGAGGCCGTTTCCGTTTCCGTTTTTAACGTCTTTATTTCGAAATTTTTCTTCATAAAAGACATACACAATAGAAATACATGTACAGCACACACAATAAATATATACAATTTTATACAAACAATTAATATTATCATAGATCTAGTTTTAAAAGATCGATTAAATAACATAGAAAGACGTTTATATCAGAAATTTTACTGATGTTTAAAAAACATTACAGAGATTCCATCCCTAAAAAAGAAGAAAAAGAAAAAGAAAAAATTATGTCCAGCATATTTAGCAATCAGCTATTTGCTCTTCGTATATACCTTGCTCTAATTAACCAGGCCCACCCTATAAATGTTGCCACTCCTATAAACAGCCCTTCGGTTGTGTTATATTTCATTAATGACATTGCTTCACTGCACACGCTAATATTTAGTCTTTTACATATAGGTTTTAGCCATTTTTGGCGCGGTTCGCAGTATGCTGGGCATACAAACAAGAAATGCCCTAGAGATTCCTTTTGCTCATGACAGAAAGGGCAAAACAGGGACTGTTGATTATGCCATTTATTGGTGAATTCTCTTAGTGGCAAAGTTCCTACACGGAACAGATGATATAATTTCCTATCGGAACTTTTAAGGATAATGTCCCAATAGGTCTCCGTGTGTGGGACTACTTTATGGATCAAAAACATGCCAGTCAGGTTTAAGTTCTCAGAAAGCGTAACGTATTCTTCTTTAACTGAGGACCAGAAAAGAAGTTTAAATTCTTTTTTAGACGGAAAGATGTGATTACCCGGCTCAGTCCATAACGAATGGAGACCCATTCTGAATAGAGTATTCTTAATTGATTTAAACCAGGGTACATCCCCCGCCCCTTGTTGCGCTCTTACATCCTGTATTTCGTTGGCAAACATAATTAATTCTGGAGTAGACCAGATGCGTCTCCATAACGCAACCATCCTATATTGGGCATGGTGTTTAATAGTATGAAAGCCTATATCAAACATAAGTGGTAAAGATGGTGTCGATGGTGGGAGACTCACTATGCTGCGAAAAAATTAGTTCTGGACTTTATCCAAAGCAGCCAGATCCACATTCCCCCAAAGATCAGCCCCATAAAGTATTGCGGTGCTAATTTTGGCGCTGTAGATTTTGAGCGCTGGTAAAACTCTTTTAGTCAAAGAGCAACGTTGTTCTTTCACAAGACAACCTGATAGTCGTGCAAATTTTAATCTAAGTTGCTGCTGTCTTCAGACAGGGGCGCAGAGCCTCCCACTCTAATGTAACCTTCACTGCACTGTCAAGCAGAGTCACTATCCGTGTCCAATCCAGGAGTCACGCTCTCACCCGCTGAGGCATATCTCGCTGTTAAAGAAGCAACTTTTTTTCTTTGAAACGGGGTCAAAAACGAGGTAGATCCTCTTGTTTTCTGTGAGGAGGAGCCCGCCTTTACCCCCGTGACAGGTCTCCACCGGAGCTTTTCAGATGAGTTGCTGTCCGTCGGCCTGGGCAAGACAGGGTTAACTATCCCGGACTCCTCTCCCCTTCAGGAACACCCAGAGACGGGAGCTGACCAATGGGAGGAGACCTGGAGTATTAGAAGGGCGGACGTGGCGCAGAAAGGGGAGTACCCGGAAGACGCCACGAACGAAGAGGAGGACACGCTGAAATCGGACGAGGAGCTGAACACGGACAAGGGAAACCTACCCCGAGAGAAGACTGGACCGTAGGAAGTCCGACCCAGGAGCAGGAGCAGTGCCGTTTCTGAAGAAGACGACATCACCACTGCTGAAGCGGACGTCTGGTCGAAGGACTGGTGGACGCCCCCGGAGGAAGCCTGTATGTCGCCGTAACTCTGGAGAGTTACGGTACACGCGGTATGTGAATTGGGCCAGGGGGAGGGGGAGGGAGTTATCCACAGCGGGAGGACGGGTACATGGGGATCTAATTTAGCGTTCAAATATTTGCTTTTGGGAGGGTAGTGGGCGCTCTGTGGCATTTTTGAAGCCCTGACTAATTGACCCTCGGTGAATCTCTTACTTTAATGAAAGCGAGTATAACCTAATGAGTGTTAGATTTTGACCTTCTATTCCTTGCGTGCTATATACCCCGACTTATAGTCACTCTTAGGGTCGCATCCTAGACCTTGGTACTCTTATTGCTGTAAATAGGAGCTCGTGTCCTGTAGTAAGGAACACGCTAAAGACAGTGTTATCGTTTTGTGTTCTCACATTAAAGACCACTACTCCTCCCTGACTTCCCGCACTACCTTTTCCCTAAATGCACACGGTGTCCCTACCACCCTGGTGACTGTACCATTTTTGCCAAAACCGTGACAAGTACACTTACTGCCTCTGTCTCTTCTTTTTACATGCTACCTGGGGAACGTCAACACCATCCACGGAGCGAAGAAGAAAACCAACAGAAGAAGAAAACCAACAGAGGAAGAACATCGACCGCCTGACCTCAACACCCACAAGGCTCAACTGTGTTTATTTTGTTACTGGTACACCAAGATTTAAAATAAATATGCCAAAATAGATCCACGCATAAGACCTCCGAGCTTCTTTTTCCGCCCATCCCTCTCACATTTTCCTTTAACGTCAAACTGTCGAGGCTGATCTCGTCCCTGTGGTGCAGGTTGACTTTTTCCACGATCCTGACGTTCCCCTCCACCGACATGAGAGCCTGATGTGTCCTGTAAAGAAGGAGGAGAGCGCTGATCAGGGACGTGAAATCTATCAGGAGACTTAATTTTCGTGGGGTCCCGCAATTCATCAGTACGCTCAGAAGACTCAGGTGTTGGTGAACCAGCACACGAACCTTGCTTCTGCTGTTGCTGCCCCTGATTTTTGTTTTTCCAGGTCTTTTTAGGAAAGAACGGGCACCTGTCTTTGTCAGATTGTCTTTTTGTTGAGTTTGAGTTTGCGTTTAAGTAAAAGGATTTACTCTCAGACTATTGCGGCCTATGGTCTTATAGGCCTTTTCAATAATCTTCGGTAATTTACGTGGCCTGTCTGCATCTGGGACAGCCTCCAAGCGGTTTGCCTCTTGAAAGCTTACTGCGTCACCCTTGACATTGGCAAGGATCATATCAGCAACCACGTCAAACAACCCTACCAGTCTCATCCCCAATTCCACAGCCTCTTCGGCTCCATGTTCATCTTGAACATGCTGTATAACAGAGGGGAGTACGGTTATGGAGGGAGTGCCGAAGCACTTTGAATATACCGCTGCAAAGACCTTGCCCCAGGTGTCACAATCAGCTAACTCGGGAAGCAAATTTTTAGCCAAACTTATAGTTAAGATCCTGTGTTTCTCCACAGGACTAATATTTCGAAAAACAACCTCTAGTTGTCCAAAACTTTCAGCAAGCCAATAAGGAAACATCCTTTTGCTGTGGACGGTTGCCCATTACCAAATTAACCATAAGGGGACTGATGCTCACACCACCAGGACCCGCAGGTTTCGCAGCAACGCCAGGTGGTCCCACCTGGAAGTTGTGCAACATGAAATAACTGTATAACAACCCTATGCACGTGTAATAAAGATGTATGTAACACGCGGAGATCTGCTAGCGTAGCTGTTGTCAGAAAACGCGGGTGTGGGGTATACCCAGCCAAAATGAGTCATTTGGCCCCATCTATTGATAAAGGACCTAACTGGACCGGCATGTTTGGGTGAGGAAGGGCGTTATTAAACCAAATATGGTGTTGCCAAGCTGTGAGTGGAATTTTGAGTGCCCTATAAGGCTGATAAATTTGAGGAAGGGCTGTGGCAGTATATTCATGAAACAGGTTATCCATTCCATCCTGCGCCGGAAACATGATCCAACAATAAAACACCTCGAAGCTGTAAGCAGCATCTGCTTCTACTACAAAAATTAGCACAACACCAGCATTAGGGACTCCATTTTGAGACAAATAAGTCGTGAGCGCAGCCCGATTAGGCGGATGAACTGAGACCGCCATAATGAACGACAAAGAACAACAACCTATAGCTGGGCAGTGCAATAACGGGTTAGGAATAAAGAGAAAGAAACTTTTAAAACTTCAAGCTTGAAAGAACCTATAAAACATCAATATAAGAGGTTACACCATCACAGCTGTCTCTGGAGACAGAAGGAAGGGTTTTGTGGACAAGCACAAGCACTACTCAAGTGTCTTGCAGATAAGACCAAATGTTGGCGGCGCCATGCTGCAGGGATTCTGCGCATACACAGAACTATGCACTGGAAAACAGTACCACATTAGTACCCAAAATCACAAAACCGACTAGCTATAGTGTCTCATTCGTTCTCCTCCAAAAATCACGAAGCTACAAATGATTAGACAACCCAGAGCACAGCACTTCTGACTCTCTAAGGAATCGCGGAAGAAAGACATACTCTTTCGCTCATTAACTCGTACTTGTCCACAATAAGAATTGGCAGTCACTGAAATAGTTAAAAATGTTAAATTTAACTATCATGCTCTACAATACAGTATATGAGCCACTATCAGCAGTAAAATGCATCAACTTAAAACAGTTAGCATTGCTACAATTCCATAGAGTACAAAGGAGGAAGTCATTATATAAAGAATGTGGAAAAAGGACAATAAGACCTAACCACCCTCCCCTTGACTGGAAGAAGTGTATTTATATAAAATAAGATCTCTGGACTTTGACAGCAGACCCCATACCTTAAATCCTGGAAGTATTACATCATAGGAACAGCAGAGCTCTTCTCCATGGAAAGGCTTTCTCCAAGTGTGTTAAAACAACATGCAACCCTGGAATATCAAAGCACGAGTCTCCAGCATTGCATCTGTGTTTAGCATGTTATGTCTAGGTGCTAGGGACTGACCAGAACAGAATAACAAGGGGCATTGTTTATCGACCTTGCACATCGTGTTCAGACTAAACTCCAGGAAAAGCAGAGAATGCGGAAATCAGACCGTTCTCATGTGAAAGGCACAAACAGAGGCTTGCAAAAACAAATGCATTTAGTAATATGCGCAAAAGCAGCATCATGGCAGCAAAGCTCATGCTAACTTAGCAATGTCGACAATGTCCCTAAAGGCAATATAACAGTTGTGACAAATATCAGAAGTAGTACGTGATGTCAGGTAATCTCATTGAAAGCCATTGGTACCAATCCTGTTCTTGCAAGTATATTATTAAGAATTTATCATTGGAGAAGACATTCACTCCAACAATCAGTTGTTGGAGAATACCATTCAAAAGATACAATAGCTTCGTTTAAGTCAACATTTAGGAATACCCTACAGTTTCTGGAGTGGTTGAAATCCTGCCCAAATTCTACCAGGCACTAGCAGATTTTATTTGTCATTCGCTCATTTTGTGCTTCTGCTTTGGCAATAATTGTTGGGTGGCAAATAACAGAGATAAGCACTTTTTGTGGATAATATTAAACAATGTTGAAATTCTGACCCGGCGGGAATACGGACTATTTATCTTTGATTTATTACCAATAATTGCTTTCTTGCTCTGTGAACGCCGCCATCCGCTTCTCTCTGCAGTCCTGAGCCAGCGCACCTACCATTTTACAGCTGCTGCTAGAAAATTCACAACTACTTTCTTCATCTTTCGTTTTTTCATTTGGCTCGCTTATAAATTGTTTAAATGACAGTTTAAAATGTATAATCAAATCTTGCCGGACATTTATTATCATTTTAATAGCTGTAGGCAAACACTGCAGTTCTGCCGTATGGGAATTATTCAAACCAAGTTATAATGTACGTTTTGATCCTGATTAAACAAGTGATCACAAGTGCTCCTCTTCCCCACACACCCTATGGCAACGGAGATGAGGCGGTGTAGCTGAATTATCGAACCCAACAGCCAGCGTTCTAATATCCGTTGCAATACTTAGTAAGTTAAGGGATCCTGGAAAAATTACTTTGTCTCTCTGTGCGGTGGCCCCTTTGTTAGAAATTTGAGTTTTTCAAAACAGGGTCGGGCTGGTCTGTAGGGCAATCTGGCAAAGCCCGAAGTGCTGTCTGAGAAATCTGTGTGTGGGCCGTGTTTTTGCAATTTGTGGGTCTGATTTATGGCCAGGTATGCTGGTTTTCACAATTTGTTTCTCCGATATTACTACAAGTATTGGCTGCAGCAAACACACGTGCATGCATTGTCCCATAATTTGCAAAAAAACCTACACAGCATGTCTTGCAAAGTTCAAAACAGGCTTGATTTGTAAATGTGGAGAATTTTTTAGCTATCTGGTTCGCTAATGATGGCCATGTTTATTTTGGTAAACAAAAGGGCCTACTTTTTGTCCCAGTCCGACCAAGCTGAGTAATAGACTATAAGAGCGCATTAGCAAAAGCTTACATTTGCACTGTATGAGACCTTACAGGGGTCTCACAGTTTTGGATGTGGTTAGTTTTAAGTATTTCCAACATGGCTGATAACCTGCCCATGGCAAAGACACTTATTTTGCATCTGTACAATTATTTGTTTTGTGTTTCCTTAGCAATGTCTCAGTTTGGACCCACAGACACTTCACAGCCAATGTTATGGATGCTGGATCACCTCCTTCCTCGCCGGAAGGACACAGAGAGTCCGCCTCCCCCCGTTCAAATCAGAGGCCACCGAAGTCATCTGTGGAGTCCCCCAAGGCTCCTTGCTCTGCCCCACCCTCTTCAATGTCTACATGAGCCCCCTGGCGGCCATCGCACGCCAGCACAACCTCAACATCATCTCTTACGCCGACGACACCCAGCTGATCCTCTCCCTCACCAACGACCCCGACACCGCCAGAGCCAATCTACACGAAGGGATGAAAGACGTTGCCAAGTGGATGATGTACAGCCGCCTGAAGCTGAACTCAGATAAGACGGAAGTCCTCACCCTGGGATCCTCGCCCTCCGCCTGGGACGACTCCTGGTGGCCCCCTGCCCTGGGCAGCGCACCCAAACCAACAGACCACGCACGAAACCTGGGCTTCATCCTGGACTCCTCCCTCTCCATGACCAGACAAGTCAACGCCGTCTCCTCGTCATGCTTCAACACCCTGCGCATGCTACGAAAGATCTTCCGGTGGATCCCCACCGAGACTAGGAGAACGGGCACCCAGGCCCTCGTCACTAACCGCCTGGACTACGGCAACTCCCTCTACGCCGGAACCACTGCCAAACTCCAGAATAGACTCCAGCGGATCCAGAACGCCTCAGCAAGACTCATCCTGGACATCCCCGACACAGCCACATCTCCGGACACCTGAGAGACCTGCACTGGCTCCCAATCAACAAGAGAATCACGTTCCGACTCCTCACCCACGCACACAAAGCCCTGCACAACCAAGGCCCAGAATACCTCAACAACCGACTCAACTTCTACACTCCGACCCGCCAGCTCCGATCGACCAACCACGCCCTCGCCGCCATCCCCCGCATCCGAAGAGCCACCACAGGAGGAAGGTCCTTCTCCTACCTGGCTGCCAAGACATGGAACTCCCTCCCCACCCACCTTCACCTCACCCAGGACCACCTCTCCTTCAGGAAGCAGCTCAAGACCTCGCTGTTCGAGCAGTAGCGGACCCCCCCCCCAAGCACCTTGAGACCCTCCGGGTGAGTAGCGCGCTATATAAATGCCTTGATTGATTGATTGGTTGCATTAGTTCTCAACTGGTCAAACCTATAAAGGATTCTTGATAGTCAAATACAGATATGAATCAAAATTGTAGTGAATAGGGTTGCAGATATAATCAGAGCTATGATCGCAGAGAAAGATGTTTTTTTAATCATAGAGGATGCCCCCAAAAATAGGATCGTATGTGGGCAGCATGGAATGCTCTCAGGGGAGAAATATGCTTGTCTCCAACTGTGGAACTACGTCGTAGTGAAGTCTGATTACACGACCTACTAAATAAGGAGTCACAGTGGTATCAAATTATGTAAAATAACATGTACATTTTACATCTGATTGTATACTTCTGATAGCTGTGCTGTTTGTTTTGTTGATCAATAAAGAGTTTAAAAAAAGATAATTGTAGTGAATATGCTCTTGCCTGCTTAGATGAACATTTAGTAAGGAACTAAGCATTTTTCTAGGTGGAAATATGTATTAAATGAGGTTGCACTTACAAATGAGGATCACTTGAGAGCTGTAAAAGAAGTGTGTTAAAATATTAGTCAGTTACCTCATTCTTTGAGGAATCATCACAATCATTTAAGGAATATTTTGTAAATGTTATATATAGTTTTACGTGCAGGAGCATTTTTATTTGTTGTTTTATTTTCTAATTTGGTGGTGCTCAGTCTTTTGATTAGGCTTGCGTGAAACTCGCGGAACTTCACTCCACAGTTTTCCGCGGAGTTACAAAATAACTTAGTGAGATTCAGTGGAATTCTGCGAAGGGGCGGAAATAGGCACGCCATGATGCTTGTGCTGTGATTTAGCACTGGGAGCTTGTTCCGTGCAGAAAAATCAGAGGGTGCAGCTTCTCGAGTTGATTTTAATGCCGCTCGAGTTGACTGCCTGTGAGTGTCCGCAATGGAGAAATCTCACCAGATGCCCTCCTAGGAACTGAAAATCGTGCAAGGGAGCGCCAAATCTTGCTCGCCAATTTACCATTTTCGAGCTGTGTTCGAGAGAAAACTCTGCCATGGGTCAGTTGGCGGAATTTAGCTGGGACTACGCATAAGTAACAATGCGAAGTGACCAACATTACATCAATTCTCAGGGGGAGCGGATTATATTGCAACGTTATCAACACTTGTATCGGAGAAATATCTATGCAGACAGCAGTACAACAATATATCAGCCTGCACGTAAGGGTGGTAGTAATAAATCTCACTCAAAGGACTGCAACAAGAATTAACACTTTTCGTTCAGCATCCCTCTGTGTGACGTGATTTTTTCATGACATTTTCCGTGATGAGGGATGCTTGTTTCCAGTCCAGGGAGGACCTGGCCAGGCAGTTCGGGCTGGACTTTTCTCATTGGGCGCATTGTCAAGATTTATTTGCATATGGCTGGGTCCAACTGGAAAGGCGTGGTGAGCAAAAACCCGATAGATTTAGGCCCATATCTCTGTACTGGGGTGAATGTATGACTTTAGTTCTGCATTCTGTCCATCAATTGATCTTTTGGGGTTTAATATATTAAACAACACGTTGGAAACAAGACAGACATGGCAGCATGAACTGAATTAAAATAAATTAAAATAAATCTAACATGATTAAACACCCCTTAAATGTTTTGGTACATGAAAATAAGCGGCACAAATCCGTCCTAATTAATTGTTTTCTATATACCATGATAAACGTAAGAAATTACAAAATCACTTACTTGGAGACAGTCAAAGGAAGAAATATTAGATTGGTTATAAGTTGGAGGATAGCCAGTCCATTACCACTACTTAGGCATACCAATTTGTCACGAGACAATTTTTTATGACTCTAGCTCATTTATGAGTTGCAAGCACACCCAGGTTTAACTTTACATACAACTTTCCAGACACCTCAGGCCAAATGTCATGTAAAGGAGTACATAACAAAATGTACACCATACACCCTTGAAAAATGTCAGAGTAGGAACAGAAATGGTGGGTGGTGTGATATGGGAGTGATATTGACTGCAAGATGACTGTGTGGATTTTAAGTCGGTATTTGCAGACCAAGTGGGAAGATAATTCATGCGATAATTATTTTTTATTGTATAGAGTTTTATAAAGCGTGAACTTGACCCGAATATATCAGGTCCTAGATCGCTTTACATGAGCACCAGTTTCGCTACACAAGGACACATTCATTTTTGTTAGGCACGGGAGATTAAGTAATTTGCCCAGAATCACAGAATGTTTAGCGTTCCTTCCGAGTCTTGACCCAGTTCCTCAGCTTTGAGGCTGACTGCTCTAGCCATAAGACTACATCATCTCCACTATGATCTTCCCAATCAGGTTACCTGTGTTGTGGTGGTTTTCTTTAATTACGGAGTAGGGAGCTCCTAACATGGCGGCTGTGAGGGCTGGGCAATGGCGGCGCCAATAAATACTGCAATTACGGACTGGCTGAACGATCGGAAGCTTGCGCTGCCAGAGAGATAAAGTAGCCGATGCTGCCACTGAGGATTGGGACACTACTACAAGGAAGCAGCGCCTGTTCTATCTGTGCATAGTGTGTGCCAGGATGATCATAAAATGGCGGATTTCAGCAGTAAGGGCTCCGCCGGTGAGCTATTACGATGAGCTATGTGGGCGACTGATTTGAATCGCCATAGGCTCAACCAGCACGCACACAACTTCTCCAACTATGCCTGACTTTAAGATGGCGTCCGCCTCTCACCAAACGGCGGCAAATGTTTGCATTCCGCGTCTGGGGCTCCAATACAGCTGGCAATTCCCAAGTCGAGGGGCGCATCTAGGGCAATCCATGCTTCTCTCATCCCGACCTCCAACATGCTGACGCCAAAGGATCGCTGAGAGCTGGCATGCGGCAGGTCCACCACCCGCTACCTGCTCTCCTCCCTGGGGGGGAAGCCACCACTGCGCGTCCGGCGACCAGGTATGAACACTGTGTACTCCACTGAGAGCACCCTCTCTGGGCTCCAACTAAGATTGTAGGGTGGATTTTCGGGGCCCCCGGAGGCCCGCTTGATTGCTGGACCCCAATTATATGTTGGACCACACGCGCTGATACTGCCCATCTCACGACGGTGAATGCATGGGGTGTCTTTGAGTCTTCTTTATCCGCAGGCGCACCGAGGTCGCAGATCGTGGAACCCCTGCACCGGCTCCTTGCTCAAGCTTTGAACCACTCCTGCACCTCTGACCTGCTGCACGCGCTGCCAGTCAACGGGGGCCTTCTCCACTGCGAATCTGCTGAGGGGCCCTATGGAGGACACTGTGGATCCGCCTCCAGACCTGCCAGGACCACCATATCCATGGGAACCTCTTGCCAAACTACCTTCCCCCTACCACTCCTCGCACTACTCCTCTCCACTTTCCTGCTATTGACCTCTGCCTTCACCTGTCCTGGCCCTAGTCCCCACCCTATTTATCTCCTCGCTCTACTCCTCTCCACTTTCCTGCTGCTGACCTCTGCCTTCACCTGTCCTGGCACGTAGTCCCCACCCTGTCTATCTGCGAATTTTCCCTCGTCATTTGAGATCTAGCTATTTTGTCTGATGCCCGATGGAGGTACCTGGTTTAGCTATAGGGGAGAAAGGTCGGGGATTCCCTCCTTGGACGTCACCTACCGAGTCGGTCTTCAGCCAGACTTCCTTTCGTCTCTCCTGTCGTCTCTTCCCGCATCCTCCCTCTATTTTTCTCTCTCCTTCTCTCCTCTCTCAATGTATTGAGACTGAACTATTCTGTCGAATGCCCGATGGAGCTACCTGGTTTAGCTATAGGGGAGATGGGCCGTGGACTCCCTCCTTGGTCGTCACCTACCCAGTCGGCCTTTAGAGAGACTTCATTTCGTCTTCCCCTATCCCCCCATACCCCCCCTCTCTACGCTCCATTTATTTTGCCCTCCATCTTTCTTTAATTGTTTTTCCCATTGAGACCAAGCTATTTGGCCAATGCCCGGTGGAGCTACCTGATAGCTATAGAGGAGATGGGTTTGGGGACTTCCCCTCGACCGTCACTTACCCAGCCGGACTTTGGACAGACTTTCCTTTCGTCTCTCTGCCGTATCTACCTCCTATCCCGTTACCCTTACCCCCTTCCCCTCTACACTTCAATTTTCTTGTCTTCTCTACTCTTGCAATTGTTTGTCTAGCATCTGATGTAAATTGGAGCTGATGTAATCTTGTAATGTAATTTTTGTGGAACCTCATGTAAAGTGCTCCGATACCTCCGGGTCTAGCCAGCGCTATATAAAACTCTTGAATAAATAGAATAAATAAAATTGCAAGACAGAAAAGTTCTGCAGCATGCCTGCCTAAGTGAATATAATACTATGTGATGTATCCCAGTTTTAGTTTCATCTGCTGTTGGTGGGGGAGATTGCATTTTTTTTCTTTAATGTAGGCATTGTCTAACTTTTTCTGACCTTTACTGATTTTTAGTTTCTTCTTTATCTTAATGTTTGCTAATCATATGATGTACATATTAAACCTTGACTAGCATCGTTGTAGGCATTTTATGATGTCTTAGTACAGATTTCAGGGCAAATGTTGGTTTCGAAGAATTCTTTCCTAAAGGGTTTAGTTTGGCCTATGAATCCTTGGCTGTGGTGAAGTGTAGTGTTTAGCCTCCACCACGGTGTTTTACCTTGACAGGCTTAGCAGTCAAAGCTGATTTTGCTAAGGGCATGGTTAGAGTAATGTATGCGTTGATTGTGGAATACTGTCAAATAGTCCAAAAATGGGTTTTGTGAACTGGAGAAAAATGAGTATTATTTACGACTTGAATTGGCAATTTTCCATGCATTAGTCAACTTACTTTCCTTAATGACCTCTCTGAAGAGGTTTCGAAATTTGTTTGTAGTATACCTAGCTTGAGATTTTGTATCTAGTACTGGTTCAAAAGTGTTGCAGTCACCTCCTAAAAGTAGATTAGCAGTTTGTGGCAGGGCCTTTGAGAGATCATGTATTTCATTCCAAAAATGTGGATTTCTTGTTGCAGGCACATAACTGTAAATTAGTGCATATATCTGATAACACCAGATTCTTACCTTATCTTTAACCTGATCTCACCAAAATGTAAGAATCCTTGACTAATTGGATCTTTTTATCTGCTAAGTAGTGTAAAGGGGCGAAAATCCTTTCACTTGAAATGTTCAAATGACCAAATAATTCAGACTCAAAGGATCACTAACTATAAAATCAAATGTTAATTGATTCATTACAAAGCCAAAAATAACTACACATACAAGCACCTCATCACGAGGTTAAGGAAATAAATGGGCACTAATACAAACATAATCCTATGCAGAAGTCTCATCCGACTCAGAATTAGAAGAATAGTCAGTTCTAAAAGCATTAGACAAACGATAACAGCTCCAACCTCTATCCCAGTAATCATTCACCTGAAAAGGAAAGTTCATTAATCTGTCCTTACACTATCACTAAGATGACATCCCTACCCTGCATCATCCCAGACAAGAGAATGAAAGGTGTCAGTGGTGAGGACTACCTCAGAAGTACACTCACTTTAGCTCGTTCTTAAATGCTCCTTCTCCTATCCTGCCCTTTCCCAGTCCCTTTCTCTCTCGTTCTACCTCTCCTTCCTCGAGGCACTGTCCCTAATACAAAATAACAAAACAGTTGGACACTCCCCTGGCACACCCCTTAGGACAGGTCTTCTCTCCGTACTTTTCCACTGAAACTCCAACTTTGTCCAAAAACCTTTTAAGTGACCTTGGGTCTCAGGCACCTTCTCCGCCGAGAGTATCATATCTGCATTCCTGTAAACTCCCATGGTGGCTTCTCCTACCATCCTAACTCCTGAAACAAAGGGTTATTCTGCCTATCGAGATGTATGTCCTTGCACCTGCAACAAGAAGCATGTGAACAGAATATCCTTACATGCACACAAAATCTATTAACTACATTGGACTAAAAAGAGCTTTTCCAAGAAAAAAAATACTTTCAGGCCTATGATATTCAGCTAATATAAGAAATTGCGAATAGGCCTCGTATTACGAAGCAAAGAGAATCCACTAGGCCTTACACATTTAAACACACTTTTCTAAAACATTTTATAAGCATTGATTCAATTAACTACATACATAATAAGCAAAACAACACCTGCAGACTTTAATATGATACACGTTTAAATCTATTGCATCTCCTTACATGTGAACTAATTCATTATGCATAATCTAAACAAATTTTCGGTTAAACACAACATTGATCTTCATGAATAACGTAATTACATTTCTATTCACTCTAATACATACTGTTTTTAATACCACATTTCTAATGCCTACACGTTTATACATTATGGTACATATGTGGGTGCTGACTATCTGTGATTATGGTGCACCCCAACAATTTTCAGAATAACATGACGCTCTATCAGTTCCCCCCCTTTGATGACTAGGGTCATCAAATCTTCACACAACTTACTTGGAGAAAGAACCGACTTAAACAGAACTTGTTGCTATTCTTTCTCATCTGCGTCTTTCCATATTCTTAAGGCTCTGATTCTGACCGTCCTGCAGTCTTTCCATTCTTCTCTCTTGTGCTCTAAGTGACCTCTCAACTCGGTTGGCCTTATACCACTTGCAAGCTCTCACGAGACCCCACAAACAGACCACACAAACCACAACTATTATAAGAGGTTTCAAGACATAACCAAGGAAACCTCTTCCCAAATTCGCAAACCAAGTTCCCACTCAACCAAACCCTTTGACAACTTTCTCCCAAATTCCTTCTTCAGTCCGATCCTCAATTTCATGATGGATCATAGTGATATTACTTATATACCTCTCCAGATCCTTGCTGTTGTCAGGAATATAGGTACAGCATTCCTGAACTTTCACCATCTGACAGACTCCACCATCTTTTGCTAAAAGGACATCTAAAGCAAGACATTTTTGCAAAACCATGGTCCTTATCGACAACATTTCTCCTTCCACCAACACCAGCGATTTGGCTGTGTTCATTGACAACTCATCAACCACGGTAGCCAACCTTCTAATCTTCACATCATTCAAGATCACACCCAAACCTGGTATCATTGCACCAAAAATGTCTCAAACTATTGCGCCTGCACTTTCACCTCTTTTCACTCTTGAATGCTTCCTTCCCTATAACAGTCCCAAATCTTCTGCATGATATATTTCTGGACAAATGATCGCCAAAGAACACATACTATACCACTTAGCAGGCAACCTAACAATAGCATTTGTTCCACACACATAATACACAGTTGGTATCACTTGTACAGGCCCCTGCAAAAAGTCTTTTGCAGAATCTTCCAAAGTGAAAACATGATTACACGTAGAATGTCCCACAGGAACATTCTCATAATAGGTCTGATAATGTCTTATACATAACTTCCCTCTCTGCTCCTTATCCAAGGCTATAGGGCCATAACTTCCTTTTGACTTATGCAATCTCTCTTCATCTGACCAATCTATCTCACCCTCCCCTGAATCTCGCAACGGTGTTAGTTTTCTGTATCTATCTTCTACCTGATTTATGAACTTTTTCTCTACATCTGTTAATGAACAAGTCAGGTTATGCCGACGTGCATATGCTGTATCCATTTCTAAAGACGGGATAAAATACTTTCTAAATCTATCCTCTGATTTATAATAATTGTACTTATTCAGATGCCTGTAAGCTGGTACTTCACGAAGAACTGCATCGTAATTTGAAAAAAAATACTCAAACTGGCCTCTTCCATAAAAGATACTAAGCAACGAGCTACATGTAATACCATATGTCAGCGAAAGATGATGATATCGAATACCCTCGTCCTCTAAAGCAGGTAACTGCATACTCACATAACAATCTTTCGCAATCAATGGCATCGATATACTCGTATAGCAGCTTAGCATACGCATTAAGCTTAAAATCACCTCTAGAAAGGTACACATGCAATCTTCGACTCTCTTCTAGTACCAAAGCTCTTTCAGCTCCTATGGTGACCTCTTTCTGGCTAGAAGTGGTAAGGGTAGAGTCTGCCTGTACCTCCACTGCCTGCTCATGTGGAACTAAATATGAGACTACGTCCACTAGAATTATAGAAACTATCACTCCACCTACAAGTGTACCTATTACACATTTGGACCTACAATTTGGATTTCCAGCCTCCCCGGTGTCAGGAAGTTCTTAAACTTCCCAGCTTCAGCAACAAATACTCAGGAGTCCCTTTTCTCCTCCTCCAGTTGCTTGCAACCAGTTCGAACAATACTCAGGAAAAAGCTGGAAGTTCCCCTTTTCAAAATCAGTTCCTTTTTGACACAGTCCGAAGAAAGACTTCCTTAACCCTTCTCCTTCCTCTACGGAGAGTCCCTTAATTTCTTCTTCTTCAGCTCGGACCTAGGTTATCTTTGTTCAATTTATTCACAGTAAATTTCACTTTTAATCCAAAATAACATTTGCTCTAATTATCTCTAGAACATGCTGCAAAAGTTCAAGATGAAGGACAATCACTTCGTGAGACAGAGCTTCATGACCAAACGTAGGAAACATTAACCTGTTCAAGATAAGATGACGAATTCAGCTCAAAACTGTAAGATTCGGAACCATGAGGGTCAGTACTCCTTCGATTTCAAGTCCTGGAACAAACAACACCACGTCTATGTTCACGTTAGGACTATTGCTGACCACTGTCATTGCCCTCAGCCTCCCGGAACCCCACGCTCCTGGCATCGGTCACAACATATGACCACTCCGGAGCTGCGTATCTCTGGTTAGGCCCTCTCGTTCATCTTGAACTTCGCAGATGTCCATGAGCTTTCCCTTCTTCACTCTCTTCTGTTTCAAAGTCTTCAGACACAGAAGCAAGATCTCTCTTGGAAACCAGTCACATATTCAGTCGCCTCTGCCTCTCAGGCAGGTCTCTGCGTTTTGAGTTCTTCTGCTTTCATCTTGCTCACCTTGCTCACCACTTCCTTCTGCTGGGTCTGATTCTGGACCAATCTCACAGCAACTTCCTGTTTCTGAAGCAGTATCAGTGTTGCTGTTATTGTGACCCTCCTTAACTTGGCCTGGTGAGTAACCAACCTCTACAGCCACCCTCACAGCTTGGCTTGTCCCCTCCAATGGCCCTGCCACCTTAGCTGGATTTTCATTCGGGTGAGGAGCTGTTTCTTCCAAGGGTGCTGAAACTCTGCTGGAGTGTGAGACGTGCACCCAATTTGGCAGTCCTCCGCACTTTACTGCAGTGTTTGTTACCAAGAATACTTGGTAAGGGCCTTGCCAGCGAACATCCAAACAACTCTTCCTCACGTGCTTCTGGACAAGTACCCAATCCCCTGGACACAGGTTGTGTCAGAGGTCGCTTGAAGCTGGAACAGCAGCAGCCTGCACTCGATGAGACACAGAACGGACCACGTTAGCGAGTCGCAATATTCAAGGACGAGATCATCTGTGATGTTTATTAAAGCTGTCGATGGCACTGTGGGTAACCTCATTGCCCTCCCTATTAATACTTTGTGGGGTGAAAGACCTGGTCTCCTGTCTGGTGTACTGCGAATGCTCATTAGCACCAATGGCACAGCATCAGGCCATTTCAGAGACGTAGACGAGCACAGATTCACCATTCGAGCTTTCAAAGTCCCATTAACTTGCTCCACTATTCCTGAAACCTATGGTCAATAACTACAGTGGAGTCTTTGGTCTACTTTCAAAGCTGTGCAAAGCATCTTCATGATCTCACTGTGGAAGTGTGTTCTTCTATCTGATTCCAAAGAGGTTGGAAAACCAAATCTAGGTATCAGCTCCCTCAATAACAGCTTAGCTACTGTGAGAGAGTCACACCTCCATGTTGGGTTAGCTTCCAACCATCTCGAGAACACACATACTACCACTAAAATGTACCTTAATCCATTGCACTTAGGCATCTCTATGAAATCCGAACACAAAAACTGAAGCCCTTACAGCACACCGTTTATCATTATTTAGTAATGGTAAGGTTTGTCAGACACTTAGGTGTATATAACCCTAAACTACAAAGGGAGAAGACACAACAATATCGATCAGAAATAGAAGTCCAGAGAGTTCACTCTTCATAATGTTCAGCAGTCTTTAGTCATTGTATAAAAGTATTAAAATTCCCAGCACACGATTAGTCGACAGGTGTTTCTCCTTTATTCAGACTTTTTCAAGGCTTAACATAGGAATCGATAAGCCAGAGTCGAGAACGCACTGCCTCTGCTCGTGCATTATAGAAAATCCCCAGTCAAAAGGAGTTATAAGTGCAATACTGCTCTAAGTATCCACCCAGAGCTAAAGACACACTCTTGATATCCGTCTTCTAAGTCAGGAGAGTCCAAAAATTCAAAACTGGGTTTAGGCAATCAATGGGCCACTCAAAACATTAATTCCGGGCCTCTATATGTTCCTTGCAGTGTCCGGTGCTGTGTCCTATAAACAGCTCCACATTGAAAAATCCAAAATGCCTGTTAGCTACAACTCGTCCGTCGATCCTCCTTCCCGTCCCCACTACAGTGCGAGCTTATGTCTCATATTAAGCCAATGCTGTCCTCCTATTAGTTTAAGCGAACCAGTGTGCTCACAACCCCTTTCGGCTCGTGATGGTACTTCTGTGAAAATAACCACCAAACACTGTCTGCCGTTTCACAACTTGACTGGCCCAGCCATGATATGTTGTACCTTGAGGTCTTTCAAAATTCTTTTAACTAAGTCCACATGTCGCCCCTGTATCACTATGAAATCCAACTGCGCCCGATTGAAAGTCCCCCCCCGACCTGCCAATTTGATTCAGGGTAACCACAGTTTTCTTTCCTTCATTTGTTGACAAGTAACACATCTCTGACATACAGCTTCTGCAACCGCACAGAATCGTGGATTGTGCCATGTCTGTCTGAAAACTCGCACCATTGCATCTCTACCTAAATGTACTGCACCATGAATTTGTCTTGCCATCGGATTTAATAAATCATCAGGTAACACTGCTCCACCATCACTCGAAACCAAAATGTCAACATCCCCTTTCTCACATCCAGACTTTATCCACACACTTTTCTCCTGAACAGAAACTGCATCCTGCAGGAGCATAAGTTCATCCCAGAGGTCTGCCATGGCTAACATAATGATGAACTTGGTTCTTTCTTGGCTCTCTCCTGTGTAATCTCCAGTGAAAATACAACCCTGTTCAGCACAAAAGCGTGCAACTTCATCAGCATATTTATTTCCAAGAGAAACAAAATCCATCACCTTTTCATGTGCAGCACATTTCACCACAGCTACCTCCTGCGGGAGCTGAAAGACTTCCAATAGTAGCCTCACAAACTCCCCGTTCCGAATAGGAGATCCAGATGATGTCATGAAACCCTTCTGTGACCATAGCTGTCCAAAGTCATGAACCACACCAAATCCGTACTGGCTATCAGTGTAAATGGTGATCAGCTGCCAGACAGGCACGAGTCAAAGCAACTATTTCGACTACCTGTGCAGAGTATACTCCTTTTAGAGAAGCACCTTCAACCACACCTGTGATGGTACATACAGCAAATGCTGCACTCAATTGACCGACACTGTTTCCTAAACATGATGCTCCAACAAAGAAAATCTCATCAGGGTCAGACAGTCATTCATCAACAATGTCAGGTCTCAGTTTGGTACAGAGTTCAGTCACATCGAGACAGTTATGGTCCTCACAATCTTCATCAACGGTTTTTGCTTAAGGCATCAATGTAGCTGGATTCAGAAAGCAACACCTTCTCAGAGTCATATTCGATGCAGCAAGTATAACTTGCTCGTAGCGTGTGAGTCTACTGTTAGTCAGGTGCTGTGTCTTCGTCCTTGTCATGAGCAATTCAACAGAATGCGGAACATACACAATATGCGATTGCCCCATCACAATGCTTTCACATCTTTCAATACTGACACCTGTTGCAGCAACGGACTTGAGACATCCGAGCAATGCTGAAGCTACTGGATCTAAAGTAGCTGAGAAATAGGCATCTGGTCTACGAACACCTCTATGATCCTGAGTCAAAACTGATAATGCACAACTTTCTCGTTCACAACAGAATAATGAAAAAGGCTTATTGTAGTCAGGCATTCCCAGAGCCGGAACATGACACTGGTCCTCTCTCAACTCCAGAAACACCTTCATACAGTCATTGTCCAACGATACTGGATCACTCACATCTTTATGCGTCAGCATTGCAAGGGCTTCGCTTTCAGAGAAAAGTTGAGGATCCATTGGCGACAGTAGCCAACCATCCCTATGAACATTCTGACCTCTCTCTGGGTGGTAGGCACAGTCATTCTAATGATTGCTTCAATTCGATCAGGTGACACCTTTCTCTTCCCTTTCTGTATCTGGTGACCCAAATATTGCAACTTCAGACAATACTGTAACTTGTTTGGGACACCTTGTGTCCATTCTCTGCCAGATGATTCAATAGGGCAATTGTATCTAAACTGCAGGCCTCTTCCGTCTCTGACACGACCAAGAGGTCGTCAATGTATTGCACAAGAACAGAGTTCTGCAGCAACACGAGTCTCTCTAGATTCTTCTTCAAAATCCGATTGAAGATCAACGGACTCTCTGTATACCACTTGAGGGATACAACACCATGTTAACACACAGTTTTCCAGCTTAAATGCAAAAAGAAATTGGCTCTCCTCATGGAGTGGTATCGAAAAAAAGGCTTGACACAGATTAATCACTGTGAACCACTCTGCTTTACATGGAATCTGAAACAATATCACTGATGGATTCGGTACCACCGGACAATATGGAACAACTATTGCGTTAACCTTTCGCAGGTCTTTCACAATCCTAAATTTCCCACTCGGTTTCTGCCATCCCATAATAGGTGAGTTGCATGGACTGCCCATTATCTCCTTTAGGATTTCCTGCTTGATCATAGAGTCGATTACAGGTTTTATCCCTGCGATCGTTTCTGGTGAAAGGGTATACCGAGGGGTTCTTGGAAACTCCTCATTCTACATGACCTAAATCTTAACTGGCTCAACTCCCTTGATCAGTCCGATATCCTCTCCTGTGAATTCCCACACCCTTAACAAGACTGCCTCTCTTAAGTCGAGTGGAAGCTCTTCCACTGTTACCACATGGTACATTTCGATGCACAAGTGCTGGTTTGCAACTTTAAAAGTGGCATCATCATCATCATTCGTCTGTAATTCCACTCCCTGGGGATGCAATAGATGGAGCAATTGAGTTCACACAAAAGGTCCCTTCCTAACAAACAGACTGGGCTTGAGTCACATACCACGAACTGGTGTCTATCTCGGAAAGTCCCTATTCTTATAGGTATCGGCTCAGTCAACAGGCTTGTCATTTTCTTGTTTGCCACTCTTACAATTTGGATTAATTGTCCCAAGAGGGGTAGGTTGGGAACTACTGCAGATCTAACAGTAGAACAGGTAGCACCAGTATCAACCAAAAAGGTGGTAGGGTGACCGTCAACGTCAGCTTCTACAAACAGCCCCCTCTGGTTTTCCTCCAAGAGTGCAGTCTTCCTCCCCCCGCAGGCACTGTCAGGCCAACAGGTCGGGATTTAAACCGTTGACCCGGTCAAAGAGAGGAATCTGCTGATATGTCTGACTCCCCTGCGGGATACTTGGCAGCTGGGGAACCTGTGCTTGTAGAACCAATTTCCCCCCTTTTAGCGATCTTGGCCTCATCACAGTATTACCCATTTCAGGCACCTGCACCATCTCTACCTCCTGCTGCAGCTGATTTACTGAGGTCAACGGAAACTCATGTTTCCAGTGCCTGATCTGTTGACAAAGATGACATGCAGGTTTTTTTTCAGTGTCGCCACATCCATTCCTGTTGTAGGGTCTACTGATTTTCCTTTCCCCTTTTCTTGACCATTCTGGGTTCCTCCCAGATTACGTCCCTGTTTCCTTCCCAACGTCCCTCCATTTGGCTGCCTCTGGAGTTCCTTATCAGCAGCTTGCATCTGGACTAATATCAGCTTATCTTTAAGCTTCCTATGTTTGAGTACACCTCATCACTGCAGTATCTGGCGTATCTCAGAATTTCATACACTGGCTTGTTCTGCCAAAAGATTAAGTGCTGCTGAATCATAAGGCTAAACTCTGGTTTCAGACCCAAAACAAACTTTGAAACAAACTGTCCCATATCTTTGGGGTCTAAAGTGTCTAGCCCACTGTACAGTTTAAAGACTTGCAAAAGTCTTTCATAATACTCATGCACTGTCTCGTTAGGTTCCTGAACTGTCCGATCTATCTTGACCCAATCAATATCCTCTGTCGCTATCTTGGATTTCAGTCATGTGATCACCTGTTCAAACTTCTTCATGACAATAGGCGAAGGACCATTCGTAACAGGGTCCCTATCTGGTTCAGAAGTAGGCCAATCAATAGCAACTTTACAAGCGGCCCACAAATCACTCGGAACTACAATGTCAAACAACGTGTTCAAATCAATCCACATCACCTTCGAGATCTTAACAAAGCGATCAACCTGTTTGTACCATTCAACTGACTTCTCCCTCAGTTTAGGGAAGTCATTTGTAAATGCTGCCAAGTCACCTCTACTCCATGACACATGCACGTATTCTCCACTAGCTACCTCTAGCAACGGGTAATTTTCTACTCCTACTTCCCCCCCTTGAGGCAGCGTCTCCCCTGTGCTCCTTTTAACACTCTTCTTTTTGGACCATCTCTCTTCTCACTTATCGAGCATCTTCCACACGCGGATCCCTACAACAAGTTCTCGAATGTGAGTCCTCCATCCAATGACCCTCTTCTCTTCCAGTTCCTGATCACTGTACTGCAACCTGTGACCCCCTTGTAACATTTTTGTTTTGGACAAATCCACCTCATACCTCTTCGCTGTCAGACAGTTTCTCATGTGGCAACCTTGCCTTACGAGTCACATCCTTTGCTACAAATAGTAACTCATCTGGATTGTAATGCTCCACTCTCTCAAGAGGCAAGTTTCCCTCAATTATCTCATCTATCTCTGCCTTCAGTCGCACTACATCCAGCACCTTTGCCCTTACAGCCGCTTTCAGAGTCATTTGACTACATGAACCACTCAATTCTTCTCTCCCACTGCTCCGTCATCTGCATCTATTCCCTTCGACTGTATCCCTAAGAAGTTGCCTGTTCCCTTCACTTCTGTAATCCCAACCTTCTGTCATGTTTATATTCCTATTCCTCACAGGTGACTTCCACATTCTTGGAGCTGATCTTGAATCGGCAAGGTATCTTGGTCTCGACGTCCTCATCTCTATCTGTCCCCTTGATGAGTCCACATTGGCTGGCAATGGCGTACTCGATTCTATGGGCCTCGGCGATTAAGCTATCCCACTCACTGTGTCATTCCCTCAAGCATTAATTCCCTCCCCTACTACTGACTGTGGTGGAATCGCAATTCTCGCATGACCTGGATTATACACCGACACTATAGGACCAATGGTGACCGGTACCGTAAGAGCATCCGGCAACCTCCTAACATCTGTGACACCCTTTACCTCCGTGCTCACTGGGGTCTGCATTCCCATCCCTCCAGTTGAGAGTTGCCCCACTATTCCTGCACTAGGTAGAACCTGTGATCCATCCGTTACCTCGGTTGGTGCTGAGTTTCCCTCTTCTGACGCTGGGTTATATGGAGGTGGTTTCTTATCTGCTTCAGGCAATTGATAACCTCTATCCCAATATTCATTCATCTGAAAAGGAAAGTTAATTATTCTGTCCCTACACTTTCACTAAGTTGACATCCCTCCTCTGCATCATCCCAGGCAAGAGAATAAAAGGTGTCAGTAGTGAGGACTTCCTCAGAAGTACACTCACTGGAGCTTGTTCTAAGATGCTCCTTCTCCTATCCTGCCCTTTTCCATTCCCTCTCTCTCTCGTTCTACCTCTCCTCCCTCAAGGCGCTGTCCCTAATACAAAATCACAAAACAGTAGGTCACTCCCCTGGCTCGCCCCTTTGAACAGGTCTTCTTTCCGTACTTTTACATCGAAACTCTGACTTCGTTCAAATACCGTTTAAGTGTCCTTTGGTCTCAGGCCCTTCTCCGCCGAAAGTATCATATCTGCATTCCTGTACACTCCCATGGCGGCTTCTCGTACCATCCTAACTCTTGAAACAAAGGGTTATTCTGCCTAACAAGATGTGTATGTCCTTGCACCTGCAACAAGAATCATGTGAACAGCATATCCTTGCATGCACACAAAATCTATTAACTACATTTGACTAAGAAGGCGTTCCCAAGGAAAAAATACTTTCAGGCCTACGATAATCAGCTAACATAAGAAATCACAAATAGGCCTCGTATTACAAAGCAAAGAGAATCCATTAGGCCTTACACATTTAAACACACTTTTCTAAAACATTTTATCAGCATTGATTCAATTATTTACATATATAATAAGCAAAACTACAAGTGCAGACTTTAATATGATGCACGTTTAAATCTATTTCATCTCCTTACATGTGAATTAATTCGTTATGCATCATCTAAACACATTTTTGGTTAAACACAACATTGATCTTCATGAATAACGTAATTACATTTCTATTCACTCTAATATATACTGTTTTTGATACCACATTTCTAATGCCTACACGTTAATACATTCAGTTATGTATGTGGGTGCTGACTATCTGTGATTATGGTGCACCCCTACAATTTTCAGAGTAGCATGATGCTCTATCATATCTCTTTATTAATCTGGAAGGTGGCCTTAATCAATTTCCCTTGGTGAACAGATGATGATGCGATTATTGATACATATACCTTTTTATGAATTGGGATTGCAATTTTCGGGGCATGTCGTAGCTGATTACCAAGATGCCTGCTAGAACGTGAGGCTCCAGAGGTTGGACAAATTCAAAACAAATAAAGAACTTAAGGCAAAAAAGTAAAACAGGTAAACTAATTATTACAATGAAACAACTCCTGTGAAGCTATGAAGCTGATGGGTACAGGTTAATGTGAATCTGAAGACAACTTCAAATTTGAAGAAGAGGCCTATTAATCCACCGGCCGAGCAATCATAAAGATGAAATTGTGTGCATGCAAGACTCATCCTGGGGGCCACTGGAGACTAATGGAAACTCTTTGTGACCACAAGCAACCACAAAGAGTGAGCAGAACTGAGGTGCACAGACAGTGCAGCGGGAAATTGAATATTTGGCCACAGATAGATCCATCCATGAGAGTTATATTGTAGACATTGTTGCAGACCAGTAGCACTTGTAGGCTTGGAGAAGTCTTATTCACAGGGCGAGAGGAAGGAGTGTAAGAAGTGAGTGGATAAAAAGTGTAGTAAAAACAACACCACAACATAAGCAGGTAATGAAGATCGAGGCTGGGATGGTTGTACTAAGTAGATGAGCAGAGGCTCTGAGGCAGCAGCCTTGACTGTGGGACATAATTATTCAGAAAAGGGGGTGGTGATGGACAGAGCATCTGAGTTAAACAGAACACTCATACCCAGTCAAAAGATCAGGGCTTGATCCATCACCGTTTTTTAGCTCACTACACCATCCCAGTCCAGAACCCGGCTATATGCAAATTAGTCTGACCCTGGCCCAGTGCATCATGGGAACAGGGCAGACCAAACTACCAAGCCAATTCTTTACTGTGGGACAGCACCAGCACTGGAAATGTGTGTGTGCAAGCTGAGTGGACTGACCACATGAAGAGAAAAACCAAGCAGTACCAAAAAGAGAGGATCCGAGGTGAAAGCACGGTACCCCAGATTACAACAGAGTTGAGGAGACTAAATTTTAACAGCTGTTGCTATTCGTGGTGTAGGGGTGGACCACAAGCCCCAGTTCTCTTTCTGGCAGGGAGCCGCGGCGACGCAGTACCTTCCTGACTGTTTTCGCTCCTGGAGGCTCGTATTCAAATTCCACCAGGGCTTACGCTGTATGGGAGCCGTTGTTGTTTGTGGTGCAGGGGCAGACCACAAGCCCCAGCTCTTTTCCCGGCAGGGAGCAGAGGGGAAGCAGCACGTTCCTGGCTGTTTTCGCTCCTGGAGGCGCTTGTTCAAATTCCACCAGGGCTCCCGCAGCGTGGCACGTGCTGGGGCGGTGCCCAGGCCTAGAGCGGTCCCCCCTGCACCCATCCACGCCTAAACGAGGCTGGTCTGGGCTACCCCACAGATATTTGATGCTGGAAAGCTGGTGATTGGAGTCAAATTGGTCGACCTGGACCAGGCCAAGGATATAAAAGGTACATCGCTTTGCCATGGGGTATTGTCTGGTATCATAAGACCAGTGAATACTGGTGCTGCGCCTGGCTCTACTACTGGGTGCGGGCACTAGTGCAGGCTGCCTTTTTTTTTCTCTGGACAACACTGCTCTGGTATAGCGGTAAAGCTGACCCTGAGTAAAGTAATAATTATGGGGAATCCTATGTCGAGGCCCCTAAGGTAACTCTTAAAGAAATCAATAATGCTATTAGTAAAGTAGCTCCGTCTAAAGCTCCAGGGCTGGATAAGATCCCAGGCAACCTCTTTCGTAGTGAACCTTCCATCTGGGGATTCCACCTATAGACATTGTATAATGCTATACTGCAGGGAATGGCGATCCCCCCAACCTGGGCTGGTGCAGAAATTCTGCTAATCCATAAAAAGGGCTCACCACTCCTTCTCACAAATTAGAGACCAAAGTCTAATAGACGTCAGCCAGAAAATCTTTGCCCGTGTGCTGCTGGACCGTCTACAGACATGGATGGAAGAAAATAAAACCCTGAGCCCCATTCAAGCAGGCTTTAGGGAAAATGTGTCCACTACAGATCAAATATTTAGGGTCCAACTTCTGTATTGGAAAATGGTGATCTTAGAGGGTGGCAGCCTCTATTTCATTTTCGTGGACTTAAAATCTGCATTTGCTTTGGTTCCCAGAGATAAATTGTGGGTGGTCCTAAGTGATCTGGGGGTTCCAAGCTATCTATGCCTCCTTTTAAAGCAGCTTCATGAAGACAATTGTGCCCAACTTAGATATGGCAAGCATGGAAAACTAACTGCCCCTATACCCATAGATAGTGCCGTCCGACAAGGTTGTGTTCTCGTGCCGACCCTCTTTTATCTATTTATTAACGCACGTGTTGAGACATTTAATGCGGGGAAGGACACTGATGCACCCAAGTTAGCGGACTGGAAAGTGCCAGCATTGATTTTCACAGAGGATACGCTTCTGCTTTCTAAATCCCCAATGGGTGTACAGAGGATCCTTGACCGTTTTAATGCCTTTTGTAAATGCAGGGGACGCGAAACTAATACCTAGAAGACAAAATGTATGGTTTTCAACTCAGGTTGCTCAACTCGACCAAACCCCTGCCTACAAAGGATTCCATGGGAGAGGGTGTCAGTATTTGAGTATCTTGGGGTTACTCTAACTGAAAAAAATGGACTGGGGAGCCCAAATCAACAAAGCTAGACTAAAGCTAGCATAGACCATAGGGGGTTTGACCAAGTTATTTAGGAATTCCATTCATAAACCCATTGGTCCGCCTGTCGAAATTGCTAAAGTGCAAGCAAGTGGTGCTTCCCTGTACGGGGCTGAAATTTGGGGGCATTGTTCACCACGAAGCATTACCAAGATTGAGAATATTTTTGTTAGACAGATATTTGGCCTCCCCCTCAGTTTCCCCTTACGCCGCTCCGCTTGGACATTGGGGTAATGCCAATTGCTGATGAAATTGCCCTCAGACCCCTCACATTCTGGAATTGTTTATGAGCTACCCCAGAATTGGTAGATAATAGGGCAGAGCTCAGGGAGGTACTGAGTCTCCATGGTGTGGGAAAATTACCTTGGATAGCACATGTCAGGGACATGCTTTTGCCCATGGGCAAAGCAAGCCGATGGTATAATGCAGAGGCAGTCTGTCCCATGACTTCTAGGAAGGAACTGGCCTGGAGCTATAGGGAGAGTACACTTGCATAGCTACAGGGGAGTTCAGCAACAGCCTCATTCACTGCAGTGTTCCTGAGAATTAAAGATCAGTACAGCCTAGGGCCTGACTTGGATGATATTCAACCCGCCCTAGCCAGGAAGTTATACTTGCAATTCAGGCACAGGGTTCTCCCAGTGCGTGCCTTTACTAATAAATGGGCTTGTACACTTTCTTTAGGTTGCCCGGCATGCAGCATTGCAGAGGAGACAGAACACCACATGCGCTTTTTCTGCCCCGGTTATGGGAATGCTAGGCATAGCTGGTTGCTCCAGCTGTGCAGAAACCTAGGTACACAGTGCTGCCCAGAGGAATTCAGACTGCTGAAATACAATACACAATTGTCCATTGTATTTTCGGTGTCGCTTTCTTTATTTTCCATGTGATGTCTATGCAAAATGTTTCTGAATGCCAATGTGTAAGATGAAAACACTAACATCTTCATGTTTTAACTGGACCTATTTTATTTTATCTATCTTCATCTTCTTCTGTGGTTTTTAAGTCCTTTTTAGCGTTTGTATTATGTCACATATCTGTTCTTATTAATATTTTAGATTTGTATTTATTGTTGTTTAATGTATGGGCGCAGTCTCCAAACAATGGTTTTCATTGACCCTGTGACCCTAAGGACTTTTTAAATGTTTTAATGAAATGTTATTACGCATATGCACTTTAGTGGTCTATTGACCGAATAAAGTTCCTTTGAATTGAATTGAATTGAATTTCAATACTTTCGATACTAAAGTCAGCACATTTGTAGAGGAAAAACTCGTTCCTACCATAATAAGATCACGCAACAGTAACACTAATACAGGACCCACTCAACTCTATAAAGGTGACAACTTTAATTAAGCTGCTCCATTTTAGGCAATCAGACAATGTAAGGGTCAAAGTAACTGAAATGTCCATTACAGATTAAAGGTAAAACACATTCAAGGTAAAATACAGTAGTGGAATGCGAAACATTGAGCACAACAGTGAAATGGTGTGGAAATGCTGTGGAATAGAGAAGAGAATGCTGAGTGATATTCGTAAATTTTCGGAAAAGTTGTTGACAAGCACACAGGCAGAATTAGAGTAGGAGTGTATAGACAGAACTGTTGTAAAATAAACAAGAAAATAAATGTGCAAACTAAGCAATCTAGACAAGGTCCAACACCGGCATAATCCATAAACAACTTCCAACAGTTTAATCATGACATAGAAAGCACTATCCGTACAACTGTTGAATACTCAACCACTTAACTGAACAGAAAAACCAAGCTATATATAAGAATAGCAAAGGTTTAATATAGCAGTGGAAGCTCACAAAAAGAATACAAAACAGAAGCCACATCCAGACCCACATTACCTACACTGTAACAAGGGAAGAACGCAGCTAAAATATGCCTTTCACAAAATACATTACAAATACACACAGTATAAACAACTAAAGTTTCAAAATGACCTGCTATTAAAGATGAAGCTCAGCGAAGACTACCCTTAGAAATCTTGGCTGAAGTAAAATAGCTAACTCCATACATGGCATCCACCTCTGTGAAACCACATCAACGAATGGAAAATAGATAACATTGAAAGGAAGACCAGTACAAATGGATGCATTAGCTAGGCACTTTAAGAAATAACCAAGAGGTTGTGATTCCAACTATAAATGAGAACCAAGCTATTCAAGACATGCAAAATAATAAACGCACTGTCCATGAAAGGGGGTTAGGAAGTTTCCTAGAAGAAAAGGGAGCGGAGTTGGTAGAGTACCAATTGGACTTTTTGGATTTCTCAGTTTATGGCGGCTTTGAAGTGGGAGAAATATGAGTAATTCTATGGTAAACAAGTCAAGCTTACGGGGCGACAACGAAGACATTTGAGAAGAAAATAAAATGGCACATTTGATCTGTTGGGTAGATTGGTATTTATCAAAAGAGAGAACAATATCCACATATGTTGGATATGTATGTTGTAAGGATTGTGGTATATTATATGGTGTGGTTGTATGAAATCAACATATAATACACTCAGGAAACAGTCTTGGGTCCAATCAGACTCATTTGTAAAACCTCTACGTCAATCCAGAGTAGCTGCTGCTTTGAGTAGCAAGTCTTAAACAAAGGAACTAGTGTAAAGCATTTAGGCATTCTAATCAACAGAATAATAAAGTTACACAACACAAAAGAAATATAAATAGCTTATATTTCTATGCATTTTTAGACACCAAGATTAATAAAATCCACTTGAGGGTTCCAGATATATAGATTTTAAGTCAAACTTAAATATCAGCTTGTAGTAATAATGTCAACAACAAAGGTTTAAAGATGAAACGAAGTTTGATCTTGTTGAAAGGTGCTGCGCAGCAGCTAGCTGGCAAACCGTAAAACCACTCGTTTTCAAATCCAAGGTTCTGTTTAGAATGCCACAGATAGAGCAAGGCACAACAGCATTCTAAACCAAAGCAGAACATTACATTACCTTTTCCTTACAAATAATGAAACAGAAAAGAGATGAAAGAAAAGGAAGAAAAGAAAGGGAAAGGAGCAGTGAAACAGAGATGGAAAGAAAGTGAACATGGAAAGTACAATAGTATAGTATTCCAGTCAAAAAATACAAAATATACTAACTGTATAAATATAAATATAATGAATACAATATTAGAAGAAACATCTTAGCGATACCTAGCAGGAATAAAACGTTGACGAGAACTCCTACGTAAAATCTCCACAGAGGGAAAAGGGGAAGCCAGAGAAGACAATTCTTCATCACAAACAGGATCAGAAATCTGACTGGAATGCCTAGTAACTTTTACCACTCTAGAGACATTCCACCAGTTCTTGAAGTTAACTCTTATGGCATTACCACAAACTTTATCTACAGTGAAAGGTTCATAGAATTTAGGACTGCCTTTCTTACTGTGAATTGGGATTTTTATGTGAACCAAATCCCCAACAACCAAAGATTGTGAGACAGATCTTTTCCTCGAGTCAAAATCCAATTTCTGTTTAGATTTTGCTTGAGTCACATTGTGTCTCACTAACTCATCTACATCACTCAAAGTATCCAATTTCACCCATTTGGACATCCATCCAGGACAGATATTTGAACAAGGTTTCCTTCCTCGCAACAATTCGTAAGGTGACCCTTTTGTGGATGAGTGGGGCGTGGTGCGATAGAACCAGACATGGATCTAATCGCATTTTGGACATTACACTTTCCAGCAATCGCACATTGCACACATTTGTTGAGCACTCCATTCATGCACTCTACCAACCCATTAGCTTGTCGGTGACAGAGTGCACTCTTAGAATGTGTTATACCACTTTGGTCTAGAAAACAATTGAATTCCTGACTAACAAATTGAACCCCATTATCACTCACAATTGTGGAGGGAAAACCCTCTCGCAAAAAGAGATCTTTAAAAAAATCAATGACGTTTCTTGAATTAGGTTCGTTAATGAAACGTATTTCCGGCCATTTAGAGTAGTAGTTTATGGCCACAATGGCAAATCTAGTAGTAGGTGGAAGCATATAAAAAGGTCCAACTAAATAGATACCAATTTTCTCCCAAGGTCTGTTAGGTAACTCAATAGGTTGAAGAGGAGATGTTTGAACCTTTAAACTCTTTTCTGCATTAGAACATACAACACACTCCTCAACCACCATCTCAACATCCTTATCCATTTGAGGCCACCAGAAATGTTCACGTACTCTTCTTTTAGTAAGAGTCTTACCCAAATGACCTTCGTGTGCCCCTTTGACAATCCTGACTCTGAGCACATCTGGAGGTACTAGTCTATCACCATGTACTAAAAGCCCATCCTCAAACGAGAGTTCATGACAGACTTTCACAAAAGTTTGCAAAGAATAGTGAGCATTCTTCTCCTTTGGCCATCCATTCTTCACACAATTTATAACTTCACCAAGTAAAACGTCTTTGGAATGTTGATCTCTCCATTCAGCTTCACTAATGGTACACCTGTCATCTAACAACAGGGATGCAACAAAACAATCCTCATCATAATCTTCATTGCAATCATTTTTGCTATCACATTCCACAGGATTTCTAGAAAAATAATCGGCTCTCACATTCTTATTGCCTGGAATGTATGTGATCTCAAAATCATATTGCAACAATTTTGTGGATAACCGAGCAATTCTTGGGTATGTTCCTTATATCTATCATCTGACAGAATGGAAACTAAAGGACTGTGATCAGTTCGTAATTAAAAACGTTTTCCCCAAAAGTAAGGGCTAAACTTCCTTATAGCCCACCAACAGGCCAACAGTTCCCTTTCAATGACCGCAAAGTTGAATTCTGAACCACGTAATACTCTGGAGGCATATCCAAGAGTATGTTCATTTCCATTAACACTTTGAGTGAGGACAGCACCCAAACCTAGATCACTTGCATCAACAGTAATGGTGCACATAACGTTGGGATTGAAAGGTTTAAGTATCTTTGGACTAACTAATTGCTGTTTTATCCATATAAAAATGGAATCACAAAAAGAATCCCAAAGAAATGGAATATCTCTCTTGAGCATATTAGACAAAGGTTGTACTTTAGAGGCATAGTCTGGTATAAACTGTGAGTAGAACTCACACAGACCAATGAAAGACTTAAGGCCTATTTTGTTTTTGGGAGGTGGGCTTTCTACTATGGCCTTGACTAAGCCAGGTCTTGGTTCAACACCATGTTCAGATAAAACATGACCAAGGTATTCCACTTTCTGTACCCTGAAAACACACTTTTCACTCTTCAGGACAACACCACCATCACGCAAAGCTTCAAGTACTTGAAATAATGTATCATCATGAGAGTCACATGTTGCACCATGTACTAACACGTCATCCTGAAACACAACCACGCCTTTTATGTTTTTAAGGAGATTGGACATTATTCTCTGAAAAACTGCTGCCGCAGAGGCCAACCCACATGGCATGCGGCAATACTGAAAAGATCCCACATGAGAGACAAAAGCAGTAAGATGCTTAGAAGAAGGTTCTAGAACCACTTGGTGATATGCTGAAGCTAAGTTCAGCTTGCTAAACCATTTGGAGCCGACAATAAGAGACAACATATAAGAGATCTTTGGGAGAGGATAGGAGTCAACCCAGATGTTTCTGTTAAGACTGCATAAATCAACACAGACACGAAGATCTCCATGTTTTTTCTTGGCGATGACCAAGGGAGAAAGCCACAGTGACGATTCGATCGGTTCAATTATTCCTTTCTTGCAAAGACTATTTAGTTCGTGTTCCAACTGATCTCTAACACTAAAAGGAATATTTCTCATCCTGTGCTTAACCGGTATTGCATTGTCTTTACTCTGATGGTATGAGTAAAACCCTTTATATCTCCAAGGACATCACCAAAAACCGAAGAAAACCATTCAACTAATTTATCTACAAAATCATCAGTGTGAACAACTGACTCCGGATCTTTTGTGCCTGGCCAAAGTACCATTTTAAAGAGACCCTGGTGAAAACATCCAAGAATGTCTAAACCTTTGATGGCCACATATATTTCACCGAAAATATTCCTGCCTCTAAACTCAAGAGTGTCTTCAAAAAACCCTGCTAATTCAATACTTCTATCCTCATAAGAAACAGGTGATCTATCTGGAGGTTGTAACTCACGACAACCCCAAACCTCTTGAAACAATTCTTGTGTTAACATGGTTATCCTCGCACCCAAGTCAACCAATAAACAAACTTTCTTTCCACCAATATCAATGTTGATATATGGATCCACACATTCAGAAGAGACATCAGCATCATCATGCATATCACTAACAACAACAACCATGTCTCTTAAATCATCCTGAATGTTGCTAAAATCATCGGACTTGTAATCAGACACCTTGACATTAGCAACAGAAGAAGGAAAACCTGTGCCTTGTTTGTTATCCTGAGAAAGTACAAAATTGCGTTTTCCATTCTGACAAACTTTGGCAAAGTGTCCTATCCTTCCACACATCCTACAAGTGACATTTTTAGCAGGACTGGGACGCCCTGACTTAAAATGGGGATAGTTTCCACATTTAAAACATATATTTGTTTGCTTGAAAAAAAATTCTCTGAACGTGTAAACAAGTTGTTTTTAAATTCTTTCGATTTCACAACAATAATTGATTCATCTTTAGATGTTGAAGAAGTGCCCTTCTCGTCTAGTTCTTTGACTGACGACTTTGAAAATTCAATGCTTTAGCAATACGTATACTCTCTTCAAGGGAAGGATTACCTAATTAGAGAAGTTTCTGTTGAATGCTTTTGTCCGTGCACTTACAGATATACTGATCTCCTATTAGTTGGTCTCTGAACGCCTCAAATTGACATTCCGCACTTAACATTCGCAGGGCAGAAATAACATTTTCCACGTTCTCTCCATGTCTTTGTTTGCGCTTGAAGAACTTGTGCCTGACTACCACTAAACTTGGCTGTATGTCAAAACATAGTTCTAACATCTTTACTGTCTCAAAAAATTAATCAATGTCTTCTTCTTCTGGGGCACATACTAAAGGTGGCAGGTGTTTAAAAATAGATCTCCCTTCAAACCCCAGGGCATGTAACAAAATATATTTTTTTCGCTCTGCCCTGTAACATGATGCACCAAAAGCACCGAGGTAGGTAACAAAAGCATCATACCATTTTTTCCATGAGATGGGAGGTTCCCCTGGCATCTCAAGGAAAGGTGGAGGTGGAGAAACAGACTGCATGTTAAACAATGAAGGTTAAAAAAAAAATCAAAATTCTAAACAACTTCCAGCAAAAACATATTCAGAATGTAATGTTCAATAAATTGAATGGAAAAAAAAATAATTAAAAGATTTGCACCATGTAAAGTCTCTGCTTACTCAATGTGAAGAACTACTTACATGACTACAAATGAAAATGTTAATATATATATATATATATATATTTTTTTATAATCCTAGAATAAACAGTGAAATTAAGTTGAAATTGTGTTCTTAATAGAAAAACAATTTCAACCAGACATGTAACCAACTAAACAATTTCAACCAAACAAATAAGTTGTTGAATCTATGCATATGTAACTAATTAAATACACACAAGCCAAAATTAAAATGTATTCTCTTCCACCCTTCAAAACACTTGGGAAAAGTCAAAGCGGTGTGCGTGTCACCGACCAAGTGCACACAGTAATTGAGTAAAATATGACCTCTCTCTCCTATTTTAATTTAAGAGGATTTTTTGATAGGTGTGCGTGTCACCGACGGTAGACGCGCCTATTTGCCAAATTTAAACTGTATGACATGGTGAGCTTGTCACCGGTAACTTGAAGCGGTGTGCGTGTCACCGATAAAAAAATAACACACTAACTTGCTGTCTCTCTCTCTAAATATTTCAACAGCTTACTCCACTCGAATGCTCTCTTGGTGTGCGTGTCACCGATAACGCGCATGCTTAACTTCTGCAGCTGACACTTCGCTTCTGAGTGTCTCCGTCTGTATTAAATCTTACTGGCAGGGAGTTCCGCACTACAAGGAGTAGTCCCACTCCAAAATCACGCCGACGCTATATAAGCTGAACGTGAATGGTGCCTTTAAAATGGTCTAATTCATGCAGTCCGTACATCAAAGATGGCGGCTTAATTTGAATTAAACTACAACACTGACTCTGTACTCAGCGCTGTGACGTGGATATGGACGTAGCTCTCCCCTTGCCGTTTACCACTGCTGCCGCATTTTTTTTATAACAACGAAAACAGTACCTGAATAAATGTTCTACTTCAATATCTGGAACGTCTTGAGAGCACTTATTCACTTCGATAAATAAAATGAACAGACCGCTCTTCCAACGCTGGAATTCCTACAAAGCAAATCAGGTAAGCGTTGATTTCTTAGTAACTTCTTCCGTGGGTCCTGCAGTCACCTGTACCTTGTCGCCACGTTTTTTGTAGTAATAATGTCAACAACAAAGGTTTAAAGATGAAACAAAGTTTAATCTTGTCGAAAGGTGCTGCGCAGCACCTAGCTGACAAACCGTGAAACCACTCGTTTTCAAATCCAAGGTTCTGTTTAGAATGCCACAGATAGAGCAAGGCACGACAGCATTCTAAACCAAAGCAGAACATTACACAGCTTTTTAATCCAAAGCGCAAACAGGCATTAGTAATCGTAAATTCTGGAATCTTTTCAGAACTTTTTAAGGGTTGTGCTTGACTACTTCTACCAAGACTGGGTGACCATTTCTGATGGAGGGACCCTAAGGAGTATTTGGACTGTTACCTGATCATCAAAGCAGTCTCAAGATCACTTCCACACTTTATGCCAGGACTGCGATAGAGTTCCATGGAGTAATCCCAATGCAGAGAATACAGGATGCTAACGATGATTAAACATGCACTGGGTGCTGTGCAGTAGGCAGGGTCATGCTACACTTGTTCCTCTTTCCACAGTCCACGTGGGCGATTTTAGCCACAGGGGTCGATATCACTCGAAGTCATCTTTGGTTAAGCAGAAGTTCAGTTATGACTAGGCTACTGGTATCCGGTCACAGCAGGTCTAGCCTTTTTCTTTGATGAGGGCTAGTGTCTGCCTCTGGCCCCCAATCTGCACTCTGACGACTCTCCCGAGTTCAACTGACTTGAGTACAACTTTTAAGTGCTGAGGAGTGGTCTTCTTGGCTGCACATCAGTGGTGCAATAGAATTAGCTGACTGGCCAGAACAGGCTACTTCAGCTTTATGACTCTGCTACTGGAACAGGAATTCAGCCAACCGTCTCTTGGAGTTTACCTCTTCTGTCTGGGGCTCTGCAATGACTTTTCCATGGGACAGGCACCACATGCACAGTCCTTTCAGTAGAAGCCCAATGAGCAACCGGTGTAGTCCAGCAGTTGGTGCAACCTCTCTAGGTCCCAGGGTCAGCAGGAAAGTCCTTATTCATTCCTCTCTCCAGTCCAGATGTGATTTGAGATTTGGGGTGCGAGGGCTGCCATAAAAAGCCCAGAAAGTGCCCTGTGGGGACGAAGTGGTCAGTAGCCAATGGGCTAATAGGTTCCCTCCCACCTTATCACGGCTTCCAGCTACGTGTGGCACCTTAGCTATCCCAGAGTGCACTATTCTGCCCACTCCCAAGATTTCTGAACCCTTCTCTCGGTGTGGGGAGGTTGATATCTCACCCTAGAGATGGGACTACGTGTGGGCTCCACTCCCATGGAAAAGAATGGTTTGCCAACTGGTTCCCCCTCTCTGTTCCCACCGTCAGCCATCTACCTGAACAAAGCAGCAGCCCCTCTTGGTTGCCATTTACGCATCATAGGTGGCTTCTCCTTTGAAGCTCGCCTTTTGGTTAACACCCTGTGTGGCTTCCTGTGAGGGAGAGTTAATAGCTCACTCTGCAGCAGGCCTCTATTGTTCCTGTACTTGGCAGAACGTTGTCTTGTGACCAGCATCTGTGAATGGCCACTAGAAAGCAGAGTGGCAACTTTCCAAGAGTTGGTAATTGGCCACCAAAAAACAGAGTGGCAACTTTCCTTAAAAGTGTTCATCAAATTGGTTTGACACACCAATTACTTTGATAATTTGAAGTAACAGTACAAGTGCCATTCAGAATTTAGCAGGGCTGAGATGTCTGCCTGTAACTATGTACTTGCCAATGGGGCTTCTAAAATTCCCACAGTAAAAACAACAGTTTCAGGCTTTTATAATTGTTAAGAGATATCAAAGTACATGTTCTACTTAATAATATCCAAATTCTTGCCTTAGGACTTGATAGACCTTCCTTTTGGTAGACAAATATACTAAGCGAAATGTGGGCTTTTCCATTGGTTTAAATGCCAAAGTTGAACTAGCTCTTTAAAAGGGTTCTTCCAGGCTGCAGTGGTATGTTGTATTTTGTCACACTCAGGGTGGCACAACCAGTGCAGCATCCCTGGGTGGACACTTTAACTTACAGGTGAGGGGTACCCTTGGTACCATATACTAGGGACGTATAAGTAAGTTAACTTATGCCAATTGGGGGTAGCCAATTCAACATACACTTTCTAAAGGGTTAGGACACTGCCACTTAAATCTGGTTAGCAGGCCTCAGTGCACCATCAGAGTCGAAAAACCAGTAGCATCAGCCTAAAACTTTGAAGGCTGTTCATGCAAAAAATGGCATTTTCTTACATATGTACAATGCATCCTGATATTTATATCACCAATAAAATGCCAGTGATAAAGAGACATTCAGTAATTAGGAAAACCCAAAAAAAGACAGTACGAAAAATTAGGTATCAGTGATAATTATTCTTAGGTGAAAGGTTCTAATTAAAAGAGAACTTTCAAAGACAAATACGCTATAATTATGATTGAAGAAAATGAGTGATAATAACTGCATTAATCTTCATCGCCTGCACACAAACCTATAAGGAACATTCATTTATATATTGAACCAAATAAACATGTGTAATCTTTGATAAGAAGTAGCAATAATCATCATGCATAAATGGAGGCCTAGTGAGGATAACTCTGTTGATCCACTGGTCTACTGAACACAAGGCCTTGAGTCACAATTTAGTAAATACCGAAGTAGACATATATTTTCAATATTAGGACCATGGGAAGCAAAAATCGTCAAGTAAAATTGAAGTGTGAGTCTTCACCCAAGAACTAGTGAAGAACCGGGTTTTAGAACCCAGCGGCGCCAGGGGCACGCCCAAAGTCTTCGGGTTCACCTGTCTTAGAATACAGAGACACGGGACTCTTCGTGGTGGTGTCAAAGATCAAATTTATTGGCTGCAGCCAGTAACAGAAGTCCTAGAAATCATCACGGTATGAGTTCTCAGGAGACTGCTCAATTTTACAAAGCAAGTCATCCCTTTTTATGCCCAACATTATGCTTCAGGCAAACATTCCTTGTTTACAGTTTAACCAATCACATGTTTCTACAACAAAAGTATTGCATGACGACAAGCCCATTTTTCAGTTGCCCAGCCCATGATCAATCATCGGTCAAACCCAACATTCTTCTTTAGACAGGTCGAACAAACCCATAATAAAAAGGCCACAACCCAATCATAAATAGACCATAAAGAAAGGAGCAGAAACAGGTGAGAGTAGGATAAGGCATATTTGTGTGCAGTAAAACTTTACGATGTCCTGTGCTCTGATCCTTAATCTTGATCAGCTAAAGGGCAGGAACTGGTTTAACAAGGTCAGCTTCAGGCAACAGGGTCAGTTCACTCAGGTCAAACAGAAGTCAGCACGAACTGAAGCTAAGGTGTACATGTCCTTAAAAAGACTAGTTCAGCCACAGTCATCAGCCTATGTGAGGGCAACCACAAAATGGCTGCCATACACAAAATGGAACCCAAGGGTTCAGAACGAAATCCCTAAATACGTAGTGAATCGATCGGTCTAACATGACGAAAACAGTCATACTTGCCGCACTAACTTGTTACGGTTTGCTAATATTAAATTCGTAACGAAACCATGACCTTTATGAAACGGGTTCAGAATTCACGGAACCTCAGACCCTCCTTTTGCCCTTACATAGGAAATAACCTAAACTCACGTCAATCTGAGTCCAGGTGTATATTCATCAGATCATCAAGATGTTGCTGGAGCATAATCCTATTACTTAGTACCTCTCTTGGGACAGGTCTCCTTGCACATGTAGTAGAACAGAGGCCACATATAGCAGGAGCGCACTGCACACAAAGACAGAACAGGAAAAGAATCGCTAAAGCCATCCCAATGATCATCAGAATCTTCCATCCCCAAGTGGATAACAATCCCCAAAACCATCCCATCAACGACCAATCTCCTTCGTCCACATGTATAGACTCGGAGATCTTATGTAGCTTGGAAATGGCCTGGTTCACTGTAGGAGCATTGTCTGGTATGAAAACGCAGCATCTCGATTGGATCACTTTACATACTCCACCTCGATCTGCAAGTATGACGTCTAACGCAACTCGATTCTGCAACGTCATAAGGCGATCCGCTTGAAGCTCAGCGGTCAGATTACTAAGGGCACCAGCAGTTTCATTTATGGTGGATTCAACCACTCTCGTTAATTGCCGTAGGTTTCTACTGTTTGCCATAGGTTCCCAAAACTGTAGAAAACCCTTGAAAAAGTCTCCCACTTCTTGTCCCGTAGTATCTTCCTTACTGAAGACACCTCTAACTACTCTAGTTCTGTGGTAATCTACAGCAGCAGTATACGTAGGAGGCAACAAATATGCAACATAACATGTTCCCAAAAAATCAGGGGGCAACCATGTATTTGCTCTATCATAGCACACAAAATACGTGCCCTTAGCTGCTAAAAACGGTGGGGAAGTTTGGGACGCAAAAACATACGTCTGAGTACAAACACTCTTCCCTAACTGAGCTCTCAGATTCTTGCCTTTCCCTTGCAGACAAAAATGACCACGATGGGGTACAATCCAAATCGGAGGTGACCTTTTTCGTCTCTGTTTCTCACCCTGACTAATACTATATCCGGTTGCATTCCAACCAACATATGCTAGTAACTCATCCTTGGGAATAGTCTTATACGTTTTGATATCTCTACTCATATCTGTAATTCCCTTCACCAAGGCTTTATTACTTGAGTTATTTCGCAGGGGATAGACTTCGATGGCATAAATAAACATTGTCTGTTATGCCCATACGGACCCATTGTAACTGAATGGCAGAACCAGATAAGGAATACCTCTATCCATCGTATGTGGCATAAGACCACACACCCAACAATTAGTGGTGTTCACTACTAACTGGTGTTGATGGAGAAGTTGCACAAAGGAATTATTAACAAATTCCGACCTTCTAATTTGCTCGTGTTCAGGTAATATATGAAAAGAATGTAAAGAAACAGTAGTAGAAAAAGACATAGGTTGGGAAGTAGGTGCAAACGGCCGTTGTGTGGCATAGAAAACCAAACGCACACAAGCTAATGCAATATTTAAAAGCATTAAAAAACACATTAATAAAAAACATTTGCTACGAACCAATATACATATTCGGACTTTAGAGTCCATTTTCCTAACATTCTGGGCAGCGTAAAAAAACTCCATCCTCTAACCGTGCTGTTCGCGGCAGTTGGTTCTCTTCCGCTAAGGAATGCGCCTGTCAGTCTAGGGAACGCCCTTGGACCAACCAGAACCGTCGACCTTGTGTCTACACCGCTTGCAATCCCAAGTCTTTATACCGCGACCCTACAGCTGAACCCGGATAGTGGTTCGAAAAAGAAAAAGACAAAAAAAGTTTCTTGATCTGCCAAAGTGTAAATTCACTACATAAAAAAAGAAAATATTTATTTATCCATATGTACAATCTTTCTTGGTCTCAAATCGTAGCGTTCTTTGTCTGGCACAGTCTGATCTTTGAATAGAAGATCCTGATTGGTGGTGTCAATTTTCAGATGAGGAGGCACAGCAGCTTGTAGAACATCATCATCCTCACGTTCAGACCGTGTCCATGTCAAATGAGCATCACTAAATGGAACGAATCCAGGGACCTTCTCACAATCAGAATCGGCGATACCATCCCTTACCCACTGATCATATGGTAAAGGCAAAGGAACTTTTTTTACAGTGGGTGGCATGCACCCAGTTCTCTTTGCCTGCTACTCTAACAGCGGTTCTAGTAACCAACAAAATCAGATAGGGGCCGGTCCATCTAGGCTGCAAGTTCTTGGTACGCTGAAAATTCTTCACAAGAACGTACTGTCCAGGTTCAAGTATGTGGCCTGGATCTGTAGTAGCTGTCGGCAAACTGTCATAGACCTGTTGGTGGAGAACACGTAATTTAGTAGTCAAGTCATGTAAGTAATCCACCAACATAGGGTATTCAATACTGCTGTATTCTTTCGGACGAGGCACTCCCCAAACATTCGCTGGACGACCAAACACAATCTCATACGGACTAAGTCCCACTCGAGAATGCACAGTCGTCCTTGTTGACAAAAGAGCCAACGGCAAGGCATCTGGCCATGTAAGACCAGTGCTCCCTTGTACCTTAGCTAGTTTCAGTTTAAGCATACCATTGTAACATTCAACAAGTCCAGCAGACTGGGGGTGATTCGCTGCGTGGAACTTCTGACTGATTCCCAATCCAGAGCATACTTTCTTCATGATTTGACCCACAAATTCACTCCCATTGTCTGACCATACAATTCTCGGCAATCCATACCTAGGGAAATACTCTCTCAACAAAACCTTGGCTGTAGACAAGGCAGTATTATCTTTTAGGGGGTAAGCCTCTATCCATCTAGAAAAGGCGCAAACAACCACAAGAACATATTTTAGATTGCATCTCTCCATGTGAATATAGTCTAACTGTATCACCTCAAACGGATACGTCGGAGGAGCAAAATGACCAGCTGGAGTTGGAGTTCCCTTATCAGGATTATATTGCAAACAAATCATACAATGTTTCATCACGTTCTCTGCACATTTCGGTATTCCAGCATTCTGCCAAACTGGAGCCAACAACTTACATATCCCTTTTGAACTTATATGAGCCAATCCATGAGCCATTGTAACCACTGGGAGCACATACGCATCTGGCAACAACCATCGCTGGTGTTCCGACAACTCAATCCAACAACCTGTAGAATCCAACATACCCGTACTCTCTCTCCAAACATTAATTTCCTTTTCTGTAGCTTCAGCCTGAATCATCTTCACACTTTCTATCGTGTCTTCACACATTCCACCAGCCATAACCCATCTTGCTGGTCCTGCAACATACATATGGCTCATCATGTCTTTCGCTGTTTCCTTCGCAACTTCATCCGCAAACGCATTCCCTCGACCAACATCAGCCACAACTTTCTTATGCGCACTACATTTCACAATTGCAATCTGCTTTGGGAGAGTGAGAGATTCCAAAAGTTCATTCACTAACTGCCCATGCTGAATTTTAGTTCCATGAGAAGTAAGGAACCCACGCTCTCTCCACAAATGTCCAAAACTGTGCGCAACACCAAACGCATACTGACTATCGGTATAAACATTCACTCGCTTTCCTTCCGACAACACACACGCTCTAGTCAGTGCAATCAACTCTGCTGCTTGCGCAGAATTCTGTGGTATGCGTGCTGTCTCAACAACTGTATTTAAAGTTGTGATAGCATATGCTGCAGTCTTTTCACCATTCGGAAGCTTAAAACACGAACCATCAACCCACAGCGTACCATCAACCTTTTCAAAAGGAGTGTCCTTAAGATCCACTCTAGCCTTTGTTTCTTCCTCTGTATGAAGAAAACAATCACGCTGTTCTTGAGCATCCGTCTCTGTAGAGATCGGCAACAACGTAGCTGGATTCAACACATTACGGGCCAGATGTGGGTAGGATTGATTTACCGATTCTTAATTACCGAATTTTACCGATTCGGTAATTAAGAATCGGTAAATCTGAGGGGTGGGTATGTGGGTATTCCAGATGTGCTGGAATACCGATTCGGAGAAATTCGGTATTTACCGATTCGGTAAATACCGATCGGTAATGCCCATTCATTCCTATGGGCTTTGAAGCCCATAGGAATGAATGGGCATTACCGATTCGGTATTTACCGAAACGGTAAATACCGAATTTCACAAGGGTGCAGGGGGTGTCACTTTGACACCCTCTGGCCCCCCCCAAAACAGGCTCGGGTGCCATGTGGCAGGCATACATGCCCCAAGGGCAGGTCTGCCTGTCATATGGCAGAGGTGTGCATGCACACATGTGCATGCACACCGGAATCGGTATTTTACCATCAAATTGGATGGTATGCAACGTTTACAATGACATTTTTACAATGCACTACCATTACAACGCAGGTATTACCACGCATACCATTACAACGCATTGCGCTGGGGGGCGCTCTAGGGTAAGTAATAAGTTTAATTTTCTATCCAACACCTTCCCTAGTGTCCACGGGGACTGGAGTTGGAATAGAAAATTATACTTACCACTATCCAGCACCTATAAGCGCTATGCGTTGTAGCGGTATTCGTTGTAAATACCGCGTTGTAAAGGTATGCGTGGTAAAAGTAATCGTTGTAACGTCATACATCCAAATTGGATTTGATGGTAAAATACCGATTCGGTAAGGCTTGTGGGACTCAGAAGAGTCCCACCTACATCTCAAATTTACCGAATCGGTAAAAATACCGATTCGGTATTTTAAAGAATCGGTAAATTTACCGATCGGTAAATTTACCGATTCTGTAAAATTGAGGGCCCTACATCTCAAATTGCAATTACCGGTCGGTAACGGCCGAATTCGGCCGTTACCGACCGGTAATTGGCCACCTACATCTGACCCATGATCTTTTAATGTGAACATGGCTAGCCAACAGTGTCAACTCGTAGCCTGAAAGACGTGCACTAGTAAGGTGCTGTATCTTAGTCCTGTTTAACAAGGTATCCACTGCATGCGGAACCATCACAATCAGCGTATTATCCAATACCAAACCAGCAGACTGTCGAATAGAAACGGCAGCTGCGGCTGTAGCTCTCAAACAACTCGGCAACTGGGTCTAATGTTGCTGAGAAATACACACATGGACGCTGCTTGTCCCCAAAAGATTGTGTCAACACTGATAAAGCACAGTCTTCTCTCTCGTGCACATACAACGTAAAAGGCTTGCTATAGTCTGGAGTACCCAACACAGGAGCCGAACACAATGCATCACGTAATTCAGAAAAACTTTTCTGGCATTCATCAGACCAAGGAAGCGGATACAGAGTATCTTTCAAAGTCAATGCTAACAAAGGTTTCGCCAACAGTGAAAAATTGGGGATCCACTGTCTACAATATCACGTAATACCCAAAAAGGCACGAACTTCTCTCTGTGTCGATGGCACACTCATTTGCGCAATCGCTTGAATTCTTTCTGGGGTCAATTTCCTTCCCTCCTTCGACAAGAGATGACCTAAGTAGGTTACCTCTTGGCGGCAATATTGCAACTTCGAAGGCGACACTTTATGATGAAGGTCAGACAAATATCGCAACAACGAAAGAGTAGCCTCTTTACAAATCTCTTCGTCATCAGCAGTAATCAACAAATCATCGACATACTGAATAAGAGTAGAACCAACTGGTAACACAAACCCGTCAAGCTTAGTTTTCAACGCTTGACTATAAATTGAGGGACTTTCGCAATAGCCTTGGGGAGCTCTCTTAAACCGGATGCTTCGTCCTCCTAATGAGAAGCCAAAAATATCCCTACTCTCCTCAGCAATAGGAATACTGAAGAAAGCATTCTTCAAGTCGATGACAGAAAACCAAACTGCCGAAGCAGGAATCAGAGTCAATAATGCTGTAATATCAGGTACCACGGGAAACTGTGGCACGACAATCTTGTTGACCTCTCGAAGGTCGATCACAAACCGGTACACAGGTGGCTGAGAAGCATCTGTACGCTTAAGAACAGGCAAAACCGGGCTATTGCACATGTTACCCCTCGTTTCCTCAACCACACCCTTCTCAACCAGATCATAGACAATCGCTAAAAGAGCTCTCTCACCATCACTCGAGATCTTGTATTGTGGTATACGAGGCAACTTAACATTCGACTTTAGCGTAACAATATACTGTGGCATCTGCAAAAGACCAACATCATTTGGACCTGTAGCCCAAAGCGTTTCAGGAAGCGAACGCAAATCCAGTGGCAAACAATCTTTAGACAAATACATTGGAGAAATCACTTTCTTACCAAGAGTAAGTTGTACTCCCGAAGGAGAACAATGCAATGTCGCATACAATCTTTTCAGCAAGTCCAATCCCAACAAATTCTCACCACAACCAGTCGTTAGAATAAGTGGAGCTTCCAATTCACAAGGGCCAATAGAAAGGGACAAAGGACTAGAAACCGGATTACGAACTGGGGCGCCTGAAAATCCTACGAAAACATTGGTCAAGCCAGACAAAGGTGCGCCAGGGAGTTTAGAATGCATAATAGAACTCTTTGTCGCACCAGTATCCAAAAGAAAAGGTTCTACTACACCTGATGTAATCACTTCAACATACGGTCCACTCTGATCTACTGGAACTGACACTACTCCCTTACTTTGTCCATGGCTGTCCTAGTTATCATTATAACCAACACTCTCACCTCCAACATAGTAATCCTCAACATAGTACTGAGGAGACTGACCACTCGGAACACTCTGTCTATCAAAATAATTAGCAGAATTCTGTAGGGAAGAGGAACGCTCATTCTGGGGGCTCACACCACGACCTCTTCCTCTAGGCGCTTGCTGAAAACCACCACGACCTCTCTGACCAGGTGCACCATTCGCACGCTGTAACAAAGTCGGACAATTATTCTTGAAATGACCTTCCTCTCTACAGTAAGCACACTGATTCGGGCCAGGAAAGAATCGCTGAACATAAGGCTCAGGCTTCTGTAACAATCTCTGAAATTGTGGAGGTTGCTGAAACTGTGGCTGATTCTGACGAGGCGGATAAGCTTGCTGCAAAAGAACTTTCGTCTTTAAATCTTTCGTTTTCTTCTCTACTTTATCCTTCTCATCTTTATCCCTATTCTCGTAATATTGAGCAGTAGCCAATATCTGGGCCGACGAAGAAACGGCCCATGAACTCTCAGAGTCCTTCAACTTATTAGAAAGTTCGGGAAGCAAATTAAAGACAAATTTATCCACGAACAACTTTTGACCACCTTCCGTACTCATATCCTGACCACTGTGATCAATAAACGTCTCTTCAAACCTAGTGAAGAAGTCAGACATGATTTGTGGTGATTTGTAGTGCGCATTTACTACTGTGTTGTCACACCAGTAAGTGACCTTGTGCATCAGATCTACCATAGTCTCCCTTGAACCCTGCTTAATAGAAGGAACGCCCCTCAAGATAACCACCAAGGGGGCTGACTCCGGGGGGGCAAGTTTAGGTAACTAATGTCCCCAACTAACGTTTGGTGAGGTCATGTTAAATTAGAACTGTTAGCTCTAGGCCTCATCAAACAAATGATCGCCTCTGAGGACAGCCCTCGGGCCATCAGAATGCCTCTGGGCAGCTGTACCCACTGTGCCCTCTGCGAAACTAATGGTTGTAGATAAACCAAGAACCCCAGGATCTTGAACACCCTCCCACGTAGGCCGTTTAGCCATCAGTTCTGTCTGTGTGATGTCACTATGCTCGCTAGGGTTACTCCCCTAACTTAAATGGCAGTGGGTGCGGGTCCAGTCGCATGACTGGTCCCCGAATCCACGACCTCTGCTTTCTCAGTTGAGGAACTAAATTGGGACTGAGTGAGATGAGTAAGCATGGCCTCTATCCCAGCAAGCCGTGACATGATTGGATCCAATAGCGATTTTACCAGAGTCAAACCTAGGAATTAATTTATCCACAGCCTGATCCAGATCAATACGCCCAGCGTTCCCAGCCGGGCCGCTTGCTTAGAAGGCTGTACAACCTTTTTTCCTCCCCCCTCTTTTTTTTCATCAGAGGTTCAAACAAAATAGTAGCGTCTTTTTGTGCTGTCTCTGCATCATTACTAACTGAAAGAATGACAATAAGGTTTACTTTGGGTATAGAACCAACTGGATCTTCCATTGTCAATGGATCAATGTGGGGTAAAGGCTCCTGAGAGCAGTTGGTGAGCTGCATGGAAAGTCTCCTCTCGGTTAGGGCTATTTCTTTAGAAATGACATTAGCGCCCTTACTAAAAAGGAGTCTATGGTGGTTACTGTGTGTCCCCCCGAGGCTTCCTCTTGCCCATGATCATATACAGCCAGACATAGCTCCTGGGGCAAGTGATTCAATTAAAGTTTAGAAATGGTGGCTACATTTACTTACTTAGGCCTACTGCGTCCCTGGTGACCAAAGACTGTTATTTTACAAATGCCAGGTGAGGGGATATAGCTTTACACGGTACACCTTCCAGACAACACCAGAACGCACCATACACGGCACGTATGTGGAAAGTACGGAGCAGTACCTTGTGTTGGCTGTGTCCACTATAATCAAGCATGAGTACAGAACCAAGAGCGGTGGCCCAGCCCAGCCTCAACTGGCCGCAGATGGGCCTGCTCTTGGCCCCAGTCTTTGCCCGGGCATGTCCTGCACAGCAGAAGCCCCTGCCAGCAAAGTAGGCGCCTCCGGGAGCGAGAACAGCAACGTGGACGGCGGCTTGCTGCAGGTGTCCGTGGGGCTTGTTCTTCTTCTTGACCACTCCTTACAACAAGTGTCCCACGCAGCGGGAGCCCCAGCAAGCAAAGTAGGCAACTCAGGGTGCGAGAGAAACCCCAGAGACACCTGCGGCTTGCCGCATGTGTCTCTGTGCCCTGTGTTTCTCCTTCCCCTCTCCATTCAACAACGGGCGTCCGCCCCTACTTCAACAGATTGTTGGATTTTAAATTACTATTTTTAATTTTTTTTAAAATGAGTCCTTGAACCATTTTTCTTGATACTCTTTAACTAAAGTAGGGCATTATCAGTGTTTATAGTGTTTAAAGTGTTTTTAATTTAATGCAGTGTTTTCCTATTGTAGAGCCAGTCTTGCCACAGAGAAAAATTACTTGGGAGGTTTTTTACTGCTAGAGCATGTAAACTATCAATTAAACATGCCCTACTTTTTAAATACCATGGATCCTGCTCCATGGGCATTTTGGGACTACCTTAGGGTTGATTTATGAACATTAAACAGGAAAGATTAGGCCGGGCAAAGGGTTTATTTTGCCAGGTCGAGATGGCAGGCTAAAACTGCCCACCCAGACTGTATTGCCAAGCCTGGAAACATGTTTTCCAGTACTACTTTAGTTGGTGGCAAAGTGTGTGCTGCAGGCCACTGGTAGCTTTTAATTTACAAACCCTGGATTCACGTATTACCATATACTAGGGACTTCTAAGAGAATTAAATGTGCTAATTAGGTATATGTCAATTCTGCCAGGTTTAAAGGGAAGAGTACAAGCACTTTACCATTGATTAACAGGAATAAAATTGTGCAGATTCCTATTGCGAACAAAAACCTGGTTCAGGAAAAGAAAGCAAAAATCTGGAAGCAAGCCTCTAAAGTAACAGAGTTAATACTAGGTTATCAAATGCGGTTATGGAGCATGATTAGTAGGTCTTTGGTGTTCTGAATTTAGGGAAGAAGGACTGGTAACATGTTTAGAGAAGAAATTGTAGACAATTTGAGATTGTGATTCAGTCTTTCGTAACAAGACGTATTACATAATTGTTGATACATTTCTTTTTAATCTGTTTGGTTCATGGTTACTATATTACCCACTTTTCTGCCTTTATAATTATTTGTTGTCAGGTGTTAGATCCGTAATTGCCTACCTTTCAGCATTGACAGAGTTGGTGTTGGTGTTCTTCGCATGTGTGATCTTATCCTATAGTTTAAGCAACTTGTATGTAAGATAGGGTAGTCCTGCTTTTTTATGCGTGGAGTCTCCACCACAAGAATGGAGACTTCCCATTCATAAAGATACTATTCTAAAAATGTGTTTGTGAATATTATACAAATTGTGAATAAGACTTACCTGTAACTTTACCTTTGAGAATCAGGCCCAATATCTTTTCCTCTTCTTCTATTCTAAGGGTCCTCACTTCTTTTTTGCCCCCTTTTGCTTTCTCTTTGTCTACCTATATTTTTGTGATAGTGTTTCTGTTTTCAAAGCAAAGCCTCTGTCCTTCCACGAATAAAAGAGAACATAGAGCGAGTGCTAGTAAAAACCATGTTATCATCATCCTCCTCCTTGTAAATGCTCGATATATTGGGATACTGTAGGATCTGACTGAAGTGTCAGTCTCAACATTCTTTCTATTGGTATCTTTGTCAGTCTCCATATTGTTAAACCTCTTAGTAAACATAAAGAGGTGACCCCTATTGTGGTCTCTTTTGGCCCTCTCTAGATTCTTCATTCTTCATTATTTTCCATATAAATCTTCCTTAAGAAGATTTTTTTGGGTGATATCTCTTTAATTCACTTATTTTTCTCATTTTCAAGTCTGCCTGTCTCTCATAGTAGTTTCACTTGTTTCTTACCCGCTCCTTTCATTAGCATCATTATCATGGATCATGAGTTAGAAATTAAGGTCTCTGGTTGGCAGATACATCCTGTTCTAGCAAGTCACAATCCTAGTCAGGGTAAGTCTGATACACAACCTAAATTAACCTGTGTTCACCCTGTGTGAGCTTGGCACATAGCAGACATATTTAACTTAAGAGGCAATGTGTAAAGTATTTGTGCAACACTTGAATCACAGTAACACAGTGAAAATACCACAAAAAGACTCCACACCTGTTTCGAAAAACAGAGGTTATTTATCTGAATAAAACAAGACCAACATGACAAAATTCCAATCAGAAGAATCTGAGATATATTTTTTTTATTAAATCCAAAACAGTGCTTTGAAGTTTGTAGCACTAAAAGGATCACTTGAGGTCGAGCTAGACCAGGGTAAATCCGAAGTTCAGACTGACCGCAATGGAGGGAAGACTGAGTACAGGACCCATGCAGGGCCCGCTGAAAAGGTTTTTTGTACAGAGCAAGTGCCAGGAACTCCCTGCGTTGGTTCCGATTCATGCAGTTGGGTTGATGTGTCTGAGTCAAGCCTTGTAGTCCGTGTAGAAGGATCAGTGCTGTACCAGAGTTAAACTTTGCAGAGGATCTGCATGACATCAGCATCAAAACTTACAGTCAGAACCCACGCCGTTGTCGAAGGAAAGAAGTAACAGGCAGCAGACCAACACAGCGGAGCAGTGGCAAAGTGGCAGTCCATCCTATATCACAGGAATCCACAGTCAGCAGACCAGCAGAGCAATGCAGCTGGCAAAGTGGCAGTCCCTTCTACAGAACAGCAGTTTTTCTTCCAGGCAGAATGTTCTTGGTTCCAGTAAAGTTCTGATTTGCTGGTTTCAGAGGTCCAGTACTTATAACCAAATGTGCCTTTGAAGTGGGGGAGACATCAAAGAGGAGTTTGAAGATCACAAGGTCTCGGCCTTGCCTACCCTGGCTCCAGACTTACTATATGGCATGGGTACTTACAAACATTTTCCTGGGGGCCGCAAAGTTTGATCTTTGGTTTTTCCGAAGGCCGCACAGATGCCAACGGGGGGTGTAAAGTAGGTGTAAGGGGAAGCAAAGCATGAATATCTAGTGGCTGTCTTTAGTTAATGGCCTAGCTACTTCCTTTCCCTAACTGCAATTAACCTTTAAATAAGTGATTGCAATATATTTAACATTTTTTTCCATGTGAGTGCAGAGTCAAGTAAACAGCAGCCCAGTGCTGCTGCTGCCCAGGGGGCCTCATGTAAAGGTCAGGAGGTGCGCATGTGGCCTCCGGGCCGTACTTTGAGTATCACTGCTAAAGGGGGTATGGAGCTCTTTGAGTTGGGACAGGCACAGCCCTATTTAGGTACAAGTGTCAACTCCTCCCTCCCAATCTACCTCGGGAAGCCTCATCAGCGTGGTGTTGGGCCAGCAGGACACAAATGTCACACCCCAGCTCCCTTTGTGTGACTGTGTAGAGGGGATGCACAATGCCCTGCTGTCACTCAACCCAGACATGTATTCAGAGAGAGGCCGAGGCACAAAATGGTTAAAGTAAGAAAATGCCAAATTTCTAAAAATTACATTTTGAGACTTACAATTTAAAATATGACTTCACCATCAATTGTGATTTTACATTGTGAATCCAGCGAAACCAAACTCCAAATCTCTACATTTTCCCTATGGGAAATTACAATTTAAAGATGTTTTAAGGCAATCCCAATGATACCCTTTGGGAGATAGAGGCCTTGCAGTAGTGAAAAACGAATTTAGCAGTTTTCAATACCAGGACATATAAACCTCAAAAGTATAAGACCAACTTTTTAAATACACTGCATCCTGTCCATAGGGATGCCTAAGGTCTACCTTAGAGGTGACTTATTTGTAATTAAAGGGAAGGTTTGGGCCTGGCAAGGAGCTTGACTTGCCAGGTCAAAATGGCAGTTCAAACTACACATACAGGCTCTGCAGTGGCAGGCCTGAGTCATGTTTAAAGGGCTACTGAGTGAGTGGCACAATCAGTGCTGCAGGCCTACTAGTAGTATTTAAATTACAGGCCCTGGGCACATATAGTGCACTCTACTAGGGACGTATAAGTAAATTAAATATGCCAGTTTTGGATAAGCTAATGTTACCATGTTCTGAGTACAGAGCATGTGAACTTTAGCACTAGTTAGCAGTGGTAAAGTGCCAGGAATTCAAAAGCCATCAAAAATAAAGTCAGCTAAACAGGAGGTCAGGAGGCAAAAGGTCAGGGGAAACCATGCCAAGGATAACAGGGATAACAGGCCCCCAGCAAACGTTGTGGGTAGATCTTGCACTGTGAGTGCTCAAGCAATGTTATTTGATGGAAATATATTTATTGACAGTGGTGTAATTCCACCAGTTGACAAGCACGTTCTGGTGAAGATCATCTAGCTCAACACATTTTTGTTTAGGCCCCTTTTGCGAGCCTTCATTGTAATAGCCCCAAATGGGTCACTGCCATAAGATGGCAATCAATCCCTCAGACTCATGCATATGGTAGCTCAAGTGGGTAAATGAAGGTCCTGTATCAATAACGCAGCAAAACCCAAGGTGGTGATGGACGGAGCATTGACAATACAAGCACTCACCCCCAGTCAACTGATCTGGGTTTAATCCATCACCGTTCTTTAGCTCACTCTGCCACCCCAGTTCAGACATGGCCATATGCAAATCAGTCTGACCCTGTGCCTCATGGGAACAGTCCAGCCCGAACTGCCAAGCCATGCCTTCCCTGGACCGGAAACAAGCTTCCGAGGACCGGTTTCTGGCATTACAGCCGTCTTCAGCCCGGCTTGCTTGAATCCAGTGGCAAAGTGAGCAAGGGACTCACGTCTGAGAATACCCTGCCAACTTATGGCGAACAAAGCAAAACCAAAGGTGGTGATGGACGGAGCGTTGACAATACAAGCACTCACCCCAGTCAACTGATCTGGGTTTAATCCATCACCGTTCTTTAGCCCACTCTGCCACCCCAGTTCAGACATAGCCATATGCAAATCAGTCTGACCCTGTGCCTCATAATAATAATAATAATCCACATTTGTAAAGCGCACAACCACCCGTAAGGGTCTCTAGGCGCTGGGGGCCGTCGGGAAGATTAAGCGAGCTATTGCCCAGAGTCACATGGTGCTGGGCTAACCTGCCGCCGGAGCCGGGGATCGAACCCTGATCCCCAGATTCCAGCGTCAGTCGCCCTGGCCGTGGCGCCACACCTCTCCTCATGGGAACAGTCCAGCCCGAACTGCCAAGCCATGCCTTCCCTGGACCGGAAACAAGCTTCCGAGGACCGGTTTCTAGCATTACAGCCGTCTTCAGCCCGGCTTGCTTGAATCCAGTGGTAAAGTGAGCAAGGGACTCACGTCTGAGCATACCCTGCCAACTTATGTCGAACAAAGCAAAACCAAAGGTGGTGATGGACGGAGCGTTGACAATACAAGCACTCACCCCAAGTCAACTGATCTGGGTTTAATCCATCACCGTTCTTTAGCCCACTCTGCCACCCCAGTTCAGACATGGCCATATGCAAATCAGTCTGACCCTGTGCCTCATGGGAACAGTCCACCCGACCTGCCAAGCCATGCCTTCCCTGGACCAAAAACAAGCTTCCGAGAACCGCCCCCTTTTGTACAGCTTTGGCCGCCATAAGTGGGGCAGGGTATGCTCAGACGTGAGTCCCTTGCTCACTTTGCCACTGGATTCAAGCAAGCCGGGCTGAAGATGGCTGGAATGCCAGAAACCGGTCCTTGGAAGCTTGTTTCCGGTCCAGGGGAGGCATGGCTTGGCAGTTCGGGCTGGACTGTACCCATGAGGCAAAGGGTCAGACTGATTTGCATATAGCCATGTCTGAATTGGGGTGGCAGAGTTGGCTAAAGAACGGTGATGGATCAAACCCAGATCTTTTGACTGGGGGTGAGTGTTTGATTGGTTCAGATGCTCCATCCATCACCACCCCCTTTTGTACTGTATCAATAACAGCAGCATTAAAAGCAAGTTACAGTCTTCAGTCGACTCACTGTGTAGGAATGGAGGTTTTAGAGGCCTCTTGGGGTCAAGAGATTAAATCAGTGTCATTAGCATACATTAGTGTTCCCCCACTTCTGGGAATACTTGAATGACAGCCCACTTATTATGATGCTGGACAAGACTGGAGCATGTACGCAGGTCTTGGAATACATTCTAGAGTCAAACACAAGCTGCAGAGCGCATTTGATGACATCAAGGAACGCTGAATTTAGAGCTGGCTGGAAGCCGTGAGTGAGCCAACTGATGAGAGAGTTTTGACTTGATCTGCAGACTGCAACCTGCTGCATATTACATGCAGTGCCCCAGTGACACAATGGACATGTCTACCTGCTTTCTGTTCCTCTGAGGCAATATAGTAATACAGCGGCCCATTCTGTACTACACTTAGTATCGGAGCACACATAGTGTCGGTGAGAACTTAAGGGAGTGTTTCCTATTTTTCCATACAAATGAGGGAAACACTTAGTCTCTGTGCCCACGCCATAGTATAGACGTGAGCGAAGAGGCAAAGAATCCCTCAGGAGGTGCACTGAATGTATCTCTGTCAGTGTGCTTCCCCAAGTCCATCGTCTAAAAGGCTGTAAAGGGGGACCATGAATCTCACTGACAAACCCACGCAGCCAAGTACATTCACTCACTACACCTGCCTAGAAGAGGATCTCAGTCCCCCTTTGAAATACAGGCATGCATTTGTCCAATGTGAAGCTTGTATGGGTGTATGTTCACATTATATGTAGTAGAGGGCACTGTCCCTATTTGCACCTGGTGCACATCATTAAAGGTGCACCTCAGTGCAAACAGGGACAGTGCACCCAAAATGTAACACAGCCCCATGATCAATCAATCAATCATAAATCAATCAATCATAGCATTTGTATGGCGCGCTACTCACCCGGAAGGGTCTCAAGGCGCTTCGGGGAGTGGTCCGCTACTGCTCCAACAGCCAGGTCTTGAGTTGTTTCCTGAAGGCGAGATGGTCCTGTGTCAGCCGGAGGTGAATGGGGAGGGAGTTCCATGTCTTGGCTGCCAGGTAGGAGAAGGATCTTCCTCCAGAGGTGGCTCTTCGGATGCGTGGAACGGCGGCGAGGGCGAGGCTTGTAGAACGTAGCTGGCGGGTGGGCGTGTGGAAGGTCAGGCGGCCGTTGAGGTACTTGGAGCCCAGGTCGTGGAGAGACTTGTGTGCGTGGGTAAGGAGCCTGAACGTGATCCTTTTGCTGATGGGGAGCCAGTGCAGGTCCCTCAGGTGGCCGGAGATGTGGCTGCATCGGAAATGTCCAAGATGAGTCGGGCGGAGGCGTTCTGTATGCGCTGGAGTCTTTTCTGTAGTTTGGCTGTGGTTCCTGCGTAGAGGGTGTTCCCGTAGTCCAGTCGGCTGGTGATGAGTGCCTGGGTGACCGTCTTCCTGGTTTCGGTCGGGATCCAGCGGAAGATCTTTCGGAGCATACGCAGGGTGTTGAAGCACGATGAGGAGACGGCGTTGACTTGTCTGGTCATCGAGAGGGAAGAGTCCAGGATGAAGCCCAGGTTGCGTGCGTGGTCTGTTGGCTTGGGAGTGGTGCCCAGGGCGGGAGGCCACCAGGAGTCGTCCCAGACGGAGGGCGATGGTCCCAGGATGAGGACTTACGTCTTGTCTGAGTTCAGTTTCAGGCGGCTGTTCTTCATCCACTCGGCGACGTCTTTCATCCCTTCGTGTAGGCTCGTTCTGGCGGTGGCGGGTCGTTGGTGAGGGAGAAGATCAGCTGGGTGTCGTCGGAGACGATGTTGAGGTTGTGTTGGCGTGCGATGGCTGCGAGAGGGCTCATGTAGAAGTTGAAGAGGGTTGGGCTGAGCGATGATCCTTGCGGTACGCCGCAGATGACTTCGGTGGCCTCGGATCGGAACGGGGGGAGGCGGACTCTTTGTGTTCTTCCGGCGAGGAACAAGATGATCCACTCCAGTGCCTTTTCTTGGATACCGATGTTGCTGAGGCGTTGGACTAGGGTGCGGTGGCAGACGGCGTCGAACGCTGCAGAGATGTCCAGGAGGATGAGGGCCGCTGTTTCCCCATTGTCGAGCAGGGCTCGGATGTCATCGGTGGCTGCGATGAGAGCGGTCTCGGTGCTGTGGTTGGCTCGGAAACCGGACTGCGAGGGGTCGAGGGATCCGTTCGTCTCGAGGAAGGCTGCAAGCTGTCTGTTGACGGTCTTCTCGATGACTTTGCCAGGAAAAGGGAGGAGCGAGATGGGGCGGAAGTTCTTGAGGTCGGTGGGGTCCGCTGTTGGTTTCTTCAGTAGGGCGTTGAGCTCGGCATGCTTCCAGCTCTACGGGAAGGTGGCGGTGTTGAAGGAGGAGTTGATGACGTCCTGGAGTTGGGGGTGCGATGATGGAGTCGGCCTTGTTGAAGACGTGGTGGGGCAGGGGTCGGTCGGAGATCCGGAGTGGATGGTGTTCATCGTGCGGACTGTGTCTTCGGTGGTCACCGTGGTCCAGGTGCGGAGGGTGGTGGTGGGGGGCGTTGGTTCGACGGTCGGGTGCGTGGAAGGTGCGCCGAAGCTGTTGTGGATGTCGGCGATCTTGCGGTGGAAGTACGAGGCGAGAGAGTCGCAGAGATCTTGTGAAGGAGTGATGTCGTTGTTGCCGGTGCTGGGATTGGAGAACTCCTTGACGATGCTGAAGAGTTCCTTGCTGTCGTGGGCGTTGTTGTCCAATTGTTCCTTCAGTGATTTCTTCTTGGTGGTGCGGATGAGCTGGTGGTGCTTGCGGTTGGCGTCTTTGAGGGTGGTAATGTTGTCTGTGGTCTGGTCGAGGAGCCAGGCTTTCTCGAGGGTGCGGCAGATCTTCTTGGGGTCCTTGAGTTCGTTGGTGAACCATGAGGCTTTCTTGCTTCTGGGTCTGCTGGGCGGGTTCTTTAGTGGCGCGAGGTCGTCGGCGCAGGCGGTCAGCCACTGCGTGAGGTTGTGTGCTGCCTCGTTAGGGTTTGTTGTGCTGGCGGGTGGGTTCTGGCTGAGGGAGGTGGTGAGCTGCTCGGCGATGATCTTGCTCCAGCTCCTGCGAGGAACCTGTTGCGGGTGGTGATGGGTCGTGGTTCTGCTGAAGTGGACGCAGCTGTGGTCAGTCCAGTGAAGTCCGGTGGAGTGGTTGAAGGTGATGTGCTTGCTAGATGAGAAGACGGGATCAAGCATGTGGCCGGCGTAGTGGGTGGGGGTGTTGACCAGTTGCTTGAGTCCGAGGTTGGCGAGGTTGTCCAACAGGGCGGCGGTGTTGCGGTCCTTGTTGTTCTCCAGGTGGAAGTTGAGGTCCCCTATGAGGATGTAGTCAGCAGAGCGGCGGGCGTGCGGGCTGATGAAGTCCGTGATGTCTTCGCTGAATTTTGTACGTGGTCCTGGGGGTCTGTAGACGAGGGTGCCTCTGAGGGTCGTCTTTGGGTCGGTGTGTATCTGGAAGTGGAGATACTCGGCGGCGGCGAAGGTGTCGTTGGAGTCGGTCGTGATGCGGATGGTGTTCTTGTGTACGATGGCGATGCCTCCTCCAGTCTGGTTGACGCGGTCTCTCCGGATGATCTTGTATCCGTCTGGGATGGCGATGGCGAAGTCGGGTGCTGAGGAGGCGTTCATCCAGGTTTCTGTGAGGAAGGCGACGTCTGGTGAGGTTGTGTCGAGCAGGTTCCAAAGTTCGATGGCGTGTCTGTGGATGGAGCGGGTGTTGAGCAGGATGCACTTGAGGTGGCTGTTGTGGGTGCTCGGCTTGGAAGCTGTGGTGCAGGTCCGGAGGCAGGTGAACTTGCAGGCTTGACAGGTGAAGGGTCCGTGGGTGCGTCTAGGGGTGGCTCGGTGGCAGGCTCTTGTTCGGTCGGGTTTGAGTGCGATGAGGGTGGCGGCGTCGTAGGTCCGTCGCGTGGGCAGGCATTGTCGGGGACCAGGGGTCCTGGCGCTGGGCGCGGTCCAGGCGCAGACGGGCGCAGACGGGCTTGCCTTTGGCGCGCCTTCGGCGCACAATCGGCACGCCCGCTGTGCGTCAACGCTGCGCATGCGTCGGGTCATCATAAGTAGGCAGCCTAATTAGAATCTTTTGTCAGGTGGTCCCAAACTAGATTTGTCATTTAAGAAACCTTCCTAAGACACCACTAAGTTTCAACAAGGGTCTCACGTTTCTGAATTTTGGCTAGAATTCAGTTGAATCATATGATTATATTATTGTTCCTTCGTTTAGACAAGAGGTGAACCAAGTGATCAATGTTGTTACTGATGAACCACGAGGATCACACTCTAATCAGCAGTAATATGAGGCTTAATCCCCAGGACTCTGACAGGTTGGAAGCAGAGACAACATGAAAGTGAGGCGGAATGGGAGTAACCTCTGTGTTCATGGTAGTCCCTAAAATCGTGATTACCTACCTGGTGTTCTTCATAGTCTCATACTGACATTTCAGTATGCTACTCTTTAGAGATATCTGTGCACAAAAGAAAAATGTTATGATTTTCCAGAAATTCTGCTTTCCGTTCGGTTGTCAGGGATTTCAACAAGGTATGGACAGTGCTTAATTTGTGCCCGTTTTTGCTGGAGCCCGGTACCTACATATGTTTCTTAACAGTGCTACTTTTTTATGGCAGTCTATCAGATGGTGGTGCTGTCTGTCTATTTTCAGCAGAACACATTAATTTATGTACACTAAAACAGAAAAGTAGCACTTGAAGGCCATTGATGCTGGCAGTTGGCAGCACTGTCAGGGGCAGTAACTGGTGCAAACTGCATGGGCCTACTAAGCAATACCTTGGGGCCTGGTACCAATATTTTTGCAAATTAAGCATGGGACCTTAATATGTGAACCTTTCCAGTAAAGTATCCTTGAGGTGACTAGTACTCCTTTCCCTGTTTAATAGTGATGATCACGGAGTATTGAGTAGCCGTAAGTATTGCTAATACTAGAATAGCTGTTGGAATACACAGTCTACAACCACCATGTGTCTCAAGTCATTCCCTCAGGTTACACTTTGAGGCATGAGCTGGACTCTCATTTCAGTGCAAGAAGTGTAAGAAACTATTATCACAAGTTACTAACTGGACATTTTTTTGGAATGTTCCATTTGGTGCAATGCTGCTTCTATTTAAGCACAAATACACTCTTTTCAGGCAAACGATTCAGTTTATATTTTACTTAAGAGCTTTTATACACATTTCTCAAGAAATGTGGACTCCAACGCTATTTGAAAAATGCAGTTAAAAAAGGACACTTTCAATATTCAATAAATAAAGTTGATGTAAGAGTTTCAAACTAACAATCCAACATACATTTAAAACTTCCATTTAGCAGCCAATAATATGTAAAAATAAAACTGTCTTCCACAAACATTCACTGCTCAAGCACTTGCTTCTCCCTAAACCACTTGTCTACTAAAGAACTCCACATTGAAAATTAATTAAAACAACGTCTAACATTGAGATTCAGATGCGACCTTAGGTAAAATTGCATTTCTCTATTAGCAGTTTTCTACTTGCAACCCGAGTCTCTTAATTTTCTTACAATTGGAAATATTCTAATCAAAGATTAACCTTCGAGTCAACGACCGGATGTTAGACTTCATAATCCCTTTAGGACTTTAAGTCTGAAATATTTTCTAGTAACAAGAAATCCTTCAAGGGTCTCTATTACGAGGCAATAAAACTGCACATTATTGGTAATTAATGGTTTAAGGGAGAATTAAAAGGCTTTTAAGGATTTGTACTTTATAAATTGCTTTAGATTTGGTCGTCATTTAATTATGAATTATTGTATTAGTTGTTTCTTATTATCTGCTTGCACAGTTACCATACTTGGAGCTTAACTATATATATGACAGATGTATTCCCATGTGCCTGTTATAGTTTAGAAAATTGGGTAAGTTGTTGGCCCTAAGGCTGCAAGTTTGGTTCAAAATGCTTTAAGGAAAAAACATGTTTGGAATTCAGACGCTTTCGCAGCACCTTATCCTCGATTATAATAATAATTCTCTTATATAAAGTTCAAATGGCTGTAGTGGTGGCAGAGTGGCAGACAACTACTCACCACCTGCAGGCCTGGTGTAGTTTTGCCACACTTTCACTACTTGTAAGACAGCCTCAGGGCCGAACTGATCCCTATGGCTGGTCTGACAAGTCAGTCAGTGTCAGGACTGGTTTATGGCTGTTTTATGATCTGGTGGCTGTTTTTTACTGTTGATTTCCCTGATATTACCACAAACTTTGCCGGCAGCATACACAAAGACAAGCAGCCTCGTATATCATGCAAAAAAACCTATAAGGCGACTTTTTACTAGTTCAAAAATTGCCCCTATTTGCAAATGTGTTCAAGTTTGCTCGCTATCTGATTCACTAATGTGGGACACTTTTATTTCGGTGCCCGGACCTATTTCCCCTCCCATTCTGGTAGCAGATACTCTTACATGGTCAGTCCTGCTTTGAATGCATCATCATCAGGTGTGCACGATGTAAAAGTATGACTTAAATAAGATGTAAGCACAGCTAACCCAGTGGGACACATCCTGCTGATAGAGATCGAGCCATTGACTGCGTCGCCTGGAACCAACTACGTAACACAAGACAATTGTGCGACTCGCCGTTAGCCAATATGCAGCGTCATGAAATAGAAGTGATTATCTGCCATCTTACAATCGGCAGTCTGTTTCTGAAAGGGAAAAAAGACTCCATCTAGTATTTGACTCATTAATACTTAAATGAACAGTTCTCTGTTAGTCCGGTGCTACTCGTTTCGACGACTGACACTGCAATTTATTGTTTATTTATTCATTGCCAATGTGGCTTTTCGGAAATGAAGGTCGACCGATTAGCGGTTCATATAAGGTAAAACAGCATGTCCAGTATTTGTCTTGATTTTAACAACATTGATACGCATAATAACTATATATTGTTGACCCACAACTTCTGCTGAAATGCAGATCCTTGCATTTTACAACACTCTCTGTAATAAAGATCTATCCCGAAATATCTTTAATATTAAATTATTGCTCTGCAACCCAACCCTTCTGCAAAGCATGCCAAAGACGAAGGCAAAATACTTTTTTCTCTTTGGGTGTTAAATTTTTCTTGGCAATAGGGACTTCTTTGAACTATGTGTTGCAATCTTGCACACTTGTGGCCACAACTGTTGGTGCTTTAAGGGAGTTCCTACAGAGGTATTAATCCACTGACAGAGCCACATATTTTGTACCAGTCTGCTCACTTTCTCAACTGAATGTATACTTCTAAAGACTTTAGGTAACTTGAGCAGGTAAAATAACTTTTGGACTTAAACCATTACCGCTTAGATCCACATGAAACCTATAGGCCGCATGTTCATATTCCTGCGTGGCTGACTGAGCTGTTTATCCTTCTGAAGCCCATGTTTATACGCCATTGAATTGGCTGATAGTTATAACTGGGGTCCGAAGCACTTCACAATGATAGATCTGAGACAGCATTCACACATGTACACAAAAAAACACACCTAGAAGGACCGTTTTTAACAGGGACAGCAGCCTACAGCAAACTTAACATGAAGAACAGCAAAGGGCGTGATATCAGAGACAGTCAGTTTGAACCACTACCTGAAGCCTGGCACCTGCTCAACCAAATAGGCTATAATTCATAAAGTACTCCCTAACCCCTTATTTTGTTTCTGAAGATTAGAAACGAGCCTATAAAATAGAAATTTAAAAGTCTATTCACTGACGGATTCCCCTAGTTCTCTTCTCTGTAAGGTCTCTCTGACTATACAGACTCACGTGTTTAATCATCTTAGATTACATTTCTCAGCAGGGACCAGGTGGCAAAATATAGCTCAGTGGGTGTCATAAAAATGTTTCTCACCTTCACCTTCAGTCAACAGAGTTTGTTCTCCAAGGAGAGGAGTCAACCTTACATCCTTTTAAGTTGATAAAATGTGTGCCATCTTCTTATTTTATAGTAAAAGCTGTTGTCAGAGTGCTACGATACCACAATTTGGTCTAAGGACAGTACACAAAAGAGTTGTTATTATTTTGGTATTGCTGAATGACTTCTAATCATTCCCCACCCTGTCAGATATGTCATACATTCTCAGAAAAACCGCCAGCCTGCAAACGTCTCTAAAGTTTGTGCGTGCTTTCCTTTATTGTGACTCGTCATTTCAATCACTCTACCTATTACATCCATCTTTACACCAATAGTCTTTTTTCCTCCCATTTTCACCATTCATTATTGTCATCTTTCCTTTGTGGGTGTCTCTTGGAAGTCGATATCTTGAAATGGCAGTATCTGACCAGGCAAATCGAGTCATTAAGACGAGGAAACAGCAAAATACCAAGGAGAGAAAACTGAAAGACAGACCAGCAGTAATCAAAACTAGTGGTCGAAGTGAGGGGATCTGAGGAGCACGACATGCCCTTACTTTTTTAATTTAGAAAAAACGCTACCCTACTTTTTGTGAAAAGACAGCCGTCCTGGGACGGTTAATTCCAACTGATCAAATGCTTCAGCTGCAGTGTAAGGCAGGGAGTCTCCTGTGCAGGGAAACCGAGGAGGAGCAGACAACTAAACGCGCCTTCTTGCCAGGGTGCCTGCTTCCCTGAAAGAAATGTAAATGTGAACAACTGTTCAATCTGCAAAGATAAAGGCTGCTTGGAAGCCTATTGGCTTTAATTGATGGAGATACTTGAAACTTTCTGTTGATACAAATCTATTGTTTTTGAGAGGTATTGTAAGGGAGCTACCAGCTTAGCTGTGAAGTGTTTTCTTTTAAGAGACTGTTGTAAAAAAAATGCACTACATAAAGTCTGGGTATTACAAAAATCAATATTTGGGAAACACTTTGTAGTATTCTCTGTGTTGTGCCTTCCAGGCACCTGTAGGTAGAACCTTGCTTCTTTATGGTTCCATGCTTTTTGTGAGAATGTTGTTGTTTGGCAGTTGACCACTGTCTCTGCCTCCTGTCGCTGTACTTCTCCTAAGCTGAATAAACTCCTAATTCCAAGCACCCTTGGAGTATTCCTTGAGTTAACACTACAAAATTGTTGGCGACGATGCTTAGGAGAAGGTAAAGAACCTACCTTACCTTGACTTTCCTCGAGTTCCAGCGTAAAAGAAAAAGCTTCGATGGAGTACGAAGACCAGCTGTTTTTCAAATAACGCTTTGCCAGTGGATGATGAAGAGAAGCGAGATAAGTAATTTCGCTTTACTTCCAGCGCGTTTTTGGCATTTTTCATAAAAAAAAGAAGGCTTTAGCGTATTTGCTAGACTAACGCTTTCAGCGTGTCACGTCATCAGCCTGTCATCAGCGCGTGCCTTTGGTTGGCAACGTATCCACGCATTGAAGACTCTGACTCGTACGCGTGTGGTTGGCAGCGCATTTCCTCGGGACGCGTGTGTCTGTCATTTTACACGCGTTACCTTGGCAACAAAGTAAGCTTGTTCGCGTACGGCGAATCTGGTCGCGCTTTGAAGAGGCCGCGCTCCCTTAGCAACGCTACCTTGGCAACAAACTAAGCTTGTTCGCACACGGCGAATCTGGTCACGCTTTGGAGAAGGCGCGCTGAATGCGCTGGATGATTAATGATTTCCAACAAACCCTTAATGCTGTATGATTTCAGCTCTTCACGCATTAGAGGGGGCATTACATCATCAACGCTTGTGTAAAAAAAAAAAACGAAGTCTACGCTCATTGTCAATTTTTACACGCTGTTGCCATCTAAAGGAGAGAAAAAAAACATTAACACTGTCTATTACTCAAAAGAAGTTCAAATCAAATAAAATCTCACTCATTACATGTTCAATCTCTTATGGTCAGCGACAGGGCAGGTCAATGAAATTTTGGAATTAACTATATCTCTAGTTTTTTAGGAAAAACCGCATTTCGCTCAGGATGCAATCAGTTTCTCCTCCACCTCCTTTTTTGGAGACCCCAGGCAATCCACCTATAATTTGGAAAAAATGGTTCGATGCTTTCGAGACTCATTTGGGTGCAATAGGCTCGTCAAGATATCGCGCAGAGAGGAAGAAATGTCTTTTACTACATTCTTTAGGTTTTGAGGGGAGAGAAATCTATAAACACTTAACCCCCTTGACAAGAAACAACGCAGAAGAGGATGTAGACGAATATACCGAGACTAGAATGAGACTGGAGTTGAGATTTGATGTTAAGCCTAGTCTTGTTGTAATTAGACACAAATTCTTCAAAAGGGAACAGCTACCAGGGGAGGATGTTGAGACATATGTCTCTAGTTTAAGGCAGCTGAGTGCGGAATGCGAATTTGAGGGTTTTAGAGAACAATTAATTAGAGATCAGTATGTTTGTAAATGTTCCGACAAGTCTATTCAACAAAAACTACTAACGTTGGGCAATCCAACTCTTGAAGAGACTATCCGTATGGCCAAGAGTATAGAATTGTCTAAAAAGGAAGTGAAGGAACTTGAGAAGAAATGTGAAGAAGCAATTTCCATAGTTAGAACTAAGGAGAACAAGGATAATAAAGCGGCTTTTGGTCAACAACGTCTTGAGAAAAACAACTTTCCCAGTTCACAACGTTTTGAGAGAAATGCTTTTTCTAGGAATGACATTTGTTATAGATGTGGCAATCCTTCACATAACAAGAACAACAAATTTTGCCCTGCCAGGAACTCTACCTGTCGAAATTGTGGAAAATTTGGACATTTTGCAAAAATTTGTCAAGTTTCCAAACAGGGGAACTCTACTTTCACCAATAAATCTCAGGGACAGAGCAATGTTAATGTGGTTGGAAATGTCACAGAATATTATGGAGGTACCGGGAGGGACTCAGATCCTATCAACTGTATCCAAGACGACCTTAGGGACATGGTTGTGGTGGTACGGGATGATGGTGTTATCACTGGGGACCCTTCAGAATGTGTTGACCCTTATGAAGATTTCGGTGTTGGTGACAAAGTTATTTCCTTGTTGGTAGATTCAGGTGCTAAAGTAACGATGATCACCCAAGAATTGTTTGATGAAACTTGGCCTGAAAGGAAGCTCCTGCCACCAGATAGAGCCCCTGTTTCTTATGAAGGACGCAGGATAACTCTTTTGTTTTTTTTGAAGATATCATTCAGTTCAGGGGAAGGAACATTTTGGGAAAAATATATGTTTCTATTAAAGGTTTGAACATCTTGGGGTGGTTTCACCAGGGGTTGTTTAAGATGATCCTTAGACCTGGCACTAAAGAACAGATTAGTATCGATGAATCCTGTGACCATTTTGAAAAGCTAGCAGTTGTAGAATCAAATGAATACATTGAGAAACTAATTCTCAAGTTTCCTACTGTTTTTGGAAACAGCCTTGGTATGATTAAAGGTTTTAACCACGAGATAAAAGTGAAGGATGGGGCTATTCCTGTTAAGCATAAGGTCAGGAGTGTCCCTTTCAGCGTAAGAGATGGTTTGGAAAAGGAGTTGAGTGGGTTGTGCAAGAAAGGGGTCATAGAACCTATAGAGTTGTCCTTGTGGTTGTCTCCTCTTGTTGTCGCCAGGAAAAGGAATGGTGATTTGCGCGTCTGTGTGGACTTGCGCAGTCTCAATAAAAACATCTGGATTGACTCACACCCCTTGCCAAAAATTACAGATTTGTTGTCTCTCACTAGAGGTGCAAGGTGGTTCACTAAGTTGGATTTAGCTTCCGCTTACCACCAGGTAGTGTTGAGTCAATCCTCTAGACATTTGACTACTTTTGTCTCTCCTTTCGGGAGTTATCAATACTGCAGGATGCCGTTCGGCCTTGCGTCGGCGGCGGCAGTCTTCCAAAGACTAATGAGTGAAATGTTTAAAGATACTCCTGGAGTAATTGTTTTCCAGGATGATGTTTTGATTTTTGGCGAGAACAAAGAGGATCATGATTTTTCTTTGAATCAAGTTTTAGAAATCATGCAGGATAAAGGTGTTGTACTCAAGAGTGAGAAATGTGTTTTCCTAAAGGAAAAAATGGAATTTCTGGGACATGTGGTCTCACATGATGGGGTGGAACCACGTCCTGGTTTGGTGAAAGCCATTGTAGATGCTTCTCCACCTGTCGATAAATCTGGTTTGAAGTCTTTGATTGGCTCAGTGAATTTTACTTCAGATTTATCAAAGATTATGCATCTAAAGTTCAACCCCTCACAAACATGCTAAAGAAGAATGTGCCTTTTATCTGGGATAAGAACTGTCAAGAAATTTTTAAATGGATTAAATTACAGTTAGTGGGTGAAAGTGTGCTCAAACCCTTTGATCCAAATAAGGAATGTGTTGTGACTGTGGATGCGAGTGGTTTTGGCCTTGGGGCTGTGCTCACTCAGAAGAATGGCCAAATTGACAATACTATTGCTTATGCTTCGAGATTGTTGCGTGGGGCTGAGGTTAATTTCTCTGTCATTGAGAAAGAGCTTTTGGCTTGCTGGTGGGCGGTCAGGAAGTTCAACCCTTTTCTTTGGGGTAGTCATTTTGTGATTCGAACGGACCATAGTCCCTTAGTCTCTATTTTGTCTCGGGAGAAGATTAAGGAGCATACTCCAAGGATTGCTAGGTTGTCCACGAAGCTACTACAGTATGACTTTGACATCGTGTATCTCCCTGGTTCGAAGAATGTCAGGGCAGATTATTTTTCACGTTTTCCTATAACTGAGAATGATTGTGAATTTGAAAAGTAGGATGACCTAGAGGATTGTTTTGTTGCTGCGTTGGATCTTGAAGGAATGTGTGCTATTAATGAGGTTGAGTGGAAAGAGGAGTTGTTAAAGGATGAGGTTCTTGTTCAAGTTGTAAATTACTTGAAATCTGGTTGGCCTAAAGAGAAGAATGTTTCTGGACATTTCCAGACCTATGTTAAGGTTGCTGATGAGCTCACTGTTGAGGATGGTATTCTTTTGCGGTGTGGAAGGCTTATTCCTCCTGAGAGTTTGAGGAAACGTCTTGTTGATGGTGCACATGAAGGTCATTTAGGGAAAACTTTCACGAAGCGTAGGTTGAGGGATGTGTTTTGGTGGCCACAAATGGATGTTTGTGTTGATACTTTGATTGATAATTGTGTTATTTGCAAATCATCTGACAAAGGTCACAAGGTAAGGACTCCCCCTTTGAAACCTATTCAATTTCCGGAGAGAGCGTGGGAGAGGATTGGAGTTGATTTAGTTGGTCCTTTCTATCTCCTACCTTCTTCTTCTCGTTTTGCCATTATTGCCATTGAATATTACTCCAAGTGGCCGGAGATTCGTTTTATCAGCGAACCTTCCTCTGCTAATGTTATTCTTTTTTTGAAGGATATTTTCCTGAGAGAGGGTTTCCCTTCAGTTGTCATGACGGACATTGGTGTACAGTTCGTTAGCTCTGAATTCAAGTGTTTTCTTAAACAGGGTGGTGTTACTCATAAGAAGAGTTCTTTCTATCACCCCCAGGCCAATGGCCTTGTGGAAAGGATGAATCGTGTGCTCAATAACTGTGTGCAGTGGGCCATTGCCAGCAAGTGTGTTGTTGAGAATGCTGTGCGTTCCATGTTATGGTTTTACCGTACTACTGCGCATTCCTCAACTGGAGTTTCTCCTTTCGAACTTTTAAGGGGAAGGAAACCTTCTACGAAAATTTGTCCAGGTTGGATGTCTAAATGGGTGAAGATGAATGTGATGGATGGCATTGATGGCTTTGTGAGGGACAATATTATGGCAACTCAAAAGAAACATAAAAATTATTTCGATGAAAGGAAAAGATCTGTTCCTCATAATATTTGTGCTGGTGATGTTGTTCGCATCAAAAATCCTGTTCATGTCACCAAGGGAAGGAGCAAATTCTCCGAGCCACTAGTGGTAGTTGTAGGACACCCCCGCGCCGCACGGCCACCAGCTGCTGCGTGTGCCCCCTTGCCTTGCCTGCCTCGCTGCCGCCGCGTGACCACGCCCCCTCCTTCGAGCGGCGTGGTCCGTGCTCGACTGTTGGATTTGCTCTGTTTTTTCCTGTGTTTTTGTCCTTCCTTAGTGCCTGTATTTAGATTCTGTATTTGCTCTGTTTTTGCCTTTGTTTTGTCCTTCCTTAGTGCCTGTTTTTAGATTCTGTATTTGCTCTGTTTTTGCCTTTGTTTTGTCCTTCCTTAGTGCCTGTATTTAGATTCTGTATTTGCTCTGTTTTTGCCTTTGTTTTGTCCTTCCTTAGTGCCTGTATTTAGATTCTGTATTTACTCTGTTTTTGCCTTTGTTTTGTCCTTCCTTAGTGCCTGTACTTAGAATCTGTATTTGCGTATTTGCGTGTTTCCTTCCTGTTTGCCCTGTTGCCTTGCCGACCTTCGCACCCCCTCCCCGCTTCCCGCCATCACCGCTAGCCACGCCCCTTTTTCTTTGAGTACCCTCCCCGCTCCCGCCTCCCAGCTGCTCCGCCCACCCGCGCTCTTCACCATATATGGCGACCGTGCGAACGCGCAGCGGTCACGCGCAGCGGACGCGCCGATTGTGCGCCGAAGGCGCGCCAAAGGTAAGCCCGTCTACGCCCGTCCGCGCCTGGACCGTGCCCAGTGCCAGGACCCCTGGCCCTCGAAGACCCCGACCGACCCGCCTGACGTACACCGCCGCCTCCCTCATCGCACTCAACACCGGCCGAGTCCCGGAATGCTACCGAGCCACCCCACGACGCGTCCACGGACCCTTCAGCTGCAACACCTGCAAGTTCACCTGCATCCGGACCTGCCCGACACCAGCACCTGCCAAACCGAACACCAGCAACAACCACCTCAAGTGCATCCTGCTCAACACCCGCTCCGTCCACAGACACGCCATCGAACTCTGGAACCTCCTAGACGCCACAGCCCCTGACGTTGCCTTCATCACGGAGACCTGGATGAACGCCTCCTCAGCGCCCGACATCGCCATCGCCATCCCAGAAGGCTACAAGATCACCCGGAGGGACCGCAACGCCAACCAGGTGGGAGGAGGCATCGCCATCATCCACAGGAACACCATCCGCATCACGACCAGCACCGACAACACCCCACCCTCCGCCGAACACCTGCATTTCCAGATCCACACCGACCCGAAGACCACCCTCAGAGGCACCCTGATCTACCGACCTCCGGGACCACGCACTCAGTTCAGCGAGGACATCGCCGACTTCGTCAGCCCGCACGCCCTCCCCTCCGCTGACTACATCCTCCTGGGAGACTTCAACTTCCACTTGGAGAACAACAACGACTGCAACACCAGCACCCTGCTCGACAACCTCGCCAACCTTGGACTCAAGCAGCTGGTATCCACCCCCACCCACCTCGCCGGACACACACTCGACGCCATCTTCTCATCCAGCAAAGACATCGCCTTCAGCCACGCCACAGAACTCCACTGGACGGACCACAGATGCATCCACTTCACCTTCAGAAGAACGACGATCCACCACCACCAGCAACAGGTTGCCCGAAGAAGCTGGAACAAGATCACAGCCGACCAGATCGCAGCTTCCCTGAGCCAGCACCCTCCGGCCAGCTCAGCGAACCCCAGCCAAGCCGCCGACAACCTCTCGAAGTGGATCAGCAAATGCGCAGACGATCTCGCCCCTCTGAGGATCCCGCCCAGCAGACCCGGCAGTAAGAGAGCCCCATGGTTCACCGACGAACTCAAGAGCTCCAAGAAGAACTGCCGAGCCCTCGAGAAAGCCTGGAGAAAGGAACCCACGCCGGACAACAGGACCACCCTCAAGCTCGCCACCCGGAAACACCACCAACTGATCCGCACCGCCAAGAAAACGGCTTTCAAGAACCGACTGGACAACAACACACACAACTGCAAGGAACTCTTCAACATCGTGAAAGAGCTCTCCAACCCCAACGCCGGAAACAACGACATCACCCCATCGCAAGACCTCTGCAACTCCCTCGCCTCCTACTTCCACAACAAGATCGCGGACATACACAACAGCTTCAGCACTCAACCGACGCACGCCACGACCGCAGCAACGCAACCCACCACCACCCTCCGCGCCTGGACCCCGGTCAACACAGAAGACACCGTCCGCATGATGAACTCCATCCACTCCGGATCTCCGACCGACCCCTGCCCTCACCACGTCTTCAACAAAGCCGACGCCATCATCGCACCCCACCTGCGGGACATTATCAACACCTCATTCGACACCGCCACCTTCCCCGAGAGCTGGAAGCACGCCGAACTCAGCGCTCTACTCAAGAAACCAACAGCGGACCCCACCGAACTCAAGAATTATCGCCCCATCTCTCTACTCCCGTTTCCAGCCAAAGTCATCGAGAAGACCGTCAACAAACAGCTGGCCGCCTTCCTCGAGACGAATGGATCCCTCGACCCATCGCAGTCCGGCTTCCGTGCCAACCACAGCACCGAGACCGCCCTCATCGCCGCCACCGACGACATCCGCGCCCTGATGGACAACGGAGAAACAGCGGCCCTCATCCTCCTAGACCTCTCCGCGGCTTTCGACACGGTCTGCCACCGCACCCTAGTGCAGCGCCTCAGCAACGTCGGAATCCAGGAGAAGGCACTGGAATGGATCGTCTCCTTCCTCGACGGAAGAACACAGAGAGTCCGCCTACCACCGTACAAGTCAGAGGCCACCGAAGTCATCTGCGGCGTCCCCCAAGGATCCTCGCTGAGCCCTACTCTCTTCAACGTCTACATGAGCCCCCTCGCGGCCATCGCACGCCAACACAACCTCAACATAATCTCCTACGCCGACGACACCCAGCTGATCCTCTCCCTGACCAACGACCCCGCCGCCGCCAGAGCCCACCTGCACGAAGGGATGAAAGAGGTAGCCGAGTGGATGACGACGAGCCGCCTGAAACTGAACTCAGACAAGACGGAGGTCCTCATCCTGGGCTCCTCGCCCTCCGCCTGGGACGACTCCTGGTGGCCCCCCGCCCTGGGCACCGCACCCAAACCGACAGACCACGCACGCAACCTGGGCTTCATCCTAGACTCCTCCCTCTCCATGACCAGGCAAGTCAACGCCGTCTCCTCGTCATGCTTCAACATCCTGCGCATGCTTCGGAAGATCTTCTGGTGGATCCCCACGGAGACCAGGAAGACCGTCACCCAGGCCCTCGTCACCAGCCGACTGGACTACGGCAACGCACTCTACGCCGGAACCACTGCCAAGACCCAGAAGAGACTCCAGCGCATCCAGAACGCCTCAGCCAGACTCATCCTCGACATCCCACGACACAGCCACATCTCCGGACACCTAAGAGACCTGCACTGGCTCCCGGTCAACAAGAGAATCACCTTCCGTCTCCTTACCCACGCACACAAAGCTCTCCACGATCAAGGCCCGAGCTACCTCAACAACCGCATCAACTTCTACGCTCCCAAACGCCACCTCCGATCTGCCAGCCTCGCCCTCGCCGCCGTCCCACGCATCCGTAGAGTCACCACAGGAGGAAGGTCCTTCTCCTACCTGGCCGCCAAGACCTGGAACTCCCTCCCGGCCGACCTGCGCCTGACCCAAGACCACCTCTCCTTCAGGAAGAAGCTCAAGACCTGGCTGTTCGAGCAGTAGCGGCACCCCCCCCCCCCAAGCGCCTTGAGACCCTACGGGTAGGTAGTGCGCTCTACAAATTATTTTGATTGATTGATTGATTGATAAGGTTTGTGGGAATGCAGTGCGTGTGAATAACAAGAATTGGTGGAACATTTGTAAAGTTGTAAAGGTCGGTAGAGATGATATGTTCTCTAATGACCTTTTGTCTAGTTCAAGTTCTGTTGCAAACAACGGCTGTTTTAGTTCTGTCACTGATAATGAAGTGGTAGTAATATTGATGCAACTTTTGTGCCAGGGCTTCGCAGGAGTCTTAGAGTCTGTAGGATTCCTGCCAGGTTCAGATAACTTTCTTGTATTCTGTTCTGCTCTCAGTTGTGTCTTCTTACTTTTCTTTTCTTACTTTTCCTTCCTTCTCATTTCTTTCTCGCTTATGTTTCCTTTTCTTCTTTCTCTTCTATTTTCTATCTATCATTGTTTAATCTTTCGTTTTATAGAAAAGAGGATAATGTAGTATTCTCTGTGTTGTGCCTTCCAGGCACCTGTAGGTAGAACCTTGCTTCTTTATGGTTTCATGCTTTGTGTGAGAATGTTGTTGTTTGGCAGTTGACCACTGTCTCTGCCTCCCTTCGCTGTACTTCTCCTAAGCTGAATAAACTCCTAATTCCAAGCACCCTTGGAGTATTCCCTGAGTTAACACTACACACTTTTTTATCTTAAACATTTTTGCGGATTTTGTAGCAGCCTATCTTAAAATGGTTGAAGTGCATGTTTAAAATAATGACTTACATGTTCCCAGTGCTTTCTGTTGCAGACTGGGACCTTGTAAGCACTAAACCTACACAAGCCACTTACCAACCAGGATTCAATTCTATGGCTCTCAGTTGTAGTACGTTCCTTAGATAATAGAGGTTCCTTAATGTACGACAGTGCATTCCCCACTGATTAACATAACGTGCATTTAATTTTCATACAAACTGTGCTATATTTTATATGTAGTTGCCTGAATGGGAAAGACAAAAAAGTTACAGAATATTTAGTTTTTTAGCCACGCTGTGTCAAAACCACCACAGTCACTCACCCTGGACCCATTACGCGCAGCAGTTCGCATACTTTTTTAGATGCACTTCGACCACAGTGTAGAGAGCCACCCGGCCTCTCCTAAATAATGTGTCTGTTGCACCCATGCATCCATACACCTCTCGGGGGGGGGGGGGGGGGTTCGCCCCGAGGGTATAATTATAAATGAATGGGCTGTAGACCACTCGGGGTCTTCCGGCCAGCAATGATCAACTGTCTCCCGTGTCAATTGTTATATCGCTACTTCGGCCTATGTCCCTAGGCCCCGCCGCGCTACACTGGCGACGAGGCGGGTTCTACCCCACGCGTGCTCATCTGCCGTGGGAGGTTCAGCTGCGGTGCCCACCTGCACTGCCGGTGCCCTGCTTTGCTGGTGCGGGGCGCGAGCTCCGATAGTGTTGCGGAGCACACTTGCGTCTCTCTGCGTGCCTGGGAGCTGCGGCCCACACTGCCAGGCTCGAGTCTGCCCACGCGTCTCCCTCAGCTGGGGAGCACGTTCAGCTGGCGGTTCTCTCCGAGACGGCACCTGCGAGGGTGAGTGCAATTAGCCCTGCCTGCGCGCTATGTCCACCGCGTGCTTGCTCTGGTGTACCCCAGAGTGAAGCTGATCGGCTGTTCCTACACAGCTGAGTAAAGAGGCCCCCAAGTGTGCGGCTGCCCCCTCTGTTGCTTGTGCACCGCCTGTCAATTGTGAAGACTGCTCCCACCAGCCTGATAGTGATACCCTCTAGGGAGAAGTGTTGTCCTGCTGAAGCAGGCCTTTTCTGGGGTGTCTGGCGTGTGAAAGCCAACAAGCATTGGCAACTCCAACCCCGGCAGCAGCTCCTGTGTGCAGCCACCTCATTCTGGGCATCAAGGTTTTGGTGGGGAAGAGACTGGAGGGGACACCTGTCGTGCGTGAGGCAGTACCAGCGCATTTTCACTGCCCTGCTGTGCGCAGTTGCAGAGAACGAGACCAAAGGGATAGGCTGCGCCCTACAAACGTTTGTGAGGAGGACAGATCTAGTCCACGTACTGAGACGCCCGCTCGTGTGCCGCACGTCGGCGGACAGGCCACAACCCCACACCTCCACACCGCCACAGCTACCCTAGGTTGACTGACCAGGCGGCAGGCGGCGCTGCTCAGCAAGACGGAGGATGGAACCCAGCGGTCGCCGCAAATCCTCCACCCCGGTGCACTCTCATACCGCGGTTGAGCCACTCCCACCTTTCAGCGAAACTGCCAACCCTGCAACAGCAGCACCCCGGTGGAAGGCCTGGTTCAGACGACTCAACCGCTATTTCAAGGGGACAAGGGAGACGGGTGGCACCGTGAAACGGTCACTCCTCATCTACTACGGCGCAGCCTAGATATACAACCTCTTCGAGACACTCCCCAACACGGGGAGAGAAGATGACTATGAAGCAGCGGTGGCCGCCCTCAACAAACACTTCGACCCGCAACTCAACCACGATTTTGAAAAGTTCAAATTCAGGAGAGCATGGCAAACTGAGACAGAATCAGTCGACATGTTCTATGCGCGCCTGCGCCGGCTGGCTAGCACGTACCCCTTCACAGATCAGCGGGAAGAGATTCGTGATCAGATAATTCTGGGCTGTAGATCCAAACTGTTGAGGAAGCTCATTCTCTGGCAACCGGGAATCTCGCTCAACGAAATCCTGGTCCTTGCTCACTCCCATGAGCTGTCCGATGACAAGGCGGAAGAAATGGAGGACGCCCTACATACACCAGTTGTTAAGTCGCAAGCACCCAAGATCCCAGCCATCCAAGAAGAGAAGGTAGAGACTATCCAGAGGCGACCCCTGACGTCACGGCCAGCGACGAAACCAAGCCCGGGAGGACTGTGTGGGTATTGCGGTGAAGATCCCCGTGTGACAGCTGTATGCAGAGCAAAGGGAAAGACATGCTCTCGGTGCGGAAGGCAAAATCACTATGCCCGAGTGTGCCATGGTGGGTGGTTTCGACCGACAACGTCAAGGCCGCGGAAAATGTCTCAGCGGGTCCGACAAATGTCACTGGCAGACCCATCACCGGTGCTGGACGACCAACCACAAGAAAGGTGCCCCATGTGCGAAGACGAAACGATGAAGAAGTATTCGTAGTCTCCTATGTCAGCCGAACAGGAACCCGTCGGAGGCCACCTCCCATGTGCTCTGTGTCCATTGACGGTACGGATGTGCGAGCCCTCATTGACACCGGTGCCTCGGTCAACATCATGGACTCCGATCAATATGACCGCCTGTCAACGCGACCTCCTCTGGCACCGTCCACCGGCCTCATCTACACCTATGGAGGGACAGACCCGCTCCCTCTCAGGGGCGTCATCCAGGCCACGGTTGTCAGCGGCAACTAAGCCACGGAGGCAAGATTCCATGTCACCGACGGCAAGAAGGGGACTCTGCTGAGCTGTCACACTGCCGAAGACCTGGGGCTTGTCTTCTTTGCTAACCAGGTCCACGAATCTCATGCAGAGGCAATGCTAGAGGAGTTCCCGGAGCTTTTCAAGGGACTGGGGAAGCTAAAAGGCAAAAGGTTCAAGTTGCACATTGATCCGACAGTACGGCCTGTGGCCCTCAGGCATCGACGTGTACCTTTCAACTTACGTCCGCAATTAGAGGAGGAACTGAGGAAGCTCGAGGAACTAGGAGTAATCAAAAAGGTATCTGAGCCCACACCCTGGGTGTCCCCGCTGGTTGTGGCGCCCAAGCCCAAGTAACCCGGAGCTATTCGACTCTGCGTCGATATGAGACTACCTAACACCGCAGTAAAGAGAGAGCGACACATCACCCCCACGATGGACGACATTGTGGCCGATTTGAACGGCGCAAAATGGTTCTCGAAGCTAGACCTGAATGCTGGATACCACCAGTTGGAGCTCGACCCCGAAAGCAGATACATTACCACGTTTTCAACGCACGTGGGATTACGCCGATACAAGAGGCTCAGCTTCGGAGTGTCCTCGGCTGCTGAAGTTTTCCAGAACGCCATTCGGGAGACGCTGTCCGGACTGCAAGGCATAATCAACCTAAGCGATGACATCTTGGTATACTCCCACATGCTTGAGGAACATCATACTCACCTCCGTGCCACGCTGAAGAGACTGGCGGATTGTGGCTTGACTTTGCACAAGGCCAAGTGTTCCTTTTACCAAGAGAGCGTGGACTTCTTTGGGTACACTTTCACCCGGGAAGGGCTGTTGGTTGACCAGAGGAACACTGAAATGATCAGGACAGCCAGCACACCACCAAACAAAGTGTACCAGGATGTCAAGGCGGGCCTGCTGGACAAGACGGTGATGGCATACTTCCACCCACGACGCTGAACAGGACTGGTAGTTGCCGCAAACCCTGTGGGCCTCGGCGCAGTCCTTCTCCAGGAACACGGCTCAACGTGTGGAAGCCAGTGGCCTACGCCAGCAAGGCCCTTACCGACACGGAGACCAGGTAGAGACACTGGCGATCAAATGGGCGTGCCAGCACTTCCATCTGTATCTGTGTGTCCAAGAATTCAGTGTTGTGACGGATCACAAGCCCTTGCTCCTGCTGTTTGCGGGCTCCTCCCGACTGGCCCCACCCAGGATTGAACGCTGGGCCGTGCAGCTGCAAGGATACAATTTTTAGGTGGTGTTCCGCCCAGGGGCGCACAACCCTGCAGACTACTTGTCCCGTCACCCGGAATCTTCGACGTCTTCCATGTCGTCTGGGGACACTTGCAGCACAGAGGCATTCATACACATGGTGTCACAGACCGCATGTCCGAAAGCCATGACCATAGAAGAGATCAGCCACGCCACTCGAGAAGACCCTACACTCACCCGAGTTCGTGAAGCCCTGGAGAACAATGGATGGACTCACTTCATGGATGGGGCTCGAGCCCTCTGGCTGGAGGTCAGTCATGCACGTCAGCAACTATGGCAAGTGAGGAGTGGGTCTAGTATAGGAGCAGAAGAAGTGATCTTGAGAGGTCATCTCATCGTAATACCATAAAAACTCCAGAAGAGAATCCTCGTTTTGGCTCACGTCGGCCACCAGGGAATGGCCAAGACCAAGGCCAGACTGCGGGATAAGGTGTGGTACCTGGCAATGGACTCCATGGTGGAGGAGATGGTGAGGCAGTGCCATGCCTACACAATCACCGGAGGAGACCCTGCCCCGGCACCTGTGCTCACAGAAGAACCGAGCAATGCCCCATGGACACACCTAAGCGTGGACTTCGGGTGTTTTCCCGACAGGCGACACATGCTGGTAATAGTGATTCATACTCGAAGTTTCCGATCGTTGAGGTGGTGTCCTCCACTGCGTTCCCACATGTGAAGAAGGTTTTGGATCGGACATTCGCGATGATGGGGTTACCTGAAGAAGTCAAGTCCGACAACGGACCCCCTTTTCTGGGGAGAGAGTTTCAAGAGTACCTGGAGAGCAGAGCAGTAAGGCACAGAAAAATCACCCCACTGTGACCTTAGGCGAATGGCGAAGTAGAAAGGCTCATGAGAACCATGAACCGGGTGCTATGCAGTGCCATGGACAGCGGCGAAGATCCGGAAGCGGCCTTAGAAGAGTTCCTGGGCGCGTACCGTCGGACTCCCCACAGCACCACCAAGTGTGCCCCCGCTCATCTCCTGTTCAAGGGACAGCATTCCAGCTGACCCGGCGTGCGTACCCGTGGAAAGGGATGATGCCGCTGTTCAGGCATGGAGGGAGACCACAAATCGGAAGGCGAGTGAGGCCCGGAGAGCTCAGGAGCCCCAGCTGAGAGCAGGAGACCGGGTAGTGATCAAAGACCGACACCCCGGGTGGAAGTTCCGGATGCCCTATGAGCCTGAAATATGGGAAGTGGTGAACGTCCAAGGCACCATGGTTACTGTAGCGAAGAGTCCAAAAAGAGAGAGGGAGTGACCCACCAACCAAGGGACTGGGTACTGATTATGATCAACAAAAGAAAAGGCCCCTTGGGATGTATAAAGGTTCTTTTAGGTATTGAGTACTAATACAAACATCCTTCATTCATTCTAGTGTCAGAGATCAGAATACCCCCAAACTGTACATAGACGAAAGAACGAATTTAAATATAACAAAAACCAACTGACATTAAATATATTACAAATTAATTATACAATTATTACATAACATATAAAAATGCATAAAATCACAGTATAAAAACGAAATATATACAAAAATACACATATCATAGTAAATTATATATATAAGAGACAAAAGAAGAAGTGAATCATTTAGAAAACATCTTGAATTCTTAATCCGATTAGAATCAATATATATGGTGCAACTAATGTCAACTGATAGCACCCTTTATAGTTCCTCGGATTTAATGATGGATATGTGCGTCGACACGTTTCGGTGTTGTGACTTGATATCTCACCACCTTTCTCAAGACGAAACAATACTTTGTCTCCTATTCAAATTATATAAACTAAAAAACAACAGAAACAAATATCAGTGTTCTAGCATATTTAACATTCTAAAAAGCATCTAAAAACATTTCTTTTTAAAATCTATAGACACAAAACCTCCCACCTTGAAATGAAAACTGATACTGAACTAATGGCTAACTATTTCATAAAAAACCTTAAATTGTCCTCATGGGATAATATAGACAAATTACATATGACAGATTCTGACCTTTGACACCACTAACCCAGACACATGTTATCTGTATTCCTATGATCTCTACATAACCAAAACTCTCAACCAATTCTATTTCAGTTCAGTTTAATAACTTTATTCGGTTATAATTCATTAATAACCATAAAAGTACAATAAAATCACAGCCAAATAAAAAAAGGAGGAATACAATCATCATTTCCAATACAATGCAATAAGCTCATTGCCAATTCTATTTATATCAAAATTACTTAAGTAAGTCTCATGGGTTGTAATCACTATGTAGACTCTGTTTATCTGTTATAAATGTGTACATGACACTGGGAAGAAAATAAAAAGTTATATAACGTACCCCTTAAAATCAAGGTACTCGGACCAAAGTTTAGTGCAGGTCCCAACTTGACTGAGCCTGTATTAAGCTCTGAAATACAGGTCCTAAATATATCAGTATTGGCAGCGTTATGAGTGTGAATGTAAAGATATCAAAGATCTCTCTGAATAGTGTATACCTGTGTTAGTTAATATCTTTATACACGCTGTGCATTCCCAAAAACGACTGACCTCAGGGGGTAGACCTCCTGCGTATAATTTATTTCAAAACCAAGTTTTAAAATCTAAGAAGAAAAAGGGTATAATTTTGAGGTTTCGAGCATTCTGTTTCTATGCTGCTTGCTAGATGTAGTTATAAGAATGATAAGTACCTTGTTTTGATGGTAATGTATCCCAATCAAATGCTACAAAGTATAAATTGTCTATCTGGTAAGCCCTATACGGAACCAAATCTTGAGCCCAATATGAAAATGAATCTTGGGTTCTAAGAAAAAAGTATATCATTTTTTTTTTTTTTGCGAGCGTCCTATTTCTATTTCTGTTCTGGAGCCTAAGGTGGTTACAAAGATAATGTGTACCTTACTTTGGTGTGTTACATTCGAATGCCACGAATTGCGATTAGTTTGTCCAATGAGTGAAACTAAGGGACCTTCTGAGCCATTTATAAGCATAAAACAGTCCCCAGTTACGGTGAACCTAAACATAAACAGGCCAATAGAAATGGATTAAAAACCTCCTAAGCAAAAATACGTAACGGAGGTTCATATAGGGCGGAAACTAATGTCCACTCCGCATACCTGATAGAATGCCTGGCGTGCGATGCAGTAGCAGATCGGGGCTCCGGGGCGTTTAAAAGGAATCCTTGTGTATAAACTGCCCTTTATATACTGAATGAAATTATTCTCACCTGGACGAAAACTATTGCGTACGGCGTGAAATGAATGATGACATGTCGCGCGCCCTTACGGTAATGATTACATCGAATTACCATATGTTCTATAAGAGCGGGATACCTAAAAGTTGCACAATGCGAAATGAATAACTTCCAACTGTTAGGGATACAGTTTGAGTACACATGATATGTAGATAAGATACACCTAAATGGCAGTTCCATTTCCTAGGCATTGTTTTTGGTGCCAGGCATGTGCCCGGTGTGGACAATGACGTTGCTGATGCTCTGTCTCATTCACAGTGGAAAAGATTCCATGGGCTGGCTACAGAGGCGGACACAATCAGGACCTGAATCTCTCAGGTCTAGGTGGAGGATAAAAGATAGAGGATGCTTCAGTTGGTAGGGAAGTCTCTAGCGGTTTCTACAAGGGCAGATTTATCACAGGCTTTGGTCAGAATACATAGCGGTGTATCTAGGTAGAGTCAGGAGGTATGGTGTAGGACGGAGGACGTGTACAATTTATTATGCCACTGATAGTAAAAGGTCGGTCTAGAGTGACTATAGCAGAGACGCTAGTGAGCATAGCCTTTGTGGTTAAGCTATTATGGGGTCATGCTTCTTCAGTGGGTTTGCTTGGCAGCAACATTTTGGAAGATTGGGCCAGAGAAGCAGGGCGGGTTGGTCCGAAGAGGAAACCTTGGACTTGGGATACATTTTATGAGATGCTCCAGGTGTTGCACATGGTTTGCGTGGATGAGAGGGGAACTGTATTATTCTCAACATTGATGTTATGGAGGTCCTTTGGTGCTTTCTGGGTGTCTGAGGCAGTAAGGGGAGCTGAGGGGTACTTTGGGACGAGGGTCATACGTGTGATGGCAGACTGCAGGTATGCCTGTACAGGTCAAAGACAGATCAAAGAGGTCAGGGTAGGCGTATAGTGTTGCTGGCTTACCCATTCAGGAGATTTTGCCCGGTGAACTAAGGGGTTAGCTCTCAGGTCTTAGAGTATGTCGGCGAGTGAGAGAGTCTTCTTACATGATAATGGCAAACTAGTTTAAGCTAATCAGCAATTATTTATACTACACAAGGCATGGATGTCTGAAGTTTGGTTGCACATTATTTCCACATAGGCATGGCCACAGAAGTGGGTAGATAGGGTTGGTGTAGGAAAAGGATTATACTTGTGGGTCTTTGGTCCTCTGAATGTTCTTAATGCTGCGTTAGAGGGGGACTAGGATATTTTGAATAAATGGTGCAGGCTGTCAACTTTGTTTCTGTTTTTTAGGTTCTGTTCCTGGACCAGAGGCTGTTGTTTTGAATACCTGGATTGAGGCCCCTTCTTTTGTGAAGTGGGCCAGGCAACATGCAAATAACAGCGGTCACAAGGATAATTTAGGTTTCAGTCTTGCTATTTATTCTGTAAGTTGGCACGGGAAAGGGGGCATTCATTGGAGGGAGCCCTTGCCTTTCTTCAACAGGTTGTTGCTTGGTGGTAGGTGCCCGGATATTTTGTTATTACACTTAGGAGATAAGGATTTGGTAGCGTAGAAGGACTTAGTGCTGATACAATCCATTAGGGAGGACTTGAGGGAGATTTGTAGTCAGTGGGCCAGATGCCATGTGTCATTGAAGGAGTTTGTGACTTGGAGAGTATGCGTGGGGTGCAAAAGACTGGAGTGATGGATAGGGCAAGGAGAAAGCTTAACAAGGAGATGTGGTCTCTCTGCAGGGAATTTGGTTTAGAAGGAGTGGTACATTCAGATTTGCGTTTTGAGGATGTGGAGTTTTTCCGTGGGCATGGAGTGCACTTGTCCTCTATTTGCATGGAATTGTACATACTCCAGTTAAGACTGGTGCTGGCAAAAGTTTTTAAAATTCACTAGCAAGCTCCAGGTGGGGAGCATGACAGAAAAAGTAGTGTTGTTATGCCCCTCCTTTTTCTGGGTGGCGGTTGGCGAGAAGTTTATGGTTGTCATATAGTAGCAATCTAGGCTGAAAGGGAATGGGTAGGCAACTTCACATCTGGAGGATCCAAGAGGAAATAGGTTATGTAGGCAGTTTAGTTAGTTAATAATTGTCTTAAAGAGGGTGGGAAGTTTAAAGGTCCAATTTGTAATTGATCAGCTTGGGAGTAAGTGCACAGTTACGGAATTACGAATTAAGTTGTTGTTGGGGGAAGGGATATTTACAGGTTGGGGTAACATAGGATAGGTAAGCAAATTTGTATGGCAATGGACCAGGTTTCTTTGTGATGTGCACCTGTTTCAATAAAGCAGCCTTTTTCGCACAAACCTGGTGTCAGTAGTCAGTACTGCTCCCCCTCTTCCCCAATAGGGATTTGTAGGGCAGCCGACAGCAGGGAGGTCTGTGCCCTGGGTATTTTGGGGAAGATGGCACAGTTTTATGGCTGCACAGGGCTTTTGGTCAATTTTTGGGCTATGGATACAGCCTAATTTATATAACAAGACATTTGGCATAACCAGCCACCATTTTGTCAGTGTGACACAGTGGCTGGTACCTCTTTAGGTAGCATTTTTGCCCACCCTTCCATCCCTATTTTCAGGTTTTTTCTGACTGGGGGTTAATTTGGGCAATTGTATAATTTTTGGGGCGTGCTTAGTCCGGGACAGTTGTACAGGTTTTTTTTGCTGTGTTTAGGTGTTGCTTTAAAGCAGGTGCTTAGGCAATTGGAAAGAAGTAGCCATGGTTTACAGATGTTTATCTTTGCTCTAGGGTGACAATTCAGTCTGAAAGGGAATGGGTAGGCAATTCACACCTGACGGAGCCAGGGGGTATAGGTTATGTCGAAAGTTTAGTTAGTTTGAGGTTAATAGTTGTACTAAAAAGGGAGGGGAGTTTAAAGGTCCCAGTTGCAATTGATCAGCTTGGGAGCAATTACACAGTTACAGAATGAGGTTGTTGTTGGGGGAGGGATCTTTATGGGGGGGTAGCTTAGCATAGGTGAACAACTTTATAAAGTGCGGTATAACTTTGTAAGGCAATGGCCCAGGTTAATTTTGTGATGTGCACCTGTTTCAATAAAGTGGCCTTTTTCACTCAAACCTGGTGTCAATGGTTAACTGCAATCTCTCTTCCCCAAAATCTTACTGTATAATTGAGACGTTGTTCAGGTAAAAATGGGCTCAATTACATATTATGCACTAAAATAAGTTATAAAATAAATGCCCAACGGGTGTTTAACTTAATTTCACATTACATCTCATAACTATTTGGCCACTTCTCAAAATCTCTACATGTAAATTATGCAAATTTCTCCCAGTTGCAATAAATGCCACCCACAAGCAGTTCTTTGACCTAAGGCAGTGCAAAGCTTTGGTGGGGTTTCCGATGAATCATGGAGGGAGGCCCATTCCATCAACATCAAATGTCTCCTAGCTAATTGCACAGGTTTAATCTCTATATCGAATGTGCTGGATCTAGGATTTTTAGAGAAACACTTCTTGGAAATCACTGAGGGTGAGTGGTTGTGTTCCACTAGCCTATTAAGATCATGACTTTAATTTCATATCACGTTTTTGTATTTCCCATTTGCCATTTGTATCTCTTCTGCTCGTGTCTTCTGTGTTCTTGTCTGAGGATTTATGACTGTTAAAATGAAGGACTGTTGAGTTTAAAAATAAAAAAATGAGACAAAAAGAAGCATATCTTGCAAAATAATAGCAAGGGTTTTTATCAGTCGCACCTTAATTGTGTTAAATTACAAATAAAAGCATCAAATGGCACTCCATGGTGAGCGGCAGCATTGTCACTTCCAGAACCATATCCACATCACCAAAAAAACACTGTCTTCACACAATACAGCATAATGGCTTGGAGAAAGCAAACAACATCACCAGTAATGATGCCCATTTGATTCATCAAGTCCTGCACACCCTCTTCATATTCTGACTTGCAGTTCCATCTGGCAGAAGCACTACTAGATTGAAAACCAGTAGTTGCATGAGTATACAAATAAACATCTGCTGTGCAGGAACCTCATGCTAGACAATATCTTTAATAGCAGCCCTGTCGTCAGACTTCACTGAGCTTCTGATAGTTTCATTCTCCTGAAACAGACATCATCATAAAACTAACCTTATGTATCAGTGCCTCCACTTTGCAGCAGTACTCATTAACTGAACGGGGAAGACTTGGAATGCCAGCAGACATCTTCCCCAGAATACCCTTGTCAACGTTTTCATTCCCATAGTTTGTTTTAGTTTCCATATGTATAAGATAGTATTAGACCTAGCACTGATTTTTTAGAAACCAGGAGAAAGACCCTGAAATTTACCAACAAAACCTATAGTGTTCCTGTTGGGCATGGCCCTTTCTGCAGGATTATCCCCAAACTTTTTAACTTTTTACCTTTCTCCACGTGTTTTTCTGAACTTATTTTTGTTGGTGTTAGGACTCTGGGCACTTTACCACTGATAACCAGTCTTAAAGTGTATGTGCCCGCCCCCTAAACATGGTATGATTGGTTTACACCTGTTTGGCATATTTGATTTACATGTTAGCCTCTTTTAAAGGAGAATACCATATTCCCAGGGTGTGTAACTTAAATGATGTTAGTGGGCTTTGAGCAGTGTTATTGCCACCGAAAGAAGTAGCTTTTCAAACCTGTCTAAGGTCTGCCAACTGCAGGTCCTGTGTGTGCAGTTTACTATCTCTTTTAATTGGCATTTAAAACTACTTGCCAAGCCCCAAACTCCCCTTTCATTAAACGTAGGCCATCCCTAAGGTAGGCCCTAGGTAGCCCTATGTGCAGGGAGCAGTGTAAGTACAAGGTAGGACATGTACCTTTATGGTTTGCATGTCCTGGTAGTGGCATGCAGCTTCTTTAATTTTTCCCTTCTGTGAGGCCTACTGTTCGCATAGGCTAACATTGGGATTTCCGTTATATCATTTTAAGTGGTAATTCCTGAGCAGAACGGAGTGAAGTTGCCATGTTTGTTATGTTTAGAAAAGTAGAGATAAATCCTAGTTACTGTTGGAGTTGGATTTTGCATTACTATTTTAGAAATGCCACTTTTAGAAATGTATTTTTAAATAGTATTTAAAAGTAAATAAAATAATAAAATAGTATTTATAGTATTTATAGTAAAATAAATAGTTTATTTGAGATTTTTTTAACACAATGTGAAATGTAAATTATTATAAGGTTCTATAATATTGTTACCAGGTCTGTTTTCACATTCAATAATGACGCACTATGTAGCCCGCAATACCTATGTATAATAAGATTCATAGCAGTCCGTCATTTTCCAAACAATTTTTCCGCTTTCACTGAAAGTACAGTTTTTGTTGGGATTTAAAACAATTTTTATATAACTACCATTCCTTTTCGTTTTTCACCAATAGCACATTTTCAAGACTGGTGACTAGTATGGGGCCCCCACAGGAGTACTTATATCTGGATTTAGTGAAGTCACTGGCCGCATAAGTGTGCATATGCGCCATTTTAATTTCTCTAGGCACAAGTTATAATACAGCCTGGGTGGAGAACATGCACAGTGGGCATGACGCTTTGGCCGGCCCAAGACAGCTGCCCAAAGCGTCATGCGCACATTATACGCTGCCATCACTCCTCCCCTTGTGACGTGGGAAACCCAGCAACGTAATATTCATTTTAATTTTAATATTCAGCTTGTAGCTGAAGTAGTGGGGCGATGCTCCTCTGCCTTAGTGGAGGAGCCACCACTGTATCCTACTCCTCCAAGACTCTACCACCTCCTCACTCTCTTAAGAAATTGGCATGTCTGCTATATGTAATTGCAAAGCATACTGGGAATTAGCAGAGCAACTCTTTGCTTCCTTAGATAAACCTGTATAGTCCCGGCTGCAGGCAACCTTTCTCAGGGGAGATACACAGGTTTGGTGCGTATAAATACCTTGTTGCTGTTGCCCATTCAAAAATCACTTATGTACATTTTCACATTAATAATTTGATAGATATTTGATATTTTATAAAATAGTTATACTGTGGAAAAGATCTGCCTCTTAGAGATACTACTCAAAGATACTGAAATGGATATATCTTTGTCCTAGAAGACATCATATTCTAGGTTTTGCCCTGAATATGACACAGGGATGGTCTTCCCAGATTTTCTTACTTTTTGTTGCTGTTTTTAGAATGTGCAAATTGTTTGTGGTATATATGGAAGTGTGGAATCAGATACATTGATATTTTTTTGTCTCTTGGCATTGTTTTCTTTAACTGCTCTATTTTTCATGTTGTATTAATGACTTTGGTATGATTACACAGTATTTATTTCTGACTGTCTTTGATACCCATAATAAAAATAAGAATGTAAATTTTTCTTGTTGATTTATTGTAATCTATAAGAAGGTATACCATGTGATTGAATATCAATATACATATTATCTGCACGTACAGTGAGCGTAGTTTTGCTTGGCTCATGGATGACTCACTTCGAGCAGAGTTTGAAAGTGAGTTTTTTTCTGCCACTTTAACCCCTTCGATGCGGATGACAAAGCCAGCTCGTCATGGGCGTTACCTGCGCTACGCGGATGACGAGCTGGCTTTGTCACAAACCGCGCAATTTTCAAATTTCAGCGCACAGCGGGAAAACCCGCTAGCGCGGTAGCGGTTAAGTAGTTTCCAGGCAGGGTAGTATTCATTTCAGTGTTGCAAAATCAACGTGAACAGCAGCAGGCAGCACGCCAGAGGGCATTGCTTCTTCGCTGCCCCTCAAGTTGAAATTCTACTCAAGCGGCAGCTTTCTCACCTCAAGTGGCAGCTTTATCACCGCAAATGGTCACGATTGCCAACAACTGGCTGTGTTAAGAAAAGCTCGCCTGGTGCAGTCCTGGTGCACGACGTCAATTCTTGCTTGCACTTGTGAGACAAAACTCCATCACATGTCGGTTGACGGAGGTTTGCTGGAACTCTATGTTACAAGCATAATGTGGAGTGGGCAAAAATCCACGAACTCCACCCGTGGCGCAGAACTTATCGCCTACCTGTAGTGACTGGAAGAGTCTTTACTGCAGGTTGCGTGCAGTAATATGTATTTAATTATAATTTCCCAAATACAGGATACGTTGCATAAAACTACTGGAGTACATTTAATGCCAATGCACTATTTGAGGGAAAAAGACAGGGAGTGAATAATTTTGGAAGCACCACCCATGGTTGCAGTAGCTGAAGCGCAGAGTAGTCAAGTCCATTTTTAGAGCCTTGCATGTATAACTGGGTTTACAGGTGTGGAATCTTTAAAGTAATTTTCATGCATACTCACATCCACAGATAATATTAGGAAAGGAAACACCTCGACCTCCCTCTTCGTCTTTCACACACGGTGAACCACAATGTTGCTTATTTTTGGGATTATGCCTTTGAAGGGCGGTACAAGGTATAGGGAGGAAAGCCATTGGATCCAGAGCCGATACCTGAGATAGTTAACAAGGCCAAGGGTTTGACAAAAGACAGCTTAGCGGTTTGTATCCGAGACCTAAAAAAGAGAACACGCCTCCTCAGATGAGTATGGCCTGTCCTGACATCATGCAAAGGTGCTTCTCTCCTAGATTAGGCATTTTAAACCCTCAGAGATGGAGGATGTGGCCTGAATGGGCAAGATGGCGTTTGCATAGGAAATAAGCTCCTGCCAAATCCTGTTTCCCCGAGGCAGCCATGCCGGCCATCCCTGAGCAGAACAGCCTCCCACACATCTGGGTGGTCTCCAGGGTTGATTAACTCCACAGTAAAGAGTGGCTGTAGTTTGCAGAGGAGAGTGCACTAGAACCAGGCCTGTAGAGCATGCCACATTTTGAGCTGATGTACATCCTAGAACAAACCAGCATAGGGTGCTGAGAATGGATATACCTGTGGCTGTCAGACATAACAGGAGATGCCCTACAGCCCTGGCCAGGCTCGTGAAACATAGCTTCACGCAGACTGACCTGTAGGGGGCCTCCAGGACAAAGAGCTAAAAGATTGTGATCTATGTCTGGGGAGAAACTGAACTGTGGCCCTATATGGAAAACACCCCCCAGGACCTGGCACCCTATCCGAGCCCCCTGAAAACCTGCTCACTACAGGATAAAAATGCGAACAGAAGTGGTAAGAAGACATACCAGATGGACCGCAAGGAACGTCCAAGGGGTTACAAGCACTGACGGAATGATGTAGCTGGCAGCCAGGAAACCACCGAAGGACCAGGTGCCGAGGATGGGCAGGGTGGGATGCATGAGGCTAACCCACATTGATACTGCTGCACCTTAGAGATTGATACCACACCAATAGGCTAAAAAACATGAGTAGCCATTACTGCCAGACCACTAATAGGCTCAATAAATAAAAGTGGGATGGGCAAACCCAACAACAAGGTCACATATAATAGGGGGTAAAAAAGGGCCCGAGGACAAACAAGTAGTGATGGAGTCGACATTCTCAGTAATTCAGTTGATAGATGTCAATAGAGATAGCACAGGAGCTATACTCCAAGGGATCCAAGATTCCTGAACGATGCTCGAGCAGAAAATATTCACCATAGCAATTGATGTAAGCCTCTTACATGCAGGCCACAGGAACCTCTCAGAAAAATGGCAGTAACCAAATTCCCCATTGCCACCATGAGACTATTGGTCTCCGCCTTACAACATCAGGTGGACAACATGTGCCGGAGCATGCAGATGCTGCAAGAATGAGCAGAGGATGCGGAAGGGCTGTCCCGCAACAACATTAAGCTGGTGGGCCTGCCTGAATGTATAGAAAGCCACTCGGTGGAACTGTTTTTGGAGGACTGGCTGCTCTAAGAGGTTCTTCAAAATACATGATCCAAGTTTTTACTGTTGAACGGGCTCACATAGTGCCTTACTGGCTGCTGCCTCCAAGTACCCCCTACAACCGATGGTGGCCAGACTGCTAAACGACAGAGATTGCGAAGATATCCTACAAAAGGCTCCCACCCATGGTCCCGGAACCTGAGGGACATAAAGTTCACATTTTTCCTAACTTCTCAGTTCTGGTGCAGAGGAAACGGCAATGCTCCAGGGCAACCAAACAAGCTCTATAAGCCCTGGTGATCTCCTAGGGCTGATCTACCCGGTGAAGCACAGGATAACCGCAAATAACAAAACAATCTTCTTTGCCACCCCAGAAGAGTTCAATACACAAGGGAGATGTTTCTAGTGATGCAGTGAATGCCTTTCAAAGGGGTGCCTCACAAGGGAACAAGCAGTGACATAGCAGATAGGGCAAGCCTGGTCTCTGACATTCACGTCCATAGTGACTCGCGACCCATACGTGATCGAATGAAGCAGAGATGGCCATGGAGAATTAGAGACGTCATCAACCTGGGGGATAGCAATATCCGATGGAGGGTCCCCTTGCCAACCCCAGATTTGCAGATGACTTGATCTAATACTTGCATAGTTCACACTGAGAGACAAGCTGCCCATGTGTCAATTACATGGGTACACTGGGAACAACCTTCATCCTTTTGACAGTGGAGAGCAAGACAATCACCACAACCACTCTGGATACCCCTCCCTACAGGACTCTGCAATTATGAAAATATTTATGGACTGCGACTGAATTGTTATTCTTGTTAGTGCTAATCTCGGTTCAGGTGGTCAAGGTACGTTTTGCCTTGACTAGGGTAAGGTGACACACACATGCACAGTCATAGTGTACTTATAACCTTCCACTGAATGCACAGCACTCCCTAACTGTTATCCAGTATGTCCTCCCAGCAAACAAAAGCACAAGATTATCACACGCAAGCACTATCACATTAACTCCACACTATGAAAAAATATATTCTCCTTATGTGGAATGTATTAGACTTAGTACTTCTCGCAAGTTCATCTCCAAACTTTTTCCCTTCACCCTCCTGGTTTATGCGCACTCTGCCACTGTTAACCAGTGCTAAAGTGCTTCTGCACACTCCTTAAAAAATTGTGAAATAGGTTTATGCCTAATTGTATATTTAATTTACTTATAAGTCCCTAGTAAAGTGGCACTACCAGTGACCAGGGTCTATAGTTTAAATGATACTAGTAGGCCTGCAGCACTGACTGTGCCACCCACCTAAGTAGCCCTTTAAACATGTCTCAGGTCTGCCATTGCAGCCTGTGTGTGCAGTTTTATTTTAAACTGCCATTTCGACCTGGTAAAATACATTTTTGCAGACTCAAATCTTTCTTTTTGATACATATAAGTCAATCCAGGGTAGGCCCTGGACAGTCCAGAGGGCAAGGTGCAGTGTATTTAAAAGGTTGGACATGTACATTTTAGTTTTAAATGTCATGGTAGTGAAAACCTCTTACATTTGTTTGTCAGTACTGCAGAACCTACCTATCCCCATAGGATACCATTGGAATTGACTGATTACATTTAATAGGTGATAATTCTAAATGGGAGCAAGTACGCAGTTCATTTTTGGTGTCTTTGGAATTGTGATGAAAAATCCTCTTTCATGGTGAAGTCAGATTTTAAATCACAATAAGGAAGATGCCACTTTTAGAAAGCTAATTATTTTTGTCCACCCTAAGCGTGGAAGGGTATACTCAGATGTGAGTCCCTTGCTCATTGCACCATCAGGATTCAAGCAAGCCGGGCCGAAGACGGCTGAAATGCCAGAAACCGGTCCCCGGAAGCTTGTTTCCTTCCCAGTGTAAGAATTGGCTTTTGTAGTCTGGTCTGCCCTGTTCCCATGATGCACTGGGCCAGGGACAGACTAATTTGCATACAGCCAGGTTCTGAAACTGGGATGGTGCAATGAGCTAAAAAACGGTGTTGGATCTAGCCCTGATCTCTTGACTGGGTGAGAGTATTCTGCTTAATTCAGAGACTCTGTCCATCACCACCCCTTGTTGTAAATATTTTTGTCCACCCTAAGCGTGGAAGGGTATACTCAGATGTGAGTCCCTTGCTCATTGCACCATCAGGATTCAAGCAAGCCGGGCCGAAGACGGCTGAAATGCCAGAAACCGGTCCCCGGAAGCTTGTTTCCTTCCCAGTGTAAGAATTGGCTTTTGTAGTCTGGTCTGCCCTGTTCCCATGATGCACTGGGCCAGGGACAGACTAATTTGCATACAGCCAGGTTCTGAAACTGGGATGGTGCAATGAGCTAAAAAACGGTGTTGGATCTAGCCCTGATCTCTTGACTGGGTGAGAGTATTCTGCTTAATTCAGAGACTCTGTCCATCACCACCCCTTGTTGTAAATATTTTTGTCCACCCTAAGCGTGGAAGGGTATACTCAGATGTGAGTCCCTTGCTCATTGCACCATCAGGATTCAAGCAAGCCGGGCCGAAGACGGCTGAAATGCTAGAAACCGGTCCCCGGAAGCTTGTTTCCTTCCCAGTGTAAGAATTGGCTTTTGTAGTCTGGTCTGCCCTGTTCCCATGATGCACTGGGCCAGGGACAGACTAATTTGCATACAGCCAGGTTCTGAAACTGGGATGGTGCAATGAGCTAAAAAACGGTGTTGGATCTAGCCCTGATCTCTTGACTGGGTGAGAGTATTCTGCTTAATTCAGAGACTCTGTCCATCACCACCCCTTGTTGTAAATATTTTTGTCCACCCTAAGCGTGGAAGGGTATACTCAGATGTGAGTCCCTTGCTCATTGCACCATCAGGATTCAAGCAAGCCGGGCCGAAGACGGCTGAAATGCCAGAAACCGTTCCCCGGAAGCTTGTTTCCTTCCCAGTGTAAGAATTGGCTTTTGTAGTCTGGTCTGCCCTGTTCCCATGATGCACTGGGCCAGGGACAGACTAATTTGCATACAGCCAGGTTCTGAAACTGGGATGGTGCAATGAGCTAAAAAACGGTGTTGGATCTAGCCCTGATCTCTTGACTGGGTGAGAGTATTCTGCTTAATTCAGAGACTCTGTCCATCACCACCCCTTGTTGTAAATACTTTTAGAAAGCTGTCATTCTTTCTGCCTTATCCATTAGTGCCTGCAACCTGTGTCCGGTTCACATGGCTGGGAGTAGCCAGACAGTTGGGCTTTGTGTATTCCTACTAAAAAGCCACACATAATACATAGCTTATGGTGCCTGAATAGACCATCACTGGCTGAATGGAAGGGTGAAGATGGGCTGCTTACTCTTCAATAGGATGTGTCCTGCCTTCACACAAAAAGCTGCATACCGCCTGTAGCTAGTCTGGAGCCAGGGTAGGGGAGGCAGGAAGCCTGAATATTTCAAATTGACACCTCTAGAAGCTTCTCCCACTTCAAAAAAGGCACCTGGAATAAATATTTTACATCAGACAAAAATTCTCAGTGCAATTCTGGATCCGTGGATATTCTACCAGGAAGAAGGACAGCTGCGCCTCTGAAAAGACTGCCACTTTACTGGACTGCTGCTCTAAAGGACTGCTGCCCTGCTGCCTGCTGCCTGCTGCCTGCTGCCTGTTGCCTGCTGCCTGCTGCCTGCTGCTCTCTTCCCTGGGTGAGAAGGACTGGACCTGCACCTGTTGAACCCATGACCCCAGAGTGACTCCAAGCGCTAGTTGGCTGGCCTCCTGACTAGAGCTTCAGGAACAGAATGCTCGAACAACCTTAAACCCAGCACCTGGACTATGCCATCTGTGAGATTTACCCTCCCAAGTGGTGCCACCCCACACCTGGACCCTTGGACATGGGCCTAACAGTGCTCTTCCAGTTCATCTGTGGATCTAGCAGAACCAATGCATCTCATCTGCTATGCAGTGCAATCCCCAGTAGAACCGATGCATCACCTATGCTGCGAGGATTCTCTAAGCACAAGGACTCTATATTGAGCTTGCAGCCCATTTTGGAACCACTACTGTGTGAAGCTTCTCCTATGCAGGCCCTTGCATCAGAAATCTCTCATCAATGGATTCCTCGACGACGACACGGGTTCTTCCATCATAGCCTCGCAACTTTTTGAACCAAAGGACCTCCTTCACTGAGCGACATATTTTCTATGCCACACTTCACATCGCAAGCCCTCATCAGCAGGATCCTCAGCAATGATGCAGAACCTACATCGCAGCTTTGTAGCTCTGCGGAACCAACAAATTGCCTCTGCTGCACAACACATTCCTTGTGCGGAACTTCTCAAGGATCTGCAGCCAGGATCAAAGACGATTTAAGGAATGGGCAAAGTAGACTTTGCCCTAGGGCCCCAGCCTTTCAGGGCCTTAATAGAGCCAGCTCTGTTCTGCAGAGAGTCTTGCCCTGATACCTTGAATTCTTCCTAAACAGATTGTTTTAAATACCGTTTTCCTTTAATTTATTTTTAATATCAGTGATATGTGAGCCTATTGAAGATATTTTGCAGAGACATGTTGCGTTTATGTTTCATTCTTTTAGATAAAACAGGACCTCCCATATTCATATGTCACAGAGAGTTACAATATTGAAAACACGCCCCACTATCCCTAATTATTAGATGTAAACACATTTACATTGACCCCGCCAAAGAGAGCATGAAAGTGCTGAAGCCTGATCATAAATCCCAAGCTGTTCCAAACAGGAGCCAAAATAAGTTTGATCCGAGGCCCCTAAAATTCTTAAGATGTCCCTTGCCAGGAATTAAAGTACTCTTGCTTAGCAGGCCTAATTTGGTTGCTGTAGCCATCCTGTGCTCCATTACGGTGGGATTGAATTTGTGACTTTTTCCTGGTCTAGAGCGACTTGATATATTCACAGTTGTCCCTTTCTGCTTTTTGGTGCTATTTTCACTGAAATCTTTAAAACTGTATATATCCAGTTCTACAGATTGCATTTTTGTTGTTCTGGTCTTGATTTATTTAGGAAAATAAATGTACTCTACTTTTCTAAATCCGTGTGGGAATTTTCTTGTTTTGTGTTTCACTTACTTACTGTTTGAAGTGCTGCATAAATACTTTACACATTGCCTCTAGATTAAGCCTGTCGGTTATGTTCCAACCTACCAGAGAGTTGATCACTCTTTAATTTGGGGTTTACTTGTGCCTAACCTCAACAAGGAGTGTGTTTGATGCTTGAGTAGAGTTTCACCAACCCCCTCAATCAGTAACCCAATTTCTCCCAGAATGCCAGAGGCCTGGTATCCCTGGCAAAATAACAGAGTGTGCTTCTACTTTCGCAGGTGGAAAACACAAATACACTGCCCACAGAAGACACACTTGACAGCCCCAGTTCTATGGAAACTAGAGATGTATTGTTGGAGCCAGGTATATAGTACACTGTTTTCCACCTTTGCTGGAGGCACCCTGATATGTGTGGCCCCTGGGATCCATCTCACAATGAAACAAATGACAATTGACCCTGAAGGTAGATTTATACTAGTCAATGGCACACTGGATGGGACACCACTTCTATGTGTGAGAGTATCTGTCCCTAACACCAATCAAATACAGTTCATGTTTAGCAATCAACTCACCTCATTAGCCCCATTGGAATATGAGGATATGGGGAAGTGACTATAATCTAGTACTTGACTACAACCTGGACTATTCACTGCCATCCCTGTCGTATGGCTCTTGTTGGCAGTTGATACAATGATTCAAACACACAGGGCCACTAGGTGGGAACTAACGGATTTGTTGAGGGAGACTCGCCCAGAAATCCGTGAATATTACTATTATTTCAGGGTACACAGTCTATTCACAAGACTGTAAAGATTCATGGGATACCTTCCATTTACAACACGGAAAACCTATGCTACACCGACTCAGATCATAATTAGGGCTCCCCGTTTTATTGTATTTTTGTTTTTTACATTTCCGTCTGTATTTATCCATATTTTGTTTTGCCTTTACATATCTATTTATCCACATTTATGTATGCTGAAAACAAAAGAAGATGCTGCAGCTAGTATTTTTCCACATTTACTTAAATAGTCATGCACACTTGCACTCGGTTTTAATAGGCTGTTGTAACTTTTTTTGAAATTGGAGCCTGTGCTAGGTGTGCTTTACATATTGAGAGCAAATGTCTTTCCTGTCCTCTAAGAAAAGATTTGTGAATTAGTGGCATTTATTAGGTTTAACTTGCACAGCTGTCTGGCAAAAGTCAAAGCATTACACCCTCCTTTACTCGCATTTTATCAGCCAGCACACAGAATTGTTGCTCAAAGGATAAAATGTAGAGCACAGATGGCGCAATAGTCACATCTGTATTATTTAAGTGCTGCTAAGTTTTCAGACTCTGGCAGCAATTGCTAAGTAAAAATAAGTCATTCTAACTGACCCAAACACCTCTCACTCAGCCTCACTGCCCCACAAGTGTGAAAACCAACTGAGAGGTGGACCCAGGCTTTATGCTGATAGCTGTTGCAGGCATGGCTGCCACTGTGCCCTGCCCTCACCTAACTCCTTCCTCCTCCCAAACAACCAAAAACACAAAGGTTGTTGGCTCTAAACACCTCTTAATGAACATCGGCTGCTTGCATTGCTCCAATAATTTTCATTCTACCTGCTCCTACTTCATTGCCGATCTCCTTTCTCTTTTGGCTTGATATAGTGGTAACAGTATAAAGCTGTCATGCTGGCACAACGGTAAAGCTTTGCTGGTTAATATTAACTTTATTTGAAGAGGAGAGTGGTCCGTTTGAATAAGTGAGTAAGGCTGGATAAAAGGCATCTTTTGGTGGGTACCTGTTTGTTTGTTTTTGAAGCTCGTCTTTGTGAAAAAGCGGCTGCATCCTGCAGAAAAGTTTTGTGTGAGCACCGCTGTGAGGGGCTTTTTAACCAGATTAATCTGGATCACCTACAAGATGCACAGGGAATTGCATGTGAATACTGTTACAGCAAGAGATACCGACATGCAAAAGTCACAAGATTGCAGCTGTCCTCGGTGGGCAGGAGTCAAGGGCCTTTTAATGAGGCAGAACTATACTTTTCAACTGCGTTTCTATGATTTTAATAGTCTGTACAATCACTTCCTGGCAGAGAGAAGATACTTTGTGCCTAAATGGTTTTTAACACATATACTTTTTAAGGGACAATTGAGTTTCCTAAATGTTTTACACTGAAATTTTGGTTCTTTTGCTTAAAATATTAAGAACTGAATATTGAGAGACCTTTCCTTCTACAGACACGGCGCTCCCGGCTGCACTTGTTCTCACCTTCCAGAGCGGCAGTTTGACGGCAGCAGTTTCATATTTCTTTCCACAACTGCTGTGCACCTCAGACACGTATTTTTCAGAGGAGCACAGAGGCAGAAAAAGTATTTATTTTGCCAGGTTTTCCTGTTTCTATATATAAATACAAAGAAAAAACGCTTTCCGTCTGTGTTTATCTGTAAAAATACATTTAACCACTTCGGCGCTGATGACGAGCTGAGCTCGTCATGTAACGCAGCTTTTTGAAAAAAGCCGCGCAGCGCAAAAATAGCCGCCGCACGCATGCGGTTAAACTGAAAACCGTGAGCTTTAACCATAATCCTCTATTATTTGCATTGATGGTAGGGAAGGTCTCGACACTCGTCGCTGTTCGAACTTGATTTCCTGCTGGATCCTCCCTTCAGATCTACCATAGGCAAGCAATAGAAAAGTACTTTGGAGACACCGAGGGCACCGCCACTGACTTGGACATAGAATGGGGCACCTTCAAAGTGATAATTCGAGGAGTGTGTATTGAAATTTACATGGAGTCAAGTCAATGCTGTTAAGGGAAGTCCAGCAGGCAACTCTGTAGCCTTGAACTCTCTGGTGAAGACTACACAGACTAAAATTAAGGTATTTGTGGACTACTACAAAAATCCTATTCAAATCACCAAAGGTCCATCAAACTACTTGGATCACCAGATTTCTGTGTCTTAAGTGATACCAAGTCTTACAGCTGCACAATTTTCCTTTTTGAATGTAGAGCTGGAGACGCAAGAGGTCAAGGTAGCCATAGACCAGTTAGCAAAAAAGGAAAACGCCAGGAATGGAAGGACTGCCCCAGAGTTTTACTTTGCCTATTAGTCCAAATTAGTAGTCCATTTACATGCTATGTATATGGGAGAACTACAATTATGGAAGCTCCTGAAGTCAACCCGGGTGGTCACTATTGCGCTCTTGCTGAAGAAATGGCAGGATCCACTCGACAACTGAATCCTGCAGACCATTGTCCCTCCTCACCACTGAATATAAGATACTAGGAAAGATTATAGAAAAAGGCTTGCTCTCAAAACTGCTGGGACTGGTACACCAGGGTGATTGTGGGTTTGTCAGGGATAGAACATCCACATAAACATCTGCCTCCTGCTTCATGTAACGGACCTAGTTGGCCATTGCCTGGGGACTCCTTTTGTGACCTCTCTGGACATAGAAATGGCTTGTGACACATTATTATGGCCCTGCCCATATTGGGTGCTCCAATTCATGGGGATCAATGGAACCTAATGAAGTGGATACAACTTCTTTATATAAAAACTCTGGTCAGGGTTTGCCCTGGTGCATTGTCCTCTGACTGGTGGCAACTGCATAGGGGGTCAAGGCACGGATGCCCTCTTTCTCTCATTCTGTTTGTTCTGGCCCAGGAACCCTTAACATGCTTACTAAGGGCCAGGGATCCAGAGTGGGGGGGTGGCGATAGGTAACAGGTACCATGTATTAGCATGTACGCAGATGACCCCTTATTGTTTCTGGGAGATCCAGAACATACCCAGCCCCACTTGGAGTCACTGCTGAGTGAGTTCTTAGAAGTGTCTGGATTACTGGTTAACTAGGACAAGTTGTGCTTGGTTCTCGTCAAAGTAACCTTGGGCTTAGTTCACGTAGTCGCGCAACGCGTAGCTACGCAAAGTGCACTGCGCACTACGCAAGCTACGCGTAGCTACATGAACTACGTAGTGCGGTAGGGAAAATGCTCTTCGCACTGATTGCACAGAGCCGGATGCTTGTCCGCACTGTGCAATCATTGCAAACGGTATCTTGCACAGTGCAAGGGTCGTTTTCTGCCGCTCAAGTAGATTTGTACTCGAGCTGCAGTTTTCCAACGTGGACTGGTAGTTTCTGATCGTGAGCGTTCATGAGCATACACGACCACTCGCAATGAGAAACCTGACCTCCTCGTGTTGAGAATCTCGCCAGGAAGATTATTTTCCACACTAGTGATCGGCAACTTGATGTTGCTGATCGCGAACAAGGAAAAAGTCTCGTTGGGATGTCATTTTGCTCGCTTGCGGTCACCAACTTGCCGCGAGCAAGCAAAAAATGCCCGCTACACTACACATTTTTGCACTGTGCTACATGCAATTCGTGTAGCGCGTATCTGTGCAAACTACGCAAACTACTCGAGCGTAGCATAGTCCTACGCCCAGGGTTACCATCAAGCCCACACATCTAACAGACCACCCTCTATTCCTGGGAGAGTCCCACTGGAACCTAACACTTTGAAATAACGAGGAGTCCAGATCTTCCTTACAGACCTAGATCTGAAGGAGGTAAACTAGATAAGTGTGTCCCCAAAATACTTCAGGCCACCCCATTCTGGAACCATCTTCCACTTCCCCTCTTGGACGTGTGGCTATTGTCCTTTCCCAATTACTGTACATATTTAAAGCACTCCTCTCGAGCTTACCGAATACCTTTTTGCATGAATTGAGATCCAAATGCTCAGAACTGATTTTGAGCACCTAGTGACAGAGACTTTCAAAAGAAAAGGCCATGAACCCTTTAGACATGAGTGGAAAGGGTGTATCCAACACAGAGATTTATTATGTGGATGCGCAGCTTGTCTGGATGGCAAGGTGAATTGCGGTGGAAACAGAGCCGGAGGGGCGGGATATATTAGGCCTCCTGGAAGACAGGGATATTCTGAGAAAAACACATAAAAATACCAGGTCTACAATTCCCATTTCTAGAGCATTAAGAACAATTAAGGCCTGTTTGGGCATTTACTCTGGGAAATTGAGAATAAGAGCCCTGAACTCTCCTGGCCTTCTGCTGTGGGTCACACCGGCATAGGAGTGGAAAGATACACCACACACACGGCACTAGGCTTGGATGACTACAACAGGCAACTTAGACAGTGAGGGCATGATTATTATACTCAAGAACGTTGTGGTGGATACAGAGTACACTGGGCCAATTCCTGACATATGAGGCGCTCCTCCCAGCGATTAATAAAACATTGGTGTTGAATGCTTCAGTACCCAAAATGGCGGCGGCACTGTCCACTCTACTAACAAGTGGGACACAGCTAAAGGCTGTGACCTGTTTGCATAGAGCACTGACCCCTGAGTTTCATGCCCCCATGACTGCTCTGTAAACTGGAAGAAGACATTACTGATAAAGCATGGGCATGAATGCTGGAATACAGTAAATCAGTGAAAAGGAACCCCCGCTTTATGAACGCACAACTTAATTATCTCCTCTGAACATATTTGTCTCCAGTAAGGCTGACCAAAATGCACCCGGGTTACCATAAGAGTGCCCTTGATGCTGGGCAGTGGAGGGAGACTTCATAAGGTGTGGGACTGCACTCCTATACAATCCTACTGGAAGTCCCAACTCAGTGCCCTAGCTGATCTGACAGGAAGGCAGTTTCCCACAACAATAGCAGTGTACTTACTGGGAAGATTTGCCAAGCCTGCCAAAGCTAAATATACATCCAAATTCCTATGTCTACAGGGGAAATGGAGCATAGCGATGAAGTGGAAGGCCCCCACACTCCCATGGCTTATAGATCACCTAAGACCTAAGAAAAGGATTCACCATGGAAATTAGTGTCATGGTTTGCTACAACGGCAGCTGGGGAAGGGGACTCTCAGCACCGAGACTCACTAGTAGCGTGGGCCGGGAAGGCTACGCTGGATCAGTAAGGGACCACAGGGTACTCCTCTCGGCAGCAGGAACACCCACAAAGGTTGAGATGCAGATAGCCAGCAATAAGTGTCATGCAGTGATTGGGCGCAGGATTCAAACTTGCAAGACGCACGATAGGAGAGTGAGGGCAGGCGAGAAAGGAAAGGTCAAAAGGGAGTGCATGGGCCCCCTTGGTTCACAACTGCCCTGGCCTTGGAAACCCACACCAACTGTACGGTAGTCGCAGATCTAAAGGCAGTGGAAGAGGGCAAGGTGAAGGCAGCAGAGAAAGGTACCCATGTAAAAGAGTAACCTAGATACAAGAGCTGTTCAAACAGTGTCCTTGGGATGCCTCACGGCACGGACACGGGGGGCAGGTGACAGCACACAAAGGCAGCCAGAATATATGGGATGCTCAGGCAGTGTCCTTGGGATGCTACACAGCAGGGGCACAGTGAGCAGCTGAGTGGTCAGCAAGGGTCCAGGACAAGCAGAACAGTACTTGCAGCCCGGGCCAGGTATGAATGCCACCCACAAGGTCGGTAGCTAGGGTAGACTAGAACTACAAACACCTAGATACCTGCAGAAGGGGCCACTGCACAAGGTTAGTGTTGTCAGCCAGAAACGGAAGCAAACATAATGGGGGACAATGTTACTGAGAAATGTGAAGTATGACAAGAAAACCTGAGTTTTCGAATAACCAACCAGTAAGTTGCAAAATGTATGATCCATGTTTGAAAAAATAAACTGCGGCCTTTTATGCACCATAAGTTGTTGTCCTTTGAATGATGTAAGGGGGAGAGGGTGTGCATGCTGTGGCCAGGAAGAAGAAGGGGGAGTGAACGTGCAGGACTGAGAGGGGTTCTGCCAGTGCTTGAGGCTCTGTCGGTTTAGATGCCCCTTAAACAGACACTAAACCACTAAACAAAAAGCCAATACTGCAACATCCATGTCACTGGTGGACACAGAGCGGACTCTACTCTGAGACACCACGCCAGCAGGCGAAAGGTCTCTGATTATTTCCAGACCGTCCTCCTTCTAACAATCCTTTGCCGAACATTTGAACTTACCAAACTTAGAAAACACGATATTGACACGAAGCACAGTGTCATCGCCCGGCTTGTCTCACATTAGTGTGCACTCATACCAAAGTGTTGAGGTCCTGATGAGAACTCCCCAATTGAATAAGGGTTCAAAACGCGTAGACCGTTTTCCTTCACCTAAAGACCGCTATTCTTGAAATAGGTTGCTACGACTCTACCAATCATTTAAATTACATTGAAAGAGTGTCTTTGGTGTTTTTGTTGTATTAATTCAATTTGTGACATTCTAGATTGTAAATATTGTCTTGTGTATGCCTGGTATGTGTGAAAGAGTTAGTTTTGAATGAGAATATTGATCAATCACGTATGAATGTTGTCTTTACACTAATTTGTACTATTTATGTAATGATGTCATTTTTATGAAAATTGTATTTTGTATTGTCCGTATTATTATTATTGTTTTGAATTTCATGGTGAACTTTAAACCAACGAATAACTACAAACTCTGATAAAAAATAAATGTGATTTATTCTGACTAAACTGTCCTTACTCGCGCTTAGTTTAATTCTCTGTGCGCAGCGATCCAGTCTTTCTTTTTTTTAAATTGTTGCAGTATTGGCTTTTTGTTTTGTTGTTTAGTGATATTGAGGCTTGGCCTTACTGTGGGGAGCCCACACCCAGTGTTGTTTTTTCCCTTAGACAGACAGGCATCGCAGTAATGACAAAGTGAGCAAGGGACTCACGTCTGAGCATACCCTGCCAAACTTATGGCGGCCAAAAGCGGTACAAAAGGGGGTGGTAATGGACGGAGCATCTGAACCAATCAAACACTCACACCCAGTCAAAAGATCTGGGTTTAATCCATCACCGTTCTTTAGCCCACTCTGCCACCCCAGTTCAGACATGGCTATATGCAAATCAGTCTGACCCTGTGCCTCATGGGAACAGTCCAGCCCGAATCCTTGGATGCTTGATTCCGGAGTGGGCTGGGTATGCTCAGACGTGAGCCCCAGGCTCTCCACATCACTGGAGTCAAGCTATCCAGGCTGAAGAAGGCTGATAGCTAGAAACCGGTCCTTGGATGCTTGATTCCGGTCTAGGAAAGACATGGCTTGGTAGTTCGGGCTGGACTGTTCCCATGAGGCACAAGGTCAAGGCTGATTTGCATATAGCCAATGTCTGACCTAGGGTGGTGTGGAGTGCAAAAAAACGATGGATTTAGGCCCAGATCTTTGCACTGGGGTGAATGTAAGACATTGTTCTACATTCTGTCCATCATCTGTGTTTTTTGCAATTTTCACCCTGAGTGGGCTGGGTATGCTCAGACGTGAGTCCCAGGCTCTCCACATCACTGGAGTCAAGCTATCCAGGCTGAAGAAGGCTGATAGCTAGAAACCGGTCCTTGGATGCTTGATTTCGGTCTAGGAAAGACATGGCTTGGTAGTTCGGGCTGGACTGTTCCCATGAGGCACAAGGTCAAGGCTGATTTGCATATAGCCATTGTCTGACCTAGGGTGGTGTGGAGTGCAAAAAAATGATGGATTTAGGCCCAGATCTTTGCACTGGGGTGAATGTAAGACATTGTTCTACATTCTGTCCATCAACTGTGTTTTTTGCAATTTTCACCCCGAGTGGGCTGGGTATGCTCAGACGTGAGTCCCAGGCTCTCCACATCACTGGAGTCAAGCTATCCAGGCTGAAGAAGGCTGATAGCTAGAAACCGGTCCTTGGATGCTTGATTCCGGTCTAGGAAAGACATGGCATGGTAGTTCGGGCTGGACTGTTCCCATGAGGCACAAGGTCAAGGCTGATTTGCATATAGCCATTGTCTGACCTAGGGTGGTGTGGAGTGCAAGAAAACGATGGATTTAGGCCCAGATCTTTGCACTGGGGTGAATGTAAGACATTGTTCTACATTCTGTCCATCAACTTTGTTTTTTGCAATTTTCACCCCGAGTGGGCTGGGCATGCTCAGACGTGAGTCCCAGGCTCTCCACATCACTGGAGTCAAGCTATCCAGGCTGAAGAAGGCTGATAGCCATAAACCGGTCCTTGGATGCTTGATTCCGGTCTAGGAAAGACGTGGCTTGGTAGTTCGGGCTGGACTGTTCCCATGAGGCACAGGGTCAAGGCTGATTTGCATATAGCCATTGTCTGACCTAGGGTGGTGTGGAGTGCAAAAAAAACAATAGATTTAGGCCCAGATCTCTGTACTGGGGTGAATGTAAGACATTCTTCTACATTCTGTCCATCAACTGTGGTTTTTGCAATTTTCACCCCGAGTTGGCTGGGTATGCTCAGACATGAGTCCCAGGCTCTCCACATCACTGGAGTCAAGCTATCCAGGCTGAAGACAGGTGATAGCCAGAACCGGTCCTTTGGTGCTTGATTCCGGTCTAGGAAAGACATGGCTTGGTAGTTCGGGCTGGACTGTTCCCATGAGGCACAGGGTCAAGGCTGATTTGCATATAGTGATTGTCTGACCTAGGGTGGTGTGGAGTGCAAAAAAACGATGGATTTAGGCCCAGATCTTTGTACTGGGGTGAATGTAAGACATTGTTCTACATTCTGTCCATCAACTGTGGTTTTTGTATTGTTAATACGGCGCATCCATGGTGGCACAAGGGTTTTGCAAGGAGGCGCAGAGAAACTGACGCATCTATACGGATGTACAGATGCATCAGTTTCTTGTAAGTCTGCCCACTAGAGTACAAGATGATGGATGTAAGCTCATGGACTAATGACACTAAATACGGGATGAGTTCAATACCATAGATAATAGTTTATGTGCCAATGTTGTTACTAAATATAGCACTAATCACAATAAAGGGGAGAGGGCCAAACCATTTATACAACTGCACCACCCCAAGCCCCCAAAGCACAACTTAACACACAAGAAGGGGTGTGGAGACTGAAAAAGCACGAGACAGAAAAGGACAAAACATTTGTTTTGAAAAACTGCCCTCACTCACACACCAAAGTGTGTGACATGCTTCATCATCGAGTCTGCTTACAAAACGCCCTGGTGTAGCCACACTCAAGGCGGAGCATACGGGAAGGGGTAGAAAAATAAAAAATCACAAGACACAACACAAAACAAATATATCCAAGACAGTGATGGAACAGTGAAAGCCACCCTGTGACTGGGAATTGTGATACGACAAAGTGCAGCTATTGAAAAGTGCTCTAAAACTGGTTTGAGGATACTAATCGAAACTTTATTTATAGGTTCCTCCACCAAGATTAAAAGAAAATAAGGTAGGTTGTGTTTACGTGAGACAATTAGGTTCTCAAAACACCCCTCCTAATACTGCTTGTATCAACATGTTTCGACCGACTTACTGCGCCTCAAAAGGTCACCCGGTCTTCTTCAGGACGTCTATCGTTCCCAGTCCTGGTAGTAGACCGTAATTTGGTCAAAGGCGCCCCAAATAAACTAGTCTCTTGTGTTCATAGTTTAATCGTCACGTGTGGAGAGAGTTTCCCAACAACAGGGGGTCCAAATACTTAAAGAAAAGCATAATAATATATGCGCTCACATTTACATGCCAAAAATGGGGAATACCCTTTCAAGCATCCAGTTCTATTATGTCTACCATGTGCCCCTTCCATGATGACTTGTAGCGTCATGTTCTGCACGACAGAACCCTGTTGGTGATCACAGTTCTCACCCCGGGTATTAATAAAAAGGAGGGAATAGTTCAACGTTACACACTGCTAAAAGGTTTACCACACCCTATTAGGTATCAAGCTTCTCTCAAGTAAAAAATATGTATGAGAAGGCGTCCATGCAACACAAAACAAAATGCTGTAGTTGTTATGAGCTAGACCCATCCGTATACTCACCGAGTTCACCAATAGTGCAAACTCGAATTGGGTCCGGCAGGGAGGTTTCCCAAGAACACAACCTGTGTTTGGGAACAAGGACACATTCAGCGTACATCATGAGCCATTGTCTGTAAAAATGGTAAACTCACAAAACATCGAGAGTTTACCCATTCTCAGCAGAAGCGTTAGTAGACAGGCATACTCACAAAAAAATCCGGTGGAGCTAGCGAGCGATAAAAGTACTCCAAACTCACACCGTCCCACATCATCAGCCATACTCCTTACTGTTCCGAGGATGTAACCTCTCGTAACTGCCTGTTACTGCAACGCCGCCCAGACTGAAGCAGCCTCGGAGGCTCAGAATGATATGCTGCCATTAACGTCAAAACACGGTCTGACTCCTCACATGACCCCTAACGTGACCAGTGAGGACGTTGTAACGGCACCGTGTAATAATCGCAAGTATGCCGGGAAATGTAGTCCCTGAACTACACATAAGACACACTATTGTTGCGAGTCACATACTATCGAGAATGCCCCATCAAAATTAAAATTCCACAAATATGGGAATCAACCACCCGGCCATCCGCGGAGACCGATCTCTGCCCTCGTGATAGAAAAAGTCTTCCCAAACACCATCGACGGTAGTAATGTAAGGGAACCCCAGGCAGAGACCAGCTCCAAAGTGGACATGGGGTTTACCCGCAGCCGTAGCGATTAATTGCAGGGAATTGCTACTGGCGCTGAAAATGCTTGGTTCGAGGACTTCTGTACAGCCCGTGCATTCAAAGCCGTGTTAGCTCATTCTGTATCACCAGGTCCCTAACTTCACAGGTAGGGGTTAGGAAAGGTGGAGAGGGATCGGTAAAGAGACACAGGGCAGAGGCGACTTTATACTTCTGCGCAAGCAATTATATATAACTCAAAACAGTTTATTTACACTTATAGGGGATAGGGTACGGATTTTTGTGTGTGGGGGCATGTAATGATGGATATACACAATCTGAACAGGTACAACAGCAAACAAAGCTAAGATTTCAAAGCGTGTAGCCAGCATGAAACATGTCTGACTGTCAGGTGCATAGTTAACTTCAGGGTAGTCATGAGGGGGACACCCCAAGCAACGACCAGTAACAAAGTGGGCCTGGGTGGATAAGTCATCTAACACAAAGGTTTCCCTTCAATACGTGAAATGTAGGGAAGATCAGCATATACAAGTGGAAAGTTCTAGGTCTCAATGAGTATGACCCAGGCTAAAAACAGATCCAAACGTCCTTTCAATATGTGTACCCCCTTAATAGAAGTATCAAAAAAGAGGTCAGTCAGCGAATTCTACTTCCAACCGCCAGATACTGGGTACTGAGTTATCTCCCCAGACAGAGTTTGCCACGGTATGTCATCATTGAGTCCCACGATATGACTCCTGAGACGGTATACCCATCTTTGCTCACGTAAGAGTAGAATGCATTGGTCGTCTGCCATGTGCCTACCCAGTTGCACCTTTTCAATTACAGTCTACCAGAGATCCTCTGACGTATGTCCCAGCTCCAGGAAGTGCATTGTGAGTCTCGAATTAGATCTGCCACATATAATAGTACTCCGATGTTCAGTAATTCTCGTCTTCACCTTCCTGCTGGTCATACCCACATAGTATTTGTTACAGGGGCAAGAGATGAGATAGATCACCCCATGTGATTTACAGTTAGTGTGGGATCTCTGCTCCCATGGGGATTGCAATCCCAGGTCAATGTGTTTGGTGTTAGAGGTGAGGTGGCATACACTGATGAGCCACACCGTGTGTGGCCCATCAACCTAGGCAGACCTGCTGGTGAATGAGTGTCCCTCGTATGAGCAATGGCCCTTGGTCTTGTGTGAACTAAGAGATCTTTTAAGTTCTGACCCCGTTTGAAAGAGAATAGTTGGATTTTTTTAATCAACTGATTTTTTTAATCAACTGGTTAAGAACCTTCATAAAAGGAAGATATGATTGACTAAAATAGACAAGTTTCCCTGTTTTTGATTTTTGTCTTCCAGTTGATTAGCCAAAAATACACCAGGTGGGCTCCCAGCCCTCTTGAAGTTTGCTGTTAATCATGCTCAGGCAAATGGCCTGACTAAAACATTACGTTTTCACAATAACTTTGACTAGATCGAATTTTTATTTTTATTTTTATTCTTTCATTGATGTATTAAGTACATAAAAAGGGAGGACAATCAAACGAAAGATATCCCTGAGGTATTTCTTCACTGCTAATTAAACATCGAGAGCACAAAATAAAAAGGGACCCGGAAACAACTTTCTTTTCCCCGGGTCCCGCTAAGAAGAGTCAGCACAAGTCGTGTTTTGGAGGGCGCAGGTAGCAGAAGGATATGTCAACCTAACGCTGCTACAAAACCGTAACGTATATCTGTGCCCTTTCTAAAAATCCTTATGAATTATCTTAGCAGATCTCCCCGACTCTCAATGGGGACCCGTTGAGGCACAATTTGCAACATAAAAAGGTACGTGCACAATTGCGCCGTTTTAACGTCTTGGGCACATAGTTAGGAACCACTCTCGATCACGGCCCCATACCTATCGTTTAAAAAGAACCCATTCAGATTTCTATGTAGGATCCGAACGACAATGATGTGAAAAATGTATATGTTTGGCATTGATAACGACTGAGTGATGTTATAACAAAACAACGTACGATAGTTTCCCACGATTGTTTCCTAACGATTAAATTAAGGTGGATAGCTGAATACCATGGCTTTGATATCCCCTAAACATTACCATATGCAGATATGTGAGTACATCATAAACATGAGAAATGGGTGTGATTTGCTGAATAATACAGCTCAAGGACTATTTATATATATGCGTTCTCAAAACGAAGCATTTAGAAGATAACAGAATGAGTAGAGAAATTTTGCCAGAAGTTTACGATGAATCTAATACATAAGTATAGTATCATGGAATGAGTGAGGAACTCCTACCATGGAGGTGCGTGTGATTGAGAAGTATTGCCATTTTCTAGTTGCTCTACAGTTTGTTTTAAATCAAAAACAGAAAATCTCTGTTTACAAATCCTAAATATTTCCCCACTACCCTTCCCTTGGTGTTGTTTGTCACTTCTTTTTACAGGTACATTATAACCTTGATAAGAGGGATTAATACATCCATCTTTTGCACATTCTTCATATGAACGGCCAATACTGTTCATATACCACCATACTCACAGAGACGCCCTAGGTCTCTTCACCCTTCACTTGGTCCTGAAGAGAGCCCACCTGACCCTACCTGGCAATTGAGGGCTGAAACATGTCGACCTATTTTTCCAACAATTAGAGTGTGTGAGATTCCTAACCGCTCTCTTATACACACCAAACAATTTTTTTAATGAAACATACTCGAATCCAGACTCATTAAAGAAACACATCTGGCTGTACAAGTTTTTTAATAAGGACATATCTCACATATTACTGATCACTACTGTTTTAACTAAGGGTAAATCTCCGGCTGGAGGATGCATAACTACTAACCCTGTGATTATGCGAACACGTGTTAAAGCAGCAGAAAACCAAGATACACCGCTCTTACGCAAGACCCAACACGTATATCAGGGTTTTTAATTTGGGACGAATTGGTACGTGACCTGCATACCCTAGCTATGCAGGACAAGTGATCCTTCCCCTTTTGATTGAGAGATATTGTATATTAAGGAAGCTGAACGGATCATGTTTTCCTTCTCCCCCTCACAATTGATTTTTTGAAAATCAAGAGTCCACATGGTCAGAAAAAGAAGGGCTCAAACTTTTTCCTTGCCACACGTGTAGTGTAGAATTTAAGATGGTGGAGCAAGAGAAGCACTGCTTTGTTCACAAGATGTGACAGAGTAGCATGTAGTAAATTCTCACTAGTAGAATCTGCTGAATGCGCACAGAGGAAGAATGGATATGGTATGTTAATGGGTTTATAAGAGATCTGGAGCCTAGAGTTGAAGGTCATGAGGTATCCGAGTCTAATCACTGGTATGGTGGAGATTCCAGCATTGATTCCAGCACTGTACCTCATAGGGTTTGCGCTTCGGAGGGATGTGTTGGTCCTTCAGGTGATTCCTCATGTTTCAACAATGACAGTCAGCCCTCCATACCCACCACAAGGAGTATTTGTTGGAGAGTTCTCAATCCACCCAGGCAGTTACGAGATTTTGTCTTGAATTAGACCTTCATGTTTTAGCTTTTTTTTTTTTTTTGTATTTTATTTTTCTTCTGACCAGCAATTTCACAGCGTTTGGTATCATATACATATCAGAATAACTAGCAGCCCATCCCGACATTGTCCGGGAGCAATTAGGCTTCAGGGCCCCCGCCCACCCCGACGTTATCCGTGGGTCACCCGGAGCCTTCCTCCATATATTGCAGTATTATACATCTATGTTTACTTTGTACGCTTTTGTAGCAGCCCGTACCGACATTGTCCGGGAGCAATTAGGCTTCAGGGCCCCTGCCCGTCCCGACGTTGTCCGTGGGTCCCCCGGAGCCTTCCTCCATATATTGCAGTATTATACCTCTATGTTTACTTTGTAGGCTTTTGTAACCGGCACACGTAACTTTTTCCTCCTGTAATGCACTGTTTGGCTCACTTTTTTTAATGCTCCGTTTGCTTCCTCTTGCTACCTGCACATGTCACTTTTTCCTCCTATTCCTCTATGTTTACTTTCTACGCTTTTGTAACCTGCACACGTAACTTTTTCCTCCTGTAATGCACCGTTTGGCTCACTTTTGTAATGCTCCGTTTGCTTCCTCTGGCTCATCATGTACGCTTTTGTAACCTGCACACGTAACTTTTTCCTCCAGTAATGCACCGTTTGGCTCACTTTTGTAATGCTCCGTTTGCTTCCTCTTGCTCACGATTTTTATTTTTGCTTCATTTTTCCGTCGCTCACCGCTCCTAAATAAATAAATAAATAACCTACCTCATCCGCCGCTCACTGCTCCTCCCCGCCTGTCCGCTGCTCCTCACCGCCTGTCCGCCGCTCCTCACCGCTCCTCCCCACACCATGTCCGCCGGTCCTCCTCGCGCTCCTGGACGCCGCTCCTCCCCGCGCTCCTCACGTCGGGCACGCACGTCGAGGCCGGCGCTTCTTCCAAGAAACTACTTTTTTTTCGGTACATTTTTTAAATAACGTATATTTATTACGTTTATATAGCCTATGTCCATCTGCACACCCTGACGATTACAACGATGTATCGGGTGTGTGGATTGGCGCTGTGGTTCCTGAGTTTACCCGCCTCAAAGGTTCAAAGTTCTTCCTTTATAATAGTAGTATAGATATATACTGTTGACACTTTGCGAGTACAAAATAAGACTTATACAAACACATTAACGATTGCAATGTAACAGTGACCATAGATAGCAGAATATGACCGTGTTACCAAATAGTTCCCCGCAGTGACCCCCCCCCTGGCCCGACATCTCCTCCAGATCCATGCACGGAGCTCCCCCCCAAACATCACATCCCCACATCAGCGTCACGTTTTGGTTCTTATCGTTTATTCAGTAGTATCTTGTAAGTATTGTGCAAACGGTTCCAAGACATCTCTGGGTCTTGAGGCCAGTGGGATGTCCTCCGCATACTTCTCTAAGGTTTCTCTGCCCCATCTGATCCCTACTCGATGTTTCGCTAGTAAAAGAGCTACCGCCAAGAATTTCCTACATCTAGGGTATTTGAGTTTCTTAGCTCCCAGAAAACATGTCAAAGGGGTGTTTGAAATTTGTTCTGATAACATGGTAGTGAGTGCAGTGGTGACTGCTCTCCAGTACGATTGTAAACCCGGGCAGGATCATGAGACATGTAAAAAATCAGCACCTGGTGTATTGCATCTAAGAAAGGTATCAGTTTCTCTAAATCCCAATTTGTGTAATTTAACCGGTGTATAATGTAGTTGTACAATGTGTGAGTTGTGCCGAGAGTAACCGAGAGGTCTACTCCAGTACAGATTTGCAGAGTGAGCAGAAGCAGAAGCAGCAGCGGCGGCGGTGCGGCGGTGCGGCGGTAGCGGGAAAACACGCGAAAACTGCTGACTTGGAAATACCGCACCGCAAGCCACACCGTCAAGCTGCACCAGGTGACATAGCAAAGGACGAGAATCGAGGAGCGGGAAACTGGCCTGCGGAGTAACGGTCGTGTTTGAGGGCGGCGGTGCAGCGTGTAAGAGGCCCGCAAGAAGCCCCGTAAGAAGCCCGTTTCTTCGTTGTTTTCCTGGCCGATCCCACCCCCAGCCCAGCCCAGCCCAGCCCTTATCCCTGCCCCTGCCCGGTAAACCATAATCCTGCCCGTATTTCAAATTGCGGTTGAGGCAGAAAACCGGAGCCGCTGCTGAGCCGAGCCGAGCCGAGTAGGAGTCACGGTCACGGTGAGGAGCCTGCAATTAAGCCGGACCGGACCTGGAACCAGAGCCGCAACTGGAGCCCGTGCCCGAGTTTGGGCTGCCGTGGAAAGGGAAAGAGAAGGCGACGGTCGGTTTTGGAGGCGGCTGGAGAGGTCTGTGTGAAGCTGTGTGAAGCTGCAGTCAAAGGTAGCTAAAGGTACCTAAAGTCAGCTGAGTAAGCGGAGTGAAGTGAGAGCCGCATTTGCCGTAGTCGCACTCGCACCCGCAGGAGCTGCCGTGGTGAAAGAAGGCAGAGGTGGGGAAAGCGGGGCGGCAGTTTGGAGGTAAAAGCGTGTCACAGCGTGAGAGTTGCTTCACGGAGGAACGCTTCTGTATTTTTGAGAAGGACTGCCCTAGCCCTTTTTTATTTTTTTTGTTACACGGCATAATATGTCATTACAGACATAATTCTTCTGTTCAGGATCTCATTGCGACTCTCCTCCAATTATTTAAACTTTTATTGTCTATTTATTATTAATCATATTCATCGGGGCTACGGTCCTTCTGTTGTTTTACGTATAAGGATGACGGCTAAAAAGCTTCGATCTGGGAGACTATTGGGGGGAAGGTCCTGTATGAAGACAAGATCCAACCCCCTTAGAAATTAGGCTTCCAATAATTTGTTATTAAAAGGACAATGCCAGTTGTTGCAACTGTGGGAAAAACCTCAGGACAAGGATCTGTTAAATGCTGCAAATAAAGCTTCTGATATTTCTTCCCCATCTGGTACAGCCCCTGCGGTGGTTAAAAAGGCTCCTTTTTTGGCGAATGAAGAATATTTGGGCCCCTTGATTACTGAGGAGCCTTGTCCAGTGTCCTCTGAATTAACTGGTGTCATCAAATCCTCTGTTTTCAGCTCTGAGGGCGGCCAACAAAATAGCGTAGCTATAAATCATAAAGTGTTGTTATCTAATGTTCTTATAGGAGATTCACCTTCAAAGGTGGAAGGTAAGGGGGACTCTCATTTGTCGAGTATTGACCTGGAGCTATGTGGTCGATACCTGGCTGATGTTACCTTGAAATCATCTGAAGTGATTAAGTCCCCTATTGGTGCTACTCCATCTGATCTTTTGCTCTATAGTAGTACCCCCTCCATAAAATCGCAAGATACTTCCTCACAATATAACATCTCGAAGAGCCCATTGCTTAGTATTTCTGGCATTGGCCTCATTTGTCCACCTGGCTCTGATAAATTGGAAAAACCAATTTCTGAATCTCTGATTGCATTGGAACATTTGTTGGCATCCATCTTATTGTTACTGGGTAAATTTGTGGGAAGCTCTGATTGTATTTTGGAGTCGGTTACTCAGATATTAAATGTCTTATTATTAAAGCTCCCTGAAAGGGATCATGATTCAAACCCTAAGCCTGGACTGCATGGGTCTGAGAGCAGTGACCCCTTAGCCGGAAATGTTAATCCAGTCCAAAATAAACATACGGTTATTCCTAAAAATGAGCCATCTTTAGTACCTACATTTTCTGCATTTAACTGTGTAAGAAATTCTGTTCTTGAAATAGAAGAAGAAAATGTTGATGTTACCGTTACAAAATCTGAAAAAGAGCTTTTCCCAATTTTTGTACCTGAAAGTAAGGTGATCGGAGGTGAAGAAAAAGTAAAATCTGGAAACTCCAGAAAAAATAAAGTAAAAAAGAGAAAACCAATCCGCAGATAAAGGAAAAAAAAGCAGAGACAAATAATCTTTGAAGACTCTATTGTTCCTGACATCAAAGAACCCATAACTCAAGAGCTCGTGATTGGACCTTGAGTCAGGAAGCTGTCATTTATTCTTCTGACAATTCGAATCCCTCTGCATCAGGCATTACAACTTTTCCTAATGGCACTATCCCTCCTGTGGGGGACCCTTCTTTAGATGTAGGAGGATTGATGATTCTTCCCCGCGCAGCAGAGATGATGGAGTTAGGTCCTACTGTACCTGCAGCTCTTAATCCGTTTGCCCCCACTTTTCATACTACAGCTGACGGTGCAGTATGGCCTCATCATTTGCCCACAAAAGTACCTGAAGTGTCGGTTGATACATTGACTTTGGATTTTTTATCCTTATTTGATTTTGATCAGCCTTTAAATAGAGCGTGGTTACTCAAATGTTTTAAAAGCATTGAGAGTTTAAAGTTAATCCATACAAATGATATTGACCTCGTTTTTTTATCCGGAACAGCTGTTGCACCTTATGCTAGGGTAAAGTTCTATTCTAAATTCGATGTATTACCGTTTTTTTCTTCTCGAAGAGATAGTTTCCCTTATAACAGACTTCCTCAGCAGGGCATTGGTAAAGATGGTTCCATTACTTCTTATGATGATTTAAAAATATGGGTATCAAAAAGCACCCGTCTGGTGACACATGTAATGCCCGCCCCGTCAATTCAGAACAGCCTTCCAATAGAAGAAATCAGCTGTGGAATTGGCTGCCCGGTGCTTTGTCTAGTAAAGTCACAGACAACCCTAAACTTTTTCAACATCTTTAGTAGTAATTTGAAAGTTATCTCTTGGAATGCAGCCGGGATAAATAGTAGTCCTGAGAAACTACTGTATTTGTTCTCTCTGAACGCTAATGTGATTTGCATCCAAGAGACCTGGTGCGCTAATAGATTGGGCGCAGGGAGAGACTATTTTGTTCTTGAGGCTGCGGCTGCTTCTTCGAAGAAAGGTCATGCAAAAGGGGGAATTGCGTGCCTCTTGTCTAATAAATTAAAGTGGAACTTCACCCATTATGTCGACCCTAGCAACTTATTTCAGGCTGTGTCACTTTGTAGCTCAACCAGTAAGGGAAATTATAACTCCCTGGTAATAATAAATGCCTACATCCCCCCCGATGAATGTTTTAATGTTTTATTGAACCAAATGTTTTTATATATCAAGCTGATTAAAGATGTAAAATTTCCCCCATATGTTTTGTTAGTAGGTGACCTTAATTGCAAAGTCTCTAATTCTAGCATAGAGCTTTTCAGAAACAAATTTAAAGAAGAAGCCTATCTTATTCCCCAATCCCTCTTCCCTAATAAAATTAAAACCAATAAGAGAGGGAAGCTGTTGCTAGAAGAACTTTAAGCGGCGGAGGGGTTAATAGTGAATGGTAGGCTTCCTTCTGATGTCCCTGCAAAATTTACTCATAGATCCTCACAAAGTGAGTCAATTTTGGATTATGTAATCACTGATTATTGTACTTCCTCCCTAGTGAAGGATCTGGTGGTGATAAAGATCAATTTACAATGGTCAGGCGATTTCAGTAGTTGTTTCCTAAGTTAAATTTGCCCGGCGTAAAACGCCTCTAATACCATACGAAGTTATTCAATAAAGAGGCAGGCGCTGGAGACTGGAAGACAGGAAACAAGTTTTATTCCGACGGAGTAGAACACGTCAGATCGGACAACAAGGTATCGTCTCGAGGTGCTCTCTCTACCTCTCTGAGACCTGGTCTTTTATACACTGGTTCAAGACATGTGGACGCTCTTTATTACAATAAGGGCATTTATGAAGCATGAGAATGACATCAGAACGATATCCCCGACACCCCCCAGTTCCAGCCCATTCCAACACATGACAACAGTAGAGACCCTTTCCCCTCATATGATTGGGAGGGGCTATCACGCAGCTGAGTGTTCTGCCGATCTCTTTGGAATGTGTGCGCCTGATTGAATCTCCGGGGGTGGGGATGTCATGATCAATAGTGGCCTCTTTCAGGAGAGGCGAGTGCATACAGTAATGGGCAATAAACTGTATCCTCGGGCTAAAGGATGACCAGCAGTCAGTGCTGACGTTCAGGCTCAGAGGAAGGGGTCATCAAAGGAGGGGTATTCATGGACGGAAAGGAGGTGTTGGTCAGGCGCGGGGTGCGATTCCCTGGGACAGAGTCATGGGAGGGGAGGGTTCATGACTTGTGCATGCGAGTGCGGGGGCAGCCAGGGTGCGCGGGGAAGGCTTGCATGGTCAGGGAAGTGTGCTGATGGGCGATCGTGAACAGGGAGACCATGGTACCTAAAATGGCTGTCGTGTATGCTCGTACGTGGGTCTGCAAGATGGCGTAGATGATGTTCAATACACGAACTAAAATTCCACAGTCCTCCCTTTAACATGTCTCGCCAGCTTGTCAGTTCGGATCGATCCCCATGAGACCACGCACCTCTACCTCGTATAGGGGACTCATGTGCTCAGGTTTAAAGTTCAAAGTCTTCGGGCACATACAGTTGGAAATGAGTGCACATAAAGATGGTAAACATTGAATACCTAAACAACACCCACATAGTATCATGATTGGTATTAGTAAAAACGTGAACAGTCTCCATCCCCAGTTCTTTAAAGTGTCCCAGAACCAGCCTCCAAGCGACCATCCTTCCTGTTCCTGGTGAACCTCCGAGGACAGTCTGTGGAGGTGTTCGATTGCTTTGTAGACTGAAGGTGAGTTATCTGGCACGTAGGTGCAACAGCTGGAGCCGATGATACGGCATGCACCTCCACGGTCGGCCAGAACCACATCTAGAACAAGACGGTTTTGAAGAGCCACCAGGCGGACTGCCTGAAGTTCAGCCGTGTTGTTGGCGAGGATGCCAGCGGTGATATTAATGGTTGTTTCTAATGCCTGAGTTAGGTGTCGGATTGCGCGGCTATTGGCCATTGGTCCCCACAGAGGAACAAGTCCCTTTGCTGCATCCAGCAACTGTGCTCCGGTGGAGTTGGCTTGTTCAACATCTCCAGCGCGCTTTTGCCGGTGGTGGTTGGCTGGAGCCACATACGTGGGAGGAAGAACGAAGGCGATGTAGCACGTACCCTTCCAGCCTTTTGGGAGCCACGTGTAAGCTTTGGTGCCACAAACAAAGTACATATTCGGGGAAGCAACAAAGGAGGGGGGGTCAGCTGAGGCCAATGTTTTGGTGATGCGGCAAGAACTGTGACCCACCAGCTGCGTTCCTTGTCCTTCGAGGCATACGAGTCCTGTGACATTGATGACAGACAGGGCCGCAGTCAGGGTGGCAGCCGTTTGTTTCCGCAGGTGGGAGAAGGTGGATCTTGCTGGATTGTGGAGCACCTGTATTTCGCCCCTTTCTTTGGCAGGGATGTCGTAAGGAAGGTTGAACCTGAAATTGCGGGACAAAAGGGCTTTCCTGTGTTGTTCAGCCAGAACCCATAGTAGAAGTGCGACACTGTCTGACCAGAAGCGGCGTTGTCCTTGTGGCTTTCTTGCATGAGGATCAACCAGGCGAGGCAAGAGCCGTGAACTGAGAAAGGTGAAGGAATAAAGGGGATGGAGTGTCCGGTAGCATGTGGGAGCAACCCACAGATCCAGCAGTTTGTGGCATTTGCAGCAAGGTTGTGCTGGTGCAACAGTTGTACAAAGGAATTGTTCCAGAATTCCCTACGCCTTTCTCGAAGCTGAGGTGAAAGGGTGATCAGGTGGTGCTCTTTCACGGTGGTTGGCTGGACAGTGGTTGGCAACATTTGGTGAGCGGGCGTGCTTTCCTCCAGGATCCAGAAGGAAGTCATGAGGAGGAGGCAGAACAGGGAGATAATGAAGAAAGCGATTGTCTTTGATTTTTGCAAATTGTCAGTTTTTGGATTCCTATAGTGGGTATTTCCTGTTGCTTTCGACGTCTTCTTATCTGGCGCTTCCATCATCTTCTTATCTGGCGCTTCCATCATCTTCATCTTCAAGGTGCTCGGTAGTGGGCAGAACCACAGACTTAGTTTAGCTTCTCTCCAGGTAACCCTTGGTTGCTTTGGGTCACCGTTCTGAGATTTTTAACTTAGTCAGTGGCCTACTTAGCCGATGCTCCCTCCTTTCGACGTAGGAAATACCCTTCTCGAGATGGCACAGTGGGATCAGAGTGTTTTGCAAGTTCAAGTGCCTCAGTATCAGGATAGCAGTTCAGTGATGGTCGGTCTTCGTTCAGGAGCTCTTCCTGGGTGCTGACGTTGTCTGTCGTGGCCAGGGTCGAGGAAATCTTCTTGCAGTGGTGCGCATGCAGCCAGTTCTTTTTCCCCTCCACTCGAAGAGCCGTCCGAGTGGTGATCAGTACTTGCCAGGGGCCCGTCCACCGGGGTTCCAGACTCTTCGCTCGTTGAAAGTTCCGGATCAGGATATAGTCCCCCGGTTGGATATTGTGACCGGGACCCCTGGAAGTATCGGGGATGGCCTGCTGCACCTGTTGATGAATGACAGACAATGTCTTAGTTAACTTGTACAAATAATCTGACAGCAGGACGTCGGGGACGTCATGAATGGAGGTTGGTTTGGGGGCAGTCCAGAGGTTCATAGGCCGTCCAAACACAACTTCGTAGGGGGTCAAGTGATGCTTAGTGGGGGTGGAGCGCATCGATAGTAATGCCAGTGGAAGGGCATCTGGCCACTTAAGTCCTGTGGTGGCCACTATTTTTGACAGTTTCAGTTTCAGTGTAGCGTTGTGTCGTTCAACCAGGCCAGCGGATTGGGGGTGGAAGACCGCATGGAACCTTTGTTTGACCCCCAACCCCTTCAGGATAAGTTGGATAACTTCAGCTATGAAGTGGGGGCCATTGTCGCTCCATAAAATTCGACAAAGGCCGTAGCGAGGGAAAAACTCCTTCAGTAGTACTTTGGCAGTAGTCATGGCAGTGTTATCACGGGTCGGATAGGCTTCCACCCATTTGCTGAAGGCACATACAATGACTAATACGTACTTCAAGCCTTGGCACCTCTCTAATTGGATGTAATCCATCTGGAGGACCTCAAAGGGGTGGTCGGGGATCCCAAACCCTCCCCGGGGTACCACAGTTCCTTTTCCGGGGTTGTGTTGTAAGCAGATAAGGCACTGTTGGACTAGGCGTTTGGCTGAGTCGGGGATCTTGCCGTTGTGCCAGACTTTGGAAATGAGTTCGATCATGGGGGCAGAACCTATGTGTGCAGGGGAATGTGCCATTGTCAGTATGGGGATCAAGTATGCATCAGGCAGCAACCATTTGTTTGTGTCCTTTGTCCGCCAGCAGCCTTCATCGTCCCTTAGACCCACCCGTGCCCACTCAGTCAGTTCGTGTGGTGTGCTGGTCGATTGGATATCCCTAATCGTTTCCCTAGCGTTGGTCCATTTTTCTGCTTGTGACCTGGTCACATACATGCGTGTCGTGGCCCTATTCTCAGCTGTGGTTCGGGCAGTTATGTCGGCTAGTGCGTTTCCCTGTCCAACTAAATCTGTCACCTTCTTGTGTGCCTGACATTTGATCACTGCTAATCGTGTGGGGAGAAGGACTGCTTCAATCAGGGCGGAGACTAAATCTCCGTGAAGGATGGGTGTACCATGGGACGTCAGGAATCCCCTTTCCCTCCACAGGATCCCAAAATGATGAACTACCCCGAAGGCGTACTGGCTGTCCGTGTAAATGTTTGCCGTGGTTCCTGCTGCTATGATACATGCTCGTGTGAGGGCAATTAGTTCTGCTGCCTGTGCGGATCGTTGTGTGATGCAAGCTGTTTCAACTACTGTTCGGGCAGTCGTTACCGCATAGGCAGCAGAAGTGGTGCCGTCTGGGATTTTGATGCAAGAGCCATCTACCCATAGTTCTCCGTCAGGATCTGTGAAAGCAACGTCTCGGAGGTCAATTCTACTCCTAGTCTGCTCGTCTGTGAGAGTCACGCAGTCGTGTATAGGGGGCACATCGGGGTCATTTTCGGGCAAGGGTAACAGTGTAGCAGGATTTAATGTTGTGCATCTCTTCAGAGTGATGTGGGGCGCAAGCAAAGTCAATTCGTATCCTGTCAGTCGTGCACTAGTCAGATGTTGAGTCCTTGTCTGGTTCAAAAGCGTGTCAACTGCATGGGGTACTAATACTGTGAGAGAGTTCGAAAGTACAATTCCCTCACTCTGTCGGATAGAGACAGCAGCAGCGGCTACTGCTCGAAGGCAGGCTGGTAGAGCTCTGGCGACTGGATCAAGAGTGGCAGAGAAGTAGGCACAAGGGCGCTGTTTGGTGCCGATGGGCTGGGTTAGAACGGACAATGCGCATCCCTCCCTTTCGTGAGTGTAGAGGGAGAAGGGCTTGGAGTAATCTGGTGTTCCTAGAATGGGTGCCGAGCAAAGGGCATCTCGCAACTCCTTAAAGGATCCTTGGCATTCGGGGGTCCACGGGAGTGGGAACGGAACATCTTTGGCCAACAGGGAAAGTAGGGGTTTTATAATGAGACTGTAATTTGGTAGCCATTGTCGGCAGAAAGAAGTAAGGCCTACTAATGAACGGACTTGCTTCTGTGTTTTTGGAATAGGGGTGTCTAGGATGGTTTGGATTCGGTCGGGTGTAAGTTTTCTCCCTTCTTTGGACAGGAGATGACCTAGGTATGTTACTTGGGACTGACAGAACTGCAGTTTCTTTTTGGAGACTTTGTGGCCATTCTCCGCGAGAAAGTGCAAGAGTTGGATAGTGGCTGTGATTGCAAGTGGAGTGGTGTCGGCCGCCAAAAGGATATCATCGACATATTGGATCAACACCACTCCATCTGGTAGCTGGACGGCGTCCAGCTGCCTTTTTAGGGCCTGGCTGTAAATGCTGGGACTTTCAGTGTAGCCCTGGGGAGCTCTACAAAATCGGTATGAGCGGTTTTTTAAAGTGAAGCCGAAGAGATAACGGCTGTCTGGATGGATGGGGATAGAGAAAAATGCATTTTTAAGATCTATAACGGTGAAGGTGGTGGCAGTGGACGGGATGAGGGTCAGAATGGTGGCGATGTCTGAGACTACGGGGTACTGTGGCTTCACCACTTTGTTGACTTCTCGCAGGTCGATGATGAAGCGGTACGCTTTCTCATCCCCCTCACCTTGCTTCTTAACAATGGGTAGGATAGGACTATTGCAGACATTACTAACCACTTCCTCTACCACGCCTGCATTTACCAAGGACTGAATAATCGCTACCAATGCCTTCTCGCCTTCGGGCGATATCTGGTACTGTGGGAGTTTCGGGAGTATTGCATCTGGTCGAACAGTTATGTGTACAGGATCGATCATCATTCGTCCTACATCCGAGTCGTTTCTGGCCCATAGGTGCAGGGGTAGCGAATCGAGCAAGGATAGGTCAGCATCTGTTAAAGTGTACATATGTCGTGCGGGGTAGGGTCCGGACATGTTCGGGTTGTCGTACAGGATAACTCGGACTCCTTCCGGGGAACACCTAATAGTAGCTCGGAAATGTTTCAGTAAATCAATACCCATAATAGCGTCAGGGGAGTTGGAGGAGAGCAGAAACATCGTGTCAGTGGGATTGTTTCCTAGGTCAAAGGAGATAGGTACAGACAGGGGATTAGTGGAGGGCGTCCCATCGAAACCTATCGAGGTAATGTGTGAGCCAGACAAGGGTGCCCTTGGAATCAGTCGTTTTGATAACACACTACGTGTCGCTCCAGTGTCTACCAAAAATGGAGACTTTGTACCCAGGACCTTAGCAGTGACATAAGGACCTTGCTGGTCAACACAGAGCTCGACTGGATCCCTCCCTTGCCCCTGGCAGTCCTAAGCAGAGTCGTGATCATTGTAGCCATCGGACTGTTGGCACTGATTCTGTCGGGGGAGGTCAAATGTGTTTGGTCTACCAGATCGGTCATTGGTGGTGTCGTGGGTCTGTCCTCGTCCCTGCCCTCCAGTTTTGGGGCCATTTGCCATGTCCCTTGTCTCTTTATTTGTAATCAGTTCCCGAAGGGCTAGGCATTGAGACTTCCAATGTCCAAATTCTTTACAAAATGCACATTGGTTCTCATCAAGGTCGGTTCGTGGAGCGCCAGGGGTGGGGTTGCGGTCTCTAGGGGCCGAATTCCTAGGGGCATTTGACTGGTAGTTTCCCCTATACCGTTCCCTCCCTGTAGTCACTCCCTGTAGTTGTGCAATCATTACTCGTTCCTTTAGGTCCTTTTTCTTTTTCTCAGTTGCCCTTTCGTTCTCGTTCTTTTGGTGTTCGTAATATTGAGCCATCTGAAGGATAGCTGCAGGTTTAGAGGCTCCCCAACTACTTTCGCTAGTCTGTAACTTTTGGGAGACCTCTTGCGATAGCCCCTTTACATAGTTCTGCACGAATAGGTGTTGTCCGGTTGCGGTGGTCATGTCTTGGCCACTGTAGTCGGAGAACACTGTTTCAAATCGTGAGAAGTATTCTGATACGTCCTCCTGAGGTTTCTGGCGGCAGGCCGTGACTATCGACCAGTCTACCTTCTTTTCTGGGATCAACGTTTTTAGCTTCTGCACTATTTTGTCGGGGAGTTCCAATATGTCTTTTACAGGTTTCTTTCCGGGCTCTCGCTGCCTATCTAGTTCATCGAGTTTTGTCCAGGTGTGTCCGAACAGATCTGTGTGGTCGGCTCTCCGGATTTGCTTCCACACATCAGCCGGCAGACACAACCCGAAAAACAAATCCATGTCCGCTAGAGTCATTATGGTTGAGCCCAAGGCTGTGCCTAATTCGGTATAGAATGCTGTATAGAATGCTGTAGGGTTCTTTCTTAAATTGGGCAGGGTTTGTCTAAAAGTTAAAATATCTTGCCGATCCCATGGTTGGTAAACCCAGTTGTACACAACCCTCCCTTTGGCATCTGCGTGGTTGATATCATCGTTTGTTCCCTGACCTCTTGGGGGAACCCAATAGGGGGCGGCTTCTCTGATAGGCATCATGGTGTTGGCTGCTTCTAATGAGGGCTCAATCGTCTCAGGGACTGTGATCTTGACCTCTGGTTTCTGTTCCGCGAGGTGGCGGAAGACCTCAAGCGTTTGCATGAAGAGGTCCGTTACATCGCTTTCCGCCCCATCTCCGACAACCCTTCTATATAGAGCCGTCACTTTAGCAGGACCCTTAGTCTGGTACCTATCCTCATACGCGTTCAGGGTGTGGTAGCTGAACCGTAAAATAAAATGCCGTCTGTGACTACCGGCATGCGAGTTGTGCATATTCATCGTATATTCTTCGCTCTCCTTTCGTTCTACCAGGGTTTTTGGTATTTGGTCGATTCCATCCCGCTCATCTTTGCTCAACCTGTTTGGTCTGGCTGTTAGATGCCTGCTGATCTCATGCTCATCTGCTGTTGTTACCAACGCGGTTGGTGCGAAGGCCGTAAGAGTCGGGGCACTAGCGTTAGGGTTACTCACACCTGCATTTTGAACTGGTGAGTGTTGTGCTAGAGGTTGGCTGGGAGCATAAGGAGGAGGCATGTAGATAATTGGAGGACGGAGCAGTAACTCGTCATTTGCTCGCTGTTTGGAGGGAATCTCCGGGTAGAGCGCAGCGGTGGTCCTGACAGGGCATTGACCTGTCAGTCCTGATTCTTGCGTTTGTTTAACTTTCTCTCTTCTTCTTATTTCTTCATCTAGTTCTTTTGCGGCTAGATGGACTGCTTTTCGTAATTCTTTCACTGTTTTTACTTCCTCTCTTTTCCTGCGATGGTCTGCTTCTTTGCGCACATGCCAATACTAACGAGCATAGTGGGCGTTACCTTATTTATTTTTACAGCTGCTTCTAGTGTTTTTATTTTATTTTCATCAAAAGAACCTATCAGTGGCCACTGGTTTTTAGGATCCCTTTTTGTATATTTATGCCATAACTTACTATAAGCTATAGCGACTAGTCCTTGCTTAGTAAACATGTCCTTATTAGGGGTGCCCTCCAGTGGAGCTGGATGGTTCATCTCTAATAAGCGGTCCGGGTTGACCCAACTATGAGCCAATGGGGAGAAGATAGGCATGACGGATTACAATGGGGGGCAAAACCCTGCACTACCTATCTTTTCACTATTTGCAAAGACTGGACAGAATAGTCTATTCTACGCTATTTGCAAACAGAGAATACCTCCAGAAAGAACCAATTCCAAACAGTCAATGTTTGGGCAAACAATCAATCAATGAGGAACGAAATAGGTACGACGTGTTAAAGGTTTGCGTTACCTACCCTTCACTCTCTGCAAAGGGAGAGAGAATATTCCTATTCTTCCCCGTTTGCAGGCAGAGAAGATCCCTAAGAGAACCAACTTCGAACAATTCAATGCTCGATTCAATCAATCAATCAATGGGGAGAAAAAAAGAATAGGCACGACGTGTTAAAGTTTTGCGTTGCCTACCCTTCACTATCTGCAAAGACTAAACAGAGTATGGCGATTCTGTGTTTGTTTGCAAATAGAGAATTTCTCAGAAACGGTTAATAAGTAATACTAGTATTTTCAAACAATCAATCAATCAATTTCGCAATTTGTCGTGTGTCACGACCTTACCCGGACCGCATGGACAGTTTCTCGTCTTCCGCTTCCAGCGCCCGATCGTCCTCTATTCTCTGTTGCTATCGCGGCACTCCTGGTGGTTCCCAGTCAGGACCGTAGATCACTCGGGAGAGGTCTGCTCGGCATCAGTGAAGTTCAGATGATCGGCTGTCAGACGAGGGTCTATCGGACAGGAGCTCTTCCGATCGTTGCAGTCGTTCACTCTGTCGTCGGGACCTCTCCCACTGGATCCACGTGTCGCTGATGGGCCCCGCGTTTGGGACGCCAATTGATAAAGATCAATTTACAATGGTCAGGCGATTTCAGTAGTTGTTTCCTAAGTTAAATTTGCCCGGCGTAAAACGCCTCTAATACCATACGAAGTTATTCAATAAAGAGGCAGGCGCTGGAGACTGGAAGACAGTAAACAAGTTTTATTCCGACGGAGTAGAACACGTCAGATCGGACAACAAGGTATCGTCTCGAGGTGCTCTCTCTACCTCTCTGAGACCTGGTCTTTTATACACTGGTTCAAGACATGTGGACGCTCTTTATTACAATAAGGGCATTTATGAAGCATGAGAATGACATCAGAACGATATCCCCGACACCCCCCAGTTCCAGCCCATTCCAACACATGACAACAGTAGAGACCCTTTCCCCTCATATGATTGGGAGGGGCTATCACGCAGCTGAGTGTTCTGCCGATCTCTTTGGAATGTGTGCGCCTGATCGAATCTCCGGGGGTGGGGATGTCATGATCAATAGTGGCCTCTTTCAGGAGAGGCGAGTGCATACAGTAATGGGCAATAAACTGTATCCTCGGGCTAAAGGATGACCAGCAGTCAGTGCTGACGTTCAGGCTCAGAGGAAGGGGTCATCAAAGGAGGGGTATTAATGGACGGAAAGGAGGTGTTGGTCAGGCGCGGGGTGCGATTCCCTGGGACAGAGTCATGGGATGGGAGGGTTCATGACTTGTGCATGCGAGTGCGGGGGCAGCCAGGGTGCGCGGGGAAGGCTTGCATGGTCAGGGAAGTGTGCTGACGGGCGATCGTGAACAGGGAGACCATGGTACCTAAAATGGCTGTCGTGTATGCTCGTACGTGGGTCTGCAAGATGGCGTAGATGATGTTCAATACACGAACTAAAATTCCACAGTGGTCTCGTCGACATTATTGAGTGACCACAATGTGATTTCAATAAGCCTCTCATTTCAACCTCCTAAATCCGATTCATGGTCCTTTAATAGTGATATAGTTAATTTCCATAAGGATTCCGGTAGATGCTTCTGGAATTTTAAAGCCAAGAAGGGCCTAGAGGGTATACTTGGTAAAACAATACTAGAACTGAATCTTTGGCAGGGTTCCGAAATAATTTATTTTGAGAATTTTATGAAAGAGGTCATCTCTGTTGCCAAAAGGTCTTGCTTCTCTGTAAAAAAGATCTACGTTCCTAGACCAATTACCCTCTTAAATAAGGAAATAAATAAACTAGTGCGGGAGCAATTTTTGTGTAGAACTATTGAAACAAAAAAGAAAATGTACTTGCTAAAAAGAAGGAGAAACAGAATTAGGAAGAAACTTAGAAAAGAAAAAGAAGAGTCACTTTGGATAAGGCTTCGGGAGGCCGCTGTTTATGGCAAAATTAGACAATTCTGGTCTCTCATTGGTGAGGGTTGTGGAGCAAGAGTTAGCTCCCTCCCCATTCCAATAGCTGAATCGTCATGGGTCATATACATTTCCAAATTGTATGCTGGGAATATTGCAATGGTAGAATATAAGGAGACTAATAACGAAGATGAGTTACTTATTGACTCCCCTTCGGAGAAAACCATTGAATTGGCCATTAGGGATATGCGCTCCTCTGGAGCAATGGGGCCTGATGAACTTCCCATTTCAGTATTAAAGCAGGATCCTATCTCATGGAGTAAGATTCTTTTTCCCTTATTTAGATCTTGTTTTATTAGTAAAACGGTACCTTCTTCTTGGAAGCGGAGCATATTGGTCCCTCTATTTAAAAAGGGCGATAGGGATACGCCAATGAATTATCGCCAGATTGCACTCCTTGATGCTATTGGAAAAGTCTTTGCCAAATGTCTCCTCTCTTTAATTACGGATTGGGTTGACATGAATCAGATATTACCCCTTGAACAAACTGGTTTCCGTAAGGGACATGGCACATTGGATAACCTCACAGCCCTTCACGTTATCTCGGACAAATATATAAGAGTTCGGGGAGGAGGAGTGTACGCGGCTTTTATCGATTTCTCCACAGCATTCGACAAAGTTGATCGTCCCTTGCTGTGGAGAAAGTTGTCTGATTTGGGCATGCCCCCCCCTCCTATTAGATCTGGTGCGATCTTTACATACGGATACCTGGTGCCGAGTTTTACAGGGGGGAGAAAGGGGCTTATCACAGGCCATTCCCTCCATTAATGGATTAAAACAAGGTTGTCTTCTTGCCCCTCTATTGTTCTCCCTGTATATTGCTGATCTTCCTGCTACCCTTTCATCTTGTGCTGGTATAGCCCCGGTAGTGGGGGGATCTTCTATCTCCTGCTTGCTATATGCAGAGGACATTATTATCCTAGATTTAACTCCGAAGGGATTGGCCAATCGTCTACAGGCTTTACATCTTTTTGCAGAGTCTCATTACATGAGGATAAATGCCTCTAAAAGTAAAATTATGTGGACTTTGAGCTTTATGCGTATAGCGCGCAGGCCCAGTATCTATATTACTGGCACCACCCGATCCTGTACCAACCGCATGTGGCCATAGAGACGGACGTGGCATCCCCCTGCCCCCTCAGGGCGGCGGTGTACAAAAAGTATAAACGACCCCATGAGGACGTTGACACTGTGGAGATGGTGCGCTGGGCATGGGCGGGTATAGCCAAACGTGCGGGCGTGAGTGAGCTGTATGCACCGAGCATGCCACTAGACGGCAACCCCCTACTGGAACCGCTCACAGACGCGGCAGTGGTCCGCAGGGCGAACGAGAGAGGTCTGAGGGTGGCGGGAGATCTGTATCCGGATGACAATTTTATAGCGCTACAAGACATGACTGAATCCACGAACCCGACAGCTTCGGAACTCTTACTATATTACCAACTGCGGGCTGCGTGCAAGCGTAGGTACCCGGTCTTCCCGGAGGCTCCGCCGACACTAGCGGCATTGGAAGATGTCCTCTCGAATGCCTCCTCGCATAAATTGATAACGCGGATCTACAGGGCTACACAAAACGCGACACCTGTCCTACACACTGACTCGAGGATGGCCTGGGAGAGGGAGGCGGGTATAACCATATCGGAAAAGCAATGGACGTTTTGTTGCACGCAACTAGAACACCTATCGCCCAATTACAGGCTGAGGCTCATACACTTTCATTATTTGCACAGAACGTACTGCACACCCTTGCAACTGGTAAGGATGGGACTGACAGCTGATGCCTCTTGTTGGAGATGTGGAGAGAGAGAGGCTACATTTTTCCACTTGTCTTGGGAATGCGGCCAAATAGGCACATACTGGGAGAACGTGTTTCGTACGATTGGTCTGATGGTGAATATACCCATGGGACTTGACCCACTAGTGGGTCTACTGGGATTTGTGCTGCCTGTGCCAGGCAAGTCCAGAAAGCTGGTGGCATTATTGCTCCTACTTGCCAAGCGACAGATAGCACTTAAATGGAAACAGAAGTCCCCACTTACGATGGCTGGTTGGATAAAATCTGCAATGTACTGCAAAGACCAGCTGACGGCGTATTGGGAATTGATGCCACTCCGCTCTAGGCCCGCCGATATCTGGCAACCAATGGTGGACTGGCTAGCTTATTCAGGAGGTGAGGAGAGTGACTGAGGGTAGAAATTGGGGGACCTAAAGATGTAGAAATGGGGGGGTGGAGGGAAAGGCTTCATGCATAGTGCCAGAGACTGTGGGCAACGGAACCTGGGGAAAATTAATAGAAACTGTTTATGCTGACATGTGAAAATCTCTCACGAATGTTTATGTTAATTGTTGAATAAGAGTAAAACGTCAATTACCTGCGTAAGTGCACACGAATTGATAACTTGATGTGTTCAGATATAACCTATGCTGCCTGCCTCCGGGTTGTTGGCTGAATAGCGGTGTACGCTTTAAGGATACAAATAAAGGTTTTTGAAAAAAAAAAAAAAAAAAGTCAAATTATGTGCATTACAGGGAAGAAAAAATCTAAATCTGAGAATTTTGGCTGGGCAGTAGGTGGTCAGAAGCTGGAGGTAGTTAAGACATATACCTTTCTAGGGAAAATAATTTCCGCCAACTTGAGTGAGAAGCCTCATATTGATAATAATTCTCGTAAAGCCAGATCCCAAGGCAAAAGTCTGAGTGCCCTTTACATCGCCACAGGGAGAAGACATTTTGCTTGTTTATTGGAGGTTTTTACGGTAAAAATTCCTCCAACTCTCCTGTACGGGATGGAACTGGTCGACATAAAGCATTGGGGCTTTTTACAGACGGTAGAAGGCAAACTATTAAGGTCTATAACATCCCTTAATCCGGCTTGTACTGTGGCCGCCTGCAGACTGGAATTTGGTCTCCGTAGCAGTTGGGCGCAGGGCCTATCAGCTTTAGTTCGATGGGTCGTTAGCCTAGCTAGAGGAGAAATGGGGTCTTTGAGATTCCTTCTTAAGGGGGAATTGTTGGGTAATTTAAAAGAGTACTCCCAAATTGTTAAGAACTTTAGAAAGGCTGTGGCACTTCTTGAATTGGAAGAGAGTACTCTTTTTACTATCTCTCCTACCCAGTTAAAATCCCTCTTGAAACAGGCGTCATGGGATTTATGTTTTATGTTAGACAAGAAGTCTATGCAAGCAAAAAGGGGAGGTGACCTCCTTGCCAACTCATACTCTATGAAGCTTGCCCAACCCTATGTCGCCTGGAATTTACCTCATGGTATCCGGAGATTTTGGTTCCTTTTAAGGCAGGATTTGTTGCCTCTGAATATCCTTTTGGCAAAATAGTATGGTATGTAACTTTTGTAATATATCTGTACAGGATCGTTCCCATATATTGTTTTCATGTCACGCATTGCGTCCACTTCGGTTGAAGTGGTTAAAACCAATATGCTTGCAATTGGGTATCCTTAATGTGAATTCTTTTTTACAGGCGTTATATACTCCCCCAAATGAAATGTTTTGCTTCAACATTTTTAACTTCTTTAAATGTTTTTTAGCAATTTATTGATGTATTATGGAGGTTTGTGACGCTGATTTCTTTGTTTTGTGGAAAATGCTGGAGTCATTACTTTTATTTAGAGAAATGTGTATTTGTATTCGTTGTATTTTGTTTTTATGTGGCCCTCTTAGGAGTGCCGAAAACAAAATAAATAAATTGGATTGAATTGATGTAGTTGGTGAAGAAATCTAAAATGTATAATGCGTAGATTGCAATTGGACACAAGAAGCGTGAGTTGTGTACAGCTGTAGTTCCAATCTTGTTCTTTAATTGAAATACCCAAAGACCTTTCCGATCTACTTCGCCCAGCTACTGACTTATCTGCTTGTTCATCTTGAGCAGCTGAGTATAGTCGTGTTACTAAATTCTCACGGGTAGGAGCCATTAGCACAATTGTTCGGGATCAGTCGGGAATGTAGTGTATAATGATCTTATAGCCGTGAGCAGCCTTAGGTACGCAAATCTCTTCGTTGGAGTCTGATGTGCACATAAGGAGAGATCTGTCCACTTTATGAATGTATTATCGGGAAATAAATGGCCCATGGTGTTTAGTCCCATCTCTGCAAGTAGTGTCTGCATGTTCTGTTCCTGAGTTACAGTAAGGTGGGGATGTTTGGCCGTGGGCAGTGCACGCGCATGTATCGGAAGTTTGTTAGCTCTGTGTGCCAACGCATGCCACGCTCTCGAGGTGCAGTTAGCCGTGTGGATCACATCTTTCATCGCATATCGAATTGGGTTGGCCAGCAGAGCCATCAAAGGTACAGGGGAAACGCTACCTGTCTCCACTGTGATATGTGGTATATATGTGTGTGGTTTTGTCCAAAAGTGTACATGTTGAGCCTGTGCACAGAGGTAGTATAATTGAAAATCCGGTGCCCAAAACCCCCCAGGTGATATGGTTGTGTAAGGACTCTCCAGCTTGTTCTAGCCTGTTTGCCAGCCCATGTTAGTCTCTGGAGGGCAGAGCGTAATCTATCAAAGAAGGACTTATTCAGCCAAATTGGTATGTTCCAGAACATATATAAGAATCTAGGTAAAATTATCATTTTCTGGAGGGCTATTCTGTCGGTTATGGATAAGGGCATTTTTATCCACCTGTCTATCTGATCTTCTAATCTTGTCATTGCCTTACCATAATTTTCTCTAATGACTACCTCTGGATCTCTGTGTATCCAGATTCTCAGGTATTTAACCGGGTCTGTATGCCAGTTATGGGGAAACTCTAGCTCAGGTTCTTTTGTGATGTTAGTAAGTGGAATCACAACCGATTTATCCCAGTTTATACGGAGTCCAGCGTATTGTTCATATTTAACATATTCCCTTATGAGCAGGTTTAGATTCCTGTCGGGTGTGTGGTGTATAGGACCATGTCATCCGCATATAATGCTATACCAATCAGTCTGAGGCTAAACTGTAGAGCCTCTGTGGAATGTATCTGCCGAATTTTACAGGCCAGTGGCTCAAGTATAATCGCAAAAAGCATTGGGGATAATGGGCATCCTTGTCTAGTGCCGCATGTGATTGGAATAGGAGGAGAGGTGGAGCCATTTATCCTTACTCGTGCTTTGGGCGACATATATAATAAGGAGATCCATTTTAAAAAGGGTTCAGGGAACCGTATTTTACGCAAGGTTACAAACATAAAATTCCATTCCACAGAGTCAAATGCCTTGGCGGCGTCCAAGAGGGCTGCAGCTGCTGGCACGTCAGGGTCTAATTGATGATATATCGAGAAAGTAGTGCAAAGATTGTGGGCAGTAGACCGTGTGGGCATGAAGCCTGCTTGGTCCGGTAATATTAAATTATGTAGAAGTGGTTGTATAATATTCGCGATTATTTTTCCTAAAATTTTTACATCAATATTTATTAGGGACAGTGGTCTGTATGAATCGCAAACGTGAGGGTCTTTACCTGGCTTCAGGAGCGCAATTAGGAGGGCCTCATTCAGTGTGGTTGGTAATGAGCCTTCCTCCTATGCTTCTTCAAGCATTTCTGCAAAATGTGGTAGTAGTATGTCTCAGTATTCTTCATAGTATTCTCCCAGTAGGACTTCTAATCCAGGAGCTTTATTATAAGGCAGAGAATTCAAAGCATCTATTATTTCCTCCTTAGAAAATGGGAGGCAAGAATATTTTCTTTGAGTGTCAGATAGCCATGCCAGCGCGATGTCTTTTAAATAGTCCCATATATCTGGAGTGGAGGCCGATACTTGCGCGGTATGTAGCTGGGTATAATAGTCAGTGAAACATTTCAGTAGGGCGGGTGTGTCGTAAACTGGATCACTCTGTGGATCTTGGATCTGCATGATAAATTCCGTGGTATTTGAAGGCCTGATTTTATATGATAAAGCCCTTCCAGGTCTGCCCCCTCTCCATAGTTCCGAGCTATATACTTGTGAGAGATGTATTTAATCTCATCATCAGCAAATTCCTTATACTTATCAATATGTTTCCTAATGTCGGCCAATGTCTTGTCACAAGGAGTGGCTTCGAATTTGCGTTCCAGCTCGATAATGTCAGTCTCAAGTTTCTCTAACTGTCGTTGTATGTCTATCAATATGCCTGCATGTGCACTTATACAGTGCCCCCGTATGGTGACTTTAAATGCTTCCCAGAGGGTCCTTGTGCTCTGACAGAGCCAGTGGTTTCTCAAAGAAGGTTAGTACAGCTTGACGCAGATCCTCTTGGAATACCTGATCTTGTTGTGCTGTCTGTCTCAGTCTCCATGTAAATTGCCTCAGGGTGTGTGATGGTAATTCTAATTTTATTTGTACCGGTGCATGATCGGACAATGTTTTGGGCAGGTGTAGCACCTCAGTAGTCCATGTACATACATCTTGTGTTACTAACCAATAATCCAGTCTCGACCATGTAAGATGTGTTGACGAAAAACATGACCCCTCTCTTCTATCTGGGTGTCGTTGTCTCCAGATATCTACTAAGTTCCAATCTGTCATCCCGTCTCTTAGGACTCTAGCCAAGTGTTTACCATATCTATCTAGACCTGTCTATCTATCTACACCTGGGTCCAAGCAAGTATTAAAATCACCTCCCCAAAGTATGGTACCTGGCTGAAGGGCACTCAGTTTAGCCCAGATTCCAGCGTAAAAAGAGGGGTCCTCTATATTTGGGCCATATACATTTACTATGGTTAACACCGTGCCCCCATAGTTTCCGTGTAGAATCAGAAAGCGCCCCGGTCATCTTGTACGGATTTAATTAATGAGAATGGCACTGTACGCTTCACCCAGATCAAAACGCTTCTAGCGTAGGAAGAGTAGGATGATGCTAGTCTGAAGGAGGCCCATTTTGTACCAATTTGTTTTTCCCTAGAGTGTATGAGATGTGTTTCCTGCAGGCAAGCCACATCTATCTTGTGCCTGTCCAAGTACACCAGCACCTTACCTATTTTCTGTGGGTTGTGCAGTCCCCTTACGTTCCAGGAAAGGAGCATCAGTGGCCTGTGTTGCTTTAGAGTGTCACCCACTGTGTGCGGAGTCGTCACCTATCGTAGGTATGTTCCCGCTGTGTCTGTTAGTGTCTGTTACGAGTACTCCTGCCGTCACTTTGCTGGTCAGAGTTTTCTGTTTACCCAGTGCCCCCCCTCCCACTCCACCACCCCTGAAGTAGTGGAGACATCCCATTGAACAATAAACAACATTTCCCCTCAAAAGAACCAAAATAAGAAAGAATTCAACAGTTGGTGCGGTTCACGCGTAGGGGTCAGAGCTGCCTACCCTTTGCTTGTGACCTAGGCCACATGGGTCTGCGCCCACTCATTCACAGAATCACTTCAACAATTAAACCGTGCTAGCCCTCAGTGTATACATAACTGCCTGGGTATCGGCGGGGAGTTGTCTACCTCGATCATCTCACAATACCCTTGTAATATAACATAGCCCATAAATCAGTACAGTGTTATCATAGTGACTGCCAACTTATCTGACATTGTATATCCGCAATAATCTTGCATATGGGTTGTAGACAGTCTCCTACAGCTGGACGAGAGTTTATTACTCTGTGTGGGCTGAGATCAGCACGTCGTCTGTATTGTGGTCAGAGTTCCAACCTTATTCGACATCCGACATTGTGGACTGGTCTCCATGGTCGCCTCGTGGTGATTTCCACCGTGCGCCTAATTTTTCTTTCTGTTGCAGGAATTTCTGTGCTTTCGATGATTCATTGAAAATCTGAGATTTGCCGTCGACGGTGATTCTGAGTCTGGCCGGGTATAGCATAGCGTATGGTATGTCCAGCTCTCTAAGTTTTTGCTTTGCGGTGACAAATTTCTTGAGCACTTCCTGCACCACCGAGGTAATGTCTGGGTATATTGAGATGTCCATGCCGTCATGGGACAGTTTTCCCAGTTCTCTGGCTTTGCGCAGCGCTGCGTCACGGTCTCTAGAGTTCAGAATTTTGGCAATGACCGGCCGCGGTCTGGACCCAGTAGGTGGTTTAGGCGCCAGGGATCTATGGGGTCTCTCGACAATAAACACGTCCAAAAAAGTGTCTCTTCCCAGAATAGATATTAACAGTCTTTCAACATACTGTTCCATTGGGCCCGTATTTGCTGTTTCCGAGATTCCCATCAAGCGTATGTTGCTTCTCCTTGACCGAGCTTTCAAATCCTCTGCCTTTGTCGCCATCTCCGCCAGTTGTTTCTCCATCTTTGTTTGCTTCACTGCCTGTTGTACTTGAGAATCTTCAGCCTCAGATATCCTACGCTCCGCCATATCAATACGTTCTGTATGTTTGTCTAGTCTTTCGGACATCCTGTCCACTCTGTGAGTCAGAGAATCTATCTTTCCATCAATGTTGGTTACTGCAGCTTGGATTGTACTAAACATGGATTGTACATCATCATTTGTAATCCCACCTGCAGCTCCCTGTACAAGTTGAGACGGAGCATGTTCCCCAGTAGTCGCCTCTTGTTGTTTTTTAGGCTGATCAAAGTTTATTTTCGTTTGGGTGCGATCTGGTTTCCCATTTATTTTAACAGTGATAAGGGCTGTGTTGCAGTTATGAGTTTGGTGTAGACGTCAGGTATTGCAGGATTGCAGATCTTGGCGCACTTGCAGGGCAGCGTTCCGGAAGATCAATGTGTGTATGACCTCATCCAGGGCGAGTATAGTCCTCTGGCAGTGCCTCACTTCTACTCCGGGTTCATCCGTAGACGCTCTTCCCTTGTGCGCTCCGTGCATTGCGCTGTATCTCCGTCGCCCCGCTAGCCTATTGTTAATGTCACTGAGTTCAACTGCGCACCCAACCGGTTAAGTCCAGCGCGGCCCCAGAGGTCCAGTCTCCGAGGATCCCCAGAGCGCAGTGTTGCAGATCCAGTTTCACCAATTCAGGGCACCACATCAGGGCATACAGCGTTCCGTGCCTCTGTGATGAAGGGAGGCGTGGGACTCGTGTTTATTGGTTGTCCTATTTGGTATGCTCGTTACTTCAGTTGGGTTCCACACCTGCCCCAGCAGTCTCTAATAATGTGTGAACTTATCTGTGATTGTGGTGCCACTCGGTGTGTCTCCTCCTCTTGTTTGATGTACTTGGGTCTGTGTGATGTAGAGGGACCTGCAGCGACCCCCTCCTCAGTGCTATAATGACAGTGCAAATTCGGCCGTGACATTAAACAGTTGTGGCATCGTTCTAGTTGTTTGAGCAGCATTACCGGATCTGGATGTTTAGACTCCGGAACTGGAAGTAGGCCATTTTGTGTGGCGCCGGCTAGCGGAGCATATGCACGCAATCCCGGCGCTCCGGGAAATAAAGCCTAACTAAATAACGGCCCGACTCTGTGCTTCATTGGGTGCAAAACCGAAACTTTACAATGGCGACGAGGATGGGATATGATCCAGCTATAGCTACGCTGGTCCCACGGAAAAAAAAAGAAGGAAAATAAACGGACTGCTCCACAACATTGCGGGGAAGATCCCAGAACCCACGAAGCACTGCACAGAGCCTCAGTAGGCATCCCGGAGCGCGGCAGAGGCGACGGTCAGTGCGCTAGCCGACGAGTAGCCTGTGTTTTAATCACCCCACCACGCAGTACACACATCCCCAAGCCAGCCTTCTACGACGAAGTCGTCGCCATCCAAGAGGTGGCTAGGGGTCACAAGCGCATGTGGAGCAACAATAACGCGCAGGGTGGTGACCAAGTGGGCAACCACCGCAAAAGCAGCCAAGGAAGGTAGCATCCCCTGAGTGCAACCGCCCCGTGCCAGGCACGCTGGCGGATCAGCAGGTGAGGGGTGAGGCGGCAGGCAGAACAGACGGGGTAGACCACGCACAAACAACAGCGTAGGAGGAGCGACCAGTGGGGCAGACAGCAGGGAGAATGACTAAGAAGACAGCGAGACCAGACAGGCGCCAGGCAGCCCGCCAAACCACAAACCACGCGGTTCCCGCCCAGGCGATCCCGAGAGGCGGCGGCAGGATGGCGACACCATCCACTTCCCTCACCCACATGGTCCCCTTCCTTCCAAAGAGAGGCGAACCCACGATGCCGTGGGAAGACTGGAAGAGATACTTCCTCAACTACTTGGAAGCCTTGGAGGACGAAAGTGAAACCGCCTTCACGAGCCAAAGGAGGAGGAAGATACTATTGCACAATCTAGGCCCAGAGGGGTTAAGAATTTACGACACCATTGTCAAAGGCACCAGGGACGCGACTGACACAGACGTGTTCCGGCATGCCATAGAAGACCTGGACGCACACTACAGACCGGTGGTATGTGTGGCCATTGACAGACATACCTTCTTCCACAGAAAACAGGAGAGCGGTGAGATGGTAGATGAATATGTGGCGGCTCTGCAGAAATTGGCCATCACGTGTAAATTTGGAGCCCTGCACGACGACCTAATACGTGATCAAATCATAATGCACACGACGAGCACGCACGTGCAGGAAAACTGTGGGTGAACGGAGATGCTCCCTTGAAGGAGGTGTGGGCCATGGTGAAGAAGGCGGAGATGTCCAAACGGTGTGCACAGGCAGCCAGGAAAGATGGAGGAGGCACACAAACTGTCTGCAAAGTCATGGTACACAACAAGGGAGACAAACCTAGGCAACGAGAAACTACAAGGGATCCAGACGTCAGGAGAAACCAACAAACGGGAGGAGAAAACCCGAAGACAAGCAGAGGTGGAAGACCAAGTTGCTACAGGTGTGGAAGCATGTCTCACCTGGGCAACGACAAGGTATGCCCAGCGTTCAGGGCGAAGTGTACGTTCTGCAACATATTCGGACATTATGAGAAAGTGTGTCGTAGGAAATCCAAAAGACCCACCGTCAAATACATAGACCAAGGAAACCAGGAACAGGAAGAAATACAAGAAGAGGAAGGAGGCCAGGAAGAACTCCTTTACATCGATGTCCAAGTCCTAGAAATGGGAGGCAAGGAGTCGGATAAGCCAAGGCTAAACATGCACATGGGAGGGGTGCCGATTGAAATGATCGCAGACTCAGGAGCCCCCATCACAATCATCCAGAAACGAGTGTGGGAAGAGAAGTTCATGACTAAAATGAAAGCGGAACTGCACCCCATGGATGTGAGGCCGGTCACATACACCGGACAGAGAATACCCATGCTAGGGTATTGCCCGCTACTATTCGAATTCAAAGGAAGGCAAGCCAACTGCACACTATACGTAGCAGAAAAGGGTCCATCGGTACTCAGCTGGAAAGATCAAGGCGCCCTAGGCATCATGTTAAACCCCGGAGGCAAAGAGAAAGTGTTACTCATGGACATGGAGAGTGGACAAGATGAGGAGGCGTGGCACAAAGAATATCCAAAGGTGTTCAGTGGGCAGGTTGGTGAGCTGGTCAAGTTTAAGCACTTGATACGATTGAAAGAAGGAGCGAAACCAGTCATCCACAAGGTCAGAAACATTCCATTCCGATGCAGAGAGGCTGTGCAAGACGAACTGGACAGGTTGGAAAGGAGCGGAGTGATACAGGCCATAGAGAGCGCGGAGTGGTTGTCGCCCCTAGTGGTGGCCCAGAAGCCCAACGGGAAGGTGAGGCTATGTGCAGACCTCAGAGAACTGAACAAAAACATTCTAATAGACAAATTCCCGCTCCTACGCATCAACGAGATGCTGCTATGACAAACGGAGCTAAGTGGTTCTCAATGGTCGACCTGTCGTCAGCTTACCATCAAGTAAAACTCCACTCGTCCAGCAACCATCTCACATCCTTTATAACACCTTTCGGATGTTACAAATTCATGAGAATGCCATTTGGGCTAGTATCCGCGGCAGCGGTATTCCAAAAACTGATGCACAGGCTCTTTCAGAAGATGGAGGGAATCCAATTCTTCCAAGATGATATCCTCGTAGTGGGAAAAACCAAACATGAACACAACGAGAAACTCCACATAGTGCTACGCACTTTACAAGAAAATGGACTCACGGCGGAATGGTCTAAGTGCAAATTCGGGGTCCCCTCAGTCACCTATTTGGGTCATGAAATTAGCGAAAAAGGGATCGTGCCTAAGAGAGCCAACTTGGAGGTGATAAAGAACGCACCTGCCCCAGGGAAAAAGGAAGATGTCAGGTCGTTTCTGGGCATGGCCGAGTTTTACAGCAAATTCATCCCCAACTTTGCCACCAAGACGCACTACCTACGCCAATTGCTGAGGGAAAGAAACGGGTTCAAGTGGACCGAAGAAGAACAGGAGGAATTTGAGTCCTTGAAACGGGAAATGGGAGAAGCCATACCACTGGAAGGTTTTGACCCAACGGCTGATTCCATTCTCACCACCGATGCCAGTGACCGTGGCCTGGGAGCGGTATTAACGCAAAGATCTGACAAAGGAGACATATCAACAGTCAGCTTTGCATCCAGATCCTTAGCCCCAAACGAAGAGAAGTTTAGCGTCATCGAAAAAGAGATGCTGGCCGTGGTATGGGCGATGGAACGCTTTAGACAATACCTGTGGGGAGCCAAGTTCGTGGTCCGCACGGATCATAAACCCCTGATAAAGGTTTTAACGTCGAGTGGACATGCACACGCCACCCCGAGAATAGCCAAAATGACACTAAGGCTGTTGGATTTTGTGTATGAAATGGAGTATATATATACCAGGACCCCAGAACAAGGTAGCAGACTTCCTGAGCAGGGCAGCAGCCATGGCAGGAATGGAGGAACAGGAGAAGCCTGGATGGGAAGGCTACGTAGTGGCGACCGTGCAGGATATGGAGCAGGTGAGCAGTGCGCAAGATTGGGTGGAGGCCTACAGGCTGGACGAGGACTTGGAAGCAATCAAAGGATACGTCACTCATGGATGGCCCAAGAAGAGGCATCTGAAGGAGGAATTGAGGAGATACTGGGTGGTGAGAGAAGAGCTGTCTTTGGGGGAAGATCCCCTGTTCCTACTCAGAGGAGACAAGGTTGTCCCCCCCGAGGCCTAATTGAACACCTGATGGCGTTACTGCATGAGGGCCATCAGGGGATCACGAAGACCAAGGCTCTGGCCCGACAGGCCTACTGGTGGCCTGCGATTGACGCTCAAGTGGAGAGATACGTGAGACAATGTGAATCCTGTTCCAAAGCAGACAAATCCCAAGTGATGCTGAGACCACCGTTGGGAAAGTTCCCCACGCCGGGAGGACCCTGGGAAATGGTGTCCATTGACATAATAGGACCGATCCTGGACATTGAAGGAAACCAGAAATATGCTATAGTGTTGACGGATAAGTACTCCAAATGGCCGGAGGTGGAAGTGATGGACATAGTAGACTCGGATGCGGTAATCACCTTCTTGAATGCAGTGTTCACAAAGGAAGGAATCCCAAAGATCATAACGTGCGACAATGGGCCCCAGTTCGTCTCGGCTAAATGGGAGGCATACATGTCCAGAAACGGGATCGAAGTAAAACACACACCCATATATCATCCAGCGGGGAATGGCCTGGTGGAACGTTTCAATCGGGTAATCATGGGAACCATCCAAGAGGCGATAAACGATGGACTCGATTGGGAGAAGGAACTGCCCAAGATGCTATAGGCCTACCGCATCACGCCGGGCAGCACAGGCTACAGCCCCTTTAAGGTGTTAAGAGGAAGAGAGCCTTTCACCTAGGACAACATCGCGTGGAGGCAAATGGTGGTGCAAAGTAAATGGTCACCAGCAATAGTAAGGAGAAACCTGGAGAAGGCACAAGAAACATACACAGAGCAGTTCAACAAGAGATGGAATGTGCAAGGAGTGGCTCTTGCGAAGGGGGACTGGGTGAGAGTGAAAGTAGCAACCTTGAAGAGGAAGGGAGAGAGTAAATTCACTCCGCCCCTACAGGTGATTGAGCCATTTGCTAGATCGGCGCTACTCAGTGTCGGCAAGGTTTGGTCGCAGGACAGAATGGCCAAATGTAACAAAATACTGAAGTGGACTACAGGAGTGGACGAGGAAGTAGAAGGAGACGCAGAGAGAAGAGAAGTGGAATGTTGTGAAGGGGGACAAGAGCAAGTGGATGGAAGGACACCGCATGTGGAGGAGAAGGAAACCATGTACGGCGGGAGCAGTAGAGAGAGCGAGGAAGGTGGCAGTGCGAATAGGAAGGGAGAAGGTGAAGAGAAAAAAGTTGGAAAAGAGATGAAATTAGGAGCCGGAGGGAGGACCACGATGAAGGACAGACAAGGAGATGAGAAAGCAACGGGAGCAGTAAAGACGAGAGCAGGAAGAATAGTGAGAACTCCCAAGAGGTTAGAGGACTATGATATGGACATTAAGTAAGAGATTGTTTTCCTTTATTATATTGTTGATTGTGTAAAGGGGGAAGATATGTGGCATCGTTCTAGTTGTTTGAGCAGCATTACCGGATCCGGATGTTTAGACTCCGGAACTGGAAGTCGGCCATTTTGTGTCACGCCGGCTAGCAGAGGGTATGCACGCAATCCCGGCGCTCCGGGAAATAAAGCCTAACTAAATAACGGCCCGACTCTGTGCTTCATTGGGTGCAAAACCGAAACTTTACAACAGTTCTCACAATCCCTGCATGTGTATGTTCGGCCGCCAATAACTCACCCTTCCACGTGAGGCATCAATTATATCTTCTGTGCATCTCAGATATTGGTGCGGATTGATTGCCAGTCTTCGTGGGCCCCCGCGCTAGGAATTGGGAGAAGCGCGGCATCCCAGGGGGGGGCGGGAATTCACATGATTTATTCCCTGCCGGACCCCGAGTCACAGCTGTCAGCTTGGTACCGATGCTCCCCGGCCTGTGAGTCGAGCTCTCGCGTGTCAGGATTGATAGTCTTTACCCCCTCCGGCGTCCAGGCTCATCGAGTGTCCCGGGGGGTCCGAGTCGGGTCGCAGCCAAGAAGCAGCCGGGTCCGCCCAGCCAGTCCTCCGCGTTGTGTGATTTAACACTGCGGGATGGCTGCCCACCTCGGGGATCCGCTTTCGTTTTTGCCCGCAGGGCCCTAGACGGTTGGGAGACTTCACAGCACTGCGGGACACCTTTTGGGGTATATTTCGACCCACCGCCTGGATCGCCCCCCCCCCTGCTCCGGTTTGTTTGGTGAACGTTTCCTGTTGAAGTGAAGGATTGTGCTGGAGGATTTTATAGGCGCAGGCGAGGAGCTCACTTATTCAGCCGCCATCTCGCTTACCGGCTAGCTCCGCCCCCCATGTTTTAGCTTTGCACATGTATTTAATTGTTTATTGTTATTGGATTGCACGTGTTTTTATAATTCCTATACTCATTGTTTTCATTCATTTTCAGGTTATGTTTAGAACCATTGTGTCATCTTATTGCATTGTATTTCCTTTGTTTTCTGCTCTTGGCGTTTATGCTTTTATTTTTTGGCATTTCATTTTTTCCTTCCTTTCTTTCTCTCTCTCTGTTCTCTCTCCTCTTTCTGTTCTTTTAATCTTTTATTTCCTTGTACCTGAGTTTTTCTCTACTTCTATCCCTTTGGTTGTCTTTTGGTTTCAAGGGGGAAGATGGTGTTATGTTGCCCACTCTTATCAGGTTTCCTATTTGGAATCCAGCAGTTGGAACGGGGGTCCGGGGAGGTGGAACACCGGCATACTGTCGGTTGGAGCTGGAACGGGAGGCAGTCGGGTGTTGGGTTGTTGTGTGCTGTCTGTCCCCCAGAAGACTTGCAATAATAAATACCCTCACTCCATCTCATGTCTTCGTGCTACTCATAACAGAAAGCTCCCAAGAAAGGGCCATTTCCAACACCCTGACTTTTCATTCTCTATTTCTTAGGATTTGGATGACCCTTTTAGCACTTTGAGGATGTCTGGTGGCATGCCTCATCCTTTTGCATCTCCATAGCATACAACAACTATCACAAGAGCAGTAACGGCTCGCCTAAGCATGGCTGGTTTGCATTTCATGGTACAATACTTGCCATTTTTCTCAGCATGGCTGCTAAAGGGTGCTAGTGAGTTTCAGTTATTATGCTATACTTTTTCTGGTGTTCTTTAAATATTGCTGTAATAAAACATTTGAAGAGACTGCTACGCTCAAATTGAAAAATAAACAGCACTTCACACTTGATGGGAGAGCAGTGGAACTTCTCAGGACTGCATCATAGCATAGCTATTAGGCTTTGAACATGAATGTACCTGCACTTTGGAGCATAGCTCTGCTTTTTAAGTAAGAGACTATATCAATCAATCACTCAGTCAATCAATCAGGATATATAAAGTGCAGCTAATCATCCGATAGGGTATCCATATCAATAGTTCGCCCACAGAATTAATAGCGCATTACCAATCGCCTCTAAAAATCTGCAATACCAGTAATGTAACAGTTGCAGCATTCCTCATGAAAAACTAATGACAATTGAACAGTGAGAGAATGGCAATTCTGCCAGCTACTTCCCACTCTATGTTCTTATTTATGATTATGAAGCAAAGAGGTCGGTAGCCAGGCCCATATACATGTAGCTGCTCAATGCTTAATTTATTTATAAAGGAATATGTGCCTGGCCAATGTTTTTTTCAGACACCTGTGGCCTGTGCTAGAAAATGTCAGGGAGCGGAATCATTTGTAATGATTCCGCCTTTTTCTTTCATCTGCCACCATCTACTCCCTAGCCCTTCATCTCACACTTGAAGGTTCTTTTTCATTCCTGCTTTCTCCTTTGTCACTGTTTTTCCAGCTTTCTCTTCCTCCTCTTTTCCTCCTTTTCTGCCCTTCTCTCTCTTGTTCCAGATCAAAGTCTAATGATGAAAATTAAGTCCAGGACCCCAACAATGAGTTCCAGTGGGCCCCACCTGTATCCATTGGCTCAAATTAAGCACTGAAAGATATTCATTCTTACTCTCGCCCACACTCCACTGCCACACCTGTTGTTCGTCATCGAATAAATCAGTGACTGGTGTTTCAAAAGGCTGCAGTTGATGGCTGTCTGTGCTGAACATGACTGCCCAATGCCAATGAAACTCTGCTACATAGCTAGCTACTGTGCTACTCTCACCTCCCAGTACAGTCTGTTGTGCCTTCCTCACAACGCAGGCTTTTACCCCGCGCTGCCATTATGCCGCTGCTTTTACAACGCAAGTCGTTACAACGACTTGCGCTGTAGGCGCTGGATAGTTGAATAGTTTAATTTTCTATTCCAACTCCAGCCCACGTTACAGTAGGGAAGGTGTTGGAATAGAAAATGAAACTGTTCCTTTTCCAACACCGCCCTCTAGCGCAAGTCTTTGTAACGAATTGCGTTGTAAAAGCAGTGTCGTAATGGCAGCGCGGGGTAATGCCCGCGTTGTCATGGCTGCTCACCCTCACTGATATTGCTTAGCACCATGTGCTGCAGTAGACAAGAAGACGCTTGGAAAATAACTGACCGACAGTACTTCTGGTTTTCAAAACAATTTTGTAGCTGTACACATTGCTATAATACTGCCAAACAAACGATCAATGATGGATACCTGGCAGATCTACCACCTATGCAGGGAATGATGGGGATCCAGCCAGATCCCGGATCTGGCAGCTAGTCTTGAAATAAATGGATGAGGCCAGCCCCAGTGAAATATAAGTAATTTGTTCCGATGTAATTTGCTGACACTGGGACACGCTCAGCAGCTCCTGCATGTTATCTGCTTTCCATTATAAGCAGCAACCTGCAGGCAGTGAATGGGCTTTCTTATTTCCATGCCAATTAAAGGGCCATCAGCCCTTCTTTTGTTTAATATAATCTTGGCTGGGAGCTATGTGGAGCCGAAGCCCTAGATGCCAATGCAATGGAGGCAAATAAAGGCACATAGCTTATCATATCATACATATTTAAGAGAAACTATGATTTGAAGGCCGGTTTTTGACTTTGCTCGATTTATGTATGCAAGACATTCACATGCCCTGTAAGAATGTCAGCTGTGTCCGTCTGTCTGAGTAATCAGACACATATTGATTTAAACAGCAATTACTAATGTATGTTCATGTAATTCTTTTATTGCCCTACTCATCCCAATGTGGTATGTCAGAGAACTATACATCACATGCTCATTTTATCCTGAGACAATAAATCATACAATTATGTAAATCAATGTACAAGAAATGGTATGTGGGGAAATGAGGATTGCAATGTGTAGAGTCACATATCCTTCACTCTAACAGGCATGATATGTTGAGTGAAAGGTCAAGAAAATCATAAAGTCATGATTTAAAACATAACGTAATGGTTGGGTTTGTTTGTACAAATAATACTTTATTACCACCCAAATTAACCCATTTTAGCAGCCTTCTAATGAGAGATTGAGGAAAAAGCAATAAGGCTCTAAACCCATGCCTAATTGAAGCTGCTTTACAGCTCACTGTGCCGTTTTAGAAGGATTGCAGCTTATGAACTGCAAGTAGGAAAAGAATCTGCACGTCAAAATCAGTAACCCACCTTTAAGTTCTGTCGCGGCCGGCACAGGTAAGAGCGGTGAGGCAGCGGGGCGGGGAAGTCAAAATATGATGGGATAAATTAAATACAAATTTTAAAAAACTGAAACCACTTACCTTGCGTTCGCTTCCTTGCAGAGTGGTTTTATTTATTTTTCTATTTCATTTAACTTATCCCGTCGTATGTTGACTTCCCCGAACCCCACCCTGCAACACACCCCAGCCCTGCCTCACCACTATTATTGATGCCGGCCGCCACTGCTTGAGTTGCAGTTACACAATGTTCTTTGCTGCAGGCATGACCGTTTATGCTACTTTATGAGTTAAAACTGTAACTAGAGAATACACAGATCTCTCCAGCAAGGACATTAACCCCCACAGTTATTTTATTAGTATTACCCCATAACTGCTGGGCACACAATGATTTCTGCAGTAGGTGGCTTAATCCTGTATGATATTTTAAAATGCAGCCTCTTTGTGGCCAATTAAGTAAACCAGAACAGATTTACTGCCAAGTTTGTCCTTGTTGTCTATTTCTTTGCGGCAGTTTAAAAAAATATAAATGAGTAAGCTTACTGACTGGCTCTCTTTCTGTTCCCATACATTGAGGCCGAATTTATGGGTTTTCGGAGTACATTTTTTCCAATTCTAGTATATTTCCCATCACCCCTCTACATTAAAAAAACGTGGAAATGCAATTATTCTTAGGTTTTTCCCTGACTGCAGACGTGAGTTTCGGGCTACAGTATTTCAAAGGGTTTGCTGATGCGCCTGTATTCAGAGGAAGAAAGAGAGTGCGGATCGATGCCTGACGAGCATTTGATGAAGATCCCTGGCTTTAAGAAGGCAGCTTACTTTTGTATTTGTCAAGCTGTACTTCACTTCGCCATCGCGTTGTTTGAGCAGCAATGCTCGATGCACATTAAAACGAGATTAATATCCCAATGGGGCTGAATAATGATGACATATAAAAATGGCCTGATGGCAGAGAATGGAGAGGTCGAACGAGTCCCCAAATTGCATACAAACGAGGCCCAGTTATAACCCGAGAGCACACGCAGAAGAAATCCAATGCCATTGTTGCACAGCAAGGGGTAACGTACTCCTCGAGGACATAAGAGAGAAACAGAAAAAGGACATGTATGAATGTCCACAAAAAAGGAAAGGAGGAGTGAATCTATTTGAAGACTAAAAAAAGAATGTGAAAGGGGCGCCATGTGTTAATTTCGAGGTTTAATTGCAGATTGTTGTTCCTGAGAGTGGTAGTCAAAGAACAGACTCGCATCTTTTTTTTTTGCACCCAACTGTCAAGGTTTTAGATTGCTTATGTGTGACATTTTCATAATTAGCGTGTAATTATGTGTGACATTCAATGACTATGAGTGACACTCTCTCGCGAGCAAAATCAAACAATGAAGATGGGAAAACTTAAAATATCAGAAATTACATCCATTTAAGCAACAAGAAACTCTAAGAAGATCTTAAAACTGCTTTAAAACACCAGAAATGGATGGGCACTAACCTAGAAAAAAGCAATAACTCACAGCTAATCCTCATAAAATACAGTTTCGCAAATATGCCGGGTCCATGTTCTTATGTGAATAGTCAGTAGACAAAATGCGGATCTTGCTCCAGCACTCAGTTATTCACAAGAGTTATCTTGACATTTTTACTGTTCATGAAAGCAGTAACTCACGGTTACCCTCATATAGTAAACAGTTCTGCGAATAAGTGTGGTTGATGTTCTTTGCAGCAGGGTATTAGTCATTTTCCAGTAGGCTCTATAAAGAGACACATACTTTGTGAGATAAAACTACAGAAACTCGCTGTTGGACAAAGGCAAATGGGCACTCTAGGTCTGCCCTAATCAATCCATCTTTAACCTGTAAGGAGTCTCAGCTAAACAGGCCTCGGTTTTGTGCAGGCAGCTCTTGGGAATGGGAATTCACCCCACCAGGCAAAGCTGTGAGAGATGGCAGCCCTTCTGAATGCATCGTTTGGAGTGACATGGACTGTGCCAGACAGTACTGGAAGAGACACCAGCTCTGCCAGAAATCCGTGGGTGAGACAGCAGCACTGCCAAAAAATAGTGGGAGTCATCTGTTCCGCCAGACCTCCACCAGAAGGGCACATCGGTGCCAAGCGTTCCCTGGGAATATACCACTACCTGTCCCAGGCAACCCTAGAGGAGACACCAGCTCTGCCGGTCATACTTGGATCTTAGTACTTTTCACAGATGTACCAAGCCTCCCCTCGGACAGTCACTAGGTGCGATTGGCTGGTCAGGACAAAAGCTCAGCCACTAGCTATGCCAGTCATTCCAGGTCAACTACAAACTCTTCTGGCATTTTTGCCAGATTCGTCACCACTCAAAAAAACACAAGTGGTAAAAAATGAATGGGCTTTGTTGCTTTTGCACTGGTGTAAGGTTAGTGCACTACAGTCCTTAAGCACCTCAAAAAGGACCGTCCATCGGTTAAACACCTGCACAACGGCAAACATGACACACAATACACTGCATATGGTTTACAATCACTTTTCACCATTTTGGCGCTAGAGGAACAGTCCCTGGTGCAGTTAGGTGTTCTAGCTCGGCTGACGCTGTGTGACTGCTCTGAGTCTGAGCAATCATCCGACCTGCAGGAAAGAGGGCTGACTATAGAACTAAGACCCTCAAACCTCTCAGGCCTGGTGGTGCTGGGCCTTTGCTGGGCTCCGACTGGTCCTGGAACCTGTAGGGCACACCACTAAAGCTCCTACTCTGAGTGGTACTGCATACTGCTTAGACCACTGTTCAGAACCATCGGTATGATCCATTTTCCGGTGTTGTATGGCGCCATCCTGTCTGGACAGGAAAGAGTCCACACCCATGACAACTGCGTGCGCAGTGTGACCAATCACAGCGAGGAGCCTGAATACAGCTTGTAAATTGGAAAAAAGCCAAGCCCAGAAACAGTTTATAAAGCAATCAGTCACCTCTGTGCCCGCTCAATGCCCAGAAGACACAAAGATTAGTCAGATTAACACTGGCAGTGCGCATGCTGCACTGAGACCAAAGCACCTCAAGAAATACATAGAAGCTATACATGCTTGACAATTAATTGTAATGCTGCGATGCGGGGAAACGTTAAAAAACGCATTAGACTAACGTGTGATGCGTGGCATTTGGCACGGCTGTTTGCAGAAACTATCGTTTATTTTGACTTCTTTCCCCATGAATGTAAATATTTTCACTATTTAGCATTTTTTTAAATTGAACAGTTTGAACATTTGTTTTCAAGAATGTGAAGAAGTGAAAGATATATGGAGATAATGGAGAAGTGATTTATACTCATGCATAGTCAGCACTCAAATATACACTGTGGTAACTAATGTACTACATGGGGTGCATTATTTTGTACTAAAGGCTATTTTGTTTTAGATATATATATATTAAGAATGTGATTAATAAAGTTACGTAACAATTTATGTATTAACATGGCAGGAGGAAATAACCTGAAATGTTGTATTGTGAGATTCTTAATTAGGATGTGTGCAACTATGTTTAACATTATACGTGTCATTTGAATGAATCATGTGCAAGCGCATTTACACTGAGACGTTTATGATTCACTGCATTTATTCGTGCCTTACACAGTTGCATTTATTTTATATCTAGAAGGGTGCACATATTCTGTAACCCTGTGCACATGTTAACTTAGCATATAGGCCTTGAAGAAATTTGTCAGATACTGCTCACATTATGATTTGAAATTCAGCTTTAACCTTCAAGCGCTAAGTGTACTGCTGAATTGTTTCTATTGCAGGTGTGGATAAGCCTTATTATATTGAATAAAAGAGTTCTGTGTTAATAGATAGCAAAGCATGTGACAGAGGAGTCGGCCAAATGAATCATGGTAATATGCGTGCCTAAAATGAATGTGCCCTCATGTAACGTAACTGGTGCTATGTAAAGCGCTCTGATACCCGATTCGGTTCGGGTCTAGTTCGCGCTACATAAAACTCTGCAAAAAAAAAAATCTACCCCAATACTATCTATTCCAATATAGCCTACTCCACTCTCCCCCAATATATCTCATTTCACTCTAACCCAATTTACCCTACTCCATCTACCCCACTCCAATCAACCCCAATTCAATCTACCCCACTCCAATCTACCATGCTACTATACCCAACTCCCCCACTCCAATCTAACCCACTACAATATGTCCCACCTCATTTACCCACTCCAATCTATCCCAAACTACCAATCAACCCCAATCCACCCCACTCTACCCTACTGTGAGAAGTTAGCCTGGCATATGATGTCCACTAATTCTAGTGGGCACCTTTTACCAGTCTAATCAACCCTTATTGATGGTGGCTGTAAAGTCAACCTTATAGAAAGCTATACTAGTGGTAACATGAACCAGCAGTCTTCAGGCTAAGACTTCAGTAGGCGAGTTAAGCAAGTTGTTTTACCATATATAATCCCTTGAATATCAAAGGAAAGGACACCACACAAGGTATATATCAAATATATATGTATTTATTCTAAACACAACCCCTCTGCACTCTTTATGAGGTCAGAGGTAAAAATACAATACAAGTCAAACAGTTAATACACAATAAGTTGCACAGTACACGTTATGCCCTAGGGTCCTCACTAACCATCTACTAAGAAAGTGGTATAAGTACCATGTGAGAGTTAGAAAGCAGGCCTGGGGCCTGTAGAATCGCTGGGGCTACACTAAACAACCAAAGGTTAGGAAGTAGGAGACTCACGGGAGCCGCGTGCAGTGTCTAAACACCGGCGCGGGTTCCCATTGACTTTCTATGGAGTTCGTAAAAGTTACATAGTTACAGATTAAGGACACTTCCGGATGGATTAGGACGGAACCCTTTTAAATTAGGACACTTTGAGGGTCAAGACCCACGGTAGCACCAGCGTACTCGTGTTACCTCACCCAGGGAAGCCAGGTGCATAGGTGCCTTTCTCGCGTCAGGTTTCGTCATCGTTTCCTATGGAGAGCTCCAAAGAAGTGCTGCAGGTGACCAGGGGAAAAGTGTCCGGGTGGATCCACGGGTGGATCAGAGATTTGAATAACCTGAAAGCAGAGGGGACAGAGTCTGGGTCACTAGCCAGTGACCATGAAGGAACCAGGAAGGAACCAGGCGATGTCGGGTGCTTTAAGGTGAAGAAGGTGAGTTTGTCTCTTCAGCCACAAGGTCCAGGAGGCATCGACGATGACCAGGAGCTGGATTCGAGCTGTCCCACAATGAATCTAGATGACTGCAGTGTCGGTATCCGGATTGGACCCAACAAACCTTGGCAACTGCAACCCACACAGGATGTAAAAATTGGCCGGCCGCGCATGCGCATTGGTATCCAAAATGGCGGCGACGGCGGCGCGAACGAGCAGAGGGAGCCCCGGGACGCCGCAGACAAGGTAAGTGCCTTTTTATTTACTTTTATTTAAAAATTTACAAAAGGTAGCTATGTAGGGGAGGGGGGCAGGCGGCGCGTAGTGGGGCTACGCGAAGTGCGTATGTGGGCGTAGCTTCTTGCCCACTTTGCGTAGCTTCGCGTAGCCCCACTATGCATGCTACGCCCAGGGTTAGTGTTGTTGGCATAGGAGACAATGTCAAGCCCATGGTTCGTGACAATGGCTGTCAGGGGACTCATGAAGACATTGAAGAGGGTGGGGCAGAGGGGGGAACCCTGGGATACTCTACAGCTGATCTCTGTTGGTTTTGAGTGGTACAGTGGGAATCTAACCTGTTGTTTTCTGCTGGTTAGGAAGGAGCGGATCCAGTTATGGGCCTTGTCTCAGATACCAGCGTCATGGAGTCTTGTGGCTAAGATGCTGTGGGAGACTGTGACAAAGACCACTGAAAGGTCTGGAAGGACAAGGGCCATGGTTCGCCTTGATAGAGGAGGGAGCAGATGCCGTACGTGGTGGCGAGGAAGGAGGTTGTGGTGCTCTGATTGCTTCAGAATCAGGATTGGGAGATAGTCAGGATGTGGTTGGTTACGATAAAGTTGGCGAGCTGGGCGTTGATGGATTTTTAGATGACTTTGATTGGGAAGTGGAGCAGGAAGATGGGCTTGAAGTTCTTGAGGTCCGTTAGGTCTGTGGAGGGTTTCTTCAGGAGAGGGTTGATCTTGGCATTTTTCCAGTCATCGGGGAAGGTGGGGGACTCGAGGGAGCAGTTAATGGTTTGGCATAGCTTGGGTGTGATGGCAGAGTTGGCTCTATGGAAGATGTGGTGTGGGCAGGGGTCGAAGGTGCTCTGGAGTGGATGTTTTTCATGGTCTTTCTGGTGTCGTCCGTGGTGAGTGGGGACCAGCTGTGCAGAGTCGGTCAGGGGGGTCTGTTGTGGTGGTTGCTGGCATGATGGTGTGGTCCTGGGTGGCGAAATTGTCATAGATAGCCTTGATCTTGTGGTAGAAGAAGGTCCAGAGTGTGTTGCAGAGGTCTTGGGAGGGTGGGACATCTGTGGCCTCATTGTTGGGTTTGGCGAACTCCTTGATGATGTTGAAGAGTTCTTTGCTATTGTGTGCGTTGTTGGTGATTCTGTCTTGGAGGGCCTTCTTCCTTGTGGTTTTGATGTGGATGTGGTGTGCAGTGATGGCTGCTATGAAGGCGGTGTGGGTTTCCGGGGTTTTGTTGTTCTTCCATGTGTTCCTGAGCAGTCTACATGTGCGTTTGGTCTCTTTAAGTGCGGGGGTGAACAAGCTTACTCTCTTGACGTGCTGTTTGCCAGTGGGGTTTCCGAGATCAGCCACATCCAGAGCCGGACTCCCTCAGTGAGTCGGGTCACAATTAGAGATGGAACAGGTCCAATAGAGGGGGCAAAAAGGTACCTCACTGTGATCATACAAGAAGAGAGGGGTGTAAGTGTCTCAAGAGGGGGTCGACTTAAGGCAATGGTAAATCTGGCAGTACAAGACGCTAACCAGCGGCGTGAATCGATCTGGGAGTCTGTTGAAACAGCAAGATGGAGGATCCAGGTCCTGGACCCCAAAAACCTTGCAACAAAATGGCAGGACCGCAGGCAAACAAAAATCCGGTCAAAAAGCCAGCAAGCAAACCTACCCCAGGAGCAGGGCTGAATGGGTAGGGCAGCCACCAGATCAGGAAGGAGGAAGGCTGGAGATCGTCAATTCCTCACAAGTCGTCATAGTCAGGGGAAATTCGGAGCAGGCGTCCAGGCAGCAGCCCCGGAATAGGAAGGCAGCTGTGGGGTCAGGAGGGCGCGTTAACACAGAAAATAAAAGGGAAAAACAAGCTTGTGGTAAGGGCAGCAGCGTTGCGACACTGTCAAGGCAGCTCCGTAGGGGGGGAACAAGACCTGCACGTCCCAGCCACAGCCCCGGAAAGTTGCAGCAGGACACCAGGCAACCACGGCCGAGGCACAGAAGGCAAGCAATGCCCAGCCACCTCCCCCAACAGCCACCAAGGCAGCCCCGACGGGCATTGTCAGCGACGTACAGGATCAGCAAACGGCAGACCCCTGGAGTCCACTGGATGGGGAGGGAAGAAAGGAGGACCAGCGGGGGATGAGAAACAATGCCCAAGTCTAGACGGTAGGTGACGGGTGAGGGGGAGATCTACAACCAATCTACTCTTTAGCTACCTAGGCAGCTCCTCCGGGCATCGGCCATGTTGCTGGGGCTCCACTGTTGGTAGATTTTCAAGTTCCTCAGATCTTGTTGAGGTCAGCGATAAAATTCAATTGAGGGAATTGCAGAATTCAGAGGGCAAAAGTCCATAGAACCCCTGGGGTGTAGAAGGTCTGAGGGGGGATGATTCCAGGGAAAGACCCAAAAAGGCAAGCCCTAGCCAGGGAGCTCCCGGCCGGAGCTCTTTACCTGTCGGCCATCTTGGAAGCTCTCAGGTAGCTTGTAAAGCGTGACCTCTCACCTGTGAGGTTCTAAATGCGTGGGGGAAGCGGAGAAGGGGGCTTCTGGTCCATCGAGTGCACTGTGGTTGAGTAGAAAAGCCAGCTCTTTAGGTCCTTCCTGATTTGAGGCAGTGACGGTGATTGCCTGAGATGGCGAGGCAGGGTGTTCCAGGTGCTTGCTGTGAGGTAGGAAAAGGATCTTCCCTCTGCTATGGTCATGCAGATACAAAGGAAGGTGGCCAGGGCCAGATGGGCGGAGTGGAGGTCTTTGGTGGGTGTGTGGGATGAGAGGCAGTGGTTGAGGTACGAAGCTTCCACATTGTGCAAGGCTTTGTTGGCGGGTGTGAGGAGCTTGAAGGTGATTCTTTTGTTGAATGGGAGCCAGTGGAGGTCCCTCAGGTGGCTAGTGATGTTGGTACGGCGGGGTTGATGTTGAGATGAGTCTAGCACAGGAATTCTGAATGTTCTGCAGTTTCTTGAAAAATTGCTGGGTGATGCCGGCGTAGAGTTTGTAGCCATTGTCGATTCTGCTGCTGGAGTGTGTGGCTGACACTCTTTGTGGACTCTGTGGGGATCCACTTGAAGATCTTTTGGGGCAGGCATAGTGTGTGGAAACAGCATAAGACGGCGTTGATCTGGTGGTTCATGGTGAGCGAGGAGTCCAGGATGATGCAGAGGTTTTGTGCATGGACAGGGTGTGTGGGGGGTCCCAAATGCTAAGAGACACCAGGAGTGGTCTCAGGCAGAGGGGGTGAAGCCCATGTAGAGGACTTTAATCTTCTCAGAGTTGAGCTTGAGGCAGCTGCTCTTCAACCAGGTGGCGACAGCCTTCATCAAGTCGTGGAAGTTCTTCTTGGTGATAGTGGATTCATCGGTGAGGGAGACTATGTTGAGTCTATGTTTAAGGATGATGGCTTCAAGCGGGCCATGTAGATGTTGGAGAGTGGGGCTCAGGGAGGAGTCTGAGGCACTCTGCAGCTGATCTTTGTGGATTCCGAGTGGAACGGCGGTAATCTGAATCTGTGTTTGGCCAGTGAAGAAGGAGCGGATCCATGCCAGGGCTTGGTCTAGGATGCCAGCATCTTGGAGTTTTGTGAATAGGATGCGCTGAGAGATGTTATAGAAGGCAGAGAGGTCCAAGAAGATGAGAGCTGCAGTTTCGCCTCGGTCATGGAGGGTGAGAACCTCGTCTGTGTCGGCGAGGAGGGCGGTCTTGGTGCTTGCTTCAGCATCTTGATTGGGAGAGGTCCAGGATGTGGTTTGCTTGAATAAACTCGGTAAGTTTGGTGTTGATCGCTTCCTCAATGACCTTGACTGGGAAAGGGAGAAGAGACATGGGTCCGTTGGGACCGCAGAGAGATCCTTCATGAGTGTTGATCTCTGCGGGCTTTCAGTCTCTGGGAAGGTGGAGATGTTGATGGAGCAATTGATGGTGCAGCACAGTTCGGGGCGATGGTGGTTCTGGCCCTGTTGAAGATGTGGTTGCGGCCCGGGGTCGAGGGTGCAGCGGAGTGGATGCTCTCCTTGGTTTTGAGGGAGTAGTCAGTGGTGAAGGGAGTCCAGCTGAGTAGTGGGGTCTGGTGTTGTAGGGTGCGGTGGCTGAGGGTGTGGTGGAAGTGTCTTGGATGTCGAGGCTGTCGGAGCGGTCGTATACCTCCTTAATCTTGTGATGGAAGTTGGTGCTGAGGTTGTTGCAGAGGTCTTGGTAGGGTGGGATGTCTGCTCTCTCTGTGCCTCCAGCAAAGAGATGAACCGGCATTTCTCTTTAGTTCATCCTTGTTCATGCCGAGGAGAAGTGCAACAGCGGCTCTCTGCAGGACCCTTGCGGAAAGACCAGCGTTAGAGAGTCGAGTAGACCAAGACCCGATAGCTAGCTCCTCCAGTCATACACAGCTGCATTACCTTCAGTGCTTTGTGCTGTGGTGTTGACGTCTGAGGATGTGGGTGGTGATATGTCGTTGAGAAAGGAGGTGAGTTGATCTTCTGTGACTGTTCCAGCTTCTGCTTGGTAAACGGTGGGCGAGCTGGTATGCAGTGAGTTTGTTGAAAAGGAAGTGGATGCAGTGGTGGTCGGTCCAGAGGAGTTTGGTGGTGTGGCTGTAGGAGATGCTGTTTCCTGCAGCCAAGACAGGTTTGAGTGTGTGTCCTGCTGTGTGCGAGGGAGAGGTGACTAGCTGTTCAGCATGGGTCCACCTCTAGGCATACCCATCCCACTTAGGGTGCCACAATAAGTATACAACACAATGATGGGTGGAATGCTTGCATTAATCTCAGCCACTAGTAATCAGTCAAGCAGCTTCCCAGTCCATCATTCTTCTGCACACCATGCCACCTCAGTTTAAACCTACCTTAATGAATATCAGTCGTGACCCTGCTCCAATAGGAACCGACCAGCCTGAACTGCCAAGCCAGGTCATCCCTGAACCGGAACCCAAGTAACTGAGGGCCAGTTTTGCCCTAGTTTTGGGCTCATTAGACAGGTCCAGTAAAGATTTATCCAGTGTCAGTTTGATGTTTGACCCTGAGCTGGCTACAATACAACTGTGACCTGAGGTCCCACTCTGAAATCACTACAGCAAAACCAGTCACCATACAACTTGAACACTGCTGTACACTCCCGCTATCATGGGGGCACCCTCAGAGGCTTGATTGACTTTCTGGCTCTGATTCTGACCAAATCTTCTCACCACCCAGAGATGATGATGCTTTACCTCTCATTATGATGATTTTTACAAGGAGTTACTAGAGAACATGTTCTTTATTCTTCCCCTGATACAGGATTGAAGTTACCTTGTAGACACCCAACATAAAAGAGTGCTTCTGTTGTTTTGGTAATTTAATGAGCGGGTGAGATCCTGGACTTGCAAATGCCTTCCATTCAGGTCAAGGCAAATGTCTTTACTGAAATCCTACAACCTAGGACAGCCACATCTCAGTCCTTACTTCCATTAAATGAAGCTATTACAGATACGTTAACAAGTACCTGATTAAAACCCTGTTTTTGCCTACCGGTGAATAGGCAGATGACAGGCCATTACAAACCAGTGCCTAATAACCCTGATTTCCTCTCAAAACCTCCTACTACATAGAGTCTGGTTGTTCAGCATACCACTAGCAAGATGAACCCTGATTCATTGCCTACGACTCCCCTGGATATGGAGTCTAAGATGATTGAGGCATTCAGAAAGTGACTATTCTATTTGCTTGCTTAGCACTGAGATTGGTCAGTGGTGTTTATTTACTGAGCCGATATACTCACGCCCTCTGGGACAAGGCCAGAAAAATCTAGCCAGAATTCCCGGAAGAACTTAGACCCTCCTTGGTCAAACCATTCAACATGGTCAAGATGCAGCTAAATACGTGCTGGTTTTGATACTACTGATTCTCTAGGACAGGCAGTTGGCAACTATGTGGTGCTGCATTGTCATGCATGCATTTGTGCCACTTGTTTCTCTGTACAGATAAGTGCCTCTCTTATGGATATGTCTTTTGATGGCTCACACCTATTTGACGAGAAAGATTCTTCCTTGGATCCTTTGTACAAAAGTAGCGATATGGTATGCTCCCTGGGTCTTCCAGCTCTACCAGTTTCCTCACCCAGTTACTAAATTCTGATGTAACCCTAGGAGGTTGGCGTATAGGCACTGCCAGTCACCCCAGCCCCTACTGCAGTCACTCTAGATATTTCAAGGCTGGGGAGCTGGATGTGGCAGGCAACGCCCAGGTCCCAATGGGCATCAGTCCTCCTGAATGCCTTCCCCTGCAGAAGCAGACTCTAAGCCACTTTAACTTCTAATTTGTGGTGCACAACTATCCTGTAGAACGAATGGTCCATTACTTTCTCACAGGGTTCTGTTCAGTCTCCTCTGAAATCCGAATGGCATCTGACTGCTTTCCTCAGTGCTGGACACATTGAAACACCTGGCAAAGACAACAAGCAGGTTACAAGATGCTAAAAGGCCCAGAGGCACCAGGGCTGCTCTCAGCGAGATCCGAGGTTGTAAACATTGGGGTCATAGCCCGAATGTCCTGGACTCATTGCATTGGAGGAAAGGCTCTTAATTGTATCATGTCCAAGACAGATCCTATGTAAGGAAATCTCTTCGGAAGAATCAGGTGCATCTTAGGGTCATTTATCGAGAACTCTAACAAAGTTCTTTTCTTCTTCTAGAGTCCATTACTGACCATGGTGAGACAACCTTCAACAACCAGTCTTTGAGGGGGAGGAAAACTGGCATTCCCAAATCTCTGAAGATGGGTGGCAACCCAGGCCATCGCTTTTGTGAGCAACAAAGGGGCACTGATGAGGCCAAAGGGGAGCACTGCATACTGAAAATGCTCTTGGCCTACCTTGAACCACATGTAATGCCTGTGGGACTGCCAGATGGGTATATGAAAATATACATCCTGCAGGTCCAAGAATATCATCCAGTTGCTTGGGTCAAGGGCAGAACAAACTTAGGCCAGCATGAACATCTTGAATTTGTCCTTCCACAAGAAAGCATTCAGAGGGCGAAGATCTAAGATAGTCAAAAGGGCTCCGTCTTTCATCGGCACAAGGAAATTGCAAAAATAATAAACCCTCCCTGTTTCCGAGCCTGGAACTCTCTTGATGGCTCCTTTGGAGAGTAAATCTTGCACCTCTTGCATTAAAATGAAAAGGTGCCCTCAAAACAGGGTATAAAGGAGCAGTACACATGGCCATGCTGAATCCTTTGGAGGGTCCATTTTTCCGAATGATGCTTGTTGAGTCCTCCGACTCTAAAGACTGTCTTTCTCAACTAAATCACTTCAGCTTATTGCTTGAGTGAATTCCAGGGATTGTGAGTGCAACCTCTGTACACCATCTTTTTTCCAGAAAAAACTGGTGCTGAGGACTCAGGCCACCTTCTTGCAGAAAGTCATGACTCCTTTCCATGTTTTGAAATACATTACTCCTTCACTATTGTTTGCCCCTATTCAAACCCTCGAAATAAATGGAGAGCCTCCATTGAATGGTCCCCAAAAGAGCTCAAAGCTTTAAGCATTTACATTGATCATGGCATCAGGTGAGTCCGCAGTTTACGAGATTAGCTGGGTGCAGAGACAGGAAAAGATGTGCTGAAAAGGACTTTGTTACAGTTGAGAGTCTTCTGCATTACAATCTGCTATGGACTCACATCAAAGCAGTCCCTGTAGGGACTGAGGGCCCATTTCACCAGAGCTAAGGCTGCTACCGAAGCATTGACATGTATAGTGACACGTGCCTGACAGTGGCGCCAACCTTGATGTACATCTTCACGAAGCTCTAATATCTTAACAACCAGATGTGACAGGAAAGACATTTCGTCCAATCGGTCCTGAAAGACTCTTTTATCTGAGTCCACTCCACAGATCCTCCACCAAGGGGAGATAATGCTTTGTTATCTATGCTAAAGGTAAGGACTCTGCAGTTAGAACTATCCACAAGGATACGCTGTCAGTAACTCTTTTCTTCTGGATACTCTATCTATCTTTCGATTCCTCACTGCCTACTGCCTCCCGTTCTGGGGAGTGGCATCTTTTACTATATAAAAAGTCCCAAGTCTGCACACTAATATCGACAATTATTTATGCTCTTCGCCTGAGGGTACTGAAAGAGTCCACCAAGAAACTGACATCGGTGCTCAGGGGTAGCACTTATGCGGCTCTGCTCTATCACTTCCTGCTCGGTTCTATGTTCATTTTTCATACTGAACCAGCCTTTCTCACTTTCCTTGATAGTAGCTCCAGGGAATGTAGGAAATGACCTGGATCGAGCCTGATCTATGGGTTAGTAGCATTATTGAGCTGTATCCAGGTGGGACCCAGTGAAATATGCTGAATTTGTCCAGGTGTAATTTGCTGACATCAGGATGCATTCAGCAGTGTATGCACGTTGTCTGCTTTCCATTACACGCAGAAGTGTACAGAGATCGAAGGGGAGTTCCTATTTTCAGTTCCTATCTGAGCCCAAAACAAAGGTCGTGTGTAAGGGCCATCAGCCGTCTTTTTGTTGGAATATGATCCTGACCGGTAGCTGTCTTGAGCCTGTAACCTAGATGCCAATGCAATGGAGGGGAAATAAAGGAACACACATTGTAATCACTTCACAGGTACTTCCATGCACTGTAATAAAGTCAGACCGATTGATCTGTATGAGTAGTTACATAAATAAAAATGTAAATAGCGCTTAATAATGTATTTTCTTATCTATTTTATAGCACTATTCATCCCAATAGAGGGTGTGCACACATAATACATTGACAGTAAATCATATAATTGTGCACATCAATGTACAAGATGTGCTACATAACACAATAGCGTTGGTTACAAGGTACTGTAGTCACAGATCATCCTTACTGCTATGCATTAGATGTTAAATGTGCATGGTTGGGAGAAACAATAAGTCAAGATTTAAAATGTAGTTCAGAACTTGGGTTATTCTGTACTAATATGACTTTATTACTACCATGAGGTACGCTTCTTAGAAGCACTATAATAAAGACAAATTGGAAAAAAAGGTTCTAAAGCCATGCATGCCGTTTGTATGTATCTCCTTGATGCCGGTTCATAGCTCACTGTGCTATATTATAAGGAGTGTAATTTATGATCTGCGAGTAGTTTATGGGTTCTCAGAGTACATTTTTCCAATTCAAGCATTGGTTCCGGGGTAATTTGTTCTAAGTCTATTCATACATTTTTGTAAGACAATGTTAAAGCTACTTCTCGTTACCTTTTTCATTATAAAGATATGTTAAAGTTGTCAAGCTGTTTTTCTTCAAATTCGTTCTAAGAAACATGTTGGAGTTGCTTAAGCTGATATCCTCCATTCATGTGCAATAGATCATCCTTATCCCCATGAAAGTAAGTTTTCCTTCAAAGACCATCTCTACATCAGGGCAGTGAACCACTTAATGCCAACACCTCAGTGTACTCTATTCACCCAATTTGACAATCAATCAAAACAGGGTTTTATAAAGCATGCTACTCACCCATTAGGGTCTCATGGCGCTGGGTGGAGGAGGGGTAAAGGGTTGGTGCAGCTCTTTTGGGGTTAACTGAAGAGCCAGGTGTTGAGGTCTTTCCTGAATTGGTCCAGTGTCGGGCTTCGCAGGAGGTGGAGGGGGAGCAATGGAGATCAGGCACATACACCGCTCCTTCTGAGCAGCCCATCATGATGCCTTACACTCTGAAGTCAGCTTGAATGCTGGCAGGCTGCAAACCATCCTCTCCAGACTGTAGCTAGGGCTGCCATACCCTTTCCTCAACAAAGGAAATTGCCTGCAAGTGACCGACCCCTCTGGGAACCACTTTGGCTGCTAGCGTTGGACTACTAAAGAGAGAAAACCCAGTATCAATCATTGCCAGTCTCCACCCACACCACCAGCTCCAGACATTAATGCTTCCACTCGAACAGTCGCACCCTGATAAATCGCGAGGGCAGCTCCAATGCAGATGCACCAGCACCTGCTAACCAACAGATGTAAGAAGCAAAGCATATGATAACATAAGGTAACCTAGCATAACAACATAGCATCACATATAAAGTGGGAAGTTATAATCTAGATGACAGAAAATGATCGAAGGTCCTTATAAAGTCAATTGTAGACAGATGGACTGGCTTGTGGCCTGGTCCAATGCAAACATGTGGCCTAAATGAGGACTGGCATGTCCACATTCTCAAATGTAAAGTTAATTTGGAGAACAGCAAGAAACAGTGGTAGGTTGTCAGGTTCAGAAATATGTTTATTTCAACATTTGTCCATAAAACATTCTAAAGAAAAAAGCACACTTAACAATTAAAACATTTAAAACAGTTAAAAACAGTTAAAAGGACACCCTCATGGCTACCCTGCCCCCCTCCAACTCACTACGTTTCATGATTAAAATTGTGTTTTACAGATCGTAAAAAACAAGCAATTCCAACTGCCACATCAAGATGATGCATTTTGGACAATAACTCCACAGCTGTTTTCCTATGGAGCGGTACAAAAGGGGGTGGTGATGGACGGAGCATCTGAACCAATCAAACACTCACATCCAGTCAAAAGATCTGGGCTTGATCCATCACCGTTCTTTAGCCCACTCTGCCACCCCAGTTCAGACATGGCTATATGCAAATCAGTCTGACCCTGTGCCTCATGGGAACAGTCCAGCCCGAACTGCCAAGCCATGCCTTCCCTGGACCGGAAACAAGCTTCCGAGGACCGGTTTCTGGCATTACAGCCGTCTTCAGCCCGGCTTGCTTGAATCCAGTGGCAAAGTGAGCAAGGGACTCACGTCTGAGCATACCCTGCCACACTTATGGCGGCCAAGCGGTACAAAAGGGGGTGGTGATGGACGGAGAATCTGAACCAATCAAACACTCACACCCAGTCAAAAGATCTGGGCTTGATCCATCACCGTTCTTTAGCCCAATCTGCCACCCCAGTTCAGACATGGCTATATGCAAATCAGTCTGACCCTGTGCCTCATGGGAACAGTCCAGCCCGAACTGCCAAGCCATGCCTTCCCTGGAACGGAAACAAGCTTCCGAGGACCAGTTTCTGGCATTACAGCCGTCTTCAGCCCGGCTTGCTTGAATCCAGTGGCAAAGTGAGCAAGGGGCTCACGTCTGAGCATACCCTGCCACATTTATGGCGGCCAAAGCGGTACAAAAGGGGGTGGTGATGGACGGAGCATCTGAACAAATCAAACACTCACACCCAGTCAAAAGATCTGGGCTTGATCCATCACTGTTCTTTAGCCCACTCTGCCACCCCAGTTCAGACATGGCTATATGCAAATCAGTCTGATCCTGTGCCTCATGGGAACAGTCCAGCCCGAACTGCCAAGCCATGCCTTCCCTGGACCGGAAACAAGCTTCCGAGGACCGGTTTCTGGCATTACAGCCGTCTTCAGCCCAGCTTGCTTGAATCCAGTGGCAAAGTGAGCATACCCTGCCACAGTTATGGCGGCCAAAGCGGTATGCAAATCAGTCTGACCGGTCCTCGGAAGCTTGTTTCCGGTCCAGGGAAGGCATGGCTTGGCAGTTCGGGCTGGACTGTTCCCATGAGGCACAGGGTCAGACTGATTTGCATATAGCCATGTCTGAACTGGGGTGGCAGAGTGGGCTAAAGAACGGTGATGGATTAAACCCAGATCTTTTGAGTGGGTGTGAGTATTTGATTAGTTTGGATGCTCCATCCATCACCACCCCCTTTTGTACAGCTTTTGGCTGCCATAAGTGTGGCAGGGTATGCTCAGACGTGAGTCCCTTGCTCACTTTGCCACTGGATTCAAACAAGCCGGGCTGAAGACGGCTGCAATGCCAGACACCGGTCCTCGGAAGCTTGTTTCCAGTCCAGGGAAGGCATGGCTTGGCACAGGGTCAGAGTGATTTGCATATAGCCATGTCTGAACTGGGGTGGCAGAGTGGGCTAAAGAACTGTGATGGATTAAACCCAGATTTTTTGACTGGGTGTGAGTGTTTGATTAGTTCCGATGCTCCGTCCATCACCACCGCTTTTGTACCGCTTTTGGCTGCCATAAGTGTGGCAGGGTATGCTCAGACGTGAGTATCTTGCTCACTTTGCCACTGGATTCAAGCAAGCCGGGCTGAAGACGGCTGTAATGCCAGAAACCGGTCCTCGGAAGCTTGTTTCCGGTCCAGGGAAGGCATGGCTTGGCAGTTCGGGCTGGACTGTTCCCATGAGGCACAGGGTCAGACTGATTTTCATATAGCCATGTCTGAACTGGGGTGGCAGAGTGGGCTAAAGAACAGTGATGGATTAAACCCAGATCTTTTGACTGGGTGTGAGTATTTGATTAGTTCGGATGCTCCGTCCATCACCACCCCCTTTTGTACCGCTTTTGGCTGCCATAAGTGTGGCAGGGTATGCTCAGACGTGAGTCCCTTGCTCACTTTGCCACTGGATTCAAGCAAGCCGGGCTGAAGACGGCTGCAATGCCAGACACCGGTCCTCGGAAGCTTGTTTCCGGTCCAGGGAAGGCATGGCTTTGCAGTTCGGGCTGGACTGTTCCCATGAGGCACAGGGTCAGACTGATTTGCATATAGCCATGTCTGAACTGGGGTGGCAGAGTGGGCTAAAGAACGGTGATGGATTAAACCCAGATCTTTTGACTGGGTGTGAGTGTTTGATTAGTTCGGATGCTCCGTCCATCACCACCCCCTTTTGTACCGCTTTTGGCTGCCATAAGTGTGGCAGGGTATGCTCAGACGTGAGTCCCTTGCTCACTTTGCCACTGGATTCAAGCAAGCCGGGCTGAAGACGGCTGTAATGCCAGAAACCGGTCCTCGGAAGCTTTTTTCCGGTCCAGGGAAGGCATGGCTTGGCAGTTCGGGCTGGACTGTTCCCATGAGGCACATTGTCAGACTGATTTGCATATAGCCATGTCTGAACTGGGGTGGCAGAGTGGGCTAAAGAACGGTGATGGATTAAACCCAGATATTTTGACTGGGTGTGAGTGTTTGATTAGTTCGGATGCTCCGTCCATCACCACCCCCTTTTGTACCGCTTTTGGCTGCCATAAGTGTGGCAGGGTATGCTCAGACGTGAGTCCTTTGCTCACTTTGCCACTGGATTCAAGCAAGCCGGGTTGAAGACGGCTGTAATGCCAGAAACCGGTACTCGGAAGCTTGTTTCCGGTCCAGGGAAGGCATGGCTTGGCAGTTCGGGCTGGACTGTTCCCATGAGGCACAGGGTCAGACTGATTTGCATATAGCCATGTCTGAACTGGGGTGGCAGAGTGGGCTAAAGAACGGTGATGGTTTAAACCCAGATCTTTTGACTGGGTGTGAGTGTTTGATTAGTTTGGATGCTCCGTCCATCACCACCCCCTTTTCTACCGCTTTTGGCTGCCATAAGTGTGGCAGGGTATGCTCAGACGTGAGTCCCTTGCTCACTTTGCCACTGGATTCAAGCAAGCCGGGCTGAAGACGGCTGTAATGCCAGAAACCGGTCCTCGGAAGCTTGTTTCCGGTCCAGGGAAGGCAGGGCTTGGCAGTTCGGGCTGGACTGTTCCCATGAGGCACAGGGTCAGACTGATTTGCATATAGCCATGTCTGAACTGGGGTGGCAGAGTGGGCTAAAGAACGGTGATGGATTAAACCCAGATCTTTTGACTGGGTGTGAGTGTGTGATTAGTTCGGATGCTCCGTCCATCACCACCCCCTTTTGTACCGTTTTCCTATGGAGAGCATCATTTTTTAAAAACAGAGGTCTTAAAAACTTGATTCTATTTGCAAAATAAAAGACACAGTCCATAAGAATATACATAAGGGTACATTTAACTTTCAGAGGGCAGGGGCAGAGACTACTATTATTCTGTACCCTGATCCTGTATGGGTGGGATGAGTAGATTGGATTGAATTCACCCCTAGCCCTTAAAATGTAATTCCTCAATCCTGAGTGTGGTAGCCGTAATAGATAGGGAAAAACAGTATCCTGGCCCAATGTAGCAATTGAGAAGCTAATGGATAATCTCTTCTTTATATACAGCAGGTCAATAGATTCTGACGCCTTAGAAGCGGATTCCCTCAGTACTCATTTGCCTGGAAATGGGAGCCAATATGTAACTGTACCATTTTTTAATTGAAGGTTTCTTAGTGCAAATATTCTGGTTCTTACAGCCTTTGCCGACATCCTCTCACTGATTTGGATCTCTTCCCAACACAATTTTAAAACTTTGACAACCTCATCATCCTCCGACAATGTGTTAAAATATCTTAGTGCCCAAGTAGAGGCCGCCATGTTCCAAGAGACCAGATTGCACTCTCTCCTTATGGCCTAAACCATTGTGCCTTGGGGGAGTGATAAAAGTCTTTTAAGCATCACGCCTTCCAGTCTATCCCATTCATATGCTGGGTTGAGTGAAAAAACCTCTCCCCCACACAGGCCTAATGGAGGTATCTTCCCTTCATAAGCCTTCAGTAATAGGATATGAGATTGCCCCCACACCTACCATTGAATCTTAACAGACAACTGACCTGCAATAGGGGCTACTGCTTAGTGGCATTCCAATGAGCACCCCAATTTAAATTCCTCCTAAAAATTAAACCCAAGTATTTATATTGATCAGCTTGCTCCACCACCAGCGTACCTAAATGCAAGAAAAACTAAGTTTTTTCCAAAGATCATGATCTTGGTCTTTTGTAGATTGATACAGAGCTGGTTCCGCTTGCTGAAGGTTGCCTGGGCATTAAGTTTCCTCTGCAAACATATTGTGGTATAATCTAATAACACCATATCGTCTGCAGTGGTAGATTTCTGCCTAGAAAGCCGGTACTTTAAGTAACAGACACAGACGTAAAGTAAGCCCCTTCCGCCCCAAAGACGCAAAGGGCCCATGGTTCTTCAATGACCCTTCAATCCTACATGAGCGCCCAAAAGGCCAATGAATATCTGTGATATGGGAGAGCCTCGGGCCCCTCCTCACATTTGGCCGGGTCCCCATCATACACCTTACGCTACTGGTTATAGAAATCCCAAATCAATCAATCATAACACTTGTAAAGCGCACTACTTACCCGCTAGGGTCTCAAGGCACTGGGGGTGGGGGGAGCTGCTACTGCTCGAAGAGCCAGGTCTTGAGGAGTCTTCTGAAAGTCAGTAGGTCTGCCGCAGGTGGGTGGGAAGGGTGCTCCGGGTCTTGGTGGCGAGGTGGGAGAAAGAGCTGCTGCCGGAAGTTGTTCTTTGGATGCGGGGGACTGTGGCGAGGGCAAGGCCGGTGGAGTGGAGCTGGCAGGTGGGGGTGTGGAAGCTGAGTCATCTGTTGAGGTATGCAAGTCCGGTGTTGTGGAGTGCTTTGTGAGCGTGGGTGAGGAGCTTGAAGGCTATCCTCTTGTTGACGGGAAGCCAGTGCAGGTCTCTCAGGTGGGGTGTGATGTGGATGCGGCAAGGGATGTTGAGGATCAGACGTGCAGAGGCGTTCTGGATGTGTTGCAACCGTCTCAGGAGTTTGGCCAAAGTTCCTGCGTAGAGGGCGTTTCCGTAGTCCACCCTGCTGCTGATGAGGGCCTGGGTGACTGTTCTTCTTGTTTCGGTGGGGATCCACTTGTAGATCCTGCAGAGCATGCAGAGGGTGTTGACGCAGGTGGAGGAGACAGCATTGACCTGTTTAGTCATGGAGAGGGTGGAGTCGAGGATGACCCCTAGGTTGCGTCCGTGGTTGGTGGGTGTAGGGGCTGTTCCCAGAGTGGTCGGCCACCAGGAATCGTCCCAGACCGAAGGGGTGGATCCGAGGATGAGGACCTCCGTCTTGTCCGAGTTCAGTTTAGTCGGCTGTTCCTCATCCATTCGTCAATGGCCTTCATTCCTTCATGGAGGTTGGTTTTGGCGGTGTGAGGGAGAGGATCAGCTGGGTGTCATCGGCATAGGCGATGATGTTGAGGTCGTGTTGTCAGGCGACGTGGGCGACGTGGGCGAGAGGTGCCATGTAGATGATGAACAGCATTGGGCTGAGGGATGAGCCCTGGGGTACGCTGCAGATGATCTCGGTGGATTTTGAGCGGAAGGGGGTGGGCGGACGCTCTGTGTTCTGCCAGAGAGGAAGGATGTGGTCCAGTCTAGGGCCTTCTCTTGGAACCCAGCGTCGTGTAAGCGTGCTCGTAGGGTGCGGTGACAGACCGTGTCGAATGCGGCTGACAGGTCCAGGAGTATAAGGGCCGCTGTTTCTCCGTTGTCTAGCAGGGTCCTGATGTCGTTGGTGGCGGTAATGAGGGTGGTTTCGGTGCTGTGGATGCCTTCGGAACCCGGACTGGGACAGGTCCAGGATGATGTTCTACTCGAGGTAGCAGGTTAGTTGTTTGTTGACGGTTTTCTCGATGACCTTCAACTGGAGCAGGGAGATGGGCCAGAAGATCTTGAGGTCCTTGTGGTTCGCCTTGGGTTTCTTGTGTAAAGCGTTGATCTCGGCGTGCTTCCAGGTCTCCAGGAATGTTGCTGTCTTGAAGAAGATGTTGATGACTTTCAGGAGATGTAGTGCGATGGCTGTGATGGCTTTGTTGAAGATGTGGTGTGGGCATGGGTCTAAAGTTGATCCGGAGTAGATGGTGCTCATTATCTTGCTGGTGTCTTCATTGATGTTGGTTCAGGAGAGCAGGCAGTTGGTGCGGGAGGTGGTCATGGGGTAGAGGTCTCAGTAGTTATCAGGGCGGTCGTGACGTTGAAGCTGTCGTGGATGTCGGCGATCTTGCGGTGGAAGAAGGTGGCCAGCGAATCACACAGGTCTTGCGAAGGTCGGATGTCATTGGTGTTGGAGCTGGGGTTGGAGAGTTCCTTCACGATGTTGAAGATCTCAATGCTGTTGTATGCGTTGTTATCTAGATGGTCTTTGAATGAGACCCTTTTGGCAGATCTGATGAGGTGATGGTGTCTGTGGAATGCGTTCTTGTGGGCTGCGTGGCTGTCCGGTGTTCATTTGCGGAGTCAGTTCTTCTCCAGTTTTCGGCATGTTCATTTGGAGGCCTGGAGGTCTTCGGTGAACCAGGTGGCTTTCTTGCTGGTGTGGCTGTTTGAGGGTTTCTTGAGCGGGGCGAGGGTCTTGGCGCATTCGTTGATCCACTGTCTGAAGTTGCGGGCGGCGGTGTCGGGGTTGGTGGGGTCGGCGGGGTCAGCGGGGTGGGCAGGTGGGCTCTGGTCGAGGGTGGTGGTTAGCCAGACTTTGGTGACTTTGCTCCAGCATCGGCGAGGCATCTGTTGGGTGCGGTGGTGCGTGGTGGGCTTCCTGAAGATGAAGTGGATGCAGCGATGGTCAGTCCAGTGGAGTTCGGTGGTGTTGTGGAAGGAGACGTGTGGAGAAGATTGGGTCAAGCTTGTGGCCTGCGGCGTGGGTGGGTGTTGTCACGAGCTGTCTGAGTCCGAGGTTGGCGATGTTGTCGATCAGAGTGGTGGAGTTGGTGTTGTTGTTTTTTTCAAGGTGGAAATTCAGGTCCCAGAGGAGGATGGAGTCCGTGGAGGCGAGGGCGTGTGTGCTGATGAAGTCGGCGATGGAGTCGCTGAACTGTGGTCAGGTCCAGGGGGTCTGTAGATGAGGGTTCCTCTGAGGGTGGTGTTGGGGTCGGTGTGGATCTAGAAGTGCAGGTGTTCGGCAGTGCTGATGGTGTTGTCGGTGTTGGTCGAGACTCTGAGGGTGTTTATGTGGACGATGGCTATTCCTCCTCCTACTCCATTGGTGGAATCCCTGCAGGTGATCTTGTAGCCGTCCGGGATAGCTATGGCGATGTCGGGTGCTGAGGCGGGGTTGAGCCAGGGCTCCGTCGGGAGGGCGACGTCTGGGGAGGTAGAGTCGAGTAGGTCCCAGAGTTCACCAACGTATTTGCGGGCGGAGCAGGTGTTGAGGAGGATGCATCTGTGGTAGTTTGGTTCTTTCCTGGGCGGTGGTTTGGTGGGGCAGTAGCAGGTGTGTTCTCGTCTGGAGTTGAGTGCGTGGAGGGTGCTGGCATCGTAGCGAAGTCGGGCGTCGTGGTTTTCACGGGGGCCAGGGGTTCTGGCGCTGGGCGCGGTCCAGGCGCGAACGGGCACAGATGGGATTGCCTTAGGTGCACCTTCAGCGCACCAGCGGCTCGCCCGTTGCGTGTGGCTGCGGCCGCACAGCGGCCGCAATAAGAAGGGGAGGTGGGAGGGAGGAGCAGCTGGGAGGGGGGAACGACAAATGAGGGAGTGGGGGGGCAGGTGGCAGGGGATGCAGCGGCGGTAAAGCGGGACCGGCGAGGAACAGGGGCAAAATGGGCACAACCTGCAGGGGGAGATAAGAACAGGGGGAAGCAAGCACAAAATATACAAAACCAAGGGGAAAAACAAGCACAAATCATAAAGTTACAAGAGTGGAAAAAAGAACACAAAGTAGCAGACAGCAAGCCTCTAAGTTACAGCAGCGACTGGGACCAGAACACGGGCACAGTCAGGTGGAACTGCGCGGAGTGGGGAGCGACCTGTCTGGCAACGGGGTCAAGGGTCACTCTCACTGCTGCGCAGCGGCCACCATAAGAAGGGGAGGTGTGAGGAAGGAGCAGCTGGGAGGAGGGGCGGGGCTGCAGCAGCGGGAAAGCGGGACTGGCGAGGAACAGGGGGCAAAATGCGCACAACAGGCAGTGGGAGATGAGAACAAGGGGGAAGCAAGCACAAAATATACAAAACCGAGGGGAAAAACAAGCACAAATAATACAGTTAAAAGAAAAGAAAAACAACACAGTGGAGCAGACAGCAAGCCTTGAACTTACAGCAGCGGCTGGGACCAGAACACAGTCAGGTAGAGCTGCGCGGCATGGGGATCGACCTGTCTGGCAACAGAGTCAAGGGTGCCCCACCTGCCACCGTTCTAGATCTAGGAAAATGGTAAGAACATTTCATATGAGTAAAATCTTAGTCAACCAAACGTTTTCTTTATCAGAAAATAGGGATTAACGCATTTGTGCAGCATGCCACACACCAGTGGCGATGGAGCGCCTGAAATAACAATTGCTAGTAAAGAGTCAGATATATCATTCAGTATTGGGCATAGAGAGGCTGCCTCAGTTCTCAATTTGCCCGATCTACTATATGATGATTTCATGGACTCCCATCTTCAGTGTCTCATATATTTTCAATTTCAATTTACTCTTTCTTTTAAGTTCAGTACTAATTTCACGGCTGTTGTAAAAGCTATATTATAGATCAGACTTCAAACATTGGGAATAAGAGAGAAAACCCTCATTGAGGCGGAAAGGTTTGGATGAAATCAGCAGTTTTTCAATCACCCACTGATGCGACAAAATACGAATTTTCAATCATAAAAAAACCGATTGTGGCTGAAAATACATTTGCAGCGTTTAAAAAGACACAGCACAAGAGTTGCACGAGTCTCATTGGCACATAGACAATGCATAGCACATGACTCTACAACCGGTATTCCTCTTGCGCACAATAATTTACATGCCTAAAGTAAATGTGGCAACTATTAACAATTTCGACATCTCATTGTGCCATTGAAATGCTATTTCAGTTAGAGGGGACCACCTACTTAAAAATGGTGCTACAGATATGTACACCAGCAGCAAAAGCAGGGGGCTGGAGAAGTGCAACTTTCGACACCCTCTCTGGCCGTACCATCACTCAGGGAAGGAACTAAAGGGGTGACTTGCTTCTGCTGCCATCGTCATTTCCACATGGCGATGCGCTATTTTGCATGAAAACAAATTACTAAACTGTGCATAAACTTGTATAGGTTTCCATAGGTTCAAGTGCTGGCCATTCCTTTTGTAAGTCTTAGGTGTCAAGAGCGATTGTCCAATGGATTCATTTTAGGTGAACCGAGACAATTAATTTGGTGGACACAGCGCTGGCTTTAGGGCGTGCAACCGGTGCAGCTGCTCTGGGCGCTGACTTTGGGGAGCGCTGCGTATTAAAATAACATATAGATTTAAAAGTACAGAAACGCCCTTGATCGTTCAGCAATCAATTCTGAGGTAATAATAAAAATGTCAAGCTAAATCTGATGATTAATGTTCCAGCTAGTAAGACATCGGAATTTTAACTTGTGGCAGTTTTGACTCATCCTAAAGTAGTGCAGTGGGTTAATGTGCCTGCTGCAAATAAATGCGTACCATGCAGATTACAGAATAATGGGGCACATGCATCAACATTTCTTTTTGCGATTTCTTATTTGCGAAAATTAAGAAATCGCAAATAAGGAATCGCAAAATGAAATGCATCACGAAATTCGCAATTTTTTTGCGATTCGGTAAAAATCGAAATTTTTACCGAATCGTTTTGATTTTGAGATTCTGTAATTGCGAATTCGCAATTTGCGATTCGCAAATAGCGATTTTCCCATGTTGCTGCATTCCATGACATCACAACCAGGAAGCAAGGCCACTGATTGCACACACCTGGTTCTAGGGAGTGGTGTTGGAGAGGCAGTTGGCAGTTGGAGCTCAGCTAGGAGGAACTGGAGCGGACTGTGAGCCTGCAGCAGAAGGGGAAATGGCCTCAGAAAATGTAGGAGAAGAATTACAAGCCAGAAAAAGAAAGATTAAATTTAGTGACAAAGAACTGGAAATTCTAATTGAGGAAGTCACTCAGAGGGAGGACCAGCTTTTTGGGAATCAATCTTTGAAAGTGCCAGAAGCTGCAAAAAGAAAACTATGGCTTGCAATCCAAGCAAAAGTAAACAACAATACAAGCGCAGCAATTAGCAAGTGACCGTAGGCATCATAGGGCAATGTCCAGCATGCAAGGGTATACCAGGGCATTGCACCGTCTTTGCAACACTACAGCTTAGCTTTCAAAGCAAACAGTTGCCATGCAATTGGAGATGTCACAATGTTGCGGTGAAGTTGCCAGTCATGAATGTTGTGGAGGGCATGCAAAGTGAAGCTGCAAGTGGGAGCCTACTACATGTTGGAGGGAATGTTGGGGGCTCAAATGTAAGTAGCCTGCTGGAACCTTCTGTGCCTGGGGGACGACGAAGCACCAGAAGGCAAGCAATTACTGAGAGGCCTACTTTGGAAGATGCAAAAAATTCAGGAAAGGCATTAGGGGTGCGTGGACGCAAGAAGTAGGATATGACTTAATTACCTACATAGTTTTTGTACAAAGGACATCTGAAGAAAATGCATTGCAATGACTATGATCAGTAAATGCAATTTAATTTGCTGTTCACACACTGCATGCACTAAGATGTGGTATGAACCCTTAATCCATGCTTGAAAAAAATTAAGTTTAAAATATTTCAGTTATGCAGAAAGATGTGTTGTGTAATTCTTACCTCTATTAAAAGTAATGTTGAGTTATCTCTGCCCTTCTTCTTCTCCCCTCTGATGCGTCAGGTCCATGTAGTCTTGGTTATGGTTGTTGAGGCTGGTTATCATTGTAAGGTAGTACATCCTCCTCCTCCAATTCTATGCCTCTTCTAGTGGCTAGGTTGCGCAACATGGCACATGTTGTAACTATTTTACAACATATATCAGGACGATATTGTAAAGCACCGCCAGTTTTATGTAGAATACGAAACCGAGATTTGAGGACACCAAATGTTCTCTCAATTACGTTGCGGGTTGATATGTGTGGATTCAAAAAGGGTGTGAGAATGTATGACCTTACAGCGTATGCACTGTCATCTATAGAATGAGATGGAAGATACACATTATGAGTACAATGTGGCAACAAGGTTCAGAGATGTATGATACTTGAAGGAAATATATTTACCAAGTAAATAGCCATCTCCAAAATATCCGGCAAGCAGTCGTGCATGTATGGCTCTATGCCTAAAAATGTAAGAATCATGGGCACTTCCAGGGTAACTTGCAACTAGGTCAGTGATGATAGTTTTTGGAATTGCATATTACCTGAATGTTTAGTGAATGGTAACATTTCCTGTTGCCAAAAATGTACTCATTTTCAGATGGAGGACAAATGGGGACATGTGTGCCATCTACACAGCCAATCACATGTGGAAAATGTGCTATGTTGTAGAAATCTAATTTTGTTTGGAGCAATTCCTGTGGTGTGTTGGGAAATGAAATGTAATGCCTAATCCTTTGCAACATTGCATTGAGTAAAGCATTAAAGAAATGCGATAGGGAACTCTGGGACACACCTCCAGCAGTAGCTATAACACCCTGGAAGGACCCTGACACAAGGAGGTGTAGTGAACACAAGACGTGTACATGGGTTGTTATGGCTTGTGTCCTGCGTGTCTGTCTCTGTAAGATTGGGTCTAATTCATGTATCAAATCCAAGATCGAGTCAGCATTGAGTCTATACTTATCATATATTTCTGCTTCTGTCTGCCCTAGTAAGGTGACGCGTAGTCTAAATATCCTCTCATGTATCCTCCTTCTCCTCCTTGCTGCAGCTCTCAGCTTCAGCCTCCGTGCCGTAAAAAAAGAGTGCTGCCATTGTGAAAGAATTTTTGGAGCCAATCTGGGCTCCCTTAAATACTATCCTAATGATTTCAACCTGTATTTTTTTTTCCCCTATTTTACCACCTGCTCTGAGTTCTTATAAATTTAAGAATTCCTATTTGCGATTTTTTAAGGAATCGCAAATAGCAAATTTTCATGCATGTACTGTTTTATCGAAATTTGCAATTCCTTCATTTTGCGAAATGTTAAGGAATCGCTAAAAATTTACCGATTCCTTAAATTGCAAAAAAATAAAAATGACTTCATGCATCCCAAAACTTTAAATAGCATTCCCAAACGGCCGAAATTTGCGATTCGCACCATTTGCGAATGCAATTTCAAATGATGCATGTGCCCCAATGTGTGAGTGAACTACGAGTAGCACTTTAAAAAAAATTAAATCTGTGCCAGAAAGGCGCTATGGAGAGATGAGGGGCACTGTTGGAGAGAGGTAGTGAGGGAGTTAGTGGAGGAGGAGGTCATGGGGTACGCTATAAAAGACTTTTGCACTGGGTGCCATTAGCGCTAAAGCCGGCCCTGTATGCTACAGCAGTCTTCCCATGGTTGATCTAATGTGAAAGAGGTCATTGAGAAGTAATCGGAGAAGCTGGAGAGTGACCAAGTCCTGAAAGTGCATATCTCCTTGTTAGCTTCTGTAAGTCACCAAAAATCAGGGTGATGTACCACATGGTACTCTACCTTAATATCGACTCCAGATCCTCATGCTAACAAAATACTGAACATCAAAATACCAATAGGTATATATATAAAAAAGAAGAAGATAAAATTAGAGAGTGTAAAACCTTTACATTTCATAGGGACAAAATGAATTATGACTGCAGGCGTATCTTTACCTTCGCAAGAAAATATGATTCTTTGAAAATATCTAAATATAGCAGTGCCAGTGTGACTAAAACACAACATTATAGAGGAGCCCATGCAAACTCTTCAACATCCAATCTAAGGTCAGTCATAGAAAGTGAGCCAAAATCTGAGGCGAGAAGTGGCAGGGGAGCTTTGGTACCATCAAAATTATCAGTAGTGCAGAAATTGGATTTTTTTTGCGAAGAACGCAGACAGTCCTTAAGACCACGACCCCAACAAAACAAAGAAGGAAGAATGGCACAGTCAGAAGGAGGCAAAGAAGACAAGCCAACAGACAAAGAACAAAAACGATGAAAACGCAGACAATAATGCTGGCAAGTACTAACAACACAGTAGTCAATTTAGCCAATGTGGCACTAAGTGAAAGGAGAAACAAATTCTGATGTTGGGCTTGTCTTATTGCCCCCAAAAAACCTTTAACTATGTATTAACAAGGATGGAAATATTTAAGGGAATATGAAAATTGAAACTTAAGAAATTTCACACACTAAAACAAACAAAAAATGAGGAAATACAAAGTAACGTTAATAGAAGACTCACAAACCTCACCTCCTTTTAACTTGACAGCCTCAGATTTACCAATATGAAGAGATCTAGAAACATTGGCAAAAGAAAATTCAGTGCCACAGTCCACGCCAACAATATCGGCTGAACAAACTATAACCACAGAAAAATATGAGCCATTGACAAAGGCTAGATTCAAACCAAAATCCACATTTACCCAGATTATGGTCAGAGACTCGATAGACATTTTCCATGAGCAAGTCAAGATTTGGAATGGCAAGAAGACTTTCCTTTAATAACAATGGACATTGCTGCACTCTATACAAGCATCAATCATAGTGATGGCATAAGGGCATTTCAATATTACTTAAGGAAAAGACCAGCAATGATTGAACAACATAACAAAATGCTCATTAATATGATTGAATTTTGCTTAAATAACAATATCATTTTAATTCGCTTTATTCGAGTATAAACGCATGAAAGCTTTACAAACAACATTAAAAAGCCATTAAAAAACATTTAAATTGATTAAAAATAAGGCTAGAAAGTTGATAAAAATGCATCAATTACATTATCACATAACATTTTACAAATAAAATATAATAAAACACTCTGATAATGACCTCTTCACAATTCATCTGTCTAAAAACTTTTGTCTAATGGACCATGACCAGCTGAGGAATTTAGAAGTGGCTGTTAATATAAATAGTGAAGAGCTAGTACAGATAATTCTTAAAGCCACAACACTGCTGGTCGTACCTAAGTTCTTACACATTGGAGTAAGCCAGATACGTCTGGGCTCTACATAGGAGTTACATGCAAATAAAAAATGTCCGATTGTTTCATCATGCACTCCACAGGATGGACAAGAACTATTTGATGGGCCTCCCCACCTGCCTGTTAGAGATCTGAGGGGGAGAGAACCTGCTCTGATCTGGAAAAGCAACTTCCTATCCCTCTGGCTAGTGATGGTGTCCCAGTACAGTTCGAGGGTAGGGAGAAACTTTGCTTGCAGGAATTTTCCCGCCATAGTCTCCGAGTTAGTTTCGTTCCAGGTTCGTTCTGCCACCTTCTCCCAATAGATCTCTTTAAGATTAGTCTTTGTTGGAAAAGAGGCAACCTCTGGGTTTTCCCATAGCGTGTAGAGGCCTAATACACCCAACATTTTTCTAAGTTCTTTTAGCCATCCTATTTTGTGGAACACATCTGCCTTAATTATGTCCATAAATCCCTCTGCATAGTGTAAGAGTTCAGGTGTAGTCCAAAGTCTATGCCAATACATAATAGGTATCAGTCTTGCTAGATCAGTTAATGCCTTCCTGCCTAGATCGTACCTAAGTGGCAGCAGAGCGGTGTCCTTGGGAAGGCTAGTAATAAGTCGAAAGAACTTATTTTCCGAAGTTTGTAATCTCCCAAGGTTCTCGTAGCCCCACAACTCCGCCCCATAAAGTGATGATCCTAGGGCTTTGGCCTCGTAGACCTGGAGCACAGGTTTTACTGGTTTTGTTAAGGATTTTCTGTGCTCTGAACCAAGTGCACCAGCTATTTGCCTGTGTCTTATAGTTGAAGTGTCTATGTGTTTGGTCCATCTTAGGTCATTTGATATATGAATTCCCAAATATGTAAAAGCATTAACAGTCTCTAATGAGCGGTCATTCATAACAATATGAGATCTACGGCCTCGAAATGAATTAAAAACCATTGACTTTGTTTTAGACACATTAATTTCTAGTCCATGGTCTTTACAAAATTGATCAAAAATTGTTAGGGAGCGTTGTAGACCACTCGGGGTCTTGGATAAAACCAGAGTGTCGTCGGCGAACATTAAAATCGGTATCTTGGTACAAGCTAGTGACGGGGCGTCCACATTTTCAGCCAACATGCGGGAAACAACTCCATTAATATACAGTGTGAACAACGTGGGGGCCATTGAGCATCCTTGGCGTACCCCACGCTCCACAGGGAAATCAGGGGTGACCATACCATGCCCTCCCCACTGGATCCTTGCAAAATTTGCCTCATGGAGCCTCATTAGCATTGTTAAAAGTTCTTCTGGAAGGCCCAGGTTCTTCAACACTTGCCACAGTTTAGGCCTTGGGACGAGGTCGAAGGCAGCCCGTAAATCTACAAAGGCTGCGTACAGGCTACCCTTCCTCAGTAGTACGGTTTTCCATTGTAGAAGGGTAAAGCGGAAGACCTGGTCCAACGTGCTAATAGATTTACGGAAGCCCGCTTGAAATGGCGACAAGGCATTGTTCTCTTCGGCCCAATCCAAAAGTCTATTAACAACCACCCTACCTATCACCTTTTGGATGGTGTCAATTAGGCTTATGGGCCTATAGTTTCCTGCTTGTGATTTGTCTCCTTTCTTGTAGATAGGGATTATAACTGCACATTGCCATGACGCAGGTATATTAGCGCCCTGGGCAACCGCATTCAGTAGGAGAAGGATGTATTTGCACCAGCGCTCCTTGTCATTGATAAAAAGATCCGCCGGCACCCCATCTAGTCCCGGGGCTCTGCAATTAGAAACTGTGCTCAAGGCCATCATAACTTCACTGTTACAGAATAAATTGTCTTTATAAAAAGAAGGCCTGTAGTCAGTCATCAGATTATTGGGCTGAGTACCTGCATACTGAGGCTTGAAATAGTTAATCCAGTCCTCCTGGGATACATTATTATCTGGAGGCTCTGATGAACCCCCCTTGCCCCATTTAACAATGTTCCAGAATAGCCTAGAGTCTTTTTTATCACTGGCCTCCTTTAGCTCTTGCCAATGCAGCCAATGCAGCTCATCCCACAGTTTCTTCACATTGGTTATGCTTTTTCTATACGCAGTTCTGGCAAGGCAAATAGACACCATATCCATCCCCCTAATTGCGGCTCCTAAAGCTACTCTAGTCTGCCTACACTCAGCGTTGTACCACTTCGCCGGTTTGGCTTTTCTTATTTTTGCTTCCTTATTTTTATTTCAGAGTTTATTGTACAAACAACTTCGTGGAGTAGCTATGGGGGCCAGCCTCTCCCCCAGCTATGCCTGCCTTCACATGGGTTGGTGGGGGGAGCTGGTCTTACAGAAAGAGCAAGAATCACTTTTAAAATGTAATGTTGTAACATGGTTGAGGTTTATTGACGACTTGTTTTTAATCTGCCACGGGTCCGTGTCAGAAAATGTTGTTATCAGTTTGAACAACAATGACTTCAACTTGGAATTTACCGCAACTATTAGCCCCAGTACAGTTGTTTCTTTGGATGTAGAAGTATATATCAAAAATGAAAAGATTGAGACTAGAGCACATAGAAAACCCACGGCGGGTAATTCGGTTTTGCAGGCAACTAGTGCTCATCCTCAACATCTAATTCAAAGCATTCTGTACGGGGAAATGATAAGACTGAAACATATTTGCAGTAATCAAGAAGACCTAATACTAGCACAACAGGCGAGTAGAACTAGGTTCTTGGAGAAGGGTTACACCAGCAAATGCATTAATACTGCTGTAGTCAAGAGCCATAAATTATCAAGTGTTGACCTACTTAAATTGAATTACAGGCAGAAACCTTCCCAGGCAAAATTGATAAATATGGACAAAACAGAAAGGGAGGGTGAAACTTTCAGAATAATAATGAGATTCAGTGGACAACATAAGGAAATTTACCAAATCATACGTAAAAATTGACCAATTATACTTAGTGATCCCATCATACGCCACATGTTGCCCACCAAACCAGCTATTACACATAGCAAGGCCCCCTCCATGAAGGATGATTTAGTACAGAAGAACCCGAATGATAAAATACCACTAACATGGCTGGCTCAGAGCAAAGGATTTTGGAAATGTATATCTTGTAATGCATGCCAACAGGGAATTTGCAAATCATCATACACCACCCCATTCAGCAAAGAGGAGAAACCCATCACAAAAGCTTTAACATGTAAAACCGATTATGTTGTATATGTTCTTGAGTGCCCCTGTGGGTTAAGGTATGTGGGAAGTACCAAACTGCAGGGGCACAAAAAAATATTGCAACATATTTGAGCCATAAAATATAAAGATCAAATGTACCCAGTGGCTCGACATTTCGGTGATAAACATGATTCCAATCCCAGCCACCTGAAATACTTTCTAATCGACACAGTACCCATTAACAAAAGCGGAGGCAATAGAGAAAAGGCCCTGCGCAGATTAGAAACAACACACATTCTTGAGTTAGATTCCAAACACCCTGGGGTCTAAACATGACTGAGGATTTGTACACATGTTTATAAAGGATTTCAAAGGGACAGTGTAAAGGAAATGCAATATGAAATTTGAAGATATCCATATCAGAATTTTAGTGATCAGCAGAGTAATAGAATGTTAAAAGCTGCAGAAAGTACCTCTATTGGATAGTTAGAACATTTAGGGCCAGATGTAGGTCAGCAAATACCGGTCGGTAACGGCCGATATCGGCCGTTACCGACCAGTATTCGCAAATGGAGATGTAGGGGCCTTAAAATTTACAGGATCTGTATATTTACCGAATCGGTAAAATACCGATTCTGTAAATTTACCGAATCGGTAAATCAATGTGTAGGTGGCACTGAAAACAGTGCCACAGGCCCTTACCGATTCGTTATTTACCATGTAATACTATTGCATGGTAAATAACGAATACCTGTGTGCATGCACATCTGTGCATGTACACCTGTGCCATGTGGCACACATACATGCCCTAAGGGCATGTATGTGTGTCACATGGCACACAAGCCACAAACAGGGGTGCAACAGGGTGTCAAAGTGACACCCTGTCCCCCTTGGCAATTCGGTAATTTTACCGATTCTGTAATTACCGAATCGGTATTTGCCATTGAATCCTATGGGCTTCATGGCCCATAGGAATCAATGACAAATACCGATTCTGTAATTACAGAATCGGTAAATACTGAATCCTACCGATTTGGTATTTTTAATTTCAAATGTGTTTTTATTAAGTTTATGAGCAAAGAAGACAGGCAATGCAATGCAGTAAATATGCAATAGGCGTATATGGCGAGCGAGACATAGCGAGACAGTCTTCTCTACGAATCGATAAAGATGCAGATAAGCCATGCCCAGATCGAGATGCGTTGCCTACAGTTCGGTAAAGGTGCTATGTAAGAGTGGTAATCGAACAAAACAATAAGAAAGGCCCATCCCCCCCAACATCCAACATCAACCCCCTCCCTCCTCCCCGACCAGTATGCCAGTTGTCAAGAGTCTCCATCATAGCACGCACAGGTTGATGGGCATCAAGGTGTACAGGTTCGTGTTGGGTCTCGTGGGTGTTCCGTAAGCCGCAGAATGCGGAGATATTTCGGGCACGTGATTTCGTGAAATTCTCTGGACAGGAGTGACAGGAGCGGTTGCCAGGTTTTCTGGTATGAGTCAGCAGTGTGTGTGAGCGTGGCCTGGATACGTTCCATGCCTAATGTTAACCACAATTTGTGTAGCCAGCCAGTGTGGGTGGGTAAGGTGGTTGATCCCCATAGAGACAGGACGTGTTGTGACGCTGCTTGCATGGCAATGCCCATCTGTTTGCCACGAGGTGATCTCAAGGGAAACGTGAGCGCGTTGGGCAGCCCTAGGATTGTGTATGCCGGGAAGCGCGGGATTTCAGTGACAAATGTTGAGTCTATATCATCTAAAACTGCTTTCCAGTACCCCTGCAGAGCGCGGCAGTCCCACAGGAGATAGGTCAGGGTGCCCCTTTCGCCACAGCCCCTCCAACACAGAGCGCTTCGAAGAGGGTTGCCCTGATTGAGTCTTGCTGGGGTAAGATGCCAGTAGATGGCCAATTTCACCGCCGATTCCCTGGCACTAGCATTGCGAGTGGTGTGTGCAGCTCTGTAGTGTATGAAGCCCCATTCTTTGGGCGAAAGTGTCCTTCCGAGTTCCGATTCCCAGCGTTTCTGTCCCGGTTTCTTAACCGGGTCGGCCTCGGGGGCTAACATCTTGTAGAGGTCTGAGATAAGGTGCTTATCCGAGTCCTTCGACACCAGCCAGTGTTCGAATGGTGTTGAGGTATCGGGTTCTGTCAGGTCTACATACTCTGAAAAAACACTCAAACACCATAGATAGAAATTGGCACGGAAACTGAAAATGTAAAGAGACAAGTTTATTAGGACCCCATGGGGTGGTGGTACACTCCTACAGCACCCTTCGGTAATGCAAGAAGTATCACACCGAACATCGGTGCGCGACCTCTTTTATACAGTTTAAAGGTAATAAAAAGATAGGCGGTACACATTTGAACAGTTTTAGGTACATATAAGGACATTTTTGGCGCACAGCCAGCATGTGGGAGGAGCTTAATACCACTGGTCAGTTAGGGGAACATTCCTAAAGAGTGACCACTCTCTTAGTCCGGAGATCGTGTGTGCGCATGCGTGAAATTGACCATCGCTAAGAATAGCCTGTTGCTGGGCAAAGTGGAAGGTTCATTGACATGAAGGAAGGACGAAAGGGCACGCTGACCACGAGGCCGCATGTTCATACAAAATGGAAGCCTCCAAATACAAAATGGCCCCCGTACACTTAAGTCAAGTTAACAGAAAAGGTCGTGTAGCTGAGCTAAACGCTAACTCAGGTGCTGCCAATTACGACAGACGGCCCTTTTAGCGTTTAGCTGAAGCTACCTCATAAGGGAAATAATCCGGATGTTCATCCTCGACATCTATCATCATGATCCGCCTCACTTCGACATTACTCATTTGTACATTTTTGGCAATAGCTCGTTTGGATGGGATACAGGTCGTAATACATACGGAACATAGAGCAGGACTACATTGAATACATAAACAGCAAAAGAAGACTATTCCAATAATTGCACATAGAATCGTTAGCAGTTTCCAGCCCCATGTACTGAGCATAGTCCAAAACCAACCTGAAAAAGTCCAGGTACCATTATCAGTGTGAATTTCAGAGGCAATTTTGTGCAATTTAGAAATGGCATCATACACAGAAGGCGAATTGTCAGGGACATAGACGCAACAACTACTTCCGATGATACGACATGCACCCCCACGATCAGCTAATACTACATCCAGAACCATTCGGTTCTGAAGTGTAACAATTCTAGTAAATCAATTGTGGGGGGGTTGGAGTACCGGGTACAGGACGGCAGAGTCAGCACAAGTAGTGCGGGAAGCGTGGAGCTACAGAAGGAACCCAATCCCCCAGACTCCCTGTCACCCGAGGAAGCGCAGAACGGAGTGCGCGAAGGCACAACATAGACCTTCTCCGAGCAGAGGACTAATATGTCACTTTGCTACACATCTCTCACCTGGTTCTGAAGAAAGCCCACCGACCCCCCCAGGCAACTAGGGCTGAAACTAGTCGACCTTTTTATCTAACGAAAATAGATAGCGTGAGAATCCTAACAATTCTCCCCACGCATATCATCCAAATATTTTCTACTCCTAACTCGAATTCGGAATAATAAATACTTACCCCGGCTGTCCGAGTTATTTTAAATATCACTCATATCACCTATCACTGGACACTACTGCTTTTAACCTCGGGTTACAACCTCCTGGTGGAGGATGCATACCAACTAACCCTGTGATTATGCAGACACGAGAGTGCAATAGCGGAGAACCAAGATATACCGCTACCAACAAAGATACCCACTCACGTGTATGAGGGTTTTTTACCAAGGGACATCCCAGCGACCTGAAAACCCAGGTTAGCAGGACAAGTGATCCAACCCCCCCCACAATTGATTTACAAGATTACTGTTCTAAGGAAAGTGGTTGGATCCAACAATTTTTCCTTCTCCCCACCCTATGATTTACGTGTAACAATTCTAGTAATCTGGAGCTCTTCAGTTATATTCCCTAAAGCAGAAACAGTTTCATTAGCAACTGCCTCCACAACACGTGTTAGCCGCCTAATTTTCCTGCTATTTAGAGCAGCGCCCACAAAAGAAAATAACCCTAAATTAAAATCCACATATTGTTGTAGGGAGGTGTCAGTTTGATCAACCCCATCAATGTCCAATGTCCTCTTAACTCTATTCAAAATAAAATCATGATATAATACAAAATCATTATGATACATAGGTGGGGCAATAAACACAGGGGGTAATACAAAGGATATGTAACATGTGCCTAACCATCCAAGAGGAAGACGATGATAACCTTTATTACCACAGATAAAATAAGTGTTTCGTGAGGCTACAAATGAAATACCGTTGGGAGTATCAAAAGCAAGAGTAATATTGCATTCACTTCTCCCCACCGGAACGGTCCCCTTATTCCTAATACAGAGATCTGCTTTCGTATCAATGACAGTAATTACATGTAAACTGGACATATTTGTAAGTCTCTGATTAGTGAAGATGCGAGGTGCAGATACATTGTCCGGTCGATATTCTTCCCACTCGAATTTAGTTCCCTCTGCTTGTGGATAGCCATCTCGATCATTATAGCAGACCTTGTTCAGTCGAAAAAGTAGTCCACCTTTTGTTGGCCATCTTAAAGTAAAGAGAAGAGTATACCAAGCATTGCATGACCCATTATGAGAGAAAGGAAGAGGAATAAGTGGGGTTCCTCCCTTCTTCTGATGCCCGGGTAACATCCCACATACCCAGCAGTTGGACGTGTTGGTCATATTGTGCGTGTGATGCAATATCTGAATGAAACTATTATTCAAATAAGTCTGTCTATGTCTTTCTTCGTGATAGGGCAAAGTAAAATAAAAATGTTCAGATGGAATTGGAGTGGTAGGCAGTAAATAGTCCTGTGCAGGAAATAGTCTTTCTGTAGTCCAAGCTATTACTGCTATCACCACTATTGTCGCAACAAAAAGAACCGCACCCAAAAGTCTTGTGTTTCTCAGTGTCATAGGTGCCATGGTACAATGAACAGAAGTCTCAAGAAAGCAATCTAAAAAATAAAAATATGGTGCTGAGAACCGAGGCTGCCGTTGAGTTTTTCTCCGAGATTCAAGACGGGTGTCGCTACACTGGCCAGAACTGATCCCCCCCCTTGATATTCCCGGCTTCCGTTTCACAAACCTCAGAACGGTTACCAACCAGTCATGAAAAATGCAAAAAAAATTATTTCCTCGACGCAGATTGTACTTCACTCCACCAGAAACGGTGTGGTCCGGGAAGGCTCCCTCCGACTCGTGAGGCGTAACAGCTGGGCTCTTCTCCGCGTCCAAGATGTGTCTGTAGTCGGACAGCACAGTAGTGTTCACCAGATCCGGAGAGACACGTCGGCAGTGCGTTGAATGTATCCACCGCTTCTTATTCGTGACACGCACAGCCGTCTGCGTTGCCAGCAGCACTTGCTCAGGGCCACGCCACCTCGGCTCCAAGCTGCTGGATCTCTCAAACACCTTAATCATCACGAAGTCGCCAGGATGAAGATCGTGAGCCTCTCCAATGGAATTGTTGGGGAGCGCTTCTCGAACCTGTTGATGAATAAAAGATAAATCATTTGTTAATCGTGCCAAATAATCGTTCATCATTATACAAGGCACATCATGTATCAAACGAGGCTTTGGAACTCCCCAAATATTCATCGGACTTCCAAACACCACCTCATAGGGTGTGAGGCCAGTTCGAGAGTGTGGCACTGATCTAATAGATAATAATGCCAATGGCAAAGCGTCCGGCCATTTCAAAGACGTGGATGCCACGATCTTTGCTAGCTTCAGCTTCAGAGTCGCATTATACCTTTCTACTAGACCTGCTGACTGCGGGTGAAATACAGCGTGGAACTTTTGTCGTATTCCCAATCCTTTCAGGACATGCTCCACTATTTTCCCAACGAAATGAGGACCATTATCATTCCACAAAAACTTACAAACACCAAAACGTGGGAAGTACTCTTTCAGTAACACTTTAGCTGTTGTTAATGCTGTATTATCCTTCGTGGGGTAGGCTTCAACCCATTTAGTGAAAGCACACACCACCACCAGGACATACTTGAGGTTATTACAGCGTTCCAGCTGGATGTAATCCATTTGCAGTACTTCGAATGGTGCAGTAGGTGGAACGAACCCTCCTTTAGGAGTAGAGGTCCCTTTAGCAGGATTGTACTGTAGGCATATCAGACAGGTCTGTACTATTCTCCTAGCCGTGCTGGTAATCTCAGGATGCTCCCAAACTTGTGTAAGCAATTTAGTAATTGCAAGAGCTCCAATATGTGCCATCCCATGTGCCATCTGAGCCATTGCTTGCAAGTAAGCAGCAGGTAATTTCCATTTCTTCATGTCTTTGCTTCTCCAGCAACCCTCATCATCCAACACTCCCTCTATTGCCCATGCTGCAAGCTCCGCTTCAGACGCTGATTTCTGTATGTCTAAAACGTCCTCTCTAGCATCATGCCATCGCTCGGCTTGCGATCTCACCACATACATAGGGGAGTCATTGTGCAACATGGCAGTCTCTCTCGCTATGCGGTCTGCAAAAGCGTTTCCTTGCCCTATTTTGTCTGTCACCTTTTTATGTGCACTACATTTTATTATCGCCACCTTCTTTGGACATAATAGTGCGTTCAGGAGGTCGCATACCAACTCTCCGTACATAATGTGTGTTCCATGTGAAGTCATAAACCCTCGTTCCCTCCAGAGTAGGCCAAAATCGTGCGCTACTCCAAAGGCGTAACGACTATCGGTATAGATATTCACACATAATCCAGCACTTAGCTCACATGCTTTCGTTAAGGCTATTAATTCAGCTGCTTGAGCCGATTTCTGCGGTATCCGTGCTGTTTCTACCACCGTCTTAAGTGTCGTGATCGCATAGGCCGCGGAAGCTGTACCATCTGGCAATCTCACACACGATCCATCAACCCACAGTTCCCCATCTACATCTGGAAGTGGCGTATCCTGTAAATCGACACGACCCTTTGTTTGTTCATCAGTCAGAAAAACACAATCATGTTGTTCTTCTTCCTGGGTCTCAGTAACAGGATATGGCAATAAAGTGGCGGGGTTCAGAGTGGCGCACCTCTTCAATGTAATGTGTGGTGCCAGCAGCGTTAACTCGTATCCTGTTAAACGGGCACTGGTTAGATGCTGCGTTTTCGTTTGGTTCAATAGCGCATCTACTGCATGGGGAACTAACACCAACAATTTGTGCGATAAAACTATTCCCTCACTCTGCCGTATAGCTACTTCTGTTGCTGCAACTGCTCGAAGGCATCCAGGCAGTCCTCGAGCCACAGGGTCGAGTACCGCTGAAAAATATGCACAGGGTCTCTGTTTGTCTCCGTGTAACTGTACTAAAACTGACAATGCGCATCCATCCTTCTCATGCACATACAGTGTAAAGAGCATTGTATAATCTGGTGTACCTAACACTGGTGCAGAGCAAAGAGCTTGTCTCAATTGTTCAAAAGCATTCTGGCATTCATCCGTCCATTCAAGGGAGGTTGGTGCAGTTTTGGACAGCAATGCTAACAAAGGTTTTACAATGTATGAAAATCCTAGTATCCATTGCCTGCAAAAGGACGTCAAACCTATGAAAGCACGAACATCCTTCTGTGTGCAAGGGACTGGTGTATCTAAGATTGCTTGAATTCGGTCTGATGTTAATGCACGTCCCTCCTTAGACAAAAGATGACCAATATATTTCACCTTTGGTCTACAGTATTGCAGCTTTTTCCGTGAAACCTTGTGATTATGTTTAGCAAGAAAAGAAAGCAGGGAGAGCGTACTCTCCTCGCATTGCTCCTGTGTATCTGCTGCAAGCAAGATGTCATCAACATATTGTATAAGCGCCACCCCAGACTGCAAATCAAAAGAATCAAGCTGTCTTTTCAAAGCCTGGCTGTAAATGCTGGGACTTTCTGTGTAACCTTGAGGAACTCGACAAAATCTATAAGATTTATTATTTAATGTAAAACCGAACAAATATCGGCTATCAGGATGAATGGGAATCGAAAATAAAGTGTTTTTCAAATCGATCACCGTAAATGTAGTAGCTGTGGGTGGAACCAGAGTAAGTAACGTGGTGATATCTGATACTACTGGGTACGGGGGTACAACTATCTTATTAATTTCTCTCAAATCAATAATGAAACGATAAACCTTGGAGTCTGTATCTTTCTTTAGAATCTGCAAAATTGGACTGTTGCAAACATTGTAGGGAACTTCCTCCACCACCCCTGCCGTTATCAAATCATTCACAATATGTGTCAAAGCCAGTTCGCCTTCTCTAGCGATCTTGTACTGAGGAACACGAGGTAATATCGCTCCCTCCTTCACAGTAATGTGCACAGGTGGAATAATCATTTTACCCACATCAGTATCAGAAATGGCCCATAACGTACTTGGAAGGGAAGCTAATGCATCGGACTCTTGCATGAGGCACAATCTCTCAATTTCAGGGTAGTTTTCATTCAAAATAACCCGCACCCCTTCAGGGGCACAGCGTATTGTTGCACGAAAATGCTTTAGCATATCAAGTCCCATAATATTATCTGGTGTATTTGGGGATAATAGAAAAGGACATGGGGCAGTGAATTTGTCAACATGAAAGGTAAAAGGTTGAGACAGTGGGCTTAGAGAAGGTGTTCCATCGAACCCTATTGCTGTAATTATTTCGCCAGACAGGGGAGCCCTTGGAACCAAGTGTTTGGACAGAGCGCTACGAGTAGCTCCTGTGTCAACCAGAAACTGATCAGTAGAACCCAAAACATGTGCTGATATATATGGACCCCTCTGATCGACTGGTACCTCAACCGATTCCACACCCCATCCTACGCAATCCTATGCATGTCTATTATCCTGTGACTCAATATGTTCTCCTTCAGCTACCTGATATTGATTCCGTCGATCAAAAGTATTATGCTCAACCTGACCACGACCCCTCTCTTCAAACCTACCACGGTCATTCGCTCCACCTCTCGGTCCTGAATAGCTATTCCGTGACCTTCCACTTCCTCGACCCCTCTGACCACGCTGTTAACGAAGTACCGGACAATCTGCAACCCAATGTCCAAACTGTTTACAGTATGCACACTGATCCTCAGAAATGTCGGAACAAGGGGGAGACGTAACGTACGATCTTCGTCTGCCCCTATCATTCCCTCTCGATTGCGTAACATGAACTTGTGCCAACATTACCTTCGTCTCTAAGTCCTTTACTCTCTTATCATTACTCTCTTTCGCCTCTAATGCCTGTCGTTCATAATACTGAGCCATTGTTAATAAAGAAGCGGGCGTTGCAGTAGTCCATGAACTTTCACTAGCCTTTATTCGTTTTGCAATCTCCGGTAGGAGATTAGCCACATACTTGTCTACAAACAAATGCCTGCCCATGTCCTCTGTTAATGATTGACCACTATAATCATGGAATGCTTCCTCAAAACGTGAAAAGAAGTCAGAAACTGATTCATCTTGCTTCTGTTTACAAGATGCCAATACTGTCCAATCTATCTTTTTAGGGGGGACAAGCGTTTTTAATTTAGTCAAGATAGCCGTCGGTAATTCTAAAATTAACTGGCACGGTTTACAGGCAGGTTCCCTATCTAGGTCAGCCCTCACTATCTCCTTCCAATCTGCTCCTAATATCGTACGATCGTCAAACTTACGAATCGCTCTCCACATATCAGGAGGCAATATCAACCCAAAGAAAAGATCAATATCGACTAACGTCATAATCCATGAAGAAATAGCGCCCTCCACACCTTCATAGAAAGCTGCTGGATTTTTACGGGGATCAGGCAGAGCATTCTTAAGTGCCATAACATCTGCTCTATTCCATGGCGTATAAACCCAATTGTACACAAAATAGCCCCTTGAATCTTTAGACGTCTTATCATCATCAGTACCGTCCCCTTTGGGAGGGACATACAAAGGTGCGGCTTCCCGCATAGGCAACACATTAATCGCAACACTATTATCTGATCCATAGATAGGGCACACTCGAAAAGTTTCCGTCGATTCAGACGCTGATGGATTCGATGCCTTTTTCACCGCTCGCAATCGTGTCGCCTCATCCCGTAACCAAATCAACCGTCGGAAAAATTCCTCTGCATCTGAAAGAGCAAAAACACCTTTACGAAAATTCTCACGACCAACTGATATATCCTTAGGTTCAAACTCAGGAGATTGTTTTCTAAACTGCTCAACAACTTCGCCTGCAAAATGATCTAAAAAATACAATCGTTCCTTGTCGGACCACTTACTCATAAAATCATCAACATCTGAAACAGTTATAGAATTTACATTAAGTTTACGGGCAACCGAACGCAATTCCGTCATACGCTCGGCATGTAACCTGGTACGTTGTTTGTCCTGATTATCCTCGTCCGATTCCACATCCGGAGCCGTAGGCTGAACATACGGAGGCGGGCAACGATCTAACAATGAAAAATCATCTAATTCATTAGTAAGGACAGGATAGAGAGGACGCCGAAGAGGAAACTGACCATTAACTTGTAAATTACGCTCTCGACTCTCTTTCTCTTTCTGTTCCTGCAATTCCTTCTCCTGTAGCTGCAAAGCTTTATCCCGAGCAGCCTTGCGCTGCTCTTTGTCCGCCAAGGCTTCTTCACGCTTCATTCGTTCACGCACCGCTTTCTCCCACATACGCACACAATCAAACATGTCCTGCCTAGATCTGCGCTGGAACAAACACTGCTCCACATACTGGACTTTTCGCAAATCGAATGACCCATGTAGTGGCCACTGCAATTCACGATCAGATTTTGTATATTTATGCCATAACGTACTATACATTATGGGAGGAAGGCCAAATTTAATGTACATTTCATGGTTAGGAGTCCCCTCTGGGGGAGCCGGCTGAGATTCATTTAATCGATAACTGGTACCATTTCCAAAACAGCACATTCTTTGGAGTGTGCTGAGAACAGGCATGTTCAAAAATATCACGGAAACGCGATATTACAACAAATGGCACTTAAAAAGTACTTACTCACGATGTGCCGTTCAAACAAATTCAAAATCAGAGAAATATCCCTACATGCCTGCCTATGTGAGGTGCACTCTACATATAATTCAAATCATAGGTTCAAACGTTAGCTAGTTCATACAAATTCAAATTCAAATTCAAATTCAAAAAGCCACAGTAAGTGTCAGTAGACTACCTTACCAAACATAAGCTTACCAAATATCTTCAAAAGTGTCCAGATTTCCAACTGCCAACTTCCATAGCCGAATCAGCCAAAACGGGCACTACACGACAAACCAACCGATCAGGATCTCAGTCGAAGACCGGCGCCACCTGGAAGGTCAGATCAGAAGGAAGGGAAAAACACCGTGGGTGCCGAGACTCGGGTCACTCAGTGGCAGCGTACGCGTCCATGGCGAGTTTCCAATCCTTCGTTGTGACCTCTCCTTCGGGCATCCGAGTCGCCGATGAGTCCCTTCGTGGTCGCCAATTGAGGTATCGGGTTCTGTCAGGTCTACATACTCTGAAAAAACACTCAAACACCATAGATAGAAATTGGCACGGAAACTGAAAATGTAAAGAGACAAGTTTATTAGGACCCCATGGGGTGGTGGTACACTCCTACAGCACCCTTCGGTAATGCAAGAAGTATCACACCGAACATCGGTGCGTGACCTCTTTTATACAGTTTAAAGGTAATAAAAAGATAGGCGGTACACATTTGAACAGTTTTAGGTACATATAAGGACATTTTTGGCGCACAGCCAGCATGTGGGAGGAGCTTAATACCACTGGTCAGTTAGGGGAACATTAGTCCGGAGATCGTGTGTGCGCATGCGTGAAATTGACCATCGCTAAGAATAGCCTGTTGCTGGGCAAAGTGGAAGGTTCATTGACATGAAGGAAGGACGAAAGGGCACGCTGACCACAAGGCCGCATGTTCATACAAAATGGAAGCCACCAAATACAAAATGGCCCCCGTACACTTAAGTCAAGTTAACAGAAAAGGTCGTGTAGCTGAGCTAAACGCTAACTCAGGTGCTGCCAATTACGACAGTGTCATCTGCCGACCGACCAGGGGGGCACATTCCGGGCGCAGGAGCCAGTGGCGGAGTTGGAAGTATTGGAAAATGTGGGGTTTAGTCATTCCGTAGCCTCGCGTGATATCGGCGAGTGGGAGAAACGAACCCCTCCATATCAAAGAGATGGCCGGCCGAGCGGCAGTCCGTGTCACGCCATTGTAGAAAGGCGCGAGGATCGGTGCCCGGTGGGAATTCAGGGTTATCAAAGAGTGGGGTGAGTGGGGAAGGGAAGGTCGTCAGGCCTCTCCTGACCGCCACCATGTCCCAGGTTTTCATGATGGTGCGTGTAATAGGGGAGCGGAGGAGGTATCGTGGTCTATGCTGGCGGGCAAGAAATGGGATCTTCCACAGGGATGTCTGAGCCATTGCCCTGTCTTGAAATAGCCATCTCTTCTCGGACTCTGGCCTGTACCACTCCACCAAATAGCGGAGGTGTGAGGCCTGAAAGTATTGCAAGAGGTCGGGGATTCCGAGGCCTCCCTCATCGACACTCCTATGTGCCACCCGTTTGTGTAGCCGTGCGCGCTTCTTTTCCCAGATGAACTGGTGGATAGCATTTTGTAGGTCGGTAAGTGCGCCTGGCGGTGGCAGTACCGGGAGGGTCTGGAAGATATACAAGATCTTAGGTAAGGCGGACATTTTTACTGCCGCTATGCGGCCTAGCAAGGAGAGGGGTTGTTTCGACCAACGCGTGAGGTCGGCTCGGATTTGGGAGGACAATGTTCTATAGTTAAGGGCCACTGTCGAGTCCGTGGAGGAGGTAAGAGTGATCCCCAGGTAAGGGAGCTGCGTGGAGGTCTGTAGATCGCAGCCAAAGTCAGGCGTTGGGGCGTTGGGATGGGCATAACTGCCCAGGGGCAATATCAAGGATTTCCCCCGGTTGATTTTGAAGCCGGACACCGTTCCAAAGCTCTCCAGTTCCTCCAGGAAAGCGGGTATTGAGCTGGACGGTCGGTCTAAAGCAGCGATAATATCATCGGCATAGAGCCCAACCATGTGGGGTTCATGGCCGAATGAGACGCCACTAATGCGAGGATTGTCTCGAATTTTCTGCGCCAGGGGTTCCACGTACAGGGCAAATAGAAGGGGCGAGAGAGGGCACCCCTGACGTGTGGCCCGCTGTATCTCGAAGGGGTCCGATTTAAGGCCGCCTAGCCTGACCCGAGCCATGGGGCGGTGGTAGCAGCTCGCAATCCAAGCCTGAAATCGGTCGCCCAAGTGGTATTGCTGCAGAACTGCTTGCAAGTGGGTCCAGTCGACGCGGTCGAATGCTTTCTCTGTGTCGATAGCCAGTAGTACCGAGTCCGAGTCCTGAAAATGAGTTTTGTCCACGAGGTGCAGTAACCGCTTAGTATTATCGCTGCATTGGCGGTTCGGGACAAAGCCCGATTGGTCCGGCTCGAGGATGCCCGGGAGGCAAGGGCCTAGACGGGCCGCTAATACCCCTGTAAATAGTTTCAGGTCTAAGTTAAGTAAGGAGATGGGGCGGAACGCAGAGCAATGCGTCGGGGGTTTGCCCGGCTTGGGCAACACCACTATGTCAGCCGCCAGCATGTCCGGTGGTATGGAGCTTGGACCCTCAAAGGAGTTAAACAGCCTCGCGAGTATTGGGGCCAGTATTTGGCCAAAGGTTTTATAAAAACCTGACAAAAAGCCATCAGGGCCTGGTGATTTGAGCATGCGGAGGCGTGCGATGGCGGTAAGGACTTCGTCAGGACGAATAGGAGTGTCTAGGGCCTCTATTTTCGCTGAACATAGTGGCGTGATTTCGGCCGATTGCAAGTACGCGTCAACAGCTGTCGGCGACACTCTATCTGCGCTATACAGGGAAGCATAATAGGAACGGAAGGCGGAAGCTACCTGTGCATCTTCGGCAATAGTGTTACCGGAGTCGTCCAGGAGCGTGGTGATTTTTGAGCGTTGAATCTTGGCCTTTAAGGCGCTGGCCAGGAGTCGTCCGGTGCGGTTGCCTCCCACGTAATACGTATGGCGGAGACGAAGAGCGGCAAACTCCGCTCTGTCAGTGTCGAGGGCGGCCAGTTGAGCCTTGGCAGCCTTCAGCTGGCGCCAGACTCTCGGAGCGCATGTACGGCTATGAACCCTTTCTAGTTCAGCAACTTGGGCTGTGAGGTCAGCCCTCTTTTCCTTGCGAACCTTGGCATCAGCGGCAGCAATGGCTATCAGTTCCCCCCTTACCACGGCTTTTAAGGCCCCCCAAAGGGACCATATCGAGACTGCAGGGGTGTCGTTAGTGGCTAGGTAATCCGAAATGCATTTATGAAGTTGTTTGACAACGGCTGGTCTCTGTAAAAGGGGTACATTGAGCCTCCACGAGCCTGGGTGGCGTGGTGACCTGGGCACCCTGAGTGTCAGCTCCAACGGGTCATGGTCAGAGAGGGCTGCTGGGACAATGGAAACCTCGGTGATGTGAGGGACTAGTTCCGAGGAACCCAAGAAGTGATCTAGACGCGCGTAAGTGTGGTGTACATGGGAATAGAAGGTGTAGCGCGCTGTGTTGGGGTGTGCCATCCTCCAGAGATCTAAGAGGTCCCTTTCCTGCAACCAGGATCTGCCTACCTCTGAAAGCGCGCCAGTGTCACCATAGCGGTGCCCGGATCTGTCCTTATTCGTATCCATGACGAGATTGAGGTCCCCCCCAATGAGCAGCTGAGAGTGAGGTGACTGTAGTGCTTCGGAGAGTGCAGTTTTCAGGAATGGTTCTTGACTCGTGTTGGGGGCGTAGATGGAGCCTATCGGAAGTGGGCTATTTCCCATGAAGAAGGTGTGGGCTAAGAGGCGTCCCTTGATCTCCCCTGTCTTGGCTCCCACCCGGCCCCGGAAACGTCGGGACACAAGAATGGCCACCCCTGCTTTCTTGGACGGGAGAGAAGAGAAGTATTGCTGGGGAAAGGCCCGGGAGCGCATCCTGTGCCAGTCTTTAGCCAGGAGGTGGGTTTCTTGCAACAAGCAGATGTCAGCTTCTGAATTTTCCAAGTAGGAAATTACAGCCCTCCGTTTATTTGGGTGTTGAGGCCTTTTACATTGAGAGACAGTACTTTGAGTGCCTCAGCCATCATGTGGGAGTGTGGAGACAACTGAGCATGGCAGCGACGGATGCTGTCGTTTATGAAAGATTATAGGTAACACTTGAACCCTGTAGAAATCCCTTGGCATACTGGTCCCCACCCTCGTACCTCGCCCCCCCTGCCCACAACACAGTTCCCCCCCCCTTCTCCCATCCCCAACCATCGAGGCCTAGCAGAGCACAGGTGTCTTGAAGTGAGCGGAGTTGGTGCAGGGTACCCTCCCATTTGAAGATCAGGCGAAACGGGTGACCCCAGGAGTATGGCACTCCTTTGTCCTTTAGGAACGTGGTGACGATCTTGAAGTCTCTGCGCTTCTGAAGAGTGATAGCTGAGAGATCTTGAAAGAGTTCAACGGGGCTGTCTCGGAAGCGGATGGGTTGCGCCCGACGTGCCTCCCTCAGTATCCTCTCTTTCAGGGGAAAGTCTGGGAGGAACGCCAAGATGTCCGGTGGGGGGGCTGGTGCCCGGCGGGGCAGTCCCACACGGTGCGCTCGGTCGATGCGGATGGGGAAGTCAGCAGGTTCGTTGAGGACCTCTCGGAAGAGGTCTTGGAGATATTCCTTGACGCTGTTCCCCTCCGCTTTCGATGGCACTCCTTGAACCCGTATGTTGTTCCGTCGAGAGCGATTCTCGAGTTCCTCCGCATGGGCTTGGAGGCCCACCTGCTGCTCTTGAAGACGGATTACTTCTTGCTGGAGGAGCACCAGGTCTTCACAGCGTGCATGATTAGATTCTTCCACCGCCTCCACTCTTTCCCCCAGACCATCCAGGTCCCGGCGCAGTTCCCTTTGTTCGCTCACCAGTTCCTGCTTTAGAATCTGAAAGTCCTCACGCAACGTGTTGAAGAGGGTTTCTAGAAATGACTTTGTGATAGGGGCATCTTCAACCTCCTTGGACGGGGTGGCTGTCTGATCCTTTGGCGATGCGGACGCTTGGGATTTCTCGGATTTAGAGGAAGTTTTCATAAGTAATTCATTGATCGGCCGGCCCCCTCTGCGGTTGGCATTGTGGGGTGAGAAAAAGAACAGCCTATGTCCCAGTAGAGTTCAAGTGCAGTGTCAGATTTGGGCCTGCAGTGCCAGTCTCCTGATCTCCCCGGAGATGTGCCTTGAGATGTAGGCGAGTATTGAGTGTGTCCTACCCCCACCGGAGGCTCGGTTTGCGCCCCCCGAATGGCAGGGAGCAGCGCAGACAAGGGCGACACAACACTGTCCGAGTGATCCACAGGGTCCCCAGTACGCGTCCAAGGCGTATCTGGAGCTCAGCTCTCTCCCACCCGGGTACTGTAGGCAGTTCTTAATGGGTCCGGAGGGGGATCCCGCCGTGGACAGACACCAGCTCTCCTCCCGCCAGGGGCGCGATCACCAGGCCCCCCGAGCCCCCCCAACTCCTCACCTCAAGTGTTGCTGTGCTTCTGATCGTCCACTCTGCTAGGCGGGTTGCAGGTGCCACTCCAAGGCCCCTCACAGCTGGATAGGAGGCCCGGCTCTACAGGTCGGGGCAGACCCCGAATGTGCTCAGCAGCCACCCCTAGACCGCTACTCCAGGCCTCTGTTGAGCCCGCAGTCGCAGTCCATGAGTCCAAGCCGGGGCCAGAGTAAGGCGCCTCTGTGTGGGGCCCGATGTAGGGCGTCGTGTGGTGCAAGGGGGCTCCTCGGGAGTGTGGGCACACTTCTGTCGTGCCTGGCGAGCCCCTAGCGTCCGTGCGCCGATCGTCCCCCTCCGCCATGTAGGCCCAAGCCGGGGCCTGGCGTGCAGCGCACCCCGGTCGCAGTCCGTCTCGGGCGCGCAGGCGCCGGTCCCGGCGTCCACAACTCCGCAGCTCAAACCCAGAGGACAGCGGTCTCGTGTCGGTGCGTCTCCTCGCCGGCAGCTGGGGCGGACCGGAGCGGGATCCGCGCACTCCCCCACCGCTGGTTCTGGGGCCCGCGCAGGCCCAAGCCGGGGGCTAGATTTGGGGACCGCCCGTGGCCCGGTGCACCCCAGCCGCGAGGCGCCCTCTCACTCCAGGCGGCCTCCCCGTGACCAGCTCAGGGTCCGTTCCCCGGCACTTTCCCGCCTCAGTCAGCGGCGAAAAATTACCTACATTAGATTTACCGATTCATGAATACCGAATCGGTAAAATTCGGTATTTATGAATCGGTAAATCTAATTTACCTACATCGGGCCCCTAGGTTCTTAATAGCACAGTGATCAATGTTATCTCTTTTCTATTCCTTTTAACACTAAGATGATGTGTCAGCACTTGCACTTTTAGAAATGTATACACATTATTTGCACTAGTGGATTATCTCTACATAGAGACAACAACAGAGAGAACTGTTGTAGAAAAAGCACTTTAATTATGGATCAAATTAGCTGTAATGTGATCAAAGGCTTTAGGTACTGTATTTTGCTTATTTTGCACAAATTGCATTATGCAATTTATTAAGATTTTATATGTTTTTTAACTGAGTTTTAACTTTTAATATTCGCAATTGATGGAGATTTTTTATTGTGAATAATATTAACTCTATGTTAATAATGGGTATTTAGACCAGTATTGTAATAATGAATCTAATGAAATAGCAAAGTACCAGTCATACAATAATACAACAGATATGAACAATGAGATTAAGGCAATGTAAAAGAAAGAAAAAACTACATTGTAATAATAACATGTAGTATGTTGTCCATGTTCATAGCCACGATGTTAGTAATCCACGCACCTGTCACTTTAAATATACAACAAAAAAAAAGAGATACAATCATGTGCCAATTTACCAGTGCGTCATGTGATCAAGGCCCTCCAGGACTGAAACGCTTAATGGCTGTTGTTCTGAGGAACTAAAATTAAAATAATTTATTAGCGCGAAATTGGTTGTCCTGCTCCATTCATACGTCCAAGTGGCGGGAGGTGGAAGGAGAGTTCTTGGATATTAGAAGCCGGCTGCTTCCCTCCTCCTCCTAACGAGCGAGTCATCAGCTTTGGAAGACAAAGTCCGGTAACGGACGAAGAAAATGAAATCCGGGAGGATTAACTGAAGGAATTGCCTCCCAGCTGAGAGCTATATTGGTCTGAAGGACCTTTGAGTAAGGCGGGCTCGGGTCGGAGGACGCAGGAGACGCCGATACGAAGAGATATGGTAAGAACATAGCAATAGTGCTGGGTGAGGAGTTGTGCAGGGCAGAGGGGGAGGAACAGGCACTAACGAAGGTGCAATATCCCCCGCAAAAGCGTCCACTTATCTTTTCACATAAAGTTCCACAACAATGACGGCCGATATTCTCAGAGATAGAGAAGCAGCAGTACTTAAAATGTTTGACGACGCACGCTGTCCCAAAATAGACTCAGTGGTCCAGGATGCACCGGTGCGAGGCAATACAACCAGCCTGAGGGAAAAACGACAGCAATTAAAAAAGTTAATGAAAAAAGAGCAAAGCAAGTGGTGGGAGGGTAAATCCCTCCAAAGATATCTGGATGTGGGACGTGTCGGGTTCACCCGTCCCCGAGGCCTAGGGGTCAGCACACACGTGCAGGGCAGGCACACAATGAACAGACACACACTCGGAGTACTGGTCCGGACAGGAAGTGCCGTGCCACTTCTGTCCTTTTATTTATACCTTTCTGGCCACGCCTGGCCAGAAAGTGATACATAGTGTGGGAGTGCTTCCGGGGCTGAGGAGAGTCCCTCGGAGCACTAGAGCGCTACATCCCTCCCCAACTTGGATTTTGAAAACACAACTTTTTGCAAACACAATGTCAATGGTAATTCAGCACCGGAAGTCTGCTAGCTTCTGGCTTGGCTTAGGGTTAGGTCTAAGTTCATACCTCCAACTGCCTCGAGCCGGAACCTGCTTCCCCCTCGGGCTGGGTGCAGGAGTGATCTCTGCGTTCTGGCCAGTAGGGCTCATGAGCGTGTTTTCATCGCTGGGTCTATCTGCTCTTGTCTCGGAATCATTCTCTGCTTGCTCTGCGTGATCAGGTGTGTGCTGACGAGTCGCCGGTATCTGTTTGAACCAGGATACATTCCTAGTTACCTCCTCTCCGTCTCGGCGAACTGTGACCGCAGTGCCTCGAGTTTCCTTGACGACCCACGGCTCAGGCTCAAATGCTGTGTTGAATTTCCCTCCGGGCCTTCTGGTCCGGATAAGCACTGTCTCTCCGGGTGTTATGTTTCTGGACCGGGCATGCCTTTTGTGACTCGCTTTCTCATTCGTTCGTCTCCGCCTTTCTTGGGTGTGTGTGGGGGAGTATGGCGCTGGTGCCCAGTTGTCGGCCATAGGGAGTAGGTCTCTTCTTGGCCCGGCAAACATCAACGCCCATGGTGACTGTTGCGTGGTGCTGTGGGGTGTGCTTCTGTACTCCCGTAGAAACAGTTGGAGCGCTTCCTCTGGGTCCTTCCCTTCCGCGGTGGCGATTCGTAGGATTTTGTTAGTCGTCCTCATGAACCGCTCCACTTCGCCGTTGGCTTGGGGCCATTGTGGCGTAATGCGGTGGTGACGGATGCCTAGGTTGTTTAGGAACTCTCTGAACTCACTTCCCTGGAACGGGGGACCGTTGTCCGTCTTGATGACAAGAGGCACTCCAAACATGGCAAAGGATTTGCTCAGCAGCGGGCGGACATTGGCAAAGCTAGTGGAGGCGGCAAGATCTACAATCGGGTATTTCGTGTAACTGTCAATTAACACGACAGTGACTCTCCCATCTGGGAAGCTCCCAAAGTCCAGACTGAGCCATGACCAAGGTGATGGGGCATGTTCTTCCGTGATGATTGGTGCGGGACTGTCTGCAGAGCTGGTTATCTGGCACGCTCGGCATTGGCGCACCACATTGTCGACCGCTTCCTCAAGGTTTGGGAACCAAACTTTCTCTCGCATCCTGGCTTTCATACGGCGGGTGCCTTGGTGTCCTTCGTGTGCTAGGGTAGTTGCCCTGTCTTGTAGGGTCTTGGGGATGACTACTCGGTGACCTCTGAGGAGAAGGCCGTTGCTTGCTTGGATTAGGTCATGCCGCACTCTCCAGAATTGCGTCAGGCGTGTTCGATCTGATTCATTCCAGTCACTGACGCCCCTCAGAAAGTTCTCCCAGGATCCTGACTGAATGGCAGCAGTCACCCGCTGGACGACTGCGTCGTTCACGTATTCAGGGAGGATGGCGTCAGCCGTGAGGGCCTGGGGGCATGATGCAGCCGATAACATGTTCATGAAGTCCTCTGAGGGGCATTCACGTTCTGCCTGACGGCCCTCGTCTTGGCCTGGATGCCTGGATAGAAAGTCTGCGGGGTTCTTGGCCCCAGGGCGGTAAGCGAGGTCCATTTGGTACTGCTGCACTTGGATTGCCCAGCGTTCTATCCTCGGAGGTGGGTGTGGGGCGGTGCCCTTGAACAGAGGTATCAGCGGTTGGTGGTCTGTTATCATGCGGAAAGGGTGTCCAGAGATGTATAGATGAAAGTGGGTGCACGCCCACTTCACTGCTAGGGCTTCCCTCTCGACTTGGGAGTATCTTGCTTCGGTCGAGGTTAGTGCCTTGCTTGCGAACGCCAATGGTGACCACGTGCCAGGTTCGGTTTCCTGCGATATCAGAGCTCCTAAGCCAACTGGGCTGGCATCAACCACAATCTCGGTGGGTTTGGATGTGTCGAAATATGCCATCGTTGTGCTATCTAGCAATGCCGTTTTTATGTGGTCGAATGCTTTGGCTTCAGCCTCAGTCCATCGCCATGCGTTTTCTTTTTTGGTTAGGTTTCTCAGTGGCTCCGCGATGGTGGCCAGGTTGGGGATGAATCTCGCACAATACTGCGCCATTCCCAGAAAGCTCCGCACCTCCGACGCTGTGGTCGGTGCAGGGGCATTTTTGATGGCTACTGACTTGCGTGGGTCAACAGCGACTGCTTCTGATCCGAACACGTAGCCAAAGAACTCGATGGACTTCCTGAAGAATTGGCACTTGTCCTTGTGCAAAGTTACGCCATACTGTGCTAGTCTATGCAGCGTTGCTTTTAGCCTGTTGTGGTGTTCTTCGCTCGTTTTGGCATGGATCAGTATATCGTCACTAACATTCAGCACCCCTTGGAGCCCAGAGAGGATTTCTTTGATCGTGTTCTGGAAAATCTCAGCTGCAGAAGAGATTCCAAAGTTCAATCTTTTGTAGCGTCTCAAACCGAGGTGTGTCGAGAATGTTGTGATGTATCGGCTTTCTTCAGCTAGTCTCAGCTGGTGATATCCTGCATTGAGATCCAGTTTGGAAAACCATTGGGCGCCATTTAGGTCGGTCAGAATGTCATCGACCGTAGGTGTGAGGTGTCGTTCACGGCGAATGGCTTTGTTTGGGATCCTCATGTCAATGCAAATTCGGATTTTGCCCGGTTGTTTCGGCTTCTCTGCTATGACCATGGGGGATACCCATGGTGTCGGCCCGGACACTTTTTCGATCACCCCTTGTGACTCTAGCATATTGAGTTCTTGCTCCACTGCAGCCCGCAAATGGAATGGCACTCTGCGGTGTCGGAGCGCAATTGGTTGCACAGTGGGGTCTATGTGTAGCTTGATGGGTGGATGCTTGATCGTGCCAAGGCCTGTGAACAGCTTGGGGAACATGAGCAGAATGTCTTCCACTTGCAGTGCTCGCACTGCGTTCGCGAAGGCAATAAGGCCTAGGTCTTCCGCCGTGTTGCTTCCTACTAACAAGTCCGCCTCCTTGTCAATTACATGGAACGTCGTTGTAACTTCCTGATCCTCTGCTCGGACTTGCACCAACATCTTACCCCGTAGCGGGAGCGGGTCGTGACTGCCATAGGTGAAGATCCTGGCCTTTGATGGAACAAGCGTCGGTTTGGGATTGAGCGCTTTGTAATGTTGAATGCCCATTACATTCACCGTAGCTCCGGTGTCGATGACTCCGATGGCCGGCGATCCGTGGATCTGTATTTGGCACTTGGGTTGCGGTCGTCGGCTTTTCTTTAGTTCACTGACAAAAGATACGAAATAGCACTCATCATCGTCGTCCGTGGATGAGTCGTCGTACTGTGGCTGCTGTGATTTGTGTGACCTCGTGGAGCGTGGTGCCATGGGTTCCTCCAGCGACAGTTGTTTGATCGCTCTGGCGGCTGATCGTCTTCCTGGAGTGTTCCGGCCTCTGGAGCCTCCCCTGCACACGCTGGCGAAGTGGTTAGGGATGCCGCATTTGGAGCATGTCTTCCCACGTGCTGGGCAGCCATCTTGGGCGTGCTCATCCCTGCCGCAGTAACCGCATGGTGCTTGGCGTCTGGATTTCGTCGTCCCACGACTTCTGCTTCCTCGACTTGACATGCGCACTGCGTCCACCCGTTCTGTCTTGATTGCCGTCCCTGGTTCATGGTGTGGATTGAGTGCCGCTTCCATCGCGGTGGCGCGGGCATCAGACAGTTCATGGGACCGCGCAAGGATCAGGATTTCGTCGAGGGATATCCGCGGCTGTCTCAGGATTAATGTACGCAGGTGCTTGTTGCGGCAACCCTGGATGAGTTGGGCTGTGACTTCCTTCTTTTCGTCGTCCTCGGTGCATGTGCTTATTAAGTCTCGCAGTCGTGCGTGAAACGCATCCATTGTTTCGCCCTCCCGTTGTTTAGCTTGGCGGAACTTGAACCTCTCGTAATGGGGATTCAACTGGGGGTCGAAATGGGCGTTCAGTGCGTTCACGGCTGCATCGAAGTCATTGGCGGCACCTGTGTTGGGGAGGTGTCTGAATAGTTTGTACAGCTCTGTGCCTCCGAAGTGTAGGAGCAGGGAGCGTTTTACTTCATTGTCTCTTTCTCGGGTGGCCGTGAAGTAATTATTGAGCTGTCCCAGCCATACTGCCCATCGGGGTGCTGCTGTCCCCGGGTCAATTAGCTCACTGAAGGGCGGTAGCGCTTGTAATTGCGCGTGTGCGGAGGGCACTGGAGCCTGAGCCGCAGGGGGCGCTGTTGCCTGTGGTGTCCCTCCGGTGGCCCCTCCAGTGGCCCCTCCAGATGTTCCTCCTGTCGACATGTTTGTGGGGCAAAATGCTGTTCACTACTCTGATGTAGGTGTGGCTTAATGGGACTTCTCTGCGCTTGTCAGGCTAGTTGGGTTGCCTTGTGCTTGTTTTATATTGTCTTTTTTTTTTTTTTTTCCTTGCCTGCGTGCGCAGTTTTCTGTTGTCCGGCTTGCGTGGGTGGCGCTGTGTTTGCACCTCTGGCGCTAGCTCAGTTCATGAAAAATAGCCCTTTGTTAGTCTGGGCCCTTGAGTTGCCTTGTGCTTGTTTTATTTTGTCTATTTCCTTTTTTCCTGCGTGCGCAGTGCTCTGCTGTCCGGCTTGCGTGTCTCGGCGCTGCCCTCGTCTTGTGTGCGGCGCCTCTTGCCTCGCGTACTCACGCGGTGGGGGCTTGACACCTGCTGCGGCCTCGTTCGTCTGCGCATGCGCGCACTTCTCCGACGGGCCTTCTTCCAGCGCTTCTCTGCTTCGCTGCGGCGTGTCGCTTGCACCGGTCCCTGACGCAGCTCCTCACGTCCGCTGCTTACCGGTAGGCGACTTTCATGTTTCCTTCTGCCTCTGGGTTGCTCGCGTGGTTCTCCGGTTGTCGAGCCGGCGGGGCCCAGGTTGTGGCTTGGTCCGGCGTCTCCGGCGTCTTCGTCGGCTGGTGCGCTTGTGGGTTGTGGGTTTAGGCTGATCCCATCCTCGTCGCCAGTGTCGGGTTCACCCGTCCCCGAGGCCTAGGGGTCAGCACACACGTGCAGGGCAGGCACACAATGAACAGACACACACTCGGAGTACTGGTCCGGACAGGAAGTGCCGTGCCACTTCTGTCCTTTTATTTATACCTTTCTGGCCACGCCTGGCCAGAAAGTGATACATAGTGTGGGAGTGCTTCCGGGGCTCAGGAGAGACCCTCGGAGCACTAGAGCGCTACAGGACGCATGCCGAGGGGCTTACGAATTTTAATAGCCCCCAGTTAGGAGGCTCCTGATCCCATGATGATGAAAGAATGGGCTGAGACAAATTTAGAGTCATCCAGGAAACTTGTTACAATACGAGTAAAATATGCGGAGGCTGATCGTTTGACAATACAAAAACAAATCGACCAACTAAATGAGGACATCAATAAAATGAATCAAAAGGAGGAAGAAGTCAAATTGCAAGAAGAAATGAGTAAACGATTAAAAAAAGAAAAAGATAAAATTGGAGAGCATACAACCTTTAAATTTCATAGGGACAAAATGGATTACGACTGCAGGCATATCTTTACCTTCGGAACAAAATATGATTCTTTGAAAATATCTTAAATATAGCAGTGCCAGTGCGGCTAAAACACAAAATTATAGAGGGGCCCAAGCAAACTCTTCAACATGCGATCTAAGCTCAGCCATAGTAAGTGAGACCGAATCTGAGGCATGAAGTGGCAGGGGAGCTTTGGTACCATCAAAATTATCATTAGTGCAGGAATTGGATTTTTTATGCGAAGAACACAGACAGTCTTTAAGACCGCATCCCTAAACAAAAAAAACAAGTAAGAATGGCACAGTCAGAAGAAGTGAAAGGAGACAAGCCAACAGACACAGAACAAAAACGACCAAACACACGAAAATGGAAAAGCAGACAATAATGCCGGCAAGTGCTAATAACACAGTGGTCAATTTAGCTGATGTGGCACTAAGTGAAAAGGAGAAACAAATTCTGATGTTGGGCTTGTCTTTTTGCCCCAAAAAGACCCTTAACTATGCATTAACAAGGACAGAAATATTTAAGGGAATACGCAAATTGAAACTTAAGAAATTTCACACGCTAAAACAAACAACAAATGAGGAAATACAAAGTAGCGTGGCAATAGAAGACTCACAAACCTCACCTCCTTTTAACTTGCCAGCCTCAGATTTACCAGTATTAAGAGAACTAGAAACATTGGCAAAAGAAAATTCAGTGCCACAGTCCACGCCAACAATATCGGCTGAACAAACTATAACCACAGAAAAATATGAGCCATTGACAAAGGCTAGATTCAAACCAAAATCTACATTTACCTCGATTATGGTCAGCAACTCCATAGACATTTTCCATGAGCAAGTCATTGTTGGAATAAAAGAGTTAAAATATAAAATAAGATCCGAGAAATATCCAAATATAACAGACAAGACGTCTTATACCATCAACTAATGGAAAAACTGAAGAAAGACCCACAGCTAATAATAAGGAACGCAGATAAAGGAGGCAATTTGGTTATCTGGAGAAAAAAAGAATATGTGGAAGAGGCAAACAGGCAATTGTCAGATCTTAAATGTTACTGCAAGACTGACACGTTATCGCTAAAAGCAAAATATAATATGTTTTACAGCAAACTTTGAGCATGGAAGAGTGCTGGATTACTGACCATGGATGAATATAAATTCTTAAAACTCGAAACTCCAACAATCCCAGTAGTTTATTTAATCCCTAAACTACATAAGAACCCCACCAAGCCCCCTGGGCGGCCCAGGTGATCTGCATGTAATAGTCTAACAGAGAAGACCTCACAGTATATAGACTACTATTTGCAGGAGCTTGTCCAGCAATTGCCATACTACATAAGAGACACCGGTGATTTCTTGTCAAAAATTCAAGATTTTAATTGCAAGGAGACTTTCTTTTAATAACAATGGCCATTACAGCCCTCTATACAAGCTTTAACCATAGTGATGGCATAAGAGCAGTTCAACATTACTTAAGGAAAAGACCAGCAATGTTTGAACAACATAACAAAATGCTAATTAATATGATTGAATTGTGCTTAAATAACTATATATTTTTATTTCAGAGTGCATTGTACCAACAACTTCGTGGAGTAGCTATGGGGGCCAGCTTCTCCCACAGCTCTGCCTGCCTCCACATGGGTTGGTGGGAGGAGCTGGTCTTACAGAAAGAGCAAGAATCAGTTTTAAAATGTAGTGTTGTAACATGGTTGAGGTTTATTGACGACTTGTTTTTAATTTGGCACGGGACCGTGTCAGATGCAGAGAATGTTGTTATCAGTTTGCACAACAATGACTTGAGCTTGTAATTTACTGCAACTATTAGCCACAGTGCAACAGTGCAGTTGTTTTTTTGGATGTAGAAGTATATATCAAAAATGGAAAGATTGAGACTAGAGCACATACAAAACCCACGGTGGGTAATTCAGTATTGCAGGCAACTAGTGCTCATCCTCAAGTCTAGTTCAAAGCATTCCGTACGGGGAAATGATAAGACTGAAACATATTTGCAGTAATCAGGAAGTACTTATACTAGCACAACAGGAGAGGAGAACTAGGTTCTTGGAGAGGGGTTACACCAGCCAATGTATTGATACAGCCGAACCATATATTATCAAGGGTTGACCGACTTAAATCTAATTACAGGAAGAAACCTTCCCCAACACAAGTGACAAATATTGACAAAACAGAAAGGGAGGGTGAAACTTTCAGACCAATAATGAGATTCAGTGGACAACATAAGGAAATTTACCAAATCATACGTAGAAATTGGCCAATTATATTTAGTGATCCCATCATACGCCACATGTTGCGCACCAAACCAGCTATTACTTATAGCAAGGCCCCCTCCATGAAGGATAATTTAGTACAGAAGAACCTGAATGATAAAACACCACTTACATGGCTAGCTCAGAGCAAAGGATTTTGGAAATGTAAATCTTGTAAGGCATGCCAACAGGGAATATGCAAATCATCATACACAACCCCATTCAGCAAGGAGGAGAAACCCATCACAAAAGCTTTAACATGTAAAACTGATTATGTTGTATATGTTCTTGCATGCCCCTGTGGGTTAAGGTATGTGGGAAGTACCAAACTGTAGGGGCACAAAAGAATATTGCAACATATTTGAGCCATAAAAAATAAAGATCAAATGTACCCAGTGGCTCGACATTTCAGTGATAAACATGATTCCAATCCCAGCCACCTGAAATACTTTCTAATTGACAGAGTACCCATTAACAAAAGGGGAGGCAATAGAGAAAAGGCCCTACGCAGATTAGAAACAACATACATTCTTGAGTTAGATTCCAAACACCCTGGGGGTCTAAACATGACTGATGATTTGTACACATGTTTATAAAGGATTTCAAAGGGACAGTGTAAAGGAAGTGCAATATGAAATTTGAAGATATCCATATCAGAATTTTAGTAATCAGCAGGGTAATAGAATTTAAAAGCTGCATAAGGTACCTCTATTAGATAGTTAAAACATTTAGGTTCTTAATTGCACAATGATCAATTTTATCTTTTCCTTTTAACACTAAGGTGATGTGTCAGCACTTGAACTTTTTAGACATTAATACACAATATTTGCACTAGTGGCTTATGTTTACATAGAGACGACAACAGAGAGAGCTGTTGTAAAAAAAAGCACTTATTATGGATCGAATTAGCTGTAATGTGATCAAAGGCTTTATGTACTGTATTTTGCTTATTTTGCACAAATTGCATTATGCACTTTATTAAGATTGTATGTGTTTTATAACTGAGTTTTAATTTTTAATATTCGCAATTGATGGAGATTTATTTATTGTGAATAATATCAATTCTATGTTAATAATGGGTATGTAGACCAGTATTGTAAACACAAATTTCATGAAATAGAACAATATCAGTGGTACAATAATACAACAGATATGAACAATGAGATTAAGGCAATGTAAAAGAAAGAAAAAAACGACATTGTAATAATAACCTGTAGTATGTTGTCCATGTTCATAGCCACGATGTTAGTAATTCACGCACCTGTCACTTTAAAAATACAAATAAAAAATGGGATAAAATCACGAGCCAACTCCCGAGTGAATCATGTGATCAAGGCCCTCCGGGGCTGAAACGCGTAATAGCTGTTTTTCTGTGGAACTAAAATCAAAAAGAATTTATTAGCGCAAAATTTGTGGTCCATGCTCCATTCATACTTCCAAACGGCAGAGGTGGAAGGAGAGTTATTTATATATTTGAGCCATAAAAAATAAAGATCAAATGTACCCAGTGGCTCGACATTTCAGTGATAAACATGATTCCAATCCCAGCCACCTGAAATAATTTCTAATCAACACCGTAAATATATATATATTTTTTTCACTGAAAAAACCATAGGTTTCAGGCACCTTATATTTAGTTGGACATTTCACCCGTACAAAACCATAGAACTCCCGCTGTTATAGTTAGTACAGCTACGTATAATTCACGCCCCCGCAATGCACTGATGATGACGTCACATATTACATCATTCATGGCATGGTCAGTGACATCACTGATGACATCTCAAATGACATCACTTATTACATCATCCAGTGACTGTGTGTTTCTGTAAAGTTTAAATATGCTTTATATATATGCCAAGGTGTATTGGAGAATGAGTGCGTGTATAAGTGTCTGGATGAAGGATTTAGTAGGTGCGTGACTGACTGTATAAGTGAGTGATTAAATGTGTCTTACTGAATGCATGGGTTAGTGACTGAACTGTGTGATTGTCTGTATCAGTCTGTTGTTGTGTAAGCTGCTGCATGGGTTGGTCAGTAGCTGCATGAGTGTCTATATGGGTTATTGATTGGTTGCCTGAGTATTTGTATGGGAAACTGAGTGTGTATGTGGGTAGGTGGGAGGTGTGTGACTCTGTCCATAGATGTGTGAGTGGTTGATTCACTGGGTGTATGGGTTCAAGAGTGCATGTGGACTCAGCTGTATGGGTGGGCGAGTGTGTGTATGGGTATGTTGGTGAGAGAATGGATGTCTCAGTGGTACATGTCCAACTAACTACATATGTAAAAGGCAGTGTATGTGAGAGTTGGAGTATATAAAGGACTATACATGAGAGTCAGTGATTGTGAGAGTGGCTATATGGATGAGTGTGTACTTGTATCAGTGATTGTATAAGAGAGTAAGTATGCATTAGTATCTGTATGAATAAGTGAGATGGAGTGTGTATAACTGTATAGTTGAGTAAATGGGAGTGTGATTGATTCTTTGCATGGCTGACTAGGTGTGTATAGATGTATGAGTGCATATTATAGTATTGTATTGATGAGTGACTGCATGTATGAGTGATTGCATGGGTGAACGAGTGGATGCGTGTGTGTAGACCTAGGAATCAGTTAGTGCGTATGTAGTGACTGGTATTGGTGTGTCGATGGTTTTGAAAATGGTAGTCCGGATTTTACAGTGGGTGTACCAAAGGTTATATTAGAGTGTGAGGAGGTGCAACGGATTTTCACGTGGATGATGTCATCAGTGATGTCCTCAGTGATGTCATTTGAGATGTCATCAGGGATGTCACTGAACATGTCATGAATGATGTAATATGTGACGCCATCAGCAGTGCACTGCAGGGGCGTGAGTTATAGTTAGCTTGAACTAACTAGAACAGCAGAATTTCTAAGGTTTTGTACGAGTGAAATGTCCAACTAACTATAACGTTTGGGTTTGGTGTGAGGCATGAACTTCTGGTGACTGACAATAGTTCGTCTTTCAATTTGCGGGCCCCCCATTCCATCAGCGTGGCCCGTCTGGGTCATTGAAGGCTCTGCATTTCAAGTGGCGGAGCATCTTTGCAGCTGGGCCAGCCGCTAAAATTCAACAAAACTAGGTTACCCCAAGTAAAGATTTCACTCACAGGGGGGGGTTTACTCCTTCTTTATTGAAGACACCAGTGCAACAGTATTGCACCGCATTCCATACATCAATACGGAATGCGGTGCGATACTGTTGCACTGGTGTCTTCAATAAAGAAGGAGTTAACCCCCCCGTGAGTGGCATCTTTAGTTGGGGTAAACTAGTTTTGTTGAATTTTAGAGGCTGGCCCAGCTGCAAAGATGCCCTACCACATATATACACACACACAGATGTTCCAAGGATATCCGGATCACAAAGCAGAGTTGTCAAAGCTGCAGAAACAGATACGGGCCCAAGATAGGTGCAAAGATTACTTATTTATTTCGTGTTGGTTTTTCAAATCGCCATGACGCGTTTCGCGCTTCCCCGAGCGCTTGATCACATGCAAAGATGCCCTGCCACATATATACACACACACATATGTACGCACAGCCTTTTATCCTTTTGGAAATCACTACCTGAGTTCCATCAACTAACTGTGTGAAGTGCTATTTAGCGTGTTAGGAAATAGAGAAATATGGTTTCAAAAGTGCTGTATAAAATCTAATGTGTCTATGTGTATGCATGCATAGGTGACTGTGTATGGCGCCCGGCATATAAATGAGTGTGTGTGTGTGTGTGCGTGTGTGGTTCACACCTCAAATATAGGGAGCATCTGAACCAATAGGCCTTATAACATATATGTATATAATCCATACATGTATACACGGGTCAACCCAATAATACATGACGCATTTAACCAAGAGGCCTGACTGCATTCTTAAAAACAGTTTGTTATGCTAACCGCCTGCTGCTGTGGTCTCTGTGCGAGTTGCAAGTCACTTGTTTTGAATACTGCAGGGATAACTCTGCCTTTCATCCTTCCTGAATTGGACAACTTGAGTACCATTCAGCTGGGTGCTGAGAACATCCGTTCAACTGCTGTACAAAAGCATGTATGACGAGACATCCTAAACTCACAGATCTGCTTGGGGGGGAAGGGGTGAGTGATACATGTGGTAGCCGACTGTCTACTAATGCATGTATTGTTTATGAATGGGTATTGCAGGTAATAACGGGTAGTAGTGGGAAGTTTATTACAATATTCTGACTTGCCTCCACCCTTTAGAAGATTCCAGGCATCCCTAGTAGCAGTGCCTGAATATACATAAACCAAATGCCAATATATAAAATGTCCCATGCCCATGCCACCCCCCACCCCCCTTGGGGTGGAGGACGAGTTGGCCGAGATGATTGAGCTTTGAAGGGAAATGACACATGTGAACATAAACCCTGCGACCGTAACCCAGAATGTTAACCAAAGTGACAGTTTGTTGAGGGTGGGGACTTCTTCCCCAAGCCTCCCCTTACCTACCCCAAGTATCCTTTCAGCGGCCTGAGCAGAAGATGGTAGTAGCAGGTCCAAGGCAGGGCTTGCTGGCGATCTCCTAGGGAGCTGGGGGAGGGCTGCACTACTTACCTCCCCCACACCTCCAGTGCTTTATCTCACAACTCTAAGGCCACATGAGGCTCCCTAGGTGGGCGCTCCATTCATCCCCTGAACTTTCTGAAACCAGAGACAACTTGAAAAGGTGCGGACTCCATCCTTTGTAGCTGATGGAAAATGTGCTCCTATTGTCCCAGCGCTCGCAGGAGCAGACAACTCTGCTGTTTGTTCTGAGACACACACGTGAATGGGAAAAGAGGGTTTCACGTGTAGCGGTCTAGTCTATATCTGATGGGACCAGCGAGGATGATGCTCCGGAAACACCTACACACAATGTAGCACTCTCTGGCCAGGCGTGGCCAGAGAGCTTAAATAAAGGGGCCGGGGTCGCTCGTGACCTTCCGGCCGAAACTGCATACCACTGATGTCTGTGTGCCTTATGTGCAGCGCTGCAACGTCCCATAATCCATGACCACAAAACTGGCGACAAGGGTTGGATCGACTATAACCCCCGGAAAGCATTGTACACCCTAATCAGCTGGGTGAGAAGTAAGCAGAAACCCACGCGGCGTGTCTAGAGCGGTGCCCGCTGCGTGGAAGAATCGGACCCGAGAAAGCAAAGCAGCGGGAGAAGCAACGGACGCTAGGAACTCACCGGAGGTGAGCAGCGGGTGGTCAACTTCTGCGCCCGCCAGTGCCTCGAGTCTCTGTTGGCTGTACGAGTGCGCCAGAGCCCCCACACACAATCCGGGGGAGCCAGCGCTGGTTTTCTGCCTGCGTGCATGCGCAGAAGCGTCCTGCTGTCTCCGAGCCTTCCAAGAAACAGGGACGAGAGGGCGAAAGCACGCTGCCACCACGAGGCCTCCCAAGCATCTATGAGCAGTGCACAGCACCGGCATCCCCACAAAGTGCTATTGTCTCGAACAGGGAGACACAACAAACCTTGGCAAAACCAATTTGACATGCCCAGGAAAATATTGGTTTAAAAGGCCAGCGCTGGAGAAAACCAAGGCAGGAATCAAAAAACACTGGCACAACCAAGAACAGCTAACACCAAAAACAGAAACTACAAGCAATGAGCATTGGCAAAATCAACACCACCCTTGGCAGTACAAGAGCAAAACCGACATGCATGAGTAACTAGAGTGCCACATGCGCAGAGCCACAAGCAGGAGGAGCTGCGAAGCAAGACTCACAATGGTGAATCAGGCTGCGCCCGCGGCCCAACAACCTGTGGACCCAGCAGCGCCTCCACATTCAGTGCAGGAGGAGGAGTGTGGCTCAATGGTTAGAGCGGCAGACCCTGATGCAGAGTTCTGGCCAGGGACCAGCGTTCCATTCCCGCCTCGGCGGGGTCTCGGGCTCAATTTCCTCGGACCTGTTAATTCTCGCCTCGGTGCCTATTCTAATCACGGGCCCCATGCTGCAACTCTGGGCAATAGCTTGCTTAGCCTCCACACCGGCCCCAACAGCGCTAAGGATGCCTGGCTTCACCCTGGGGGTGCCCAGGAGTGGACACTTCACAGGGAAAGCCAGGAGGGGTTCCACAGCGGTATGAGTATCAGCGCCAGGAAGCTGAATAGGCGACACCGCAAGGTGGCCGTCTGGTGACAGTGCGCTCTATAAGTACCATGACATTTACATTTACAGTGCACTCCCAGGTCAGCGCACTCCCTCCGTTTAGTGAACTCATCGATCCCGCCACCGCGTCACCTAGATGGAATGTGTGGATTGGCCGTCTCAACAACTATTTCATAGCAATGAGGGAAACAGACGGAGCTGTTAAAAGGTCCTTGCTTCTACACTTTGCAGGAGACGAAATATATACGCTGTTTGCCTACCTGCCGAACACAGGAGCACCAACGGATTACGAGGCCGCGGTCAGAGCCCTCAACGCTCATTTTGACCCACAACTCAATCCTGATTATGAATGCTTCAAGCTCAGACAAGCCTGCCAGAGAGAAGGAGAGACCATGGACGCATTTCATGCGCGCCTCAGAGAGCTAGCCAGTACCGAAGATGATCAGGCCAAAGAAGTGAGAGCACAAGCCATCCAAGGGTGCCGCAACAAGACATTGCGGACCCTCATCCTCCGACAGCCTCTCATCTCATTGGAAGACATACTGATATTGGTGCGCTCGCATGAATTGTTAGACATCAGAGCAACTGCGATGGAAGCAGCACTCAACCAACCGGCGGACCAAACAGTCACAGTCAAGACAGAGCATGCAGATGCCCTTCGCAAGTCGACCCGTGGTGCGCGAGGGAGATGGCCTACCAGAAGCGTGCGACGATCGCAATGTGGATACTGCAGGAAAGAAGAGCACCCCCAAGAAGACTGCCCAAAGAAAGTAAAGACCTGCACAAAGTGTGGCATCCCCAATCACTTTGCGAGTGTATGCAGAGTAGGCGGGTGGAACAGAGGAAACTCAGGTCGAAGAATGCCCTCACGGGCAGTGAGAAACCTCACATTGGAAGAACCCGCTACATCAAGGTCGGCAGGTACTGTGGCACACCGAAGCCAGCGTCTGGAGGACTCATCCACAGACACGGAGGAAAAGTGTTACCTGGTATCGTTTGCAAGTGACCTTAAGCGAAGACGCCAGCCACAACCCAAATGTGCCATTGAAATTGCCGGCTCGCCAGTGACAGCTCTCATCGACACCGGGGCAACAGTGAATGTGATGGGGTGCCAACACTACAAAAGGTTAAACCCAAGACCAACACTCACCCCTTCCAAAATAAGAATCCTTACATATGGGAGCCAAACCCCGGTTCCATTGAGAGGCAAAATGTCCGTCCAAGTCAAGTTGGAAGGCCAAGAGATCACGACAACATTCCATGTCGTCGACAGAGAAGCAGACATACTGGTTGGGAGTCATACGGCCGAGGACCTGAACCTAGTAGCGTTCGCGAATGCAGTAAAGCTACTTCAAACAAAGGACATCCTAGAGCTATTCCCACAGCTGTTTAAAGGATTAGGAAGCAGGAAGCGGCCACCAGTGAAATTGCACATAGACACGGCGGTGCAACCCGTCGCCCTCCGACATCGACGCATACCATTTCACCTATGACCGCTCGTGGAACAAGAACTCCTGAAGCTAGAACAATAAGGAGTGAAAGAGAAAGTGACAGGGCCGACCCCCTGGGTGTCCCCCATGGTCATCGCCGAAAAACCGAAGCAACCAGTAAACATCTGGATCTGCATTGACATGAGGATGCCCAACCAAGCAAGAGGCACCTAACGGCCACAGTTGACGACATCTTAGCTGACGTCAATGGCTCCCAATTGTTTTCAAAACTAGATCTAAATGCCGGGTATCACCAGCTGAAGTTAGCCGAAGAAAGCAGGTACATCACTACGTTTTCAACACACCTGGGACTTCGGCGGTACAAACGGATAAACTTCGGGATATCCTCCGCAGCTGAAATATATTCCAGAACGCGGTAAGGGAACTCCTGTCAGGACTCCAAGGTGTTATCAACATCAGTGATGACATCCTCATCCACTCAGCAACCATCGAAGATAATCACCGTCGGCTCAGAGCTACCCTCCAGTGCCTAGCAGATCACGGGGTGATTCTTCACAAAGAAAAATGCCAATTCTTCCCGAAGACAATTGACTTCTTTGGCTATGTATTCAGTCAGGAAGGAGTCAAGGTGGAGCCCAGGAAATCCCAAGCAATTCAACTTGCCCCTGCACCGACCATTGCTTCAGAAGTAAGGAGCTTCCTGGGTATGGCAACATACTGCGGAAGGTTCATTCCGAACCTTGCCACTACGGAACCTGACCAAAAAGGAAACCACCTGGCGGTGGGGCCAAGAGGAAGAAAGAGCATTTGTCCAAATAAAGTCAGCCCTCCTGGAAAGCACGACCATGGAGTACTTCAACACGACTCGACCAACAGAACTGATAGTAGATGCCAGCCCAGTGGGCTTAGGGGCACTGCTCACCCAAGAAACAGAGCCAGGAGTATGGGTCCCATTGGCCTTTGCGAGCAAAGCACTAACCGCAACCGAAACTCGCTACTCACAAATAGAACAAGAGGCCTTAGCTATCAAGTGGGCATGCAACCACTTTCATCTGTATGTCAGGGGACAGCCTTTCACAGTGGTAATGGACCATCAGCCACTTCTCCCAATATTCAAGGGGACTGCGCATCATCCACCTCCCCGGATTGAATGATGGGCAATTCAACTTCAACATTACCAGATGGAGCTGGTGTATAGGCCAGGTGCAAAGAACCCCGCAGACTTCCTGTCACGCCATCCCGCACATCTGGCCGAAGTGGACTCTGCCCAAGAGATGAAGACAGAAGAGTTTATCAACATGGTCTCTCAATGGTCATGCCCACGAGCCTTATCCATCGAAGAAATCAAAGCGCACATGGACACTGACATGATTCTTCAGTGAGTGGTTGGTGCTCTACAGAAAGGATGCTGGGAGGGATTTCTCCGAAACATCCACGGCTGTGGCGAACCCGACAGAATCCGTCTGGGGAAGTTCTGGAAAGTCAAAGACGAGCTCAGCACTGCTGAGAATGGCGTCATACTGCGAGGGTCACACATTGTCATTCCACAAAGTCTCCAAGAACGAGCAACAGTCCTCTCACATGAAGGTCACCAGGGCACCGGGAGAATGAAGTCGAGAATGAGAGAGAAGGTATGGCTCCCTGACCTCGAAGAACACATTGAGTCTGCTGTGTGCAACTGTAGAGCCTGTCAGCTCACTGGTAGCCCCGAAGCCCCAGCTCCAGTAATAACAGAAGACCCTGCTCCATCACCATGGTCATGGGTTAGCCTTGACTTCGGGAGCTTCCCGGACGGGAGAGTAACAGCGGTCCTGATTGACAGTTACACTAAGTATTCCATCGTAGAAGTCCAACCTTCCACAGCATTCACACATCTACAGCCCATCCTGCAAAAATTATTTGCGCTGTTTGGCCTACCACACGTCCTCAAAACAGACAATGGTCCGCCGTTCCAGGGCAGTAAGTTCAAGGACTTCCTAACACGGCTAGTCAAACATCGGTGCATCACCCCCCAGTGGCCACAGGCCAATGGCGAGGCAGAACGGTTTATGCGGACTGCTAACAAAACATTGCGGATCGCAGTAGCTGAACAGACGGACCCAGAGCTTGCATTACAGCAACTCCTGAGGGAGTACCGCAGCACACCTCACTGCACAACACGAAGATCCCCATGGTCACTGATGCTGACTGGAGCTCGGCGCGACACACTTACCATGGCCGACAACTGGAAACAAGCCCCATATGACCCAATGGACACCCAAGTGAGGAGACAGTTAACCAATAAAAAGGCGAGTCACCGACGAAGAACCCAAGTACTGGTGCCAGGGTGCTCCGCCCTCATACGAAACCGGTGGGGCAGAGGGAAGTTTCAAACACACTATGAACCAGGGTTATGGACTGTAAGATCAACCAGAGGGACAGCGATTACGGTTGAGAAAAATGGACAAGTAATCACACGTAATATCTCATGGTTCAAGAGAGTTCCTGCGACAGATGGTTTGGCACAGGAGTCGGAGCAAACAGGGAGTGGAGAGTCCGCAGCTGGATCGGCGGATCCTGACTCTGTTGATGACACGCCTCAGAGTCCCACTGCATCAACGTCATCTCCTGACATCACTCCCAACATCCCTGCTAGCAGTCAAGAACCAACCAGCTCTGCAAGAAACCAAGACGTCCGTCAACGCCGGTACAACCTTAGACCTAATCCCAGACCTAGTCATAGACTTGCCAATTTTGCATGCTAACTTGTGACTATAACATTCCGGTTAAAGAACCAACTTGGGATGGAATATAGCGGTCTAGTCTATATCTGCTGGGACCAGCGAAGACGATGCCCTGGAAACACTTACACACAATGTAGCACTCTCTGGCCAGGAGTGGCCAGAGAGCCTAAACAAAGGGGCCGGGGTCGCTCGTGACCTTCCGGCCGACACTTCCTACCACTGGTGTCTGTGTGCCTTATGTGCAGCGCTGCAGCGTCCCATAGTGCATAGCTTGCAAAGGTCCCGCTGGACCACAACATCACGTGCGCCCTCAGACGGCAGAGACTGACACTGGTGGAAGGGGGAGAGTTAGAGGGGTGGCTTTACATGCACCCCTGGCGGATGGGGGGCTAGATGGTTGTCTTTACCTTCACCCCTGGACGGTAGAGGCTGACGATCATGTGGGGGGGGGCTAGAGGTGGTCTTTGCATGAGCCTCTGATGGAAGGGGGCTAGAAGTGTGTCTTTACCTGCACCCTGGGCGGCAGAGGCTACTGCTGGCGGACGGGTGGGTAGGGGTTGCTATGCTATGAGGGAGTCTTTACGTACACCCCGGGATGGCAGAGGCTGCCACTGGCGGGGAGCATACGGGGACTATAGGAGTGTCACTCTGTCGTTCAGGTGCACCCCCACACCTCGGCTGCTGCTGACACAAGAGGGCTTTGGACTGTTTTCAAGTTTAGCACCTGACGGGAGTGCTTTCAAGCAGGCCCGCACATGCTGAGTGGGGCGCTAGTAACTCGAGCCCAGAAACCTGCTCTGCAAAAAATACAAAACCATGAAACATTTTGCAATGTGTCAAATGAAGGTTGGGGAGGGGCGAGGGGGTATCTGCATGTGATCTGAGCCAAAGTAATTGAAATGTATCCGGGAAAATAAACAAAAAGTGCCAGGTCCTAAATAAATGTAAAATCGCACATTTTATTGCGCCTTTCTCCATTTCTCTTTTTCTCAAAGCTGAGTTTTTCTCTTAGGGGCATTCTCTCACCTTTAGAGAGCTAAAACAGATCCAAAGCAAAGCACTCTCTTCAGATCCCCCTGTAATCTCTGATCTCCAGGTCTGATTAGAGCGTTGCTCTTTTGGGAGGCGGCACAGATTGTCTTTCTTTTCACTGAACCTGTAACTTAAGCGCCTGTTTTATTTCACATTGGTTTAAAAGTTGATTTGTTTATTGAGGTTGGCGCGTTCCATTTTATCATGGACTGTATTTGTGTGTGTGTGTGTGTGGGGATGAGGGAGGGGGTGAGCATCATTATCCCATATCAAAATATTCCCATTAGGTGCCTATCCTGCATCGTTTGCTGTTCGTGCGTGCACGTCTTTGCCGTTCTACTGACGCCTCCATTCTCAGACCTGTATCAGCGCCATGAAAAATGCACACACCATGACCTGACACATTGACGTGTAGTGCTGCACAATCTACATCTACAAAGGGTGCTTCTGGGCACTACGATACCATCCAAGTAATGCGGAGGTGCAGGGGCGCCGTCCAGGTGCACTAGTCTGGGCTGCAGTGCTGTCTCTACAGATACAATGGAGGGACATGCACTAGGAAAGCAGTGGCGCTTAGTACCGGTGTTGTTTCATCCACACCGGAAGGATGAAAGTCTTAACGGACTCCAGGTTCCAACATCCGTGGTGGCGTTTAACCCACTGAGCGATTGTGTGAAGAGAAAGGAGAAGGGGTGATTGAGTGGGATCTCAACGCACAGTTCCGTGCTAAGAACCTGTGCTTCGCAGGTGACTCCCAGATCACGGATGCAAACGCTTAACCCTGAGATATTTTAGAGATATAGGGGTGCCAAAAATCTGGGAAATGAGGGTAGGGGGGAAGGGGTGTGAGTCCTATCAAATCTTTCTGGGTTATTTACCAGAGTTTTGTAAGTTGCACATATATTTCAGCAGGAACTTAACTAGCTGAGACATCCTGACTCTGTCAAGAGAAGCAATTGTGAAAGCATAGGTATACATGAAAAATGGTCGACAAGGTGCACTAGTGTTCGAGTCTGTGTTTGGAGGGTTGCAGTAGGTGACAAACCCACTGTGCTGCTCTGCTGACATAGTAGATGAGATATAAAAGAGCGAAGTGATGGAGCGTGGAGGTTGTGAAAGTTCAGACACCTATTCTCGTGTGCTCACCTATGGCTTGCTGAGCTATGTTAATGACATTGAGTACAGAAAAGGTGGAGGGTTAAGTGTAAGATGAACCTTTCTCTGTTCTTGAGTTCAACTTTTTACGCATCTCCGCAGCGCACGTATAACCCACTGAGCTATCTCTACACAGAGTGCATCATGGCAGGTGCTTCCACACGGGTCTAATTGAAGACCAGGGTGGGGTACTTGTGTGAGGCACTGGAGGATGAGGCAAAGGGTAGCTTGGTTAACAACTGTGGGGGGCTGTGTGATTCATTTGTTGGAGAGCATTGTCAGAGCTCACCTTATTTCTCTGTTGAGTCTGTAATTCTTGCACAGGAACAGACAATGCTAAGTTCCCAACTCCCACTACCAATCACTCAGAGCCAAAGTTAACTAGGCGCTAGCTAATCAGCGAGAGGGAAGGGGAAAAGTGGATAAAATAATAAAAACAAGAAGAGACTGGCCAGAACCTTCGGATTTCTGTCAGGTATTCTTCTTCAGCTTGCACTCAGCCAATCGAAGAATAAACCTAGGAATCTAAGCACATAAGAATTATATGTTTCCCTTCTCTACTCTATTTTCTACTTCAATTTTCCTCTGGAATTTTACCTACCCTCTGTCCTAAACACCTTGCCTCTCTTCTTATTTATTTATTTCAATTTATATAGCGCGTTATAACCCAGAGGTCTCTCTTCTGTACCTGATGCTGTCTTCTTATTTATTAAGTGGTTGTGGTTTTACATCTGCAAAACATTTTAGGAAAATGTATATTAATCTCTAAGTTCTCCTCTCTGGGTTTTTTTATTTAACCTAGTATTGACTCTGTAACCTACCAGGCTTTTATAAGGATGATCCTTCCAATTTAATCTGAGTTCAGTTTTAAGTCCTTATAGCATAATTCTTATTTCCAATATGCTATACTGTATCTTCTCTCTTCTTCTTCACTGCTATTACTTCTCAACAAGTCTCTGGTAAGTGTACTCCACTATCGTTAGCTTCACTATATAGTCAGAGGCCTTTTCTGTATTGCTCTGTTCTGTTATTTGTAATAATTGCCTTTTCTTTCCTTCACAGGTTTTCTAGCTTCGAAAACTATTTGAGGTAAGTTTCTTTATCTCCTGTTTCTTGACGTATTGCAATTGAAAAAATATAATATTAAGAATATTCAGAGTCTCTGTCAGCTTTAAACGGATTACTTTCTCTCAATTATCTTTTAAACAAAGAAATGTTCCATCGGAAAAAACGAGCACAATGCCACTTAGCTCTCTGTCAGATTCGTTGCTGCTCTACGCCGGTCTTTTCCTCAGGAAACAACGGAAATCGTCGACTCGCCGCGGTCGACTCTCTCTCTCTCACAACTGGGGCTCAAACTCGGGAAACGCTGTCACTGCCAAGACGTAATTACTAAGCTCATCCCAGAACAGCTCAGAAGCTCGTAATTACTCGCTGGAATGTGTTACACTTTAATTTCTACAGAAAGGGCTGGGACACTACCTTATCGGTGAAAAGCTTCAGTGAAGTGCGCAATAACTCAGGTGTGCGCGCGTCACATCAGCCTCACTCTAGATTTGTGAAAAGACTAGACCACTGACCTAAACAACTCGGCGGCCATCTTGCAGTTGCGCAAATGCCAACTACATGACCACCGATGTCCAGTCTTCAGCCCTGTAATAACGCACGGGTTCTCCCGGTCACGGACTTTAGTAGGACTTGCACCTAAAGCGGTAGGGATCCTGACAGTACCCCCCACCAAAGATGGTCCTCCCCCTCTAGGTTTAGTAGGATAACGCTGATGAAACAGCCGTACCAATTTGGGAGCGTGAACATCAGAATCTGCCTCCCAAGATCGCTCCTCTGGTCCATAACCCTTCCAATCAATGAGATAGTACAATTTCCCTCTAACTAGTTTGGAATCTAAAATTTCTTTGACTTCAAACTCCACCCCCGTGTCTAACTGAATTGGTGGTGGAACTGGTCCTTTTCTCAGATTCGGACTGATTTCTTCAGTAAAGAGACGTGAAACACTGGGTGTATCTTGAGTTTTGGTGGTAATGACAATTTATAAGTCACCGGATTAACCTGCTCAATAATCGGGTAAGGACTAATGAATCGTGGCTGAAACTTTCGGTTTCCCTTTAGTCTGAGATTCTTGGTATTCAACCAGACTTCATCTCCTACCACTAACGGGGGAGGGACCTTTCTCTTTTTGTCAGCATACATCTTATACTTTTCCTTAGCCAGTTCTAAATGTTTTGATGCTGACTCATGTACTGAACTTAAGTGAGTCACCATATCCTTAACTGCAGGAACTGAAAGCTCAACATCTTGTAATGTGGAATTTGGATGCCTGCCGTAGTTTAAATAGAATGGAGAATAGCCAGTGGACACATTCTTAGCATTATTGTGAGCAAATTCCGCTGTCCATAAATAATCCGGCCATTCGCCATCCTGTTTCAAGGAGAACAATCGTAAATATTGTTCCAACTCTTGATTCACCCGTTCAGTTTGTCCATCTGTTTCCGGATGGAAACTGGTGGAATAACGTGTTTCTATTCCTAACCCTTGCATAAAGGCTCTCCAAAAATGCAAGACAAATTGAGGTTCACGATCTGATATTATTATTTTAGGAATTCCATGCAACCTTACTATCTGTGTGCTAAAATGACCTGCCAACTGTTTAGCGGTTGGAATTCCCTTTAAACCCAAAAAATGTGTCATCTTCGTGTATGCATCTACTACCACTAAAATTGTGTTTACCCCATGACAAGATGGTAAATCTTTTATCAGATCCAAAGGGATTGTGTGCCATGGATAGGGAGGGGTAGGTAGGGGGTGTAATAATCCCTGAGGAGCGTGCCGTTCTGATTTTCCCTGAACGCATATCTCGCAGGTTTTTACATATTGTTCAATGTCCTTATTCATTTGCGGCCACCAATATTTTCGTTTAATTAGATCTGCCGTCTTGAGTTCTCCCTTGTGTCCAGCTAACCTATGATCATGACATTCCCGCAAGGCCTGTTTTTGTAAGGCTAGAGTAGGCAAATATAATGCACTTTCTTTGTAAGGTAAATCATTAAGGATTACTCTTCCCTTCCCTTGCTGAGCCCAGTCCTGCATTTCATCAGGGGTTAAGACTTGGACAATCTGGTCTTTGAATCTCAAAATGTCAGTTGCACAGATAATTTTAGAATCTGGTATGATCGCTTCAGTACTGATAGAATCTTTCTCGTCTCCTGAACCCATTCTAGACAAGGCGTCCGCCTTTCCGTTTTGATTTCCTGGTCGATAAGTTATTACGAAATCGTAATCAGCAAAATATAGCGACCAACGGAGTTGTCGCGGAGTTAGGGTTCTGGCAGATTTCAGAAATGTTAAATTGCGATGGTCAGTATAAACTGTTACCACATGATGAGCTCCCATGAGGTAATGTCTCCATTCTTTGAAGGCATCTTTTATTGCCAGCAATTCTTTTTCGGTAATTGTGTAATTGATTTCAGCTGGTGTCAATTTCCTAGATCGGTAAGCCACAGCATGTAATTGGCCAGTTTCTTTGTTTCTTTGAGAAAGTACTCCTCCAACTGCGAAATCCGAAGCATCCGTTTCGACATAAAAAGGCTCCATAGGGTCAGCATGAAGAAGAATCGGGGCGGTAGTGAATTCACACTTCAATTCCTTGAAAGCTTGTTCCGCTTCTTTGGACCATTCAAATCGAGCTCCTTTTTTCAAAAGGTGCGTCAGAGGTAATATCCGCCGAGAAAATTCCCCAATAAACCTTCGATCGAAGTTTGCAAATCCTATGAATGCCTGAACTTCCTTGACACAGGTGGGTGACTTCCACTCTAGAACTGCCTGAATCTTCTGTTTATCCATATGAATTCCAGTTGGCGAAATCACGAAGCCCAAAAATTCCACCTCCGTAACACTAAAGGCACATTTCTCCAATTTAACAAATAATTTATTCTTCGAAGCTTCTGTAGGACTTCTCGAACTTGTGTCTGATGCTCTTGTGTATTACCAGAGTAAATCAAGATGTCGTCGATGTACACAATTGCACATTGGTCAATGAATTCACTGAGCACCTCATTAATAAAGTGTTGAAACGCTGCAGGAGCGTTACACAACTCGTAAGGCATCACTTGGTATTCAAAAAGTCCAAAACGAGTCCTGAAAGCCGTCTTCCACTCATCTCCCTCTCGAACTCGAATAAGGTGATAGGCACCTCTTAAATCCAACTTCGTAAATATCTGCGCTCCCTTGATTTGATCCAATAAGACAGAGATGAGAGGAAGAGGCTATCGATTCTTCTTTGTTATTCTGTTTATGGCTCGATAGTCGATACATATCCTTAGCTCACCCTGCTCCTTCTTGGGCACGAAAAATAGGGGCGAGGATACCGGAAATTGAGAGGGACGTATAAATCCATTCGCTAAATACTTGTCAAGGTATTTCCTTAAATGATGATGTTCTGGTTCAGTCAAGGCGTACACACGACTGCATGGCAAATTCTCCCTCGGTTCCAGATCTATTTTGCAATCATAGACTTGATGGGGCGGCAATTGCTCAGCTTCCTGTTCATTGAATACATCCTCGTAGTCCTGATATTCCGATGGTATTGTTTGTGTATTGATTACGCACACTGAGACTTCAGCTGAACATAAGGCGTGAGCCGGATTCTGTTTGGTTATTTCTTGTACATCTCCAAAACAGTTTTCTCTACAGTATGCCGAATTCATCTTGATTGTTCTGTCACTCCAATCAATTGAAGGATTATGCTCCGTGAGCCATGGAAGTCCCAAGATGAGTTGAAACTGGGGGGCATCGATCAAATTAAAATGTATCGCTTCTTAATGCCCATCTTCACGAATTAGCTCTACCAGTTCTGTGTGACTTACTATTGGCCCTGAAGATAAATTTGTTCCGTCAATGGCTCTAACCGGTTCACTCTTAACCTTGGCGATAGCTTGCAACCCAATTCTTGCCGCAAATTTTAGGTCACAAAAATTATCTGTTGCCCCTGAATCCACCATCACCGCAACTCCATTCAAAGTTTCTTGACGAAATGTTATAGTCATTGAAAGAATTAAATGCGGTGAGGATGACTGCAAGGTATTCGCCAGTCGATGTTCCTGTGGAGCTGATTCTTGATTCGCATCCACCTGCACAACTCCTCCTACAGGTGGTGCTGCGAGTTTTCCTTTGGCTTAAATGAACCTTTTGGCTTCTTCGGACAATTCCGTACAAAGTGTCCACTGGAACTGCAGTACATACATAAATTACTGACACGCCGCTTTTCTTTTTCTTCCTTTGTAAGTGGACCCCGAATTGTCCCAACTTGCATCGGCTCTACTCCCGGAGGGGCGTCAGCGCCTTTCCAAACTTCAGTCTTGGCTCTGTCAAATCGTGGGACTGCTCCTCTGTATTCTCGCCTCTTTTCTCCTCTCCGCTCTCCTTGCCGGAAATCTAATTCTAAGACCAGGTCTATAAGAGCTGATATCTCAGTGGGTTGATTTGGTATTTGAGCCAAACCATCTTTCAGCTCATCGCGCTGACCATGATAAAAAATTGCAGTTCTTTTACTTTCTGGCCAATCGGTTTCCATTATTAGCTTGTTGAACTGAGCCAGATAAGCCACTAACTCTCTATTTCCCTGCTTGAGTTCCAACAACTCGTTATCCACCGCCTGAAAGATTCGTCTTCGATCAAAGATTCTCAGAAATTCTTTTTTGAACTCGTCAAAATTCTGCAACAATGGGTCATCTCGCGAAACTATCGGCATCGACCATGCCGCCGCATCTCCACTCAAATATGACAGAATAAAGGCGACTTTAGATTGCGCATCAGGGAAGATTGAAGGGCAGCACATAAAGTGGAGTGAGCATTGTGTGATAAATATCTGTGCCTTTTGAGGATCCCCACTAAACCTCTCAGGTGCTGCCAACAGTATAACTGGTGACAAGGAGTGTATAACCTGCGTAGTTAACTTATTTGGATCTACCCCTGAAGTTGTTGGAACCTCCCTTCCAGCTGGGTACGGTTGTCTTATTCTCTGCGCTAATTCTGCAGTTTCTTTCCTAGAATTCAAGACCTCCTGCCTCAAACTTTGATTCTCTTCTCTTACCGCTACCAGTTCCTTTTGAATTGCCTCTAAGACTGACCCTAAGGTCTGCAAATTTATTCCCTCAACCATCTTCTGCTCGGGTGCAAGATTTAAAACGTGGGCACTTCACTCTGTCAGAGGTCACCTTATTTCTCTGTTGAGTCTGTAATTCTTGCACAGGAACAGACGATGCTAAGTTCCCAACTCCCACTACCAATCACCCAGAGCCAAAGTTAACTTGGCGCTAGCTAATCAGCGAGAGGGAAGGGGGAAAAGTGGATAAAATAATAAAAACAAGAAGAGACTGGTCCAGAACCTTCGGATTTCTGTCAGGTATTCTTCTTCAGCTTGTACTCAGCCAATCGAAGAATAAACCTAGGAATCTAAGCACATAAGAATTATATGTTTCCCTTCTTTACTCTATTTTCTACTTTAATTTTCCTCTGGAATTTTACCTACCCTCTGTCCTAAACATCTTGCCTCTCTTCTGTACCTGATGCTGTCTTCTTATTTATTAAGTGGTTGTGGTTTTACAACTGCAAAACATTTTAGGAAAATGTATATTAATCTCTAAATTCTCCTCTCTGGGTTTTTTTATTTAACCTAGTATTGACTCTGTAACCTACCAGGCTTTTATAAGGATGATCCTTCCAATTTAATCTGAGTTCGGTTTAAAGTCCTTATAGCATAATTCTTATTTCCAATATGCTATACTGTATCTTTTCTCTTCTTCTTCACTGCTATTACTTCTCAACAAGGCTCTGGTAAGTGTACTCCACTATCGTTATCTTCACTATATAGTCAGAGGCCTTTTCTGTATTGCTCTGTTCTGTTATTTGTAATAATTGCCTTTTCTTTCCTTCACAGGTTTTCAAGCTTCGAAAACTATTTGAGGTAAGTTTCTTTATCTCCTGTTTCTTGACGTATTGCAATTGAAAAAATATAATATTAAGAATATTCAGAGTCTCTGTCAGCTTTAAACGGATTACTTTCTCTCAATTATCTTTTAAACAAAGAAATGTTCCATCGGAAAAAAATGAGCACAATGCCACTTAGCTCTCTGTCAGATTCGTTGCTGCTCTACGCCGGTCTTTTCCTCAGGAAACAACGGAAATCATCGACTCGCCGCGGTCGACTCTCTCTCTCTCTCACAACTGGGGCTCAAACTCGGGAAACGCTGTCACTGCCAAGACGTAATTACTAAGCTCATCCCAGAACAGCTCAGAAGCACGTAATTACTCGCTGGAATGTGTTACACTTCAATTTCTACAGAAAGGGCTGGGACACTACCTTATCGGTGAAAAGCTTCAGTGAAGTGCGCAATAACTCAGGTGTGCGCGCGTCACATCAGCCTCACTCTAGATTTGTGAGAAGACTAGACCACTGACCTAAACAACTCGGCGGCCATCTTGCAGTTGCGCAAATGCCAACTACATGACCACCGATGTCCAGTCTTCAGCCCTGTAATGACGCACGGGTTCTCCCGGTCACGGACTTTAGTAGGACTTGCACCTAATGCGGTAGGGATCCTGACAAGCATATTTTAAGCCCCTGTTTTCCAGAGGTATGCCAACACCCGGTGGAGCGTGAGTTCTCTGACCCCAGAGAGCTTGCATTGGAGGCAGACATCTGGGTGGATTCCAAAGGGTCTGAAGAGCCATTGGGGAGTGATCCCAAGAGGAGTGGCTTAGATGTCTTCCAGGTCTGTGAGGTGGAAGAGGTTCAGTGTAGCCCAGTTAGGTCCCAGTGTTAGTGGGAGGGGTGTAGGGGCTCATGTCCGGTCTCAGTGGAGAAGGAGTGAGTGTGGGACGGTGTGTCTCACAGTGCCCGAAACCCAGTCTCAGGGCCTGGAGGGTACCTTAAGGGAACACCTGGTTGGGAACCTAGACTGTACTAGTAGGCCATTTGAGGAGGATCTCCTTGCGTCTGGTGACCGGGCAGTGCCTGTAACCAGGCCTCCATCGGTTCTGGTGCCTGGCAGTGCCACTCCATTTGGGAGGGTACAAGAGTCCAGACTGAGGGTGAGAGGGGGAAGGAGTCCCCAGTGGGAGAACCAGTGGGTCAGGGACCAGTCAGAAGGGCTGTCCCCAGTGAGTGACCATGGTGACCTCACTTCTGTCCTGGGGGATCTTCCCGCGCTGTCAGGTGGACAGGGGTCGGGAGACCTGCGCCAAGCAGACTGTCACAGGACACATGAGTTGTGTGTCACCCTCAAGGGGGTACTGTGTGAGTCGCCAGAAGTCCTGTCGTGCCAGGCAAGTGCACAACCACAGGTATTGGTCCCTGGGTTGGGAGACCAGGTTCAGGATCTGCCTGACCTGGAAGGAAGGACATCTGTAACCAGTGTCCTGACCAGTTTGGCTTCCAGAGGTACCCCTCCAGTAGGGGGGGGGTGCAGTGCTCTGGAAGGGGGTGCAGAGGGAGGGAGTCCTCGCCTCTGACCCCGGTGCAACCTGAGGGGTTAAACCCTATGTTGGGAGACCAGTTGCTGGAGGGAGATCCTGAACTGGTGGGTGAATGGTGCGGGACACCTGCCACAGGTGCCCCGGCTATTCTAGAAGGGGTTACCGCTCCAGGTGGGAGGGTACAGAGCCCCAAGGAAGAGGAGGACCTGGTGTGGGGAAGCCCACCCCAGCTTCCTGTCCAGCCGCTGGAAACAGGTCCGGGACTGGTGGTTCAGTGCCAGAATGTTAGACCTGACCTGACAAGAGAGGGAGTGGACAAAGGGTGCCAAGCACCTGGGGCTACTGCCCCCCACCCTCTGAAGCCACAGAGGTTTGAGGGCCCTGAGAGGCATAAGGCATGGGTCTCATACCTGATCACTGTCATTGGTCACTGTGGCTTGCTGTCTGTCTGTTGGGACACACCGGTGAGCAAGTTAAGTTTAGGTGCCGCACAGGTGGTGTCCACAGGTGAGGAGAAGGGTTCCACATGGATTAGCATGGTGGGCCCTGAGAGTGTGGATAGAGTGATTGACCTGGGTTTAGGACGGCGTAGAACAGGACTGCCCTGCTGTGTGGGCCAGTTTCCATCTTCTATCGCCTTAAGCAGGGAATCCCATCGAGGTATCGTTTGGTCTACCCTGGCTTTAGGCTGGAAGGGGGTTGTGTTGGAAATGGCCCTTCTTGCAGGGTCATCTTCAAACTTTTTGCTTCTTCCTCCCTTATTTTTCCTGACCCGTGGCTGTTGGCAATAGGACTCTGCACACTTTACCACTGCTGATCAGTGCTAACGTGCATATGCTCACTGTGTAAATTGGTATTATGATTGGATATACATGATTGGCATATTTGTATCACCAAGAAGTCCCTAGTAAAGTGCACTGGGTGTGCCAGGGCTGGTGAGGACAAATGCTACTAGTGGGCCGGCAGCACTGATTGTGCCACCCACAGGAGTAGCTCTAAAAAGGTGTCCCAGGCCTGCCACTGCAGTGCCAGTGTGCAGTTTAGAAACTGCCATGTCCTCCTGGTCAGTGTCCCCACTGACCAGGCCTAGCCCTTCCCTTTTCATGCACATTAGTCACCCCTATGGAAGGCCCAAGGTACCCCCTGGCCAGGGTGCAGTGTATGTGAAAGGTAGAGCATGTACTGGTGCAGGTGACATGCTCTGGTAGTGAATTTGCAGCCATTTTCGATTTTCACTATTGTAAGGCTATCTTGCTCCATAGATTAACATGGGGGATGCTGGCTACAGTGGTTACCAGCATTTCTTCTCATAGGAACAAGATAGGACATAAGTATCTAGTATCACTGAACTCAGAATTTAATAACACATCTTTTAGGAAAGGTTGTTTTTAAATCCTGTGTTGGAGAACAGCACTTTTAGAAAGTTGCGGTTCTCTTGTCTGACCCTTCTGTGTTCCTTTTTCCTGCTTGTGTATTGACTGTCTGGTTTGAGAGGGATCGTTTACTTTGAACTTGCCTTGGGGAGCCCGGGTGGAGAGTTGCCATTTCGCCTGCTGGGGTTGCCGCCTGCCTCCCGCTGCCCGCTCCCATCTCCATCTGGGGAAGCGCCGGCCCGCGAGGAGTGTAGGAAAGGGGACTGCAATCCCCAGCAGCCCACGGGAACCACCTGTTCACACCACAGCGCCAGGAGGCGCATAATACCAACGACAGTCCTGCAGAGCGGGGGGGATCGTTTACTTTGAACTTGCCTTGGGGAGCCCGGGTGGAGAGTTGCCGTTTCGCCTGCTGGGGTTGCCGCCTGCCTCCCGCTGGAGGCGCATAAAACTAACGACAGTCCTCCTTCGCGGGATGCGAGCGGGACGCCGGGCTAAGCCCGGGCAAAGGGCGGGCCCTCTACGGCCCTCTGAGGCCTGAGGAGGACGGGACGGGCCACCCCTCTTGGCCTTTCCACATGAGGAGGTAAAGAGACTTGGACTTCATATTTTGTGGTTTACCTAATATTTGACATTATTTATGGACTTTTAAATTTTGTATACTAAAACTTCCTGACGTTGTCGCTGCTTGGTATTACACATACACATCCCACTCACAACCAAGCCACATTATGTCTCCTAAGGGGATTAACAGAAAAACCATCTCCCAGAGGGGATTGTTCCATGGGACACAAGTCCACCACCCAAATGGGATAATATTGCCCATCCCAAGAAAAACTGACGAAAATGCTTCTCGCCAGCCAGTAGATAGCACACTTAGCCAAGATTCACCAATACTAATAGCCGGTACTGCGCAAAGCCTCTCATTGGAAGAGAAATTAAATATTCTGTGCAAAACTAGGTATGTCCCAGTGGAACCGAGATTCGAACAAAATAGTGCCCTACCTTGTCTTGCAAATAGTATCGGTACATTATCCCCTAATGACTGTCCGCTGGAAGCTTCCCTATCGCCTAAAAAAGTTAACACCCAAACCATAGCACTCCCCCAGGTCTTATCCGTAAAAAGGAAGCACGAAGGGGACAAACACAATGGGAATCACCCAAAGCTACAAAAACTGCACAAAAGTCCCTCTTTGTTCATCACTAATTCCCCCTTAACCTTGGAGGCTGCAGACGAATTAGACCATCTAGTACCTCCCTCCCACTTGGTTTAATTGTCCCAGATCGAATTAATGGTCAAATCTATTACATTGTCGTTGGTGGAAAAACTAAACACTTTAGGGGATAGGCTAACGGGATTAGAAGAAATGATCAAGGCCAACTTGCCACCCACTAAAAACTCCGTAACATCTAACCGCTCAAGGCCACCTGCTGGCTCCAAAGCACCTACGTTAACTTCACAAAATAATAATGTCCAAATTCAGCCACTAGCCCTCACTACATCGGCCCCAAATGCTTATAAGATCTCTTCTAAGCCCGTATTCGCACAGCATACCGCTCCTAGAGCACAGCTCAATAAAGCACCTTACATACACCTACCACCGGAGGCCGCACCATTCGTGTGTGTCCTCTCAGGAGTACCAGCACCCACATACCGTAAAGTGGAAAGACAAGAAGATCTATTAAACAAGGCTATGTTTTGGTTAGCAAAAAATAGACCCTTGCCAACCAACCTTTATGGAAGAATAGTGAGTGTCAGAAGGGTGGGCTGGTTAGGCTCTCTTCCAAAAGACATTCCTGGTGATCTAGTGCTAGTTAAATTTAGGAACCCACATATTGTCCCGTACCTGCAAACCTGGCGGCCTCAAGAAGGTGACGGCCCTATATCCACCTGGGATTTACGTGACTTCTACCTCAGTGCGTCATACACCCCTTTATCAAGATCAAATACAGGGTACAAATATTCTATGGGCAGAAGCGTCTGTGCACGGAATGGTAGTAGCTTTTTCGCATCTAATCAATTTGAATCAATGCACAATAGCTATAAGCATGGAAAGTTATATTAATTTGCTTCTAGCAAGTGACAACCTGATGTATTAGTAGAACCGTGAATGCCAATCCTGTGATAACCACGCAAACAATAAGGAAATTATTCCCACAGCTGGGAGAAAATTCTTAACCTGTTGATATTTTGTGCTATTGCATGTATATTGTCATCACTGTTTTTAATTGTACCTCGTAAGGAATCGTTCTTCAATGATTAGCAGATTTATTCTATTGATTTAATCCCATTTTAACAGATGGTATTTATTATGAAATGAAATGCATTGGTGTACATTTATGTATTGTTGCTGCTTTTATGATTTTTATATTGAAAAAATCAAATAAAGCTAATGAATTGATTGAAATTGACTGTCTGGTTTGAGAGTGACAGGGGCTGGGGATTCCCCAGGAGGCTGGCTGAGTCAGCCCTAGGCTGAATGACTGCATTTGCAACTTGAGTGGTGGGAGGAGTTAGCACCTGGGCCTCAAAAGGGCTGTGCCTGCCTTCCACAATGCTGGCTCCACCTCCTGCTGGGCGGCTGACGACCCTGCCCCTCACTCTGAAAGGAAAGGAGAAGCTGGGAAAACAATGTACTCAGGCAACACCCAGAACTGGTTCAGACCGGGCTCAGGGCCCACTTGCACAAAGAGAACAAAGACTTTTAGGGGTATAAGTACAGGACCCCCGACAACAGAAAATTAGATCGTCCTGGAATCAAGAAGGAACCTCTGCCAAGGAGAAAGCTGAAACTGAAGAAGGAAGACTGTCCTGCTGTTGCTCTGCTGGACTGACTTGCTGTTGCTTTGCTGCCAAGGAGAGGGGAAGGACTTCGCTGTTGTGCTGTGTCCCCTGTCTTGAAGGAATCTCCGAGGGCCTGAGAAGAGCTGGCTCCCTGTTCTGAAGTCCCATGAACAAAAGGACTTCACCCCCCAGCTTCCCTGAACTCTGCTGAGAGAGTTCTGTCCTTCCTAGAGTGCTTGATCCAGTTGTGGGGCCTCTGGAAGTTGTACCTGTGCTGGGAAGCTTGAAACTAAGCTTGAGAGACTTTTGCAATTGAAAAGTTATCGCATTGCTCGCTGCGGAGCGCATCCCCGACAGTGCGAGGAAATTCCCGCCGGTACGAAGGCCGAGATCGTCGAAGCGCCTGTTGCCGCTGCCAGAACCGTCGCATCCTTCGTTTGCGGGATGCACCAGACCGGTGCGGGAAAGTCTAACATCGCTGCGAGTGTTGTCGCAGAGCCTGTCGTCGCTGGGTGAGATCGCCGCACCGCTTGCTTGCAGACCGCATCACGTTGCTGCGAGTGTAGTCGCAGAAACCATCGTGTCGAGGAGCTGCAAGAGGGAAGATCACCGCTGGTCTGCCACCGTCGCCCCGGAGATCGTCGCATCTCCAAAGATCGTCGCATCGTGCCTTTGCGAGAACAAACTTCCTACGGAACCTCCGCACCGGAATCCATACAAGTGGCCTTCCTCCCCATACAGACCGGAATCGTCGCAACACGCTCGCTGCTGCAGCGGGGCTGTCGCATCGCCTCCCCAGGGTCTCAGGAGCAACGCATCGCTTGTTTTCCACCGCACCAGTTTCTGCTTTTGGAACTTTGTCGCAACTAAAGGTACTGTGAGCTAAACATGACGCAACTGTGAACTTTTCACATAACTGTGGATTATTTTATCGCAACCTAAAGAATTTTATCGCAACCTTAAGAACTCTTTTGAAACCATATTCTTGAACTGTGTATGTTGGATTTTTGTCATTTTGGTCTTGTGTAGTTTAGATTAAACACCTTTATTTTCCTAAACTGTTGTGGAGTCAGTTTGTGGTGTTTTCACTGTGTTACTGTGAGTGTTGGTACAAATACTTTACACATTGCCTCTGGTTAGCCTAGACTGCTCGTGCCAAGCTACCTAGAGGGTGAGCAGGGGTTATCTCAGAGGGTATCCTCCTTACCCTGACTAGAAGCAAGGGTCCCTATTTGACTGTGGTTCCTACCCCTGCCAACTAGAGACCCCCAGTTCTAACACTCTCCCTACGGTAAATTGCTATATGTGATTAGTTTCCATGATTGGCTTATTTGGTTTACTGTCAGTCCCCAGTAAAGTGCACCAGGAGTGCCAGGGCTTGTAAATACAAATGCTGCTGGTGGGCTTGCAGCACTGGTTGTGCCACCCACAGAAGCGGCCTAGTAAAATGTGTCTAGGTCTGCCATTGCAGGACCTGCGTGCAGTCTGGTACTGTCATGCTAACTGTGCAAGTACACCTACTTGCCAGTCGCTAAACCTTCCCTTTACTTCATATTAGTCACCACTATGGTAGGCCCAAGGGCAGGGTGCATTGTAAGCATAAGGTAGGACATACCCTGATGTGTGTGGCATGTCCTAATAGTGAATTACAGCCATTTTCGTTTTTCACTGTTGTAAGGCTACCTGTTCTCATAGGCCAAGATGGGCTGTTGGAATTATTACACACTATAATCCCAGTAGGCTCAGAGAGCATGGTAGAAAGTCAAGTTTAGTATGCCTGAACTCAGAATAATAAAATACTTCTTTTAGTAAAGTTTTTTTTAATATCCTGTGTTTGCGAATGCTACTTTTAGAAAGTTAGTATTTGCTTGCCTAACCATTTCAGCCCGCCTCTGCCAGAATGTGTATCTGCTGTCTGAGTGACAGGTCTGGGGATGATAGGTGGTGAATAGAGGGATTACACCAGAGTGGGTGGTGGGAGTGCCCCTTGCCTCTGAATAGGGCTGTGCTCTGCCACCACAATGCTGGCTCCGCCCCCTGGGGAACGACTGATGACTCTGCCCGACACCTGGACCAGGAAGAGGGAAGACTGTCAACAAGGTGCTCCTGACTGTACTTGTCATCACAATGCTGGCTCCACCTCCTGCGGAGCATCTGCTACCCTGCCCAATACACTGAAAGCAGAAACCTGTTTTGGCAAAACAAAGTGCTCCAAAGCTGAAGTGAACTATGCAAAGGCCCCCCTGGCCTGAAAGAACAAAAGAAACTTGGTATAAAAGTAGGAGCCCTGCTCCTAAGAAACTACATCCTGTTGATGCCAAGAATAAACTCTGCCTGAAGAGAAGGACCTTGGAAAGCTACATGGAGGAGTACTGTCTCTAATCCTGAGATACTGGCCTGTGGTGGGTGCCTTGCTGCAAGAAGGAGAGAGGAAGAAAAGTCTGAAGGACTTTTAATTCAACTTGTGTAATTGACAATCTCCAAGGGCTTGCTTGTGAACTTGCCCCCTGAACTGCGCCCCAGGAACATTGGGCGCTAACCCCCTGAAAGAAGGAAGCTGCTGCTGGCGTGAACTTTTCGTTCAGCGCTGACCCCAGAGACCTGAGTGCAACAGGGAAGCTGTCCCGCACTCAGAGCCCGTGCAGTTCATCCCGCCGAGCAACGCGACTCCTGGCCACCTGCACCTGCCCCGTCTGGCCCAAGCACCGCGAGCTGCTGCTACAAGTCAGGAGAACCCTGCAAGAACGGACTGACTGGTCCAAGTCACGTGAACCTGAGCCCCGAGCCGGGGAACGCACCACAAAGACTGCCTGCACCAGCGCTCGCCCCCCCTTTGGGAGAAATGCCGCTGGATTGACCTCGAGCAGCTGCCCCCTCTCCAGGACCCCATGACTCTGCCCTTGTGAGCCTGTGTCCCCCGAAGCACCGCCAACCAAAGAAAAAGTGACCCCGTGGCCTCCGCGCCACCCCGCCCTCCAGGACGGCACCGCAACGTAAGGACATCAGCAGAGAGCCGTCCCCCCTAAGCTTGAAGGAAACTAAGGTATTGTCTGCGAAGCAAACTGCATTGACCAAGCGTTTCAGCCCGCGCTGTGTGCTCCAAAGGGTACGCTTCATATCCTGAGTACGCCTCGCCAATCCTGACTGTCCGCTTTTATTTAAACCCGAACTGTGCGCAGCATACGCTTGCATTGAGGAGAACTCTACGCCTGTAGGGAAGTGAACTGTACAACACGTACCACTCGCCCCCGTATTGTGTATACAGTGCGCAACGTTAAATTCCCACTGCTTGTGAAGCTGTGCGCAGCGTACGCTGAAGTGAAGAGAACTGTACGCTTGCATTAAGGTGAACCATACGCTGGTACACGCAGAGAACTGTACGCTTGTATGTGCTGAGAACAATGCGCTGGTAGTACGGTTGCTGGTACGCCTCATATCTGCCATTTCCAGCGATCACGCCGTACGCCGGCTCACGTGAGAAATGTGAGGTTTAGTAGGGAGCGTACGAGAGCGCTATGAAGCGCACCAACCTCAGTGAACTGCCTAGAGAAGCGAAATCTGGTATTTTGAGAACTGAATTGTGCAAATAAGAACGGTGGCATTGCAAAAACGTTACTGGAACCATTTTTTGAAGTCCTAAAGATTGTATCTGAACCTGCTTAAGAGTTAAATAAAATATATTTTTACAGCACTAACAGTCTTGTGTCATTGTGTAGTGGGTTGATGAGTTATTGTATGTGATATTGCAAATGCTTAGCTACATGTACTCCTGAGATTAGCCTTGATTGCTTGCGCCACACTACCTAGAGGGGAATCCTGTGCCCTGACTTAGAGGAGAGGGTCCCTGCTTGTCACAAGAGGATACTTGCGCCAACCAGAGACCCCCAATTCTAACATTGGTGGCAGCGGTGGGGATCACAAATTTTCATTTGCAATGTCCATACAGTGATTATTGACTATTGAACAGGGAGTACAGTCCAGTAACTTAGCCACAGACTTTTTTAAGATTTCTGCTTTGCTAGAAGAGATCTCCATGTGTTTTTGAAGTCATGCCTGTGTCAGTGAAAATGGAAAAGGCAGCACCCATTTCTTCTATTGACTGTGATTGGGAGAAACTAGAAAACTACACCAAGAAACAGCTCACGAGCTTCTGCAAAAATGTTAACATTTCCATGACCGAACTCTCAAGAAGGGAGCAGTTCCAAAAGGCGCTGAGGGCCTGGGTCAAGGCAAGGAATGCCCCTTGAAAGGATACTGAATTTGAGGAGGCAGAACAGCAGCTGGAGGGACCCCTGACTCCAGAGTGGAGGGGTGCAACCTCCCCGTTGGGTAGCAGTGTTTCTGCCTGATGTCTGTCGCCAGAGGAGCTGGTGGACAGACAGGCAACCCAAGATCATTAGATGAAGTTGGCAGAGCTGAAGTTAAAAGGCCAACTGGAGCTAGAGAGCAAGAAGTTGGCCCTGGAAGAAATGAAAATGCAGCTTGCGCATGACTTAAGAATGAGGAAACTTGACATGGAGCTCGAGGGGCTTGAGGCCAGGAGGGCTTCAGCCCAGCAACCAGAAATATGTGTAGCTCAGAGATTGAGCTTTGCTAAGTTGGAGGTGGAGTCCAGCTCAGATGGTGGCAGCAACATTCAGGTATCTAGTGCTGGGAGAGTAGTAAACACACCCAGAGATATGGCACCTGACTTGGAGGGGGTTAACTTACACCAGGAGGTTCAAGGACATGAGGTAGCTCCAGTAGTGTGCAGCGTCCCTGAAGGGAATAGGGTAGCTGGCGTGGGGGTTCATGGTCCTAGTAGTGGGAGGGACACTCTACTGACTCTAGATGAGAGGTACAGGGAGAGGGGATCCCCCAAAGTTGAGGTCCTAGAATGTGAGTATGGAGACCGCCCGGAAGAGTGTGGGTTGTGGGACAGAGACAGTAAGATACTGTCTTGCCAATCTCAGGAGGGTGGTGTGGAGTACGTGTGTGAGGCACTGAATGGTGAGGTGAACGATAGTTTGGTTAACCCTTGTAGGGGGCTGTGTGATCCAATTCTGGGAGAGCATATTTTAAGTCCCTGTTTTCCAGAGCTATGCCAACATCTGTTTGAGAGTGAGTTCTCTGACCCCAGGGAGCTCACATTGGAGGCTGACCCTTTGGTGGATTCCAGAGGGTCTGAAGCAGCATTGGGGAGTGATTCCAACAAGAGTGGCTCAGGTAACTTCCAGTCCTGTGTGATGGAAGAGGTTCAATGTAGCCCAGCTTGGTCTCAGTGTAGTGGGAGGGGTGTAGGGGCTCACGTCCTATCTCGGAGGAGAAGGAGTGAGTGTGGGTTCTGTCCCAAGGTACCCGAAACCCAGTCTCAGGCCCTGGATGGTTTCTTAAGGGAACATCAGGTCGGAGGCCTAGGCTGTACTTGTAGGCCATTTGAGGAGGATCTACCAGTGGTTAGAGAACGTGGAGACTCTGTAAGCAGAGCTCCAGTAGTTCTGGAGTCTGGCAGTACCGCTCCAGTTGGGAGGGTGCAGAGGTCCAAATGGAGGGTTGAGAGGGGGAAAGAGTCCCCAGTGGGAGAACCAGTGGGTCAGAGGCCAGCCAGCAGGGCTGCGTCCACAGGAAATTACCATGGTGACACCACTTCTGTCCAGGGGGAACTTCGCACACTGTCAGATGGACAGGGGCTGGGAGATCTGCGCCAGACTGTCACACAACACAGGAGTTATGTGTTACCCTCAGGGGGGGCATGCGTGCTCCCAAGGAAGTCCTGGTGCGCCAGGCAATTGTTCAAATTCAGGGTTGGGTCCCTGAGTTGGGAAGCCAGGTTCAGAGGCTGTCTGACCTGCAGGGTAGGACCACTGTGATTAGTGTCCTGACCGATGTCACTTCTAGGGGTACCACTCAAGTTGGGAGTGGGCAGTACTCTGGAAGAGGGTGCAGAGGGAGGGAGCCCTCGCCTCTGACCCTGGTGCAGCTTGAGGGTTTAGACATTGGTTAGAGGGCCAGGTACAGGGTGTCCGCCCTGAACTGGCACCCCAGTTGCAGGATAGCACCCCTGAACTGGTGGGCGAATTGTGCAGATCACCTGCCACAGGTGTCCTAACAATTCTGGACGGGGTACCACTAAAAGTGGGAGGGTACAGAGCCCCAAGGAAGAGGGCCGGGTGTGGGAGAGCCCACCCCAGTCTCTGGTCCAGCCGCCAGGTACAGGCCTGGTCACAGGGAAAACAAGGGGACCCTACTCACTTAGGAACCAAGGTTAACACTATATATCAGAAACATTGGTTCCAGTGGTGCATCAAATGTATGACTAATAATCAATACAGCATATGTTAATTAAAAACACTTCAGTGGTTTAGAGGGATGTCAGAAAGAGAAAAGGACTCTACACACATAGATTTCAACCATCATTGTTGTTATATTTCAATTAAATATTCAGTCAATATTTACATACATATAGTGTTCACAATCACAAGTGCAAAAGTGACCCAAAGCGTAAAAGTGAAAACCATCAATGCAATAGGTTATACAAAAGGTGTAATATACAGGGTTTCTTCAGGGAATATTATACAAAGAGAAGAAAGCGACCATCAAGTTAATAATAATGATCACGATACATGTCACAGTAGCTATCTCAAATCATAGGTACTGTTTGTAAGGTTCGTTTTCTGGGGGAGTCGACGGCGTTTCGACCCTAGCAGAATAATGGGTCTCGTCAGGACTGGGGAGTGTGGGACTTCTGTGGATGAAAAGGCAAAGGGTGAGGTGTGTGAACACTAATTCTGTTCACGGCTTGCTGAAGGACTAGGGGACATATTAATTACCTGAACGTGTACATGGACTGGATAGTAATAAGTGATCACCATGCGTGAGTAAAAAAGGATAAATGCACTTACAGTTAACCCAGCCGGGTACTGTTGCGTATTAGATGGAAAAGAAATAACATTTCCATTACATATACATTACTAATAGCACAATCCATACAATTGATAAAACCAGCGCAACTTACCACTGTAGTGGTGCGATCGAGGAACAAGGCTGAATCTACCTAATACGCTGCACAATGGCAGACTGGAACGATATCTGAAAATTAAAGGCACGGTCCCTCTTATATTTTTATTAGAATTCCCTCGATATTGCTGCCGTAGTAGGAATCAATCTATAGCGAAACAGGACGGCACCTGAAGCGGGATATTGGATTTAGTACTAGATTTACTGCGTGCACATTAAGGTTTTATATGGCCAAAGTAGAGGTTTCTTACCCGAGGATTGAAAGTGCAACCACGCTTGGGGTTCTCTCGAGTATGCTGCCGTGATAGGGATCAGTCTGTGGCAGACCGGGGCGATACCTAAAGCAGGATAATATAATCAGTACTGAGTTGACTCCGTGCACATTGGGGTATCGAATGGCCAATAACAGGTTTCTTACCCGGGGGTAAAGAGCACAATCGCTCTTGTGGTTCTCTCGAGTGTTCACTGCCGTGATAGGAATCAGTGTATGGCGGGCTCACTGTGATTGCGTGCTATATCCTGTGCGTGCGCAGGGAGCGTGGAGAGAGCAGATTGCTCGATCTTCACGCAGATGACAAATTACAAGGGCATATGTTGATCACAGAGCTATCGATCGTGGTGAGCAGGTACGCTACCACAGATGAGATCTAAATTCTTATAAGGGCTACAATTAGCCAGAGTTACTTGCCGTCATTGTCATGCATTTTAAATTAGACACATAAAACGTGCAAATTACAAAGAGATAAATAATGTAAACAGAGGAAGCAACCTGATCCTCCATACATGGCATTTAGGGCACAAAAAAGTGAATACATAATCAATAATTACATGTAGGTTATACAATAGCGGTCCATACCAACAGGGCGTATATCTTTTTTACTGAAAACTTCATAGTAATCAAGATTAACCACTGATACGGTTACAACAGGAAAACTTGGACATCACAATGTATCATCAGATAAATACCATCATACTGGTCCACTGGCCTTATTCCATTGAGGGAGGGATGCTACATAGCCTCGCCATTCTTCAGCGGAATTTAACCCATGATTAATGGTGTTGATCTAATCAATCTAATGGCACTCACGCCGTTGGAGTATTTGTGCAATATTACCACCTCTCTCTGGTATCTTTGCAAGGTCAATGACCTGCCATTTGATTTCCTCGGCCGTGTGGTTTTGGTCTATGTAGTGTTGGACCAATGGAGCAGTGAGGACTGATCGTCTGATGCGACTATGGTGCTGGCTTATTCTTGCTTTTATTGGTCGTTGAGTTTGCCCAATATAGGGCAAACCACAGGGACACCAGATACAGTACACCACATTTCGGGTATTACAATTAGAAAAAAAGTCACGTTTGTATTCGAGCCCCCCATGTTTGAACACAGTTGTATTTTCCGTGAAAGGGCATATGATGCAATTCCCACATTTGTAATGACCGACAATGGGGAGAGGGCCCCATGCCGCCTCTAGCGTGCCAGGTTTTTTGATTTCTGTAGATGATCTTACTAAATGGTCCTTTATATTCTTGACCCTTTTATATGCAAAAAGGGGAATATCTAGCAAGAGATCTATACTTTTGAAAATTTCCCAATGCTTAATAATGGCTTTCCTGATTTTATTAGTATGTGTTCCAAACGTTGTTACACATACGATTTTTTTTTGTCTGTTTTTTTGGTCTTGATAGGAGTAATTCCTCCCTTGGACAATACCAGGCTCGTTTGAGTGATCTTTTAACTATTTTGTTAGGGTAGCCTCTTAACAGCAGTTTCTATTTCACGGAAGCAGAAATATTGAAAAAGAAACTGCTGTTAAGAGGCTACCCTAACAAAATAGTTAAAAGATTGCTCAAACGAGCCTGGTATTGTCCAAGGGAGGAATTACTCCTATCAAGACCAAACAAACAGACACAAAAAAAAAGATCATCTACAGAAATCAAAAAACCTGGCACGCTAAAGGCGGCATGGTGCCTTCCCCCCATTGTCGGTCATCGCAAATGTGGGAATTGCATCATATGCCCTTTCGCTGAAAATACAACTGTGTTCAAACATGGGGGGCTCGAATACAAACTTGACTTTTTTTCTAATTGTAACACCCGAAATGTGGTGTACTGTATTTGGTGTCCCTGTGGTTTGCCCTATATTGGGCAAACTCAACAACCAATAAAAGCAAGAATAAGCCAGCACCGTAGTCGCATCAGACGATCAGTCCTCACTGCTCCATTGGTCCAACACTACATAGACCAAAACCACACGGCCGAGGAAATCAAATGGCAGGTCATTGACCTTGCATAGATGCCAGAGAGAGGTGGTAACATTGCACAAATACTCCAACGGCGTGAGTGCCATTGGATTGATAAGATCAACTCCATAAATCATGGGTTAAATTACGCTGAAGAATGGCGAGGCTATGTAGCATCCCTGCCTCAATGAAATAAGGCTAGTGCACCAGTATGATGGTATTTATCTGATGATACATTGTGATGTCCAAGTTTTCCTGTTGTAACTGTATCAGTGGTTAATCTTGATTACTATGAAGGTTTCATAAAAAAAGATATACGCCCTGTTGGTATGGACCGCTATTGTATAACCTGCATGTAATAATTGATTATGTATTCACTTTTTTGTGCCCTAAATGCCATGCATGCAGGATCAGGTTGCTTCCTCTGTTTACATTATTTATCTCTTTGTAATTTGCACGTTTTATGTGTCTAATTTAAAATGCATTACAATGACGGCAAGTAACTCTGGCTAATTGTAGCCCTTATAAGAATTTAGATATCATCTGTGGTAGCGTACCTGTTCACCACGATCGATAGCTCTGTGATCACCATATGCCCTTGTAGTTTGTCATCTGCCTGAAGATCGAGCAATCTGCTCTCTCCACGCTCCCTGTGCACGCACAGGATATAGCACGCAATCACCGTGAGCCCGCTATACACTGATTCCTATCATGACAGTGAACACTCGAGAGAACCACAAGAGCGATTGTGCCCTTTATCCCCGGGTAAGAAACCTGTTATTGGCCATTCGATACCCCAATGTGCACGGAGTCAACTCAGTATTGATTATATTATCCTGCTTTAGGTATCGCCCCCGTCTGCCACAGACTGATCCCTATCACGGCAGCATACTCGAGAGAACCACAAGCGCGGTTGCCCTTTCAATCCTCGGGTAAGAAACCTGTACTTTGGCCATATAATACCTTAATGTGCACGCAATACATCTAGTACTAAATCCAATATCCCGATTCAGGTACTGTCCTGTTTCGCTATAGATTGATTCCTACTACTGCAGCAATATCGAGTGAATTCTAAGAAAAATATAAGAGGGACCGTGCCTTTAATCTTCAGATATCGCTCCAGTCTGCCATTGTGCAGCGCCTAAAGCCATTAGGCAGATTCAGCCTTGTTCCTCGATCGCACCACTACAGTGGTAAGTCGGGCTGGTTTTATAAATTGTATGGATTGGGCTATTAGTAATGTATATGTAATGGAAATGTTATTTCTTTTCCATCGAATACGCAACAGTACCCGGCTGGGTTAACTGTAAGTGCATTTATCCTTTTTTACTCACGCATGGTGATCACTTATTACTGTCCAGTCCATGAGCCCGTACACGTCAGGTAATTAATTTGTCCCCTAGTCCTTCAACAAGCCATTACAGAATTAGTGTTCACACACCTCACCCTTTGCCTTTTCATCCACAGAAGTCCCACATTCCCCAGTCCTGACGAGACCCATTATTCTGCTAGAGTCGAAACGCCGTCGACGCCCCCAGAAAACGAACCTTACAAACAGTACCTATGATTTGAGATAGCTACTGTGACATGTATCGTGATCATTATTATTTACTTGATGGTCGCTTTCTTCTCTTTGTATAATATTCCCTGAAGATACCCTGTATATTATACCTTTTGTATAACCTATTGCATTCCTGGTTCTCACTTTTACACTTTGGGTCACTTTTGCACTTGTGATTGTGAACACTATATGTATGTAAATATTGACTGATTAATTAAATGAAATAGAACAACAATGATGGTTGAAATCTATGTCTGTAGAGTCCTTTTCTCTATCTGACATCCCTCTAAACCACTGAAGTGTTATTAATTAACATATGCTGTATTGAGTATTAGTCATACATTTGATGCACCACTGGAACTAATGTTTCTGATATATAGGGTCCAGGCCTGTGGCTGGTGGGTCAGTGCCAGGATGTCATACCTGACCTGACAGGAGGGAGAGTGGACAAAGGCTGCCAAGCACCTGGGGCTACTGCCCCCCGCTCTCTAACGCCACAGAGGTTTGAGAGCCCTGAGAGGCATGAGGCCTGGGTCTCATCCCTGACTACTGGCAGTGGCCGCTGGGACTTGCTGTCTGTCTGTTGGGACACACCTGTGAGCAGCTTACGGTTAGATGCTGCATAGGGGGTGTCCACAGAGGAAGAGAAGGGTGCCCCATGGATTGGCTTGGTGGACCCTGAGAGTATGGACAGAGGATTGGAAATGGGTTCAGATTGGCGTAGAACTGGAATATGCCCCTGCTTTTGCGGGCCAGGTCCATGTTCTATCGCCCTAAGCAGGGAAACCCATCATGGTAGTGATTGGTCTACCCTGCATTTTGGCTGGAAGGGGGTTGTGTAGGACTTGGCCCTCTTGGCAGGGTCATCCCTGAAATTGTTGCCTTCCTCCAATATTCTCTCTGACCTGTTTTTGTTGGTTTAATGACTCTGGGCACTTTACCACTGCTGACCAGTGCTAAAGTGCATATGCACTCCCTACGGTAAATTGCTATATGTGATTGGTTTCCATGATTGGCTTATTTGGTTTACTGTCAGTCCCCAGTAAAGTGCACCAGGAGTGCCAGTGCTTGTAAATACAATGCTGCTGGTGGGCTTGCAGCACGGGTTGTGCCACCCACAGAAGCGGCCTAGTAAAATGTGTCTAGGTATGCCATTGCAGGACCTGCGTGCAGTCTGGTACTGTCATGCTAACTGCGCAAGTGCACCTACTTGCCAGTCCCTAAACCTTCCCTTTACTTCATATTAGTCACCCCTATGGTAGGCCCAAGGGCAGGGTGCATTGTAAGCATAAGGTAGGACATGCCCTGATGTGTGTGGCATGTCCTAATGGTGAATTACAGCCATTTTAGTTTTTCACTGTTGTAAGGCTACCTGTTCTTATAGGCCAAGATGGGCTGTTGGAATTATTACACACTATAATCCCAGCAGGCTCAGAGAGCATGGTAGAAAGTCAAGTTTAGTATGCCTGAACTCAGAATATTAAAATACTTCTTTTAGTAAAGTTTATTTTAATATCCTGTGTTTGCGAATGCTACTTTTAGAAAGTTAGTATTTGCTTGCCTAACCATTTCAGCCCGCCTCTGCCAGAATGTGTATCTGCTGTCTGAGTGACAGGTCTGGGGATGATAGGTGGTGAATAGAGGGATTACACCAGAGTGGGTGGTGGGAGTGCCCCTTGCCTCTGAATAGGGCTGTGCTCTGCCACCACAATGCTGGCTCCGCCCCCTGGGGAACGACTGATAACTCTGCCCGACACCTGGACCAGGAAGAGGGAAGACTGTCAACAAGGTGCTCCTGACTGTACTTGTCATCACAATGCTGGCTCCACCTCCTGCGGAGCATCTGCTGCCCTGCCCCACACACTGAAAGCAGAAACCTGTTTTGGCAAAACAAAGTGCTCCAAAGCTGAAGTGAACTATGCAAAGGCCCTGAAAGAACAAAAGAAACTTGGTATAAAAGTAGGAGCCCTGCTCCTAAGAAACTAGATCCTGTTAATGTCAAGAAGAAACTCTGCCTGAAGAGAAGGACCTGGGAAAGCTACATGGAGGAGTACTGTCTCTAATCCTGAGAGACTGGTCTGTGGTGGGTGCCTTGCCGCAAGAAGGAGAGAGGAAGAAAAGACTGAAGGACTTTTAATTCAACTTGTGCAATTGACAATCTCCAAGGGCTTGCTTGTGAACTTGCCCCCTGAACTGCGCCCCAGGAACATTGGGCGCTAATCCCCTGAAAGAAGGAAGCTGCTGCTGGCGTGAACTTTTCCTTCAGCACTGACCCCAGAGACCTGAGTGCAACAGGGAAGCTGTCCCGCACTCTGAGAGCCGTGCAGTTCATCCCGCCGAGCTACGTGACTCCTGGCCCCCTGCACCTTCCCCGTCCGGCCCAAGCACCGTGAGTTGCTGCTACGAGTCAGGAGAGCACCGCAAGAACGGACTGACTGTTCCAAGTAATGTGAACCTGAGCCCCGAGCCGGGGAACACACCACAAAGTCTGCCTGCACCAGCGCTCGCCCCCCCCTTTGGGAGAAACGCTGCTGGATTGACCTCGAGCAGCTGCCCCCTCTCCAGGACCCCAGGACGCTGCCCTTGTGAGCCTGTGTCCCCCGAAGCACCGCCACCCGAAGGAGAAGTAACCCCGTGGCCTCCGCGCCACCCCGCCCTCCAGGATGGCACCGCGACGTAAGGACATCAGCAGAGAGCCGTCCGCCCCGAAGCTTAAAGGAAACTGAGGTATTGTCTGCGAAGCAAAGTGCATTGACCAAGCGTTTCAGCCCGCGCTGTGCGCTCCAAAGGGTACACTTCATATCCTGAGTACGCCTCGCCAATCCTGACTGTCCGCTTTTATTTAAACCCAAACTGTACGCAGCGTATGCTTGCATTGAGGAGAATTCTACGCCTGTAGGGAAGTGAACTGTACAACGCGTACCACTCGGCCCGTATTGTGTGTACAGTGCGCAACGTTAAATTCCCACTGCTTGTGAAGCTGTGCGCAGCGTACGCTGAAGTGAAGAGAACTGTACGCTTGCATTAAGGCGAACCATACGCTGGTACACACAGAGAACTGTACGCTTGTATGCGCTGAGAACAGTGCGCTGGTAGTACGGTTGCTGGTACGCCTCGTACCTGCCATTTCCAGTGATCACGCCGTACGCTGGCTCACGCGAGAAGCTTGAGGTTTAGTAGGGCTCTGTCCCGAAAGCCGTATGGAGCGTACGAGAGCGCTACGAAGCGCACCAACCTCAGTGAACTGCCTAGAGAAGCAAAACCTGGTATTTTGAGAACTGAATTGTGAAAATAAGAACGGTAGTATTGCTAAAACGTTACTGGAACCATTTTTTAAAGTCCTAAAGATTGTATCTGAACCTGCTTAAGAGTTATATAAAAGATATTTTTACAGCACCAACAGTCTTGTGTCATTGTGTAGTGGGTTGATGAGTTTTTGTATGTGATATTGCAAATGCTTAGCTACATGTACTCCTGAGATTAGCCTTGACTGCTTGCGCCACACTACCTAGAGGGTGAGCAGGGGTTATTTCTTGAGGGGAATCCTGTGCCCTGACTTAGAGGAGAGGGTCCCTGCTTGTCACAAGAGGATACTTGCGCCAACCAGAGATCCCCAATTCAAACACCCTCCTTTACCTCTAGCTTATACTTTAACAACTACTTGCGTAGCCCAAGGCGATCCTGCTACTAGATCTAAAAGAGCTGCAAGGGAAAGGCAAAGCGTGGCATGCTCTTCCAAACCTCTGTTAGGAGGGAATGGTGAACCGCCTGCAAAACGCACAAGGGGAAGTGTGGCATTGAGGAACAAGACCAAAGTTAAACCTACACATCAAGCTTCAGGGATAAACGAGAATCAGACCCTTAAAGCTGATGGTGGTACACCTCTTTTTCCAAATATTGACCCCCATACCATGGTGGATATTGGAAGGGACCCTGACCACTGGAAATTCTTGGAGACGTTAATAACTGTTCTCTTAGCGCCTCTCTAATGTAAATTAGGGGCGATTGAGGAAAAATTGTTGCACCTTCTAAAATCTAGCAATGAGCCAGTTAATCAGGAGGCGTGTGGGTGTCATTGTGCAGCATCAAATGTAGCTAAAGCACCTGTGGCCCCGGTAATGCCAGAATTGATTGGCCCTGTGGGGGGCAACAATAGGGAATTGGCCCACAGAGCAGTTAATGTGAAAATTGGTAACATGAGTTCTCCCACATCATCATTCATAGCATTTGGCCCCGGGGGGAATATTACACATCTGGGCCCGGGAGGTCTGGGGACAGGCGGGATGGTTAATCCTTTTTGCCCACCTGATCAGATAACGACCGAGCTTGCGGGACCTCAGAGACCATTATCCATTGACCAGGCCAATTTTATTTCTGGAGATAGTAATAACCATAGAGATGTTCCCATTGTGCTGAATCCCTTGAATGTTAAGTGTTCTGGAGATGTACAAGACCTACCCCCGGCTGCATGTCCTTATGTTCGGGTTCTGGCTGGTGTCCCACCGCTTAGATCAGATCAAACTGAATCTTGGACCCAATTGCGCAAAAAAACTGTAGATTAGTTATCCAAACATAAAGGTTTTAGGGTACCCATGAGCAACAATATCATTATGGTACGCAGAATTGGGTGGGTGGGACAATGACCAAAGAATTTTGATGGGGACTGTGGGTTATTAATTTCTGAAATCCCTCAGTTGTTCAAACTATATTAAGGGTTCAGGATCCCTGCCCTAAGATCGCTCCCTCCATCTGGGCCTTGCTATTGGGATATTTGTAAAAGACGTCTCTAAGATTTCTGCCGTCGGTTGTTCCCTCTATTTCTTTGTCTAACAGGTTTCAGGCACTTTCCGGTCTGGATGCTCAAGACTGACTACCTGTTAGTGATGTAGTACCTGTTATCCTAGATAATTCAGTGGAAACACAGGACGAGGAAATTTGTGGTCCCATGGTTAGTGTTTCGAATTTTACTCCTTCTTGTCCCTTGAATCAACAGATTTTACCAGTTGATATAGTAAAACATAGTCCTACTCTAACTATAACTGTTGGAGGTATAATGAAAGTTTTAACCTGGAATATTGCTGGTCTAAGGGCAGATAAGGGTGATGCATCCTGGGAACTTTTTCTTGCTACACACGACATTATAGCCCTACAGGAAACATAGGAGTCCAACGAACACTTCCACTTGAATGGGTTTATATCTTTTTGTAAATTTGCCACACCATCCAGTATGGGCAGAGCAAGGGGGGACTATTATTGATGATTAACCTCAAGTTGTCCTACAAAGCAAAGCTGATCGAATCTTGTTCTCCCCATATCCTAGTATTAGAACTGACAGGGAAGAATTTACCACCTCTTCTAGTGGTCAATTTCTATAATTATTTTACTAGAACTGATGAGATAGAGCATCTCAGGGCTCTCACAACCTTTTTGGGAAATTATGGAGACAGCACAGAAACACATTATGACATATTAGTCCTGGGAGATTTTAATATTCACACTTGCCCAATTACTGTTCAGTCAAGCTGGAGGAGGAATATGGCCCTCAGGGGCTAACCCATTTTGAACATACCTCGTCTGGTTTTTTCTTAGAAAGTTTTTGATCAACTCATAACTTGATTTGCCTTGAGCAGTCGGATAGGATAGTTCCCATACCTACATATGTTGGTCATGGTCGTCATAGTATAATTGATTATATTTTGTTTTCCTCTTCGTTGTTGTCGACAATAGGCATATTAAGTGCAACAAAAAAATGTTTTAGTGATCATAATCCACTAATATTGGATCGTGATATACATGCCATGAATTAAGTTTGGGCGTAAAATCCGTTCCGTTCGCGGAATTTGCGGATTTTTGCCAATTTCGCGGTCCGCGAATCCCGCGAATTTGCCCAAAAATCCGTAAATTTGCAAGCTGGCGGATTTTTTGCTTGGTCGCGCTTGAAAAATACAATATCGCGCGCGCGGCATTGACTTACCATGATTCTGTGTTCGCCGAGTTGTTTTTCTCCCAGTTTGGGTGTGCTGCGCCATTTTGGATCTTGCTGCATGATCGCGGGAGAGTTTTTCGAACGCAATTACGTCATTGCGGTCCGCCATCTTGCACAGCGAGAGTTTGACAATGCGAGTACATCATAAGGGCCTGCGATCACGCATCGCGGGAGTAAACAATGCCGAACACGTAGATGCGGTGCGCAGCTGACTTCCGGCGGGAGATTTGAACAGCTCGCTTTCCCGAACTTGCAAAAATTCACTTTTGGATTTGAGATTTTACAAGTAAGTTGGTGTTGTTAGTTTGGGGCATTGCAGTTGCTGCAACTACAATTTTAAAACTTTTTCACTTTAAAAAAAAATATTGTGGGTAGCCACAGTATCTAGTAGGCCCAGGGTTAGTCATGGGTGCATGATACAACTGTTTCTGTGAGTTTTTTTTAACTTAAATCTCATTTATGTAATGGAATATTAGCTCACTGTTATATGTGGATTTTTTTTTAAATTTTGTGTTGCCTGTAAAGCCTCACTAGCCAGTAGGCCCAGGGGCAGTGAGTGATGCATGGACCAAGGCTTTGTGTGGGGCCTATTGAATTTAAACATCATTGTGGGCATGGATGGCAATGGATTATGTTGATTTTTGTGTGGTTTTCGACTTTTTGGGGTGTTTTGGGGGCCTGGCCATGTGGGTGGGGGCCATTTTGAGGCCTGGTCCAGGCAGGGCCTAGCCATGTGGCTGGGGGACAAGGGGCCATTTTGAAGCCAGGCAGTGTGCTTTGAGCCATAGGCCTGCACCCACCCTGCCCTGCTTTCACCCATTGTGCCCAGGGGTGGTGAGTGGTGCATGGACCAAGGCTTTGTGTGGGGCCTCTTGAATTTAAACATCATTGAGGGCATGGATGGCATTGGATTATGTTGATTTTTGTGTGTTTTGTGACTTTTTGGGGTGTTGTTGGGGCCTGGCCTTGTGGGTAGGGGCCATTTTGAGGCCTGGTCCAGGCAGGGCCTGGCCATGTGGCTGGGGGACAAGAGGCCATTATGAAGCCAGGCAGTGTGCTCTGAGCCAAAGGCCTGCACCTAGCCTGCCCTGCTTTCACCCATTATGCCCAAGGGTAGTGAGTGGTGCATGGACCAATGCTTTGTGTGGGGCCTCTTGAATTTAAACATAATTGAGGGCATGGATGGCATTGGATTGTGTTGATTTATGTGTGCTTTTTTACTTTTTGGTGTGTTGTTGGCGCCTGGCCATGTGGGTGGGGGCCATTTTGAGGCCTGGTCCAGGCAGGGCCTGGCCATGTGGCTGGGGGACAAGGGGCCATGTTGAAGCCAGGCAGTGTGCTCTGAGCCATAGGCCTGCACCCAGCCTGCCCTGCTTTCACCCATTATGCCCAGGGGTAGTGAGTGGTGCATGGACAAATGCTTTGTGTGGGGCCTCTTGAATTTAAACATCATTGAGGGCATGGATGGCATTGGATTGTGTTGATTTGTGTGTTTTTTGACTTTTTGGGGTGTTGTTGGCGCCTGGCCATGTGGATGGGGGCCCTTTTGAGGCCTGGTCCAGGCAGGGCCTGGCCATGTGGCTGGGGGACAAGGGGCCATTTTGAAGCCAGGCAGTGTGCTTTGAGCCATAGGCCTGCACCCAGCCTGCCCTGCTTTCACCCATTGTGCCCAGGGGTAGTGAGTGGTGCATGGACAAAGGCTTTGTGTGGGGCCTCTTGAATTTTAACATCATTGAGGGCATGGATGGCATTGGATTGTGTTGATTTTTGTGTGTTTTTCGACTTTTTGGGGTGTTGATGGGGCCTGGCCATGTGGGTGGGGGCCATTTTGAGGCCCGGTCCAGGCAGGGCCTAGCCATGTGGCTGGGGGACAAGGGGCCATTTTGAAGCTAGGCAGTGTGCTTTGAGCCATAAGCCTGCACCCACCCTGCCCTGCTTTCACCCATTATTCCCAGGGGTGGTGAGTGGTGCATGGACCAAGGCTTTGTGTGGGGCCTCTTGAATTTAAACATCATTGAGGGCATGGATGGCAGTGGATTGTGTTGATTTCTGTGTGTTTTTTTGACTTTTTGGGGTGTTGTTGGGGCCTGGTCTTGTGGGTAGGGGACATTTTGAGGCCTGGTCCAGGCAGGGCCTGGCCATGTGGCTGGGGGACAAGAGGCCATTATGAAGCCAGGCAGTGTGCTCTGAGCCATGGGCCTGCACCCAGCCTGCCCTGTTTTCACCCATTATGCCCAGGGGTAGTGAGTGGTGCATGGACAAATGCTTTGTGTGGGGCCTCTTAAATTGAAACATGATTGAGGGCATGGATGGCATTGGATTGTGTTGATTTATGTGTTTTCTTTAGTTTTTGGGGTGTTGTTGGCGCCTGGCCATGTGGATGGGGGCCATTTTGACTCACTGGAGCCTAGGATTGCTGTTGACTGCTGATTGTTGCAGAACTGTCGTACTCTGTGCCTGTGTTGGCTGTCTGGGGCTGACGCTCGGAGCTCTTTACATCGTGGTGCTGCCTCCCCCTGACTCGCTGGTGTGAGCGCGAGCTGCACTCGGCACGCTCTGCCTGTCGCTCCCAGCTGGAGTCAGAGGGGTTGAGGCAGGGGCACTTGCAGCGAGAGCACCTAGCCTGGGGGACTGCGAGGACCAGAAACCTTAGCGAAGGTCAGCTGGTTCCTCTTCCCCCAGGTGACCCGCCCACGGACACGCCCCCAACGAGCTGACCATATCTTCGTGACCCCCGCTTCGCGGGCGCCACTCACTGGAGCCTAGGATTGCTGTTGACTGCTGATTGTTGCAGAACTGTCGTACTCTGTGCCTGTGTTGGCTGTCTGGGGCTGACGCTCGGAGCTCTTTACATCGTGGTGCTGCCTCCCCCTGACTCGCTGGTGTGAGCGCGAGCTGCACTCGGCACGCTCTGCCTGTCGCTCCCAGCTGGAGTCAGAGGGGTTGAGGCAGGGGCACTTGCAGCGAGAGCACCTAGCCTGGGGGACTGCGAGGACCAGAAACCTTAGCGAAGGTCAGCTGGTTCCTCTTCCCCCAGGTGACCCGCCCACGGACACGCCCCCAACGAAACGTTCAAAGAACATCGCGATCCCCGCGACGCGGGACGCGCGCGGGACCAAGCGCGGGGATTAGCCCGGGCAAAGGGCGGGCCGTCTGTGGCCGTCCGGGGACGTCAGAGGACGGGCCGGGCCCCCCCTCTTGCACCCCGATTATTAATACAGAGAAAACAGCATTCGGTAAGTCAACTCAGAACCCATACTTCACATTAGAACCTACATCGGTATTATCGCCTGTGAACCCATAACCGTAACAACCTAAAGTACAGAGGCAAATATATGGGTTTTAAAAAATTACGTTCCCGGACGATATTTATGAAAAGAATGGGGACTGAAAATGCTGTTCGGAAATCAACCGACAAGGCAATTAAACCTGGTCGGATAACGGTTACACCGGCAATAAGTACATACTTTACCACACTTAAAATGAAAGACACTCAAGAACTGAATACATCTGCCAGAGAAACTTCCTCCAACGCTTCCGTAATTTTGAGGGAATTGGAATGCACTCCTACGATTCCTAACCATCAATTACAACGGTGTCTTCCAGTTCTTGATTTAAGTAGTAAATCACTCTGTGTTTCAGTTGATGTACTTAACCCTCAACATGACCAGACCACTCTAAAAACTTCTACTCCTATTAAAACTGAAGGGAGTTTAGCGCTATCGGTTGATTTAAATGTCAACAAATCTGTCTTAGGCCAGCAAAACTTGGATCATACAATAAGTCAGAATAATAAAGAGGAAACATCTCGACCAATCACCTTAACTGATCGTTCATTTGATCCCTTCAATATCGACTCTAAAACAAATAATAACATTATTGATTCAACACCACCTATATCAAAAGCCCTGTTTTCATTGCAAGAGATCCTAGAATCTATTCTTTCCTTTCTGGGAAATATCCTTGATAATTCTGATCAAACCCTGGACGTTCAGATAGGGATACTAAAACATCTAGTAAATAAAAAAAAGAATAAAGACCTCCGCTTAGCAGAGGCAAAGAATTTACCAACGATAACAAGATCTGAGGAAAGTGTTATATTGAAAGAACATAATAATGAACAGAAGAAAAGTACACGTGATTTCGGCACTCAAACCTCTAAGACCCAAACACAACAAAAACAAAAGATGAAGCAGCCAAATGATTCAACAATATACTCCTTAAAAAAGCTCTTCAAAGAAAAACATCAACATAAAGCTAACAATTTCCCAATATTCAATAAAAGGAGTGAAACAACTACACCAGTAAACAATTCCATATCTGATAATAAGGAAATATCTATGTCTAATTCAGCAGCACAAGATAATGGAATACCTACAGAAAAAAAGAATCTGGAGTGTAACACAGAAGGAAGGCAACGAAGGAGAAAAAAACCTATAAGGAGGATTCAAAAAAAGAAAGCTCACAAACTAAAATTTCGACAGTTGGCTGGAAAACAAAACCAGGAAGAGGAAGAATTTGGAAAAATAATAGCATCTGAAAGTTTGCCAACATCGGTAACTAGGAAAAACTTCGTAGAGAAGACGTTACAACTAGATCCAAGAGCTCAAGAATTCGTCTCTTCTAGATCCCTTGAGGATCCAATGCAAAAACATAACAACAATAAAACTATAGAACATCTGGATATGAACAAACAAAGAGAGCAAGAGTCTCCCCCCAAAACTATACAATTCGAAGAACTTTTCCCTAGTGATTCATTCCCACTCAACAGAAGTAGGATATTACATTTACTGCGTCATATTAAGTCTTTGCAATCACTGAGTAGCCATGAACTTGATTTAGTAACTTTTCCTATGAAAGACAATAATAAATTAGCAAGGGTAACATTTTGGTCGTCTGTTATCCCAGAAATCATTTTGAATGATAAGGAGTTACTATACAAACAAGGATATGATGTGGTGGAAAAAAAAGAATCATTGGACAGAGCAGATTTAATTGGGTATGATGCCCAAATTAGCGCACTTTCCAATTCATACAGGAAACAATTTTCAAGAGTCAATGGAGTGCTGGAAGATTCCATCAAGCACTCTGACACTTACTCTACAGGGCAAGAGAAACTAAAAATCCTGGTGAACAATGGACAACGGGCCGTCTGGTATCAAGCTCCCAAAATACCAGAGAACAGTAATAGCATAAAGTCTTGGGCTTGGGTTTCAGAGACTCTAAATTGCAGCAAACCCAGGAGATTTCAACAACAATCTGTTTAGCGCTGGCATAAAAATATCTTCCTGGAACATCGCAGGTGGAATAAAGAACAAATTGCCCATGGCCACTAGGAATTTGCCGGATATCTTGATTTTACAAGAAACATGGGCAATCGAACCTACAACTGTTCATAATTACTATGTTTACGAAATTCCGGCAATTAACACACATCGAGGCCATGCTAAAGGCGGTTTAGCTATTTTGTTAAGGGAAGAATATCTGTGGGCCCAGGAAATATTAGATACCAACTCGGATAACCTCCAATGCATCAAAATCTCTGTTAAAACACACAGCACAGTTCACTCTAAAACAATTCTCATCTTTAATGTATACGCTCCTCCAGGAAAAAAGCAGGACATAACATTCTTAAATATCATGGAAAGGATTGAGAGTATAATAGAAAACCATCTTCACTCATCCTTTTTAATTGTTGGCGACTTCAACAGTAAAATTTCCAATTTCGAAATTAATAAATGGGCAAAACTACATATAGAAGAAGGTCTGGACATAATACCTCCACAATTCCCGGATGGCATACAGTCTGATAAAAGAGGAAAACTGTTGTTATCAACTCTTACAAATATCAATGGAGTAATATTGAATGGAAGCATGGAAGGGGATATTCCTGCGCACTATACCAGACGGGGAAATGGGACCTCATCTATAATCGACTATGTAATCACAAGTTATGACCTGCTAGAAACAGTTTCATATTTGCTTAACCAGTTTTGCCAAGAGAGCGATCATTCCCAAATGCACTTGACAACAGATTGGTTACCTAAATCATCAGCACCTTGTCATATAACATATTTAAAAAGTAATGTAGTTGTAAATGAAGATAAGAGACGCATTTTCTGGAACTCTTATACCATCGACAAAATTATGTGTCTGATTGATCATTCAAAATTTTTAACGAGAACGTTCTCAGAAAATCCCATCAAAAATTTTGAATCCATTATAATAGAGTACAGATCTCTTATCCTTCAGATGATAGTAAATGATTCAGCTGGTAACAGCAAGAAAAAAGATAAAAATAATCGTACCCTTAAGAACTCCGAGGTAAAGAAAAAACTAAACAAATATATACGCGCCCAATATATAAATCCTACTCCAGAAATAAAAAAGGAAATAAATAAAATCAAAAATCAACTAAGACGTGAGAATCTGAGACATAAAAAAACTGTACAAGATCGCAATTGGGTAGATATACAGATAGCGGCGAATAAGAACGACCAGCGCAATTATTGGTACCTAATAGGAAAACTCACCGGATCCAAAAAGAAACTACAACCAATACCGGTTCCTCCGGGTGCCTGGGAAAATTTTCTAACAGACCTTTATAGATCAAACTCTATAGCTTCATCAGAAAGCAGCGGGGTCTATAACAAAGAAAAAGTTGAACTCCCATTAAATAAAATTACCGCAACATCGGTGGAATTAAACATACGTAAAGCAAGATCAACAGGAGCGTCCGGCCCAGATCAGATCCCGATCAAAGCACTAAAAATTGCCCCAAAGGAATGGAGTCAGCTGTTATATCCCCTTTTTAATTACATCTTAGATACTGGCCATATCCCAAAATCATGGCAGGGAAGTATAATCATCCCGATTCACAAAAAGGGAAGTAAAACCCTGGCAAGCAATTTTCGTCAAATCGCCCTTATGGACTCCGTGGGCAAGGTATTTGCAGCAGAAATTTTACATCGTCTTAAAGATTGGGCCTTTTCGACTGGCCGGATACCAATGTATCAGGCAGGCTTCAGGCCCAAACATTCGGTAACTGACAACATCGCAGTTATTCAAACCATCATCGACAAATATATAACACAGAAAAATCAGGTTGTATATGCTGCCTTTATAGATTATACTACAGCGTTTGACCGGGTGGACCGACCAACCCTGTGGGAAAAATTGAGGAAACTCAGCATTAATGAACAACTACTACAGTCTATAATCAGCTTACACACCAACACTTGGTGTCAAGTTCAAATGGGGGGAGAAAGAGGTTACACGGAAAGAATTAAAACGGAAAATGGACTAAAGCAAGGGTGCCTCTTAGCCCCAATACTATTCTCCCTCTACCTAAGCGACTTGTGCCATTACCTGCAACTGGGTTCTAACCTACCTCCAAAAATTGCTGATCAAAAAATAATTGCTTTACTATACGCTGACGACATAGTGCTGTTGGATCTTACCCCCTTCGGATTGCAAAAGTCACTAGATATTTTATACAAATACTCCAAAGATAACTATCTAGTCCCAAATATACAAAAAACAAAAGTATTGGCCTTTTCAGGGAAGAAACAAAGTGCGAAATATACCTGGAAACTGGGGGGGGAAAAGATAGAAGAAGTTAAGAACTATCCCTACCTTGGCAGGATCCTCTCAAAAAATTTATCTAACATCACGCAATTGAATAATCTGTCAAGAAAATCAGATATACATGTAGCGGCCCTCCTGAGACTATATAGCGCAACAGGGAATAGACATTTTTCTTCTCTGATAAACATTTATAAAGTAAAAATACCTCCTGTACTTTCTTACGCGACGGAGTACATTCCCATAAAACAATGGGCTTTTATGGATCGGAAAGAGGGGAAGATTTTAAGGAAAATTATGAAACTGTCTGATGCAGTTCCTGTTCAAGCACTGAGACTAGAACTATCAGTGACCAGTTCTTATGCAGTAGCTATTGCAAGTGTAATAAGGTGGGCCTACAACTTATTGCATGCAAAAGAGAACACATTAAGGTCACTGTTGAAAAAAGAAACCTTTGAGTCCGATGCTAAAAAGCAGGTTTTTAGAGGGAACATGGCAGAAGCATTTCGCGTAGCAAATATTACAGTCGATATGTTGCAAAACTGGTCACCAGCACAACTAAAACTGTTTTTAAAATGCTTCACCCCAAAGCTCAGTTACGAAATGGATTCCCGCCACTGCACCAAATTAACCACTTATAAACTATTCGCTGATTCCTTAGAATTCAAGCAAAGTCGGCCTTATATTGGGCTAACTCTAACACATGGAGCTAGGAGAACAATTACTATGCTTCGACTAGGCATTCTTCCCCTACTTGCATTTATTTCTAGATGGTCCCCGGGGGGATCTGCTTTATGTACATTGTGCGCGGGGGGTAATCAGACTCTGGAACATGTTCTTTTTATATGCCCGAGCCAAATTGTAATTTCTGCGCGTACTAGATTTTTAGCTCCAATATATTGTTCATGTAGAATCACGACAGTAAGTGAACTTATTGCTCTTTGCAAACAACCTCCGAATGAATTTGTTTGTTTTAATTTGTATAAATTCTTAAAATCGTTCTTATCTTTGTATTGATAATGTTGAATTTTAATCTATATGTAATTTGCATATTTTGTGGTCCTCTGTTGAGTACCAGTACAAATAAACTTTTTGACTTTGACTTTGGGGCCATTTTGAGGCCTGGTCCTGACAGGGCCTGGCCATGTGGCTGGGGGACAAGGGGCCGTTTTGAAGCCAGGCAGTGTGCCCTGAGCCATAGACCTGCACCCAGCCTGCCCTGCTTTCACCCATTATGCCCAGGGGTAGTGAGTGGTGCATGGACAAAGGCTTTGTGTGGGGCCTCTTGAATTTAAACATCATTGAGAGCATGGATGGCATTGGATTGTGTTGATTTTTGTGTGTTTTTCGACTTTTTGGGGTGTTGATGGGGCCTGGCAGTGTGGGTGGGGGCCATTTTGAGGCCTGGTTCAGGCAGGGCCTGGTCATGTGGCTGGGGGACAAGGGGCCATTTTGAAGCCAGGCAGTGTGCTCTGAGCCATAGGCCTGCACCCAGCCTGCCCTGCTTTCACCCATTATGCCCAGGGGTAGTGAGTAGTGCATGGACCAAGGCTTTGTGTGGGGCCTCTTTAATTTAAACATCATTGAGGGCATGGATGACATTGGATTGTGTTGATTTTTGTGTGTTTTTTTACTTTTTGGGGTGTTGTTGGGGCCTGGCCATGTGGGTGGGGGCCATTTTGAGGCCTGTTCCAGGCAGGGCCTGGCCATGTGGCTGGGGGACAGGGGCCATTTTGAAGCTAGGCAGTGTGCTTTGAGCCATAGGCCTGCACCCAGCCTGCCCTGCTTTCACCCATTATGCCCAGGGGTAGTGAGTGGTGCATGGACAAATGCTTTGTGTGGGGCCTCTTAAATTGAAACATGATTGAGGGCATGGATGGCATTGGATTGTGTTGATTTATGTGTTTTCTTTAGTTTTTGGGGTGTTGTTGGCGCCTGGCCATGTGGATGGGGGCCATTTTGAGGCCTGGTCCAGGCAGGGCCTGGCCATGTGGCTGGGGGACAAGGGGCCGTTTTGAAGCCAGGCAGTGTGCTCTGAGCCATAGGCCTGCACCCAGCCTGCCCTGCTTTCTCCCATTATGCCCAGGGGTAGTGAGTGGTGCATGGACCAAGGCTTTGTGTTCGGCCTCTTGAATTTAAACATCATCGAGGGCATGGATGGCATTTGATTGTGTTCATTTTTGTGTGTTTTTCGACTTTTTGGGGTGTCTGCAGCACAATGTCACATGACGTCACGTGTGGCCACAGGCAACTCTGCAACTCGTGCAACTGTGGCCTGCTGTTCTGACATCTGAAGAAGATGGGCCCAAAGAAAGGTGGCCGTAGCTCTTCTACAAAGAAAGTTGCCACTGCCAGTAAGAAGGAGCAGAAGAAGCAAGTGGTGCCACTTACCAAGGAGACTGGTGAGCCCACACACACTTTTTTCAGAAGAAAAAAAAACAACGCTTGCAGCAGCGGGGTCCGCCAGGGACCAAGCTGGGAGCAGCACCTCCGCTTCATTGGGCTCAGTGCCACCTGCAACTAGTACAAGCGCAAGTACATGGGCAAGGAGAGGCGCAAGGAGAGGCGCAAGGAGAGGCGCAATGAGAGGCGCATGGAGAGGCGCAACTAGAGGCGCATGGAGCGGCACAACTGCCCACAATGCTTGCTCCTCCAGAAGTAGGGGCACATCAGGAAATCGAGATTCAAGCGGAGGTATCATACGAGGAAGCCACTCCTCCTGGGGATGATCCATTGTCTTCCAGATCCCCAGCAAGAAAAAGGTCAAGGAGGGCTACTACTACAAGTTCTTCTTCAAGCACCCTTCCTTCTGATGATCTTGATCATGATTGGAACCGACAAATGCAGTCTGAGGGGGAGGCACGCCATGAGCCGACAAAGGTAGCAAAGCCTAAAAGGAAGGTTCCCGCAAGGCTTCCACTTATGGGTGATGACGACGAACAAGAAGTGGTGTCTTCTGCTGCTGATGAACAGTCTGACGACGAACCAGTCATCACAGTCGTCACTCCAGCCCCAGCGGGAATGCAGCACACCGACATTTTGACCCTATCCCGAATGGCTGCTGAGTGGGATGTGGGAGGCGTGGCACTGGTACCACCACCAACGCAGTTAACTACAATACCAATACGACCTACAGCTTCCATATTTTTTAGTCAGAAGGGCCGGTAGGGACCGCCATCCAGCTCGACCTCCATTACCTCAAGTAGTGGTGCTGTAAGTGAACAACAGAGTCGAATTCAGCCACGCCCATCCTCCATTTCATCTGGCATTGAAACTGAAAGTAGCACCTCCACCACCAGCAGACATCTCCAGTCCACAGTTTGGGACTTTTTTAGTGTTACTCAAAAGGCGGAAAACATGGTTGTTTGTTCGATTTGTAAAACATCAGCTAGTCGGGGTAAGCTTGGTACCAACTATGGTACCGGAGGCCAGAGAGGTCATCTCCAAAAACACCACACTATCGAGTGGGAGGCGCACCTAAGGAAGATCCAGGAAGCCAAAAGAAAAACAAATCCAAATGTATCCATTAATATTGCATCTGATGATGACGAGGGGCTGATCGTGCAGGGGGGAAGTGAAGTAGCGACAGACATTTTTTCTGGTACACCCAGTACCCTTGGCAGTAGCACTGCAGTAGTAGCGCCCACACCCTCTACCCCTGCAACATGTATGAGGCACACTAAGAGCCTGGGAGAGACACCAATGCGAAAAAGTACATCAATGAGCCTAACTGGTTTGAAGAAGTCTGCATCATCATCATCACGTAAAACGGTCCAGACCACCATTAGCAGAAAGTTTTGGTTGGATGCGCCATTTGAACGCAACCACCCAACGGCACGTCTGTATTACGCAAAGCTGGCTAAAACGCTAGCGCTGGACCTTCTCCCTTTTTCTTTCGTGGAAGGGGTGGGTTTTCTAGAATTTGTGGCAACAGTCTGCCCTAAATGGAAGGTTCCTAGCCGGTCCTATTCTGCCAGGGTTGCTGTTCCAGCACTACATCAAGATGTGCTGGAGGTGATTGGCGCAGCTATTCAGAAGAGTGCTGTTCACACTATCCACCTGACAACGGACATGTGGACCAGTTGCCAAGCACTTGATTACATGTGCATCACTGCACACTGGGTCTCTTTTGCAGGGGTTAAAGACAAGTTAAAAGCAGGTGTTGACACGGACACAGTTTTTCAAGCTACTCGGAAACATGCAACAGTAGCCATGTTTCCCATGGAGAAAACTCATACCGCACCTAACCTTTTGGAGGAGTTTGATAGAAAGGTCTGTAATTGGCTGCATCCAAGAAATCGCATAGCTGGTTATGTTTCCACGGATAATGGCAGTAATATAGTTAAAGCCATGCATGATGGTAACTACTTCAGAGTGCCGTGTTTGGCGCACAGTATTAACATCGTGGTGCAAGATTTCTTGAAAAAAGAAAACACAGTCAGCAAGTTACTGACCATCTGCCGAAGAATCTGCACACATTTCAGCCATTCTTTTAAGGCCCGGAATCAGCTGAGGAGCATTCAACATAAACGTAGACTGCCAGTCAAAGGACTCATCCAGGAGGTGGCAACACGTTGGAACTCAACCTTTTACATGCTTGAGCGTCTGTCTGAGCAGTGGGGGGTAATAAATGAGTATGTCTATAAACTGGGTTCTACTATGAAAGACATGAGGCTAGAGTTGGAGGAATGGAAGCTAGTTGCAAGCCTGACAGACATGCTTCGTCCTTTTGAGGTCTTCACGCGTGAAGTCAGCAGGAAGGAGTGTTCTTTGGGCAAAGCTATCCCATTTTTGCGCATGGTAGAGCACCAACTGAAGGCGGTGTCTTCAACGTTCAGAGATGATGCTGAAAAGCAGGACGCATATCAGTTGGCGGAGAGGTTATTAAGCCGCCTAGTTGACAATGAAAGGCTTAAAAACAGACATACAGAACAACATTACATTTGTGCCACTATTCTGGATCCACGGTACAAAAAGGCAGTGGCCAGCAAAGCATTCATTCCTTTTGATGAAGCAGATGTTTCAAAGTGCAAACATTGGCTAGCTGTGTCAGACACTCGGTTCGAAAAAGAGCTGCAGAAAATTGAAGGAGCCGGCAGAAGTACAACTGAATCAGCAGGCCATCCGGCGTCAAGTTCCACTTCTGAATCTGTGGCCGAAGGGAGTCACTTTCCCTCACAGGCGTTAACGACACCAGCAACCGCATCATCATCCTCACCTGCACCAGGCCCAGCCATAATATTGTCAGAAGCGGATTGGCTAACTCATCAAGGGTTTGCTCGTTCCAGTGATGTAAAGGCCACAGATGGTACGCAAAGTGGAGCATTCCTGGAGAACCTTGAGTCGATGGTGCAGGCCTATCTGGATGACCCAACAGAGGTCTTTGTTAATCAGAACCCATTGCTGTATTGGTATAGGAAAAGGCCTCTATGGCGACTGATCACCAACCTGGCTCTAAATTATTTGCCCTGCCCTCTCGCAAACGTGTCTTATGAAACGTGTTTTCCGTGCTGCTGGTGCCATTGTAACTTCAAAAAGGACCTGCCTCTCGCCCAAAAATGTGGAGAGGTTAACACTGATCAAGATGAATCAGCACTTCATACCACCAGATTACAAAATACGTGAATGCACGCAGGAAGAAGAGGACACCGACTTAGGTGACGGAAGTTCTTCTCTGTTAACTGACCTACTCCCGTCTCAATTCATAGAGTTTGAGGACGAGCTCTACTTCCCTGACACCGAGGCCTGAAAATGACTTCCTTTTTTTTGTCCTTATTCACTCTTATTCCTGTGTGTCTTTCTTTGTTTTGCAACTTTTACCACAACAAAACTCTAATTATCTAATCACAACAAGTCCATCAGCAGCACTGTCTTCATCTTATTTCCTTATTGATTTGAAGATGCCGCAGTCTGCATTCCTGAGGTTCACAAGTTCACAACTCAATCATGCTCCTCTATCCTCCTCCTCCAGACTCCCCTATCCATTTCCCTCAAGACAGATGGCTGGATTACGCAGAATAATGAAACTTTGTCTTCGTACTCGTAGACGAGTCCCCTCAAGTGGGACTGGAATTACTGACTACATGCTTGCTGATTGCTGACAGTTACTTCTGAAATTGGCAGGAGAGGCTGCCCTGTGGTCCCGCAGTTTCAGAAGAAGATGCAGACAAAAATTAGAACAGGTAATGAATAATGAGAAGAAGATGGCATGCAGTGGACATCAATGGCTGTCTGGCTCTGATGAAAGCAATTGCTGTGTGTTTGTTGTGCATGAAATGAATCATATGTCTTCTGTTATTATTTAATCTTTTACACACTAACTGTAACTCAAGTCTACTCTGCTTTTTTTTACCTTGTTTAATTCAAATTGTACTTCAACTGCAGGGGCCACTACGTTGCATTTTCCAATAGGCAAAATGTCCTTGGACTTACTGTTTGCCACTGGTGAACGACCTAGCCTTCTCCGATAGAGGCTCACCCCAAATCCCCCCCTACCCAGCCCCTCTGTGACCAATTAAATACCTATTTTGTGGACAAAATCGTAACCATCAAAGCCAACATTCCCCTCCCCTCCTCTACCTTTGTTGATCCTTCCCCCCCACTGTTCAAAGCCATCTTAATGTCATTCCCCCCATTACTGAGGAAGCAATCTTAGTGATACTCTCTAAAGTTAAATCAGGCTCTCCGGCAGATATCTGTCCGGCAAGAATCCTACAACAGATCTACTCTGCCTGTCCCCAGCCCCCCATCACTTTTCTTAATAACTCTCTTACTCAGGGAGTGGTGATTCCTGCTCTTAAATCAGCCACAATAGTGCCTATTTTAAAGAAGCCCGGCGCTGACCCATCTATTTCAGCAAACTACCGCCCCATCTCTTTGTTACCCTACCTGGGCAAGGTGCTTGAGCGCCACATCACCTCGGTACTCTCCGCCCACGTAGAAGCTAATGGAGGCTTAGCTTCTCGACAGGCCGGCTTCCGTCCCAGGCACTCTACCGAATCGGTTGTGGTGTCGGTCCTGGACAACCTCAGGGAGGGTATGGATCATGACAATCGCCAGGCGCTGGTGCTCCTCGACCTCTCCGCCGCCTTTGACACGGTGGACCATACCATCCTACTTTCACGTGTCAGGGCGGCGGGAATAGAGGGCTCAGCCCTGGTCTGGCTCTCCTCCTTCCTGAGGGACCGCACCCAGGCGGTTCGGCTTGGGGATTTCACTACCACACCTCTACAAGTCACTTGTGGTGTCCCTCAGGGTTCTTCTCTTTCTCCCTTATTGTTTAACCTTTATATCTTTCCTCTTATCTTTGCACTTCAGCAGCTGGAGGTCACCGTGTACAATTACGCGGATGACCTCCAGCTCATCTTCAATCTTTCTTCTTCACCCCTCTCTATCTTAAACTTCCAATCTATTATGATTTTCATCAGGGACTGGATGAACCACAACCATCTCAAACTGAACCCGGATAAAACCGAATTGGTTCTCACTGGTGGTTCTTCCAGTCCCTGGAATTCTCTCTTCTGGCCCTCTTCTTTTGGTACTTCCCCCACCCCGTCTTCCACAGTCAAAACCTCGGGTGTCAAAATAAATAACCAACTCACTCTACACTCACAAATCAGTTCAGTTGTCTCTTCCTGTTTTCTCACTCTTTGAACCATTCGCACTGTCTCCCGTTTCTTTTCCCCCCAAGCACTTAAGCTGATCATGTCCGCACTGGTGATTTCGCGGCTGGACTATGCCAATGCCATATACAACGGCATCCCTGCATACAGCCTGCGGAAGCTCCAGATGATCCAGAACCAAGCGGCCCGGTTGGTGTACGGTCTCCCCCGCTTTCACCATTCCACACCCCTCCTGAAGGAGCTTCATTGGCTCCCTGTCAAAGAACGTTCCCTTTTCAAAACCGGTTGTATGGTTTTTCAGGCTCGCCAGGGCACTGCCCCCGCCTTTATTTCCTCTCTGATCCACGATTATGTCCCGATCAGAGAGCTTCGCTCCTCCTCTAAATCCCTCCTGCAAATTCCACGTTTTAAGCGTAAAAAGTGGGGTGGAGCCAATTTTTCAACTTTGGCTCCCACTTTCTGGAACTCCCTCCCTGATCACCTACGCTCGGCCACACACTACTCATCCTTCCGCAAAGATTTAAAAACGTTCTTGTTTCAACGGGCTTTTCCCTTGTAACCTGCCCATTTTCTCTGCGCCTGGTTCTCTCTGCCCTCAGTTGCTGGACCTACCACTTTAGCGCCAAGAAACCGCATGGTGAACGCTGCGCTCTACAAATGTTTTAAATTCTAGTTCTTCTTCTACCATGATGATTGATTAAATATTATATATTTTTTCTTTACAGTCACTTACTGGGATGGATGGATCATCAGCGTCGGTTTAGGGAAGAACTATGGCCAATTTGTGAGTGTCAAACAGGTAAACCAGTCTACAACAACTACTACAGTAGAACTACATGTCTGTCTAGTCGTGGTATGGAATGGTCGAGACAGTGTAGTGTTGTTATGCCAGGCAGATTACAGAGTACAGCAGTTCATGCCCACTCTGTTCCGCCGGAGTCTGGGGTGTTGCTGTCTTCTTGCCCCTGGGAGGTGCTGATGATCATGAAATAAACACAAACATGGATGATTGTTTTTTTGAAATATTTGATTTCTTTGACCACAATCTAAATTTATCTCGGGGAAACAAATTAGCAACAATTGCACTACATGTATTGACCTATCTGATCTGGTCAACTAGGAGGATACTAGTACAGTATTGCTGGATTCGCAGATCGTCTACTTGGAAAGTTATGTAAATCACTAACTAAACCAACAACAAAAAGGTTCTACTATGACTGCCAGCACTCGGCAGCACGCGACGTGACAGACACAGTCCGTCATTGTGATTGCAGACCACTAAAAAATGTCCTACTACTAATACCAAGTCATAATATACTCCACCTATCAATCCATCACTATCTCTTCTTCTTAGTGGCAGCAGGAGTACAAAGGAAGGACTAGACTAGAGTTTCTAGTCTCTCTAGCATTACGCAGTTCTGTAAAGTACTACACTCATACATATTCAGGCCAAATGAGCACAAAGTTGCAAACAAGTAAGCATAGTAGCAACGCCACTGAGGAGGCGAGCACCTGCAATCACAGAAGCTATTTAAACATTATTTTACCTGCTATGTAATCGAATAGGCAGCATTCTTGCTCTTCGGGAAAAACATATATTATCAATATAACACAGAGCAGAAGAAAACAAAGTAGTTATTAAATAGCTACTCGCCAGGGATCTCCATGCCTAGCAGGTGGAGCAGGTTCTGCTCCCGGTCGAGGACGTCGGCTCACCGGTGCGTCGCTTGGTCATAGGTGCGCCGGACCCCCGACTCCCTCCCCATGGCCCGGCACACCTTATCCCACCGCTGGCGACGCTCCCGGAGGCCATACCCTTGACGGGCCTGCCCCCTGCTGCCACGGTCTTAGGGAGGTGACGCAGAACAAAAAATATAAGAGCGGCCACCTCCACCGCGGTGAAAATCTCCCTGGCCACTACATCCTCCCCCCTCAAATCGCCCGCATGGGAGCCGGGTACGGGGTGCCGGACCCTTCCCCTTGCTCTTCCCGGCTCCCTTTGCCATGGTCCTGGACAGCTGAAAAAAAAAAATAAGAAAGAATAGGGTAAAAAGTTATGAAAAGAAAAGAGTTAAAAAAAGTAGCTTTAAAAGTAACCAAAAGTAGAAAAAAACACAAAATATAGATGTTGAAAAAGAGAGGGATAGATAATGAGTAAAAAAGATCAAGAAAGTTCAAAGAAACAAAGGATTGGAAAGATTAGGAGAGGATTAAAAAAGCATGCCCAGAACCATAGCAATGAATAAAAAACAAGATGGCCGTGCCCATTGAGGACCGCGTGGTTAAGTTTGCGCGATATTTTCCCCATGAGCACGCAAAAACGCACGCGAACACGTAATCGCGACCCGCACACAACGCGAGCTTGCAAATAGCGCCCGGAAACAGAAATACGCAACGCGCACAAGATGGCCTCGCCCATGTACGACCGCAGTGGTCGGTGCGCTGCAAGCGGCCCGCGAATACGCAAAAAACCCCGTGTACACGCAAAAAAATATCCACTAATTCGCTGATTTTGCGGATCGTGAATTCGCACAAATTTGCGTATCGCGAGTTCGCGCATTTCGCCCATACTTACTTTTTATTACCAGTCTCACACGTCCAGTGATGTCTGTGGTGGATGCATGTGGGGTGATTGTAAGCCAACTCTCTGGGAATCGTTGGTGCTGGCAACAAGTACAACAGTAATCATTGAATCAGACACAGAGATTCAATCATAAAGGGTCAATGATTTGTGCTGAACCAAGGTACGGGTACCAGATATGAAATAATACAGAAAACATTCTATCGTAAAGGGTTCATGACTTGTGATACACTGAGGTAGGACAGCAGATGTGAAATTATACACAAAATATTGTTTCAGAAAAGGGTGCATGAGTTGTGCTGCACTGAGATATAGGGGCATCAGAAGCATTTTGCATGTGCGCAGCCTGCGGCGATGCGTGGTACGGGCGAGCCAATCAATCGCAACTCGATGTGAATTGTGAGCCTTGCTATCAGTAGTGTACATCGAAGGCAATAGTCAGCACAGACATCGAGGAATGTTTTTAGTCACTTCCTCTTGACAAAGTTCGAGGACATGGAGTATAATTCTCTCTAATAAATAAATCATGTTTCAATATAAATTGTGAGCTCTGCTGAACACAGTGTAGGTATGGAACAAAAGATGAAACATTTATGGAATACACTGAGGAAATCTTGGTTGTTCTGAGTACAGTTGTAAAGTACTGTATTATGAAGCTAGAATCTGAACTGGTCGTTCATCATATCGTTCATCTTTTCCAGTAGGGAACAGCTGTGGAAAACAACGAGCTTCCAAACTTGTTTCCCACACACTCATGGGAGTTCCTTTTGCTTTTTTCATCTGGAACAATTCAATAGTATCTCCTATCAGTTGTTTTGAATGTAGAGGATGTATAGTATAATGTTCATAAATTTCTTCTTTTCTTGAAATTGTCCACTTGAAATATGTGTTTCATCTTCTAAAGTCATTTCTTCTTCTTCTACATTTATAATTTTATAGTAAATATTGTTTTGCACCAGATATAATGTAGCCTTTTGGATTTTTGTGACATGTACTAACTCTTGCCATATTTTCCGACTCTTTGTGGTACACCATTAACAAGAATGACTACAGGTTCAGTATCCTCTCTTTCTACACTAACAGTTTCAACATTCTTCTTAAAATCAAAAGGTAAATACACAACTCTTCTTTTTAAACCTCTTTATAGATCTTTTGAAGGCAGCTTATCTATTTTAGGCGGCATATGAATTATAGCCTCAAAAGGGTGCACAGATTGTATAAGGATGGCCTAGTATGTATTTAAATCTGTAAGTTTAGGAGGTATAGCACCTAATTCTTAAACATTATGGACAGTTCTAGCTGGCATTTTGTTTTGTTCCAATTTATTGTAACATAACAATATTTACAGATACATTGTACAGTAGGTAACTCAAAACGAGCTTCCACAAACAGATAAGCAGGAAATTCTTTTGATTTATCATTTTTTTCCTGTTCACTTTTTAAAAACACATCTACATTCCTAGTTTAAATTTTATGATGAGTATGTCGAGAACAAATACAAACATAGTTGGGATTTTCACCAGAAACTACTTTAGACATTGTTATTTATTTTTCAAACTTCACATCAGTATTATCTTCTATCTCTTCTTCAACATGTACACTTACCAAACTGTTATTTTCTGTACACTTCTCTTGACTAGTAAAGAAACGTAATTCTTTATCATCACAAATTTGTTTTACATCCAATACTGAACCTTGCCAAAGAGCGGTACTAAATTCATTTAGACATAATGCAGGAGTTTAGTATAATCTTGAACTAACTTTTGCATTTCGGAATGATGTACTGCTAACATTGTTAAATGATGAAAACAACTTTGACACACTTTCCTAGAAAGACAAGCCAGAGAATGACCTTGCAACAGTGTATTTCTTCTTGCTTTGGAAGGATCTAGTTCTTGTAATATCTTAATCTTCTGTTTCACAGTTTTTTTTATATTGTCTTAGGAAATTTAGTAAAATATCAATAGATTGTTGACGTATACCACAAATACTACTACAATCCCATGTAAACACTGAAGCCTTGGTACATCTCCCTTGAAGTTCTTCAGCTATTACTTGTTCAACATTTCTAGGAGACATTTTTCACTACATAAGAACAACCACAGGTATCAACTGCATGCAGTAATCTATTTTGTTGAAAAAAAGCAAATATTGTATCATAAAGGGCCCATGAGGTGTGCTGCAGTGAGTTTGTGGTCCTGAAGCACTCAGTGTGTGTGCAGCCTGTGATGATGCTATAAATGATATCAAAAAAGTTCTTGAAGCAAAGATACTAAAATGATATTGTGTAGGTTTGAGGGACGTTATAGTTAGTTGCCTACTCCACTCTGTAATTACTGACTGAAAATTAAATTTTATTTGTGAGCCATGATGGCCACAGTGTAGACAGGAGGCAGTGGTGAGCAAGGGCGCACAGCCACGTGACGTTGAGTAGAGCTGCATGGTATTGGAAATTCAGCGTGCGTGCAACCAGCAATGATAAGTGGTGTACCGAGTTAGCAGCACATGAAGCAAAAAACGTATGAGCACCCTGCGATGATACGTGGTCCGAGAGCGCTGCACTGGGAGCAATGTCTTGTGTCTATTGAATTCTGCCTTAATAAGGCCACGTGGCGATGACTTATGGTGCACTGAGTTAGTAGTACCTTTGGCACTGAGCGTGTACGTACCCTGCAATGATGCGTGGTTCCGGGGTGCTGCACTCAGACCAATGTCTTTTGTCCATTGAATTCTGCGTCAATAAGGCCATGTGGCGATGACTTATGGTACACTGAGTTAGTAGTACCTTTGACACTGAGCGTGTACGTACCCTGCGATGATGCGTGGTCCGGAGGGGCTGCACTCGGACCAATGTCTTTTGTCTGTTGAATTCTGCCTTAATAAAGCCACGTGGCAATGACTTATGGTGCACTGAGTTAGTAGTACCTTTGGTGCTTAATAAGACCACCTGATGATGATGTATGTTGCACTAGGTTAATAATACCTTTGATACTGAGCGTGTACATACCTTTTAATGATGCGTGGTCGGGGTGGCCGCACTCGGACCAATGTCTGTTGTCTATTGAATTCTGCCTTAATAAGGCCACATGGCGATGACTTATGGTGCACTGAGTTAGTAATACCTTTGACACTGAGCGTGTACGTACCCTGGGATGATGCGTGGACCAGGGGGGCCGCACTCGGAGCAATGTCTTGTGTCTATTGAATTCTGCCTTAATAAAGCCACGTGGCAATGACTTATGGTGCACTGAGTTAGTAGTACCTTTGGTGCTCAGCATGAACGTACCCTACAATGATGCATGGTCCGGGGGGCTGCACTGAGAGAAACATCTTTTGTCTATTGAATTCTGCCTTAATAAGGCCACGTGGTGAAGACTTAGTGTGCAGTGAGTTAGTAGTACCTTTGGCGCTTATCGTGTACGTACCCTGCGATGATGCGTGGTCCGGGGGGCCACACTCAGACCAATGTTTTTGTCTATTGAATTCTGCCTTAATAAGGCCATGTGGTGATGAATTGTGGTGCGCTGAGTTAGAGACACCTGAAGCACTCAGTTTGAGCGCACCCTGCGATGATGCATGGTCCGAGAGGGCCGCACTGGGATCAATGCATCTTACGTACTGGATTGCGTCGTCTGCAATCGCTACTCCATCTGAATTGTGAGGCCTGCTGTCCGCAGTGTAGATCGAAGGCAGTTATCTGTGCAGACATAAGTCTGCGGTGCTGTGCCGCTGGGTTTACAGGGGGCCTGTGTCGGGGGACCCGCAGTGAATGAATGAATGAATGCGTATGCTCTTCTATAGTGCATGGCTACCCTCAGGCATCCCAGCGCTGTAAGACCCAAGAACAAAAGTAAAGACACTCAATGAAACAGGAATGTCTTCAGTAGCTTCCTGAAGGCCAGATGATTAGATTCAAGCCTGATGTTGTCAGGTAGTGTGTTCCAAACCTTGGCTGCTTGGAGAGAGAGTTGGCGACCACCCATGCGAGCCCGCTTCACCCTCGGGACTGCCAGCAAATTACGCTGGTTGGATCTCAAGGATCTAAGAGATTGCTGACGGCGAAACAGGGGGCAAAGAATGGCCGTGCCATTATTGGAAATGGACTTGTGTGCCATACACATGGTTTTAAACAGGATCCTTTCCTGTATCGGCAGCCAGATGGGAGACCGAAGTGAGGCCTTGGCCGAGCTGCGTCTGGGAACGTTCATGAGTAACCGCGCTGCGCAGTGCTGCACAGATTGCAGTATTTGAATAGATCCTGCTGGGGCACCAATATAAACGGCATTTGCATAATCCAGCCGGGAGAGGATAAATGACTGGACCAGCACGCGTCTGGCCTCAAACGGAAGGAAAGTCAGGACCTTCCTGAGGACCCTGAGCAGAACGTAGCAGGTCGCAGCAACTTTTTTTGCCTGCACTTGAAATCCCAAGGTGGAATCCAGCCAGACCCCGAGGCTTTTAATTTGGGTCTTTGGGGTGGGAGGAGGGCCCAGGCAGTTTGGCCACCAGGGGTCCAGGTTAATGGGAGCTTTATAGCCTAGCAGCATGATGTCGGTTTTGGACCCATTTAGCTTCAAGAATGAGGTAGTCATCCAGTCCAAAACCTTAGTAAGGCAGGGGGTCAGGTGGTTAATCCCCTGGTCCAAGGTGTCATCCCTGGCCAGTGAGACAACCAGCTGCGTATCATCGGTGTAGGTGACAAGCTGTATTCCCCAGGGAAGCACCACCTCAGCGAGAGGTCTCGTGTAGATGTTAAACATGGTGGGGCTGAGTGAGGATCCCTGGGGAATGCCGTGATGCAGTGGACGTTGTTCCGATGACACCTCATCCTCACAGACGGAGAAGAATCTCTCCGACAAAAAGGACTGGAGCCATCTGAGGGCCATTCCGGAAACTCCCGCACGACGGAGACGGTTTAGCAGGAGGGGGTGGTTGACTGTATCGAAGGCTGCGCTGAGGTCCAACAGGACCACCGCAGCACAGCCTCCGGCATTCACAATACTCCTGGTCGCTTCCACCACCGCCACCAGAGTAGTTTCCGTCCCCTGCTTGGCTCAGAATCCCATCTGGGTAGGATGGAGTGCTCCCATAGTTTCTACAAATGAGGATAGCACTTGATTGACATGTTTTTCGGCTATTTTGCTTAGCCCAGGTAGCATCGAAATAGGCCTATAATTAGAAAGATCTTCAGGGTCCAGATTGTTTTTTTTAAGAGGGCCTTGACTTTAGCCATTTTCCAAGTAGGGGGAACCAACCCTGACTCCAGGGAGGAGTTTATGACGTGCATTATGGCGGGACACACAGTCGCTGGTACCTGTTTGAGTGCTGAGGGCGGTGCAACATCCATGGGGGAACCAGATTTAAGATTGCCAAGAAGCCTTTCCACCATGGCTAGATCGAGTAACGGAAAGGACTCGAGACTTCCATGAGAATCTGGGACGACCGCTAGAGGGACAGTGTACCCAGTCTCCATCGGGACAGGGGGCTGGACTCCTGTGAGAAAGCCAGAGTAGATGTTAGTCACCTTGGCAGCAAAAAAGGAGGCGAGGTCGCCGCATCGTTTCTGGTGGTCAGAGGAGGCATTAATGGAACGGGGGGGGGAGACCAAGGATAGAAATATTTTAAAGATTTCCCTGGGCATGTTAGCTGCGCCCGAGATCTTTTCCTGGAAATACACCGATTGCGCATTTTTTAATTGGTTCTTATACATTCTAAGCGCTAATCTGTATTCATTTTTACTGACGACTGAAAAATCTTTCCTCCGCAGTCATGGCGGCAGCTACGTGGCAGGGTGAGGCCTGCCGCTCTGGCAGACTCGTTGGTCTTCACAGTTGACAAGTGAACCACGCCCATAGCCATGGCTTATTTATTCATACTCCTACGTTGGAGTGGCGTACGTTGGACCAGCCCACTGTGCTTTTGCTTCCAGGGGAGAACAACACAGCTACATATCCGAGATCTTCCCCACTGCCTGAGGTAACATGGTTCTGTCTATTGTTCACAACAATACAAGCACCAGCAGTATATGTACACATGGAGAGGTTTGTGCTCTGCATAGAGAGGTCTGTCCAGCACATCACTGCTACACTTGGTATTGTGTGCATTATTATTGATGGGTGAGTTACGTCCTTCACACATACTTGCTTGCCATATCTGCCAACATTCAAGTATTGTGTGGTTGAGGGACCATCCGTTTTTGGAAGGTCCGCTGTCCTGTTCTGCGCTGCCTTGGTGGTAGTAGGGAAGGGGGTGGTCCGGTGGGGACGTCCTGAAGCTGGTGGCAGTGAGTGTTTGTGCCTTCATGGGTGTTTGAGCTGTGTGATCAGTAACTCTATGACATATGTTGCGCTTCAGATGTGATTCTGGGCTGCGATCCCTTTCACATTGTAAGAAGTCGTCCTGGTTTACACCAGTAAAATGCAGATGTTAGATATCTACTGCAAACCTGGCTTATTGCCTGTTTTTGAATCGCACCCCAGATTTGGCTGCTTATTGAAAATATCGGGAACTGGTGCTTTTCTGTTATTTTTGCATGGGGACATCTAATCTGCATAATATTACCATTAGTTGTTATTCTCATTTGTGGCAAAAAAAAATTGTGGAAGCTATTGCTGGAAAACTAGGGATATTGGCTGTTTTCACTAGGTTCACAATGAAGTGATAACTTAAAATCACTGAAAAAAGCTGTAGGTTTAAAAAAGAAAATATTTAGAAATTAGCATTTAAAAAACCTTTGAAATTCATTGAAAAAACCATAGGTTTCAGGGATGTCATCAGTGATGTCACTGGCCATGTCATGAATGATGTAATATGTGATGTTATCAGCGGCGCATTGCGGGGTGCGAGTTATAGTTAGCTCAACTAACTATAACAGCGAAATTTCAATGGTGTTGTATGAGTGAAATGTCCAACAAACTATAACGTCAATGAAAACCATGGGTTTTTCAGTGAATTTCTATGGTTTTTTAAATGCTAATTTCTAACTATAACGTCCCTGAAACCTATGTTTTTTTCAATGATATATATATATATATATATATATATGTGTGTGTGTGTGTACTTTTTTTAACTCTACAAATGAGTACATTCAAAATATTGTCACAGCAGTGTTAATAATAGGAAATGTACATTACCTATATATTGTGAGTTGATATTATGGTTACATTATTGTAACATACAACTGAAATGAGTGGCTTCAAGTGAAGGGTTAGACATAATATCACTCTATAAAATACACCCAGACTTTGAAATTATGCCTCAACATAGGTGTAAAACAAGAATAACACGCATTGGTATAGCCAATAGGTCTCACTTTTGGAACTTATAAGTATTTATCCATGCAGTACATTATCCTGGTTGTTGTAACGTACTGTTTTTTCATGTGGCGCTGTTGAATGGCCGCACACCTAAGGATGGGCTTCTGTGATACTTAATAAAAAGAGAATTTATGATACGCCCTGGCGGGCTCAACTGGTCTGGAGGTAACGTTGCAACTTCCAGGAGCAGGGCAGTGAATTCAGAGTTGTAAAGAAGATTTTTACCTCGAGTATAGCACAGTTTCAATCATCAATGAATGCACAAAATAATGTGTGCATTTTAGGAAATCTGTGCCTTTAGCTTTAGAAGTTGTTATCACGTGGCCATGTGGTGTGGTGAGGCCATGTGTTTCAAATGCATCACGGTGAGCTGTAAGCTTGTAGATGGACGGTAAAGCTCCACCAGTAAACAGAGACATGTTTTGTGACCTTTCGGTTTTAGTTGTTTAGTTTATCAGACGTGGCTACAGCTGTGCTGTCTGCTTAGGCAGCTAAGAATGTAAAGAGATTTCAACTACAGCTCAGCTCTCTGAAGCGACATATTGATGATGTAGGCACTATGTTGCAGAACACAAATGAATAAAGGTTACCACCCATGCACATAAACACGAGTGGGTTTGTTACAGGCAATTTACAGAACGCTTAGAGCACAGGTAGGCGGGAGTTTTTTATGCAGTCCCTCGGGTCTGCCCAACTGCCGCCATGCTGCTCCAATGCAAGGCATTCTGGGAAAGTGAGAATATTGCTATTGAAGGGCAGTAATCAAAATATAATGACACTCTGCTCTTCCGCATACACCTCACAGTTGAACATGGAGCATGCCGCGCAGCCAAAATATCCCTATTATTGTTTTTTTTAATTAATCAGTTTTATAAATCTTTATGTGTAGACTTTTGAATAGGAAGTGCAGATGTCAATATAATGCACAGATCTTAGTTGCCACACATTACAGAAATAAACACGATTTACACTTGCATTTGCTCAATGTTGTTTTAGGATTACATTGGGATGTCCCTACTCAGGACCCAACATGCCCCCTCCCCCATTGTTGGAAGGTTTTCATGACAAAGGGTCTATACCTGAACCTGATATCCCATATGATGGTGTTTAAAAGTTGCTCCACTAAGCACCCAACTATCACTACAGGGCATGCGTGCCCTTGTATAGTGCTCACATGACTAAGACTGTGTCAAAACGCGATGGCGGGTACTGTGGTACTGCATCCTTTCCTTCGTGAAGCACATTTATTTTCTAGGTGTTCCAGGGACACCCACTAACAGCCTGTGGTACTGCGCCTTTTCCTTTGTGAAAGAAATTTTCTTATTATGCTACTGCTGGCATGATTTGAAACGAGAAAAAAAATTGCATACGCAATGCCAATAGCTCACATTTTGAGTAATGTGAAAAGTATTGCATTGCAAATGTTTCTTTTCTGAGCAGCCTCCTGTGTGGCTTCAGCAGTAAAGAGCTAATTGAGACAGGAAGCAAAGAACAAACCTTGAATTTTCAGAGTCTAAGATAAAAGTTTAGACCAAGTAAAAGGAAACAAGCAGTGACGACTGTAGAATCATTAAAAACAAGGAAGTAGTCCTTAAATTCAACATCGATTGAGGTTTTCCATGAGTGTTTGAGGGACATTGCTGGCTGGCTACAGGTCAACTCCCTGCAATTCAATGCAGGTAAAACCGAATTGCTCTTCTATTCGGGGAGTAAGATTCCGTACTCTCTCCCTGACAATCTTTGGCCCCCAGAATTTGCCACTAGGGTTTCTCCTGTTAAAACAGTGCGCAACCTAGGTGTTATGCTGGACAACATGCTGTCTATGGAGGCCCAGGTTGCAAAAACGGTATCCTCCTGCTTTGCCCTGATTAGGTCCCTTCGTAAGATCATGCCGCTTCTACCTTCCTCTCCTCGGGCCCTGGTGGCCAGATGTACAATTCTGAGCAGACTCGACTATTGTAATGCACTTCTGCTCGAGTCTCCCAGTTTCTTGCTTGATAGGCTCCAAAGAATTCAATCAGCGGCGGCCAGAATGGCCTTGGGGTGGCCTAGAAGAACATCAGCATCCGCGGCCCTGGCCGAACTTCATTGGCTCCCCCTCAGGCAGAGAATACGATTTAAGTCTCTCTGCCTTGTTTTTAAGGCCCTCCATGGGCTTGGACCCAGAATGCTGCAAGCTAAATTTGCATGGTATACCCCTGCCAGGGCTTTGCGCTCTTCGTCAGCACGTCTGGTGATAGTCCCTAGATTTAAAAAAGTCAGGGCAGGGGGAAGATCTTTTGGGGTGGCTGCGGCCAAACTTTGGAACAGTCTACCTTGGGAGAGTAGGCAACTGGATAAACTTCTCCTGTTCAGAAAATCATTGAAGACTTGGCTGTTCCCTATGGTTTGAGTTGGCTGATTTATTTCTGTTCCCTCCGTTCATTCTCTGGAGCACCAGCGCCAGGATGCCTGCAAGGCGATAGTGCGCTTTATACGTTTTATAAATAAATATAAATAAATAAATAAATGTCAAGATAACAGTCAAGATAATAGCCCAGCACAACTTAACAGTAGTTGGTCGGTGCTGCTGCCTGTAAAACTGAAGGAAAACGGAAATGACGTGACGGATCACAAGCCAACAATAAGCCAGCTATCAAGAGCAATGACTGAGTTGACAAATGGCAAGCAGCAGGAGAAATTAGCATCAATATTGTGTTTACTATAGGTCTTGCGACAGCGCATGCGCTGTCTAGGCTCGACCTAAAAATTAACATCAAATGAAGCAGTTTTCGTAGTAAGAGATGAAGCTAGAAGTGGAAAACAGAAAAAGAATACTGTGCGTCCCTATACAGCCCCTGGCTCCCCACCCCCACGCACACTTCTTAATTCTCCAAGCTCTGTTGGCCCCTGACAAGACAACACTGCAAAAGAAAAGGAGAAAAAAGAAAACTGCAGAGGACATCAAGGCGTCCTGTTCTCAGCCCTGGGCCTCATGCATTTTACATGATGTCTGATTAAAAAGCAGGGATTCTCTACGCCTCGTTCCCCTTCGCTATCTCGTCTTTCTGCTCTTGCACTCGACGCTTTTCTCCGCTGCTCCAACCACTCTTGACCTGCGACAGTTCCCCTCCATCTCCTACCTTCCCCGTCAGCCACTTTCTTGGTAGTTTTTCTTCTGCTTTCACCAGGATCGTCTTATCTTACCTCTCCAAACACTCCCTGCTGCTCATGAATCCTTTCTCTGCCTGTTGGCATTCAAGCTATCTTTTTCTGTATTTCTATCTATCCCTCTGTCACTTCCCCAATTTTCTGCATCGCATCTCAATTAGTCCTTAACTCAACCTGCTTTGAATGTTTCTTTTTAACTTCCTGTTTTCGTTCTGTCACTGAATGTCGTCGCTACTCTTTCTCACCGATCACGTTCCTTTAGGCCCCTTGTTCTACTGGTACATCTTGTCTCCAGTTCTGTTTCCTCCGGACTTTATTCCACCTGATGGCTACTTTCTCCCTCTCTGCCAGTCTTGCTGTGTTTCCCTCTAGCAGTTCTAGCTTACCTTTTCACATCCAGACCTATCGCTATGTGGGTGACTGTTGCTAACACTTTCTTTTTGTTCAAATAACACCAGAGACTGTGTACTGGACTATTTAATCACTGTCTGTGCCAGATATTTTTGTACTAGAAAAGTGCAGGAGCATTAAATAAAATCCTATCATTTTGCTGGACGTCTTCTCAAATTTGACATCATAGAGCACAACTAATGTTAAAGTGTTTATTCATGTTGACAGTATTTGTTGTGGCAGGCTCTCCCACCAGTCTGAACAATGTGGGCTAGAATATTCCAGTATATGCTACTGATGTGACATTAGCCCCTTTAGCAGGGGTGGCCTTAGGCATGTGCAAGCTGTGTACCTGCACAGGGCCACCAAACCCCAGGGGCCACCACGCCAATATATGTCCTTAATATAATAATCCCCTGAGGATGGATACATATTTGCGTGGCGGCCCCTGGCAGGGATTTGGTGGCCTCCGACTCTGTTCCACTTCCAAATACCCTGACCCCCCCATCTTCACTGGCCTCGGTGCTCCGCCCTTCTCGGACTCCCTCTTCTGGGGCCCCCTACCTACACTCCCTGCCCAGGGCCGCCATGAGCCTAGAGCCGCCTCTGCCTTTAGCCGCATGGTGCTGTGGAGGCCCCTCCAGCATTGTACATGGAAGGGGGCAGGCGGCCTGGCCTGAGAGCTTCTGGCTGGGTCTGCAGAGGGGTGGTGGGTTCGAAGTACCTTGCAGCCCCCCTTCCAATTTTGTTATGCCACTGCCAGAAGACTGATTATACCGTCATTCCAGCTACCAACATATCATTTCATAGGAAAACTCGCTGCACCAAAACATTCTTTTTTTGGGTCAAGGCAGTGCCAGCAGTAGGATATTCTCTCACCCTCTAAGGCTATTAAGATATCGCACGAAAGTGTGTTAAAATATGCATCACTGTGAATTTAGACGAGGACATGCAAAGGTTTGGCTCTTTCTAGGTTATCCCTACCCCTCCTGTCGTTACTCCAGAAAGTGACCTTGTCAGAAAAAAACATTATTAGAAATGAGAACTAATGTCATACCTGTCAATCACATACCAAACCAGCTCTCTTCCCTTGCCATCTGCCTTTCCTGCCTCAGACATCTTCAATAGCCGGCACCATGTTTCCTCATTCTCCGTGACAAGAAGGTCTGAAACTCGCCAAGGCTTGGGACATGGGCAGACCTTAAGTAATAATAATTCCTAGGCAACTGAATACCTGTCTGGAGTCAGGTTTAACACATACAATTTGTTAAACAGGACCTCAGTGTACTGACAAACAAAGAAAGTTAAAACAATTTGTTTTATTATTGCATATAAAAATTATAAAACAATTTCAATGTCACATACATATCATGAACTGACAATACATAACAAATATTTCATCAAATCATAAAAGAACAAGAATATCAACATCAAATAGTAAAATGTTACAAGGGTTTCGGAAAATGAAGTAGATAAGATGACACTAAGCACTGCTGCATACAATGTTAACTTCTCTCACTGTCAGGGGTAACCATCTCCAAACTTTGAGTTATAAGGCGTTGCCCAGGATTTTGAGAAAGCTTGCCCTATTGGTATGTGTGGAAGCAGACTCCAAGTGGTGTGTTTGGTTGGCTGGCCACTCACTGCTGGGAATTGCTTACGTCAGATTTCCATACCATTTTATTATTCACTAGATAAAAGTTATATATCTCACACGATGAGTTGCTCTGGTTTCCTGGAGGATGTGGAACTGGTTCTTTCTTAAGCACGTATACATATTCATGCATTACTTTGAACATACTGAAGCTGTTATGCTGGATATCACACAGGTAGAAACTACAACCCAACACACTGAACTTAACAGATCTACAGGAGAACCTGCAACTAGAATTTGGTCAATTTAACCATAATGGTCTACTGATGATGCAACTGGAAACAGCAGCCCTCAATGCACACATCATTCAATTACCAAGAACCAGGAAGCTGGAGCATGCATTCTGAAATACTGTTCATGCTGTAACCTTGCAGTAAGAAACTGCAGATGCCAAGATGTATGCTGCTAATAAATCTACACTTCTTTCACTCATGAAGCCAGACAGCATCCAAGGAGGCAGGTGTACCTGCCTTTAGACTGAGAGGACAGGCACTCTCAAATGTTTCATTAAGGGTGTATGTTAGCAGAGCAGAATGATTTTTAGAAGTTGTCTCCAGAGTTTGTTCCTTAGGTTTATCATTGACGTTATAGAAGCTCAATGTGCACTCCATGCAGGAATGTTATGCTATTTCCTGGTCTTAGTTCCAGAACTTATGTATAGATTTCTTACTCTTTCTGACCAGTGCAGCTCTAAGAGAGATTGTTGATAATGTAAGATTACAGGGTATGCTTTTGCAGGAAATCATGACTGGTTAATGGATTCAAAAAGATTTGGAAATTGGAGCTCCAAGGCTCTCAATCCCCTCGATTATTCCCAATCTTTCACTATTTATAGTACTGGTCTGAGCTTGATTCTAGATAGCTATATCAATTGGTGCCTGTTCCTATTAAATTTCCTTCTCAGTAGGTATTATTTCCCAAGGTTCTAGTTAAATATTATTGGGAAATTGCCCTCTCTGCAGGGTCACCACCAAACATTTTGCCTTCATCTGCTACTTTTTCTGAATTCACTTTTGTTGACTTTAGGGTTCTGTGCACCTTACCACTGCTAACCAGTGCTAAAGTGCTCGTGCTCACTCCTGAAAACATAGTAGCACTGGCTCATACCCAATGGGCATATTTGATTTACTAATAAGTCCCTAGTAAAGCGCAATAGATGCGCCCATGGCCTTTAAATTTAATGCTTCTACTGGGCCTGCAGGACTGCTTGTGCCACCCACTTAAGTAGCCCTCAAACCATGTCTCCGGACTGCAATTGCAGAGCCTATATGTGCAGTTTACCATGCCATGTCAACCTGGAAGGAATATCTTTTGACAGGAGCAAAACATCCCTTTTTATACATATATATCACCCTAAGTTAGGCCTTAGACAACCCAGAGGGCAGGGTGCAATGCAATTAGAAGGAAGAACATGTACTTTTACGTTTTTCATGTCCTGGTAGTGAAAAACTCACACAGTCAGTTTTCACTCCTGCAAGGCCTAGCTCTCCCATTTGGTAACATTGGAGTCAACTTATTACATTTTATAAGTATAATTTCCAAATGTGAAGAGATAGACTTTACGAGTTTGGTGTCCCTGGAATCCAAATTTAAAATCTTAATCTATGGTGATGTCGGATTTTAAACTACAATTCGAAAAATGCCACTAAGAAAGTTAAAATAACAGTTGATGGACAGAATGTAGAACAATGTCATACATTCACCCCAGTACAGAGATTTGGGCCTAAATCCATCGTTTTTTGCACTCCACACCACCCCAGTTCAGACATGGCCATATGCAAATCAGCCTTGACCCTGTGCCTCATGGGAACAGTCCAGCCCGAACTGCCAAGCCATGTCTTTCCTGGAACAGAATCAAGCAGCCTAGGACCGGTTTCTGGCTATCAGCCGTCTTCAGCCAGGATAGCTTGACTCCAGCGGTGTGGAGAGCATGGGACTCATGTCTGAGCATGGATGGATTTAGGCCCAGATATCTGTACTGGGGTGAATGTATGACATTGTTCTGCATTCTGTCCATCACCTGTTGTTTTTGCTTTTGTCACCCCGAGTGGGACGGGTATGCTCAGACGTGAGTCCTGTGCTCTCTATGCCACTGGAATCAAGCTATCCAGGCTGATGAGGGCTGAAAGCCCGAAACCGGTCCTTGGATGCTTGTTTCCAGTCCAGGGAGGACCTGGCTTGGCAGTTCGGGCTGGACTGTTCCCATGGGGCACAGGGTCAAGACTGATTTGCATATAGCTGGGTTCAAACTGGAAAGGCATGGTAAGCAAAAAGACGATGGATTTAGGCCCAGATCTCTGTACTGGGGTGAATGTATGACATTGTTCTGCATTCTGTCCATCACCTGTTGTTTTTGCTTTTGTCACCCCGAGTGGGACGGGTATGCTCAGACGTGAGTCCTGTGCTCTCTATGCCACTGGAATCAAGCTATCCAGGCTGATGAGGGCTGAAAGCCCGAAACCGGTCCTTGGATGCTTGTTTCCAGTCCAGGGAGGACCTGGCTTGGCAGTTCGGGCTGGACTGTTCCCATGGGGCACAGGGTCAAGACTGATTTGCATATAGCTGGGTTCAAACTGGAAAGGCATGGTGAGCAAAAAGACGATGGATTTAGGCCCAGATCTCTGTACTGGGGTGAATGTATGACATCGTTCTGCATTCTGTCCATCACCTGTTGTTTTTGCTTTTGTCACCCCGAGTGGGACGGGTATGCTCAGGCGTGAGTCCTGTGCTCTCCATGCCACTGGAATCAAGCTATCTAGGCTGATGAGGGCTGAAAGCCCGAAACCAGTCCTTGAATGCTTGTTTCCAGTCCAGCGAGGACCTGGCTTGGCAGTTCGGGCTGGACTGTTCCCATGGGGCACAGGGTCAAGACTGATTTGCATATAGCTGGGTTCAAACTGGAAAGGCATGGTGAGCAAAAAAACGATGGATTTAGGCCCAGATCTCTGTACTGGGGTGAATGTATGACATTGTTCTAGCATTCTGTCCATCACCTGTTGTTTTTGCTTTTGTCACCCCAAGTGGGACGGGTATGCTCAGACGTGAGGCCCGTGCTCTCCATGCCACTGGAATCAAGCTATCCAGGCTGATGAGGGCTGAAAGCCCGAAACCGGTCCTTGGATGCTTGTTTCCAGTCCAGGGAGGACCTGGATTGGCAGTTCGGCCTGGACTGTTCCCATGGGGCACAGGGTCAAGACTGATTTGCATATAGCTGGGTTCAAACTGGAAAGGCATGGTGAGCAAAAAACTATGGATTTAGGCCCAGATCTCTGTACTGGGGTGAATGTATGACATTGTTCTGCATTCTGTCCATCACCTGTTGTTTTTACTTAAGAAAGTTAACTTCTTTTTACTTGGGCCATTAGGTGTCTGCTGCCTGCCTTCGACACATGTCTGTGGTGAGTGTCAGCTGGGCATTGCGTATTCCCCCTAGACAGCCACACACAATGGGCGCTTAGGTGTAACTTTAGAAGCCATCCTGGCATGATGGGAGAGAGGATCGGGACCCTGCCTCACTTAAAGTTATACTTGAATAGGCTGTATCCTGTCCACACACAAAGGGGTGTGTACCCCCCTGCAGTGAGTTTGGAGTCAGGGCAGTAAGGGAGGACGGCCATGCACTTCAAAGGTATGTTTTGAAGTCTCCCCCACTTCAAATGCAAAACTGGATATAAGTACTGGACCTCTGACATCACCACCTCAGTACACTTCTGGACCTGTGAATACTCTGCCACGAAGAAGGACAGCTGTGCTGCTGAAAGGACAGCCACTCTAATGGACTACTATTCTGAAGAAGCTTCTGCCTTGCTGGGCTGACCTCCTGTCTGATGCCCTCTTGCCTAGGGAAGAAGATCTGGACCTGGATTCCATCTTGAACCCAGGACCCCAGAGTGAATCAAAGGGCTAGTCTGCTGGCCTCCTGAATTGAGCCTCATGGACATAACAGGCTCCCCACAGCTCTTGGAACTGTATTCAATGAGCTCCTGATACACAAGAGGTTAATCTCAAGTCCTAGGCCCTTGGAAGTGGTATTTTTGCCCCATAAACTAAGATTTTGGGCTCTTCGCAAATGGGCCTATTTGCTCTGGAACCTCATTGCTCCCCTGGAAATCCAATGCGAGCGGCTGAAAGTTCATCTCTTTGCACAGCAAGATTCACCACACATGGCGGCAAGGCTCCAGTCTGTCTGTCAGTGATGACCAGACAGCTCTTCGTGCCCTGCTGACCATCGCCAACAATGCTCTCTTTGCACCAGGCAAACGTCTGCCCCGCGAACGGGACTCTTGGCACAAAACTTGAGAAGGTAAACCTTCCAGAGCACTAACCTGGGACTGTATCTGACCTGCGCTCCATTGCAGTCGGCCTGACCTGTTTGATTATGCCAGGTATAGTAGAACAATGTGTTCCAGGTTTGCCCTTTATGCTTTTAGGCACTATATTTCAGTTTGTTCATTAGAAAGTCACATCTTCGACTCTAGTGATTGGATTTTTGTTGGTTTGGTCTTGTTTTGTTCATTAAATGAAGCTCTATTGTTCTAACCTGGTGTGGGATCTTCTTGTGTGGTGTTTTACAGTTTGAAGTGTTCAAATACTTTACACATTGCCTCTAAGTTAAGCCAGACTGCTCTGTGCCAAGCTACCGGGTGGTTGAGCACAGATTACTTTGGGGTATGCTTGTGCCTAACCCTGCCTAGGGTTGCTTTTACTGCTTGACCAGGGCTCAAACCCCAGTCAACCAGAAACTCAATTTCTAACAAATATCAACTGCATTTAGTAAGCACTCAACTTTCATTGCAGATTTCCTGCCATTTTGTTCCCCAGTAGCTTTCCTCTTAGTCGCACTGCCAAGCTCCACGTCACAGCTCCCCTACAATTTCCAGTCTTCTTTGCCTTCTGTGTCAATCTATCTGTTTTGTGTTATTTGGGTTCTGACAGTCTAGTTAGATGTTTATCTCGTGCATTGTTGTGGTCTCAACCTTATATATTCTGTTCTAAGCACTAGAACCTGACAGAGGTGTCTCAAATTGCAACTGTCCATGTTCTCCTGCTCTAATTCCAACCATATTAGCGTCTCTCTTTGGTTTCTTTTCTCTATGGTAAGTGATATTTGAGATATATATATATGTCATATTTATTTTTATAAAGTGTGGCATGTGCCCAAGGGCGTCTTGGTGCTAGCACCTGCAAAGAAAAGAAAATACTACACATGATAAGAATACCCACAACTACATAGGGCATTGAAATAACCGTGATTTTAGTTGTTCTCTGAAAGTCATCAGAATTGACTGGCATCTAAGATGCCAGGGTAACTGATAAAGCTTCTGCCACTCCACAGGGCAGTATGGATTCTTGATACCCTGACTGTTTTGGAAGTTGCTTACTTGAGGCATCTTCTGCGGGTGTACCAAGATAATTTGTTCTTTAGATAGTCAGGACCAGTGAGGTGGAGTGGTCTGTGTGCTGTACCCAGCACCTTGAAAGCCACTTTTATGGTGAGTCAGTGAAGCTCCTCCAGATCGCCTCAAATCCTGTCCACTCTGCTAGAATATGGACTACATTTGGTGTTGTTCAGATCTATGTTTTCTGTACATGCAGCTTATTCCACCACTACTGTGACCCAGGTGGCCTAATAATTCCCCCTGGATTTAGACCTGCTTTGCAGCGCAGTCCAGATTTGCTGCACCAGTTTCCACCATCTTTTTGTCAAACCACAGTTCTCCCATTATCTTCAGCCTTTAACAGCTAACTGTGAGTAGTGTACTTTAAATCATCACTGAGCACACAAACAAATTACAATCTAAAACTTTTTCTAGATACAAATTGAGGGTAGGATGTGGACAGTTTCCATCATCTATTTGCATTGCATCATGTTCTTCACCATTCTACTACTCCCCACGAGCTCATACTATTGTGCGAATACTTTAGAACTGTAATCCACCCTATTAGGTGTTGAAATACCTAGTTGCTGTATTTGTATGTATGTTGCTGCTAGAAGAGTTGTGTTGATCAGACACTGTTCTTATTCTGTTAAAATGCACTGTCATCTCTTTGACAGGTTTTGTGCCTTGAGATCTGCTATTCGGCCCATCTTTCATCTCCTCCCTCCTCCCACACTGCAGGGTCCTGGTCAGGAAAGCAGAGTGGCTTTCCGAGCATTTAACTATTTCTTATTCCATGCCATTACATGCATTACGCAAGGTATACAATGGCTTGGCATTAAGGGTGAGGGGGCCCCTCCAAAACAAGAAATACCGGGGGGGCCCAAACTGTGGGGGCTACAGGGGGCTCCATTAAGACTCCGAGCCTTATGATGGAGATGGAATCCATACCTCCTATCTTCCATGAATGAAATTCTATTTCTTTTTTCTCGCTGTGAGTCTTTTAGCCTCAGAGAGGACAGAAGATTACCAATCATTTACCACATGTGTTTAAAACTGCAAAATGTTCCAGACAGGCACATCTCTCCTTTGACAGAGTGGTGCCTAAAAATGAATGAATTGTGTTCTTGCACTTAGCTAGGAAACTTTCTTTAGCAGTTATGTAAGTTGACATGACTGACAAGCTGTTCAGCAAGTATTAGTCCCCTTCTTCATCTCTCAGAAGAAGCTTTTTACATTTGCTTACTTCATTTCATCCTCTGAAGAATCGGCTAAGCATAAAGCAACTTTATCTGCGTTGAGCAAAAAGTAAGTCTTACTTATAAGTGCTAGGCTCCGGGCTCAGATGCGGAAGGAGCAATCTCCTGGCAGATTCTATGCAAAAGGCATGCATTTTGTCACCTATGATGCCTGCCAGGGGCAAAGCTTCCATTGGGGCAGTAGGTGCCGTAGCACCCTGATCCAGAAGCCTGAGGGCCGACCTGAACCCTGATTATTGCTGTATTTCCCCGTTCAAACGGCATCCGGGGGCACATTTCCTTCCTTGCACTGGGACCCATGGCACGCCACTGGTGCTTACTGGTTGAGGGCTTCACCCATGAAATCCCTGAACAGGCAAATAGCTACATGAGTGGAATAATTACAAACAATGGGGCATATTTAAAATGAGTTAACAGCACCAGAACAGCACTTTTTGTGACGTTCTGGTTGCGTTAAGTCCTTCTCCTTATTTACAAGGCGGGGTTAAGCCACTTAATGTGGATTATTGCTGCTTTGTATTAATGCCCCTATTCACACAGCACTTAGCGTGGAAGGTGCAGGCAATGGGTGTTGCTGCGGGCATTCCGCTGCAACACCTATTGCCTTTTGACGCTGCCCCAAATTTAAAAGGTATGGAGGAGCACCAAAAAGAAGACCCGGAAATATCTTGTCTTAAATAGGCGATATGAGGAGAAATGTTTTATTTCTCTTCGTATATTGCTCTTTCCACGTATGCTGGATAGAGCAAATCGCTTGTTAAGATTGACTATGTGCCCTTCCTGCCCATGAGCAATCGCCCCTGCAGCACCGACACCCTAGCAAAATGGCGCTAGGGAGCCTGCGCTGACACTAGGCAGCTTCCTTAGCGCTAGCACTAAGGGAAACGCAGCAGTGTGCCATTTTTTTGTAAATACAGCGCATCCCTGCATTTTAAACTGATGGAGTGCGGCATTACCAATTTTGCTATAATACCGTGCTCTACCAGTTGCTTGTACATATACCCAATGTATCTCATCCTCAGTCGTCAAATACATGGAGAGGAACTGGTGTGATCCTCTAACTCTTATAAAACATGTCCCTGCACCCTTAATCACAAGCACTTTGAGTAAAAATAGTGGCTCTATTTGGTGTTCTTCTACTGCACTGCTGTGCAAATATTGACCAAGAAAAATATCTCATCTGTTATATGGCCTTTAGCATTTTATCGTTAAGTTAATTGGATGAGGAGTCAAGAATAGTAAATATATATTTACTTTGACAATTCAGACCATGCAGTGAATGCGATGGTTTGGTAAGCGGATATTTCGAACATGATATTGTGGCATAAGGCCCTCTATTTTATGAGCAAAAGCCTTTCAGGACGTTGTAATAGGCAGCGACACCCCTCTTCCTCCAGAATGGCTGTGTCCCCTCTTCTTCTAGTGCGGCATTATGTCCCTTGCATATCTGTTGCTTGACTGCATATCTGTTCCGTGCTCTGCCTCTCTAAGTGACCTTGAGAGAACATGCTTGTTAATCCACTCGACGAGCGCACTCCTTTCAGCTCCTAATCCCCTGCCTGATGGAGGACAAAGGAGTGTCACGTCACCAGTCCCAGCAGCCTCTGCGTCTATATCTATTCCATAAACCCCTCGCTAATGAGAAGGGAAGGCAGAGCAAGACGACGTTCCAAACGAGCATGTTAGCCAAGTGCTTTCATGAAAAGGTATTTGGCTGCAGAAAATATTAAGGGGCCGATTATGATAGAGGATTTTCCGCCTCCTCCGGGCCGGCGGAAGCCACCGCCGGCCCGGAGGAGGCGGAAAATCCTCTGCGGAGTCACCAAAGACCCACCGCCGCATTACGATGGCTGGTGGGTCTTGGATTCTGTCCGCTGCTTTTCCGCCGCGGTCGGATTACAACCGCGGCGGAAAAGCTCTCCTTTGGCTGGCAGTGTCTATCAGACACCGCCAGCCAAATTAGGAAGCATTAGTAAACATGCTTTTCCGCGGCGGTTTTTCCGCCGTGGAAAAGCATGTGTACTTTTGCTTTTGGGGGCCCGTTGCGGGCCCCCAGGGCGTAGGCGGGTGGGGGGTGCACATGGGGGGTACCTATGGTACCCCCCAGCATTTACATGCACAAAGCGGCAGGCACCGCGCGGTGCCTGCCGCTTTGTGCATGTAAATGTTACACATGCACTTTTAACATTGCGGCGGGTGCTGCTTGAAGCAGCACCCGCCGCAATGTTAAATATCCAGGATGTGACCGCCAGGGTGGCGGTCACATCCTGATTTGCATGGAGGGACCTCCGCAGTCCATGCGGACGGTCCCTCCACCTCTGGGATGGCGGACGGACGCAAGTCCGTCCGCCATCCTAATCGGCCCCTAAGTGTTGTAATATTTGCAATTCAACCACTGTTTGTCAATAACGGTCCACAAAACCTGCATAAATTCGAAAAATAGCTTTGTTCACGTACATGCCTGCGAGATTTGTCAAATAGAACTTACCACTCTGTGAATCATGGCACCTATTTTTCATTATTTTTTCGACCCAGAATGCCAGTTTCTAAAACACAAGTTTTCAAAATATGAGTGCCTTCAGGCAGTGGTGGCTGGTGACATTTGATAGTAGTGGGGCGTAACAGTTCTGAGTACCCTGTGGTGAGTGAGCGTAGGGAGCAAGCCTGACCGCCATAAGGGTGGTTCGGAGGGCTTCTCCCCACAAGAACATTTTTAAACAAGAGTGGGCAAATTGTGCATTTTCAAACATGTTTGAGAAAGTGAGATGGTTAATACAGCAATTGTGAAAATGTAGTTATGACATCAATAAAGTGATTTGATATGATAATGACGTAGGTAGCTGCTTATTCAGTATAACTACAGAACTGCTAACAGACTTTGAGATAACAATGAATCATATGTGTGTACATCAGTGTATAGAAAATATTACATAGGACAAAGGGGACAAGATGTAGGATTCATGTTATCCATACTGGTAGGCATTTTCAAGAGTGCTTGGTGATATGGAGAAACTCAAACTCAGGGTTCAGGTGTAACGCAGTGGTTAGTGTTAGCTTTGCTAATAATTGCTTATTTTCATCTGGAAGATGGCGGCCGACTGACATCGCCGCAAAGAGGCTCTGCTGAGCCTCCCTCTACATCATGATCAGATGCCACGATCATCACGGAAAACCTGAACCTGCACCATAATACGACTGGGAATGATGTGGCAACGGATTAGAAACTCACCGATAATTTTTCGCCATAGCACCAGCACCGAAAATACCGATGAAGCGCCTGCTCGGCGCTCACGGATTCACCCTGACCTGCGTGGCTGGCGGCGGCGGCAGGACTCGCATCTGTGTGGACGGCTTCGGAGCGGAGCGATGCGTGAATGAGGACGTTGAGATGCCGAGAGACCTGACCCAGGGACAGTGCAGGAGAGAGAGGCAGCTCCACGGCTATACCAGCAGTATCGCCAAAGCAAGGAGACTAAACAGCACAGAGACAAAGTGCTGCTTTCTATATTCTACGCCACAAGTAAGGATGACAGGCAAAGGGGGGAGAGGAGGAAGAGGCAAACCCGGCCAATCTAGTACACCACAGAGCTGTACAAATCAGTTATTGCCACGAGTGACCAAAAAAATGGACAGTACCACAAACTTGACATTGACATTGAAAAGTAAGGCTGGGGGTGAAAAGGGGGCCGAAAAAGTAGACAGTCGGGGTAGAAACTCCCAGGAGAAGGAGAAGGAGAAGGACTCTTTAATAACCCTTCAGGTAAAAGGAGCTGTACTCGGACACCCAAGGAGAGCAATAGTTTGCAACCACTAATCTCTTCCAGTTTTGCGGCTGCAGGAAGTGGTCACAAGCCTACGGCAGGTACTACAGGCTCAGATCCCCGCTCAACAGAGGGCTTAATAGAAGAAAATTCAAAAGCAATGGCCGCAGTAGCATTAGATGGTGCTAAGGACTGTCCCCACAGCGGGGCTATTCAACCCTTCAACCCCCTTCCATTGACGAGCTCTATAACACCCATTGGTGAGGCCTCCAGCAACTCTATTCTCCCCCCGGCAACGCCTCAGGCTACTCACTTATTGGCGGTATGGAATCAAAAAACGCCAGACAATCAAGATTCTATTCACTGACAGAGGACTCTGAAATATCAGATATTAGTATTTCAGTCTCAAGCGGTGAGGAAGACAAACAATGGCACAGTAGCCCTAACACAGATTCCCAGAGCTCCAGAGCAGGAGACAAAAAACTGCGTAAAAAAAGGAATAAGGCACGGGCACCAAGAGATAATACAGCTTCCGAAAATGAGAGTGCTAGGGAAATTAAATGGGAATACAACGATACCTCTCTTACACTCCTACCTTCCCCCCCTTTAATTTCAGAAGGGAACCCCACGGATAAAAGTCTAACAAGTACAGATATGTGTAGTAACAAAAAGGACTCTTCCCTCGCAGTGGTCTTGCAATCCATTAGAAGCTTCCAGGACGAAGTCAAGGCAGATAGTCGAAGATCTCGCTTGGCTGCCAAAAAATTGCAAGGGGTAGTTAGAAAAGTTGGGTGGACCTGTGCCGACATCGCAGATCGAATGACCATGGTTGAGGGAGGGACGGAACAACTGGAAAAAGATGTAAATACTCTGCAATCACAGCATAAGGAGCACAATGGGATGGTAAAAGACCTAATGTGGAAGATCAAGAAACAATCTCCGCTTCTTAGGGATTCCGGAAGGCACAGAAAAGGACGATCCTAGACAATTTATGATCAAACTATTAAGAGGAGCATTCCCAGAACTGGAATCTTGGGATCTGGAGAAAGAAGTCCAAAGAGCTCATCTGTTCCCCCTGGTTCCTGGTAACATGTGTCAACACCCCCGGGCCATGCTGTTATTCTTTGGCAACGTCTTACTTAGGCAAGCCCTGTTTGATCTAGCCAGGCCTACAAAACCACAGACATTTTAGGGGATCACGTTTTTTACAAGACCCGATTTTGCGCATGCCACCGTGGAACGCAGGTGGAGGCTCCGCCAGCTCTTCGATCCTTTCCAAAAAATTGGAGCCACAGTCTATCTGCAGAACCCGGCAAGACTAAAAATTGTTTTCAAAGGGGCTGTCCCCAATTTTGTCTCAGAAATACAGGCACAGAAATATTTGGAGGAACTCTTGGGAGACAAGTAAGTGCATAAAGCTTGAATCTTGGCTGGAAATTGGTTATGAGCAGGCTACGGCTGCTTAAATTAATTAGTTTAGCTAGATTACTCAAAAGGCGAACTAGAACTTTACCATTATAGATTAAATACTAATGGTGAAATAGGGGTTAGGTTGGGTATAGTTTGCATGGTGCAGGCTTCTTATTTTTTGGTAGTTTTTGGTGGCTGTTTGTTGAAACACTTAAGACAGAGGGGGAGCCAGCGGGCGCGCGGGGCTCTGCACGTCGAATGTCACATCCCTGGCTTGGCCAGGTAACCTTCAGAGGTGGCGGGGTGGGGGGGAGCGAGGGTGGAGGGGAGGGGGGAGGAGGACGGGGCTGTCTAGGCAGACAGGACATAAAAGGGGGAAAATACAAACACAAAAGAACACAAATTAATTTTCTTGCGCTGCCAGCTGGTATTTATATAAGGCGAAGGAAAAAGAAAGCGCAATAGGTACACGACGAAAAAGCATGGCTGTATATGTATATAAGGTACCCTAAAATAAGGTGATGGGTTTATTGAGAATTCTGTCTATGAACATCTGCGGGTTAAACGATGTTAAAAAACGACAAACGGTGATGGTTGCTCTGCAAAACTGGGGGACAAATATAATTTGCCTACAAGAAACTCATGTAGAAGGGTCGCAAAAGAATCTTCTGAATTCACTCGGGTACCGGCTAATTTGCGCCACTTCACAGGGTGCGCGGGTAAACGGGGTTGCTATTTTGGTAAAAGGCAAAGGGCTGATATTCAATAACTCAAAAACCGACAAATTTGGCCGCTGGGTAATAACAGAATGTCTATTTAATGGAAACCAGAAACTGACCATATGTGCCATTTATGGTAGTAACTTAGATGAGGCCTCTACTGTTGAGGAAATTTCAAATGAACTAGCACACTGGCCTCTACCACTGGTGATTTGCGGGGATCTAAATATCGATTTACCCCACAACTGGTCGGTGAATGAGGAATGGCACTACACAGGGCGTAAACCTAAAGTTTTCAGGGCATTAAAACACCTATGCATGACTCATGGTTTAGTGGATGGCTGGCAGTCATCAAATCCCGGGGATCCGGGGTTCACATATTTCTCTAACCCTCATCTCTCTCATGCCAGATTAGACTATTTCTTTGTATCCAACTCCATTAAATCCAAATGTCGGATAATGAAACTCCCCAGGATCATATCAGATCATAACCCCCTTATCAGCGCATTGGAGCTAGATTCTGGAGTTAATGTACCTAATGCATGGACCTTTGAGAAATCCCTGCTGACAGATGAGAACTATTGCAAACATATGAAGGAATGGATCCCTAACTTTTTAAAGGATAATGAGGGTAGCGCACCAATTGAACTTATTTGGGACACACTAAAAGCCGGGGTGCGGGGGGAGACTATGCAGTATTCATTAAAAACTAATAAACAGAATCGGGTAGTTATGCAAGGGCTGGTCAATAATGTAAGGAAAGCCGAGGAAGCCTTCATAGTTGGCACAACCTGCAACTCTCAAAGTAGTCGAGATGAGGTGGACAAATTACAGAATTTGGTAGCAATAGCAAAAGCGGAAGTCTGGAATATTTTTACTGAAAAAGCTGTCCAAAAAGCTTTAGCTCAAAAAGAAAGGATATACGAAGTCAACGAACAAATCGGGCATCAGGTAGCAGGTAGCAGTTCGTATGAGACAACAGGTCACATCAAATGTAATTCGCGAAATTGAAGATCCCCTCGGATCCCGAATAGAGGACCCTAAACTTATAAGAGAATCATTTTGGCAGTTTTACCAAAAACTATACGGGAGAACAGAAGAGGTTAAGCAGTTAGAAATTGAGGACTACCTAGACAATTGTAGACCCATTGGATTGGATACAGAGGATGCAAATAGCCTAGAAGGTCTGCCCTCAGAGGAGGACATTTTTGAGGTATTTAAAAACCTACCTATAGGGAAAGCTACTGGGTTGGATGGTATCCCCTCAGAATTTTTTGTTGTTTTTTTAATCAAATTAAAGAAATTCTGGTGGGCTTAATCATACATATATTTAAAGGGGACTTGCCACCAAAATCCTGGTCCGGGCAAAAATAATTATCTTTCCCCCCCAAAAAAAGCCACCGGAACAGCTTGGGTCTTATTAATTCGGACTCGAAAATTTACGCAAAAATTCTGGCAAACAGAATTGCCCCGTTAATGCACAAAGTCATCTCACCAAGCCAACATGGCTTTATACCAGGGAGATCAACCATTAATCATATTCATCGGGTAATTACCTTGTTTGAGGGGATGGGTGGCAGGAGACCCTGTGGCGCTGGTCTTGCTTGACGCGGAAAAGGCGTTCGATAGGGTCTCTTGGCACTTCCTGTAGGCAGCAATGGCCAAAATTGGGATCCAAGATGGGTACATTAATGCCGTTCAAAAACTATATATAGACCCAAGGCCGTAGTGATGGTAAATGGCAGACTGACAGAAGAATTAAGACTCTCACACGGGACCCGACAAGGCTGCCCGTGTTCACCTCTTCTTTTCGCGATTTATATGGATTCATTCATTAGGCACCTAGAACAAGATAGAGCAATCAAGCTGGTAATTTTAAAATCCTTTCCGACCAAGACATTAGCCTATGCCGATGATATCGCTATTGTAACAACCGACCCATGCACTGCTATGCCGGCAATAGAGGAAAGGGCAAAACAATTTGGAGATTTATCAGGATATGCACTTAACCAAGGAAAAACCCAGATTGTTCTAGGTAAAAAATGTTTAATGAGCGATGATAGAGTGATGGAACATGCATCCTATCTAGCTCTCTCAATTACATCCGATCTGGAAAACCTTGTTGATATACATTTAAAGCCAATACCAGCGTATTTCAGAAAGATCTCAAGCGCCTTGATAATTTTCACCTTTCTCTTATAGGTAGAGTAAATGCGATCAAAATGTTTTTTTCCCCAAGATCTTATACCTCCTTGGAGCAATCTGTCTAGAATTTTCTACCACCTGGCTTAGATCAATTGAGCAGATGTTTGCCAGTTTTATCTGGGTATTCTCCCAACCGCGACGCGCCCAAAAGCTTCTCACCCTTCAGAAAGATCGGGGGGCTGGGTCTCCAGAATCCGCAAGCATACTATTGGGCAACTGTCCTCCTTTATAGCAGGGAACTACACGAGAGTAACCATATGAATGAAACAGGAGAGATCACCACACCATCCACCTGTCAACTGCTGCTAGGTAGGGATAGCTTCGGGCACTGGTGGAGACACCTACACAATAGTTACTACAAAAAAATCTGATTTAAAACATTACTTAGCGGGGTTAAAGTATGGAAGATAGTCTGAAAGATGGTAGGGGTTGGTAGACTCTCATACTACACGCCTATAAAGGATAATACCGACCTACCCGCTATATTTAAAGATAACTACATGCGGAAATGGTATGATGCTGTGATTAACCACTTGGGCTGCTTCTTTTCCACCGAGGGGATACTATCCTTTGAGGAGTTAAAAAACAAATTTTGACTGGATTGGCGCGACTTCTTTAAATACCTTTAATTAAGAGATTTTCTATCCCGAAAAACGGGAGGGAGGAGAGGTATGGGTAAAAGTAATTTACTAGACATAATAATCTCAGGCACTGGGAACAAGATCGGATGCATCTACCAACATATTATGACATTGCTCTCTGATGATATGGAAAAAATATCCCAGAAATGGCAGACGAAAACAGATATCACAGATAATGAATTTAGCCAAGCCTTTGAAATGTCACAAACAATTTTAATGTCAACTAAACTCCAAGCACAATTTTTTAAAACATGTTTTTTCTTATACTATACACCTGATAAAATAGCAAAATGGGGATCCGTGGCGAGTACTTGTTGCCCGAGGTGTAACCTCTATAGCGCGGATTGTATCCATATCTGTGCATCCTGTGAGGGTCTAGCAACGATTAAGCAAGAAATAGAGAAGTTCTTATCCACACTGCTAGACAGAACTGTTGTGTTAACCCATGGAAGCATCCTTCTTGGTATTGTCAATCCAGAAGGCACTGATATCGGCCAGGAACTTATCTTTATGGCAATGGCTGTCTTTAGGCTATGCATTGCCTCTGCATGGCGAGATCACAATGCTCCATCGTTTCAACAATGGCTAGCTAGATTCCTAGCGGTGGCCAATATCGAAATTGCTATATATAAAGGCAAGGGTAAGCAACAACGAAAAAAAGGCCTAAACATCTGGAATCCCCTGATAGCTGGGTGACAGGCGATGGGTGGTGTAGAGTAATCTCCCTGCTTTAAAGATTACCATTATTTGTTTGTTGTATGACATTAGTATTTTCTACTGTTCACATTTTTTCTTACTGGCTGTATGGTTTCTGTTTTCTACTGCGCTGCTATATTATCTTTGATCATTTTTGTGCTTAGTTGATTTGATTTATTCTGCGATGGATTTGTGTTCTTGCCTAGTGTATTCATATGGCGTTTAAATGTTAATTTTTCTTTTTCTCTGTCTGCCTGGGGGGGGAGGGGGGAGCTCCGTAGGGGTAATGTAATTACTGTGAAAATGTCAAATAAATATATTAAAAAAAATAATTATTATTATTATCCAAACAAACCCTTTTTTAGCAACTTTAGGATAATGAAAGACCTAGAAAAAAACATAACTTTCTAGCCTGTGCCATGTAGCTTGCATGCAGCTCTTTGATGGCAGTTCAAAGGACACTGTGTTAGATACAATTGTAATGTATGAACTGCACAGTAACAGAAGGGCCTCTGTGACAAAAGCAGTAACCCAAAATAGCTGTTCTGTAATCTGCATAGTACATTTTCTTTCCAGCATATGAACCCTCTGTGCTACCTTAAATGAGTCAAAACTGGCAACAGACACAACTGTGATCTCTCTCCAGGAAGAAAATTAATCATTAGAGTTATCTTGAAACTACTGGATGTAGAGGAAACTCTGCAGTATATGCTTTCAAAATTACCTTACATCTACAAAACTGGCCCCCACTCAGTCCGGCCTGCACCCCATAAAGACATCTGTGCTGTACACACAGCATAGACATACACAAAACCCACAGGGCGGAGATCTCAGCCCGATTAAGATAGCCCTCTGGGTGATTGCACCTACTGCTGATAACTGCCTTTAACCTGCATACCAAAAGAAATGCCCAATAGGATAACTGAGTGGGTACATGCACGACGTGCAGAGCTCGGCAGTCGCCTATTGGCAAAAGCTCAAATGATGTGAGATAGACGAATCGGTGCGTTGTTTACATTTTATAAAATAATTACCAATGTTATTAATCAAGGCGGACATGTCTCCGTACAGTAAGGTAACATGCTTTCTACTAATTTGCATAGGAAAGTTTCCCTGAAAACACATCAAATAAGAAAACAAGCTTACACGCAATTGATCAAATTATTTCACAAATGAATTGATTTGTGGAAAAACGAATCATTCTTGAAAACAAACCAATTTGTGAAAAATTTAATGTAGGCAAAACAACCCAATTTTCACAGAAACACATTGCTTCAGTTGAGTTTTGTCTCTATTCGCTGAACCCAGATTTACGATGTTGTGAAAAATATAAAAACATGTTTGCCCAGTAACCCGTTCATTTAATTTTCAGACCCGTTTATTTAATTTTCAGTATCGTTCTATTGAGCGATCTTTATTCGCAGGTACAATATCACCCTGTTTTTTTTACTTTCCGAGAGGTGACTCGGTCAACAGTATTTTCTTTGTTTCTACTGTTTTGAAACAACGAGTAACAACACTTCCGGGTTAGGAGCGTTAATACCCGGCACCTTTGAAACCCTTCGTATCACTTTTACACGCTGCGGCGAGGTGATTCGACTCGTTGTCCGATGAAATGAATTGAACCCGGTGAGTGTGTGTAATGGGGCAGTTGGAGTGGGAGTAACGGAGTCTGAGGCTTCGATCAGTGATTTCAAAGAAGGTTTTATTTTTATATAGGCTTTTCTTCGCCTGCTTGTCAGTCTCTCCCTAGCAAAAACTGCAGGATCCGTTTTAACGTTCTTGAGTGGCTCCAGGATGACTAAGCCGGTCCGGTCGTGGCCTCGGGGTGGTCCGACGATCCAGGAACCCAAAAACAAATAGAGAGAACAAAAAGAATGGTGTTACTGGGACGTTCTATCACGTCTCTCAGTGGGACCGGGAGTGAGGGAAACCAAGTGCTCAGGTGTTTTGTACAGCTATACCGAGTGCTCTGGTGCTCGTGAAAAGGGGGGGGAGAATTCACACGGCTGTACAGTTATTTACACGATAGGTGGGCAGGCTTCTAATCGGCAGGCAGTAAACGCCGTCCCACCCAACCCGCTACCTTGCCCCGTACCTCTGAGAGCCACGCTCCTCCCACGGGAGCGTGGGGGGGGGGGCGGCTCGTGGAGACGTTGGCCTCCTGGCTTGCTGTAATCGCCTGGGCTCGTCTCTACGCTGTCCTCAAGGGTCCTCAACTGCACACTCCTTCTCCGCTCACCAACACCGTCTTCCTCCGGGGAAACGCTGTCCGTCCTTCTTTTGGCTCAGCTGATCCGATGACGTCAAAGAGGGGAGGAGTCTCGTCAATTTGGAAGGCGCTGTTAAAGGCGCCCAGTCCCTTGTCTTCATCGTAATCCCAGCAGTGTCCGCTCTCCTTGGGATGCCAGTCGTCCTGAAGGTATGGGGAGTCACGCTGTTGAGAGGGGAGAGAAACGGGTGACAAGGAGACCTCTGACCACCAGTCATGTTGTAGGTTGTCGTGTTCCTCAGAGGAACGTCCCGCCCCGTCACACTCCTCCCTCCCTGGAATCTCCCGATCGGGGAGAGGAAAGACTCTTGAGAGAAAATCCGCATTCCCATTCTCAACGCCTTTCTTATGTTGCACAGTAAAAGAGTACGGCTGTAGGGACAGGAACCACCTGAGTACCCTGGGGTTGCGACTCTGATTCTAGTACATCCATTTCAGTGGAGCATGGTCCATTTGAAGGATGAATGGCCTCCCCTCCAGATAATACTGCAGCTTGCCAATGGCCCATTTTATCGCTAGACATTCACGCTCCACTGTGGAATATCTATACTCCCTAGGAAACAGCTTGCGACTAGTGAATAGAACGGGATGCTCAACCCCATCATTGCCCCCCTGAGACAGGACAGCCCCTATCCCCACATCCGAGGCATCTGTATCCAGTATGAATGTTTTACTGAAATTGGGTGATTCTAATACAGGGGCAGATGTTATGATCAGTTTTAGTCCTTCAAAGGCGTCTTTGGCCGCCTGAGAGGGAGCTTGGATTTCTCGGGGTTTTACGTCTTTTCGAAGGAGATCGGTGAGGGGGGCGGCTACCTCAGCAAACCTGGGGATTAACCGTCTGTAATAGCCAACCAGCCCCAGGAAGGCTCTTAGTTCTTTTTTGCAAGTCGGGTAGGCCGTGTTTTTGATGGCTTTCACCTTCTCCGTCTGGGGCGCAATGGTGCCATCCCCCAGAACGAATCCCAAATATTTGACCCTGTTGAAGGCCGCCCGTGACTTCTTTGAGTTGATGTGAAGTCCTGCATCTTGTAAAGCTGTCAGAATGATGCGTAGATGATTCAGATGCTCTTTCCTGGTTTTGCTGTATATCACAATATCGTCCAGATACGCCAAACTAAACGTGGGGTACGGTTTCAGAACGTCGTTCATAAGGCGCTGGAACGTGGCAGGTGCCCCGTGCAGTCCGAAAGGTAAAACCGTGAATTCGTATAGCTCTTCGTCTGTGATGAAGGCGGTCTTCTTTCGGTCCTCTTCACGGAGGGGCACCTGCCAATACCCTTTAGTGAGATCCAGGGTGGTGATATAAACGGCGTCTCCAAGCTTCTCGACCAATTCGTCGACCCGTGGAATAGGGTATGCATTGAAGGTAGAGATATCATTGAGTGCTCTGAAGTCCATGCAGAATCGCTTGGATCCGTCAGGCTTAGGCACCATCGCAATCAGGGAAGCCCAGCTGCTTTTAGAGGGGCGGATGACGCGGAGTTTTAACATCTCGTTGACTTCTTTCCTTACGGCTTCCCGTCTGGCAGCAGGGATTCTGTACGGCCTTTGTTTCGCCATTTTTCCTGGGGGAGTTTCAATATGGTGCTCCACCAGGGTCGTCTTCCCCGGGAGATCCAAAAAGATACCAGCAAATGGGAGTAGAATGTTGTTCAGTTCCTCCTTCATAGAATTGGGGAGGCTGTCGTTAACGACTAGGTGCTGTATGGTAGTCGATTTTTCTGTCCCCGTGGGGACAGCAGGTTGGTACCCTTTGGTATGGGACCTATCCATTTCTTCAGGAGGTTAATGTGGTAACATTGGGTCTTAGTGGACGACAGCCGTAGCCTATAGGTGGTGCTTCCGATTGTATTGACTATCTTATAGGGTCCTGTCCACTCGTTTTTCTTGGAGACAGAGGGCAGGAGTACTAACGCCCATTCTCCGACTTTGAGTCTTCGGAGCTTCTGTCCACGGTTGTAGTACTTCTTCTGTCTCTCTCTTTGTTGCTCCAGGTTGGTATACGCGAGGCTTCCTAGTTTACCCAGTTTTGACTTCAGTTGGAGAGTGTATTCTAGAAGGGACTTTTGTTCCTGTTCGTCTTCGGTCTCCCAGGCGTCTTTCGTCATCTCCAATAATGACCGGGGATGACGCCCATATAGAAGTTCAAAGGCTGAGCAGCCTAAACGACTTTGTTTTTGAGCCCTGAGAACATACAAGGCTAGAGGTAGTAAGCGATCCCAATCAGGCCCTTCTAAGGACAGCATTTTCTTCAGCATTGATTTTAGTGTCTGATTATATCTTTCAACAAGACCGTCGGTCTGGGGATGATATACCGACGTCCTTATGTGACGGATATACAACGATTTGCAGACCTCCCTCATCAAACGGGAGGTAAAAGGTGTGCCCTGGTCGGTTAAGACCTCCTTCGGAAAGCCGACGCGGGCAAACAGTTCCAAAAACTACTCTGCTATGTTGGCAGTTGTGGGGGTTCTCAGTGGAAAGGCCTCTATGAACCTTGCTGCATAGTCCACTATCACGAGGGCATACAGATGCCCCCTCGATGATTTCGGTAGAGGACCGATTAAATCCATTCCCACACGTTTGAAAGGGACACCAATGATGGGCAATGGTTGTAAGGGTGCGGCCTGTGGGCGGTGGGTGTTTCTTCGTTGGCAAATCTCGCACTTTGCACAATAGTTTTGTACATCTTTGTAGATTCCAGGCCAATAAAAATAACGTAGGATGCTGTCTGTGGTTTTTTCCTTCCCTGAGTGTCCAGCCGTGGGGTGTGCATGGGCGAAAAACAAAACCTGTTCACGGAAGGACAAAGGCACCAGGAGTTGGAGGTGTCCTCCTTCTTCTGCCTCCCTGTATAACAAGTCTCTTTTTATCACAAAACGGGGACAGCTCTGGGTTTGAGAGCTATGGTGTAAGTGGGCATTCTCCCAAGCGTTGTATAATGTCCTGTCGTCTGTTTGAGCGAACCTAAAGTTGCGGTCTATGACCCAGGGTTCTGGGGCTATGAGTGTATGTTTGGGTCCCTCTCTCGTCTGGGGTTGTCCATCAAGGGTTCTCCTAAATAACGCAAGGAACTCGGGGTTGTCTACCCCTAGAATTACATCTTCCGGAAGGGAATCAACCACCCCCACTCTTACTACACATGTTTCTTTGTCATTTGGGCTTATGGAGACCTGAGCTAGTGGGTACGGTTTGACGTCTCCATGGACACAACGAATATACACCAGAGACTCGGGAACGTATTGACTGGGGTGAATAAAGCGCTCTTGGACCACTGACTGTCTGCACCCAGAATCTAGGAGGGCTTTTACTACATACCCATTCATCCTCATACTCACATAGAAGGAGGTCCCCATTTCTGCCGAATAAAGGACTGTTTTGGGGAGGTACCCCACTTCCATCGGTTCTTCTGGTGTACGTTTCCTAGGGCATAGGCGGGCGATGTGACCCCACTCGCCACAATCAAAACATTGGGGCCCACGCATAAGGGGAGAGTCCATCCTCGGTGAGCGGGGCCTAATCGGCTCCATTGGAATTTTAGGTTTCTTTTCCGTTTTATTCGGGAGTATGTTCAAGTTTGTTTCCTCATGTTCCCTTCCTGAGACACGTGGTTGTGCTCTTGCATAGTTTGCCGCCATTTCTATGGCCTGTTCAATAGTAAGCCCCGAGTGTTGTCGCAACCATCTTTGAGAGCCGCAGGGAAGAGCCTCCATGAATTGCTCTAAGTAGATTTTGGCCATCACTTCTTCCTTTGTGCTGGACTCGGGTTTCAGCCATTTATCCGCGGCCATTTTGAGTCAATTCAATTCAATTCAAAAATGCTTTATTCGGTATGTATGAATACAACCATATAGCAGAATACAAAATAATGTAGCATATTCATCGTTAGATTACATCAAACTCTAATTTCAAATACTAACAATGCTGTATAGAATAGTCATTCTACGGCACATGAGCAAATAAGCATGTTAAATTGCATATTAGTACATTTACCTAATAATACATGTGCAAACTGGCAATAATAAAGTGCATTTGACCTGTACTATTATATAGTGCAGTATAAAGTTCTCATTTTCCGGCGCATGTGCAAATTTGCAAAAGTAAAATGTATATTAATGCAACATCTAATAGTGAATGCACAAACTAGCAATAATAGAATGCATATATACCTAGGCCGTATCTTGAGTTCCTACAGTTTTTATAGCATATTCATCATTAAATTACATCAAACTCTAATTCCAAATAATAGCAATAACTATATAAAAAAAAGTAGTTTTACAGCACATGTGCAAATAGGCATATTAAAGTACATACTAGTACATTTGCCTAACAATACATGTGCAAACTAGCAATAGTAAAGTGCATTTAGTATATACTATTATACAGTGCAAGCTGAAGTTCTCGTTTTCCAGCGCATGTGCAAATTGGCAGAGGTAAAGTGCATATTAGTACAACATCTAATGGTGCAAGTGCAAGCTAGCAATAATAGAGTGCCTATATAACTGGGCCATATGTTGAGTTCATACAGTTATTGATTTGCGTGCAAAAATGCATTTTGAAATATATGTAGCCACAGAAAAACATATATCTGGGCTCTCTAAATTAAACATCAATTGCATCGCTGTTTTAGTGCTGCGCGCATTATATTTTAAAAAGATGGGTTTCAGATAAAACTTTCTATAAAACTTATAAAATTTACAAAACAGCATAAAATGACAGCTACTCTGCTTGGATATACCGTCACGGGGGCATAAGCATGTTCCAGGTTTCTTAGCGGAAAGGCCACTAGGTGGTGCACAATTCCTAATCGTAAGCGTGACAATACAAAACGGTGAGAGCTTTTAGTTACAGTAGTAAGATACGATTGGAAACCATCATTGGGGCTATATTCTAAGTAAGAAGTGAACGTGCTTTGTTTTGCATATTTAATCATTCTGGTACTTCTTGTGTGTCTCAGGAAAGTGACTTTAAGTTCCTTTTTTGATGGTCCTGACCCTGCTGTTGGTTCATCAAAAATATCGCATCCGTAAAGCGTCTTATACCACGATTGAATGTGACATAACCATGGTATATTTGAGCAGCGATCGAGCTTTAAGCAATTGTTAATCACGTTCTGAGTGAATTTCGTTTCATCTTTAGACCAGATTGATCGCCACAGTGCCAGTGGGCGAAGGGCAATTAAGTCCTTAGCATAGTTTAAGCCCACTTCCCTGTGTGTTATCTCGTTTGAGGCTGCAGCCGGGCGCAGAGCAAACGTTTCAGAAAGGCATTCTCCTCATATTGAATTTGATTGCCACTCTGATTATGGTAACCCCATATCCCTGCCCCATACAGGGCTGATGTTATGCACCTTATGTTGTATATGGACACCATCTCACGAATTCTTCGACCCCCTAATTTTGCTGCAAATCTAAAAACACCATTAAAAAATAGAGTCTTGGGATTCTCATTACGGGTTCCTTTTTCTTTTCGGAATCTGACCCTATAGGCTTCGGGGTCTAACCCCAAATGATCTAGGATAACGTTTTTAATCAGTAGGTAGGTTGCATTGCCAACAGGGTTGGCTACCTGATAGGCGAACTGCGCCTCGCCTGTCAGCAACAGGGCCAGAAAAAAGGGCCATTTCTCCTCTGGCCATCCCGACACACGAGCGGCTCGCTCGAAGTTTAGTAGAAACGAGTCAGGGTCCTCTCCATGCACGTATTTTTGTAGAGCAATCCCTGAAGGGTTAGGGACATGGATCCTGCCCTCTACAGGTGTTGTCACATTTGGGGACGCTACGGTTTTCTGGAGGCCTTCTAGTTGAGCAGTGATGGTGTTTTGAAACAGTTCGCGGTCGGCTTGCGCCGAGGTGAGTTGTCTCTCAACTGCCCACTCGAGTTTTTCCTGCCCCTTTATAATGTGTTGGATTAGGGCGTCCATCTCGTTATCACAAATGGGCTGCGGTGTTAATCCCACTTCTGACACCAGTTGTAATGGGGCAGTTGGAGTGGGAGTAACGGAGTCTGAGGCTTTGATCAGTGATTTCAAAGAAGGTTTTATTTTTATATAGGCTTTTCTTCTCCTGCTTGTCAGTCTCTCCCTAGCAAAAACTGCAGGATCCGTTTTAACGTTCTTGAGTGGCTCCAGGATGACTAAGCCAGTCCGGTTGTGGCCTCGGGGTGGTCCGACGATCCAGGAACCCAAAAACAAATAGAGAGAACAAAAAGAATGGTGTTACTGGGACGTTCGATGACGTCTCTCAGTGGGACCGGAAGTGAGGGAAACCAAGTGCTCAGGTGTTTTGTACAGCTATACCGAGTGTTCTGGTGCTCGTGAAAAAGGGGGGGGGGAGAATTCACAAGGCTGTACAGTTATTTACACGATAGGTGGGCAGGCTTCTAATCTGCAGGCAGTAAACACCGTCCCACCCAACCCGCTACCTTGCCCCGTACCTCTGAGAACCACGCTCCTCCCGCGGGAGCGTGGCGGGGCGGCTCGTGGAGACGTTGGCCTCCTGGCTTGCTGTAATGGCCTGGGCTCATCTCGTCCTCTTCCTCTACGCTGTCCTCAAGGGTCCTCGACTGCACACTCCTTCTCCGCTCGCCAACACCGTCTTCCTCCGGGGAAACGCCGTCCGTCCTCTTCCGGGTCCGTCCTTCTTTTGGCTCAGCTGATCCGATGACGTCGAAGAGGGGAGGAGTCTCGTCATTTCGGAAGGCGCTGTTAAAGGCGCCCAGTCCCTTGTCTTCTTCTTAATCCCAGCAGTGTCCGCTCTTCTTGGGATGCTAGTCGTCCTGAAGGTATGGGGAGTCACGCTGTTGAGAGGGGAGAGAAACGGGAGACAAGGGGACCTCTGACCACCAGTCATGTTGTAGGTTGTCGTGTTCCTCAGAGGAACGTCCCGCCCCGTCACAGTGTGGTCTCGCTTTTACACGGAATTTAACAAAGTTGTTATAATTCCAGTAAGCCGATATGGTCTGAAACGGTTATACAGTTAGATCTGGGTTCTTTTTTTCAGAACGCGGTCTGTGAACCCTGATGACATCGCTAAGAATTTGACCTGTCTCGGACAATTGAAAAACACCAGGTATGTCCGCGACCATAGTAACGGCAACACACCTCTTAAAATCGTAATTCGGACGTTGTAAATTAAAGGGGATGTTGATTATTTTTTCAGATGAAATTCGAGGGAGGTACACGCATCTATCTGACATTGCTACGCGTTTTCCACAGATTCGACAATTTCCTGAAGGTACGATGAATTACACTCACTATGAATGGTTGTCAAAGCATTTAACCGACAAGTTTGTATACGTTTGTTGAGTATAATTCACATGAAATCACGGGTAACTGAGATGTTTTTAAGTTATTACACTCGTACTATGTATCACAAAGTTTTGTGCACAACGATTCAAAGGGATATAAGGTCTCTAAACCTCATACTTTTTTTAACAAAGTGTTAATATGTTAATGAATATTTTACTGTTGTGTTCATTTTCCTTTGACAGTTAATCAATGCCCCTGAGGAAGGGCAAAATGCCCGAAATGCATTGGGCCATGTACTAAAAACTTTGATATATGAATAATATCTACACTGTGAAAACAACAATGAGAATCAATTGAATGTTTCAATAAAACTTTATTTGAAAGTACAAACTACAAAGGAAACTTTCTGTTCACTGTGCATTTGAGGACGTCATTCCCGGTTGGAATGACGCTACCATGTTGTCCAGTAACCTCAACATCCCTGATATAAAACTTTCCCACCCCCGCAACGGACTATGAGAATTTCGCTTCGACGTAGGGGTGAACGGCGTTCCTCATTCTCCCACATTCGTCAACCTTCGCTCCCAAACCACTGACTTCTCATTTATTGTTTCCATTCAGGGGGAAACAATGTGACTTTGGGGAGAAGTTGACCTTTTGTAGAATGGAGAGACAAGTTGTATGCAGCGCACACTACAAAATCAACTGCCTCCTGCCACTTCACATTCTGCCAGGCTGTCCCGGGCCACCGAAGGGGGCCACCTAAGAGGGGGCCACCCTTAGTGCCACATGATGGCACAGACCCCAGGGAGCAGTCTAGTGGCTGGGATCTCGGGTCCCCAGTGATGTCACTTCCGGTGGGGCCGAGGGTATATGGCCTGGGGTCGCGGGCCTGGCGCCCTCTTCGATCCTGGTCGGCCTCGTGGTCGGATCCCCCCCCTTGCCCCCGATAAAAAGTGCTGCCCGGATGCTGTTTTATGAGGTGAGTGGTTTTCCCTCTAACCCCCCCTCCCTGCTCCTGGGTTACCCCCGGGTTGTCGGTGCTGCCTGCTTAGGTGGGGGGGGGGGATGCGGCGGTCGCGTGGTCTGGGACCGGGGCGGATGTCGGATGGTGTCTTTGTGGTGGGGGAGCCTGGGCGGTGTGGGGAGCCAGTGGGTCCATCTGGCCTCTCGTTTGTGGGGCTGTTGCGATTAGTGGGTGCTCCGGGGGAGGGGGGGTCCGCTCTCCTGGCAGGTGCCGCGCTGTTCGGGTCGGCCTTGATGTGGCCATCCCTCTGCCTTCGATGCCCCATCTGCCCCCTTCCTTCCTGTGTGCCGCGTGGTGAACTTCCTCGGGGGCCGATGCTCGCCCAGTCTCGGGGGTGGTGCGGCGCGCATCGGGCGGTGCGGGCGCCTGGTGAGTTCGAGGTGGTGGGGCCTGCCTACGGGGGTGTTGGCCGCTCTTGCTCACCTCGGGTTTTGGAACTTTGCCCGGTCCCATTGGTGCGCCCCTCGCTGCTGCCCCTTAGTGCGCCTTCCCGGGTGCCGCCCGTGCCGCTTGACGCCGGTCTCCATGTGCGCGCCTTCTTGGGCCCGTGGAGGGGTGGGGGGGCGGGGTGGTCAGGGGTCGCGGCGGGTGGGTCGGCCTGGATTCTTTGAGCATGCGGCTTGGGTGCCACGACTCGTGCTGATTACACTCCTGCCCGCGTTGAGCTTGGTAGGGGCGGGGCGCGGGGATCAGGCGCGCGTCTCAGCTGCTCTCCACCAGGGCTAGCATTGTTGTTTGTTTCGCGGGTGATCGATAGGGTGCTTTCTCCGCTGGTGATCACCTGAGCCGGACAGAGCCTGTGGGGGGCGGGGGGCGGGGGCGGGGGCCAGAGGCTATGCCGGGGACTATGTAATTATTTATTTATGCGTTTGTTTTTTGCTATAGCGCGAACGTTACTCAAAGGTGTCAGAGCTATTCACGGTGTCAGAGCGCTTCACAATAGGATAGAACTGATACATGAGAACATTACAACATTACAAGTGAACAAATTACAAAAGCAAAAGTTACATTACATGAGGCAAAAGTGTCAGTCATGAGCAAACATGATACAAGCAGTAGCATTCAGTGCATTACAGTAGGAAAAATTGACAAGTGGGTAGGTTAAAAAGCGAACAAAGTACAGTAGAGGTATAATACGGCAATAAATGGAGGACACTCAAATGCAAGAACAAACGTTACGTAGACAATTTATGCGTTTTTATATAGTGCAGACTTTATCCGTAGGTGTCAGAGCGCTTCACAATGGGAATAGTACTGAAACTTGAGAACATTTTCGGGTGAACATATTACTTACGTGGACGTTGCATTAGGTAGCAAGCGGTGCATTACAGGAGGAAGAGGTTACAAGGGAGTACAGAATGCAAGTAGAGGTATATTACCATTATATTGAAGGACTCAAACACAAGAACTAACATGGCGGCTTAGCTGGAGCATTGAGGATTAAATACAAGTGAATACAGCGCAAATATCACCCAATAGGGTACGAGCGCTGCACAGAAGAATTAACACAATTTAGGTGAGCCATGTATGGTTTTCCTCTCGCCACGGCAGGAGCGGTGCCTAGGCTATTTATTTGTCAGTTTAGTAGCGGAAACATTACACGAAGGTGTCAGAGCGCTTTACATAGAACGAGGTTTTGCAGAGGACTTGGGGTTACATGAGTTTGTTAGAGGCGCGAATGGTTAAAATTAGTCAGGAACAGTGGCAAGTGGAAGCGTTGCTATGTACACATGCGATGTTACCGCAGAGGTGGATGTCCATCATAAGAGCCAAGTACAAGCCTTCTGGCTCACTTGTAGGTACAAAGTCACGCGGCAGAGATAAGTGTTATGGTCCTACCATGTGATCAGTAGCGTGCATTTTACCCTAGCCCGCACAGCCCCCCAGGGCTGGGCATGATGTCAATGTTGGGCGGGGTTGGGGCTAATTTCACATTTTGTTATATGTCCATGCAGGCTACCATTCAGAAATGGATGCTGGGACGGGAGTGACCATGGGTAAACAGGTGTCGTCGGCACACTGGGGTCAGTGGGCTCAATGTAACGGACAACAGGTGTGGTTTGAGGCTAACATGTTTTTTCTAATTACAGATTGTCTGTGGGCATAGTATTAGACGACAAAGAGGATGTGGGAGTTGATTTGGAGCAGGTATGGTAGGACACACAGCGTAGAATGTGGTTGGTTGGCAGTGGGAGGGGCCGACCCCGGGGCTCTACAACCAGCCTGTTTCTGGCGGCGAGGGAGGCGTTGTTAACCCTTCTTTCTTCTTTACTCAGACTGGCGCGCCGGGGATATTTTGTCAGTCAGTGTCTACAGTCACTGCACCTTCTTAACTTTTAGCTGTTACTGCAGCAGAAAGTCATTAAGGGATGATAATATTTAATTCAAAGGCAAATGCAATATTTTAAACCACAGCACGGGGAGAGAGCTTGCTGTGGGATTTATTGGCCAATTAATGGTCACTGTATAGAACTCTTCATTCCTTTGGATGGTTTGTAGAGTATTTGATCACCCATGGTCGGGTTAATTGGACAAGTTGACTCTGATCAAACAATACAAGACGTAGCAAATGGTGCATTCCAGGTGGAAAGGTGATATGTGTGCAAGTTACATAGGTAGCAATAAGTGTATTACAAGAGAAAAGTGACGTGTGCACGTTACAAGATAGTACCAAACACAGGTAGAAGGATAATACTTCATAATTGGTAGACTCCCAAGCCACAAGAACACCTGTGAGGATACTTTCATAGTCAAGGTGAATAGAAATGTAAATATTAAAAGGTCTTCCGTCAGATAGGGGAGGGCATTAATTAATTTGGGAGGTGTCTTTGAAGGAGGAGAACTTTGAGGTCAGTTTTGTAGGCTTGGGAGGAGGAGGTGTTTCTGAGAAGAATAGTACGAGGACGAGTTAAGAAGTGACTATAAATCTCACACTCTAAAGTGCAGTGGTCATTATCAGACCTAGTATGTGAATAATTGACTTGGTCTCAAGACAATATACTTCTGCATCAGGCGCTAGAGGTACGCAAGTATCTGCCCCACCCAACTCCTTACGTAAATATATTGTGGGCAAACTAGTTCTCGTAATTGACAAACCAGCTTGGCCTCGGTGGCGTGGGGGTCATCGATGGCCCTGTCTCACTGTGGAGAATCCATAATGCTATACGGAGGGGGGCAGGGCTTCTAATGGATGTTTTATGTCTCAAATACAGGAACCGTGCTGGAGAACAACCCTAATCACATGGGGTCCAACTAATATCAACAGGCATAAGGGTCATAGCACGCTGGGGGCAGTGTGCTCGGGTCTTTTACACCCAGGTCCTCCCCAGGTGTCAGGACTGTCCCTGTTGTGGGCACACAGGCTACACCCCTGGGAAGTATTACATTCGTAGTCAACTGGTGAATCTGAACTTAGCTGGTAGCTCCTGTACAATAACTGAATGTTTTCTCTTGTGAAAGACCGGATACATTTGGGCAATTTGTTGATTTATTGGTCAATACGTGGGGTGTTCTGGTGGTAAGCAGTGGGGGTCTGGACAAATAATGCATGCCCTGTGACAACAAGTGAAAGGCGCTTTCTTTTACACATGTGATGGGTCTGGGCATATCTTGCAGCCCATGTGCAATAAGGGAATGTGTGCTTTGTCCAGCAACTGTGGCGCAAGTGGGGCTCTGATGCGATCGAGCTAGCAATCTAGTTATCGTAACCGACAAACAGACTCGGCCTGGTAGCGTGGGGTGCAGCTATGGCCCCTGTCTCATTGCAGAGAATCCATTTGGTATATGAGGGGGGGCATGGCTTCTAATGGTTGTTTTATGTCTCAAATGGAGGAACAGCGCTGGAGAACTGCCCTACTAACATGGGGGGGCACTTGAACTATCGACAGGTAGAAGGGTCATAGCACACTGGGGGCAGTGTGCTAGGGTCTGGGATTCCCAGTTTTCTCCCCAGTTGTCATTACAGTCCCTATTGTGAGGCATGCAGGTTACACCCATGGAAGTTTTACATTGGTAGTTAACGGGTGAGTCTGCATAGTTGTGGGGGCAAGTAATGCATTCCCGGTGACAAAAAAACCCAAAAAACTTGTGTATCTGGTCATAGTAGGCATCCCCATGTGCAATAAGGGAATGTGTTCTTTTGTACAGCAACTGGTTCGCAAGTAAAGGGCTCTGTTCCTGGCATTCGAGCTAGCAATAGGTTTACTGGTCGGTGCTGGTTAGGGGTTGTTTGCATGGATTTGGTATTTCGTACAGAAACGCACGGGTTTCGTTCTATAAGGGTCAAACCACGCCTAGCAGGCTTGCCTGGGCACGGAACAGGGGGAAGAACACACTGGGGCAAGGTGTCAACCCGGTTCTGACTTCTGGTAGGGGAGAATAGAGGCAGTGTTAAGTGTAGCGGTTGTGCATTTACCATGTTCCCCCCTTCACTTCAGCCACAGTTGTGCTCAAGTACCTTATGCAACTGCTGGCCTCAGCTCATAGGTGACAGGAGACGTAACCACAAGGGTAGATGGGCAAATGACTGGTATGGTTTCATTAGGGGGGTGCCCAGGGGTCTTCTCCAGAACGTGTCTGAAGGTCAGCACTTGTGTCACACCATAGGGTTGGCATGCACCAGGGAAGAGGGCCTGTCCAGGTGGACAGGGGCAATGGTGTTGTCAAGTCTGGACTTCCGTAAGCACGGCTAGGGCCCGCAGGATCATGAGGGACAATTGCCTTCGGCCCAGGGCATCCTTTTAGCTATAAGGAGGCCTGGTTTGCTTTGTTTGAAACACTGCGGCAGGATACAAATGTGTCATTTTGTTGGAACGTATGCTGCATTGGGTAGAGCTCCTTCGATTAAGGCTGGTGCAGCATGTGCCCGGGGTAGCCAGCTCTGGCTTGCTCCTGGGTTTGTAAAATTGATGTGATGGGCCAAGGGGTGCTGCACCAGGTGGATATGATATAGTACATCATCTAGTTTACCAGTTCGGTAGGGGACCATCATTAGCAACAGGAGCTGCTTATATGGCGCAGTATAGCCTCTTTTAGTTCGCCCTGGGTTGGGACAGGCTATGTCAGCAGCTTGACAGCAGAATACGGAGTAGAGAAAACGCATACCCGGGACGGAGGAATGTGCACTCGGCAGTCAAGCAAACTATGTTTCAACAGAAACCTGATACAATGTCGGAATTAAATGCAAGGTTATGGGCTACGCATAAATTAGGCCTTTCTGGGTGCAGGCGGCGCAAATAGGCCATCCCTAAGAAGGCACGATTGGCCTTGACAGTGCTGAAATGGAGGGGATGGAGCACTAACCGGGACATCTCCAAAACGCAGTTGGCGGTAATAGTTGAGAGGTTCTGGGCCATTACTGATACAGTTCACAGTCCAGTGGAGCGGCAGAACTGAATGGGATTTTGATTTCCGCATCTTTATTTACAAGGTAAAATGGTCTGGGTGACAGGAGATTCGGGAATCGTGAGGGTTTCTCAGTGGGCTGATGCGAAAAATAGAAGGACAGGTTGACAGCAACGTGTTAGCGCAATGCGCACTTCACGGGGCAAAGAGGATTTGGTTTTGTCAGGCATGGGTGGCTATATGCGAAATGCACAGGGTGCTTTGATGACTATAGCTTACACTTACCCAAAGTGGGTATGGACCTCTTTCGATTCATTAGTAATACACCTAAGTGGTGGATTTGGTGCACCTAGGGCGCAGGGACCTGCTGCACATGATGATTCGCACATTGTGCGAATTGAGCAACATGCTGGGGGCCTGTGAGATATGGTGGTCTGGAATTACGCCAAGGTTGTTTTGGCAGGGGCACGCGTTGAGGGGATGCCATGGATACCTCGCGCAGGCGTGTGAACAGCGCAATGCGCAAATTCATGGGCCAAAGACGATTGGGAATTGTCAGGCATGGGTTGCTACATGCAAATGCACAGGGTGCGTTGAAGACGAGGGCTTACACTGATCCAAAGTGGGGATGGACCCTGTCCTGCTAGATGTGGCGGAGGCATGAGGCATTGGTTACAGCGCCCTCTTTGGTTCCTGGTTGGCAGCTCACCAACCGAGTTATTGGTAATACACCTAGGAGGTGACGAGTTGGTTCACCTGGGGCGCAGGGGCCTGCTGCACATGATGAAGAGCACTTTGGGCGAATGGAGCAACTTACGGGGGATCTGTGAGGTTTGGTGGTCTGAAATTACCCCGAGGCTATCCTGGCGGGGCGCAAGGTCAGAGGAGGCAATGGAGGCCACGAGCAGGTGGGTGAACAGCGCAATGCGCACATTCACCGAGCAAACAGGATTTGGTTTGTCCGGCATGGGTTGCTACATGCAAAATGCACAGGGTGCTTTGAGGAAGATGGCATACACCTATCCTAAGTGGGGACGGACCTCTTCCGGCTTGATTTAGTGGAAGCGTTGGTAGCGTCAAGTTGTAAATAAAAGAACTATAGAAGGTGGGGTGGCTCTGGGCGGCGGTGGCCACACCCAGAGCTATGGCGGAGTTACAGGGTGATCCAACGCTGGAAGGTACAGAAGGGTACCCTCTACAGGAGTACAGTAAGGGTGCGAGAGCCAATTATCCCCAGGGAGATCGTTGGTGGGATCCTGGAGGAGCGAAGGCACCCCGTTAGTCCTTCAGGCGGTTGTGGACCTGAGCCACCGGGGGTTGCCTGCATCGCTCCGCCCCCCGTAGTGGAGAGGGGTGAGAGTAAGGGGTGGACTGGAGGTCCGCCGGGGGGAGGGGCTAGCCCTTCCCCCAAAATTGATAACACCCCCGCGGTTAATACCACAGGGGGTGTATGGCTCATCAGGTGGGCAGGTGGCGAGGGGCTGCCTGACCCTGGATCGACCCGTAAGATAACCCAACATGATTGGCATAATGTTTATGCAAATAAAGCTGCAACAACTTTCTCCAAGAAAACATTGTGTGGTGTCTGTTATTATGTTATTTGGGAAATTGTTGTGAGCGGGCTGGGATATGGGCCGATGTTGGAACTATGCTAGGCTGCCCCGAGCCACCGAAGGGGGCCACCTAAGAGGGCGGCCACCCTTAGTGCCACATGATAACACAGACCCCAGGGAGCGGTCTAGTGGCTGGGACCTCGGTCCCCAGTGATGTCACTTCCGGCGGGGCCGAGGGTATATGGCCTGGGGTCGCGGGCCTGGTGCCCTCTTCGATCTTTGTCAGCCTCGTGGTCGGATCCTCCCCCCCTTGCCCCTGATAAAAAGTGCTGCCCGGACGCTGTTTTCCCTCCCTATCACGAACCCGGCTGTCGAGCAGCAGTGGGGGGGAGCTATCTAATACTATTTTGCTTTGTGTTGCAGGCAGAGTTACAGGGTGATCCAACGCTGGAAGGTACAGAAGGGTACCCTCCACAGGAGCACAGTAAGGGTGCGAGAGCCAATTATCCCCAGGGAGATCCTCGGTGGGATCCTGGAGGAGCAACAGCGCCCCGTTAGTCCTTCGGGCGGTTGTGGACCTGAGCAACCGGGGTTGTCTGCAACGCTCCGCCCCCCATAGTGGGGAGGGGCGAGAGCCCCTCCCCCCTCCGCCAGGGGGAGGGGCTAGCCCTTCCCCCAAAATTGATAACACCCCCGTGGTTAACACCACAGGGGGTGTATGGCTCATCAGGTGGGCAGGTGAGGGGCTGCCTGACCCTGGATCGACCCGTAAGATAACCCAACATGATTGGCATAATGTTTATGCAAATAAAGCTGCAACAACTTTCTCCAAGAAAACATTGTGTGGTGTCTGTTATTATGTTATTTGGGAAATTGTTGTGAGTGGGCTGGGGTATGGGCCGATGTTGGCACTAAGCAGAAGGAGCAGGAAAAACACAGTGAGAGGGTTTAAGGAAAAATATTGTCTGCAAAAACAAGCAGATAGTCTCAGTTTGCCAGTACTACCGTCCATGGCTCACCGCTGCTGGTAGTAGTTTTACCAATGGTTGTAAGGTTGTTGTGCAAGGATTGGCAAAGCCAATATTGTTGGGTGGCCATCTTTGATGTAACTATCCAGGCTCCAAAGAGGACTCTGAAAACGGAAAAGAGTGAGGGATGGAAGATCGCTGGTGTTTAGCCCAGGGACTAAGACAGAGTCTGGGAGCAAGGCGCAGGGACAGAGGGAGCATGAAAGGGAAGGTAACCCAAAGGGAGAACGAATGGATGGGGAGAAAACATAGCAGTAGAAAATAAGCAGAGCCTTGCACTGCCGATCCAGTAACGATCACGATAATCGTTTGCGCTGCAAACCTCCTCTTGGAAGGATGATTCATTGTAAACATACAGAGGTGACAACCTGTATTCTTTTGGGCTTGGGTTTGAGGAGCCAGAACTTGATTTGGGCCTAGTAAAATATGTAGTTTTCATTAGTTATTAGCGTGATGCACCTATTATGACAATTTAGGGATCCACATCCGAATAAGCACGCAATATGTGATAACTTAGGGATTAGTATACGCTTGTTACACACTCTAACACCTAACCATAGCATACGTAGCATGACCGTATTAGACGCCATTTTGTGGCCTAGTTTGCTCATCGCATTAGTGAAACCTCACCATCACAGTTAGACGAAACTGTTCCCCTGAGAAATAGTATAATTGTAGCCGACTGCTGCTTCTGCACGTTAGGCCTGTCAAGGTTGTAGGTGGGGGTATGCTGGATGAGCACATTCCAGGAGGCACTGTCCGGACTCCCTCAGAGCTAGCAGAAGGGAGTCACCCTCTCGACCTTGCTATAACGAGCTGAGCGAAACTGAGCAGGCTTTGTGTTCCATATATGGTCTTTCTCTTGCACCAACCGGTACCAACTTGTATTTTTCCTTCTTGGGAAACGGTTTCGAAATGTAACAGTATATGTGATCGGTTGACAATGTGCCAGCGGACCTCGTGGGGTTAGGTCGCAAGGAGCTCCTCTGGCAGAGTTTATGTTTGTTGTAATAAACGATTGGACCTTCTACACTACCAACTGACTGATTATTGGTAATTGGTATCGGGGCTATTCGTAAGTATAGCTCGTTTGGGTTGCAATTTTTTTCCGGGTACTTCAGGTTGCAACGAACAAGATGAGAGAGGTGCCCACAGAGAAAGGGCTAAGGCTCAGCTTAATAAGTAGCATTTCCAAAAGTGAAAGCACATGACACACGAGGAATGAAGAGAGAATTCAGATGCACCCCTCCTACAGCCTGCCCCCACTCGTGATGACTTTAAATTGTTACCACCCATTACCTCGTTCTCCTTCTCAGCCTGCCCGCCCCCTGCCATTGAAATGAATAGAGTTCTGTGAACTCCTCCCAGGGAGATTAATCAAGTGCCCGAAACCCAAACTTATTCATGGCATTGAAAATCGGTACGCCCTCTGCCCTGATGTCACAGCTGTGGCTTGTGCCTACAGGCCAAAGAATACCTCGCCAAGCAGGCACATACGCAGCAGGACATCTGCAAAGTTCATCACAGCTTCCCATAAAAAATAAGAGAGCAGCAAGTATTAGTTTGTTTTTAGCTGCGGGTGGGGCAGGGCGACACCCATTTTGTCCATTAATACCAGCCGCCCCTGCCTTCAATTGTAGTTCTGCTTGTAGTCCGTGTGCCTGCAAGGCAAAGCAAGACTGCTATCAAGGGCATCACTTTCTAAGAGTTTCCATATGCCACGGAATGTGTGCGCCCTGAATATCGAAAACACAGTATCGATGGACAGAATATTGAAAATAAAATATTGAAAGATAAGTCTAGATATTCTATAACTCCACATTTATGTACCTACATTGTTGAGATTTAAAAGTCCCTTGCATGGTTAAAGACGTACCCCTGTTGTGAGTACCTAATTGCACTGTTATTTGGATCCCTAATGCTGATTTTATGTCATTGGCAAACACGGATCACGTGTATGCAGCATAACATAGGTCAGTGTCATGGATTGTGATCTTGTTGGACTGGGAGGGCTACGAAAGCGCTTCCCTCATAGCGGTGGAAGCCTACTGTCTTCAACAAGAGTTAAGCAGCATAAGTGTGGTGGTAGCAGTCTACTGTCTAGTGATCAATAGCTGTGAACATGTGCTTTAAAAACTTCTGCTGATGTGTGCTTATCTTACCCATAGCCTAGTCAGATAGAAGTGAAGTTCTGCGCAGGGCAAGAGTAGGGACTCTGCGTTGGATGTATGTGTGCCTGGGATGGGTACATTTTGGAACTGGTTCGTTCTGGTTAGCCAAGGCGATGCCCCAGCCCGGCAGAACCTACCACTCCCATCAGGGGCAGATGATTGCACACAATGTATAACATGCTCTCACCCTTGGGTAGCTCGGCACTGAGCAGTCAGGCTTATCACAGAGGCAACGTGTAAAACATTGTCACAGGACTCACTCACGATAAATACACTGAGAGTCACAAATTAGATTTTACATGTGATGTACGTAAATAATGTTTATATTCAAGACATACAATAATCAATACAACATGAACATGCATTTTGGGGCATAAATCACTCTTGGGAATATTACTAGCAGTACTAGGCCCAACTGTGTTGAAGTTACATCAATATTATGCACACTTGGGACAGATCCTACTCTAACCCTCCACCAGCACCCTTATGATGTGCGGCACGTTGTGCACCCGAGGCCCACCCTGGCAGTCCTTATCCACCACACAGTTAGAGGGTGCAACCTAAGTCACAATGATACCATAAAATATATGTACATACAAAGATTTATAACACTTTTAGCAACACCGTGGGCTGATGTTAAATGATGTCACCACAGGCCAATGTCAAATGTAGGGTTCTTCTGGTAAGGAATGAATGGCAGCCAGTGTCGTGAATAATCGGCGGTCCGTAGACAGACACTCCCACTCCCACTCTCACCCCAAATATGCAGTGCAATGGATATCAGGCAGGTCCATACAGAACGCCCTCACATACATACGCACTTAGCACCCTAATATGGTGCACTGATACACAGAAGGTCAATTGATAACACACTGCAGATCCCGGCCCCAAAGCCACTTTTAGCGCTGCTTGACCTATCTCCAGCGTTTGACACCATCTCTCACCAAATCCTACTGGAGAGACTCCAGGACATCGGGGTTCAAGAGGTTGCTCTGAAATGGCTGACAGACTTTCTAACAGATAGAACCCAGACAGTCACTTTGGATACTTTTAGATCTAAGACCACCAAAGTTACCAAGGAAGTACACCAGGGATCCGGCTTGAGCCCTACCCTCTTTAACATTTATGTTACTCCCTTGGAAAAACTAATGAGGACCCTGGGGCTTTGTAGCATCTCTTACGTGGACGACACCCAGCTCTTACTCACCTTTGATAAGTCTAATCCTAACATTCAACTCACCTTCTCTGAGGGCATGAAAACCATTGCTGCCTGGATGAAAGCTAACTTCCTGCAACTTAACGCCGAAAAGTCAGAGGTCATGTTGTTTGGAGGTGCAGCAATAACCTGGTCTCCCAGCTGGTGGGCGGAGGAGCTGGGATCCGCTCCCACTCCAAAAGCAGTGGTCAAAAACCTAGGAATCCGGATCGACCAGAATCTCGCACTTGAAGCACATGCCACTACCACCGCTGGTTCCTGCTATCACGCACTCAGTCTTATTAGAAGAGTGTTACCCATGCAACCATCCTCCACGAGAAAAACACTGATGCACGCTCCAGTGTTAAGCCGTCTGGACTACTGCAATGCATTGCTTGCTGGTTCCTGCTATCACACACTACTGCAATACAATGCTTGCCTCAGCTAGTGAGGCTTCCCTAAACGAGGTGCAGGTAGTCCAGAATATGGCAGCCCGACTAGTAGAGAATGCCCCCACCCGAACGCCTCAATACCACTTCTCAACAAACTCTATTGGCTCCCCGTTAGAAAGCGGGTGAATTTCAAGATCTACTGTACAATCTTTAAAGCCCTTAATGGCCTGTGGCCAACCTACCTATCGGACAAACTATTAAAATACACCCCCTCACGTCCCCTTCGATCAGGTTCCAAGCTACTTCTCTGTACTCCAAAAATCAAAAAGGCCCGGTCGGGTGGCAAAGCATTTACCTACCTTGCGCCGACCTTCTGGAACAAACTCCCCCACCAATTACGTGACTGCCAGAGCCTTCCACTTTTCAGGAAACTGTTAAAAACTTTTCTCTACTAAGGTCCACTTGTCTGACTTTACATGCTGTCCTAGCACAGAGATACCCCTGACGGGGTGATTCGGGCGCTATACAAATTAATGAATATCAAATATCAAGTATTAAACCTTCCTGCACCCTCCAGCTCACACTGACTGTCCTATGCCCACAGATAGAAGATAACCTGTCCTCCCCCTGATTCTAGGCAGCAAGCGGCCACAGTCATACTTAGTCAGGTTACCAGGGAAGCAGATGGGTGTAGGTATCAGGACTAATTAGGAGGTAGTGATGAAAGGGGGAGTTTGGCAGCCACTCGGCAATTTCACTCACAGGATGCGGTGCCGAAGTAGGTTGAGGGCAATAGTTGGGATCAGCTAGACGATGTGGGCACTTAAGAGGGCATCGCTCTCCAGGTGTCATAAGTAGACAGTGGGTGTCTCTCTCAGGAGATCTTTGATGTGTTTGAGACCACCTAAAGAACAGGGGGCAAGCCAACAAGCCAACAAGCCATTAGAATAATACTTCATGGTGCCACCCAACAGCAACAGGTAGTCAGCCCAGGACAGCCACTATTCAGGAAGGGCACACAGCCCCTTTCAATGGAAGTAATCTTCCTTGTGCACAAAGAGATTTCTCTGGAAGTGTGCACCAGGCAGTTCCAGGTTCTCCAGTGCTATGTCCCCACAAGTGTATCTCTGCCCTGCTGAAATATGGTACCAGTAGTTATACTGTAGTGTGCCTTCGAAGTTGGGGGTGGTTCATTTGGCCTCTCTTTGAACCACAGATGTCTCTCCTACATTTCAGTCCTGTCTGCCATGAAGCCATGGAATGTAGATCTTAATCCTTAGTGGGGCGATGTTCAGGCTTCAGAGGCCAAGTGTCAAAACCTCTTCCTCTGATCATCCAGCCAGTCCCTCAAATGTCAGAGGTCTGTTGTTCCAGTTACATACCCAATGCTTTATAGCTGCAACTGGGGAATGCCCAGGTGTGCTCCTCCAGCCTCCAACATGGACTGTAGCCAAGCACAAAGGCACACAATGAGTTTTAGAGCAGAGAAATGCCTGCTTTCTAGTAGTGGCATTTCTATGCTAATAAAGACAAAACCACCTTCACACTGGATTGGGTTTGACCCTGAGATTAACATGATATGAAACATGAGGCTGCTCCACTGCAATCCCCTATTGCAGCTTGAGGTAATTTCAACCCTTTCCCCATGTTAGTCTATGGGAAGAGCAAACTTCATAGGTAGTAGAGACATATATGGTGATTAAAATAACATGCCCTTGTATGATTGGCAATACTAGACAGGAGTACAAGGTTACTCTGAGGAAGGCTAAGGAAGAGTGGGATAATAAAAGGTGGAGGGATCTATCAGAGGCTTGTCTGGTTAGGGACCAAACACAGTTTTGGAAGCTAATTGCTAGTGGAGGGACTAATAGAGGGCTTGATCCAGTCAATCGTCTCCCAGCCGGGGAATGGTTTTTGCATTTCTTGTATCTGTAACTAGATGAGTGTACTAAAGCAAGTGAGGGTGCTGTGCTGTGTGATAGCCCCGTGAATGTTAGTATTACACCATTCATAAAGGAGGATGTTACTGACTCTCTTGTATCCTTTGCAAGAGGGAGGGCCCCTGGTCCTGATGGAGTGCACATAGATATATTTATACATGATAGCAAAGTGTGGGCAACCTATCTCGTATCCGTATTTAATGTAATTGCTCAGGGGGCTCTGATTCCAGAATCATGGCACAGAGCACTTGGTGATTAAAAAAGGGAATTAGTCCCTACTGACCAATTATAGGCCTATTAGCCTCTTGGATTGCATGTAAATGGTCTTTAGTCATATGATCCTGGTAAAAACAGAAGCATGGATAACTCAAAGGGACATTATTAGCCCACCTCATGCAGGATTGAGAGTTAAAACATCTAGGCATTGCTTTTTGCTATAATATATTGGAAGTTCACTTTGATCGGCAGGATTAACATGTTTGTTGCCTTTGTAGATCTTAAATCTGCGTTTGATATGGTCCCACAGCAATAGCTGTGGTAGGCCCTGCAAACAATAGGTATCACTCATGAAATTGTAAGTCTATTATTCAGGCTCCATAAGAATAATTTTGCCAGGGTTAGGTGGGGCTCCCAGGTTCAATGGACAGATAGGATTCCTGTAACAAAAGGTGTAAGACAAGGGCGTATATTGGCCACAACCCTGTTCTCACTATTTTTGAATGGGTTGGTAGATTATCTTTTAGATTGTCCAGCAGATGTTCCATCAATAGGTAACCCCAGGACCCCTATTTTGATGTTTCAGATGACACTCTCTTAATCTCGAAACCACTGAGTGGTCTCCAACTGCTCCTGGAAAAATGTAGTGCTATTTGCCAGGATCGTGGATTGGAGATTAACACAGCAAAAAACAAATGCATGGTGTTTACCAATGCGAGAAAGGTCAAGGGTCAATTGAAGCTGGGGGACAGGCCTATAGAGAGGGTTGACTCTTTTGAATATTTAGGAATTAAACTTTTTTCTATGATGTCCTGGGTTAAGCATATTGAAATGGCCAGTTTAAAGCACAAACACATCACAGGGGCCACTTTGAGAGAACATTGAACATCCCTTACTAAACCAGTTAAATCTGCTCATATGGTGCATGAGGAGAAGGCTATTGGTGCAGCATATTATGGTGCCGAATTGTGGGGCTTCGGGGAGGTTTCTGCCTTGGAACGATTATAAAATGTTTTAAGTGCTTTGGTTTCTCTTTCCCCTAGTATTTCATTGCATCCCTTATGGCTAGATATGGGTTTTAAAAAGATTGCCCTAAGCGCTCCGCCTTGTGCCTTATTGTAGTTGCGGAGGCTTTGGGTGATCCCAGACTTGAGCCACTTTGTTGCTGCAGTATTAGATGTTATAAATGCTGATAGAATCCACAAGGTGACATGGTTACGCTCGATCAAGAATCACCTAAGTGTACTAGGTTATGGAAACCGTTGGAACCATCCTGCCTTGGGTTCTTTCCATTCTATGGAGATATTGGAAGAACGATATTGGGCAATGGCAATTCAGCGGGAGGAACATGATGCGGCAGGTTTACATCAATGTATGAATTAGAGATGTACAGGGATTTCATAACTACCCGACTACACAGGAAATTGTTTAATCAATCTAGAGTAGGGGCACTCCCTTTAGATATTTTATTGCAAAGTGGTAGGGTTCTGTAACTGTGAATTGTTCTTATTGTTTTGAACAAGGGGAGACTGTACCTCACGTGTTGTTTATATGTCCTGCCTATGCCTATATATATTCAGTTTGGCTGTCACCTGCATGTAGCTTTATGGGGACTCGTTGACATCACACCACCTTGAGGATATTAGGTTCTGATGCCTCTGCACTCTATGTTTGTGATACAGCAAATGTACTGGGTAGGTTGTGGACAAAGAGAAGTCTAGGTAATAAATTCACAACTTTTAGTTTGTAACTGTAAATATTGCTTAGTATTTAAATATAGCATGTTTTAACATATTTATGAAGTGTATATAAACTAATTGCAAGCTAGTTTTAGGAGGGAACATGTACAGGTTTTATGACTGTTTTTATGGTTTTGATGTTAACCTTTTATGGCTCAGCCAAAAAAAGTATTTTTTTAAACTGAACTGAACATGGGTATTCTTCTCTACCTGGGCAGGGAACACACGTGGGTATCTGCCCTGCCTTTCACCTACCACTCACATCACCCCTTACGATGTACCCTCAGGGTGCTTTAGTAGTAGTGAAATACCCCCTCTGGATGAGTAGTGATTAAGGAAGGTCAGCCTGATCAGAAGTGCTATTTTGCACATGCAGACCTGCAATGGCAGGCTGGACACATGTTTAGAAACACCATAGGTGCAAGTGAGCACACCGGCCTGCAGTGGCAGGCTGGACACATGTTAAAGAACAATAGTGGTGCAAGTGCAAAGATGAGCCTGCAAGGTCAGGCTAGTGTCATGTTTTACAATATCACATAAGCACACCTTTGCAACATGTGTTGGAAGCGCGCGCACACTTTCACACTGAGCTTACAGTGGGAAAGTACCCAGAGCCCTAGCGCCACTACAAGAAAATCAGCAAAATCCGGGAGGAAAAGCATAATGTTTAGGGAAACGCTACCTGAAGGATACCAGGTCGAACAGTTCAATACAGGGTTAGGGCAGTAAAAGTCTGATTTGTGCATGTACCGAGTGTATATATGCCTGCGAGGAATGTATCACTTGAGAAATATAGTCATGTGCAAGGCATGCGCAATGGAAGCATGAGTTGGGTATATGTAAGTGTGGTTCAACATCACGTACACACGAGAACCTACTAATGGCCCTGCCTTCTGTCCCATTGATTCTCTGAGTGAGCGGTCTAGCTCTTGGTGCACACGTCATGAGGACGTCAGACTCTAGACCAATCAGGGACATAGCCAAGCGGATGAAAGAAGCCAGTCGAAGTAAAGAGGATGGACGCAGCGCGATACGGGAAGAAAAGGACGCGGAGGGAGACTTCGTCGGTGATGGAGAGCCGTTGATATGACCAGATTATGAGGGACAGCATTCAGGAGAAAGAGAAGACCACAGATCGGTTCCTGAGGGCCCAGGAGAGGCAGAGAAGGCCAAGCCGGCAAATATATTTTTAGGCAGTGGTGGGAGGGAAGACCATGGGATACTCCAGACACCAAGGATAATGAAAAGAGACTGCACGCTATTTAAATAGGGACACAGCCCAACCTCAACTAAGCACGTGGGTGTGGTTACGGGAATACCTGAAGAAAGCAACCACTAACACAACTTTATTCTTTACTGAGGACAAAGACCAAGGAAAGAAGCTGAGACACGCCCGGAGGGAGAAGAATAGCAACAAGGGGGAGACACAAGCAAGAAGACCTCGCAGAAATCCTCAAGCTCCAATTATTTACTTTCCATATTTTAATGTTCTATGAAGCTACCCTGAACAAAAGAGCAACCTTCAATAAAGAAACCCTTTCACACAAACTTTGGTTGGGAGTTTCTCATTGTGTGACCACAGTGTGCTTGCATGAAGTGAAATACATGAAGGGTGAAGTGTTGTGCAGCACACACATGGTGAGTGTGTGTGCTGGCAGTGTGTGTTTTCAAATAGCAGATACTGAAACAGTACAGAAATACTGCAGCGCTGAACAGTGTAAGCACACTGATTGTGTGTGCTGAATGAATGTGTGTCTGAATTGTCTGTAATGGCACAATGAATGGAGGTAACAGTGCTGGACCATAAGTGTGCTGTGAATGTACACTGAGAGTAAGTATGCATGCAATGGCACATTACAAGTAGGATCCTTTCCTGCTCCATTTTTGGAAGGCCAGGCTTGCCTAGTGAAGTCATGAGGAGTAGAGAAATCCCCTCAGACAGGTTTGTGTATTGTTGCATTCTTGTGAACTGGGTGGGACACACGCTGAAGGGAGGCAAGAAGAGAACTCTCCCTTTACACTTCAAAAGGTTGCTCTTTGATTTAGTGATTGATCACAAGGAAGGGGCCTGGACCCATCTCAGGAGGGAGAAGGGGCTGATAAAGGGATCCTAAACAGTAGGATTGGGAGCCCAGTATTAACCTTTTGATGTGCATATCACTGTGGCTGACATCCAGGTGTGAACTATGGTCATCCCCATGAACTGTGTTGGTCCCCTATCAAGTTTAAAGAAGATCCTGATGTGACAGACTGCCTTTCAATGGGAAAGAAGAAAAGGAAACAATGTACCCTCAAAAGAAGTAGAACCCCAACATAAAACGTAAAAGACTCAGACTTTAAAACACATTTTGTGTCTGGAAATTGTAGCATCCTCCCCAGCCAGGGTATTATATGTCTTTATTCTCAGTGTGTAACTATTAACTGAACACTCTACATCATGAATCCCATAACCCACACAAATGCACTTATATCACTGTTCTATTGAGTCCATCAGGAACAAAAGGGGTCCTTTCATCTCTACATCACTCCCTTTATTAAATAAAAAGTACAAATAATACATATATACATCACAACTCTTCGATAAGTTGTTTCGGTGCTCGAATCAATCACCCAGATCTGGTCATGTGAGGTTGCTGAGATACAGGAGAAGTGCACATAAATGGCACTGGTGACAGGGATACTGGTACAGTCATTGAACTTAACCGGGATGTCAGGTGGATGAGTCTCACTTCTGACATCTGGAACTGGCGATGGTCGAGGCAGGTGCTTGAAATTTGAAGAATCTCACAAAATTGACTTCCCTGGACGGTGAGCAGACAGTGTCCTTTACAAGTCACAACCATCAGTGGGTCAGCATGAAAAAAGAAGCATCTTATGATTCAGTTTCTGCCTGAAGATAACTTGATCTCCTCTTTTGAACACAGTGCTGCGAGCACAGTGGCAACTATCAGCATAGCTCCTCATTTTGTGTTTGTGTGACCAGTCAATAGTGTGAAGTTTATCAATGTCAATATATCACTCCTTGTTCCATGTGTTATGTTATCTTACAGAATCTTTTAAGTGCAGCAGTTACCCAGAGGTGTCCTGGCGCTAGTTACCTATCCTATTGGCAGAGCCGCAGATCCTGGATTACTTGTCGAAGAGCCATGTCTTCTAAGCTCTCCTAAAGGCGAGCAGGTGTGTGGCATTTCTCAGGTGAAATGGGAGGTTGTTCCAGGCCTTGGCTGTCCTGACGACAAAACTTCTGCCTCCCCATGTCGGCTTTGGTTCCTTTGGCTCTCACAAACTTTAATCTGGCTGGTCTTTCATGGGGAGTTGACCAGTATGCATGAAGTGAAGACTGAAGAATTGATATGAGAACAAGCTTTTCCAGTGAAGCGTGCTGAACGATGTTCTTGAGGGTGCTCATAAATCTATCAACCACACTGTTCACTTGTGGCCAGAGAGGTGTGCTTTTCTGATGCTTGACATTTAGATGTTTGAGAAAATCTCTAAATTCTTGACTATTGAAAGGCTGCCCTTTGTCAGATTTCAAAATCGAAGGAGCACCCCAAGTTGCAAAAATATTTTCTAATCTGTCAATGACTCTGTCATGAATGGTTGACAACAGATATTCCACCAGGGGAAAACAGAAATATTTCTCAACATATACTACTAGATTATGTCCGTTGTTGGGGGGGGTCAAAAGAAATCAACTGTAATATTCTCCAATGCATGCTTTTGAAGATCAAGCGGTATAACAGATGCAGGGTTGTCTTGGGTGACAAGCAGTTGCACAAATGACATGTCAGTAACTGTTTTTCAGCTTTTTCATCAAGACAGGGGAACCACACTCGGTTCTGTAGGACTTGTTCAGTAGAAACAACTTCATGATGCCCCTCATGAGCCAATTCAATAACCTGGTGTCCCAGACTCTCTGGTTTGACAATTCTCAATCATCTTAAAATTATGCCTTCTGGGGTACCTGAAAGTTCTTCCTGCACATTTTGGAACTTCTGGTATTCAAGGACATCTTGAAGCAGGCAAGTATATTTTCACCATAATTAATTTGTAACAATGTCTTCGAGTTTCAGCAAATCTCTGGCAGTGCTCGGGGCAGCAATGATTTGTTCAACCGATATGGCAGCTGGGGTACTGGATTTCACAATGAAGTTAACATAAGCATCAGCCGCTTTAAAAGTATACAGTATACTGTATCGGCACTTGTAAGAATTAGTCATCAGGGTTTTGATTTTTCCCTGAATGAGGCACAATCATATAATCATACTCCTGCAATCGCAGATCCCACCTCTCAATGCCAGGGAGCGTCTTGCCTTAAGGATGGCTGAAAATGCTGAGCAGTGCTTGGTGGTCGGTAACGGCTGTGAAGTGCTTTTATTACAGGAACACATGAAAATACTCAAAAGCTCCCACCACAGTGAGGCTTTCTCTTTCAGGTTGCAAATAGGCACATTCCATCGATGACTAACTTCACCTAGCACAACCTACAATCTGTCTTGGGGCACAGGGATGTCCAGTGTGCTGTAAAAGGATGACACCCAACCCCACTGGGCTTGCATCAACAACAACCTCTGGCTGTAATTTTGAATCAAAGTATGCCATTCCAGTGGCGTTCCCAATTGCATGCTGGATTTTCTTGAAGCGCTGTTCACATTCACTTGACCATCAAAATGTGACATTTTGTTTTGTTAAGTATTTTAATTGGACACTTACAGTGACCAAGTCACATATATACCATGAAAAGTAACTAGCCATATCAAGGAAGATTTGCAGCATAGTTAAATCTTGTGGAGGTCGGGGAGAAGTAGATGGCAAGGGTTGCACTTTAGTTGGATCCGGATTCTTTCCCCCATCAAATAAGATATGAACAAAGAACTTGAGTTTGGTTTGATGAAGGTCAAACACCTACTCCACTATCCTTTTTTGGCACTACCACTATGGGTGATTCCTATACCGTCGCGCCAGTGGATCGCTCAGTGATGTTGTGCTTCAAAACTGTCTCAAGTTCTTTCTCAACAACCTCTTGTAAATTAAATGCTATTCGACAATGTTGATGAACAACAGGACGAATTTCCTCATTTGTGTGAAGTTGCACTTTCATAGTCTTAATTCTTCCTAGCCCATGAAACAAGGATGGAAACTGATTTGCTATCTAATGAAAGATATTGCTATTGTAGTTTACAGAAATCATCCCCATGTCAGCAGCAGTATTGAAACTGAGTAAACCAGCAGTCGATAAAGTGCCTGGCAAGACATGAATTCATGCTTGTACTTTCGTCTTTTTATGATTAACAGTTGTTATGAATGAATCTTGAGTTTGTGGTGGTGTTGAAGCATCCCAACTATATGCTTTGGTTTTCAATGGGGCTAAACGGGGTACTGAAGACAATTCATTGTACTTTTCCACTGGCATAATGCTTAGCGATATACCACTGTCTATGATAAAAGGTATGCAGCACCCATTCACTTTAATTGTCTTCTTGGGACAATGTCTAAATGTATTACACACTTTCACTGTTGACCTAGCTTTGACAGACATTTTTCCTTGTACAACACTAATCCTACATGCGTACGTCATCCAGCAGTCAACCTAGACATCACACTCCCATCTTCCTCACTGTAGCTTGACAAAGATGGTGACAAACTATAGAAGAGGGATTTGATGACAGTCGATGTTGTTCAGTTTCTTCTTTCTGCAACTGAAGTGGTCGCTTAGCCTTGTGGGTGCACGTAGAGCATTGTGTCTGGAATGTTTTGGCATCCATTTTGTTTTCGTTTGCTCTTTCCTCCACTTTACTTTTCTCTACACGACACACTTGATGTTTCCCTCGCTTTGCAAACCCTTTCAAAAGGGTTTCTCTTTCCCGCAGCCTTGCACATCTGTCCAATGAAGGGACATTTACCTTCAAGTGGAAAGGAAAATCCACATAAAAAACACAACTTCTTTTTTTTTGTAGGCATTACTTTATGGCCTTCTACATTGTATTTTGACTTAATTTTCACACTCAGCGCTGATTCATTTTGGGCAGTTCCTCCCTCCATGTTAGCTGCTTCTGTGTCAGCACTTTCTTCCACTCTGGCAACCATGAGTATTCGCTCCAAGCTGAATGTCTCTTTCAGCTTTAATCGCCGGAAGGAATCAGAGAGAGTACCATCTATTACTCTGAGATGCATGGCCTCTCTATCCTTGAGCTTGTTGAACTTGCAATGTTTGATGAGCAAATTAAGTTTTTCTACAAACATTTCACCAACTCTCTGCTTTTCCTGACTGAAAATGTACCATTTATAGTGACATTCAGCATTGGAATGAACTTGGTGTTTAGCCACTTCATCACCTTGTGGTATTTTCTTCACCATTTCTTTCACTCCTTCCCCTGATAAATTCTTTAGACCTTTAATGTAATTGTTGTCATGTGCTTCTTCCAGCGCATCAATGAAGATGAATTCATCAAAGAATTCATTCCAGGCAGTCCATCTGTCACTGATGTTATGCTTTTTGGTGGTATCAAAGGGAGGCAGTGGTTTTAAAAACACAGCAGCATCATAACCGGTGGAACTTTCTGCAGTCGGGAGTAGAGCTCGCTCCACCAGCATCTTCTGCCCACTTGTACCGACACCTTCATTAAGCACTAGCTGCGTGCTGATATTTGGGTCATCGTACCCGCTAACCGGCTGTGAGGCGCTGTCTTCTTCCTTGGTGGTGAGTAGCAGCTTTGTTTCTTGCATGGGTTATTCACCCTTCTCACCTTGTTCCATTGTACCTGGTTTCTACTGCCTTTAGCTTTTTTTTGGTTCAGAAATGTTTTTAATTTTAGCACATTCTTGCACTCAACTATCACTGCCTTTAGTGCTTCTCTGTAACTGTTTGTTGCTGCCTTTAGCATTGTCGTACTCTATGAATGACGGCTCTGTGTCAGGCTGTGGCCTTACCAGCAAATTTGTAGCTAATGACAAACAAACTTTCTGAAAGGCCTTCACTTTCTTCACAGGCCTTGCACTGGTTGGAGTGTCGCTTTGACTACACATATGCCAACCATTGATTTCCACTTCAACTGAGGCACACGTGGCACGCACAAGCAGTTTAGTGGACCACAACAACCTCTCCAGGAGAGCAACTTTGGTTCTTCGGGTCACAGTGTGGCATAATCCTCTCTTGTGTTGCCAGTTGTAGTTTTCCTCCATAGCCTGGGTACATGCCAATGATGATGCCACACACGGAGCTAGGTATTACACATCTATATTCCTCATCGTGTAATCATTAACGGAATATTTTACATCATTAATGCTATCACCCACACCCACGCACTTACGTAACAATTCTACAGAATCCGTCAGGAACCAAAAAGGTCTCATCATCTCTAACTCACAAGACATTACAGAAATGGACTATAAGAAGGGGAGTTTGAGACCCCAAAATTTGTCATCTACCAACCCGCCAAACTTTATTGCTCCGCAAGACTTCTGTCTGTGTCTAGGAGTGGGGGCAAAGTCTTGCTAGTTTCCCTGCAGGTCGAGGGGATATCACCCAGAGAAAAGCAAGATCACCTGCCCTGAAGCACTAGCACATGTCTGCTAGCCAAGACGAGTGTGCCCAATGAGGAAGAGGAGAGTGCTGGAGGGAGCGAGGTCCAGTGTAGCCCTACTGAGTGGACTCCCTAAGCGAGGTGTGATTGAAAGGCAGTATACTGATCGAGTAATTTCCCGTATGCAGGAGCAAACTGGTGAGCCCCATATGCATGCAGAGGAGTGACCTGCGCCTCAACTGGAAGTACCTTGGCAATCTCATCTAACAGAAGGGACTGCTGGTACCAACACTGCCAGAAATTCAGGTTGTTGCCTGAACAGAAGATTGTGGCTTTGACTGACGGGGCAAGCCCACACCCCAAAACCTGTACCCTCGCTAGACTACAGTCAGGAACTGGTAGAGTGAATCCCTCACCCATGGGGGGAAGAGTCACTTACCTTATTTTCACAGAGTGGGAGCAGCTTTGATCGCTGGGACAAGCTGGCAGCACTGCTTGAGGGAGAGAGCCTGCATCTGCCAGGTGCTGCCGTATGTACAGTGAGCAGCCCAACTTTTCTGAATAAATAGGACCAGGACTTGTGACCATCCCTGGAGAGGGCACTTGCTGCACTGCTAAATGCTTCAATACCAACAGAGCCGGTAAGACTAGAACGGGCCTGTGGGGCCCAGAGGAACTCTCTGCTAATGGTTCTGTAGCACATTAAACACTTTTGACAAATTCCAATACAGACAAAGAGGAAATGGATGTAACCATCAGTCAATAGGGAATAAACATGTTGTGAGGAATAAGGTGGGACAGGGATTTGCCTGACACCTACTAGAGCCCATCCTCCAAGGTATTGCGTTTTTTGCTCATGAATGTTGTTATTCCTCTGACTGTGAAGAGTTGGTAATAAAATACTTCTTTTTCTTAACCCCTTCGACGCTCATGACGAGCTGGGCTCGTCATGCAGTAGCCTCCTCGCACGCTCATGACGAGCCCAGCTCGTCATGTAAAGTGGTATCTGTCAAATTCCAGCACAGGGGAAAAATCCCCATAGCATTCAAGGTGTTAAAAAAGTAAGTATTTGGAAATTGATTTATTGTTAGTACTGTGTGCACTCTGAGTTATGAGTCGTGCTCACTCACCTGTATCGACACTTGCCCCCCCGACTGAGCCTTTGACTGCTCATCCACAGCTACAGCTGAGAGTGAAGTGCAGAAGGGGTACCTGGGCCAGTTGCTTGGGATCCATGTAGGTCGGACTCCTGAAAATCAGGACTAAAAGGACTCACCACCACAGTTGGGCACAGAAGCCACTGCATTAGCCGTGTTTCTCTGAAAGGATTTCTGGCATAAATGATACATATATGTTCAAGTTATGTAAATGTGGAGTTAGGAATAGTAAATATCTATAGAGCAAATTCCCTATTTGCACTTACCTTTCAACATTTTATCTCTAAATTTTCTGTGCTTGATTTAATTTTACCATGATGTTGTTGGTGTCAATATTCAATAGTACAATCCCCATTGAGCACCACACCAGCTCCACCTACATCAAAGCACCTTGACTTGAAGCTGTTCTGTACTGCTTTTCCACCCACTCATGTAGCTCTTACACCATGGAGCAGTCACCATCCCATCTCTCATCATGCTGCAGGATGTCAGAGTGCTGTATCCCAATTCACTGCTCAGTGGGCTGTTTTCGTGTTTTTTGCCCCTTCCCTCCTAATGTTTATTACAAGCTGCTGCAGCTTAGAGTAAGACTTCATGTGCAGCTTGATGTCAGCACTCAGCATAGAACGGGAACCTTCCTTATGGGTAAAATCTGCCTGCTTGTGCACATTCTGTGCTTGTGCACAAGCTATTCATTTTGACCATCTCCTCATACTACATCCAGCAGCCCTCCATTCCAATTTTCACTTCTACCCCTTCATGTGTACGGACCCTTTCCTTACAATATAGCAAAACGTCCTTCTCCCACTAATGTAACCGTGCCTTCTTTCATTAACTCTGTGGGTGTCCTATCTCTTCATCCTCTGATGTAGATCTCCGTCTCCCTTCAGTATTCCCCTCTCATCAAGACTAGGGGGCATATTTACAATAAGTGGCGCATCTCTGCATATCAGCAGGGATGCGCCACTTATTGTGCGTCATGCCTACGCCAACATGGTTGCGCTGCATTTACAATGCGGGGTACCATGGGGAAAAAACGGCACAGATGTGTCACGCGTCTGTGCCGTAAAAGTGTCGCATTGCTGGAGTTGCGTCACAAGCACGACGCAGCTCCAGCAATGCTCGGGGGGCACTATTATTCCAATGCTGCGTCAATCCTTACGCCTACTTCAAGCAGGCGCAGGGTTTTGACCCAGCATGGGCACCAAAATGACTGAGTGAAATCTTGTAGATTTCACTCAGCCACTTTCAGGAGGCGTTCCTGTGCCGGAACGCCCCCCTTCCTGCGCAGGAACGCCTCCTTCTAGCGCAGAGCTTTACAACGTGATGCATCTCCCAGATGCGTCACGTTGTAAATACCTTGCTCCGTGGTGCATCTTTTGCGCCGCCGCTGCATCACAAAAGTGACGCAACGGCAGCGCAAAAGCGGCGCAAGGGGCTTGTAAATATGCCCCTAGATCTACTTTGGCCAAGTTGACATGACGGAGGTTTGAAATGCATTAATCAACTTTTGGCTGATGGGACACCTTACCCCCTTCCTGAGATGCAAGTGGACTATGGTCTGACGAATGTAGATCATTTGGAATATAATTAACAAATGCAGTGTCTCTGTAGCCAGCTAGTAGTGCCACTGGTGAATCTCCCAGAATCTTCTGTTGCGCTGCAACTAGGAATATGAGACCTGTAACAGGATGGTGTCCGGCCTAGATGGAGCATTTCTCACTCACTTATAATACTCGAAGAAGAATCAAGATACTTATATTTAGTAAAAATCATCCCGAGCAACCAACAACTATTATGGTGATGTAATAAGCAGACAATATTACATTACTGGGTACTCTGCGTAAGACTGCCAATAGTGATGACCTTAGTGCGTCAGCAGTGATGACAAAAAACACATTATCAATTTGAAATGCCTCAAAATGGGTACCCATAAAATCCATTGCTGCACTGCCTGTAATACCAAGGTAATAATAATATTCATAATAAATCTCTCTAATGCAGCATGATGGATCATTCAAATATAACGTTTAAATGCACTTTGAGAGTCAACCATTTTTCTCCAAACATCAACTTATGAGTTCTGAAAAGACACACATTTTTCAAATTGTGTATTGATCTAATAATTAAATGAAGAGAAAGCACTTAATTTAATGGACTGGTCTGCACACAAGAGAGCAACTTACAGATTTGAGAAGCCAGCTCTGTTGCACTATGATATATTTATTAAACCCCTCCATGCTAAACAAATCCAGCAAGGAGTGAATTGCAGCACAGCTGTAGATTTGCTTTTATGTGGTGCACGTGGGACAAGGGTACTTTTGTAAACTTTGTGATTGCTGCTAGGATGTATTACTGGAAACAGCGAGCTTCTGGGATCCTGCAGTCTGTATCTGGTCACCTTGAAACCTGTCTAGAGCCCTCCTGAAGGTTGGGTACTCCTTGCCTACGTTGAGAGGTCGAGTACTTGCATTTGTGCATGTGGCAAGGTCAGGCACGTGCTCAACGTTAGGCACGTGCTCCCACGCCCCTCTTTTAGAAAGAAGCTGGAGGCCTTTCATATATCTGTCCGCTGTGGTCTGGGGTAGTTAGTCTTTGATGTCTTACTGCCACGGGTATAGGTAAGAGATAAAGGTGTTTGAAACCAGTTTATCGTTCCACAAAATCTGTTTTATACATAATAACATGGCAGTCCGGTCGGGCTCCTCCATCAGGGCACCGTTCAGGCAACTTATTTTTCCCCAAGTCCCACTGGATGCAAAGAGATGGTGCTGGTAAGCAGATTGTGTACATTACAACATGCCAAGAGCCATTGGAGCGCGTTATTCCCCTCCTCTGCTGCACCCAGAATGGCCAAAGATCTGTGAACGTTTTGCATTTGTAACGGGAAGCTACTTAAGCTACTTGTACTCCACATTTTTTTTGTTAGCATCACAAGGCACTTCAGTTAGACTCATGAATGGAACTATGTCCTGGCAACAAACATACGAGGGAGAGACCGAGAACGAGATAAAAAGAGAGGGGGTGAAATCAGAAAGAAAGTGAGGAGGTGAGCGGGGGAGTAAGTGATAAGGAGAATAGAAACAGGTGGTAGTGTAAAAGAAAGAGGGAGACAAAGAGAAGAGCAAAACGGAGACAAAGAGGATGAGAAAGCAGGAAGAAAAGTGAAAGTGAAAGAGAGCCTTGAGGCAGCTAAAGGAAAAGGAGAGAAAGGTAAAGAGCACAACTGAGAGAGAGATAGTTGCGTGAGAGAGAAGAGAGATGAGTGTTTTGCGGTGACAGCAAAGGCATAAGGAGGAAATGTATAAAGCATTATTAGCCACCGATTTCAGGCTTTGCGCAAACTGTTATCGTAATCTATCTTCCTACTACTGAAGGTTATTCCTGAGAATGTTGGGGTCCTCTTTGGAGAGCCCGACTCAAGCCAATTCCTTCCTTCACAGGTTTACTGTTTGGCCCTCATAGCAGCCAGCGAGGTAGCCTCTAAGGGCATTTCTGAGGCATTAAGCCAGGTTTATTAGTAATTCAACAAGGAAGACAGATCTGAAACATAGTGACTGGGTCAGGCTGCCATCAAAGGCATTTAGGAATGGGGCACAGTCAAAAATGCCACATGTGATTGACTGCGCATAACTGCACTATGGACCTATTATGGGCACCGGCCTATCACAGCCTACCCATAGCCACCCATGGCCATTCTACCTTGCCCCTTCTGTCTCAGCGATTGCTTTGCTTCATGGGTCCAGATGTACAACATTTTGTGCTTGCGATTTCCTAATGGCGAATTTCAGAGACTCGCTATTAGGAAATCGCAAACTGCGATGTACAACAGTGTGTTAGACACTGTTAGCTATTTGCAGTGAGTCGCAAATGGGCCTGCCTCATCAATATTTAGGCAGCAGGTCGCAATTTGTGACCCATTGTAAATGGCTACAATTACAAGGATGGTGGCCTGCTGGGGTCAGCAAACCACCATGTCTGTGATTTCTTTTTAAGTAAAGGATTTTTGTATTAGTAAAGCTGCCAGTTTTCCTTAAAAGAAAATAGGATGCATTTCAAAAATGAAAATTAAAAGCCACCTTTTCATAGTTTAAGAGCAGGCAGTGATCCGTGGGACCATTGCCTGCTCATAAAAATGTTGGGGTCCACATTCACAAAGGGGAAAGGGTCACTTGAGAACCCCTTCCCATTTGCAAATGGTTTAACACAAACTTGAAATTGGTGATAACTGCGAATGTTCTGTGACCGCATTCCTGGTCTCAAAACATACCAGTGCGACTCACTGTAAGGAAGGGACACCCTTAACACGCCCCTTCCTAACAGCAACTTGCAAATCCTATTTTGCGAGTCATTAATAGGTTACCAACTCTCAAAATGGGGTTGGTGCATGCCCAAAAGCATTTCACCAGTCACAAACAGCCCGAAGGGACGTTTGCGAGCAGGAAAAGGCTTCCTACATCCGACCCATAGAAGCTAGCCAAACCCTGGGCTAGCTTGCTAACTTCTCCACCTTTACAAGTTGTGCTTGTCATCTGCCCTGCCTAGTGCAGTCTGGTGTTCCTCCTCAGAAGGCATATGGCGGAAATCACTAGCGAGGTTCTCTCTTGCAGACAAGGGCTATTCTAGTAGGAGCTTCTAGTGAACATTGAGTAAATAATTGACCACGAGGAAACAACGGATGTTGAGATTGCGGGTGCAAGTGCTGTAGTTTTTGGGGTCAGCAAACAATAAAGAGTTGTAAGAACCTATGCTCTTTTAAAACTATCATATCCTGGTATTTGCCTGGCGCACAAAGATGTCTGCAGGTGGTACAGTAATTCAATAAAAAAGTTCAAAATGCAGTTTGTTTGTGACCAAACAAAGTAAGCCATAGCAGGTATTATCAAGTTTGTCCTTGTTGTCTCTTTCTTTGGAGGAACAGTTTTTGAAAAACAAGTGTATAAGTTGATTGTCAGACTTCAGTCTCCATGACTCTCTCCACCCCGCTTGTGACTCCACCCTTTTTGTGCTGCCAGCCTTGTCCTTATTTATGTGATCGTGGAGGGCATTTTTTCAAGTTACATCAGTGGTGCCAAATTAAGACTGTGCTATAGTTCAAGTACAATTGGTTGTTGTGCAGTACACATTCACCTTAGTAGCAGTGCCACAGCAATTGTGCCATAGGCTGAAATACTAGAAAGGACTTTGGACCCCAGCCCCGGTTTTGGTAGTCGAAAAATGCCATAAATTTGGGTGCAGAGGGCCCTTCACACCTCTGGGCCACACTGCACCTGATGCACTATTTGTAGCTAAGGTCCTGATTAGTAGCATTCATTTTACCATGCATGTCTGTTTGAAAGTGTTTTCCATATGTATTGTATTTTAATCACACCTATGTAGCGCTCAGTACCACTGACGAGGCGTCCAGGCGCTTTTTCGGCGAGTAGCATGCTACTCCAGAACCCAAAAAGGATTAGGGGTAAATTAGTGTAGTGAATATGAAATTAATTTGAGCGGATTTGTGTGTCTGTCCCACTGGTAGTTCGTCGTACTTTGGTATTCTTAATAGAGGGGGGGGGGGGGGGGGGCTGGCGGTTGTGGGGTAGTCCCTTTTTTTCATTAATTTTGTGGTGAGGGTCCGTACGTAAGATTAGTAATTGGCTTCCTCTGCAGCTGTGCTCTATTGTGCGCACGTCGCGCGCACGGTACGGTCCCGCCTGAGACTCCCCCTGCGCACATCTACTATCGAGCCAATTGAGCACATAAACAATCCGTGATAAACAAGCTCGCGAGCGGCGAAAAGTTGGGTTTAATGCTGTGTGTACGAAAGGCGGCATTGTTAAATAAAAAAAAATATGCCCGATTTTAAGGTCGCTAAGAAGGCGGGACGCCGCGATCGGCAGGGGTAATAGAATTCAAGGCGTAGGAGATACTGCCAGCGTAATGGACTGCATGTCATTTCAATTTCAGATTTCCTTTCTTTGACGGCGCCGGCCTGCATTTTGCTGAGCTTTTTATATGCTGGTTATAGAAATACATTAGATTAGCCGGTTTCTGTATGCATAGAAGGGGTTTACGGGACGGCAGTGACAGGTGGTCGGCGGCTCAGCCTCGCTGGGGGATGCGGCTCGGCCTGCTCACACATTTCTCTGAAAAGCGAGGCCCCTCGATCACGTGTCTGCAGCTCCGTCAAGAAAATGACAGTCAGAAGGAGGGCCTCTGTTTGTTGAGTTTAAGACCTACTTCCAGAAAAACCTTCTTCTTTGTGCGGCCACCTACCTTTTAGGAGCGTTTCACAGATCACTGGCCACATAGTGTCTTCCCTTTCCTCCCCCTGTCGGATGTCACCGCTGCTGTTAACACGTCAAAACAACCCACGTGGAAAGAGGGTAAGTATCCCAAGCGGGTGGACATTGCCAATGGAATCTTTTACAGATAATGTAGTAGTAAAAAATCTTACTACATATGCATACCAGCAAGAAGTATTTGCGAGCCTCTTCCCTTGATACAAAACAAGGACTCTAAAAAAGGCGATTAGGTTTTGTTTGATATCTCAACTAATATCATTATTTGCCGACTCATGAAATTCCTCACTTTTGCCTACAAAGGGCTGAAATTGTCAACCAAGGACTGATGACTAGTACTAAAAACAATTGTGCTAAAACACATTACTATGTAAAAATAACAATTTATGGAAAGAATGTTGCACTCTGTCACGTGGCGCATGGAGCAGGTTGTCATGGAACATAGTAACCCGGGGGCCTATGTGCTTCTCTGAGTCTGTCCTGCTCAGTGCAGGCTCACAAGTCTCGAGGAATGCTTGCAATCGAGCCTAACACAGCATTAAGATCCCCTCACCATGTCTGGCCTGGTTCCAGCCTTGGGCACCAACCTGGAGTTGAGCTGCCCCATCTGCAATGAGTTCTTCTGCGAGCCTGTGTAGTGCACATCAGAGCACCCTGGCCACAGCCACCTGCTGCCGCTGCAAGTCAGAGCTCTATACAGGGTAATGCATTAGTATAGCGCTTCTACACCATTCCCCTGGGCTTCCTTACACTAAACTGTGTCACTTTTTTTTAGTATGCTATTGTGCTATTTAGCCATGCTGAATTGTAACTTTATAACTCACCCGCGCTACATTATTCTAGCTGTGGGGTATCCTTCATGACAGAATGATATGCTGTGGTCTAATATGATTTCTTAATTTATGCTATCGACTTTTAAGTTGTCCTCTGCTATATTAAATATATTGTGATACATTGGCCACAGTTTGTTTGCAATGTTAAACTGTGCCATTTTACAGCCTAATACATATGATAAACTATGCCACCTCATGCTGTTCTGGTCCTTGTTATAACGTGCTCCCGCCCTCATTGTGTTAGTCTGCAAAATGCCCTAATACCAGATAAGGCTTTCAGGTGCAATAACTAAACAACAGATTGGATTGGTAAGAACTGAGTGATTCTGATTTACACCGCTCTCTTGTATGGGTTGCATTCTTTTCACGGCAGCTTGAGAAAGGGTGTGCATTCTTTGTGGGAGCCCAGAGTGGGACAAGTTTACAGTAAAGGAAGGCTGGCAGAAAACAGTATGCAGGAAGAGGCACAGCTTTTCAAAATTGGACTCATTGTGCAGCTGGAGGGATGCTTAGACCACGGCTTAACGTCTTCCAAAGCAATGGTCCCACAGCTTGGTCTGCAAGTGTGCACCTGTGCCTGTCCGCTCTCCAGTGCTGGGAGCGTGCACTCCATCACCTTTCTATCTGTAAATGGAAGCGAGCAACTCACCGTTCTTTCAATCTGCGGCCAGATCTTGTTTGTTAGGGGTAGGTGATTTGGCAGAGTTTTTAATGTAACTGTGGAATTCCGCAGAACAAACCAGTCCCCATACAGTGCATAGTGAACAACCCTGACCACTAGAAGGGGGCTTGGGGGTTTCTCTCCCAAGGAATTTTTGAAAACATTAGCAAAAAATGGCACATTTAGAACACATTTTTCACTAACTATTCAAATGTAATACTTGTAAAACATAGTAAATGATGATTTTGAAGTTCATCAGGATATCAAGTCATACCCACAAACATTCTTACAGAGAACACAAAATAATAAGATGTTAAGTATGAAACATGAATTTAAAAATTCTGGTGGCAGGTGATAACGAATGCCATTGTAAGCCATAAATATAATGATTTGTTTATTCAGCATCTATCTACTTGAACAAGAGTCTTTAAAATGATAACAGAATGGCACTTTTAGATGGCAGGGCACAAAAGACCTGCTAAGGCAGATCTTAACAATGTATGAACCGCTGTTCATAATTATACTAATGAATCTTTTGATGCTTGTAGGCAAACAAAAATATTGTAGTCATCCAATTAACTTAAATTAAGTTATAACGTGACAGTCCTTTGCTTTCCTGGCCAGAAGTGTCATGCAGAAACAACATACAGTTACACACTGTATAAGAACTGTATAATAACACCAACATATTGATCATAATCATTGAACCTTCAACTCTCTTGACTCTCACCTTGCTTAATATGATGAGAATTTTTAAACATATGCTTCCTATCTAACCTTGATAACATGAGCAGATGAGGACACTAGATAGCCTTTCAATGCAATACTGGGCAGCAGGATTATATTGTGCAGCGTGGCGTTTGGCTTGTGTCCCTGGAGTCCCTTGGAGGCTGAAAGTTGAAACATCCTGAAATTTCTGTCAGTGGAGGAAGGTATTTGTAGCCTCCACTGGCTTCCTTTCAGGAAACTGGTGATTTTTAAGGCAATGAGCAGAGTCCATCTGGCCCTACAGCATAAGGGTTTGTTAGCTTTGAGGCCATCCTATCTTTGGTACAGACCAACCAGGTCTTTAAGATCAGCTTCAAAAAGTAATGTAATTGTCCTGAAATGTTATAGGTCGAGATGGGGAGCACGCTCATTTTCAGTTGCTGCTTCCAGGCTATTGAAACCAATCCCAACCTACATTGCAGAGATTAGCTCTTATCCCTCTTTTAGGAAAAACTTAAATACTTAGCTTTTTACTCCATAGGTCTGCTCCTGTTGTCCTGGCCCCTTTGATTAAGGATCTCATCTGTTTCCCCTTCCTTAGGTGTGAACCCTCCCCCCTTTTTTCTATTATGTTGCCTCTGTGGGCTTTTCCCTGCTGGGGTTTGGTGTTCTTCTGACACACCGCCTTGATATCTCTCGTTTTAGAGTGCTTTATATGTCTCTTTTTCATTTGTTTTTATGATGGTGGCATCCACTAGCCAGGCAGCATGCCTGCTTTAATATTGGCTCCATTCAGTCAAAACTGGTCCGTCACAAAATCGTCCCCTCACCATTCCAGCCTCCCGGAAAAATACCAGGTGTCTATTACTGACCTTCAGTCCTTGGTTATTTTGAGTGAATAGTCACTCTTAGGACAAGTTTTGCATAGAGTGTACACTGTTCTTGGCAGAATGTTTTAGTACCCTGTGGTGTATTTCACATGAGAGACTCACTGTCTGTAAACAGTGGGGTACAGAGTTAACAGTCAACAATGTTAACAGTCCCCACTTTTCTACTCATACCCACTTCATTTCTCAATAAAGGTTCAGTGAGTGTAAAGGGTTTGCTACAGGTAAATAATGCCCATAGCAGGGCATTAGTTAAGTAACATGGCTTGAGTATCTGGAGGATTTTGGTTTTCCCTGAACAGTTGTATACAGACTGAACACCTTGTGCACTATAGGTTACAATTTCACCTGTGGTACTTAGTCAACATAAAATCAGCTACTCATGAAATGTATGGTATGCAATCAGTGTTGCGAATAACAAAAGCTTCCTTTACTTATGGGGGTTATATGCATGATGGAAGTAAAGATGCTTTATATTCCAAAGAGTTATTTTGCACTTACTGTCATCGCTGTAAAGGTATACCCGTTCATAGATCAATGTGTATAAAAGAGCTTGGATGTCATCAGTGATATCATCAATGATTTCATTTGAGATGTCTTCAGTGATGTCATAAATGATGTCATAGAACATGTCATTAGTATGTAATATGTGAGATGATATGCATGGCTGGGGTGCAAGTTATAGTTTTAGCTCTGCTAACTATAACTTGTGAATATCTGTGTTTTTTTAGTTCAAAACATTAATCTTGCCACTGACATATTCACCTAACTATAACGTTACTTTAACCTGTTTTTTTCAGTTAATTTCTACGTTTAAAAAACCCAAAAACAGATCTCTTAATCACACCCAACTATAAGGTTACTTTAAACTTTGTTTTTATCAGTAAGTTTTTAAAGTTTTTTTAACATAAAGTAATATTTTATTACCATACGTAAAGCCAACCCCCCGCCGTGTATGTCCTTTTACTGTGCGTGGTGGGAGTTTGTCTACAGAGCATGAGACATACCCCCCACAGGTAGCCTAGAGCAAGCTGTGCACAACCTTTGGCCATGTACAGCAGGGAGTTGGCAACAGGTCCTGGGCTGAGACCATGACCTGTCGTCAACCCATCCATGGCCTTTTGTCACGTGCTGCAAAGGATTGGCCGCAGAGCCTCGCTTGCAGCTCTTTTCGAGCCTTATCAGGCCCTGGGGACTCCATCTTCAGGGCCAACCCAATTAAAAAGTGGAGGGTGGTGTGTGTCATACCAGGCAGGGGCAAGATTTTCATTTGTTTCCCTGCCTGCCACAATGTGGGCAGGGAAACAGATCAAAAGCCCGCACCCATCAGGTGGAAGCATTTTCAAAGCTCCTGCCCACTGGGAGCCAACTTGGTATCACTTAGCGGGAAATTCAAACATGCTCCCAACAATGGAGAGCAAACACAGGTTTTCCTACCTGCACTGCCGAGGACAATGAAACCGCTATGTCCTTGAGTTGGGCTCCCCACTGCCATTAATGAATGGCTCCCTTCCTTAATCGTCCCCGGGGTGGGCTCCTGGGGCCTTTGGAGGATCAGGAATGGGGTTGTGCAGCCCCCTCCCCATTTTGTCAAATTTTAACCCCAGAGGTGAGCTACCTAGGGGCTTTTAGAGGCTTGGTAGGGGGGCATACATCCCCACTACCTTTTTTGTCTAATTTTGACCCTGGTGGTTGGGCTCCCTGGGGGCTTTAGAGGCTTGGGGAGGAGGGCTGTATGCTCTCCCTCCCCACCTATAAAGGAATTTCAGCCCCATGGGTGGACTCCACAGGACCTCTTGAGACTCAGAGAGGGGGTCCACGCAGCACCCTCCCCTTTATGAATACAGCTCTGGAGGTGAGCTCCCTGGGGCATGAGCTTCATAAAAGCGGTCTGACCAACATTTTGGGTTCTTTTGGGTTTTTTGAAACCTGCAGGTAGTCCTGCAAGATTGCAGCATTTTTGCTGTTTTTTTCTCTTTTTGGCCCCAAGGAGGTCCCCTTGCTGGAGTAGCCTTAAATAAGTCTATGGAAAATGCATACGGATTTTGAATTTTGGGACCTCCTTTTTCCTCTGCCCTCACTTTATGGATCAACTGAAACCTTTCCAGGAAGGAGCCGAGGTGGATGAACATTATTTGGGAAGTTTTGTAAAGAATCCTCAAAAGGTTATTAGAATACCACGTTTGCAGAGTGGTGGAGAAAGGGGGCAGGGCCTCTGATGAACTCCCAGCAATCCCGCTGTGTGTGACTTACTGGAAGTAACAGGAGTAGTAGTTAGCTTCCAAGATCCCTTCGGAGCCAAGGGAACTTTATCCCCCTACCAGTAGTGCACAGGTAGGAGTGTTTGCAGAGTGGTGGAAGAAGAGGGCAGAGGCTCTAAAAACCTCTCAGCAATCCCACTGTGTGGGACTTATGGATGTAACAGGAGGGTTTGGGAGCCCCTGACGACCCTCAGGAGTGAAGGGGACTTTATCCCCTAACTAGTTATGGGCCAGGTGACCCCTTTGCAGGGTGGTTGATAAATGGGGCGGGGCCTCTGGCGACTTCTCCAAGTCAGCCGATTTTAGCCCTGATGACCCCATTCCTAGGACCCAGCCTCAGTTTTGGGTGTCCTGGTCCTGCCCAGGGCACCTAGTTTCCTTCGGAGTCTCAAGGCCCCTGCTATCCCTGCCGGCTCCCCGCCACCTGCTGGAGCCAGCATTGCTTTGATGCAGAGGGAGCGGCTAAATATACAACTCCCTGTGTGTCAAAGCAATCGTCCTCTGTGTCCCTGAACGCATCTCTGTGGGCAGGGAAGCAGAGGACACCTCAGCTCTCAGCGAGCGAAAACACAGTTTCTGCTTGGTGACAGCAGAGTGTTTGCTCTGACTTGGTTAGAGCTGTCAAAGCTCCCACCAGTCAGAGGAAACTGTTAAGTATCAAGGGTGGGCACCCCAGGACAAAGCAGGAGCCGGCCCTCGTGGGGTGTAGCATTCCCCAAGGCCATTGTTGACTCCATAAGGGGGGCCCCCTCGGCTCCAATTCTTTCTTGGATTTTGCCCCAGGAAGGTGGTGGTCCCTGGTGCAGGGGCGGGTGAAGTGGGCTTGTGTGCATTCATATTTTAAAGTGCCTCGGGAGGTGCGGTTCCCAGTGCTGCGGAGGGGTCCACGTTACAGACTTGCGGTTAGGAAAGAACATTAAAAAAACAGGGAAATTCACAAAAAAACAAAGGTTATAGATGTGTTATAGTTAGGAAATAGAAGAATTAGAAGCCATAGAAATTCACTGAAAAAACAAAGTTTATAGGAGCATTATAATTACGCTCAGGTTTTACTCATGCAAAACCATAGACATTTTGCAGTTATCTGTGTTCTCTGCAACTCTTGCACTAATTCAGAAGTTCTGAGCTAAATGGACATGCTCAGATAGTGCAATAGATAAAAATGCAATTATTAATGGAACCGCTGTACTCTGTTGTGGTTATCGCAAATGCGCAGTTTGCTATTCCCAGTCAGTTTTTTTTATTTGCTTCTGTAAAAAAACAATAGTACTACATATTCTTTTGCCAGATTGAACTGAAAAATGTAATATGATCATTTATGTGGATCACAACAGATGGCTTGTGCACAAATTTATGAATGTGTGCATAAATCAGAAACTTTAACAGCTACTATGTAAACTGAGGTGTGCAAACCAATTCTAATCACAATAATTGTAGTGGAAATGTAATATCTACCCCTTTGTCATATTTTATTGAAATGTTTATCTACCCGTAGACACTTAGGTATACCTGCATATAGAGGCGGTTCATCCATAGGGTCGTGGGTACATCGGCTGACTGACCTCCACACTGCATCACAGCAGTTCAGTGGGATGACCTGAGGCTGTGTTATCTGAACTGGTGTTTTCACTGTGGCCAGCCTGACATGTGCAGTTCAGACTTCTGCAACCAAAAGCTGAAAGGCAGTGGAGAAGCAGAGACACAGCCAGATAGGTGTCCGATGAAGTGCTATGTTTGCCTGCCCTGGCCAATCCTAGTACTGTCTTATGGTGTTTAGCATTGTAAGCAGCAAAAGAGCAGTGCTTGGATTGACTCGAATGCTATTGTCCAGCAAGCAGTGGAAGGCAGGAAGAACTTCGGGTGTATTTGCAGCTGAACGTGTGCTGCAGAAGAGCATCAAGCAAGGTCCATTTATTTTTAAAGGGTTGAAGGTAAATATTTTAGCTGCCCCACCATTTTTTGGAAACGCAGCAGCCGGCACTGCTTGCATATTTTGCCACCATAAACCTCTTTAAACTGTGTTTAATTTCTAAACCAATCAGACTTCAAGTCTGGAACCCAAAATAATGCACAAGGTTCGTGTAATCATCCTAAAAGGTATCCTAGGTATAATACGTGCACATGAGCTATCAATGATTGTAAGCAGAGATAATAAAACACCCAAATGCAGCAAAATATGGTAGATCGTTGTAAACAACTGCACCTGACTTTGCTAGAATTCAAAGCAGATGTTCTGAGTTAGGTCTATGCCCTTTAAACAGTGCTATGTTTTAAAAACAGACACAAGTCTGCTTTACACCAACATGCACATTTGGTAAACAAAATACCCAAATCCAACAAAACGTGTTGCAAGTTATAGGTGCTATGCTTTGCTAGGTTTAAAAGCAGATGTTCAATATTTCATAATATTGTTCAAGAAGAACAGACTGCCAGCAAATGCTGCCTCACAGAACTTTTTTGTGGTGTGTTGCTTGTTATTTTTGTAAGGCATGGTTTTTCCTTTTCCTTTTCATTTATCATTTTCGTTCTGTTAACATTTTCTGTGATTTTAAAAACTCGGGGACATATTATCAAGAAACGGCGTTAAAATTATCGCCGCTTTAGCGGCAGGAAACTGCTGCTAAAGCATAGATAATGGGCTTTATAATATGCCCTTGTGAATTCCCATAGAATCCCATGTTCTGGTGTGAACATGGGCTTCTAAGGGAATTCTTAAGGGCATATTATCTAGCCCATTATCGCCCTTTAGCGGCAGTGTCCTGCCACTAAAGCTGCGAAAATGTTAACGCTCTTTTTGATAATATGCCCCTCACTCTTTAGTGATCCTTCAGCAGCAGGCATGAGAATAGACGCAAATAAAAGCTTCAGCACTAGAAACTAGCCATGCATCTCCAAATATGGCAGTGTTATTTAACCTGCACTTAACATGGCTGATGGTGGGTAGTGGAGTTACTCATGACCATGGTCCAGCCTGTGCATTGGACCCGAGAAAAGCCATTAAAGGAACTTCAGGGCAATTATGTCAATCGGACTCAAGACTGATGAAAAATATGACGACAAAACAAATTATACTCGCTCTCTCCCTTAAAATGGTTGACCATAGGAAAAAACAGGTAATTTCCAAGATGCTATGTATATCTCACAGAGCTTCCCTGGCCATACATATATAATCAAACTACGGCATCAGAACCAGTAAACTTAAAGCCTGGTATTAGAATCAAGTAACAGGCTGACCTATTGCCGCATGAGAAGGAAGCATTGGTGCTAAATCCCTGGGAGCACGACGCCTTGAACCAGCGCTAGGGCAACAGCAAGATCATCATAAATTCAGGGGGAATCTCCATACACTTTGTTATGCTAGTCCAGGCCTTTCCCAAATCCTCTAAATTGCCTACCTCGTGAGGCGAAAACGATCTTGTGCACCTAGACCTGTTCAGAGAAAGCTTTTATATATTTCCTGGAATGTATCTATCTAGTAAAAGTGAAAACTCTTTTATTATTCTTGCAGCATTTCATTCATTGCTAACCTTTCTTCCTCTATCTCTTACTCCCTGCTTCTTGTGGCTCTAAAGCTGTCAACAGCTGCCACACAGTGCCAAGCAAAGCAGAAATTAATTTATTGACGCTAGAATAAAAAGGATAATATCAGAAAAACTGCCCCTTTGACTCTGACCCCTGTCAATAAAGTGTGCTTCCTGAAGCAGCACCACAGCTCTCCCTTACATGCCCTGTCGTTGCTGAAGCTCAAAAAACGTACTTGCAGATAGCAGAAACCACCTAGTGTTTCTGCTGTGCTTCAGCACCTGGACAGCTCCTCTACTGAGATTTACTGCACAGCGATGGCTCCCAGCGTTGAAGTGATTTAATGAAACAGACGAGAACTGTTTCAGAAGTTTGTTAGCAAAGGATTTACCGTCTGCTTGTCGAAATAATGAATTGGATGTTAAAGGGACGTTGGTGTCAGCCCTCTTGGATCTAATTTTCAGCATGCGTTGGTCACAATCTTTGCTCTGTTATAAATTTTAACAAAGTGATTAGTCAACGAGAAAGCTCCATTTGCTCGAACATTGTGGGACTGAGAGAATAGAGTGCAGAATACCCTGACTGAAAATGAATTACATTCCAGCAAATTAAAAGACACTTGTTCCTTGGTTGCAAACTGACAAATAGAAAACCCATGTTAAATAGTGCTTGTCTTATGGGTGAAACTAATAAACAACCAATGTAAATAGATACTACCTAACAAGAACATAATGAGGTTCGTAAATCAGGCAACCACCTGCATGTCTTTCTCTTTTACTGATGTGTTTGTACTACACATGATCCTCACTTCAGTTATTGACATCCCATGAATATGTGCACTCAAAGAAGTTCTGGTATGTTAATCCTTTTTGCCATTTACACAGACACATGAATATCGATTTGCTTGGCTTTGCAAGAAAAAGTAACATAACACAGCGCACTGCAATGCCTTGCATTACTCTGCTCAGGTATGCATTCCAAGAGTGGTGAATATGTGTTTCTGCGCATCCACCCATGGGATTTTGGTGAAACCCATATTTGCAAACAGATGTAGACATGGGCTTACTCCAAAAAGATGAACTCCTTGATGCTCGTGTAGCTAGAAGAAACATCTTTATTTCTCCTCATTATTATGGAAACAGACTCCAGATTTACGGCCACGTGCATCATTGCACCCGTTTGCGATTCCTAAATTGCGAAAATTAAGGAATCGCAATTTAGAAATCGCAAACTGCAATGCATGAACAATTCGCATTTATTTTTGTGATTCGGTATTTTTCCTTAATTGCAATTCACAATTTGCGAATCGCAATTAAGGAAAACCCTTCCCATTGATGAATGGGAAGGCATTCACATTTTGCGAATTTCAAATTGCGATTCGCAAAATGTGAATGCAATTTCGAGGGTGCAGGGGGGGTCCAAAGAACTCCTCCCTGCACCCCTGAAATGTAACTTTAAATGCAAATTACACACACACATGCCCCATGTAAATTTAAAGTTTCAAAAATGCAATTTGTGCATATTTGAAAGTTTTCGGCAAATTAGCATGAAGTTCAACTTCATGCTATTTTACCACTTCCAAATTGCGAATTCACAATTAAAAAATGATCATGCATTGCATTTAAGAATTCTGAAATTGCGATTCCTTAAATGCAATCGCAATTTTAGAAATAGCAACATGGTTGCAATTCCTAAAATTGCGAAATGCATGATGCATTCCTAATTAGTCAACTGCATTCGCAAACGGCCGAAAATTGCGATTCGCACCGTTTGCGAATGCAATTGACTTTGATGCATGTGGGCAATAATGTTTATGCAGGAAGGTACCCACTCCAGCACAAACCTATCCTGACCTCAATGCAGACTCCCTTCCCGTACTCTATGGCTGAAGGGTGCCTGCAAGCCCAAGGAGCTCCGGTGCCTGGAGTGAGCAGAACTGTGCCTTTTCATTGAAAATATAGTGCAGTTCTGCCCTCGCCAGGTGACACAATAAAGTGCAGCAAGTTTACTTACTGCTTTGCACCACTTTTTGTAAATATGCCTCTCAACTGTTTTGGAATTATTAATTTATTATTACAAAATCTAATCAGTTGTCATATATTAAACTAATGTATTCTCCTGTAAGCCCAAACAGAATTCACAAACGTTTTTTTGTAACATACATATTCCCCTGGGTGAGTTGAATACAATCTTCTACTCAGAGATAATACCGAAACAGAGGTATCAATTAATAAGGAAAAATATGATAAACTACTGTTAGCTGGTGACTTTTTATCATGGCATTTCCCAATACTGTTTGTAAGTTAATAAAAGATGAAAAATATTTAATGGTTTGTGGCACCCTCAAAACCACACTGACCAGCTTGAGAGCTGAAAAGGGTGATAAGAAGGTACTGACTGACTTTACGGATTTAGGCAATATAAAAAGGGGTAGCAGTAGTGTAAGCAAATGACTGCCTCCGCCTACTCCTATTTGATCTAAAATCTTTATTTGGTTTTGAAACAAAAACCATAAAAGTACAAATAACGATTCCAAAACGCATACAAAGAAATCCCTTGTAATATCGAGGTTGCATCTGACGTAGTATGCGAACACCGTGTGCAAAATGTTCATGATGCATTACAAAGTATTAAAACTCAGGTTGATAGATGATGAAATATATATTATAATATATAAAATACAGAATATAAGCTAATGTAACAAATTACTGGCAGTAAAAACAGAACAGCACAAGGTTAGTTACACATTTCAAGACTCACCAGCTGCAACAAAAACAAGCATTGGCATAGCCACTAGGTCTCGCCTTTGGGACCTTATAAGTGCTTAGCTATGCAACATTTAATCCTGGGTGGTGTACCGCCAGGGCTTGAATGGCTATACAATTACTATTTTTGCCATTCGCAAAGCCAATTTAGAAAGTAGGATTGTCCTTGCAACAAATCTGTAGGCCTTTTTGCACATGTATGGGTTGGCTAGAATGCACAGGGTTACTGGTTAGACTGACAGCTACAAATATGATTTTAAATCATTTCTGTCACTGAGGTGACCTCTAACTAGGACCAGCTATGTTAGTTAGTACAAAATAAAGGGGTAAGCCTGCTAAAACATAACTTCCGAAACAGTTACTGCGGCACTGTGATCCCTGAGTCTCACTAAGTAATGCTAGTACTTCATACACAATTAGAACGTTATGGCTAGACCAACAAGCTGTTACCCCAAAGTGGGACGCTAATTGCAAAGTGTAGGTAGATGAAAGTTTTGATCCATCAGCAAGTCACAAAAAATGCCTAAAGAGAAGTTAATGGAAATTATTAAGATGTTTCGTAATACAAATGGATATCCATATAAGGGAGGCAACAATAAAATACGTTTGGATCCTCCAAAGAACATAGATATACATGAGCATCTTTGTAATTCCTAATATTATTCAATCAATCAAAATGTGTTTATTCGATTCAACAAATCATCAAATCATGTCATAAAACATTTTTAAAACATTCATAAAATCTCAACAGATACAAAGTTAGGAGCTATCCCCACCAAGAAATAAAATGGATCTTAATTCTACAAACTTATGATTTCCAATTTATCGTAATACTCACAATTATCAAATAGCATGAGAATGTACTCAGATGCGATATATAAAGTGTAAGTACACATACAATTGACCCAGTGCGAGACTACATAAAAAGAATCAATAAAATACGTTCTTTCAAAAATGACTAGACTCAAACTACATTAGGTCAAACATTTCATAATCCATAATACAGATAAATAAAGTTAGGTCTAAGTCTAAAAATCTAGAATTAAAATCTTAGCACTCTCTTTTTCCTTATATAGCTGGCTGCCAATAAAAATCTGCTAACACCAAATACAGTGAGTTGTGTGCTGTCTGTTAGTAGTATATAGTGATACCTTCACTTCAACTCTGGCCTTAAATTTGACAGCTCCGGCCAGGAATCCTGGCCTTAAAAAGTGATGGGTCTAGTCTTAATTATGACAGGTCTAGTCTTAAACTCCTGGCCGGAAATTTGACAGCTCTGGCTGGAAACCCTGGCCTTAAATTTAACAGGGCCGGGCCTTAAAAGGGGGCGGCTGAGTCATAGGGGGGTGTGTAGTTTTGTTTTGGAGACATAGGCGTGGCGGAGCCGCCAAATACATATAAGCCGGTGTCAGGAGCCTGGTATAGCAAGCAACCGCTGGACTACGTGAAGGAGCGCCATGGCAGAAAAGAAGAGCTACAACCCATTTGCGAGAAAACACTGGGTTGGTGGCTCACAGACCCCCATCAGTAGCTATTACAGAACCATAAGCCCTTTGGTAATGGACGAGAATGCTCAATCAGAAGAACCTAAGGATATGGGTTGCGACGTTACTGCTTTTGGCTGTGGGTTTGCTAAGCGCTTTGGCGCCCCTGGTTTCAAGGATTGGCGGTGTCCGCTGTCCCCGATTAAGAGCGACAGCAGCAGCGGCTCTAGCGAGGGTTCGAGTGGCGACTTGACGGTTGAGCAAAGCATGCTCTTGGAGTCGGAGGATGCGGAAGACACCATAGTTCCGCCTAATACACCCGTCTATGAAGACGTGGGTTTTCGCGAGAGTCTTTTTCCTGAGAATATCCCTGTTCAAAAGCTTGATACAAACGTGGAAGATGAGGGAGCATCGGATGTTATTCCCGCCTCTCAAAATGTCAGAACCGCGGCGGATGGGGCATCGCAGGATATTAACAACTCTCAAGATGGCAGAGCCGCCGCCGAGGGTGGTGAAAATGTGGGGGTGAGTCAAAATGTTATGAGCAACCATTTACATAAGGATGTATTTTATTTCTACAACTAGCGAACACTAATATTTCTTTTTTTGTTTTTGTTTGTGACCCTCTAGAGAGCAGAACCAGTGGGATGCACTTACTTCATAATGCACAAAGAAAATCAAACTATGCCCCCGCCTAATACGCACATCTATGAAACCATGGATGTTCAGAAGGCTATGAGTCCTACGAAGGTAGTTGTGCAACAGCCTGATACAAGCGTTGAAGATGAAGGGTCCCCAATGGATGTTACCGACTCTCAAGGTTTCAGAGGCGCTGCAGAGGGTGGTGAAAGTGTGTGGGTAAGTAAAAATGTTAGGCGTAGACCCTTTACTTGAAAGTTTGTTGTCTTTCTACCGCTAACGGGGTGTCAATATTTGTCTTTTGAACCTAGGATGAAACACCGAAAAGAACTGAGGCCCAGGGGCAGACTGCAAAAGGTCGCAGCTTGAATCTGTCCTGTATATGCTGTGCAAACCAGACTGGAAGTTCCACAAAGCCGAGTTCACCTCTGCCCATGGAATGTGAAGATGGTTCTAAGAACGATGAGTTTGTAAAAGCAACGGCGTGGTTCCCCAGAGACACTATAGCTGGTGTCAAAGGTTTCGCAGCTATAGTTGTACGCGCGTGTGTCAAACGGGACTATTACAACATGTGTTTCGGCCACCGTATTAGGGACCCTCAACAGGAGGCGCACGAGTGTCTAGCCGAATCATACAGAGACCGAATGATACGGCACATATGTAGTTTGCTTGATCCGTACAAGATGTATAAGCTGCTAAGGGTGGTGCACGGCCTGAGTGATGAAAATAATTTTGTCCACCCTAACATGTTGAAGATCTTGATGGCGACAGTAAAGGAGATACGCTATGCCAACGACCCCTGCGCAAAACTAAGAGGCATGCCAAACGCCTGTGCGTGCTGTGACAGAAAAATGATAGAAAGACTTATAGAAAGGCGCATGTGTAATGTGTATCTAAAAAGCAGAAAAGTAGTGGCCATCGCACCACAAAGGCTATTTTATAATAGATAAGTCCTGATGCATTGCTAAGTGCTAGCGTGTATTTAAAAGTAAAGTAGTAGAATGTTACACCCAAAAAAAAGTATATGTGTTAAACCGTACTTACTACGCATACTGTGAAAAGATATGAAACCCCTTTTTGTTTTGTGATTTGGTAATACTCATTATTTTTAATAAAATGTTCTTACACAAAACAAGCGTCTTTCATTTCCTGTACTCTAATGACCGCTAACATGTCGGAGGGCCTGTTAAGAAAACTTTATTATGATACAAGAGGGGTTGGCAGCTTTGGAAGCGGCGCCGCTCTATATAGAAGGGCTGTGGCTGAAAAGAAGTCGGTAAGCAGAGAAGCTGTGAAGACATGGTTATCAGGAGAGGAGGCGTATTCACTACATAAACCAGCCAGAAGACGCTTTAAGAGGCGTCCTACAATCGTTAATGCGTGTATAGATTATCAGTGGCAGGCGGACATAATCAGCCTTCAAGATACTGCAAAACATAACGACGGCGCCTGTTATATATTAACAGTCATAGATGTGTTGTCCAAATACGCGTACGCAGAGGCGCTGCGTGATAAAAGTGGAGCTAGCGTCACGGCCGCTTTTAAAGCCATCTTCGATAAGGGACGTATTCCTCAAAAACTACAAACAGACGCAGGAAAAGAATTCTTAAACAAGTCATTTCAGAAATTATTAAAGCAGCACAATGTTCAACATTTTGTAACACACACCGAGGTAAAAGCAGCGGTTGTAGAAAGGTTTAACAGAACTTTAAAGTCTAAGATGTGGCGGTATTTTACGGCCAACAATACGTACAGATACGTGGATGTTCTACAGGCTTTTTTAGCTGTATATAATGCCAGTTATTATAGGACCATCAAAATGGCACCTGAAGAGGTAACATCTAGTAATTCGTTAACTGTTTGGAGAAACTTGTACGGTCCTAACTTTGGGACAAAGGTGAAGAAGTCTGTATTTAAAAATGGTGATCACGTTAGGATTTCAAAACTGAAAGGAGTTTTCACAAAGGGTTACCAACAGACCTTTAGTGATGAAATATTTATAGTGGAAAGTGTGGAGCTTAAGGAAGGGCTTTATATTTACAGGTTAAAGGACTACGATGGGGAAACGGTGTCGGGATCCTTTTACAAGGAAGAGTTACAAAAGGTGCCCAATGATCCAAACCGTGTGTATAGGGTTGAAAAGGTTCTGAAAAGGCAAGGTACAGGTGCTAAGAGCCAGGCATATGTCAAATGGCGCGGCTGGCCTGAGAAATTTAACAGTTGGGTGTTGGCCAGCTCCCTGAAGGGTGTGTGAGCTAAAAGCCGCTGCTACGATGGAGACTACACCCTTTTATATAACCTTACCATCCAACGCTTCTAAGGACATGTTCCCCAGCAATCAGATTTCTAATTACACCGTCAAATTGGCTAAGGCTGTGGACCTGAAGGGGGACTGGGAGGTTGCCCTAACAGAAATACAATACCCTAGAACATGGAATACATTTACAGCGGCCGAAGCCAAGTTTCACATCAAGAGGGAGCAGGACCCCATGGGCATACACACATCCTTCCCGCCCGGCTACTACCCAAACATTACAAGCATTATCGAAGCCATCAACAAATCCATAGCCGCTATAGAACCACATCCGAATATTCATCTGGCCCTAGATAATGTGAGAAGGAAGGTGTTTCTTAAATCCATAAATCGAAACACCCTGTTCAACTGCTCAGGTAAATTAAAAAGGATTTTAGGGACAGTACAACATGTGAAAAGCCCCGTGGAACAAGATCAAACGTGCCCCGATATTAATGGGGGGTTCTACACGCTCTACGTGTACAGCGATATTGTAGAGTCTCAGAGGATAGGTGATAGTTACTCGCCGTTGTTAAGGTGGGTGCATGTACAGGGTGATAATAATACCATGGTCAACATACAATTTAACAAACCCGACTACGTCGCAGTTTCTAAAAACCATTTTGACACTATTTCAATTATGATCTACGATGATCAGTCTGAGCCGGTGGCCTTTAAATACGGGAAAGTTATTGTCAAGCTTCATTTAAGGCCTAGACACGACAGAGGGTATTAGGCAGCCATCATGGTGGTTATGAAAACCTACGGAGATCCGTCTATGTACAGAGACTATTACAGAAGTCAAGCCGGTTATGGAGGACCACCGTACTTTCAAGGTTCACCCGTTATGTACGGGGCTGGATTAGGAGGATTCTTTAGGAGTCTGTTTAGAAGAGCTATGCCTTTCCTGAGAAGAGGCTATGAAATTGCAAAACCTCATGTTAAGGCGGCTGCCTCGAACATTGCCCAGGAGGTGGTGGGGTCTGTTACCTCGGCGGTTGCAGAGCGCATGAACAAGCAGCCTCAAGAAGGAGCTGGTTTGATGTATAAGCCACGCGCTAGTGTCAAAAGGAAACGGGGTATTTCCAGACGCCGGGGTCCCCCAGCCCCCTATAAAAAAAGGAGGACCGCTTCAAAACGTCCTCAGAAAAGAAGAGCTCCAAGACGGAAGAGAGCTGCAAAGAAGCGAACCGGCTCTAAAGTAAATATTTTTTAAAGCCTTGTAAGCACAGCCATGGCCTTCGTACATTGTGGATCTGGAGAGTGCGCCAAATCAGAGTTGGACTTGTTTAGTCTAAAGCCCACACAGACAAGCATCGAAAACAGCTTCTTCATGGAGGTGTCGCCTTTAGCAGCATTGACACCGTTGGCACCTATAGAGTTTTATGTGTCAGGGGCCACGGATATGTATTTGGATCTCAACAACACTCTGCTGCATCTTATGTGTAAAATCGTAAAAGCGGATGGGACCGACATTGACGACGGTTCTAAGGTGGCACCAATCGCTTACCCTGTAGCTACCATGTTTAATCAAGTGGACATCACCCTGGGCGACCGACTCATCACCCAGAACGATAACATGTACGCCTACAGAGCCTACATAGAGAGTATTCTAAATTACAGTAGCGATGCCCTTGACACACAACTTTCAGCGGGTCTCTTTCACAGGGATACACACGGACAGTTTGAAAGCACAGCTCTGGATGGTGATAATAAGGGCTTTATAAAAAGAGCGGGGCATGCTACAGCCAGCCGTACCTTTGACCTCCTGGGGCGCATACATTCGGACCTCTTCTTCCAAGATAAACTGCTCATCAACGGAATTGATCTTAAGATCAAGCTCAATCGTAACAAGGACTCATTCTGCCTCATCAACGGGGATGCGGAACAGTACAAGCTGAACATACTGTCCGCGAGACTGTTTGTAAAGAGAGTGAAAGTGTCCCCGAGCGTCAGGCTAGCGCACGCCGAAGCTTTGCAAATATCCAACGCCAAGTACGCTGTGGAAAGAGTAGCTCTGAAGGTATTCAGCATCCCTGCAGGTACCCGCTTAACACAACAGCAGAATCTATTTCTGGGACAGCTACCAAAGCTCATCATCATAGGGTTTGTGGACAATACAGCTTTTAGTGGCACCTATGCCTCAAACCCCTTCAATTTTAAACACTACAACATCAACTACGCGGCGCTGGTCCACGAGGGCAATGTGATTCCTGCAAAACCCTACACCCCCAGTTTTGCAGCAGGGCATTACATCAGGGAATATCAGGGACTGGTTTCGATAACAGGCAAGCATCAAAGGGACTGCGGTGTAGCGGTGTCAAGAGAAGGCTATGGCCGTGGATACACGTTGTTCGCATTCGACCTGACACCGGACATGGAAGATGGCGATCACTACAACCTGGTCAAAAATGGGAATCTAAAAGCTGAAATACGATTCGCAGCTCCACTGGCGACGAATGTGAACATGGTCGTATTCTCTGTATTCGACAGCATCATTCAGATCAACCACGCAAGGCAGATTTTGTTTGACTATCTTTAAAAACATTTGTGAAATGGATACGGTGCAGATACGTGACTTCTTAAGCAGACATAAATACGCTAGGAAATACTTTTTGGGTGTTTTCCCTAGCGATGGGTTACCAGGCGACATAGGGGCAGAAAGACCATGCACCCTAGTCTTTAACACAGACCCGCATGACCAGGCTGAGACACATTGGGCAGCCATGTTTATAGATGTTGACAAGGTTACAGTGTTTGACAGTACAGCAGAGTTCCCTGAGCACAAACTCTATACAACCCCTATATTCAAGTTTGTGAAAAAAGCTGCAGCGGTGGTGGAGTATAACAAACTAAGGGTGCAGGATTCCATGGCCATCACATGCGGGGAACATTGTATTTATTTTATCAGTAAAATGTCACAGGGTCTTTCGTTTAGAAATTTCTTAAAGCTATATCCGGGGGATCTTGTTAACAATGACCGTATAGTTGTGAGATATGTAAAAGAAAACACCAGGGTGTCGGTCAGACCTGTGAAAACTGAATATGTACCTTGTCAAAACTGTAAGAGTTTATAACAGTTGTATGCTTAATGTTGAACGTTTAAAATAAAAGACATTATATTTTTAAAAACATGCATTCAGACTCGTTATTTCAATATACATGCACCATAAAATGTTTTTTGAAAGACGACTGAGACGGTTTGTAAAGTTATAACAAGGTGTTTATTACAAAATATGTAGTTGACAAAACTTTATTGCAGAAACCTAGGAATAAAAGATTCACACACACTTAATCAAAAATCCATGCGAAGGGTGGCTGGGGCAATGTCTTTTTTTTTTTTCGAGCTGGCACCGACGGTGCAGGAGTAGTCCATTTAGGGGATAGTCTGTGGCCTTCAGAGCCTGTAGGCGATGGCAGTAGGGGACTCTTCAAATTGTCTAGCAGGCGGCGGTGTTCATTATTACCAACAAGCGCGGAGGGTATATTGAGTTCAGCAGCGGCCTTCAGAAACTGCTCCCAGCCTCTCGGGGCATTTTGAGGCGTTAGGATTTTGGGGTGTGTGAGACCTTTGACTAGATCGTACATATGCGACCCTGCAACAGGCTGGCCCTTGTAGAGGAATTCGCCGCGATCATTCCAAGAGGTTAGGTCTTTAGAAGCGGCTAGTTTACTCATGAGCATCTGCGCAGCCCCTCTGTGCCTTTGACCTATATGTTTTAGGAGGTCTCCAACAAAGGTATCTGAGGCTGTCGCACCATCGGGAGGCGGTTGTAGGGGCTGCGGATCGGGGGCCTGAGCAGCTAGAGTGCTGTTGTAAAGGTTAGCCTTGTCATAGGGGTTTAGATCAGTCCTGCTCAAAATGTCTTTAATTTCAGTATCCAGGCTTAGAGTCTCATTTCTACGGATATCCCAGGCGTTGTCATTGGTGGACCCCATTTGCTCCATCTGCTGCCTAGGAACCAGATACATTTTTGTGGCGTGGTCCATCACTCACCCGTGAGGAGGCTTGTAATTACAGGTATAGCTATCCCCAGCAAGCTACCTATAAAACCTCCAGACTGTTTCACCAGTTTCTTCTTTGTTATGAGTGAGCCCCTTTTATTACTGAGCTTCTTGATAAGCCCCTTCTTCTTCTTCAGAACCTGTAACTGCCGCTTTGATATAGGGACGTTGCCTTTTAGGGTGTTTAGGGCTATTTCTGAAATGGCAGCCACTAAATCGTCAGAAGCGGTGCCCAGGATGGCCTTTCGATGTTGGGGACTGGCTTTAACAAGCATTTTCAGGAGGGCTAAATTGCGGCGTAGGTGTGCAGACATGGTCACCACTGTGCGTTATAAGGGCGTGGCTGTAAATGGTTCTAAAATACATCAGTGTTGCTTTTTATAGGTCCTGGTCTTGGGCTTTGGGGTGTAAACTACTGGTAGCTCTGGGGGAAAAATATCAGCCCTTAGTCTATAGTCTTCTAGAGTTTCATTTTTTAAGTCTACCAACAGGTACCCGTGGGGTTTTGCTGTAGCGTCGTTAAAGGCCTCCATGAAGAAGTGTGTGTTTCCAGGGTACATCTGTTTAGCTATGACGGATATTTGTTGTTTGTCACGAGGGTTTTTAAATAAAACAAGGTATGAAGCGTTGAGAGCTATAGACCTACTGTTCTTGCCTTTGTAAAACAAGTTCTGCACAATGTAGCAGATACTTAGATTACGATGATGGGAATATTGGGTAAAAGCTCTCTCTAACTCGGGATGATCACCACCTTCACGCATCAGATCATCAACAATTATCATATTTACAAGTGTTGGGGGTAGTAGCTCATCATCGTTGAGGTTATCCGGTATACCCTCTATAAATTTGATATGTGGGAACCGGCGGCCCAAATCTGTATAAAGAGGCTGCCAGCATGAATAAAGCCACACAATGTTGTTAGGGGTTTGTGATAAAGCAGAGCCGGCATTTTCTAAGAGCTTTTTTATAAAGTAGCTTTTACCGCAGTTTGAGGGTCCTGCTAGCACGCAGGAGAACGGATGCTGTAACCTAGTGTCCATGCTTTGGCTGCTGTCTCTCTAGTGAGTCTAATAACCATAAGGCAGTGTTTTATAGTCGGTGGTCAGGACCCTTTTATCAAAAACAACTCGCAATGTTTTATGTAGAGGCTGGGTTGTGATTTCCCACTTCTTTTTGGATCTGACTATGCAGGGCTGGTTCACGACTATGGTTTTAGCATTCTCAGAATCGGGGGCTGTAGCGTATTCATGCACCAGATTCTTCAAACTATCAAAATTGATTTTTAGGGTGTTGCTGACATTTAATGTTATCCCTTTGACCTTCATACACACCTTGTTCTTGTTGGTGCGGTAACTGTATGTCTTAGGTCCGGAGGAAGTGAATTCTTTTATAAACTCATCCTTATCTAGCTCACTGGTTAGATTACCCAGATAATCTCCCAGAGGAGGGTCTTCATCCCCCGGCTTGCTCAGAAAAATCACAGAATCTGTATCGTGATACAAGCAGCGATCCTGGAGCTTATCCATAACCCCGTAAAGCTCTAGACGAGTGTGGGCTGTCGTGAAGCAGGCTATGAAAATGTTTATGTTGTTACTCGATGTGGGGTACTCTTGGGCGTATTTCCAACACAAAGCCGCGGTATCGTCATCGATAAAGTCGCAGCTGGACACTTCGTAGCATGGGGCAAACAGGTACTTGAACAGTTCATCAGGATCTGATATTAAGGTCGTATTTGAAAGGTTTGTGCGCTGTGCAAATTTTCCCCATAAGGAGTTGAGATAGAGTTTGGCTAACTGGCGGCGTGCAGGATTGACCTCTATCAGATGGGGGCGTAAACGGATACCCTCGTGAGCGTAGTAGTCGTCGATGTATTTCTGTTTTGCATCCTGACTAGTACACCATTCAGGATACCCTGAGGCCTCCTGTTTGTCTCTGAGAAACAAATTAATGTAGGGGGCAAAGAGTTGTGTTGTAGTGCTCTTAAAATGCCACACTTCGTGCACTCTACCTAGCCTGTACCCTTTCTCTAAGGCAGCTTGTACCTCGATGCTACACCAGGTCCCTGTGAGCATCCTTTGTACATCGGTGTGTCTGCAACCGTCAACTTCTTTAAGCATCGCACATGTTCGACAGAGGGGGAACATCAGCTTGCCATCGACTCTGCATGGTAACACCGGGAAGTAAAGCTGCTTAGGAGGATAGATTTCACATTTGATAAGCCCAAAGTATTCGGATAGGGGCTTAAAATCTCTATAGATTATGGTGGGATGACCCAGCGGGTACAACTTCATCTTGTTCACAAAAGGGTACAGACTGGTGAAATCATAGTAGTGTATTTTCTCACCCTCACCAGCGGCCTTGTACAGTTGTATGGCATTTGTGCGCCCCCCAAATAAGGCATCGCGGGGCTCCAGAGGTGTGGGTAAATCACGGGTCTTAAGAAAAGAGCAGAGGTCTGTGTCGGTTTTTAACATGTCTAACCACTCGTGCTCCCAAAGAACTCTCATAGCAAAGCCCTGGTTTTCAACATACTGGGCCTTTGTCAGAGTTCGTCTGTATAAGTGTTCAAATTTGGACCCCAGCATTTTGTTATACTCGTGGGGCTTGTAACACTTGGGGCATCCGTGGTAAAAACAACCGTTGAATTCAAAGGCTGTCGGCACACCCTTAATTACAGAGAACCCGTCCAGGTAATAGGGCCCCAGGCGGTATTCACCACCCTGTAAGGCATGTTGAATTTGTATGTCTTCCTTCTCAGAGACGTGCATGAGCCACTGGATAGAGGGGGTTGAATAACGTTTCTGTTTACCGTTATAGAGGTCTGGCGGTACTAGAGCTATAGTTTCGGGCCTTAAAAACATGTGTTTGTAGATGGACATACACATGGATGCCAGAGTGACGTTTTGAAATGGGTCTATGTATTCGACCGCATGCCGCGTTTCAGGGGTTTTGGATTTCAACACCGTTACTTCTTTAGTCATAGACACCACAGCATCTCTGAAGCTGTTACAAGCTTGCCGCAGGATCATTACATCAGCCTGACAATAAGCTTTCAACTCTGTTTGAAAGTGAAACGCCTTTTCACGGTTTTCAGAGTACCATTGTAGAAAGCTCACTTTCTCATCAGGCATCATGTATTCCACCCCGTAGCTGTCGGTAGGAGGCATGGGTCCCACATAATTCTGATTAGCCCAGGTGTTTAAAAAGTGTGGAAAATAACCTTTACACCCAGGGAACCCAAAGGCCTTTGGCAGCTTGCTCAATTTCATGGGTAGGAAATTCAGGGTGTCCATGAAGCGTATTTTTAAAGGGCATACCGTCATCAACATCAGTTTAGACCCCTGTGTTATGAGTTCCACCGGTATCTTTTCACGAATCATGTCTCGTAGAATAAAGAAGGAGTCATAGGCTTTCGAGTTGTGGGCGAGCATGGTATATCCTTGGAATTTGGCTTGAATGAAAGTGCTCAGGAAATCACCAACGCACGTTCGTCCCTCAAACTCCCAGCTGTCGTCGGAAGTTAGATGGTGGGCGTAAATATAGTTAGGTTGGTGTACCCCCGTCTCTTGTGTGCACTCTATATCAAACACTATATAGTCCTCGGTCTTGGTCTGAGGTAGACCTTTAACCATATAACACTGATGGCTGGTGCCTGACTCGTAAGACACATGACAACGGGGACATATCATGCCTTTGCACTTGTGATCCGTTGCCACATACCGCCCACACTCACTGCAGTCCTTTTTAGGGACGCATGTGAAAGATTTCTTGTGTATGCTCAAGCAGTTTTGCGAGCGACAAAACATCCTACACGTGCCGCACCTCACCTTCAGGGTAGCGTCTTCTATACAGCCGTCCCTCTGACACATCTTGCAATGCATTTCACATTGGTGGTATGTTTTATTGCTGTATATATGGTCACAGTGGGCGCACACATTCCTGACACCCAAAAAACCTTTAAGGTTCAAGATGCCGTAAAAATGATTTTCGGCGTGGAGGACATATACGGTCTTGTTTCTCACAGGGCCCCCTGTTGTAAAGTACTTCCAGGAACCGTTGTGATGAAGAACTTTCACCGTCACGGCGAAATAGTTCTCAAAAAGACCTATATCGCCAAAGCCGACCATTCGGTCAGGAGGTATTTCAAGAACCTCATGGGCTTCAGCAGCTCTAGACATGATGACAGCGTCAGGGGTCTTGCGAGCCATCAGCAGCCCCACGATGCTGGCCGCCAGACATGTGTTGGCAGAGGGGCTGTTAAAGTTGAGCAGCCACCTCTGTTTCTTACCAATTATTTGACTGTAGAGTATGCTCTTTAAAGGTCTGGAAACACCACCCTCACGCCCCCGTACAATGAGGGCTATGACTCTAAAAGTGCCATAGGCGACTAGTTCTGCCTTACTCTGTAAAAGCCTTGAGAGGTTTTCTAAAAATTGCACAGCGTCAAAAACATCTCGGGCCTTCCTCCTGGTGAACAACGGAGTGTCAAAACCCTGCCCCTGGAAGCGGAGTTGGAAAAAGTCATTAGGCCCCACATTGTGTAACAACCTTTCTATGAGCTCCTGCACAGCCTGATGTATAGCCAGAACACCCTGATCGGATGATGTTATTTGATGGATGTTAATAAATCTAAACTCCTCATAGTGTTCTACGGCCCTAAACCTCTCTACATTGCGAGTGTAACTTCTAACACTCTCTAAAAACAAGGGCTCTGGGCCCTCAGCAGTAGGAGTGTGAATTGCGGAGGTGTTCTCTGTTGTGTCATTTTGGGGGGTCCTGGTGGGACCTGTCTCAGGAGTCCTTGTAAACCTGCGGGTAGCGCATATTCTAGCCTTCTTCAGCTTATTTATTAAACGCCTGCGTTGCTTTGTACTATTAAGCCACTTTTTTTTTCTTTTACGGCCCCAGGCTTTTCGAGATACCAGGCCCCAGCCTATCTGAACAGGTTGGTTGGTGTCATTGTACGCCTTGTTCATGGAGGCCGCTGCTACAGTTCCACCCCTAGGTCCTTCTGAATGTTGCTGTGTTTGGAGTTTTAAAGTCCGCCCCCCTACCCCCTTCAAAGGCCCGACCCTCGGTATGTTAGACCCTGCACCTATGTATTGTCAGTGTTGAAGTGCTGGTTTATATGTTTCAGGAGCTGTTCTTGAAACTATGGTACAGTGTTTTAAGGGTCGAGGGAAACAGATGCGTCTTGTTTGAAGGGGTCTAGGGAAACAGATGTGTCTTGTTTGAAGGGTTGTGAGGCATCAGATGTACGCTGCTTGAGCAGTCTTAAGAAGCGTACAGACTTTGTCACTAACCTCTGGACCTTACGGGTATATTTTGGGGGCCTCTTATGAGCACCACTGGCTGTGGGGGTCTTTAGGGGCCGGTGTTGCCATAGTCACGCCCGAATAGCATGTATGTCTGCCACAGCCGCCTGACACTCCTGGATGATCACTTTTTTACACACCCCAACCCTTTCCACGATCTTCTGATGGGCCATACTTGTGTACAGGGGCTTGTTCACCCCCACCCCCCATTTTAGGTTTGCGGCGAGCGCCTGGCATTTTATTTTTCGAACAGCCATCTGCATCTCTTTTACATGAGCCGCAAATACCTCATATGTGTTTACAGACCCCTCTTGCGCCTGCTTAGAGGGCCCCACCTTGCGAGGCCTTATAAATGGCTGCAACGTCTTAGGACCATCTATACTGCTAACAGCCTTAGCACCATTCTGTAAAGCCTGTTCCGATAGTGTTCTAGAAATAGGACCCCCCGGCGAACGCCCTGGTGCGGACAGGAATGGAACATTGCAAACTTTGTATGGAAAAAGCGGCTGTACCCCCTGGGCCCCCGTGGTCTTGTCATCCACACTTATTGCTGAGGGCTGTGTGGGGCTTACGACGGCCGCGGGGCTGGACCCGGGACTGTACACGTGGCTGGCATCGGGGCTGGACACGGGCCTGTACACGGGGCTGGCAGGTGGGCTGGACGGGGGACTGGACACGGGACTGTACACGGGGCTGGCAGCTGGGCTGGACGCGGGGCTGGTCGCGGGGCTGGCAGCAGGGCTGGTGGGGTCGTATGCCCCCGGAGGGGTACTAGGGGACAATGGATATGAGGATTGTGAGGAGCTGTCGTTATAATCAGGGGTCCTAGCTGAAATGGCTGTGTCAGGGTGTGCTGACCTGTTAGCTGGGTTCTGTAAACCCGCTGTGCTCAAAGACCCCTGGGACACCGCTTCAGGGGTTCTACCTAGGCTGTCTACCACCCCCCTAATCAGCTCAAGAGCTGGGGTGTTCACGATAGAAGGCCCTTCTAGGGGTTGCGTGTTATTACCCGTTGAGACCCTAGGCTGTGCCTGAACACTTACAACCGGCTTTGGGGGCTGCTCAGGGGCGTGTACCTCTACATGTACAGTTATTTTATTTGGTACTGTCTGGGGTTTCAGGATGCTGGATGGATCCAGCGTTGCATTATGGTTGCTGAGGGACGCTGCTATCTGTAGCTTAGGGACCCCCGGTTTCAGCTTCAGATGTTTTCTTGAGAGGCGCGATGTTTTAGGGGGCTGTGGCGGCGCCATCTCTTCTACATCCACAGCTACAACTACCGCCTCCTTGGGGCTCACGGGTGTATAGGCCTCATTCAAAGGTTTAACAGTCTTTTTTACAGATAGGTCTAAGGGGCTATCATGGGGTTCAGGGGTCCTAGGTTTCTTCTTCTCGGGGCTTAAGGGCTTTGCCTGGACCTCTGGGAGCATCGGAGCCGTCTTCTTTAAGTTTAAGGGTTCTGCTTGGGGCTCTGTGAATACCTTGGAGGACTTCACACGTTTTAAAGGGTTGGGAAGGTTCTCTGAGTCCTTATGTTTCTTCTTAAGGGCGGCAGTGATTGAGACACCTTTCCCTTTTGATACGCTGAGAGGGCCCAGACCCACTGTAGCTGTTTTACACAGACCCTGCCCTGTGTTATCTGTGTTTGTCAAGACTCCGCCAGTGCTGACTCCACCCCTGTGCAGAATAGATTGGTGTAGAGGATTGTTCATCATGTTTGGTGTGTAGTGCGCGGAGACTTTTTCGTGGCGTACACGCCTACTCACACCTTTTGTAGCGCTTCTGTTGTTCTGGACGGTTGCTGTTATGTCCCTTAAGGGCTGCGCCGACCTCTCTTCAGCAGCATGTTTCTGAGCCGCTTCTAAAATATAAACAGAAAAAATATATATGTTAGAGAAAGTATAAAAAGAACACCCACAATCCTAAGTTCTACACCGCCACCTTTTTTATATAGGCCTTGCTACAAGTCGTTGTACCCTTCGGCTTGAGAGTACCGTTAGTACTTTTCACACCCTTTGTAACAAACACACCTGATAGAGGTCTTTTTGCAACGCCTTTCTTTGACGGTGGTCCCACTTTAGAAGGTAAAGCTTTCCTCTTCAAAGGGCTTTCTTTTGATTCTCGCGCCGCCTCTTGTACCTCGACGCCGTTCGGGCATAACGTGGGGGTGCCTGTAAAGAAAAAATAATACCCCGCCTTAGTCATATTTCTGAGGAGTCCCACTATACACCATCAGGGTCAGGACTGTGGCCTACCCCGCCAACTCCCCAGCGTCCTAGACAGTTTAAAAGAACAGGGGGCTTTTTAATTACATGTAGGAACTGAAGTGTTTTGCACACTGTTCAGAGCGTCTTGAGCCTCGATGTACTCCATAAGCTCTTCAAAAGCTTGTTGTAGGTCAGGGTCATAAGCTGTAAAAGCATACATACATGAGAGCCCATTAGAAAAAAGAGAACTTCTGAGAGACTGGTGTACAAAACTACGTAGAACTACATAACTCTAAATATATATATATATATATATACCTGGCTGTGGGGCCGACAGGTGACCAGCGTTGCTAGTTATTACAGCTGGGTCCAGCGCCGGGGGCACGTTGTTGACGGTTGCATTTGCAGGGTCTTGCATCTGTATTAAACATTAAATTAAAAAAGAAATAAAAACGGTTTTAGTAAACGCCTTTTTTTAAACAAAAGTATCACAACTTCAAACAATTCAGGTACACATTTACAAGGGTGGGTGCAACAACACACAATTTTTAAAAAAACCTCTATCTGTGACACGCTAGGCGACCATTTTTAAAAAAAGGGGTGACTGTACAGCGTCAAAGCATGTATTGTAATAGTTATGCACCCTTGGGGATAGCGTTAGCAAACATTTTAAAATAAATAGAAGCACCCTACGCCATATCCTGTAATTCTGGGTAAATGACTTAATGTACCACCAACATCCTACCTTGCGACCATTGCGCCTAAGTGCTGGGCACTCTTTTGTAACATGTACACGCCTCTTTTCTCTTGTAACACCCTGCTTGCGCCCCTCTTGATTACGCCACATTATCTACCACGTATTGCAGTATTATACCTCTACCTGCAACCTGCACACATTGCACTTTTTTTCCTCATGTAATGCCCCGTTTGATAACGCCTGTATTTTGTTTGCTCACCATTGAAATTTTTGCCCATGTAACTTATCGCCTGCTCTTGTAATTTGCGCTAACAACCAGTATTTTTTCTGTTTGTATCTTTTATGTAACACCTGTAATTCTTAGACCTTATGTTTTGCATAAGGCTCTTGTGTAAAGCGCTTTGACACATTCCAATGCTAACTCTCAGTCTCACATATATTGCAGTATTATACCTCTATATTTATTTTGTACGCTTTTTGTAACCTGCACACGTCACTTTTTCCGCCTGCAATGCATCGTTTGCTACCTCTTGTATTTTGTTGACTCACGATTGTCACTTTTGTAATGCACCGTTTACTACCTCTTATACTCTGTTGGCGCACAATTGTAATTTTGCTTCATTTAATGTAACGTTTGCCTTTGTATTTTGCTCACTTGTAATGTTCTCATGTATCAGTTCTGTTCCTATTGTGAAGCGCTCTAACACCTTTGTGTTCGCGCTATCTCTCAATAAATAAAATAAAAAAAACACACACCGGGCCTGCAGGGGCTTGGCCCGCCCCTTCAGTGATGTCACCAGCTCATCACTGGTGGGGGCGGCCCTAACCCTGCAGCCCCGGAGAAGCTCACGCCGCCATGCTGCCGCTGCTGGATCCACGTGGGGCCGTGGGAAAATGCCCCCCAGGACCCTCACAGCCCCCAAGGACACCGGAGTCCTCACCCCGAGCAGCGCCTTGCTGAAGCGGGCTCGGGTGGGGTTATTTTTTTTAAAAAAGCGCTGCCCTAAGGCCCCGGAGGCCGGATAGACCCTCAGATCCCTCCCCACAACACCCCCGAGCAGCGCCATGGAGAAGCGGGCTCGGGGGCTTATTTTAAACAAAAACGGAGCCTCGAGCCCGATCCCGGAGTCCTCTCCCCAAACCCTCGAGCAGCGCCAGCAGCAAGCGGGCTCTGGGTTATTATTTTATTTTAATAAAGAACGGCCTCGGAGGCCCCCAACACCCCCGAGCAGCGCCCGAGGCAAGCGGGCTCGGGGGCATTTTATTTTAATAAAGAACGGCCTCGGAGGCCCACAACACCCCCGAGCAGCGCCCGAGGCAAGCGGGCTCGGGGGCATTTTATTTTAATAAAGAACGGCCTCGGAGGCCTACAACACCCCCGAGCAGCGCCCGAGGCAAGCGGGCTCGGGGGCATTTTATTTTAATAAATAAGCGGCAAACTCGGCATTCGGGGACCCCACGGAGCCACAGGGCCCCCGGAGCCACAGGACACCCCGAGTAGCGCCATGGTGAAGCGGACTCGGGGCATTGTTTAAAAAATAGCGCTGCACTAGGGACCCAGAGACCCCCAGGACATACATCCCACCCCCCAACACCCCCGAGCAGCGCCATGGAGAAGCGGGTTCGGGGGCAATTAAAAATCATCAGCATTCGGGCCCCTGGGACTCACAGAGCCAGCCCCACAACACCCCAAGGGACTATGGCTACCCACCAGGAGCCCCCCATGGACCCCTCCAACTCTCTCTACAGCGGTTTGGTGAGTGCAACAAGGCATTATTTATTTTTTAATTATATGCCCTGTATATTATTTAAAGCCCCGATGGTACTGTTACAGTGTGGTTAAATGTTTCTATGAACTGTAAAATGCACGGTTGCCCTCTGCATGTACCCTCCTAAGGCCTACAACATTATGCCCCTTAAATACATAGCCTGCAAACTCTACCCTACGTCACCACCCCATTAACACTAAATACCTACACACATAGCTTTTTAAACTCAACAAAACCTTTATTCATTTTAAACACCTTTACATTACAATTCAAGTCTTTTTAAACTCAATCCTTCAACAAAACCTTTATTCACATTAAACACAGCACATCGCCTTAAAGATTAACAGTTTACAATCCACACTACATAGTACTATTTTTTAAAAAGTGCAACTTTTTTCCAAACTGCATGTACCCTCCTAAGGCCTACAACATTATGCCCCTTAAATACATAGCCTGCAAACTCTACCCTACGTCACCACCCCATTAACACTAAATACCTACACACATAGCTTTTTAAACTCAACAAAACCTTTATTCATTTTAAACACCTTTACATTACAATTCAAGTCTTTTTAAACTCAATCCTTCAACAAAACCTTTATTCACATTAAACACAGCACATCGCCTTAAAGATTAACAGTTTACAATCCACACTACATAGTACTATTTTTTAAAAAGTGCAACTTTTTTCCAAACTACATGTACACCCTAATACAACATTGCGCCATCCATTATTTACCTTCTTTACATGTTCACAGGCGGCGTCAATCTGGGAAAAGTTGCTCCGGTCCATTCTGGCCTTAAGTTCCAAGGGTTGGCTCCAAAGCAATCCAGGCCAGTCACTCCCCAAGGTTTTGAAGGGCTTGATGGTGTAGAAATCCACAAAGGTTTTCTGACTGGGTTGTAGATGCAGGAGACCTCCAGGTACAGCAGAACAATCCACGCCAGTCGCTCCTCAAAGGTTTTTTTTTGAATGGCCGTTTGGCAGTGTTCCATGAGGGGCCTTTTTATACCTGTCCATGCATGCTAATTAGAAGCCCCCACACCCCTTATGACTTGAGGGGGTTTAGAACAATGTCTTGGGGTCTTTGGATGGGAACTTTTTTTTCTATGCTTGCACAGTTTACGCTGTATACATCTGTTACTTACATTCATGGCTTATCTTGGGGAAGAGAGACCCCCGGGAACCGACCTTTGTCCCATCACTAAACCCATCACATGTCATCTTTCCAGCCAGAGTCATCAAGTCGTGGCCTAAACTGTCACAATTCCGGCCAGCATGTCCAGTTTCGACCCTGGGGCTTTGGAGGTGTGTGAATTACGGCCGAGCACTTGGCCTCCTGTTTCAGGTTCTCATGGGGAAGCCTTGCCACGACATCTGTCTTTTTCACCTTGCACAGTTTACGCTGTATACATCTGTTACTTACATTCATGGCTTATCTTGGGGAAGAGTAGGGTGCTTGGGGCCATATTTTAAAATGGCTTATCTTGGGAAGTAGAGACCCCCGGGAACCGACCTTTGTCCCATCACTAAACCCATCACATGTCATCTTTCCAGCCAGAGTCATCAAGTCGTGGCCTAAACTGTCACAATTCCGGCCAGCATGTCCAGTTTCGACCCTGGGGCTTTGGAGGTGTGTGAATTACGACCGAGCACTTGGCCTCCTGTTTCAGGTTCTCATGGGGAAGCCTTGCCACGACATCTGTCTTTTTCAACATCTCAAAGCTCAGGGTGGCTGAACATGGCTTGTGCTTTTTAAAACACACTATGGGTTTCCCAACAGCTACAATTTAAAAGCTCCCCTTTTTTTTTTTCAAACATAAAAAATATCTCCCACAATCTGGGGCTGGGGACTCAGGACTGCTCAGCCTGCAGCTGTTCAGCCTTCAACTGTCTGCAACCCCCCCCCCAGTTTTAAACATGCACTTTCCTATGCACTTTTTTTTTTAAAACATGTACACAATTACCACATGTTTTGCATCCTGTTACTTCTTGGGAATATCCCTACATGTCACCCCCCTTTTAAAACCATGCCTGTCTAATGCCAACAGCCTGCGCCCAGGCCCTGTTAAATTTAAGGCCTGGGTTTCCAGCCAGAGCTGTCAAATTTCCGGCCAGGAGTTTAAGACTAGACCTGTCATAATTAAGACTAGACCCATCACTTTTTAAGGCCAGGATTCCTGGCCGGAGCTGTCAAATTTAAGGCCAGAGTTGAAGTGAAGGTATCACTATATACTACTTCTGTTTTTAAAATTCCCAACATCTCATTGTATTTCCTGATATTTAGACTTATGCCCAAGTGGGTTTATCCCTTTTTTCTGGGCAGTACATATGCAGTGCAAAAAAACAGAACGTGAGCGATATCTTTCTTATAACTCGGTTGGCATAAATTGCACTTAGAAACCCCATCTTTTGCCTGGGACATAGCCCACATAGCTGTAAAGGCATTTATCTGAAGTATTTCATATCTAAATTTCAGATATAATATCTTTGCTAGTTGGGTTTCAATTTCATCCAAAAACGGCTCAAAGCTTGGGATAATTTTAAACGATAAAAATAGTGTAGTCAGCCTCCCTGAAGTACTGCTTAAAGTGACTTTGCGCGCAATAAAGTTAAAAAAAATGTACCCTCTCAAAATGGCAAATGTTAGCATTCCATACTATCAAGTGGGGTGGATTTTCCCAAGGTCAATGTGCGTCCCTATGTATGCCTTATAGGCCATTGTTTTGTTGTACTAATTTTTATGTATGTCGGTCCCGTGTAATGCACTGAGGCCCAACCGGAAGAAACCAAGTAAGATCTCTTAAACAGTTGTTTTCTTTTGATAATTTCTATTTTTTGCGGTCCCAAGTTGTCATTCTATCATTGCCCTGATGAAGTTCCCAGCATGGGAATGAAAAGTGTTGGCAGGAATTTCTTAGTTTGATGATTTTTACAAATTTGGAATAAAGAAAATATTTTTACATCAATATTTTACTATTGGACTTTATGAGCTGCGCACCCCCATTTGACAAAAAAAAGTAATTCTTTGATCTGGAGCACAGTGGCATCACGCAACGGCTGGCCTTTGGGTTGGCTGCACAGCTAATTCACTAATTGGAGCTGGCGTGAGGTGCAGAACTAGTGGTCCGCCATTGCTCCACTGGACAATTCCCAAAAATGTGTTTAATCTCGCACTTTGATTCGGGTGTCAACATACTGCGGTTTGACCAAAATCTGCTCAAACCCAAATCGAAGAGACATTTTCGAATGTGGGCCAACCAAGGAAAGGAGACATGGACATCCAATTCTAATAGCTTGGTCAAAGTTTGTCTATAGATTTGTAATTCCGGAGTTGTCCAAATTCGAACCCAACATGACAAAGTTCTCCATACAGCTAGATGTTCCAGTCTTTTTATACCGATATAATATGTTAGTGGTATCACTGAGGTATGTTGGGGAAGAGACGTAAACATTTGAATGATTTTGTTTTCCCCAGTGTTTGATGGATGGAGGATTTCACTACCTCATAACTCTGAGCCATAGAAGGCAGCAGTTTGAGGTCTAAATTTATAAACTTCCAGGGCTGGGGTAATAGACTTTGAAACGGTTGGAAATTGCTTTTTTACAATGGGGACGGAGTTTTGCATTAGAATAGCCCTAGATTTGTTTATTTGTGGCTTCCATGAGAGTTTTGAATCAAGGGTGACCCCAAGTATACCAATTCGGAAACAAGCTCCAAGGCCCCCCTATTCAAAGTTATTTTATTTTTAAAGCTTTTATGTAGTCTCATGGTCATATATTTGGTCTTAGTGGGATTTTTGCCTAGACCTTTGTGTTTACAGTAATTGTTGAGGCTATTGAGTACATTTTGTAAGCCCCTTGGTGTTTGGGACAGACAAATTGTATCATCTGCAAATGTTAATGTACAGATATGGGTCCCTCCAAGCTTAGGAGAGTCATGCCAGGATTTTTGCAGGTAGGCATACATATAATGAAAACAAAGCTGGCGCCAGGACGCATCCCTAATAGTATTAAATGAATCAATGGTTTTTAAAATAAATCCTGATTCCAGCATAAAAGCTACAAAGTAGGATGAAATGCATTGTTGTTTGAGTGGATCTTCCATCCCATGGCATTTGACAGCTGCTAGAGGCCACCAGTTCAATTTTGGGAATGCTACTAAAGCAGGAGCTATACCCAGTTGTAGATGTGTCAAGACAAAATGATGTTGGGTGTTTGATGTAAGTGTAATATACCTCTGGAGGCCCTACATTTGTGCCACAGAGAGGTGTCCAGCAACTGAGTGCTTGGTACTATCTTTGGCTTGTTTAACATCAGCCTTCTTTTTAAATAGTAAAAGTTTTAATTCCCAATTAACATAGAGTGTTACACTATGAGGTTCATTCTGTAATCGAGGACCATTAATCTGGACAATCTGTCTCGAGATATACAAGAGCCACGGGATTCTCAAGGTATTGTCTAGAAGTAAACAATTCCCTATCATTGCTTTTGTGAACTTGGGCTCTTCTTTGCTCCAAGTAGAATGCCACAACTGGACAGGCTTTATTGCCGGTAGATCTTCCAAATACAGCATGCCCAATTCCTTGTGTACTATATAGGCTGATGTAGATGCTGGTATGACAAGCAGTCGCCGAAACAAATCTTCTCCTGCATTTGTAAAGTGGTGGATTCTGTATAACACCATAACCCTCACCCATAGGAAGCTGCAGTGCACATTTGGCTTAATATATTGAGAACATGTACCGAATCAGTATACAACCTAACTTAGGGACAAACAGCAAATGCCCTCACAGGCACCTATCATCTTTAGCCTGTTATTTTTTAAATGCTTGGTCCAGGAACAATTGGAGCCAAAGAGAATAACTAGGTAGGCAAATTAAGTGACAGTTTAATTGGTGTGCCATTGATATAATGAATACTTGATTTACAAGCTCCCTTTCCACAGATCATCATGTAGTTTTTCTTCAAGTTTAAATTTTAGGATCCCTGTTCTCCATGAAGGCCATAAAGCAAAGTGGTCCATCAGTCTTTACAGTCCATTTGCAGACCCTGACAAGAGGGCAGTGTCATCAGCATAAAGGAGAACAATGAGTGCCTTTCCTTTCACTTGCAGAGAATTGGCAGCCACTTCCTGGAATAAGCTATACCTGCCATTTAAAAAGAAAGAGAAAAAGAAGGGTGCCAACATGCTCCCTTGCCTGACTGCTCTCTGAATGTTAAACAGGGGAGATCACTCCCCATTGGGCCCATTGCTCATCCTGGCTGATAGATTCCTGTATGACTGAAATAACAGTGGCACTGTTTTTGATTGTGCTCCCATCGGGGTCAAAGTTTGCCGCAGGATTGATTGATTTACCAAATCAAAAGCACTGGACAGGTGAACAAAACATAAATGTAAATGGTCAATCTTACCCCTTGTGTATTTCCCTATGAGAAGATCTAAACTAACACACTGTTCTACTGTTCCTAAACCCCTCCTGAACCCATATTGTGACTCTGTGAGAACTGTATATTCCTCAGCCATTTGTTCTAATCTTTCTAGGATCATTCTACCCAAGATCTTAGTGGAAGAGTCTAGGAGGGAAATTAGGCAGTAGCATTTGAGATCACTCTTTGAGCCCTTTTTAAAAGCAGAATTACCAGTTACTCAGACCAGTTTGTCGGAATATACCCATTAATGTTCACATTCAATACTTGAGTCAAAATAGAAGCCCATATAACCGCTAGATATTTAAAAATCTCAGCCAGGACTCCATATATTCCTGCTGCTTTTCCACAGACACTTTTTTTAATAGTCCCCGCAACTTCATCTAGAGAGATTGCTAGTGACTCTACTATTGGTATTGGCAATGGCCAATTTTACTAGAAGGTATTTGCTGAGCAAATTTTAACGTGGAAAGCGTCGCTAGCCTAAAATTATAAAATCCTTTGGACTCTTCATGCAATCTCTATAGTGGATAACGCTTTTTCTACATAAAGTTGCTGTCTGGCTCATTGTGGGTGTAAGACCTGACACCCTTGGGTGGTATTCCCCCAAACCTTTTGTCTCCATCCTTTCTGTCTCGGAATTTGCTTTAATTGACTTTAGGACAACACCTAGCCTACACCTAATTGGCACATTTAATTTACTTATACATTCCTAGTATTTGATACTACCTGCACCCAGGGCATATACATTAAACTGCTATTTCAACCTGCCAAAATAAACATTTTGCCAGGTCTAAACCTGCCTTTTTAAAACTGACGTCAGCCCGTAAAGTAGACCCTAACAGCTCCTAGGGTGGGGTGCATGGTAATATGGGTTTACATTTTTCATGTCGTAATAATGAAAAGTTCCTAAAGTCATTTTTCACTGTTGCCAGACTACCTCTTCGGGTTAACTTGTTAAATTTCATAAAGTGCAACTTCAGATTTGGGAACAGGTAGAAAATATTTCTTGGACTCTCTGAAATATTAATTCACATCCTCTTTAATGATAAAGTTATTTTTTAAGTCACAATTCTTGAAATGCCACTTTTAGAAAGTTGGTATTTCAGTGCTGAAACCTACAGCGTCTTTCTGCCAATAAACAGGGTCACATGACTGTGATGGGTTTTTGATTATTGATTAAGACACAGGGGCAAAAGTGGCTTTTGTGTGACAGTATGGACCTTTCTGGCAAGATGGCTGGGGGAGGAGTTGTACACAGCACTGAATTACACTTCAAAAAAGTTCCTTCAACACACACAGCGGAACCTGACAGTAAATATTTGTCACTCCAGACATTCAGGAGCAAGATACAGGAATGAAAGGGGAGTGGGCCAGGTATTCCCCCCCATGCAAAGGCTGGAACTTGGGATAAAAGTTGGCACTCTGAGACCCCAAATCTGTTCACTTCTGGACTCGTGGAAGGCTCAGAAGAAGGACTGCCCGCAGCCTGGGAAAGGAAAACTGGACCTGCTTGTTGAACCCAGGGCCATCAGAGTGACTTCAAGGGTTATCTGGCTGCCTCCAGTGTGAGCTACAGGGACACAACAAACTCTAGAGTCCCTGCAAACTACCTATTGTTCCTGCTGAAATGAGTCCTAGCCCTCACATGGTGCCCCTCTGGTCTTTAACCCTTGATGTGGTGCTAACAGGCCTCCTCTCCCCAAAACCCAAAACCTGGGACTTAGACCATTTTACAGCAAAATACGCTCAGAGAACTGATAGGAGACTGGGACCTACCTGCAAGGTGATTCAATAAAGGTGCATCCCTGGAGGGTTTGGCTTCGCTGCAGCTTCCGCTATGTACTTTTCCACAGCAATAAATCCTCTTCAGTGGGACTCATCAACTAGGTATCCAGCCTCATGGAGCCCTCCTTGGCTACAGCCTGCAGCCTTGTCCTGATGGGAGAATCCGAGCTCCAGAAAAAGTTCTCAATCCGAAGGTAGGAATCTTCGGCAGGCTCGACAACAACCAGCACCCCATCAATGACAATTATCTGCTCAGTCTGAAAATCCAGCATTTCCCTCTCTAAGCTTTTTCCGCCATCGTCGACAGGTTATCCAAGACTTAGTCCAGAGGCTCCCGATCATCCATGACCTCCTTTCCCCCGGAGCCTGTTGCCTGGCTCCTCCCAGGACGGTATACAACCGTTACAACGCAACTTTTACAACAAACTACTTTTACAATGCAACTTTTACAACGCAGGATCCATTACAACGAACTACCATTACAACGCACGTTTTTACATCGCAGATGCCTTTACAACGCATGCCATTACAACGTAAGTATTGGTAAGTATATAATTTTATAAAAAATGTTATAGGTTTGGGTTTTTGGGTAAAGGGGTATTTTTAGGGTAAAGGGCTAGGTTTGGGTTTTTGGGTAAAGGGGTATTTTTAGGGTTCAGGGCTAGGTTTGGGTTTTTGGGTAAAGGGGTATTTTTAGGGTTCAGGGCTAGGTTTGGGTTTTTGGGTAAAGGGGTATTTTTAGGGTTCAGGGCAAGGTTTGGGTTTTTGGGTAAAGGGGTATTTTTAGGGTTCAGGGCTAGGTTTGGGTTTTTGGGTAAAGGGGTATTTTTAGGGTTCAGGGCTAGGTTTGGGTTTTTGGGTAAAGGGGTATTTTTAGGGTTCAGGGCTAGGTTTGGGTTTTTGGGTACAGGGGTATTTTTAGGGTTCAGGGCTAGGTTTGGGTTTTTGGGTAAAGGGGTATTTTTAGGGTTCAGGGCTAGGTTTGGGTTTTGGGGTACAGGGGTACAGAGTAAAAATAAAGTAAAATTAAAATTAAATTAAATTAAATTATATAAATTTTAATTAATTTACATTAAAAAAAATATGATATACTTACCAATACTTACGTTGTAATGGCATGCGTTGTAAAGGCATCTGCGAAATAAAAACATGCGTTTTAATGGTAGTTCGTTGTAATGGATCCTGCGTTGTAAAAATTGCGTGGTAAAGGTCGGCGTTGTAAAAGTATGCGTTGTAACGTCATACATCCCCAAGGACTCTACCTTCTCCAGGAAATCTTCAGAATTTCTTCTAAGTCTGAAGATAACTCTTCAACAGGGCGAGCTTACGACCTACATGTGACACACACTCCATCGAGGTCGCCCTTAACTTCTGACTTTGTCTTGTTCTCGTGACCTGATAAACACAGTTGGCCGGTGTTCTTTTTGGCGCTATTTTTCACCAACAAATGTAAACATGTACAACTCCAGTTTTACCAATCAGATGTAGTTCGTTTTGGTGTGACTTTAATTGTAAAAATGTGCTTTATTTTCCTGAATTGATATGGAATTTGACTTGAGTTGCATGTTTACTTTATTACTGTTTATATAATGCATAAATACTTTACACGTTGCCTCTGAGTTAAGCCTGCCTGTTTTTGTGCCAAGCTCTGGTAGCAAAGCACAAGTGAGTGCTTAGCTAAGCACAGGTGAATGTAGTGACTTTTTGTGGTTCACCCTGACACGGATTTGGTTGTGGCCTGAGTGGAAGTTCCACCACCATAACCAATAGCCCAGTTTCTTACAGAGGGTGTTATTGATAAATTGAGGAGTTTTTAGGTAATTTTCAAATCTCTAGTTATAAATATTTCAATTTGCTCACAAAAAAAGTCTAAAAGATTATGTCGTAAAAGTGTAAACAAATCGATGAAATAATAGTGTGTCAATAAAGTAACTAGGTAAGCCAGCTATGAAAGTGTCTGTCTCTATCTGAAATACCACACATTTTTGGGGAGTAGTAGTGAGACTCTGGTTCCTTTGAACAAAAGGTACCAATTTCTAATGAAGCTTATAAATAAGTGGATTCTTTTCAGAACCTGCATGCAGCAAATGGTTCTTCTGTGGATCATATTAGTCGGCACAATTCTCTTCTACTTAAAAATAGAAAAATACATACAAACAGTCTAGATCAATCAATCAATTAAAACTTTATTCGGCCAAATGATGGCCATAAAAGTAAATTTTACATTTTGAAAAAGACATTGATGTTGTAGAACAGTCTAGATTAATGAAGGACAGGGTCCTGATGTGAGGCCAATGGTGATTTTGAAAGTGACTCTTTCCGCCCACGTGACTATAGACAAATGATTTGCTGGCTCCATCCTGGAGCATTTGCAAATTAGGTAGAGGGAGCCAACCTCCTGCCACTAGCGCAAATCGGACTCCGAAAAAAAACTTCTTGCCTAGACAATGTTTCAGATTTGCATCTAACTACACAAACGTATACATTAAAGAATGGCAGATTGTTTACGTCACATTTATCAACTACTCAACAGCTTCTGACAAGATAGGTAGATCTTGACTTTGGGGAAAGTTGCTATCCCTGGGCATCCTTATTTTTCTAATAACGTATCTTGATCGTGTTCTTTTCAGGGAACTGGGTCAGAGACGAAAAGGTATCACACTGAAAATCAATATTTATAATTGGCTGCAACATAGATGCATTCTGTCTCATATGACTTTTGGCTTAATTTATTCAAAGTTACCCAATAATTTTTGATGCACTAAATACATTTTTTTTAAATCAAGTCATTCTAGCTTCAAGACCATTCTTTATGCAGATAATGTGATCATTCTTAATATGGCCATCTTTGGTCTTCAAAGATGCATTAGTATTAGAGAGCTATTCTCAATTAAACTTTCTGAGAATTAATGCAGAAAATCCAAGATAACGGGGATGATGGTATTTTGTAAATCAGCCAGGATAAAAAGTGTAATTGTAATTGTAAATGTATTCATTTTAAATAGAATAAAGCATATTTGAATTGAATTTAATTGATTAATGTAACTCTGGAGTTAATTCTGGAGTGTGTGACCCCATAAATGTCTTGGCTATACTATTTCTCGAAATCTAAGTGATACCCCACTTATTCATTACCATTAAAAACCTTACAGTTGTGAATAGTCTATTCTTAGTTTCGAGGTTGATCACTCTAGCCATTAGGCCACACCCTCTTCCCCATCATTGCAGTAAGGGTCAGGTATCTCCTCTTGTAAACTGGGCATTCACCTAAGTCGAGAATGTAGGGAGGCCTTTGACCCTCCAGAAGTCTAGCAAAGTAATTAAAATTATCATACAGGGTGATTCAGAGACCTGAATCCCATTAGGAGTCAAGTCAGAGAGAAATGTTCAATCTTGAAGTGCCACAAGGACTTCAGCTATGTGAAAATGAATGTCAGATTTGTATTGAGTATCCTGATTTCCCATTATATAGTGTGAAACTGTAGTTTGGTGCAAAATTTACCTATGATGTATAATCAGGGCCACTGGAATTATGTGGCTGAGGAGTTCCAAATTATGCGGCAGGATTGAGTAAATTATGTGGCAAGAAAATGCAAATTATGAGGCATAATGCAGCACTTCTTGTTACTGTATTGTTTTTTATATTATGTCACCAAATTTATGGATGGCATGGCTGCCCCAGCAATGGGGAGTCCCAGCGCTGATTCAGATGAAAAGACAAATAGGGAGTATGAGGCGGGCCGGGGGTATGCCGGGAATGGCCAGGTCTTTATTGCCTTCCTGAAAGCCCTGTGATTCTGAATGCTCCTGATGGTACCTGGGAGGGCGTTCCAGAGGGCAGAAGCCAAGACAGGGAACAGCCGACCACCCGCCCATGCTCTTCTGGCTGTTTGCCAGGTGTTGGTCTGAAGAGCACAGTGTGAGGTTATGGGCATAGGGAGTAAGAAGATTGGATAGAATGGGAGGAGCTTGAACATTAAGAATTCTGTGTGAGATGCATGAAGTTTTAAAGTGGATTCTATTCTCCACCAGAAGCCAGGGCAGCCTGAGATTGGAGTTGGAGACTGAGCATGATTTAGGGACGGTGAAAAGGGTTTACACTGCAGCATTGTGTGCCCTCTGAAGGCGATTGCTCCCTACTTTATTGGTGACACAGATACAGAGGATTACAACAATCCAGTCTAGAAAGAAAGGTAGACTTTATAAGGATTTGGTGGTTTGGGCTTCAAAGAAAGGGGGGAGAGCAAGATGGAATCTTCGTGAGCTCTCGTCACTCGGCCGCTCATGCCGGAAGCGTTACGCTCGGCCAGCCGCCCTGCGCAGACCTGTCAGATGCCAGAGCGAGAGAGATGCAGAGGCTGATTCTGGCTCGGCGAGGTCAGAAATTGACTGGGACCTCGAGGACTTTCTTTCGAGTGGGGGCTCCCCCACAAATAATACCCGACGGCCAAAGGATTGGTAACTCGGTGCTGGAGGTGCTGCTTTTTCTCGAGGCAACTGTTGCCGGCCCACAGGCTCGTTTGATGCTGCTGTACTTTGCGGCAGCTGTACTTTTCCAAGCCGCTTATTCCCTAGCTGATCTCCCAGCTGCAGGCAGAGTGTACCGCAGCTTAATCTCACACAACAGCCGGTGCATCATGAGCTCGAGAGGGGTGCGGAGAGGCTCCAAAACGAAGACACCGGTCCCCGCAAACGAAATCAAGAGCTCCAAGGACTCAGTTATAGCGGCTGTCGGAGCTGCTACATAAGGAGGAGCTTGTGGAGGAGCTGCCAGCCACAGATATGAGGTTAGTTCTGGGCCGAGGCAACAGGTGAAACCGACGGCTAAATCTAGGGGGGGATTGTGGTTAAAAACTCTGATGTAACTCCCCCCCCCGGCAAAAAATAATTCTGGGCGCTAAAAAGACTCACCTTAATCCCACGCTAAACTCTAAAAACCAAGCAGCTTCACAGCAAGAGGGGAATGTTGGGAAAGAGAGCATCAGTGGAGGGTCTACACCTGACCCAGAAGAGATTGCTCATAGCGTTTCTGCTCAGCCCACAGCACTCATTAAGGATACAGACATTCCCTCTCAAACCTCCCTGCCAGATCAGCCCTCCAGTGACCTCTCTTTACCTCACGTACTGGACAATGGCAGCAAAAAATCCCGCCCTGAGACCCCATCTCTCGCTCCTAACCCACAGGTGATTAGCAACCCACAATCAGATGGGATTGATAGGGTCATTCAAAACTTGGTGGTGCCCTCCAGCCCTCAAAACCCTTGGACACCTGAGGCAGGAATGGAGCATTTTTACTCTGTTTCAGACGGAACTCCCTCGTCCTCAAATGATGAACTGTCCGAGGGCGCCAGCCAAGAAGACAGTGAGGTTTCACACAAGGAAACCGGCACTGTTCAGCGTTCTAAGAAGCCCAGTAGTAAGAGTAAGCAGCGCAGTCAGCTAAAGTGGGATTACTCTGATTCCCAAATGTCGTACCCACCAGATGAGGATGACCACAATTTGACCCAGTGGGGGAGCTCAAAGAATCTGCTGACCAACTCCGCCGAACCCTCTTTAGCTTCTAATCTAGCTTCAATTAAGGAATTCCATGAAGAGGTTCGGGCTGATAACCGCGCAGCCAAAAACGCTGCCAAGAAACTGCAAGGTGGGCTAAGGCGCCTGAATAAAACCTGCTCCAACATCAGCGTCCGTGTCGCCATGGTAGAGGCATGAACAGAACACCTAGAGACAGAAAGCCTTGCCGCCAAGCAACTTGGGGAGTCCAACACAGCCTGCATGGTCGAACTAATGACCAAGATGGAGGATCTGGAAAATCGCCAGCGTCAAAACAACTTAGGCTTACTTGGCATTCCTGAAGGGAAGGAGGGGGACGACCCAAGACGCTTCATCGTCAAGCTTCTTCAAGAGTCCTTCCCTGATGAACCAAGCTGGAATTGGGACCGGGAGGTGCAGAGGGCACATCGCTTCCCCTTTCACTTAAAACGACAACATAACCCAGCTGGAGGACATCCAAGGGTGTATCTGGTGTATTTCGGAAATTTCCTTCTTAGATGATCTATGAAAAAACCCGCTTCAACTCTAAAAAAGGCGCCAATGGAATAACTTTCTTTGCTAAGCCAGACTTCTGTCATCAGACAGTTGAGCGCAGATGGCGCCTAAGACAACTAATTCTACCTTTTCAGCAACAAGGGGCGGACATGTACCTCATGAATCCCGCCAGACTTAAGGTCATCTCAAATGGAACAACCAAAATCTTCCTTTCTGACATAAAAGCTGGGGAATACCTGGACGAGCTGAAGTCCAAAAGAAGTAATAGATGAATTAAGCTCTAGCTGTCGCTGCCCGCCCCGGCAGTGTGCCTACTATAGACTACTATAGACTACTTCTGGTTTGTTTCTCACACACACCGATGCCTCTGTGCTGTTATCTTATCTTTTCCTCTTTCTTCTTAATTTGTCAGCCCACACACAGTAAACAATATGAGGGCCTCTGACATCTGGCCATTTAGAGGAGGAATTTAACTTGGGCCTTTTTCTCTCATTCCGGCGTTGCTGATGGCCGGGGCTCATGTAGATTGCCATCATTCAGGGTTTACCTGATTGCTCAAAGAAGGGGGGGAGGGGGGTCACGCACTTTTATTGGAAAAATGGGCACAGAAATTTGTTGTTATTTACCATTTATTCACCATATGTACATACAAGTAGACTGTATATTTCATGGCACCGAATGGCTACTACAATTCTTCTTTAAATGGCTAACATTGACACATTAAGAATCATTTGTGTAAACATCTGTGGGCTTAATGATCGTTTCAAAAGGCAAAGTGTGTCTCAGGGTATCAGAACTTTGAGGGGGCACATCTATTGCATGCAGGAAACATATATTGAAGGCTCACAGAAATACCTGCCTGACTCTTTAGGGTTCAAAGTTCTGGGAGCAACTTCTCAAGGTTGTAAAACTAGGGGGGTGGGCATCCTGGCTGAAAAAAGGCTCCTTCTTAATATTCCTCGGGTCAAAGCAGACCCTCTCGGTAGATGGGCTATAACCGAATGCCTCCTTCCTGGTAGTCCCCCCTTTACAGTATGCTCTATCTATGGTAGTAATACGGATGATCCCGGAGTCATCAATTTAGTGTCAGGGGAACTAGCCCACTGGCCTACTCCCATAATTCTCTGTGGCGACCATAACCTACATCTGCCCAGTAACTGGGCGATTGATAACAGCTGGAAGTATAAGGGCAGAAAGCCTCTGGTCTTTCAGGCCTTGACTAATCTGGTTGAAACGCATGGCTTAAAAGACGTTTGGGATAGCTTGAATCCTTCTCACCCTGCTACACTTTTTATTCTGCCCCTCACCACATCCTTTTCAGGCTAGACTATTTCTTTATATCGTCCTCTCTCATCAACAACAGCACCATTGAGATAGCCCCGCGTTTTATGTCTGACCACAACCCCCTTATTCTTAACATCAAGGGGCTGGGAAAACCTAGAACGCCCTCCACCTGGAGCTTTGAGAAAGCCCTACTACAGGATCAAACATATCAGACACATATGCGGGGCTGGATACAGGATTTTCTAGAAATAAACATGGGCTCAGCTTCCTTGGCTGTTGTCCGGGACACACTTAAAGCAGGCATCGGGGACGAGACTCTTGGCTTTTCAGCGGGCAAAAATAAAAAGGAGTGGCTTCTGATAAGCGATCTTCAGGAGAAGCTCAAGACTGCTGAAACTAAATTAACCCAAGCTATCCAAGCAGGACTAAACACCGAGGTTACCCAAGATGAGGTTGTCCTGGCCAGAGCTAGAATAGGAGCGATTTTCTCGGAAAAATCCGCTGCAAAATGGGCTGGTACTCGGCAAGAAAATTATGAATGTAGTGACTGCATAGGGCATCACTTAGCGGTTAGGACCCGACTGCAGGTCTCGAGCAACGAGATGCACACAATTAAACTCCAATCAGGAGAAGAGTCCAAAGATTTCGATCTGATACGTAAGGGCTTCCAGGACTTTTATGCTAAATTATACATTGAAGAGAATAAGGACCCGATTGAATAATTGAGAATGACATCTTCAGATATTTAAACGAGATCAATCTCCAAACACTCTCCGCCGACACCAGCGATGTATTAGACCTAGCTCCTACCTGGGAAGAGATACAGGAATCTCTTAATTCCCTTCCGGATGGGAAAGCCGCTGGGTTGGATGGTATCCCTGTGGAATTTTATGAGGTCTTTGCACCTCAAATCCCAAAAATATTAACGGAGCTAGTAACATTTATCTTCAGCGGGGTTTCACCCCCAGCCTTCTGGTCTAATGCCAGGATAGCTATCTTCCCCACAAAAGATAAATCCCCGCTTGAAATGAGCTCATATAGGCCAATAACGCTCATCAACTTCGACTCTGAGATCTTTTCTAAAGTATTGGCAAGCCGAATTTCCTCAGTGGTGGAATCCCTTGTATCAGAGTGGCAGCATGGGTTTATCCCGAAAAAGGGCACAACAGAGCACGTTAGGCGAGCCATTACCCTATTTGACGCCGCACAGGCAGCAGGAGACTCGATGTCATTAACACTACTTGATGCAGAAAAGGCCTTCGACCGGGTCTCCTGGAGATACCTGTGGGCAGTCATGAAGAGGATGGGCTTTGGGCCAAAGCTTATACAGGCTGTACAAGCGCTCTACTTAAAACCTTCGGCCTGTGTCACCATAAATGGCCAATTAACCGGGCAACTGGAGATTTCCCGAGGCACCAGACAGGGCTGGTACTCGGCAAGAAAATTATGAATGTAGTGACTGCATAGGGCACCACTTAGCGGTTAGGACCCGACTGCAGGTCTCGAGCAACGAGATGCACACAATTAAACTCCAATCAGGAGAAGAGTCCAAAGATTTCGATCTGATACGTAAGGGCTTCCAGGACTTTTATGCTAAATTATACACTGAAGAGAATAAGGATCCGATTGAATAATTGAGAATGACATCTTCAGATATTTGAACGAGATCAATCTCCAAACACTCTCCGCCGACACCAGCGATGTATTAGACATAGCTCCTACCTGGGAAGAGATACAGGAATCTCTTAATTCCCTTCCGGATGGGAAAGCCGCTGGGTTGGATGGTATCCCTGTGGAATTTTATAAGGTCTTTGCAACTCAAATCCCAAAAATATTAACAGAGCTAGTAACATTTATCTTCAGCGGGGTTTCACCCCCAGGCTTCTGGTCTAATGCCAGGATAGCTATCTTCCCCACAAAAGATAAATCCCCGCTTGAAATGAGCTCATATAGGCCAATAACGCTCATCAACTTCGGCTCTGAGATCTTTTCTAAAGTATTGGTAAGCCGAATTTCCTCAGTGGTGGAATACCTTGTATCAGAGTAGCAGCATGGGTTTATCCCGAAAAAGGGCACAACAGAGCACGTTAGGCGAGCCATTACCCTATTTGACGCCGCACAGGCAGCAGGAGACTCGATGTCATTAACACTACTTGATGCAGAAAAGGCCTTTGACCGGGTCTCCTGGAGATACCTGTGGGCAGTCATGAAGAGGATGGGCTTTGGGCCAAAGCTTATACAGGCTGTACAAGCGCTCTACTTAAAACCTTCGGCCTGTGTCTCCATAAATGGCCAATTAACCGGGCAACTGGAGATTTCCCGAGGCACCAGACAGGGCTGCCCCTGCTCCCCTCTGTTGTTCGCCCTGTATTTGGACCCTTTTATTAAACAGATCGGAAGCAACCATAATATCCCACCGGTTAGCTACCAAGGCTGTAGTACCAACATTTTAGCATATGCAGACGACCTGGCTATTACCTCACCAGGTCCCTTAAGAGCCATAACGGGCCTGGAAATGGAGGCAAGTAAATTTGGAAAGTTTTCCGGCTACGCTCTTAATAAAAACAAGACCCAGATAATAACAAATAGCCAAATCTCTTGGGCTGACCATAGGGTGATACCTAAAGCCAAATATTTAGGAGTTTTTATTTCTTCTAATCTGGATGAAGTTGTTTCTAACAACCTACTTCCGCTCGCTACACAAACCAGGAAAGCACTGAAGCAAATAAATAACCTAAACCTCACTTTAGTTGGCACATGTAATGTCGTAAAAATGACCTATTTCCCCAAACTTTTATACTATTTCCGTACAATACCTTTAGAATTTAGTAAAGCCAACCTTATGAAATTTCAACAAATATATACACAATTTATTTGGGCATACTCACAACCCAGGAGGGCACTTAGACAACTATGCCTGCCAAAAGACCGAGGAGGCTGGGCCTTTCCCAACATCACTTTGTATTATTGGGCCGCGGTCATGCAGTACAGTTCTGAGCTAATGAAAGAACATCCTGATATCTACACTATAGAGCTGCCCTCTCCCTTCCAATTATTGGTTTGGGGAGCACCATTGGGGGTGTCTGCTTCGATAAACTGCCTTTGGATACTTTAAACGGGTTAGAGTCAAGACTCTGCTTAACTTGTTTAAGGTTTTCCGAAGCATCCGTAGATGTTTCGTACAGGCAGATATAATCATTACTCCCCCATTCTAAATAATAGCAACCTCCCGATATCTTTGGAAGGGCTTACTTCTCTGATTGGTATAGGGCTGGTATCAGAAAATTAGGTGACCTAATTACCAACGAGGGAGTTATACCCTTCCCTGATCTTTTAGTTAAATTTAGCCTCAAGAAAGAGGACGCTTTTAAATATCTGTCTATCTACGATTTTCTCTCTAGGAAGGCAGGGGGTACCTCTGGATTCATGGAGGTGGAACTTCTTAATGTTTTGCGCAAACCTCTGACCCCTCAAATTGGCCTCCTATACAGCATCATAAATAGACAGACGCCGGACGACTTACAAACTATTGCAGGCAAATGGCATATCAAACTTGATTCTCCTAGAAATGTTTTATTTAATTCACGCACCCTCTCTCAAAATATTTTACTTTCAGCTAAACTGCAAGCTCAGCACTTTAAAACAATTTTTTTTGCATATCACTCCTAGCAAAATCGCAAAATCGGGGACCGGCCAAGGCACTCTTTGTCCTAGATGCGCGGAATTTTGAGCCAACTCCATATACATATTTGCTTCCTGTACAAAGCTCTCACCTACTCTGAACTGAATAAAGGGGTTTTTAAAAGAAGTCACCTCTCAGCCGATAACCTTGAACCCCACCACCATTATGATTGGAACACAAACAGAAACACCACACCTGAAAAAGGAGGGCTTAACCTTCATAGCAATGGCTGTTTTGGAGTATCTGTGTGGCTTCAGCCAGGCTAGATCCAGAGCCCCCTTCATTCTCTCAATGGCTTGCTAGATTTGTGGCAACTTATGACTTGGAAATATCTGTATACACCAAAAAGGGAAGCAGGGGCCGGAAGAAAGGTCTTGAGGTGTGGGAAAACCTTACTAATTGGCTGATTCTGTCTGATTAGCTTGTGTACCTCCGTCTTTGTAGTACTCGGTGCCTGTCTGATCGAATAGTTTTCTCTTTTTTTTCTTCTTTCCCAATGTAGCGGTTACATATACGTACTTATCCTCGTTCTTTGGTTCTCCAGCTACTTTTCTTTTCTCTTCTTCGATTCTTTCTTTAATGCACATTTGCGTCCTTTCTTCCAATTACACAATGTATCTTTTTGCTACAGGGGGGTGGGGGGTTCGTCAGACTTTTGATGTAAATTTGTATATGCACGTACTTTGCAATTTGAAAAAAAAAAAAAAGAACCTAAGCAAAGGTCTAAGTCCACGTAGAAGTGCAAAACAGACACCAGCCACTGATTTCATCTGTGTCTGAAAGGTCAAAGTACTATCAACCCAGACGTCCAGATTTTTAACAGTCTCTTTTGGAGGTGGGGGTACTCTCAACACAGCAGGCCACCAATGTTTGCTTCATAGCTGGGGTTCTCTTCTAAGGAGAAAGATCTATAATTTGTTAGTATTCAACGGCAGGCAGTTGGCCACCATCCAATCCACGATAGCCAGCATATCCTCCTGGAACTTGACCCTGTTTTGGTCAGAGTTGTTTGATAAAGAGATCACAAGCTAAGTATCATCGGCATAAGAAACCATGGACAGGCCCCTACCTTTTTCTACTACTGCCTGGGGTTTTATATATATGTTAAATAGCGTAGGACTCAGAGCTGATCCCTGCAGCACCCCATGGCACATGCAGTGTGTACCTGAGAGCCATGGGGGGGGGAACCACTTGGAAGGATGTTTCCGACAAGAATTATGTGAACCTAGTTAGGACAGCACCTCGAAGACCTACACTTGTTAACACTGTCTGAGCATTGGTTGCACCTCATAAGTATTTGTAGTTTAACACCTAAATTTGGAAATACGCAACATAAAGGTAACTTACTAGTCAAGGTTGGCAAATTGCCTTCTACTGTGAAGCAGTACAAAAGGGGGTGGTGATGAACGGAGCATCTGAACCAATTAAACACTCACACCCAGTCAACAGATCTGGGTTAAATCCATCACCGTTCTTTAGCCCACTCTTTAGCCCACTCTGCCACCCTCTGTACCGCTTTGTTCGTCATAAGTTGGCAGGGTATGCTCAGACGTGAGTCCCTTGCTCACTTTGCCACTGGATTCAAGCAAGCCTGGCTGAAGACGGCTGAAATGCCAGAAACCGGTCCTAGGAAGCTTGTTTCCGGTCCAGGGAAGGCCTGGCTTGGCAGTTCGGGCTGGACTGTTCCCATGAGGCACAGGGTCAGACTGATTTGCATATGGCCATGCCTGAACTGGGGTGACAGAGTGGGCTAAAGAACGGTGATGGATTAAACCCGGATCTGTTGACTGGGTGTGAGTGTTTGATTGGTTCAGATGCTCCGTCCATCACCACCCCCTTTTGTACCGCTTTGTTCGCCATAAGTTGGCAGGGTATGCTCAGACGTGAGTCCCTTGCTCACTTTGCCACTGGATTCAAGCACGCTTGGCTGAAGACGGCTGAAATGCCTGAAACCGGTCCTAGGAAGCTTGTTTCCGGTCCAGGGAAGGCATGGCTTGTTAGTTCAGGCTGGACTGTTCCCATGAGGCACAGGGTTAGACTGATTTGCATATGGCCATGTCTGAACTGGGGTGGCAGAGTGGGCTAAAGAACGGTGATGGATTAAACCCAGATCTGTTGACTGGGTGTGAGTGTTTAATTGGTTCAGATGCTCCGTCCATCACCACCCCCTTTTGTACCGCTTTGTTCGCCATAAGTTGGCAGGGTATGCTCAGACGTGAGTCCCTTGCTCACTTTGCCACTGGATTCAAGCAAGCCTGGCTGAAGACGGCTGAAATGCCAGAAACCGATGTCTGAACTGGGGTGGCAGAGTGGGCTAAAGAACGGTGATGGATTAAACCCAGATCTGTTGACTGGGTGTGAGTGTTTGATTGGTTCAGATGCCTCATCCATCACCACCCACTTTTGTACCGCTTTGTTCGCCATAAGTTGGCAGGGTATGCTCAGACGTGAGTCCCTTGCTCACTTTGTAACTGGATTCAAGCAAGCCTGGACGAAGATGGCTGAAATGCCAGAAACCGGTCATAGGAAGCTTGTTTCCGGTCCAGGGAAGGCATGGCTTGGCAGTTCGGGCTGGACTGTTCCCATGAGGCACAGGGTCAGACTGTTTTGTATATGGCCATGTCTGAACTGGGGTGGCAGAGTGGGCTAAAGAACGGTGATGGATTAAACCCAGATCTGTTGACTGGGTGTGAGTGTTTGATTGGTTCAGATGCTCCGTTCATCACCACCCCCTTTTGTACCGCTTTGTTCGCCATAAGTTGGCAGGGTATGCTCAGACGTGAGTCTCTTGCTCACTTTGCCACTGGATTCAAGCAAGCCTGGCTGAAGATGGCTGAAATGCCAGAAACCGGTCCTAGGAAGATTGTTTCCGGTCCAGGGAAGGCATGGCTTGGCAGTTCGGGCTGGACTGTTCCCATGAGGCACAGGGTCAGACTGTTTTGTATATGGCCATGTCTGAACTGGGGTGGCAGAGTGGGCTAAAGAACGGTGATGGATTAAACCCAGATCTGTTGACTGGATGTGAGTGTTTGATTGGTTCAGATGCTCCGTCCATCACCACCCCCTTTTGTACCGCTTTGTTCACCATAAGTTGGCAGGGTATGCTCAGACATGAGTACCTTTCTCACTTTGCCACTGGATTCAACCAAGCCAGGCTGAAGACGGCTGAAATGCCAGAAACCGGTCCTAGGAAGCTTGTTTCCGGTCCAGGGAAGGCATGGCTTGGCAGTTCGGGCTGGACTGTTTATTTATTTATTTATTAAGAGTTTTGTATAGCGCGAACAAGACCCTTGGGTATCAGAGCGCTTCACATTACATGAGGTAGTTATAGTCATGCATTGTTGTAGTAACTTTCCCAATATTATGAGGTAGGTGCATATATGGCAAATAGAGTGAAAATATCTATAAAAATGTCTACAAAGAATATAAACGTACTGTATGACAAAGGTTTAGTACATAGCAAAATATAATGTGTAACAAAATCGATCGATCCTAAAGGTCTACTTCCTGTGTATGTTTCAGTTCCAGTCATTGAACATGAATTCTGACTTCCCGCGCCTCGTCTATGGAAGGAATTTACTCATTAGGAGGATCTTAGTTTCCCTCTTAAAGGATGCTGTGTCTTCAATCTTTCTAATGTTTGAAGGAAGTGAATTCCAGATTCTAGGGGCTGCTCCTGAGAAAGCTCTGTCGTAAGTTTTCTTCTTCCGGAAGATGGCTGGTCCCAACGTCAGCTCTTTTGCGCTCCTGGCTGGTCTGTTCCCTCCAGATAGTTTAATTTTCTGAGCAAGGTAGCTAGGTGTATTGTGGTGGAGCGCTTTGTGGGTTATGCATGCCATTTTTAGCTGGATTCTGGCTTCGTACGGTAGCCAGTTTAATGCCTTCAAGTGTGGCGATATATGGTCAAATTTCCTTGATCCGGTGATCAGTCTTGCGGCTGCATTGAGACATGCCTTCAGAGGTGCTGTTGAAATTTTTGGTAGCCCTGCTAGCGTCGTACATCCATATTCAATCCTCGTGATAACTAGAGACTGAACTGCCAGTTTGAGGTCTGCTTTGGATATGAATGGTTTCACTTTTCTGATGTAGTTCAGATGGTAGCGGGCGCTTTTTGCCATTGAGTTGATATGGGCTTTCATGTTTAGTTTCTCATCTAGTGTGATTCCTAGTGATTTCGCTGAGCCAACTAGGGTAGGGGTGCAATTTAATGCTGTGATCATATTTGACCATTCCTTCACTTCTGTGTGTTTCTTTGGTGGGGAAATTAGTAAGAATTCAGTTTTTTGTGCGTTTAGTTTCATATGGTTGTCAGTTAGCCATTGTAATGCCAATTTTAAGGTCTCATTCGTTCTCATGATGTCTTCCCTGGATGTGATCTTGATATAAATCTGTGTATCATCCCCGTACATGTGGTAGGAAATTTTTGACTTTCGAAGGATTTCAGTGAGAGGTTCGATGTAAAGGTTGAACAGTGATGGCGATAATGTAGAGCCTTTAGGGACTCCAATTGAGTTAGGGCATGCTGGTGAGAGTGATTGATTGACCAGGAATCTTTGTGTTCTATTCTGCAGGAATGATTCAAACCATTTTAGCACATTTCCAGCCATTCCCATCCTGTCATGAAGCCTGTTCAGTAATTTTTCATGATTTACCATGTCGAATGCTGATTATAGGTCCAGGAGGATAAGTAGACATGTTTGATTACGGTCTAGTGCCTGTAGTGCATCATCGACAATATGTAGGATCGCTGTTTCTGTGCCATGCCCTGTCCTGAATCCTGATTGGCAGTTGTCTAGTAGCGAGAAATTAGCAATGTGTTGGCTTAGTTGCTTTTGTACGCATTTCTCTATTAGTTTGGCAAGTATAGGGATGTTGGTCACTGGGCGAAAGTTATTTGGATCTGCTGGGTCCGCTGTAGGTATCTTGTTGATGGGGACGACTTGACCTGTTTTTAGGCAATCTGGAAGGATCCCTTGTGATAGAGAGGCGTTTATTATTTTCGTCCAAATGGGAATCACAATATGGTTTATTTCTCTGACGCATTTTGAGGGTAGTGGATCACTATAGTGGTTGTTAGGTTTGATGTCTGATAGTGTTTTGGCTATGGTATTTTGATCAAGTACTTTGAAGTTAACCTATTGTGCCTTGTTTTTTGTCCTATCGTGGGTGTTTTCTACGGTGATATTGGGATTTTGTCTGTCCGTATTGTCAATGTTGTCAGCCTCTTTCCTGAGCTCTCTTTCCAACTTGTTGGCCTTATCTGTGAAGAATGTTGAGAATTCTTCACAGCTTATTTGCGTTTTTGTGGTTTCTTGGCTGGTTTTAGCTAATTTATTGGATTGTTGTTTTAGAATCTCGAATAATTTCCCGGGTCTGTTTTTGGCGTTATCTAGTTCAGATCTGATAAATTCTTTTTTGGAGTTTAGTATCTTTTTGTTGTTTTCACTTCTGATTCTTCTGAGGGATTTCAGTTTGGGCGATGATGGGTGTTGTCTCCATTTTCTTTCCGCTAGTCTTAGTTTCCTCCTTTCTTCATTCAGAGTTTCACTGAACCATGGGTTTTTCATCTTCTCTGTGACTCTTTTCAGTTTAAGTGGCATCGTGGTGTTGACTATATTCGTTACTGTTTTAGTGTAATGATCTGTAAGTTCCTCCACGCTCTGCAAGCTGTTTGGTGGATTCAGTTTCTTCTCACAGCTTTCTCCTAGTAATGCTATATTCGGATCTTTAGTATCTCGCATCCATTTCTTGTGTCTGGTAGGTTGTATGGTCTTGTTCTGTTTCATATTGTTTATCAGGAAGGTTATGGCATGGTGATCTGACCAGTCGCACGGCTCAATTGATATAATTGAGGTATTGTTGGTTTTTGATATTATCCAGTCTAACGTGGCTCCTTTTTCGTGTGTTGGCTCTGTGCATGCATGGTTAAGATTTAACTCCGTTAGAAGGTCTTTCAGAGCGTTGACCTGTTTGTCGTAGTTGTCATTCCAGTGTAAGTTAAAGTCCCCCAGAACAATGTTATTAGTTTCGGAATTGGCGTCAGTGGTGATGATTTCCATTAACTTGTCTATGAAGGTAGTATTATTACCTGGAGGGTGGTAAAGTGCATGTAGATTGCATTTTTGATTATCTGCTGATCTTATCTTGAGATTTAGGTGTTCACAGGCTTCGAGAGGTTCTGATGGAACTTGTTTGATTTTTATTTCTGATCGGTAAATGCAGGTAACCCCACCCCCTGTCTTTTTTAGTCTATCGAGTCTCACAATACTATACTGTGGGGGTACTAGTAGGTCCATACAAGGAGACGAGGATTCCGATAGCCACGTTTCCTTCAGGATTGTCACATCAATTTCTTTGTTCATGATGAGATCAGCTATGTCTGATGCATGTTTTGCTGCCCACCGACAGTTAAGGAGTAGGCATTTTAGAGGTTTCCCTGCGGTCCTTGTGTTTATGTTCTGTGAGTCCGCGATTAGTTGGACTTGTTGTAGGTTGTTATGATTGGTTTTCCTTTCATTTTGTCTTGATGTTCTGATAGCATCGATCTGGACTGTTCTGATTTTTTCACCTCTAGCGAGGTCAGTATACTCATATTCCCGAAGTAAGGATAGCGTTTCTTCTTCCGTTAGAGGACTGAGGTTCCTGTCAGGTCGATTTTGCCTGTTTGATAGGGGCAATGCCATCTTATTTCCCTCTTTTTGAGAATTAGGTAGAACTTATCGGATGTGCTCGACTTTGTTGTGGGTGCTAACTGTGATTTCAAGCATCTTTTTCATCTCTTGTACCATGCTTAGAATACTGTCCACTTGTGTTTGAAGCTCTTTGATTATTTTTCGAGTTTGGAATGAGGTATTAAGTGCGTTCATCTTCCTCTTTCTATAACCTTGTTTTGCGTTCCCGCGTTTGAGTTTTGACCTCTTCATCGGACATCTTCCCATTTTGTCATTAGTTTGGAAGTCTGCTCCGCCTCTGTTCATGTCGTGGACAGCCGTGTTGTCTTCTATATCATCATTAGTTTGGTAGTCTGCTCCACCTCTGTCCATGTCGTGTACAGCCATGTTGTCGTCTATATCAGTAGTTTCCATGTTCTCATTTGGTGTCTTACTTGCATATGGCCATGTCTGAACTGGGGTGGCAGAGTGGGCTAAAGAACGGTGATGGATTAAACCCAGATCTGTTGACTGGGTGTGAGTGTTTGATTGGTTCAGATGCTCCGTCCATCGGCACCCCCTTTTGTACCGCTTTGTTCGCCATAATTCAAGCAAGCCCGGCTGAAGACGGCTGAAATGCCAGAAACCGGTCCTAGGAAGCTTGTTTCCGGTCCAGGGAAGGCATGGCTTGGCAGTTCGGGCTGGACTGTTCCCATGAGGCACAGGGTCAGACTGATTTGCATAGGGTCATGTCTGAACTGGGGTGGCAGAGTGGGCTAAAGAACGGTGATGGATTAAACCCAGATCTGTTGACTGGGTGTGAGTGTTTGATTGGTTCAGATGCTCCGCCCATCACCACCCCCTTTTGTACCGCTTTGTTTGCCATAAGTTGGCAGGGTATGCTCAGACGTGAGTCCCTTGCTCACTTTGGCACTGGATTCAAGCAAGCCTGGCTGAAGACGGCTGAAATGCCAGAAACCGGTCCTAGGAATCTTGTTTCCGTTCCAGGGAAGGCATGGCTTGGCAGTTTGGGCTGGACTGTTCCCATGAGGCACAGTGTCAGACTGATTTGCATATTGCCATGTCTGAACTGGGGTGGCAGAGTGGGCTAAAGAACGGTGATGGATTAAACCCAGATCTGTTGACTGGGTGTGAGTGTTTGATTGGTTCCAATGCTCGGTCCATCACCACCCCCTTTTGTACCACTTTGTTCGCCATAAGTTGGCAGGGTATGCTCAGACGTGAGTCCCTTGCTCTCTTTGCCACTGGATTCAAGCAAGCCTGGCTGAAGACTGCTGAAATGCCAGAAACCGGTCCTAGGAAGCTTGTTTCCGGTCCAGGGAAGGCATGGCTTTGCAGTTCGGGCTGGACTGTTCCCATGAGGCACATGGTCAGACAGATTTGCATATGGCCATGTCTGAACTGGGGTGGCAGAATGGGCTAAAGAATGGTGATGGATTAAACCCAGATCTGTTGACTGGGTGTGAGTGTTTGATTGGTTCAGATGCTCCGTCCATCACCACCCCCTTTTGTACCGCTTTGTTCACCATAAGTTGGCAGGGCATGCTCAGACGTGAGTCCCTTGCTCACTTTGCCACTGGATTCAAGCAAGCCTGGAGGAAGACGGCTGAAATGCCAGAAACGGGTCCTAGGAATCTTGTTTCCGGTCCAGGGAAGGCATGGCTTGGCAGTTCGGGCTGGACTGTTCCCATGAGGCACAGGGTCAGACTGATTTGCATATGGCCATATCTGAACTGGGGTGGCAGAGTGGGCTAAAGAACGGTGATGGATTAAACCCAGATCTGTTGACTGGGTGTGAGTGTTTGATTGGTTCAGATGCTCCGTCCATCATCACCCCCTTTTGTTCTACTGTGAAGCAGCACATGTAGCTGCAGTATTAATTACCTTTCAACCATTTTTTTTGTTAAAATCAACAGATTAAGCAGCAAATGATGCAATATGTGAGAAATGCAGCAAATCAGTAATCATGGACACAATCACATAATTCCAGTGGCCATGCATATGTCAGTAAGCCACTATAAATGCTTCAGTGAAATATTACAGAAGTGCATATTCACACTATCATTGATTACTCATAAGTTCTGCACAGGTCAGCACTAGTTCATAAGGGGTCCCCCCTGTGAGAAGCTACTTGTGCAGAAATTCCAGGCTTGATTACAGGGCGGTCTCACATGCTCAATCCGTATACATGCATACATGAGTGTGCATAGGTGTTCATTTGTAACCCGCCCAGAGCATATCTGACCTGCAGTGGACCTTATCTTGAAAGACTGTGTTAGAAATGGGATTTTTGATCGGCTATGGCATGTGCAAAAGTCGGGCAGGAACCACCACTCTTGTCCGGATAAGGGAGTTAAACTCCCAAAATAACCACTGCTCACCCCCTTGGTAGCTTGGCATGAGCAGTCAGGCTTATCTTAGAGGCAATATGTAAGCATTTGCACATAACCAACAGTAATACAGTGTAAGCACTACAAAAGGACACCACACCAGTTTAGAAAAATATCCAATATTTGTATATACTTAGGACAAGAACAAAAAACAAAAAAAATCCACAATGCAGTACCTAAAAATCTTGTTAACAAAATATGCTTGAAAAACAGTTCCTTGATGTTGATAGCTCCGTCCGGGGCTATCGCGATGTTGTGAACATTCAAATCCAAACAGTACTGGCTGACCACAGTGTTGCGGGCCAGCTGCGGTGCCGGGAAGACCCGCAAACAGTACCTTTTAGAAATGCAGGGCGTCAACGACCTCTCATTGTGCTTCCGAAAGCACGGTTTCCGCAGTTGTAAGTTCTGGAGGTCAGTGCAGGAGTCGTTGGGGCAATTGAAGTCACACACGTTGTAAATCGAACTCCTCTTTGATGAAGTCGGGAGTGCTGGTGTCAGCAGGCATCGAGTGCTGCGGTGCGAGCAGCGGCTCGTGGCCGCATCTGATGGCGTCATCTCTGAGACCGAGGTCATGGTGCAAAGTGAACGCGGTGTCCATTGCGGTGCTGGCATCTGTAGGCCAAGGCTGCAGTGTCGGATGAGGGCAGTGCATCGGGTTACTTTACGAGCGCCGTAGATTTTAGCATGGAGCGGAGTCGTAGGGGATACCAAGGCGTCGTTGTGAAGCAAGGTGTTGCGGAGTGCGGTGCCCACAGGTTGCGGTGTGAGCAGCGGCTTCGGTGTCGGCATCACCAGGGTCGTGGTGGGGCGGTTCGTCAATGCCCTCTGCAGTGCCTTCAGGACACAGAGTCGGCAGTGGCGTCATAGACGTCGTCGCGTTGCTTTTCTTCTGTTGCAGCACAAAACACACTGTCCCCAGTGCGGAGGGCAGAAGAACTTGCTGTTCCTGAAACTTCGTGAACACGGGGCAAGCTCTACCTCAAGCCCTTTAGAAACTCACAAAGTAGATTGCAGAAAGTTCAGTCCAGTCCTTTCACTGCCCAAGACAGAAGCAGCCACTGTAGGCCAACACAGCAAAGTATGCAGCAAAGTGGTAGGTCTTTCTCACAGCTTCTCCGGCTCGTCTTCTTAGTCAAAAGAGTTAGAAAGTTCAGGGGTCTGGGTCCCAATATTTAGATCCCAAACCAAATCGTTTGATCTCTAAGGCAGAGAATGTCTGTGCCCATCCAGAACCTGTTCTGCCTTTTCTGGTGTGACCTCCGGGCAGGAGGCGGAGACAGCATTGTCAGAGGCAGAGCAGGTACTTTGAGGTGCAAGGAAATCTCCTCCCCTTCCCCAATTGCAGCCCAGGTCTATTCAGCCCTTCCCTGACCACCTAGACTATCTGGATCCACTCCTGCTCCCCAGCCTTCTGTCATACAAAACCCAGACAGCCAATCCACTGATCCAGCGGAGCTTCATCAGTTTGGTTTACTCATAAACTACCATACTCACCTGGGCCCAAAAACATTCACACAAAAAAACGTAATTACCGCTGAAGTCATATTTTGTTATTCCCGCAAGATGATTTTTCCTGTTACCAATTCTTACCAACCCTATCACCATGGGTCTTAATTTCCTCTGTCCAATAGATCAGGTAGTTAGTAGAATATGTAGCATGACATTAACTTTATTCTTTAAAATGACCACGGACTCGAGAGAGTTTTAAAAGTTTTATCTAAATCAATCAATCAATCAAGGGATTTGTAAAGCGCGCTACTTACGCGTGAGGGTCTCAAAGTGCTGGGGGGGTGGGGCCGATGCTACTGTTCGAAGAGCCAGGTCTTGAGAAGTTTTCTGAAGGCGAGTAGGTCTTCGGTCTGACGTAGGTGGGTAGGAAGGGTGTTCCAGGTCTTGGCGGCGAGGTAGGAGAAGGATCTGCCGCCGGAGGTAGTTTGTTGGATGTGGGGGACGGTGGCGAGGGCGAGGCTGGTGGAGCGGAGCTGGCAGGTGGGGGTGTGGAAGTTGAGTCGGCTATTCAGGTAGGCTGGTCCGGCGTTGTGCAGTGCTTTGTGTGCATGGGTGAGGAGTTTGAAGGTGATCCTTTTGTCGACGGGGAGCCAGTGTAGGTTCCTCAGGTGGGGGGTGATGTGTCAGTGGCGGGGTGCATTGACGATCAGTCGGGCGGAGGCATTTTGGATGCGCTGGAGTCGTCGTAGGTGTTTGGCTGGGATTCCGGCATAGAGTGCGTTGCCGTAGTCTAGCCTGCTGCTGACGAGGGCCTGTGTCACCGTTCTTATTGTTTCGGCCGGGATCCATTTGTAGATCCTGCTAAGGGTGCGGAGGGTGTTGTAGCAGGAGGAGGAGACGGCGTTGACCTGTTTGGACATGGAGAGGGTGGAGTTGAGGATGAATCTCAGGTTGCGTGCGTGGTCGGTGGGTGTCGGTGCAGTCCCCAGAGTGGTAGGCCACCAGGAGTCGTCCCAGGCTGAGGGGTTGGGCCCGAGGATGAGGACCTCCGTCTTGTCCGAGCTCAGTTTCAGACGGCTGCTCCTCATCCATTCGTGGATGTTGGTTTTGGCGGTGCATGGGTCCTTGGTGAGGGAGACGATGAGCTGAGTATCGTCGGCGTAGGAGATGATGTTGAGGTTGTGGTGGCGGGCCACTTGTGCGAGGGGGGCCATGTAGATGTTGAACAGTGTCGGGCTGAGGGAGGAGCCCTGGGGGACGCCGCAGATGATGTTGATGGCTTCGGATCGGAAATGCGGGAGGCGGACGCTCTGGGATCTGCCGGAGAGGAAGGACGTGGTCCAGTCGAGGACCTTCCCTTGGATACCGGCTTCATGGAGGCGAGTCTTTAGTGTGCGATGGCAGACCGTGTCGAAGGTGGCAGATAGGTCCAGGAGGATGAGGGCTGATGTTTCCCCGTTGTCTAATTGGCGCCTGATGTCGTCTGTGGCGGCGATGAGGGCTGTCTCGGTGCTGTGGTTTCGTCTGAATCCGGATTGGGATGGGTCCAAGATGTTGTTGTCTTCTAGGTGGCAGGTCAGTTGCATGTTGACAATTTTCTCGCCAGGAACGGGAGGAGGGAGATGGGCCGGACGTTTTTGAGGTCCTTGGGGTCCGCCTTGGGCTTCTTGAGGAGGGCGGTGACTTTGGCGTGCTTCCAGCTTTCCGGGAAAGTCGCAGTTTCGAAGGAGATGTTGATGACCTTCCGTAGTTGGGGTGCGATGGCTGCGCCTGCCTTGTTGAATATGTGGTGCGGACACGGGTTCTTCGGAGATCCTGAGTGGATGGAGTTCATGACCTTGCGTGTCTCGTCATTGCAGACATTGGACCAGGAGGTCAGGAGGTTGGTGCTGATAGTGTTCGCAGGAGGGGTGGGGTCTGGTGCGGTAGGGTCGGTCATGGCGTTGAGTCTGTCGTGGATGTCAGCGATCTTTCGGTGGGAAAAGTTGGCGAGGGAGTCGCACAGTTCCTGTGAGGGCGGGATGTCATTGGCGTTGGCGCTGGGGTTAGAGAGTTCTTTTACGATGCGGAAGAGCTCTTTGCTGTCGTGTGTCAGTCAGTCAATATAGCTTTATTCGATTTTGATTCAAAAATCATAAAAGCATACAGTTTAAAACAGTTGTAAATACAAACATACATACAGTAATACATAATATCTACATGTTAAAAACTTTTGCCCAGCCCGTGGGATTAAGTATCTTGGTTATAACGTACTATACACAGGTCAAAATTTGATCAACCAACAATTAATAGGGGTTCCAGTGCTTAAAACTATAGAGCAATGATTCTTGACGGGTATGAGTAGGAAAACTTCTCCCCATTAACATGTTGCACCTTGCCTTTGGACTGGATGTGGGGGACCACGACATTCTGGGGTAAAAATCGTGCAAATCCCAGACGGAGATTGGGCTGTTTCCCACTTGGGGTGCGCAGGTACGCAGGTACGGGACAATATGTCTCTGCCTAAATCTTACAAGCACTAAGTCACCAACGATATCTTTTTGGAGGGAACCCAGCCAGGCCACCCTTCTAACACTCATTATTGTACCCACAAGGTTGGGTGGCAAGGGTCTATTGTTGGTCAGCCAAAATTTGACCATGTTCAGCAGGTCGTGTTGTCTCTCGGTTTTCCCTGTAGGAAGTACTGGTACTCCCGCGAGGACACACACAAAGGGAGCTGCCTCCGGGGGGAGTTGGATGGAAGTAACTTTATTGTAGTGTGCTCTAGGAGCAGCAAGTTGCGAGAGAGTAGGTATAGGGGAGGTTCTGCGAAGTATTGGGACTAGTACATTGGAGACTATTGGTTGGGTTAAGACCCTTTTGCCTTGCGTGGTGGCTTTGGGTCTTTCGGGGTAGAAGATGGGTCGGAACATTTGGGTGGTACAGTACTTTTGTTAGCTGGCAAGGTGGACTTGGTGGACTTGATGATTTCTTCCAATCCCGTCAGCCTGTCCCCTAGTGTGTTTATTTTATCTAACAGTGGTGTGATGATAGAGCTGACCAGTTGTTCGATAAGGGATAATAGATCCACCTGTATAGGAGATGGTAGAACAACTAGTTTCTCAGCAGTCCCAGGGATCATGGAGGGGTTGCTGGCAGGAGGTGTAGGGCTTAAGCACAATTTTTTAGGTTTAGGTTGGTTCCCCATGTTATTAACCCCATTACATTTCCTTGTAACGGATGAGGAATCAGAAATAGGGAGCCTTTGGGTGTTTTGAATGTTATCTTGATTTGATGATGGGAGGGGTTGCAAAGAGTTGACAGTATCGGGTGATGCACAGAAGCTTTCAACAGGGAGCGGTGAATCCACTAAAAGGTGTGTGGTTTTGCATAGGAAGTTTAACTCATCTAACCACGAGGACGCTTGGTCTGCATCTACTGTTTGTAAAGTCTCAGTGGGCATTGTTGTATTATCCCCCTTGTAAGTCATATTGTGGTTTAAGTCCTAGGACAGAGGGTAAGTCAGTGGATAATACGCCAAAGAGAAGCAAGTGTTCTTTACCTCATCTTAGCATGTAATTACGGAACCAAGGTGGATGGCCCCGTCCCATCCTCCTCGGGTCTCAAAGGGCCTACGAGGGCCCGCCCTTTGCCCGGGCTTAGCCCCGCGCTTTGACCCGCGCGCGTCCCGCGGGACAGAAACAAGGCCTGTATAAATAGGTCAAAGAGGCGGGGCCGGCTGGGGAAGAGTACCAGCTGTTGGTAATGTCAGGGAATGCTGGTACTCGCAGCCCCTGGCCGCCGCACCCGCCGATTCCCCACAGCAAACAAAAGGCAGCAAAGAGTCTCCAAGTGGGCAGTATAATCCTCCGGTCCACGCGCAGGTCCCAGACACGGTAAACCTCGAGCCGCTGTCGTGTGCGTTGTTGTCCAGTCGGTCTTTGAAGGAGGACCTCTTGGCTGATCTGATGAGGTGGCGGTGTCTGCGGGTGGCGTCCTTGTGGGCTGCGTGGTTGTCCGGTGTGCGGGAGTGGAGCCATCTCTTCTCCAGTTTCCGGCATGAGCGCTTGGAGGCCAGTAGCTCGTCGGTGAACCAGGAGGCTCTCTTGCTGGCATGGTTGTTGGGGGGTTTCTTCAGTGGGGCGAGGGTGTTGGCACAGTCTTCGATCCACTGTCTGAGGTTGCGGGCTGCGGCGTCCGTGTTGGTAGGCTCGGTGGGTTTGTTCAGGGAGAGGGTGGTGGTCATCTGGTCTTCGGTGATTTTGCTCCAGCAGCGGCGAGGCAGCTGTTGGGTGTGGGGGTGCGTGGCAGGTTTTTTGAAGGTGGAGTGAATGCAGCGGTGGTCTGTCCAGTGGGGTTCAGCGGTGTGGTTGAAGGAGACGTGGGTACTTGTGGTGAAGACGGCGTCCAGCATGTGGCCGGCGGCGTGGGTGGGTGTGGTGATGAGTTGTCTGAGGCCTGGGGTTAGCGAGGTTGTCGATCAGTGTGGCGGAGTTGGCGTTGTTGTTGTTCTCGAGGTGGAAGTTCAGATCCCCGAGGAGGATGTAGTCCGTGGAGGCGAGAGCGTGGGTGCTGGCGAGGTCAGCGATGGAGTCGCTGAACTGGGCCCGGGGTCCGGGGGGGTATATAGACGAGCGTCCCTCTGAGGGTGGTGTTGGGGCGGTGTGGATCTGGAAGTGCAGGTGTTCGGCAGTGTTGAGGGTGTCGTCTGCGTGGGTGGTGACCTTGAGGGTGGATTTGTGGACGATGGCAATTCCTCCTCCGATGCCGTTGGCGCGGTCCCTGCGGGTGATCTTGTAGCCGTCTGGGATGGTAATGGCGATGTCTGGAGCCGAGGAGTCGTTCCACCACGTCTCAGTCAGGAAGGCTACGTCCGGGGTGGTGTTGTCGAGTAGGTCCCCAAGTTCGACGGCGTGTTTGCGTGCGGAGCGGGTGTTGAGGAGTATGCACCGGAGGTGATTGGGTCTGGTCCTTGATGGTTTGGTGGTTCTGTTGAAGGTGAAGCTGCATTTGCGGCAGGAGAAAGGTCCAAGGGTGCGTTTCGGGGCGGCCTGGATGCATTGTTGGTCTCGGCCGGTGTTGAGATCTAAATAGTTTTGTGAGTCAAATACCAATACATACCATACACACAGGTTCTTTAGGAATTGAATAATATGACTTGGTTAAGTCTTCATGATGACAGTACCTGGAGAGAGTAGAAACAGAAAGCAGTAAGAGGACATACTACACAGAATTATATTTACCTAGAATGGTGTGAGGACCAACCCCTGGCCACGGAGTTGGATAGGGACCCCTGGGTCAGACAGGAGCACAAGGATCAGGACAGGTTCAGGACAGGATAGGTGACCTCTTTGAAATGCAACACCAGTGTCGCACCCCTCTCTGGAACTACTCTTTTCGATTATCCCCCTTCCTTGGATGTGCCCCTCGATCTTCTTCTGCATTCCCCTCTAGTGGATCGGATTCCTCTTTGGCATTAACTCCGTCTCTTCTCTCTCGAATCTTCTATCGAGTGCTCAGACAGCATCTCTTACCTCTGTGGCATCCGCCGTCATCTGCGTCGGTGATGGGTCTGTGACATCTAACTTACTAAGCCTACCATAGGTATACTATTCTATGTGTTTGTACCACCCCACAATACTTCAATATTCGTGAAAACCCCTACTTCTGATTGGACAAGGAAATGGGGAGAGGTCATCACACCATACTAATGTAATACTTTTTTTAGTTTATTGTTCAATATTCCCGCCCCTTAATTTACTTTCCCAAGCTTTTTTCCAACCGTATTTCACATTAGGTTTGAATACAATGTATGCACATTTTGACTTCTTTCCTTCCCTCTTTGGGTTGAGAGGTGAGGTTCCCAAGCGCTTCTTTGCTAAAGCGACCTTGGCTGAGTTTCA